>NC_139143.1:149834731-151093488 GCF_964270905.1 Leucopleurus acutus
AGCATGTTATTATTCCTATTTATTTTGTTCTGTGAACTCTTGAAAGCCAGAGTTTTTTTTGGTTTTAGGTCTGCAGTATCAATTGACTTGGCTTCACTTTGTGTTTTTAAAGAGCATTGGCTGAATGTCTGTGATCCCTTCCTCATTTAAAGAGCTATTTAAGTAAATATAAATATCTAAAAAAATACGTAGTTTGTGACAGTAGCTATAGCTAAGTTAGTACATTCTTTACTGTTACATATTAAATGTGAAACATACTTCTAGTTATTCCTAAATGAATTACTACTAAAATTTTGTTTAAACACTGAACTTGAATTTCTCTCTTCCTGAACCCTATAACTGAGAAACATTTTTACTATTTTGTAGATCAGTTAGAAAAGGATATTATTCTTCTATAATTGCTGTATTAGAATTGGAAGACACAGAATTGAAATATATGCAGTTTTCCTATCACTGTTTTTTAAAGTTCTCATATTTGCATGCTGTTTCATGCTATGATATTTTCCCTTCATTTCCAGAGTGTTCACTTAGGTTGTATGGCTCGTCTCTGACTAAGTTTGCTCTGAAAAGTAGTGATGTTAATATAGATATAAAATTTCCTCCCAAGGTAAGTAATTAGACAAGACCCTTTTCTGTATGGTTCTTAATTAGTACTTGGTATTGTTTATTGGTTATCTTTTTAGAGAAGATATAGGAGAATATAAAACTCTGGCTTGTAGAATGTTACCATCATGATTTAACAGTGCTTTTGGAAAGTACTTTTTAGGTGTCAGGCATAGGTGGAATTAAAGAAAATAAGGGAGAAAAAAAAAAAAGAAGAGGAAGGTGGTCAAAAAAAGGAAAATGCTTGTATTTGAACGTGTTGAACAGTTATTGCTTATGGTAAGCAGTATAGAAAGAGGAAAGAATTTTGAAATCATACATCTGTAGATGTTCAAATCTTGGCTGCAATGAGCAAGTTACTTGACCTTCTTGAGCCTCAGTTTCTAATTTCCAAAATAGGAATAATAACTTCAATATTAAATAAGGTGATATATATACCAAGTATGTTTTGTATAGTGCCTGGTACATTATAGGTACTGGTTTTTTTTTTTTTTTGGCATTACGTGGGCCTCTCACTGTCATGGCCTCTCCTGTTGCGGAGCACAGGCTCCGGACGCGCAGGCTCAGGGGCCATGGCTCACGGGCCTAGCCGCTTCGCGGCATGTGGGATCTTCCCGGACCGGGGCACGAACCCGTGTCCCCTGCATCGGCAGGCGGACCCTCAACCACTGCGCCACCAGGGAAGCCCCACATTATAGGTACTTTTAATAAGTAGTGGCTAAGACCATTAGCAAAATACCAATATTGTTTAGCATTGCTAACATTGCTTATTTCCTGACATATCAAACATTTAAAATAATCAGTTGATATTTGATGTGTTTTTAACTTTTTGAATAATAAGTTTATGCTCAAGGAGGTTTGATTTGGGTGAAAATTTGATGTTTTAATTTCTAGTCTGATATAGTCGTTAACTTACAAGTAAGGTATGATTATTAAATGCTTTTTAAATAGCAGCAAAGTACACATTTAAGCTAAATATTTGACATGCTTGTTATTTAAAGTAGTACTTTAATCTAAGCCTTTTGGCCATGCTGCCAGTTGTCAATATCCCTTAAATTTCTTATCTCAACAACTTCTCTTTAGAAATCATTTGGTAAACTGATTTCTTTTTTCATTTGTTTTGATATGAAATTGCAGAATCTTTTCTCACTCTAAGAACTCACTAATTCTAGTAGTGTTGCTGGAATAATAGCACTATATGATTTATTAGATTTTACTTCATCCATGAACAAGATTTCTAAACATAAAAGTAGAACACTATTCTGTTTTCATTATTTTAAAATACAGAGCATGATTTTACTTGTATTCTCTAAAGTTCTGAAACTTGAACTTTGAAGTTAGTGTATTTATTAATTTGAAACTTCTTTTAGATGAATCATCCAGATCTTCTGATACAAGTGCTTGGGATTTTAAAAAAAAGTGGTGAGTTTCTTTTTAAAGTTGTTTTTCTAAAGAAAGTTCTTTAAAGATATATGCATTGTGTTGTTTATGTATGCCTAACCAAGTTAAAGTAAAACTACTAGCATATTTGCGTCATTGTATTGCATATGTTTTAATAGGTGTACTAGAACATTTACATGTCAGATCAAAAGTATCATATTTAAAATTGATATATTAAAAATGATTGCCTTTTGGGTAATTTCAAAATGTTGCCTTTGAGTATTATGAATGCTTCTTGTGTAAAATGAGACAGAAAACCTGTAATCATTAGGAGATTGTTGATGAAGGAAGATTTAGGGAGAGACTTGGGGAAAAAATGTGTGTATGCATTGAATATGTTTTTTCCCCACTTAAAACGTTAATCATTTATAGTACATCAACCAGATTATACCTACTAAGTCTTTCATATGTGGCTCATCTGTCTGGATTGATTTTTATGTAAAAAGGACATTCATATAGGTAACAATACTTTTTAAATAAAAATTTTAAAAATTACAGCTTTCTCAAAGCAGGTCCCAGGTCATGTAGTACAGTCTGGAATATTATTTTCTTGGTTTTATTTACTGCTTTTCTTGTTATACAAAGTAAATGCTTAGGAGCTCAGAATCTGGAGCCAGACTTTCCAGGTGCAAATTTTAGTTAGTTGTACCACTTACTGGTTGTGTGTCCTTTGACAAATTACTTAAGTGTTAATGCTTCAGTTTTCTCATCTATAAAATGGCAATAATGTAGTATCTTTTTGATGAGAGGGTTGTTTATGAGGATGAAATGGGTTAAGCCATAGCTTAGAAAAGTACCTGGTTTACAGTACCTTCTTATTAAATTTCTGCTGCTGTGATTGTTATTATTATTACTATTGTCATCTTATATTTTATGAATCATAATTACCTGTCAAAAATATTTCCATTTTGGCTTAGAAGAGATAGTTTATTGATTTTAGCCATACCCTCTCATTGGCTCTAGTGTCAGTTCTAAAGTTCTTTTCTTCTCTCTGTCTGCCCTATCAGCTCTCCGTTAGTTATCAGCTTTTTGGCCATTTTCCTGGGATATTAATATTTAAGGGATGATTTTGGTCCAGTTTAACCTGTAAAGGAAGTTTTCTTCTGTAATAAATAGTTGACTCTCATTGCACAAAAACTCTAAAGCATAATATAGATAAGCGCTTTTACCTCTTTAGACTCACTAGACACTATCAACGTAGCAAAAATATTTTAAATATGTTTTCCACTAAAATACATGAATAGATCGTCTTAAGTCATATAACATAGGTTTCTAAAATTCAGTCTGAATGTAAAATTGATTATTCCCTCCTTTATGCCCTCTGTACTCTTTAAAGACCTCTGTCCTGTTATCTGCAGGATTTATTTGTTTATATATTTGTTTTCCAAATCCCTAATTGAGCTCTTTGTATCTATTCATTGTCATATCCATCATGCATAATGTAATTCCTGACATGAAGCTTTTCAGCACATTTGTTTTGAATAGATTAATAATTCCAACAGGTACTACTAAGAGATTTTTTCTGAACTTCAAATGAGATAATGTTAATCCATCTATTTTTGTTTAGATTAGGTATTTTATGGCATGGGGCCTACCTTGGAGATGTAGAGAAAGACTTCAGAGTGGAAGTGTACTTCATCTGTTAGTCCTTCCTTAAGAGCTTTGGCAGACTCTTCGTATATTAACAGGAAATAGGGCCAGTAGAGTTAGCCTTTTACTGCCATGGATAATTTAAAAGAACTATATTGTCAAAGCATTGTAGGTTCTCCTTTTGTGACTCCTGTGGAAATAGCCTTCGGAAGTAAGTGGTGTCCTCTGTTTGCTATATCTATGAAGGTTTAACAACTTTGACTAGATTGTATATTTACTTGGAAATATTCAAACTTTTAGGGATGTTAAAACCTTTCTTCTTAAGGTAATTATAATGTTCGGACAGTATTTGGGACTCTGCCTGTCTGTGGTTTGTGATAATACAGCAAATGACACCAAGAGAGGTAAGAGATTCTGTTGGGTTGATGCTTAAAACGAGAAGAGTGGATTGTCCCACAGAAGCAGTGAGAGTGATTTTTAGAAGGAAACGATTACTTAATGTTTACCATAGAGCAGACATTTGAGAGATGTTGACATTAGCTTACATGTTTTATTTTTTTTCTTTACTAGTATTATATGTAGATGTGGAATCTGATTTTCACGCTAAAGTTCCTGTTGTGGTGTGCAAAGATCGGAAAAGGTCGGTAACAATGAAGAGAAAATAAAGTTTTTTTTAAAAAAATTAACAACAACCAAGTATGCAGTGGATATCTGTAAGAGAGAAGAGTTTTGTTTTAGATTTCTTCTTGGATTAATTTGACTAAGCTAGTTTCTATTTATTAAAATTAGCAAGCCTGCTAAAAGCATGTGAACAAGAAATGGAGTTATTAGAGAGTTAAAAATAAAACATTCTAATGCAAAACTTTTCATTTGTTTATTCACCCAACAGTATTGAGCATTTACTATATGTTAGGTACTGCTTTGCTTATTTCAAACATAAATAAGAAATAGACTGTCTTCTCAAGGGTCTATTAGAATCTAGTTTTTAGTTCACTGAAATTCAAGGAGTCATTGAAGATTGATCTTCGCTTTCTATTCAGATATTTATAGGACTGAGAGAGCAACATGCCTTTGACAAAGGAAACTGAAATAATTGTATTTGAAACCAGTGTGGGAGAGATGGAAACAATATGGAAATAATATATTCTTTTATTGATTATTAATTATTATTTCTTACATTTTAAGATTACTCTGTTTTTTTATTCAAAGCTAGAAGAATCTTTGGAGATCTAGTTCAACTTCCTTATTGTCTAAATTAGAAAATTGAGACCTGGAGTGATTAAGTGATTTGTCCAAATTCAAATTATTCAGGGGAAAATCAGAATTGGAATAGAGGTATTCTGACTTCTAGTGTTTTTCCTACCACATTGTGTCAAATTTGCCTCTGCGGCAACCTCAGTCACATTCTTTTCCCTGCCACAAAAATGTTTCTTCTACAATTCTGTCACTCCGTTTAATGTAGCTCCTATATTCACTTACATATAAGCATTACTTGTGGATTAATAGATAAATTCTTTCTGATCTCTAATCTGAAAATAGCATATCAATAAAGTCATGAAAGCTTGGATAGGAAAAATTAGAGTCAAGAAGTATAGCTAGTCAATTCAGTATTTCATTTTTTTTTTTTGCGGTATGCGGGCCTCTCACTGTTGCGGCCTCTCCCGTTGCGGAGCACAGGCTGCGGATGTGCAGGCTCAGCAGCCATGGCCCACGAGCCCAGCCGCTCTGCGGCATGCGGGATCCTCCCGGACTGGGGCACGAACCCTTGTCCCCTGCATCGGCAGGTGGACTCTCAACCACTGCGCCACCAGGGAAGCCCCAGTATTTCATTTTTTGTTTTTATCATGTGCAAGGTAAAAAGAATGGACTAGGAAGGTATGTTGTACTATTTGACATTGATGATATCAATGTCTTTCCCCTCACATAAATCAAATTTTGGTGCATCTTAATGCTGCTTTTGAAATTAATTTTTCATGAACTTAAATATTAAATACTAAGTGAGGTTAAAATTTATTTCTGAAGTATAAATGGATAGTTAAAACATCTTTAATTTATATGGAACTCTAGTGATGGAAATGATATATAGTTTTCTGTTAGCTCTAAGTTTGTTAAAACATTTGTTTTTATTATGAATTCTTAGGTGTTAATTGTGGTGACTGGAAAGGATAGCCACAGGATTTGAAGTATTCTGGTTTTTAAGGTATTAGTACAGTGAAAATTTGTTTCTTTCTCATTCACAGTGGTTTACTTTGTAGAGTGAGTGCAGGAAATGATATGGCATGCCTCACTACTGACTTACTTGCTGCTCTTGGCAAAATGGAACCTGTCTTTACTCCCTTGGTGTTAGCCTTTCGCTATTGGGCTAAGGTAAGTGGAACAGAGGAAAAAAGTACCTAACATTTAAGATAACTGAGGCTTTTTCTTGCACTAACATGTAACATAAATCATAATAATATGGGGACAAAATAGTTATTTGTGGACAGAAAGTGGTGTGGCAGGTTCTGATAATGGACATGAAAATAGTTTCATAGGCATGTAGAGTTTATTAATATACTTTAGAATGTTTAATTATTGTACTTTATTCTCTTTTATTCAGTGTAGAAATATTCTCTTTCACATCTTAGTATTTGAGACTCAAGTTTTCACTCTTAATTGTAATTGTAAGTTAAGGTTGTAAGGTTGTAAGATATTGTTATGCAAGTTAAGATTCTTTTGTTAGCATATTTTTTTCCCAGTCTCTGTCTTAGAACATTATTCTCTTTCCTCTAAATTATTGGTAACCTGCAGCAATTTCTTTCTTTCTTTTTTTTAATGAATTTATTTATTTATTTTTGGCTGCATTGGGTCTTTTGTTGCTGTGCACGGGCCTTCTTTAGTTGCCGCGAGCGGGGGCTACTCTTCATTGTGGTGAGCGGGCTTCTCATTGCGGTGGCTTCTCTTGTTGCGGAGCACAGGCTCTAGGCGCATGGGTTCAGTAGTTGTGGCTCACGGGCTATAGAGCTCAGGCTCAGTAGTTGTGGTGCACGGGCTTAGTTGTTCCGTGGCATGTGGGATCTTCCCGGACCAGGGCTTGAACCCCTGTCCCCTGCATTGGCAGGCGGATTCTTAACCACTGCGCCACCAGGGAAATCCCCCCTGCAGCAATTTCTGAATGGCCAACTGCTAAGAATTCGTTATCTAAGTTTCCTAAATTAGAATTCACATATTATTAAAGGCTGTGGTTCCCCCTGTGCTCCAGGTTACCCTTTGGAGGTGGCGAGGAGTGGTAAATATCAGTCCAAATGACTAGAGAGAGAGAGATTTTAGTTTTTGTATATAGTATTCATCAGTGTAGTATTCATTACTTGTTAGACTAATGATGAGTAAATTCTCTGTCTTATACAAAGAAGATGAGTTAGTGGGGTAGTGGTGGAGTGATAACTTGAGAACAAAAACAGCCAGAGGATTCTTTTAGAAATATTTTGTCTCGACTTTTGATTCTCCCCATAGTTGGGACAGAACCAGCTGTCTGAGTAAGGAACAGCTTGAAAAGTATGGAACAGTCAGAAAGCCTAAGTTGGGGTGTCTTCATACCTAACACCTTTGTGTTTGCTATTCCCTTCATCTAAAATGTTCTTACCCCACATATCCAGAATGGTTCACTCTTTTACTTTTTTTCAAGTTTCTGCTCAAATGTCATCTTACCAGAGTCTCCTGGACCACCCTGTATAAAATAGCATTGCCTCCATCACTCTCTCTGCCTTTACCCTGCTTTATTTTGTTCATAGCACTTACTGCCACCTTCCATACATATTCATATATTTGTTTGTGATCTGTTTTCTTCCATGAAATTATAAACTGCAAGGATAGGAAGTTTAGTCTGTTTTATTTATTCACGGCTGGTCCTCGTGCTTCTTATGTTACTGTGCCAGTGCAGAGTAGGCATTTAATAAATATTTGTTGAATACATGGCCCAGTTCTTCAGAAAGATTGTTAATCCTTGGAAGTGACTGGGAGCAGTGAACCAGTCTGAGGGAGGGTGAACCTCCTCTTATTTATCTCATTATATTCTGTGCCTAGCATAATGCCTGGCATACTACAGAAATTTAGTGCTGTGAAATGGAATAAACCAATTCCAACTCTAATTTTTATACTAGATATTTATATCAATTTGAGCAAGGCACTTCATCCATCTGAGCTTCAATTTTTCTATCTGGAGAGATTATTTCAAAAGTGATATGAGATAATGAATGAGAATATACTTTGAATTCTAAAATGCTACACAAATCTTTTTTGTTCAATTGGCAAGTGAGATTATTTAAACAACGATAAGTCAGCAGGGATAGGACTGGTGTGATAACCCTAGTAACTAAAGTTTCTCAGAGTATGGGATGAGACTGGTAGACAAGGACTAGCCATTACTCAGGAAACTAAGTTTATCAACTCCAGGAAGGTTAGTGGCTTCATAAGGAATGAAGGAATAAATAGCTGCCTCTGGGATGGTACTATTTAATTATGCCTTAATTTTTTTAGTGGTCATAAATAGTCTTAGTTTTCTCACACACTTCTTTTGTTCTTTTAAGTAATTAGACTGTGTTAGACGACTATAAATGGTATTCAGCTTATTTTCATTTGGGAAAAAAAAAGTGGCCTATAAACTTTGTTTCCTAAAGTGGTCTCTTTGAAAAGGTTACTCAAATTTATATTGATTCTAAACATACCAATCAGTGAAGGACACTAAAAAACGTGTTACAAAGCTGGTTGCAGAGTGGTTCCTTTCTGTTTCCAACAGAGCGATGTGTCTCATTTTTGGCAGCTGTGTTAGTTGCAAAGAGCTTTTCCCAGTGATTTTCATTTTCTGAGTTTATTGTAAGAAACCTAGAAATGATTTCTCTCAAATAATTCCTCTCAAATATTTTTTTCCAACAGCTTTATTTATCTTGAAGTTTTAATCCACATTGTATGTTATTTAGTAAAGCACAGATTTTCCATGATTTGAGGGTTCAGAAAAATTGTAGTATATGAATATAATTTATTCTTGTAATTGATATCATGAGATTGCTGTTGATTGTTCTCTGGCTGTCTCCATTCTTAAGTAGCTATATTCTTAGCATTCTACTAATAAGAAATTGTTTTCTGGGAAAGCCTATTAATACTCTGGGCAGCAAAACTCGTAGCCTTATCAGTCCAATATAGTCACGTTTCCTGACTCAGAGCCACTTTTTGTAGTTAACATAAGAATTAATTTTAGCAATATCTGGCATCTAAAAGAGATTCCTGGGGGTTTTACTTTATTTGTATTTTTTATTGTATATATTTAAGGTATACAACTTGGTGATTTGATATATGTATACATTGTGAAATAATCACCAGTCAAGCTAATTAACATATCTGTTACCTCACACAGTTACCATTTTAGTTACGGTTTTTGTGTGTGTAGTGAGAAAACACTTGAGATCTAACTTAACAAATTTCAAGTATATGGTACAGTATGGTTAACTATAGTCACCACGCTGTACATTAGATCACCATAACTTATTCATCTTGTGTAACTGAAATTTTATACCCCTTGACCAACAATCTTCCCATTTCCCTCTACCCCAGCCTCCGGTAGCCACCAATCTCTTCGCTTCTAATTAGTTTGACTATTTTAGATTCCACATATAAGTGAGATATAACATTTGTCTTTCTGTGCCTGTCTTATTTCACTTAGCATAAATAATGTCCTCTAGGTCTATCTGTATTGTCGCAAATGGCAGAATTTCCTTCTTTTTTAAGGCTAAATAATGTTTCATTGTGTGTATATAGCACATTTCCTTTATCCATTTATCTGTCTATAGACGTTTAGGTTATTTCCATGTCTTGGCTATGAGATCTCTGTTTTAAGAGCTCTCTGTTAAACTACCTCAGTGTTTTTCCTCTGTGAGATGTCTGATAGTGTTAACAGCTTACATGAGCAGCTCCTTTTAGTTGCAAAGAAGTTTCTGGTTAACTTGACTTATTCATTAGGCAGCATACCCTTTGTCCTAATACCCTGGATAAATGAGAATTTATTCTAGTGGAATATTTTGAGCTCTCTTTCAAATTTATTTATTTATTTAAATAAATGTATTTATTTATTTTTGGCCATTTTGGGTCTTCGTTGCTGCGTGTGGGCTTTCTCTAGTTGTGGCGAGTGGGGGCTACTATTTTCGTTGCGGTGCATGGGCTTCTCACTGTGGTGGCTTGTCTTGCTGTGGAGCGCAGGCTCTAGGTGCGCAGGCTTCAGTAGTTGTGGCGCGTGGGCTTAGTTGCTCCATGGCATGTGGGATCTTCCCAGACCAGGGATCGAACCCCTGTCCCCTGCATTGGCAGGCGGATTCTTAACCACTGCGCCACCAGGGAAGTCCTAAGCTCTTTTTATCAGTGTTTTTTAATCCTTTTTTATTTCAAATTATATTCTTAAATTTACTAAGGCTTTAGTGATTATGCTACGTCTTTATTATGTAAGGAAAATAATAACAGTCCAATTACAGGCTGATCTTACTCAAATAAATGCAAAAGTCTAAATAAAATATAAGAAAGTGGGGACTTCCCTCGTGTTACAGTGGTTAAGAATCCGCCTGCTAATGCAGGGGACACGGGTTCGATCCCTGGTCTGGGAAGATCCCACATGCTGTGGAGCAACTAAGCCCACGCACCACAGCTACTGAAGCCTGTGCGCCTGGAGCCCGTGCTCCTCAACAAGAGAAGTCACTGCAATGAGAAGCCTGCGCACCGCAACGAAGAGTAGCCCCTGCTTGCTGCAACTAGAGAAAGCCCATGTGCAGCAACGAAGACCCAATGCAGCCAAAAGTAAAATTAAATAAAAAACACAACATATATATATATATACGCAAGTGGGATTCCCTGGTGGCGCAGTGGTTGAGAGTCCGCCTGCTGATGCAGGGGGCGCGAGTTCGTGCCCTGGTCTGGGAAGATCCCACATGCCGCGGAGCGGCTGGGCCCGTGAGCCATGGCCGCTAAGCCTGCGCTTCCGGAACCTGTGCTCCGCAACGGGAGAGGCCATGACAGTGAGAGGCCTGCGTACCGCAAAAAAAAAAAAAAAAGTGAATTACTCAAGCCATATGTGTTAAAATAAGGAATATTACAGAGATGTTCATCAATTATGTTATACATTGTTTTGGAGATTTAAAAAATGCAGCAAGGAAGGAAAACGAAGTAATGAATGTAAATTAGAAAATTAGAAAAAACATTAGAAATTAGAAATTAAAAAAAAATTAGAAAAACAATAAGATGTTCTCTTTGCTAATGATATGATTGTATACCTAGAAAACCCTAGTTAAAAACTGCTAGAATTTGTGATGACTAAATACAGTATAAACATACAAAAATCAGTAGCTTTTCTCTGTCATAAAAATAATCTTATAGAATAGAAGCAGGGAAAAATATTATCTTCATGACAGTGACACAAATTATAAAATACTAACATAAATTTAATAAGGGTACAGGAAGAAAATTGTGTTATTGAATGGTGAAAACAAAATCTGAACAAATTTATTTATTGAGCAAACATTTGTTAATGTTTCCTGTGTTCTAAATACTGTTCTTAGGTGTTGGAAACATCTAACAAGATGTACTGAGTCCTGCTATCATGAAGCTTACATACTTTTGGAAGAATCAGACAGTAAAAATATATATAAATAACACAATATCTGGTAGAATTTAGTGCCATTAAAATGAGGTGATGTGATAAGAGAGTGACATTTCACTGGATGGTCAGGGAAGTCTCTTTGAGGATGTGATATATAAACTCTGACCAGCGTTACCAGCCACTTGATCGTCTCAGGGAATAGAATCCAAGGGATAGCTAGTAAAAAGCCTGTAAGGTGAGAATGAGCTCTTAAGGAGCAGAAAAAGGCAAGAGTGACTGGAATGAAGCGAGTGAGAGTGAACGTTGTAGAGGATGAGGTTAGACAGGCACTTCCAGTGGTAAGGAACTTGTATTTTAATTTCATTGGATAAGTTTTAAAAGCAGTATATGACTTGACGTGATTTATGCTTGGAAAAGGTCTTCTGGGGGTAAAGAGTAGAAATAGGGAACCCAGTGAACAGGCTGTTGTGGTAGATCAGCTAGAGAGGATAATGATCTGTGCTAAGTTAGAATGGATATGAAGCTAAGTAGACAGATTTGGGATAAGTTTTGGAAGTAGGACTTGCAGAGGTAATGGATGCAAGAGGTGAGGGAAAGAGTAATTGATGACCACTCCTAAATTTTTGGAAAATGCAAATACACCAAATTATTGGATAGGGAGATGGTATCCCTAAAATGTAAAGTCCCCTTAAATTAATTTTCAAATGTACAATAATTTGAATTAGAATTACCAAGAATTTGGGGAAAAAAATTATAACGTAATCTTAAAGTTAGTATGGAAGAATAAATGTTTGAGAGAAGCCAAAATAATTCAGAAAAAGAAAACTAATGAAGGAGGAGGTACTTTACCACTATAAAACTGCTTTAAAGTGTATACCATTGCATAGGAATAGACAAGTAGATCTGTGGAACAGAATAGAAAGCCCATAAGTAGGTCCTAGGGTAAATGAGATTTTAATCTATGAAAAGAATAAAAGATTTCAGTGAGAAAACAATGGTTTATTTAATAAATGGTTCTGTCAGAACTGTACCTTTCTTGAAGAAAATAATGTTGGACCCTTAGCACACTAAATGCACAAATAAATTGCACTCAAATGAAAATTCACAATTTTAGAAGAAAATTTAAGAGTATGTATATGTAACCTGTGGATTGGAGAAACATCTTTATCATGGTAGGAAACGTAGAAGATATTAAGCATATTTAACTATTTATATAAACAATACATTTTATATGATAAAAAGTACTATAAATGATGCCAAAGCAGATTAGGAAAAAATAACATTTTTCAAATGCGTATGTCAGATATAAAGAGTTATTATTTATAACATAAAAAAGAACACGTACAAATCGATATGTATTGATGAAAATAGAAAAACTGGCAAAAGATTTAATAGTTCAGAAAAGAGCAAATCCAAATGGTTAGTAAATACATGAAAATTTGTATAACCTCTTAGCATCAAGAAAATGCAAATTGAAGTAACTATTAGATATTATATCTCACCCATCTTGTTGACAATTTTTTTAAAGTGGTAACACCTGTACACCTGAAACTAACACAACTTTGTAAATCAACTTTACTTAATTAAAAAGAAAAAATAAAAAAAATAGGGACTTCCCTGGCAGCGCAGTGGTTAAGACTCCACGCTCCCAGTGCAGGGTGCCTGTGTTTGATCCCTGGTCAGGAAACTAGATTCCACATACATGCCACAACTAAGGAGCCCTCTGGCCGCAACTAAGGAGTACATGTGCTGCAACTAAGGAGCAGGCGAGCCACAACTAAGGAGCAGGCGAGCCGCAACGAAGACCCAGCACAACCAAATAAATAAGTAAATAAAATAAATATTTAAAGAAGAAAAGGTTGTAACACCTAGTATTGGGAAGCATGTGTATACCTTTTTGTTACTGATGAAAAGAGAAATTTCTGTACTGATTTTGGAAAACAATCTTATAATATTTATTAGAATTTAAATATATCACATTTTAAAATCTAGCAAACACATTCCTGGGAATATAGCTCATAGAAATGAGCACCAGTATTTAGGAAAATGTATAAGGATAAATATTACAGGACTGTTTAAAGTGGCAAAACTGGGAACAGAATGTGAAAGTCCTTGGGTGAGGGAACTATTGAATAACCATCCAGATCATAGGCTATAATTTAACCATTTTAAAAGATGTGTTAGATATATTCTAATTGACTAAGAGGGACTTTCTTGGTGCATTGTTAAGGGAGAAGAGTAATATACAGAGAGATGTCTATTTTGGTAAAACATGACAAAAACTATAAAATCCTCCCTGTATTTATATAGAAAATAGGAATGTATATTTGTATATGGTTATTTGAGTATAGAAAAAGGCATGGAAGAGTACATAGAAGATCGTTAACATTGAGGCAGAAGTAGAGGCAAGATAAGAAAATAAGATTTTAAAAAGATGTTCACAGTAAAAGCACTATGTGTGATATGATTCCATTTAACTAAAATATGTATGTATCTTCATATGCAGTAAGGAAATGAATGGAAAGATGGTTACCAATATATAAATAGTTATTTCAGGGTGGTATGATTTCAGGTCATTCCTTATATTTGTCATTATTTGAACTTTTAACAATGATTATGGTAGGAAGACAAAAGCTACTTTTATTTTTTAGGAGAACAGAAAGAAAGTTAAATGGTGGTACTTTTTTTCCCCTTCATTTTGCAGTTGTGCTATATTGACTCCCAAACTGATGGCGGAATCCCTTCTTACTGTTTTGCTTTAATGGTGATGTTTTTTCTACAACAAAGAAAACCCCCTCTTCTTCCTTGCTTACTTGGAAGTTGGGTAAGCATCAGTTTGTAACATGTATGCACATGTATATACGTAGTTCCTTCTTGCAGAGTGCTCTGTTCACACATTTAAAGCTGGAATTCTGGTTTGTCTGTTTGTCCATCATTTTTTTTCTTTTAATAACTTTCCACTACCAATTTGGAATGCCTTTTTATATAGATTGAAGGCTTTGACCCAAAAAGGATGGATGACTTTCAGCTGAAGGGCATAGTAGAAGAGAAGTTTGTGAAGTGGGAATATAATTCAAGTAGTGCAACTGAGAAAAACTCAATTGCTGAGGAAAACAAAGCTAAGGCAGACCAACCAAAAGATGATACCAAGAAGACAGAAACAGACAACCAAAGTAATGCCATGAAGGAAAAACATGGCAAAGTAAGCTTTTTTTGTTTTTGTTTTTGGCTTTTCTATCTGTAGAATTTGTGATGCCTTCAATTGAAGCTATTTTAATAGTAGATTGACTGACTGACCTTGAGTAAGCCTCTTGGCCTCATTTTCCTCATCTGTAAAGTGAGGGGTTGATCTGGTTTAGTTTTTCAGTACCAAGATTCCCTAATAAATATATACCTCATTTTGAAAGGCTTGTATTGTTTGAATCATATCAAGGTAATTCTTTTATCTTTTTCATTTAGATAAGAAAAATTTCCTTCAGGAGTTGGGCTGTGACCAAAGCTTTAGCATATGGGGATTATGTTGCCAGACTGGTGAAGAAATAAAGGCCTTGTGCTCCTATAGAGGGTGGCTGGCTTATTTAATCACTCAAACTTCATTTATTAAGGACCAGCTATGTGCCAGGCATTACCTTGAGTGCTAGAGAACCCAAGATGTATATTCATGGATTATGTCCTCCAGAAGCATGTAGTCTTCTGAAGTAGACAGACATTACTACAAAAATGTGAACATTACAGAAATCATTGCTCTAGCTATACTAAAGTATATGTAGTTCCCGAGCACATGTTCAGTTCTTCCACTTTCCTAGACTACCTTCTACCCTTTTCTCAAACCATCAATACTCTCAGCTAATGATCTTGCTTATTATTACTTCTCTGAGAAAACTGAAGCAATCAAAAGAGAACTTTCCACTCCCACCACCATCTCCCACTATCTGCGCTCACATACTCTGCCTTGCTGCCAGCTTTCATAACCTTTATGAAAAGTTCCTGTGTTGCTATCTAAAGTCATTATCTTAACTTGTGTGTTTAGTCTCATCCCTTCTTGTCTATTCCGGAATATTGCTCTAGCAGTTCTTCTCTTTCCATCCTAGGTTACCAATTTTTCATTCTTTACTGAATCATACATGCTTTTACATCTCCCACTTTAAAGAAAAATCTTGACACCATTTCCCCTCCCAGCTATTTCCTTGCTCCCTTTTGCAGGAAAACTTCTTGAAAGAATTGTTTATATACACTATTTCCAATTTCTCTGTTTCCTTTTAACTCACTCTACTCAGGCTTTGACCGCCATCAATCTGCCAAAACTTGTTTTACCAGTGTCAGTATCCTCCACATGGCTAAATCCAATAGTTATTTCACAATTTTTGTCTTTTTTGACTTATCAGCAACATTTGCAGTTGATTATTTCCTTCTCTAAAAAATTTCTTAACTTGACTTTCAGGATACCACACCCATGCCTGATTATTCCTTCTCAGCCTGTTTGTTGGTTCTTCCTTTCCTCTCCAATCTCTTTAATGTTGGAGTATTCTAAGGTTCAGTCCTTGATCCCTACCTTTTTTCTGTATCTACACTCCCTTGGTGATCTCATCCAATCTCATGGATTTTAAGTACCATCTATATGATGATGACTCCCAAGTTTAAATGTTAGGCCAAACCTCTCTCCTAAACTCTATAATTGTATTTCCAACCTGCTATTTAATGTTTCTATTAAGATGTCTAATAGATGTCTTAATCTTAATGTGTCTAAAACTGAACTCTGGGTCATCCCTTTGCTCCACATGCAGTTTTCCCATCTCAGTTGATGGCACTTCATCCTTTCAGTTGCTCAGTCAAAAACCTTGGAGTCATCCTTTACTTCTCTCTTTCATACCCCATACCAAGTCTGTCAGGAAATCCTGTCATCTCTACTTCAAAATATATCCACAATTTGACCACTTACCCTGTTACCATCCTGGTCCTAGCCATATCATCTCTGTCCTGGACTACTACCACAGACTCATAATAAGTTTCCCTGCATTTACCCTTGTCCCCTTTATAGTCTGAACACAACAATCAGAATGGCTCTTCTAGAACTTAAGTCAGATCATGCCCTTTTCCCTCCCCACACTTGAAATACTTCAGTGGCTCCTCATTTAATTTAGAATAAAAGCCAGAGTTCTTACTGGTTAGCTCTTTGTTCCCCTCTTTTCTTCTCCTCTCTCTGCCACACTAGTCTTCTTTTTAAAGCTGTTTACACTCCTACTTTAGTGTGTTTGCTCTGTTTCCTGTTCTTAGAACCCTTTTTCCTCTTCTTCAGATCATACCTTCTCAACAAGTCCTATCCTGACTATATTTAACACTGAAATCTGCTCCCATATCCCATCCCCTTTACTAAACCTACTCAACTTTTTCTTATTTCCACAGCACTTTTCTTCTTCTAACTTACTGTGTAATTTACTTATTAAGTTTGTTGCTTATTGTCTTCTTCCCCTAGAATGTAAGAACCACTAAGGCAAGGATCTTTGTTTTTTGGGGTTTTTTTTTTTGCGGTACGTGGGCCTCTCACTGTTGTGGCCTCTCCCGTTGCAGAGCACAGGCTCCAGACGCGCAGGCTCAGCGGCCATAGCTCACGGGCCCAGCCGCCCCGCGGCATGTGGGATCCTCCTGGACCAGGGCACAAACCCGTGTGCCGTGCATCGGCAGGCGGACTCTCAACCACTGCGCCACCAGGGAAGCCCTGGATCTTTGTTTTGTTTTTCACGGATATATCCCAAGTGCCTGGCACATAGTAGGCACTCAGTGAATAGTTGTAGAATGGAATGAGTGAATGATTTTTATGCCTTTATATGCCTTAGTGGTCACTTTTAGCTGGCATTCATCTAGCTAATTGCTTTAGAATTCAGGTATTACCTTTTCTGTTAAGACCCCCGCCCCCCCGCCCCCGATTCAGAGACCCATTTTAGTATGTAGCCTTCATTGTAATTGTTAAATGGTCTCTTCCTCTCCTAATAGTCTGTGAAATGGACCTCACCTTGTTTGAGTCACAGTATGCTATAATGATTAGCATCACAGACCCAGTAGCCAGGTGATCCTGAGTCAAATCCTTGCCCTATAGTATCTACTTCATAGCTGTTAGAATTAATAGTTGTATATATTAGTTGTATATGTGCCACTTAGAAGAGTGAGTGATACATGGTTTAAGTGGGAGCTCCCATTATTTTTTTATATCCCCAGAACAATGCCAGGGACACAGTGGGTTCTAAAATGTTTGTTGAATGAAGGAATTAGCTTTTGAAAGCCCTGGGCATTTATATAGATTTTAAAAGTAATTGCTGCAATGGAGGAGCTCTAGTAGTTGTTATACAGTGGTTAGCAACCTTGGCTGCACAGCACGGGACAATCACTTAGGAAGCTTTAAAAATCTCAGTCCATTAAATCACAGTCTTGGGAATAGGTATGGGAGATGGGAGTGGTGTCAAGCTCAGGTGTTGGTGAATTTTAGTGCTCTCAGTGTGATTCTAATGTGCAGCCAAGGTTGAGCATCACTGGTTTAGTGGAAAGAACACAAAATTCTAGGAGTCAGTAATCTGGGACACTCTGTTGCCAGCTGTGCCACAGATTGCTTTTTGGCAACCTATTCTTTTATGCCTCAGTTTTTGAAAAGGTGATCTCTAAGGTCTTTTTAAATTGAAAGTTAAACAATTCTAAAGTTTTGTGAAGCTTAAATGAAAGGTATTTTTTCTTTTCCAGTCTCCTTTAACATTGGGAACACCAAATCAGGTGTCCCTGGGACAGTTATGGTTAGAGCTGCTAAAATTTTACACACTGGATTTTGCTTTGGAGGAATACGTCATATGTGTACGGATACAAGATATTTTAACAAGAGAAAACAAAAACTGGCCTAAAAGGCGAATAGCCATTGAAGGTGAGATGATACGTTATATTTCATTTGGAGAATTTTGTGTGTGCCACTAATCATCTATTTCTAATGTAGTGTTATAAATTTTATCCCTTGGCTTTGTAGCACTATATGCCACTAGGTTGTCACTATATATTGTGGATAAATTCTTTTAATGCTTACTTAAAAGTTTCCAATCTGTAAATATTATAATGGCTAGGGTAATTAGCTTGTATACATGCCTTTATTTTTTAATTGTGGAAAATTTCAAAAATACAGAAAAATAGAATAGTTATATGAATACTGTAAGATATTTTTAAATATATTTGTGTCATAAAATTATGTTAAAGTATATTAAAATCCAGTTTTTCATAGTCTTGTGAAGTACCTCATTTATTAAATATGGCTAAGCTAAAGGAAAAAAGAACAATTGATGCTGACAAATAAGGTTTCACATCAAATCCCAAGAATATTAAGATCTTTAGAGATACAGAAATAAATAGTATTGCTTCTAAATTCTTAATAAAAAATTTAAATTCCACAACATTTTGCTCACTTTTTATAGGTAGGAAATGGAATTTCTGTCTATCATTTTAGTCTGTTTAGGCTACACATTCTTCTCTTCCCTCCATCCTCTGCAGGGCTTCTCTACTGTGAGTTGGACTTACAAATATTCTCATACACTCAAACACGTACTCACATCTTGTACTCGCTTACATATGGTAAATAAATGAGCTCTGAAGCCTGCAGCCATCATAATTTCTCTCTGCCTTTTTTTCTTTTTTTTTTTTTTCTTTTTCTTCTAGAAAAGGGAAAGAGGCTAAGTAAAGCTTTTAAAAGCCTATGGATTTAGATAACAGTAAAAAGTAACAGATGCCCCAGTCTTAACAATCTGAAGCCTGGCCTGTTAATCCTTTCACTTAATGATCTTCAGTAGTGGAGAAAATGTGTATCGTCTTTTGGGTGGCACTGTTCTTTTTTCCTGGGGTCTATTTGTATTTAAGGCTTATAAAATCCAAAAACCCGGAAACATGTTCAGAACTCTGTTCTATGCTCTTAATAATGAGGATTCAGTTGACGCAAGCCTTTTCAGCATAGCCATTTTAGACTGTATCAGAGTTTAAATTTTGGTTTAAGTTTTACTTTCTTAGGTTTTTTTCTACTTTTTCTATTATTTCTCCTTCTTTCTCTCATTAATTTTCTGATATTACTGAAGTTAAATCTTAAAATCAGTATAACTTGAAGCCTGGAGAGTTTTAGGCTATATTTTATTTGTTTAAGTTGCAAGGAGTATATATAACTGAAGAATATTGTGACAAGAGATGAAAATTATTACTACGTCTTGGAGCTTGAAAAATTTCATTCAAAGACAATATAGGGAAGCATATTGGCATAGCTTTTTCTCGCAATTTCATCATTGAAATTTTGTAATTACTGAGTTGGCCTCCTCAGCCATCCTCTCATTAATTACCTTATTTTATTCTTTTCTCTCTTTTTCTTTTAGTTTTTAATTTTATGACAGAAACAAAGGCAAGATGTTGCTATTTTATTTCCACTACTCAGTTTGCAGGAACTCTCATTGGGAGCTTACCTTAGAAAAATTTTGGGAAAATGCACTCTGCTGACAATGTAGCTGTTTGTATAAGCTTGGAAATGTAGTTTGTTAATAGATACTTAGCTACTGACATTTTTTTTTTTTTTAACTAGATCCATTTTCAATCAAGAGGAATGTTGCACGGAGCTTAAACAGCCAGCTTGTTTATGAATATGTTGTGGAGAGATTCAGGGCAGCTTATCGGTATTTTGCCTGTCCTCAGAGGAAGAGTGGAAATAAATCTGCAGTGGATTCCATGAAAAAAGAGAAGGGAAAAATAAGCAATAAGAAACAAGTGAAGTCTGAAAATATGGCATCCAGTTGTTGCATTCTACTTGGGGAAAGCACAGAAAAAATAAGTGCAGAAAGAGGTCAGCCTGATAAATATGAAGAAACGGAATGTACATCACAGAGATGTATTACTGAAGATGATAATTTGTTGATAAATGAACTAGATTTGGCTGAACATGGACAGGAATCTTCATCTCTTTCCACCAGTGAAAGCAGTGAATTAGAGCCAAAATCAATTAAGAAACAAGATGTTTTAGTACCTTCAGAAACTTGTTTTAAAAAGGAGCTCACCCAGTGTAATTGCATTGATTGTAAATCCCCTGAACCAGATGAATCTGCTGGTACAGACTGCAGGTCAAATTTAGAAACAGAAAGTTCACATCACATTGTATGCACTGACACATCTGCTACCTCTTGCAACTGCAAAGCTACAGAAGATACTTCTGACCTTAATGATGATGATAACCACCCCACCCAGGAATTATATTTTGTGTTTGATAAGTTTATTTTAACCTCTGGCAAGGTAGGATACAGTTTGTAAACAATCTGTAAGGTTTTGTGGTTGTTGTATGACTCTGTATTTATAGTTTTTAGATTCAGAAATGTAAAGATGGCTTCTATGATGGTAGACTATTGTTTTGGAATGGTATTCTGGTATATATGTTTCTTTTACTTTTTGTATTTTTGCCTGTAGTTGCCTTTTTTTTTTTTTTTTTTTTTTTTTTTAGCGGTACGTGGGCCTCTCACTGTTGTGGCCTCTCGCATTGCGGAGCATAGGCTCCGGATGTGCAGGCTCAGCGGCATGTGGGATCTTCCCAGACCGGGGCACGAACCCGTGTCCCCTGCATCGGCAGGCGGACTCTCAACCACTGCGCCACCAGGGAAGCCCCTGTAGTTGCCTTTTAAGAATGTATATGAAACCTGAAATGTTTCAGCACTCTATTACTAGTTGGTTTGCTTAACTTTCTCATATATGAAAGGATTCATCAGGTATCTTATGAAAGTGAGTTTGGTAAAGGCAGCATATATTTTAAATTTTGCTGATTTTTTTTTACATATGATTATATTTACTTCCACAAAGGCGAATACAGTGTCTGTAAACTTTAATAGTATTCTGTTTTAAAGTTTTTTTGGTGGGGGTCAAAGGTTGGTATATAAACTTAACTAAAGATAGTTGAGTTAAAACTAAGATCAGGAAGCAAAAAAAAAATGAATTCAGATCCTGTGTCTGCCACTGAGCTTCTCTTTGGATTTTGGCATATCCCTTATGAGTTATAGGAGTCTTAACTTTTCCACTTTTAAAGTGGGATAGTCTGAACTTTAACTTGATAAATTATAGAAAATAAAAACCTGAGCGAGCAGAATATAAGCTACTTTGTAACAGAAAATAATTTGTTAATAAAAGTTTTAGCTAAGGTACTTTGCTTCGAGTGTAGTGTACATAATTGAAATAGTATCAGCACCTAGGTTAAAAAATGATTATGTAGATAATGTGTAAATCAAGTAGAATACAAAAAATACCCCTGAAAAGTCATCAAGTTTTATTGATTTATCGATAATTGTTTATTGACAAGCTTTAGAATTTTTAAGCTAATTACTAAGCTGTGTTTCTTCATCCTTTGTAAGGATACTCTGTCCCATTTTGTTTAGGTTGTAGTATTTAGGGCATATGGACTACTAAAAAAGATGAAATAAATGGCAGATATTTAGAAAAGCCTCTTAGTAATATAACTGCAGTTTACGTTTCTTAATACTTTTTTTTCCTGGAACCTTATCTTAAGGTAACTATTTCTCCAATTTTATTTCTCTCTCTAGTTATCTGTAACACTTTTCTAGAATTTTATGATAAATATGTCATTTTTTACAAGCTTTAAAAAGCTGATAAAAATTTCTATGGTACTGTTAATTAGCCCACAGCACAGCATTCACACAAAGAGAGGTTTCTGTATATATTTGGCTAGGTAAATGTCCAGGCTAACCCTGGAGGAAGAAGCTAAGTTCCTAGGCGTATTACGATAAAGAAAAGAGTAGTGCTCTTCCTTAACCGTATGAGTTTTGTTTTTCAGGTAGTTGGGATGAATTTTTACTGTTTTGGCCACCTGTCTGGTAGTCTGTTAGAATACATTTGAAATGGTGTTGCAGGGTTTGAAAGTTGTTTGTGGCTATTGCATAAGAGTTGTTCCTTGTATGAAGCTGAGTCACTTTTAGAGTTCAGCCCTTTAGTTTCTTGAGTACCATGCTAATGTAATGAAATTGAACCAACTAGTCAAGCAGTGGTTCTATAAATGACTGACTCTGAAGATAGAAAATGTTTCAAGTGAAATGAAAGGTGCCACTTGAAATTTCTTTATAATCTACTTTGTTAAAGACCTTAATAGGTTAAAATGTGATGTATGCATTTCATTTTGGGAGCTGATCACACTGTTTGAATTAACCTATACCTTTTGTATCTCCTGGTATTTCCTTTATTTTACATCTTAAGGTAAATCTAATCCTTGGTAATATCATTTTAGTGGAGAAGAAAATTAGTAGTTGGCTCAAAATGTGTTTTTCTTTTTACATTTAATACTGAATTTCATTAACATGCTTTTCTTTTTAACCTCTTGAAAGTGCAGGTTATCAGACTGACTTGCATAAAAGTTTCTTTTTGTACTGCTTTATAAGTGATAATAAAGTCCCTCAATAGTTTATTTGATTATTAGATTCTTTTTTTAACCTTTGTATAGCCGCCAACAATAGTATGCAGCATCTGCAAAAAGGATGGCCATTCAAAAAATGATTGCCCAGAGGATTTCAGGAAAATTGATCTAAAGCCTCTACCACCAATGACAAATCGATTTCGGGAAATACTTGATTTAGTATGTAAAAGATGTTTTGGTAAGTCTTTTATTACTAGAACTACTTCCTAAGACTAGATTATTTCTTAGATTTTGAATATTTATTTTCTTATTTGAAAATAGTTTGCTTACATTTTGTTTGGGTAGAGGTTTTTAAATAGTTTAGAGACCCAACCGCATATATTTATTAAATGCCTACTGTGTGCAAGGCACAGTGGTAAATGCCAAGGGGAATGCAGAGTCCATCGTGTTGCTTTTAAGGAGCTTAGACTCTGGATTTGTGCTGTCTAATATGGTGGTCACTAGATATATGTGTCTATTTAAATTTAAATTAGCTAAAATAAAATAAAAAATTAAATTACTCAGTTATACTAGTCACACCTCAGGTATTGAGTAGCTACATGTGGCTAGTGGCTACTGCATTGGGCAGTCTGGATAGAGAACATTACCGTCATTGCAATTTTCTTGCACAGTGTTACTCTAAATGGTTGTATAAGACATGTATGAAACTTGCCATAATTGGAAGCAGAATGTGTTACATTCTATAGCAGTGGTAAACAAAATGCAGTTCAGTCAGGCACAATTAATTTTAACTGGAGTGGGTCAGAGGAATTGGAGTTAATGATGTGGCATTTGAGATGGACTGCATTTTCAGATATAAGAGATTATGCATAAAAGCATAGGGTGTAGTATTTGTTTGAGAGAATAATTGCCTTAAATTTGGTAGAGTATAAGAAAGGTAATAGAGGCAGATAAGGTTATAAAGATTTGGGTAAAGCCTTACATACCATTTTTCAATAAACATTTATGGTGTACCTGGAATAAACCTTCACTCAGCAAACATTTTTTAAGTACTTACTGTGTCCGGGGTAAGATAAAGTTTCTGATGTCATAACATTAGTTCTCCATTGTATTCCCTCCCTTCTACCCTTCCTTATCTTCACCTCCTGCCAGGCAACTACTTAACTGCTTTTGGTCACTATAGATTACTTTGAATTTTTCTAGAGTTCTAGGTAAATAGAATCACATGGAATGTACTTTTTTTTTTTTTTTTTTTGATGAGGGCATCTGGCTTCTTTAACTTGGCATAATTATTTTTGAGATTCATCTATGCTGTGATGTGTATCAGTGGTTCATTTCTTTTTATTGCGGAGTTGTGTTCTGTTGTGTGGCTATACTACATTTTGTTTACCACTCGTTGATAAATATTTTGTTTGTTTCTAAATTTTGGCTGTTATAAATAAATATACTGTGTACATTCATGTATGTCTGAGTATGGACATATGTTTTAATTTCTTTTGGGTAAATACCTAGGAGTTGAATGGCTGGACCATGGTACATTCTTCTTTAACAGATTTATTAAGATATAATTCACTACATTTGTTTTTATTTATTGAGTCATATATTTATCTCAGTATGGACTCATAGATGTATTATACTTTGGGTTATAATCCAATACTACTATTTTTGTTGCCCAAATTGTTCCAAATTTGGCTGTTGGGAGTGCTTTCATTTGGTTCCTGTCACCTTTTGATATATTCCCATCAGTGTGTGGAGTTTTTTGGTTTCTTTTTGTTGTTGTTGTTAGTTTGTTCTTTTGTATTTTAGCACTTTCTTACTTTCTGGCCCTGCAAGATACTCCAGGATCATCATGTAAATTTCTGTCTCAGTCCTAGAATTAGACATTTTCCCAAAGAGCCCTGGTTCCTTTATTGGAGGATGGTGTTAGAAACCAAGATCTGGGTGTTAGAGTGCTTGTTGTGTTACTGGGTATTGTTGTTTCTAGGTCCTCTCCGAGCAAGAAAATTTGTGTGTGTATACTAATCCATGTATATACACGTATCTATAAATAATTCCATGTGACCATCTTACCTTTATTAAGCTAAGCATGACTTTGTACTGATGTCTCCAAGTCTAATACATTACCACATGGCTCTTTCTAGCCTCCTCTTTCTGATTATCTGTAAATGTCCAACTCCAACAGTGAGAAACCTGGCTCCCACCATGTGCCACCCATTTATTTAATTGTTCCATTTAAGTACACATGTATAGCATTATCAGAACTGTTATCCTATACCCTGATGGGAAGCAACTTTATCAATTAGAGTACAGTGCTTATGTGCAGTTCCTTTAACCCTTAGTCTTACAGACTCCACTTATTTTCAAAGTTAGATTAGTGCCTTCCCACCCCCCCACTCCCTTGAGTGAAGTTTTCTTATACATTTATAATGTAGCTGGATTCTTTGTTATAGACTGCATTCCATCCTGAGATTCCCTGACCTCATCACCTGTATATCAGCTATTCAGCTTGCAACCACTGATGATGCATTTGTTTTTCAAAAGCTGAATATTAATTTAATTCCTTACCATATTAACTCTTGGGTATGAGTCTGGAGGAGGAGATAGAAAAAAAAAGATTATTCTTAAGGAATGTATGGTCTTATTTGGAAAAAGAGATAGAAAAAAAAAGACTATTCTTAAGGAGTGTATGGTCTTATTTGGAAAAAGAGATAGAAAAAAAAAGACTATTCTTAAGGAGTGTATGGTCTTATTTGGAAAAATAAGATGACTATAAATGAAATAACTAGAAAACTGGAAGGACAGTATAAACTAAACTGGCAAGTGGTTTGAAGAACTAAGGAAATACAATTAAGGAGAGGTCATTAAAGGCCATGATTGGACAAAGAAGCTTATAGGGAAGGTATGAATCTTGACCAAGCATTTGAGGGAACTGTTAGATTTGATTGAGTTGGGTACCTTGTGTAACAGTATGAGAATAGTCTTAACAGGAGGGGAAAAACCAGCATGTATATGGGAGAGAGTGGATTGTCTGAAAAAAAAATTAAATAATTTGTAGAAGAAAGTATATCTTGTAGCTGTTTCACAGGGAAAATGATCATGTGAAATGTACATAGATCTGTAAAGTTATTTTTCTGTTCTTTCTCTGCTCCTTCCTTCTGCAGTAACATTTATGATTTTAATGTCAGAGAGTCAACAAATAATGAAGAAAAGTAAAGTTTTTAGGGTAGAAAATTGAAGACATTTTCAGATTTCATTCTCCTTACTTTTCTTTTTCCTTTTCTTTTTTTTAACTTAGATGAATTGTCACCACCTTTTTCTGAACAACACAACAGGGAGCAAATTTTAATTGGCTTGGAAAAGTTTATTCAAAAAGAGTATGATGGTATGTTGTATGTCAAAGTTGATTGCTTTTGTTATTATAGTTACCTGGTCTGAGTTTCATTTGTTTAAAAAGTGTTTATTGCATGTTATATGTTAGGTACTATTCTAGGTGCTGGGGATACAGTGCTAACAAAAGAGGTGAAACCAGCTCTCATGAAGCTTATATTAAGAGGGGTGACAGATAGTCAACTGACAAGTAAACAATATATCAGGAAATAATAAACACTGTTAACGTACAGAAGTTAGAACGATAGTGATAAGGTGATAAGGTGACATTTGAGCAGAGCCATTAATAATATAAAGGAGCAAATTATTATGAATATTCAAGGAGAGAACATTCGAGAGAGAAGCAGCAGCAAGTATAATACCCCATGACGCAATTATATTTGACATGCTTGAAAGTTAGTGTGGCTTGAGTGGAGTGTGTGAGGTAGACTGTAATAGAAAGGTGAGATCAGAGAGTTAACCTAGAGTTTAGATCATTAGAGTCTTATAGGTGTTGGTAGAAGGACTTTGAATTTTATTTTGAATGTCTAATGAGAAGGCTTCTGGAGGGTTTTAACACATAAGTGACATGATCTGAGAGAATGGAGTACAGGTCCATAAGAATAGAAGCAAGCAGAACATTTAAGAAGCTGTTGCATAAGTTCAGATGAGACATAATAGTGATTTGGAAGAGTAGGTGAGAAGTGATTAGATTGAGGATATATTTTGAATGTAGAGTCAACAGGATTTGCTGATGCATTACATGTTAGATGTGACAAAAAGAAAGGAGTCAAGGATGGTTTCAGGATCTTTCCTTCACTAGTTGGGTGGTGCTATTTAATTGAGATGGCAAAAAAATAGCAGAAGGGGGCAGGTTTTGGGCATGAGGTAAAGAATCAAGAGTTTTGTGGCCAAATATTTTAGAAAAGGATGAAGAGTTGATTTATAATCAGAATGAACTTATACCTTTAAAATATGACCTGTTTTGTGCTACAGGATTCTATTTTTAATTATCTTTGCTAGTGTATAAAGTATTGACCAAATCTAAGTTCTTGTTATATTAAACCCATGCACTTTTTATTTGCTGATGAATGTAGCTTCTTTTATATCTCTCAGTTGTCATTGATTTCAAGTAGGGCATCAGAACTGAATAGGAGGATTAAGTTTGAAAATACAGAATTTGTTATCTAAATATGTAGGCTACAAGAATTAATAGGGAGAATGATCCAATCTTGTTAAGCCACAGCTTATTGAGTGACACTAATAAGCATGAAGGAATAACCCTAATAATATATATATAAATATTTTATATATATAACTATATATATAATAATTGTATATATAATTTATATCAAATAGATTAATCCCTCACTTTAGAGGAGAATTAATTCTATATACTAAGATGATATTTGTAAAACTACTTGAATTGTGCCCTGAAGAAACTAGTTTATTTCCAAGAGATAAATCTCTAAATATTGATCTTAACTATTGGTATTGATGTTGAGAATGAATAAAAGTAGATGAGTTTATGAGGTCATTAAGTTGGAAGAAGGTAAAAAACTTGGTAAGTGTTTGGATGTGAAAGTTGAGAGGTGTTAAGAACCACATGTATATTTCTGAATAATAGTAGGTTTGAGGTGAAGTTGCTAGTTTAGTTTTGACTTGTTGAATTTATGATGTCTGTGGAAAAATGGGAAAAGCAGTTAGATACATGGGTGTGAAATTTTGGGGAGAAGACCTGGGCTTTAGGTGAGTGTTTTGGAATTTCTCAGTGTATCTGCTAATGGTAGATAATTTAAGCCATGGAATTGGATAAGATTATCCTGTGGTAGGCCATTAGTAGTTAATAGAAGACTCCTCTTTCCTGATAATTATAAAACTTTTGACTTTTGTTTTCCTTTGCTTAGAAAAGGCAAGATTGTGCTTATTTGGCTCTTCTAAGAATGGATTTGGATTTCGTGATAGTGATCTGGATATTTGTATGACCCTTGAAGGCCACGAAAATGCAGAGGTAAGAGTTAGTGTTTGGAAAGTGATGTGGAAGTTTATTTTCTTCTAGTGATGAGTGTGTTTTTAATTTTGTATGTAGAATTGATAAAAGTGTAAGGTGTCATTCTTTGTATAAATATATTAGCAATAGCAGTGTTTGAAATGTAAAAGCACTAGTATTATCATTTTAGAAGACATTCAAGTATTTAAGTAAGTAAATGTACTGTTTCAGTGATTTTATAATGTAAAAACCATGTCACAGATAGTTACAAGTGCTTTTTAATGAATTTGTGGAAAAAATGTACCATAGAGTTGGAAATTTTTTCATTAGAGCCAATGAAAAACTGTTGCTTCAGTTTGGTAGTAAACATTGATCTCACTTACTCTGTCTTTTCATATCTCTGCCATTAGGTGATGTCTCTGTATCACTAAAGATAGAAAATAAAGGTGGACATTTAATTTATAAATGGATTGTGTTCTACAAGTTGATTATAATTTGGGGGTACTCAAAATACATTTTTTTCCATAGAAGCATTGTTATAAATTATGTGTTCTAGGCTAGCTTTTAGAAACTCATTTTGGGCGGGGAAGGGAACTAACATTTGAGCCCCCAGTATACACTTTTACATACATTATCTCATTTCACTCTTACAACCACCTTCGAGGTAGATAATTTCCCCCATTTTACAGATGAGGAAACTGAGGCTTTGAGAGATAAACTGACTTGCTCAAGTTCACACAGCTAGTAAATGTTGGAGCCGGGATTCGTACCCAGGTCTGTCTGACTCCAGAGTTCATGCTCTTTCCATTGTATCCCACTGCTTCTCTGTAATTTATTTAACCCATAATGTAGTTGAAATATAGTACTAATAGTACTGTAGAACCTAACCCCTACTTTCTGAAATTGAAAGCTTTCTGAGTTCCACCATGAGATGCCAGGAGCAAACCTTCCCCCAGAGCAGTCTCAGCAGTGAGAGTGGGTACTTATGTTTTCCTTTTTTGTGTACCAGGCCTCAACAGTGGGAATGAGATTGTCTGAGCTCTAGTAAAGAAAGGGACTGAATGGACAGGGAAGAAGTGTCCCAGGCCTTCCTAGCAGCAACTAGAAAAGGAGGGTATCTCTGTAGTTGCTCGTTTCTTTAACAACATAGCTGTTGGTATTTATGTTTCAAAATCAGGGACTGCTTGCAAGATTGGGGTGAGGCCAAGCTTCTGGCATCTTTAGTGGTGTCAGTATAGCCTCTGTTGTATTATAAAATAATTCAGCAGAATAGTGTACCTGTGCATTTCTGAAATAGTTTTTTCAAAAGGTGTTTTTTAAATTGTTAGAACCCAAGAAAAGATGGCAGTGATACCTGGTAGATGCTTATTTCTGGTCCTAAGAAATTGCTTCTGGTGTTAATTAATATCTTTTTGTTCTATAAAGAAAATGAAAAGTTATAAATTTTTTAGTTCTCCTTAACCCACTTCTACTCAACGCCATCTCCTTGGAAAGAGGCTTCCCCTTTCCATTCTGAAGGGCAGGAATTGAGGGAATAGGAAGTGGTTTTTACCCAGGAAGGAGGTTAGGGTTTTAGATCCCTTCTATGTAAAATTTAATAATCAGGTGTTTCATCACCAAGGGTTTGTATACTATATATTACCTGTGCTATTCGCTCTGGAAAGTTGAAACAATGAACATGAGTAAATTATTTTCTTCCAGATGAGCCATAATGGAAACTTTTAGTTTAGTATAAATTGTATCTTTGTATAACAAAGAGAAAAACAACCTCTTGTATTATGTGTTAATTCTAAGGATTCCCTTGAAATCCCCAGGTTAAGCTGCAATGACTACTGCTCTCTTGTAGCTAAAAAGAGCATGTTGGGGATATGCAAAAGTGGTTTTAGTAGTAGATGTGGGCATTGAACTTAATCCAGTTAATTTATGCCGTTATCTTCCTTGTTCCTTATATTAGGGTTATCGTTACCATATCAGCTTTGCTGTCTAGTTTTTAAATAACCAACACATTTAAATTTGCAGAGGTAAGAGGGTTTTTTTGAAGAAGTAGGTGCTTGTAATAGTAGGATTATTCTTTTCCTCATCAACATATGATAGTAAATAGCTGACAGACTTAAAGTGCTACTTTGTATGAAGTATGCTGCTGAATGCTTTACATAGGTGTCTCATGTAATCCAGCTCCTTTATAAAAGAGTAGGAGTTGATGATTATCTTGATTTTATAAGTAGTATGAGGCTCAGAGGGGTTAAGGATCTGATCAGAGTCACACAGCTAGTCAATACTTAGTTCAAGATTTGAATCCAGGTTTGTCTAAATTCACAGCCTATGTTCTTAATCACTGTACTGTTTTGCCTTCACCAAACCCATCTCTAGTTTTTTATCCATGTATTTGAAAACATTATTCTCCTGTTTTTGTGCTTCTCAAACTTTAATGTGGATGTGAATTACCTGGGAATGTTGTTACTATGCAGATTATGATTCAGTAGACTGGAGTGGAGACTGAGATTCTGCATTTCTATCGAGTTTCCAGGTGTTGGTGATACTGCAGGTCTATGGACCATGTTCTTTGACTAGCAAGGTTATATAGACTTCTGGCTGGAGATTTTAAGTGCTAATATTAAATGTCTAGATTAAAATAGAATTTGCACAAGACCAAGTTGAGTCAGACAGACTTTATTATTTATTTCTTTTGTTTTTTAGAAATTAAATTGTAAGGAAATAATTGAAAATTTGGCGAAAATTCTTAAGAGACATCCAGGTATGAACTTTAAAACAACAGAAATTTTTTTTTAGTTTTATGAAAATTATTTAACCTAGTGAAGTTTTTTTTTTTTTAAATCAGGTTTAAGAAACATTTTGCCTATAACTACTGCCAAAGTGCCTATAGTAAAATTTGAACACAGACGAAGTGGTTTAGAAGGCGATATCAGTTTATATAATACGTTGGTAAGTTTCACTGTCTGTAAAGACCCAGGTATGTTTACAGTTGTCATTTTAAAAGTTTACAGATCACTGACTGTACCTTTATGTTTAAAACTTACGAATGTGGTTAGTATAGGGAAAAAAAAATTTTATCAGTCATCTTAACATTTCCTTCAGATTGAAGGTTAATTTTTGCTTGACTCATTTACAGGTATTTTAAGTTTAACATTTATATATATTCTATGTGGAGTTTATCTTTTTAGCTGATCTGTAAGTTTAATTTTAATAAATTTGAAATGCTTTCAAATATGTAATTTATTTTTCAGGCTCAGCATAACACAAGAATGCTAGCTACATATGCAGCTATTGATCCTAGAGTGCAGTACTTGGGATATACTATGAAAGTGTTTGCTAAGGTATTTATGAAAAAACTAATGATCTGCTTTGTTATAATACTCATGATATTAAAGTAAAACATGCTGATGTCAGACTTGTGACAAATGTTTTCTCAGTTTTGTTTACCTGAGCTTTTAAGAAGAAACTGTCAATATTAAATGGTTTAAAGTTATACCTTTCAGAGTAGGGTGATCTTAGTTTTTTTCTGTGTTTGCTCTCCTCTCATAGGTAACACTCTAGTAAATTTCTTATAGTATAATTTCTCAATGCAGTAATGATTTCCAACCCTAGGCATGGGAGTTGGCATACCATCCTAGTTAAAAGGCTCTGGGTTAGGAAATCTGGTGTTTGGGTTTAGTGGTAAATTTTTCTGGCCAAGAAAACAAAGCAATACCAATAAAACCTAATGTTTCCCCTATTATAACACTTAAAATACTGAATTCTGTTTTCTTGGTTGTTTTGCTAAGTGAGTAAACTCCATGAGGGTTGAGGCCTCTGTATCTTTATTTCAGTGTAGTGCCTGCTTTATGGTAGGTGCTCAGTAAATAGTTAATTTTGTGAATGTGTTGGTGGAAGGGTTTTAGTAGGGGAGTGACTTGGTTACATTTTCATTTCATAAAGCCGACTCTTCCAAAAGGGAGACATATTTGTTTAGATATTCCTATACATGTCTTTATGGACAGAGTCATCTTAGAAAAGGAACGCATCCAGCCACATACTACAAATCATTTGATACAGCTAGTCTTTTACATTCACCTCACAGAATAACTCCAACATGACAGTTCCTTACTCATTGAGTTTGGGTTATGAAATCAAGTGGTTCCGTATATATGGAATCTGTGGAAAAAAAATGTCATGAAGAACCTAGGGGTAAGAGGGGAATAAAGACACAGACCTACTAGAGAATGGACTTGAGGATATGGGGAGGGGGAAGGGTAAGCTGTGACAAAGTGAGAGTGGCATGGACATATATACCCTACCAAATGTAAAATAGATAGCTAGTGGGAAGCATCCACATAGCACAGGGAGATCAGCTCGGTGCTTTGTGACCACCTAGATGGGTGGGATAGGGAGGGTGAGAGGGAGACGCCAAGAGGGAGGAGATATGGGAACATATGTATATGTATAACTGATTCACTTTGTTATAAAGCAGAAACTAACACACCATTGTAAAGCAATTATAGTCCAATAAAGATGTAAACAAAAAATCAAGTGGTTCATGTCAGAAAAATCATTCCTCTCCCTTTATATAATATCAGCTAAAGCTTTACTCAAGGGAAGTCTCTGAGGATTCTTTCAGGGTTTTTTTTTTTTTTTTTTTTTTTTTGCGGTTCGCAGCCCTCTCACTGCCGTGGCCCCTCCTGTTGCAGAGCACAGGCTCCGGACGCACAGGCTCAGTGGCGATGGCTCACGGGCCCAGCCACTCCGCAGCATGTGGGATCTTCCCAGACCGGGACGTGAACCCTTGTACCCTGCATTGGCAGGTGGACTCTCAACCCCTGTGCCATCAGGGAAGCCCCCAGGGTTTTTTTTTTAATTAAAAAAAATCTTTTTTGAATAGCCAACGTATTCATGTGGTTCAAAAATTAAAAGGTCTAATGGGATTTATGGCAGAAAATCTTCCTTCCACATCTGTCTCCTAGCCAACCGTTGCCTCTTCTTAGAGGCAAACAGTGTTAAACGTTCCTCTGTATCCTTCCAGAGATATATTATTCCAGTGCAAGCAAATTTCCTGCCTCTTTTTATTATAGGTATAAACACGCTGAAAACACTGTTTTGTACTTTGCTTTTTTAACTGAGCAATAAATATTGGAGATTATTTCCTATTAGTATACTAAGAGCTTTCCTTTTCTTTTTAATGGCTACATACTATTCCATTGTGTGGATAGTCATCAGTTTTTTAAACCTGTACTTTACTGATGAGCTTTAAGTTCTTTCTCATATTTGCTATTAAAATAGTATTACAATAGAAATTTTATATAGTCATTTCACATGTTTCTTGGCATATTTGCAGGATAAATTCTTAGAATAGAATTGATACATTAAGGGAGATGTGCTTTTATAATTTTGATATTGCCAAATTATTCTTCATGAAATTTATGCTACTGTATACTCTTTAATGTATGAGTACCTGTTTACCCATACCCTCTATAACAGCTTGTTATTGAACTTTTGGGTATTTGACGGTTTGATAGGTTTAAAGAATGGTGTCTTAAGGTAGTCAATACTTCTGCATGGAATAAGATTTTGAAGTTTTATTTTCAATCATTATGTTTTTTTAGCGATGTGACATTGGAGATGCTTCCAGGGGAAGTTTATCTTCATATGCTTATATCCTTATGGTGCTGTACTTTCTGCAGCAGAGAAAACCACCTGTTATCCCAGTTCTACAAGAGGTAAATGTTTAAGAAAACTGTAAAGGCGTTTCTATGTAGGTGTATACACTCTAAATATAGTAGATCTTACTCAGTTCATGAGATCATGAAAGATGTTTCCATCATGGATATCCTAAGTTTTCTTCTTTCATTAATGGTTTAATCGAATAATGAACCTTTTTGAAAAGCTTATTATGGGAGAATATAGACTACCAAAAGACTACTAGATGAATAGAACTATTGAATATCTTTTGTAACATTTTTGTATTTCACAGTCTTAGAATGCTGCCAATGATAATGAAATTTGTAGCCATTCATGAACTTATATATTATAGTCTCTCAGATGCAAATACATAAGTTTCTTCTTTTCAGAGTATTCTCCCTCCTCCTGCTTGGCAATGAAGTTTGATTTATTCCTGTATATACTTTGGTCAACTTTGTGAATTTTGGTTGAGAAAGAAACACAAGGAAATTCTTCCTTATCTCTGTAAGGTCATGTAAATTGCATTAAGCATAAGAATGTACATCAAAAGAAACAGATTATACTCATATTTACTCGGATTTGGTGACTCATAGAGTCTCTTTTTGTAGTCAATTTATACTCTCTAAAATAGATACAAAGGAGTTCTTAATCATCCATCTGTTCCTCCTCATTCTTGGCACAAAGTGGATCTGCAAGCATTGGGGTGGATCAGGTTCTAATTTCTTAGGTAGGTGGTTATTTTGAGGTAGCTGAGAAGCATCAGAATTGTTTGGAAAATCACATATTCTGATTTCACGTAAACTTTGATAGTCATGGCAAAGAAGAGTATCACAAAATAGCAAGCCATATGTGCGTGTCAGATGGCCTTAGTAAGTTTTTAAAAGTTCTAATGAATGCATGTGGTTTTAACAGCATTTCTTTCCCTCTTTTAAACAAATAGTGGGAGAGAAATAAAAAATTTAAACATCCTTTCCTAACAGAAAAATTTAAGTTGCTTGAATCTATGTTGAGTGATGTTTGTTTTTTAACAAGGTTGTTCACTATAGGATATTTAAAACTTTGCATGAATTAATTAGGCCTGCCAAGGCCAAGATAATTCTCTGTATTAGTCTAACTTTAAATTTGGGGATCTTAAGCTTAATTGACCCAGTAATATTATAGCAGCCATTTGCTATAATTTGCTGTGACTTTGATAGAATACTGTGATTAACCCAAATGGAACACAAATTTTGTTTTCATTGTGGTTTGTCTCTGTTCTCTCATTATGTTACCCATGGATGAGGAACCATTGAGGCAGCATGATATAATGGAAACAGCGGTCAGAGCATGATTTTGGAGCCAGAGATAACTGGTCTGAATCCTAATTTTGACATGTGGCCTTCAACAAGCTGCCTGACTGCCACTAGTCTGAATTTTATCATCAGCAAAAATGTAATAATAGTAGTAGTATTTCCGTGTTGATATAAGGAACAGAGACATCAAATGCCTTTGAATGTAGTAGATGCTAAAGTAGGAATTTATAAATGGTGGTTGCTCTTATTATTAATTTTATTATTATTATCATTAGCAGCTTTATTAACATTATTATTGGAAAAATGTAGGTAGGATTGCTGTAGCCAACTTCAAGAACTGTTCCATTATCTGCTTAACAGACAGTGATGGATGAAATGAGAGACAGTCCATGGGATGTTTTCCATCATAATGAGCTCTGATTGTGGGGGGCTTTGTGATACATATGAACTGATGATATATGGATTTTTGCTTCTGGCCTTTTTTGCTTGTCATATGGGACCCCTTGTCCATTGCTCTGGCATCATTTAAGTATTGATCATTGGCATCGATCAACTTTTAAGGGTAAGGATATGTTTAATGAAGCTGATGATCTTTGACTCCATTTGTAATTGAACCTAAACTTTAAGTGACTGGGTGTAATAAGTAAGGCTCTGCTAAGAGTGTTTTTCATGATCAACAATACAGAGTTCTTTAGGTCAAAAGGAGTTTTCCTAAGCAGAATAATTTTGCTGTATTCCAGCAATCATCATAAGTAAAAGTAAATTTTCACATAAAAATTAATACTAAGAGAGGATTAGGGAGTGTTAGTGTCACTTGATATTATGAACTATGTTTTCTTAGCTTATATCAGCTTAAAAATTGCAACTGAATGGATGAACCTTGAGGACATTATGCTAAGTGGAATAAACGAGTCACAAAAGGACAAATACTATATGATTCCATTTATAGGAGGTACCTAGGGTAGTCAGATTCATAGAGACAGAAAGTAGAATGGTGGTTGCCAGGGGCTGGCGGGATAGAGGAGTGGGAAATTATTGTTTAATAGGTTCAGAGTTTCACTTGTATAAGATGAGAAGAATTCCATGGATGGATGGTGGTGATGGTAGCACAACAATGTGAATGCACTTAATGCCACTGAGCTGTACTCTTAAAAATGACTTAAGATGGTAAACTTCATTATGTGTGTTTTACCACAACTAAAAAAATTACAATTTAAATATAGCAGTAGATATATATATAGCTTACTATATATATAAAATACCATAACAAAATAAGAAAATAAATATGGAAATGTACAGGGTCACTCCTTGTACAAACTTGTTTGGTGAGGTTTTAGAGAGAAGGCTTGAGTGCTTGAGTAGAGGATGATTGCTATTGAGAGAAAGAAAAGAGAGAAACAGAAAGAGAAGGTAAATGTGTTGTGTGTGTGCAAAAGAAAGAGAGGCTAGTATTAGTACTTCTAAGGGCTGAAACAGAGTGGAGAGTTAGGCACTATGAAATATGAGAGTTCATTAAAACAGGTGGCAAATCAGTGATTAAATGCCCTCCAAAACCCACAGGTCATTTACTGTGTTATTAGCCAGCATAATTGGGTTTGGATGTTGGTTGTTTCTCAAAAGTAAGGATTCTGTTAAAGTAATCAAGGTCTAAAGAGGCAGCTTGTATAATAGCATCTTAATCTATGAAGGAGCCATGGGGACAACCTTATCTAGTGGTTTTAAAGTATGTTTTGGTAAGCTCTAGGAGCTCAATAGTGTATATGTGAGGAGTGGAGGAAGGAAAAGATAACGTATAGTTTTCTCCACTCAGGCTTTTATCAGAGTACCTCTGTTTTTATCTGTTTTACATGTTGAACTTACAGGAAGGTTCCATTTTAGGAAGGGGTTCTACAGCTTAAAAGAAAAATAAAATTTGAAGAAAACTGACCTAATTAAGCTAATCTCTTATTTTCATTGGGAAAACTGAGGATTTGGAAGGATAATTGTCTTGTCCAGAATCACTACTTGGCAGGACTAAGACTAGAAATGAGGTCTGCTGACTCTGAATTTACTCCAACTTTTTACTTTATTGCATCTCTTTCTTAAAACTCCTATAGAAAATAAGTCTCAAAATTGCTTGTAGAGGTCAGTTGTGCCTGTACAGTCACCTTGTGGAATTCTTCTAGTAAAGTAGCATTACCTTCCCCCCTTTCCTTAGGACAGTGAATTACTACTCATAATTAATCATGAAGATTTCACGATCTTTATCAAAATGTCAAGGAAAGCTACCTAATTTTCTGTTTTAAAAAATCAGTGTCCTGGCCCTTTTCAACCTCATCTGATACAGATAACTGATTAAAGGTACTAGAGCCCTTCTCCATAACAAATAGCTTCTTCAATTTCCTTTAAGGTGTACAATCAATAAGTATTATCTCTTATGTATTTCTGTGTCTGTGATCCTTTGATGAAAATGCTGTTTTCATCTGATTTTTCTTTAGCTTTACTTCATTAAACTTGGGCTGGATGTGTTTTGATAGCCAAATAGATAATATCAAATGTATCGTTTGGAGAGTCTGAGGTTCTTAAGATATCCTTTCCGAGCTTTGGTCTTTCAGATACATTTTATTCATTAATAACTTGACATCAGATTATACCATCTTGACTGTCTCTTTTGGAATAAGTGCTTCACTATGTCTATTATACGTAAATTCTAAAATGATATGAGGGTATTTAGGCTTTTAGGTTGGATGGCTTGAAATCTAATAGTAGAATTGATTTTTTAATGCAGATCTTTGATGGAAAACAGATTCCACAGAGAATGGTTGATGGATGGAATGCTTTTTTCTTTGATAAAACAGAAGAACTGGTAATTTTTTCATAGTTTTTATGTTATGGAATGCTCACAGATGCATGTTAGGATTTGCATAATTTAATTTAATAATTTTACTTGGACTTGGGGGTCCATACTTTGGATAAGTATAGACATGTCTCTCTCCTTTCTTTTTTCTCACCTGTAGAAAAAACGTTTACCTTCACTTGGAAAGAACACAGAAACATTAGGAGAGCTTTGGTTGGGACTGCTTCGCTTCTATACTGAAGAATTTGATTTCAAAGAATATGTAATTAGCATTCGGCAGAAAAAGCTATTGACAACTTTTGAGAAGCAGTGGACATCCAAATGCATTGCTATTGAAGGTAATCATTCAGCTGATATTAATTCAGGAACAACATGAAACAGAGCAAAACAGAACAAAAAGCCAGAGTTTTATTTGGCCAGTGACACTGAGGGGAAAACTGAAACACATTAGAATTTGGAAGATTCTTCCTCTTGGTTTTTATCAGTTTCCATCCTTTAATCTATAATTATAAAAGAATAATTTTCTGACTTTGATGGTCTGAGTTACGTAGAGTTAAACTCTAGTTATGGCTACTAACTATATTTATGTTACAACGAGCATAATTCTTAAATAAAAAATAAAATATTTCTTTTCTAGACCCTTTTGATTTGAATCATAACCTTGGTGCTGGAGTTTCTAGAAAAAGTAAGTTTTAAATATAGAAATTCCCTACTTTTAAAGCTCTTACACATTAAGGTCTGCATCTTTATTGTTTTTCTTCTTTCTTCAATAGTGACCAATTTCATCATGAAAGCATTTATCAATGGAAGGAAACTTTTTGGTACCCCCTTTTATCCACTCATTGGCAGAGAAGCTGTAAGTTTACATAATTTGAATTCTGAATCTTTTCTTTTTCCTTATAGAATTTTTTTTTTTTTTTTTTGTAGTACAAGAAACCTAATCCTGTTCCAAGTTGGTGTTATTTATTTGGCTGTGCCGGATCTATTTGTTCTTATTGCACTTATCATAGTCTATAGTGAGATATATACTTGCTAAATTTTGTTTATTTATTTAATCTATTTGTTAAATTCTGTATCCCCCACTAGACTATATAGCTCCCTGAGGACAGGGTCCATGTCTGTAAGGTTCACCATCGTATTTCCAGTGCCTGTCATAATTTCTGGCACATAGGATGCATCAAATAAACATTTGTTGAACAAATGCAGGTGGATAGTCAAGACTCAAGATCCTTTAATTTTGAATGTGAGGTTCTGCCTACTGCCTCTCTTCTGTCTCTAGAAATCTTGATGAAAATATAAACAGAGAGGTCAACACTGAAGTAATACTTTATTTGCTGAGGCTTCTGCTTGTAATTTTGGTGTAGCCCTTGGTAAGCTGAATTAGCATGGAACTAAGAGGATTCTTTTTGCCTGAAATGGGTGGTGTAGCGTCCCCCATTCCTCTTGGTCTTACTCTGGTTTTGGGTTGGTTTCTAATGGGAGGATGTCATAGTTTCACAGTGAAAGAAATGAGAAGAAATCTCAAAAGAGAAACCAGGTCTCTGTTTTTGCATAATGAATATCCTTGATCTTGTTCAGTCCAGTTTCATCACTCTTTCTTGGGTTGTGGGGTAAGAAAAGCAGAAAAAATCTAGAGCTTTTTCCCCGTGGAAAATTTTTGATAGTCCTGCCTAATAGGGGGTGGGGGGGATAATAATTATAATGGAAATAAAATAACAGGAAATTTGAAACAACACAAAATTCTTGCAGGAACAAAATGTCTAACAAAAGGAAAATACAACAGTAATTTTACTAACATATTAATTAAAATAGCAGTAAATGAAAAGCACAGTCAGATCACAACAAATCTGGTGATGCACTGATAAAGCATTTTACCTGAAAATTGTGGGAACTCTATTCGTGTGTGTATGTGCATATGTTTGGTAGGAACCTAGCAGTTTCGTGCAGTCAGACTTTTTAGTAAAATACTAATGTAGTGTCCTCGGTAAATTGGAAATGTGCTAATTTAGTCTGTGAATACAAAATTTTAGTAACTCTTAATTATTCAGTATGTTATAAGTAGTCGTCATAGATATCAGACTCTTTGGTCTTGAATGTGATTTGGTGTAAGAACCAAACATCAGTTTGGAGCCTGTCACAAAGGGCCTGTGGATCTGCCAATCATCTTTTAATCTACTTTATTCTGTTATAAAGTCAATATGTGGTATTTTATAGCTTGGATATACCAGTTTAACTATTCTCCTTTGATGGACATTTAGGTTGATATCAGTGTTACAACTGATATAGTAGAAAAATAACCTTGTTACATAGTCTTTCATGCTTATATTTTCCATAGTAAAGTTTATTCTTTCAACACATATTTACTGAATTTCTACCATTTACCTATTTCTCTGCTATGTACTGGGATTATAACAGCATACAAAGTAGATGTGTTTCATCCCCTTAGATTCTAATGAAGATGAAGACAAGTATATTTTCTGTTCTTTCACCTTTCTTGCTCACTCGAACATTCCCACTTCAACTGTGCTTCTATTCACTAGGTCCTCCGACATATTGACACATTTTTTCCCAATCTATCAGCTATCTACTGTCTTCATTTTTTCCCCCATTTAAACAGATTCCCTGGTACCTCCAGCATATACCTTATATTCCTTTGTACCATTGTCCTTCTTTTGCACCATTATGTGTTTAACCTTAACATGAACTCAGCCATCCACCGTCTCTCTATGCTTGGGCTAAGCCCTGATGGAAAAAAATCTTAAAGCTAGGCAGTTTTATTTATATAGCACAACTATAAATTAATGTTCATCAGCCTCAACTGGACCTTCAATACTATCTGAGATTCTTACTACATTTCTTTAGTTACCTGTGTCTCGGATTCAATAAAACTATTTCAGATTTTATTTATTTTACTCAAAATTCAGTACCCATTTTGCTTTGTCCCATCTTTCTACTCTGCCTTTCTCACGCGCACATGTTTTCCCTTTGAGACAAAGATGATATTAGATAGATAGATACTCCTTCAACTTTCTGCTACCAGATCTATAAATCTGCTTACATCTTCAGATATCTCTTCTTTTTTTAAAATTTTATTTCATTTTGGAGCATAGTTGATTAACAGTGTTCTGTTAGTTTCGGGTGTACAGCGAAGTGATTCAGTTATACATATACGTGTATCTGTTCTTTTTCAAATTCTTTTCCCATTTAGGTTTTTACAGAATATTGAGCAACGTTCCCGTGTTATACAGTAGTAGGTCCTTGTACAGATACATACAGTTGGTTATCTATTTTAAATATAGCAAAGTGTACATGTCAATCCCAAACACCCAATCTATCCTTCCCCCCGACCCTTCCTCCCCGGTAACCGTAAGTTGTCTAAGTCTGTGAGTCTATTTCTGTTTTGTAAATAAGTTCATTTGTATCATTTTTAAAAGAATCTGCATATAAGCAATATCATATGATATTTGTCTTTCTCTGTCTGACTTGCTTCATTTCGTATGATAATCTCAAGGTCCATCCATGTTGCTGCAGATGGCATTATTTTGTTCTTTTTAATGGCTGAGTAATATTCCATTATATATATGTACCACATCTTCTTTATCCATTCATCCGTTGATGGACATTTAGGTTGCTTCTGTGTCTTGGCTATTGTAAATAGTGCTGCAGTGAACATTGGGGTGCATATATCTTTTCAAATTATGTTTTTCTCTGGATATATGCCCAGGATTGGGATTGCTGGATGTTATGGTAACTCTATTTTTAGTTTCTTAAGGAACCTCCATTCTGTTCTTCATACTGGCTGTACCAATTTACATTCCCACCAACAATGTAAGAGGGTTCCCTTTTCTCTACACCTTCTGCAGCATTTATTGTTTGTGGGTTTTTTGATGATAGCCATTCTGACTGGTGTGAGGTGATACCTCATTGTAGTTTTGATTTGCATTTCTCTAATAATTAGCAATGTTGAGCATCTTTTCTTGTGCCTCTTGGCCATCTGTATGTCTTCCTTGAAGAAATGTCTGTTTAGTTTTACTGCCCATTTTTTGATTGGGTTTTTTTTAATTTATTTTATTTTTGGCTGCATTGGGTCTTCGTGCTGTGCATGGACTTTCTTTAGTTGCAGTGAGCGGGAGCAACTGTTCGTGGCAGTGCACAGGCTTCTCACTGCGGTGGCTTCTCTTGTCACGGAGCACGGGCTTTAAGTGTACGGGCTTCAGTAGTTGTGGCTCATGGGCTCTAGAGCTCAGCCTTAGTAGTTGCGGCGCACAGGCTTAGTTGCTCCACAGCATGTGGGATCTTCGCGGACCAGGACTCGAAACTGTGTCCCCTGCATTGGCAGGCGGATTCTTAACCACTGCACCACCAGGGAAACCCCTTGGTTGGTTGTTTTTTTGATATTGAGCAGCATGAGCTGTTTGAAAATTTTAGAGATCAATCCCTTGTTGGTCACATCATTTGCCAATATTTTCGCCCATTCTGTGGGTTGTCTTTTCATTTTGTTTATGGTTTCCTTTGCTGTGCAAAAGCTTTTGAGTTTCATTAGGTCCCATTTGTTTGTTTATTTTTTTATTTCCATTACTCTAGGAGATGGCTTGGGAAAGGTATTTCTGTGATTTATGTCAAAGAGTGTTCTGCCTATGTTTTCCTCTAAGAGTTTTATAGTATCTGGTCTTACATTTAGATCTTTAATCCATTTTGAGTTTATTTTTGTATATGGTATTAAGGAATGTTCAAATCTCATTTCTTTACATGTAGCTGTCCAGTTTTCCCAGCACCATTTATTGAAGAGACTGTCTTTCCTCCATGGTGTAGTCTTGCCTCCTTTGTAATCAATTAATTGACCATAGGTGTGTGGGTTTATTTATGGGCTTTCTGTTCTGTTCCATTGATCTATATTTCTGTTTTTGTTCCAGTACCATACTCTTTTGATGACTGTACCTTTGTAGTATCGTCCAAAGTCAGGGATCCTGATTCCTCCAGCTCCATTTTTCTTTCTCAAGATTGCTTTGGTCATTCAGGTTCTTTTGTGTCTCCATGCAAGTTTAAAATTTTTTTGTTCTAGTTCTGTGAAAAATGCCATTGGTAATTTGATAGAGATTGCATTGAATCTGCAGATTGCCTTGGGTAGTATAGTCATTTTGACAATATTGATTATTCCAATTTAAGAACATGATATATCTCTCCATCTGTTTGTGTCATCTTTGATTTCTTTCATCAGCGTCTTATAGTTTTCGTAGGACAGGTCTTTTGTCTCTATAGGTAGGTTTATTCCTAGGTATTTTATTCTTTTTGATGTAATGGTAAGTGGGATTGTTTATTTAATTTCTCTTTCTGATCTTTTGTTGTTAGTATATAGAAATGCAAGAGATTTCTGTGTATTAATTTTGTATCCTGCAATTTTACCGAATTCATTGATGAGCTCTAGTAGTTTTCCGGTAGCATCTTTAGAGTTTTCTATGTGTAGTATCATGTCATCTGCAAAAGTGACAGTTTTACTTCTTTTCCAATTTGGATTCCTTTTATTTCTTTTCCTTCTCTGATTGTCATGGCTAGGACTTCCAAAATTATGTTGAATACAAGTGGCGAAAGTGGATATCCTTGTCTTGTTCCTGATCTTAGTGGAAATGCTTTCAGCTTTTCATGGTTGAGTATGATGTTAGCTATAGGTTTGTCATATATGGACTTTATTATGTTGAGGTATGTTCCCTCTATGCCCACTTTCTAGAGAGTTTTTATCATAAATGGATGTTGAATTTTGTCAGAAGCTTTTTCTGCATCTTATGAGATGGTCATATGGTTTTTATTCTTCAATATGTTGATGTGGTGTATCACACTGATTGATTTGCATATACTGAAAAATCCTTGCATCCCTGGAATAAATCCTACTTGATCATGGTGTGTGATCCTTTTAATGTATTGTTGGATTTGGATTGCTAATATTTTGTTGAGGATTTTTGTGTCTATGTTCATCAGTGATATTGGCCTGTAATTTTTTTTCTGTGTGTGTGGTATATTTGTCTGGTTTTGGTTTTAGGGTGTTGGTGGCCTCATAGCATGAGTTTGGTAGTATTCCTTCTTCTGCAATTTTTTGGAATAGTTTCAGAAGGATAGGTGTTTTCTCTGTTTGATAGGATTTGCCTGTGAAGCCATCTGGTCCTGGACTTTGGTTTTTTGGGAGTTTTTTATTTTATTATCATTATTTTTTAATATTTATTTATTTATTTTTGGCTGCGTCGGGTCTTAGTTGAGGCACGTGGGATCTTTTGTTGCAGCGTGCCAGCTCTATTGCGGCACGTGGGCTTCTCTCTAGTTGTGGCACATGGGCTCCAGAGCATGCAGGCTCAGTAGTTGCAGCACACAGGCTCTCTAGTTGTGGCACGTGGGCTCTGTAGTTGTGGCGCGCAGGCTCCAGAGCGTGTGGGTCCTGTAGTTGCAGCGTGTGGGCTTAGTTGCCCCGCAGCATGTAGAATCTTAGTTCCCCAACCAGGAATCGAACTTGCGTCCCCTGCCTTGGAAGGAAGATTCTTAACCACTGGACCACCAGCGAAGTCCCTGTTGGGAGTTTTTTAATCAGTTTCAATTTCAGTACTTGTGATTGGTCTGTTCATATTTTCTGTTTCTTCTTGGTTCAGTCCTGGGGGATTGTACCTTTCTAAGAATTTGTCCATTTCTTCCAGGTTGTCCATTTTATTGGCATATAGTTGTTTGTAGTAGTCTCTTATGGTCCTTTGTATTTCTGTGGTGTCTGTTGTAACTTCTCCTTTTTAATTTCTAATTTTATTGACTTGAGCCCTCTTCTTTTTTTTCTTGATGGGTCTGGCTAAAGGTTTATCAGTTTTGTTTATCTTTTCAAAGAAGCAGCATTTAGTTTCATTGATCTTTTCTGTTGTTTTCTTCTCTTCTATTTCATTTATTTCTGCTCTGATCTTTGTTGTTCCTTCCCTTCTACTAACTTTGGGTTTTGTTTGTTTTTCTCTGGTTGCTTTAGATATAAGGTTAGGTTGTTTATTTGTGATTTTTCTTATTTCCTGAGGTAAGATTGCGTTGCTATAAACTTCCCTCTTAGAACTGCTTTTACCTGTTCCATAGGTTTTGGATCATTGTGCTTTCATTTTCATTTGACTCTAGGTATTTTTTTATTTACTCTTCGATTTCTTCAGTGATCCATTGGTTGTTTAGTAGCATATTGTTTAGCCTCCACGAGTTTGTGTTTCTTACAGTTTTTTTCTTATAGTTGATTCCTAATCTCATAGCATATGGTCAGAAAAGATGCTTGATGTGATTTTTTTTTAATTAACTACTTTATTTTATTTATTTTTGGCTGTCTTGGGTCTTTGTTGCTGCATGTAGGCTTTCTCTAGTTGTGGTGAGCAGGGGCTACTCTTTGTTGAGGTGTGCAGGCTTCTCATCGTGGTGGCTTCCCTTGTTGCGGAGCATGGGCTCTAGACGTGTGGGTTTCAGTAGTTGTGGCACACAGACCCTAGAGCACACGGGCTTCAGTAGTTGCAGCATGTGGACTCAGTAGTTGCAACGCGCGAGGTCTAGGGATGCAGGCTTCAGTAGTTGTGGTGCATGGGCTCAGTATTTGTGGTTCGTAGGTGCTAGAGTGCAGGCTCAGTAGTTGTGGCACACAGGCTTAGTTGCTCTGCGGCATGTAGGATCTTCCCGGACCAGGGATCAAACCCAGGTCTCCTAAATTGGCGGGTGAATTCTTAACCACTGTGCCACCAGGGAAGTCCCACTTGATATGACTTTAATTTTCTTAAATTTACCGAAGCTCATTTTGTGGCCCAGCTTGTGATCAGTCCTGGGGAATGTTCCATGTGCACTTGAGAAGAATGTATATTCTGCTGCTTTTGGATGGAATACTCTGTAAATATCAATTAAGTCAGTCTGGTCTAATGTGTCATTTCAGGCCTGTGTTTCCTTATTGATCTTCTGTCTGGATGATCTGTCCATTGATGAAAGTGGAGTGTTAAAGTCCCCCACTATTATTGTGTTACTGTTGATTTCTCCTTTTATGGCTGTTAGTATTTGCCTTATATATTGGAGTGCTCCTATGTTGGGTGCATATATATTTATAATTGTTATATTTTCTTCTTGGATTGACCCTTTGATCATTATGTAGTGTCCTTTGTCTCTTGTAACAGTGTTTATTTTAAAGCCTTTTTTGTCTGATATGAATATTGCTACTCCAGCTTTCTTTTGATTTACATTTGCATGGAATACCTTTTTCCATCCCCTCACTTTCAGTCTGTATGTGTTCCTAGATCTGAAGTGGGTCTCTTTTTTGTATCCATTCAGCCAGTCTGTTTCTTTCGGCTGGAGCATTTAATCCATTTACCTTTAAGGTAATTACTGATATGTATGTTCCTATTGCCATTTTCTTAGTTGTTTTGGATTTGTTTTTGTAGGTCTTGTTTCTTCCCTTCCTCTTTTGTTCTTTTCTCTTGTGATTGGATGACTAACTTTAGTGTTGTGTTTGGATTCTTTGTGTGTGTGTGTGTGTGTGTGTGTGTGTGTGTGTGTATCTGTTGTAGATTTTCGGTTTGCAATTACCATGAGATTTCAATTAGCAGTTTACATATAAACAAGATTGTTTTAAGTTGCTGGTCTCTTAATTTCAAATGCATTTCCAATGTCCTGCATTTGTGCTCTTTTCTTCGCACAATTGCTGGTTTTGACATCATATTTGTGTGCAAATAATTTCCTACCTTTACTTGTTTCTAGTAGTGGCCTTTTCCACTTAGAGAAGCTCCTTTAGCATTCATTGCAAAGCTGGTTTGGTGGTACTGAATGCTGTTGGCTGTTTCTTGTCTGTAAAGCTTTTGATTTCTCCATTGAATTTGAATGAGAGTCTTGCTGGGTAGAGTATTCTTGGTTGTAGGTTCTTCCCTTTCATCACTTTAAATATATCATGCCACTCCCTTCTGGCCTGCAGAGTTTCTGCTGAGAAATCAGCTGATAACCTTATGGGAGTTCCCTTGTATGTTATTTGTTGCTTTTCCCTTGTTGCTTTTCGTATTTTTTCTTTTTCTTTAATTTTTGTCAGTTTAATTACTATGTGTCTTGGTGTGTTCCTCCTTGGGTTTATCTTGCCTGGGGCTCTCTGCCCTTCCTGGACTTGGGTGACTGTTTCCTTTCCCATATTAGGGAAGTTTTCAGCTATTATCTCTTCAAATATTTTCTCAAGTCCTTTCTGTCTCTGTTTTCCTCTGGGACCCCATAATGTGAATGTTGGTGCATTTAATGTTGTCCCAGAGGTCTCTTAGATTGTGTTCTTTTCATTCTTTTTTCTTTATTCTGTTCCATGGCAGTGATTTTCACTATTCGGTCTCCAAACTCACTTATCTGTTCTTCTGCCTCAGTTACTCTGCTATTGATTCCTATATATTTTACATTTTTCACTTCAATTATTGTATTGTTCATCTCTGTTTGTTCTTTAGTTCTTCTAGGTCTTTGTTAAATATTTCTTGCATCTTCTCAGTCTGTGCCTCCATTCTTTTTTCAAGATCTTGGATCATCTTCACTATCATTACTCAGAATTCTTTTTCTGGTAGATTGCCTATCTCCACTTCACTTAGTTGTTCTTCTGAGGTTTTGTCTTGTTCCTTCATCTGGGGCATACTCCTCTGCTGTCTCATTTTGTCTTGACTTTCTGTGATTGCAGTTTCCGTTCTGCAGGCTGCAGGATTGTAGTTCTTCTTGCTTCTGCTGTTTGCCCTCTGGTGGATGAGGCTGTCTGAGAGGGTTGTGCAGATTTCCTGGTGGGAGGGTCTAGTTCCTGCCCTGTTGTGGGTGGGCCTGGGGCTTGTCCCTCTAGTGGGCAGGGCTGTGTTCAGGAAGACTTTAAGCACCCTGTCTGTTGATGGGTGGGGCTGTATTCCCATCTGCTGGTTGTTTGGCCTGAGGCGTCCCAGCACTTGAGCCTACAGGCTGTTTTGTGGGGCTAGGTCTTGGGGAGGAAATGGAGTCTCCAGGAGGGCTCATGCCAATGCGTGCTCACCAGAACTGCTGCTGCCAGTGTCTTTGTCTCCTCAATGAGCCACAGCTGCCCCCCACCTCCTCCGGAGACCCTCCAGTACTAGCAGGTAGATCGGGCCCAGTCTCTTACGAGGTCACTGCCTTTTTCCCTGGGTCCTGGTCTGGCATGGGATCTTGTGTATGCCCTCCAAGAGTGGAGTTTCTGTTTTCCCCAGTCCTGTGGAATTCCTGCAGTCAAACCCCACTGGCTTTCAAAGACAGATTCTCGGGGGGCTCCTCCTCCCATTACCAGACCCCCAGGCTAGGAAGCCTGATGTGGTGCTCAGGACTTTTAATTCCTGTGGGAGAACTTCTGTGGTATAGTTAATTTCCAGTTTGTGGGTTGCCCACCCAGCAGATATTGGATTTGAGTTTTACCGTGATTGCACCCCACCTACCATCTTGTTGTGGTTTCTTCTTTGTCTTTTTATGTAGGGTATCTTTTTGGGTAGGTTCCAGTGTGTTTTTTATTTTATGTTTTTGTTGATGGTTGTTCAGCAGTTGGTTGTGATTTTGGTATTTTTTAAGAAGGGGTGAGCTCATGTCATTCTGCTCTGCCATTTTGCTGACCAATCACCAGATATCTCTTCTTTATCAGAGACTATTCCTTCTATATGCACTCTAGATCCATTTGTATTCTCTTTACCTTAAATCTTCAACTTCTTCATCTGTGAAAAACATTCTCAAAGATGAAATACTTAAAAATATAATTGCAGATTAGCATTAACAAATGAACATTTGCCTTCTGTTTTAATGATAGGGAACACTAACTTTGAACCCCAGTTAAGCAAAATGGCTCCCCCAGGAAGTATCCTTTTTTTTCTAATTAATAAACTTATATAAAAAATTACACTCTATTATTGTTAGTATATTTTGAAATTCTTCAATAAAAAAATTTGTGAAAATTTGCTTTCTCTTTTGTTATATAAGTACCTATATAATACCTTCAATTTTACCACAGCACCTAAAATTTTAACTTTCTGGCTCTTTACAGAAGAAGTTTGCTGACCCCAGGTCTAGGCCACATTAACTAGGACGGTGGGCTGAAGAAAGAAGAATATCTAAAGAGATAGATATTCAGGAGTAGAATGGATACAACCTGGTGATTAATTAGAGGTGATGCATTAAGGAGAATAAGTTCAGGGTGATTCCTAGGTTTCAGCCATAAGCAACTGGGTGAACTGAGAAAGGCCTTCATTTTGTCCTGTCAGAAAATATGATGATGAAGATTTTAATTAATTACATTGGTTTCATCAATAGTAAATGTATAGAATTATATTGCATCCTTTTTTAGAAATAGAACTTTACTGAGAAATAATTCATGTACTGTACAGTTCATCTATATAAAGTGAGCAATTCATTGGTTTTCAGTATATCTGCAGGATTGTGCAACCATCACTACATCTAGTTTTAGAATGTTTCGTCCTCTCTCAAGGAAACTCCTGTCCTCATTAGCAGTCAATCCTCATTCCTTTTTCGTCTCACAACTGTAGATTTGCCTACTGTGGACATTTTATGAAAATGGAATCAAAGAATATGTAGCCTTTTGTGACTGGTTTCTTTCATTTAGCAGAATGTTTTCAGGGTTCATTCATGTTGTAACGTGTATCAGTACTTCATTTTTTTTTATAGTTGAATGATATTCAGTTGTATGGTTATATTATGTTTTATTTATTCATTCCTATCAGTTTGTTGGAAATTTGAATTGTTTCTACTTTTTGGCTATTATGAGTAGTGCTGCTGTGAATATTTGTGTACCAAATCTTGTGTGGATATATGTTTTCATTTCTTTTGGATGTATAACAGTAGAATTGCTGGGTCATTTTGATAAGTTTATGTTTAACTTTCTGAGGAGCTGCCAAACTGTTTCCTAACAGAGCTGTGCTATTTTATATTCCCACCAGCAATATATGAGGGTTGCAGTTTTTCCACATCCTCACCAATACTTGTTACTGTCTTTTTTCTTTTTTAATAGCCATCCCAGTCAGTGTGTTTCTTATTACTTTATCCCTGACATTAGATAGATTTAAGGAAGAAATCAAAGAGTGCTAAGTGGACATGTTCTCTTGCCATCCAAAGATATGGGTACTATCAGGAAAAACTAGTCTCTGTGATAGTGCAAAACTGAGGTAAAGCTTAGAAGCATAAGCAAGGTAGTAGGATAAAGCAAAAACGAGCCTGATTCTTCTAAGACTTGGGAAAATGATTTAATTCTTACTGGTTCTCTACAATCTTTTTAGGTATATTCTACTTTATATAGTAAATGTTATATATTATTGAAATGTTGAATGCAAATCCAGTGATATTTTAAATAAACCAGAGGATTGATTTCTTTACATAGAGGTCTTGTAAAGAGAATGATTCCTTTCTGGAAGTAGGCTGGTGGGGCAGAAAACATGAGCTTTGTAATCAGGCAGACTTAGCTTTAAATCCTTTATCTGCTACTTACCAGCGTTTTTCTGTGGGCAAACGACTTGAATTTTCTGAGCCTCAGTTTCCTCATCTATAAAATGAGCATGGAAATAATATCTACTTTCATTGAGATATTACACAAAGATGCTACAGATGAATGAGCAAATAATGTGGCTGTGTAGTGGTTAGCACTGTTAGCAGCTGTGATATTGATGATGATAATTCTGAATCTTGTTTTCATATCATGGTTTTAGTTCAGTGAAATATTTGTTGGTATTTATTTCCTTTTTCAAAAAATCACTTTTGCGTCTTAGTCTGCTTTCCATTTGGATTCAAAAGTTTTTAGTGATTTTTTTCCTAGTAAAGTTGTATTTTCTCCCTAGGAGTACTTCTTTGATTCCAGAGTACTAACAGATGGAGAACTGGCTCCCAATGATCGATGTTGCCGTGTGTGTGGAAAAATAGGCCACTACATGAAAGACTGCCCTAAAAGGAGAAGGTTGGCAAATGATTATGTATCAACATTGCAGGGAAAATAAATGTGAGACAAATTGAAGCTATGACTGTGTTCAGATATGTTTAAGTTGAGAAAGTTCAGGGCTTTCAGTTGAACCTTTAGGTCAATATATGGTTGAGTGGCATTTTGTGAAAGAATGGGATTTATTTCTGGTACAGTGGTGTCTCATGATATTTATTTGTTCATTTATTCATTAATTCACTCAGGTTTTTTTTTTTAACTGAAGAAGCATTTATTAACACCTACTGTGTGCTGGAAACTGTGCTAGAATCGAAGGGGAATAAAAGAACAAGATATGGGGTTCTTGCTGAGGACCTCACAGTTATGAAAACCAATAATTAAAATATAATTAATTGAATCTTTGAGGTATATGCTGTGAGATATGCCTATATAATATTTACCTTAAGGAATATACATCCTCTGTGCCCCCTGAAAATACATCTATGAAATATACTTTACTACGTTCTATATACTATGTTAATAGGCCAGGATAATCCCTTCTTTAGTCATCAAGTCTTGCCTAATATAAAGAGCTTAGAACTTTTCAGACAGAGTAAACTCCTAGTTTCCGTCACTGCTCTTTGTTAAATTTAGAGAAGACACTTACCTTCTCTAAACCTCAAGTGTCTTCCTCTATAAAATGGAGATAGTAAATACCAACCTCTAAGGATTGTTACAAGATTAAAATTTGATACTAAATATTAAAAATTGATATTGTATTATAAAACTACTAGAGTACCCAGTTTCTGCCATATGAGTAGGTGTACTATAAATGTGAGAACCTTGCCTTCAAAATGATGCATGAAATGATGGGCACATTAATCCCTTTATTGTGAGACTCTTGTATAGTTTAGTTTGTTCTGTAGTTCATTCAGTTTATAAGTCCCTAGCCCCACATTATTGGTATCAGCAGTTTACTGTTTAGACTAAAGAAGAAAGACAGTGAAGAAGAGAAGGAAGGGAATGAAGAAGAGAAAGACTCCCGAGACCTTCTTGACCCCCGAGACCTCCACGACACTCGAGACTTTAGAGACCCCAGAGACCTCAGATGTTTTATCTGTGGAGATGCAGGACATGTGCGAAGGGAGTGCCCAGAGGTCAAGCTGGCCCGTCAGAGGAATAGCAGTGTGGCAGGTAAATAAAAAAGGCCAAAAATAGTTTCTGGTGGAAATAAAGTCATTTATGTTGGTGTCATTCTAAGGACCCTGATTATTCTCTATTCTAAACATAGCTGTATGATTTTGGACCTTAACAATCTATCAAAGAGAGAGAGATTTTGGGGGGAACATATAGGAGAAATTATATCTCTTCCCACTGCTTTTATGAGAGAGGGAGATCTGTTCCTGTTATGTATCACAAGGAATTTCATGAATTAGAAACCCAAATGAGAGTTTATTGAAAGAAAAAAACAAAATATAAGTGATGATTTCCAGTTATTCAGATTCTTATTGCAGAAGTTATTTTCTTAAATAAATATATTGTCTCCTTTAGAAAAGCAATATGACACTTGTTCTTGTTTCCAGGACCAGTGTATTTTTTTTTTTTTAATGCTCTAAGGATTGAGAAATGGCTTAACAAACAAGAAAAAAAACGAGTTGTTAAAAGTCCTTCACTAACATAATCATAAGTTTAAAAGTCCAAGTTTATAAAATGTCAGATTTGAGACTGTTGTACTGAAGAAGAGAGTTTATTGATTGTCGTTTCTCTGTTATTTTCTTTATCTGTTGAATTTCTTTTTGATGTCTTCTCTTAGCAGCCCAGCTGGTCCGCAATCTTGTAAATGCCCAACAAGTGGCTGGTTCAGCCCAACAACCAGGTGATCAGTCCATAAGGACTAGACAGTCCTCAGAATGTGTAAGTACTCTGCCTGTAGATGGGTTGGTCTTGGCAGGAAGATAGTACTAATTTTGGTAGGTGATAGGATCTTTCAGATTGGTAAATACAATCTTCCAGATTACACAGTGCTTTATAGAGGTGTCCTTGCTAGGCACATCAGCTAGAATGAGCATTACTTTTGGAGTAATGTAGATCTGGGTTTATATCTATGGGCAAGCTACTTAACTTCAGTGAACCTATTTCTTATTTGTAAAATAAGGTAACTAACCAAATAAGGTTGTTGGTTGGATTAAAATGAGGTGATAGGGCTTCCCTGGTGGCACAGTGGTTAAGAGTACGCCTGCCGATGTATGGGACATGGGTTTGTGCCCCGGTCCGGGAAGGTCCCACATGCCGTGGAGCTGCTAGGCCCGTGAGCCATGGCCGCTGAGCCTGCGCATCCGGAGCCTGTGCTCCGCAACGGGAGAGGCCACAGCAGTGAGAGGCCTGTGTACCGCAAAAAAAAAAAAAAAAAAAAAAATTAGGTGATAACTTTGATGTTTTAGCTTTTGCATAATGGAAGAATATGAGTACCATTAATTAAAAATAGACCCCAAAATTGAGATGTATTAAGGGTTTAGTACTGTTAGGGCAGTACATGCATGGCACTTCACTTGCTTGAAATTTTGTGTGTCTTCTCATCACTGATATGGATACCTAGTGAAATATATCCTGTGAAAGATGGAGTATTTAATTAGTGTTCAGACTCACAGGTCTATTAACTTTGCTGAGTTGCTCTAACCTTTGTCTAAATCTGTATTCACCTTGCACTTTTTAAATTAATAATTAAATACTAACTGAATGCTTACTCTAAATCTGACACTATGCTTTTAGTGCTTCACACGTATTATCACATTTAATCCTTTGAATGGACATGTGAAGTGGTAGGTATTGGTATGATCAAATTTTACAAATTGGGAAGCTGAGAATAAGAAAAATTAAAAGATTCAAACCCAGGTCTGTGTAGCTTCAAAGCTGTTATCTGTTAAAACATGCTAAATCTGATGTGATCTGTATTTTAGAAAAAATTCTTAGAGAATTTGAAGAGCAGCAGTAGGGCTTGTCTTGGAAAAACATTTAGGAGCCCACTAACCCTACCTCAAACATTTGAATATGTACTACTATGGGCCTGACAGTTTCATAAAAGTTATATAATAACAGTTATATTAACTAATATTTGTTGAGTGCTGTGTGCTGTATATGCATTCGTTCTTCCTGTTTCTTATTAAAAAATATTTTTAAAATGTTGAAAAATTATAGAAAATAATAAACATCCATGCACTACCACCAGGTTTTAACAATTCTTAATGCTTTGTTGTTTTTGGTTTTTTAAAATATTACCCACAGTTGACAACCCCTATGCATTCCTCTTGGATGCTGTTCCCATCTTAAAGCCTTCCTACCATCCCTTCCTTGCTACTAAAATGTATCTTCTATTCTGAATTTGGTGTTTATATTTTTGACATATATTGTTGTAGTTAATCTTCATAAAAACCTCTGATGTAGATTCTATTTTTATTTATACCTTATGGGTGAAGAAGCTGAGATTTAAGTTTCTTGCATGAGGTCAACAGGCACTTGGAACCAGAACTTGTATCCTTAGGTTCTGTCTCCAAAACCTGTGCTCTAATCACTTTCCTGTGGTGCCCCTGACTTTCATCTTCTGCTTCTAGCACTCACTTTTTTCTCACCTGAGATTTGGGTAAGAGTCTGACTAATGAACATTGCTATTTGGAGGTCTCACAAAGCACTGCAGCTTCAACATGTCTAGAATGTAGCTTATATTTCTTTCCAACTCCCCAGGTTTGCCTCTTCCTCCTGTGTTCTCCATCTCATTGAATGATCCTGCTATCTATCTAGTTTCCTGAACTACTGCTCCTCCCTCAGCCTCCACATCCAGTCAGTCACAAGGTCCTGTTGTTTCTATCTGTAAAAAATAGCTTACAACCATTTGCTTCCCTAGCCTAGGCAACCATTTCAGATTCCAATTACTTTTTTTTTAAAGGACATGTATTTTTGTACCTATAACCTTTAATTATGTTGTTCCCTCTAACTGAATCTTCCCTTTTCCTTATCTCTACCCTTTTATCAGACTGTTTTCTATTTATCTTGAGTCTCAGCTTAAAGGTCACTTCCTTCAGGAAGATTTCCACTTTCCTTCATCTTATCTTCCCTCCTTCTCCCAAAGTGGGTTTAGGTGTTCCTGCTCTGGGATTTCATTGTATATTTTACAGTGTTTATCATAGTAATTATTATACTGTATTGTGATTGCTTATGTAAACTTTATCTGTTCCTCCTCTTTTCCCCCATTGACTTTAAGCTTTATGAGGGCATACATGTTAGTATTATATTTTTAATACCTAGAACAATGCCCAGTACATAATTTTTTTAATTCTTTTTTTTTCTTTTTTATAAAATTACTTTTTTTATTTATTTAGTTTTTGGCTGCATTGGGTCTTCATTGCTGCCGGCAGGCTTTCTCTATTTGCGGCAAGCCGGGGCCACTCTTCGTTGTGGTGCTTGGGCTTCTCATTGCGGTGGCTTCTCTTGTTGTGGAGCATGGGCTCTAGGTGCGTGGGCTTCAGTAGTTGTGGCACACGGACTCAGTAGTTGTGGCTCATGGGCTTAGTTGCTCCATGGCATGTGGGATCTTCCTGGACCAGGGCTCTAACCCGTGTCCCCTGCATTGGCAGGTAGATTCTTAACCACTGCACCACCAGGGAAGTCCCCCCAATACTTAATTGACACTCAGTAAATGCTTGTTGAGGAGCTGAATGAAAGTGACTCTGAGATATTTAGATGTAAATTTCTAGTTAAAATTGGAATTGTGGGTTCTACATGATGGGTATGATGTCTGGGCTCTCTTCTTTGGGCAGTGAAAAGGTTTACGAGATAAAACCTCTGTGAGAGAGGGTTTGAGAACTTTGGGAAAAACTCTGCCTTCATATAAAATGAGGTTCTGTTATTATTTGTTACTATGTATATCATAGAGTTCTATTTATAATATTCTAGTAAAATAACTCCATAGTTTTATATTTTGATAATCTCTGCTTTTATAAAATTAAGATGTTTGTAAATTAATTTTAAAATGTTTTTTTTTTTTCTTTGCAGTCTGATTCACCATCTTATTCTCCTCAGCCCCAGCCATTTACACAGAACTCTTCCCAATCCACTGCCATTACCCAGCCTCCATCTCAGCCAGGATCCCAACCCAAGCTTGGCCCACCTCAGCAGGGGGCCCAGCCCCCCCATCAGGTCCAGATGCCTATGTATAACTTTCCTCAGTCACCACCAGCTCAGTATTCTCCCATGCACAATATGGGATTGTTGCCAATGCACCCCCTCCAGATCCCTGCCCCATCCTGGCCTATTCACGGCCCAGTGATCCATTCTGCACCAGGCAGCGCCCCCAGCAATATTGGCCTGAACGATCCCAGCATCATCTTTGCACAGCCTGCTGCCAGACCTGTGGCAATCCCTAGCTCCTCTCATGATGGACACTGGCCTCGTACTGTGGCTCCAAATTCCCTGGTGAACAATGGTACAGTGGGAAATTCGGGTAACCCTTCCTTTTCTTCTTTTGTATCTGTCTGTCTGTAGAAAGGTTGGATGATTGGTATTATTGGTTGAACCTGGGAAATAAATGTGAGTAAAAAGATGGCAAGCAGTATTTGTGCAGGGGCAGTATAACATTAGACAAAGAGTATAGGCTGTGGATTCAGACTGCCTGGATATGAATCCTGGCTCTGCCATTTATTATGTGGCATTGGGCAGTTGCGTAATCTGTGCATGGGTTTCATCTGTAAAATAGGTGAATTAATAGCACCTAACTCACAGGGATGTTGTGAATATTAAATGAGGTAATAAACATAAATTTTAGTTATTATTTTGTTATTATTTTAAATTTTCGCTGCAGTCTTGCTTGGTGTAGGTATTACTAGCATTCATTTTACAGTTGAGGAAATTGAAGGGTTAAGTAACTATCATCCTATCATAATCATAGTGATCCAAGATTTAAACCAGTTTCTTTCTTCAAAACCTGTAATCTTTGCCCTAGACCCTTAACTATCTTTTAGTAAGGAGCAATTTTTTGTTTGTTTGTTTTGTTTTGTTTTTTTCTGTTTTGGTGGTACGCGGGCCTCTCACTGTTGTGGCCTCTTGCGCAGGCTCAGCGGCCATGGCTCACGGGCCCAGCCGCTCTGCGGCATGTGGGATCTTCCCGGACCGGGGCACAAACCCGTGTCCCCTGCGTCGGCAGGCGGACTCTCAACCACTGCGCCACCAGGAAGCCCATAAATTAACTTCTTTTGTTTGTTTTATTTTTAATATTTATTTACTTCTCTGGCTACGTGAGGTCTTAGTTGTAGCATGCGGGCTCTTTTAGTTGCGGCATGCGGGATCTAGTTCCCTGACCAGGGATCGAACCCGGGCCCCCTACATTGGGAGCATGGAGTCTTAACCACTGGACCACAAGGGAAGTCCCCTTATAGTAAGGAGCAATTTTTAAAAAAGAAAAAGATTAGTAGCACTTTGTAGCTTAAGAAAGAATAGTTTTTTTTTTTAACTGATATCTAAGTAATACATATTCTTTGTAGAGCATTTGAAAAAGAAAATCATATATAATCTCAATTCCTAGACAGAACTGCTCAGAAATATTTTGGTGTATTACCATCCAGTCATTTTTTAATCTTTGCATATTTAAAAATAGTTGATAAATTCCATTCATCTAGTTTTATATGTAGATTTTTTTCTTACTAGGGAAAATTTGAAATGTACACAAAAGGAGAGATTAAAGTATAATGACCCCCCCATTACCCAGATTTAACAGTTATCAGTATTTTCTATTTACTCTTTGTGATTCTTCTGTAATTTTTGTCTGTGATTCTTTTCCTTATTAACTGCTTGGTTATCCTGAAATATTGTTTGTATAGGAAATGCAGACTAAAAGCTTGATTCTTTCCCTTTATCAATTTTCAAAATAATTTTAGTGATAATTTTAAGCAAATATATATTATTTCTTAAAGCGCTGAGACCTCTTTGGAATAATACAGGTAATATATTTTGCTGAGCAGAAATTCCAGAATGTGGGAACTCATTTAAATTTCCAGGAACAAAGGATATATGTCATACATGGCCATTCTAATGTGGCCTTTGCTTCTCTCATTCAACAAATATTTATTGTGTGCATGCCACGATATGCATCTTGATAGTCACTGAGTTATATAACCATGAAGACAGGCCCAGTGCTTTGCCTTTTGATATATCGACTCAGTTTTAACTCCTTCTTCTCCCTGCCTCCTTGATCTCTGTTTCAGCCTTAATGAACTAATTAATTAACATCCTACAAACACACCGTACTCTTACCCCTGATTGTTTACCTAAGTTGTTCCCTCTGCCTGGAATATCCTCTCCATTAACTCTCCGGCTCACTCTCACCTCCTTCTCCTTTGCTCCAAAGCTTGGCTAACTTACTCATCCTCCGTTTTAAAATTTAGATCACTTTCTTCAGGAAGTCTTTAATTCCTGTTGATCCTGTCTTCCAGTTGTGTTAGGTATCATTTCTCTCCTTCATGTTTCCTTAATATCCATATTATAACACTTGTCTTCCTGTGTTGAAATCGCCTGTCTACTTGTCTGCATAATGCATTAGACTGAACTTTTAGAGGTTATGAATTGTTTCTTGCCTGTCATTGTCTCCCTGGTGTCCAGTATAGTGCCTGATGTAGATACATTATTTGTATAATGTATTATTATTATGTAATAAAGTGTTACACAGCAAACATTATTTGTTGGATAGGTGCGCAACTCCTAGTTAATATTACAGCTAAAGTTAACATTATGTTAAAAATGGAGAGACCGGATGGGGATATATTAAAATGATACTAGTGGTTGTATTAGAGTAGGAGGTTGTATGAGTAGTTTTTACCCCATTTTTCAGATTATCTTTAATGATAATTTTTCAGACTATCTTTAATTGTATTATGAAAATACTTGGTTGGGAAAAATGGCCAAGAGAGATTGAAGGATATTCTAAAAGATACCCTTTTATGTTAAAACATTTCTCAATTGGTCAGGACCTCAATACTGTATACCCAGTCTTATTTTTTGTAAACTCTGAGCTCTGCAGCTTTAGCTCTTAGTTGTAACTTGGCTTTATGAACTTGCAGTGAACCAGCTGCTTTGTTTACCTGGTTACCTCCTGAGAAGACTGAGCTTGGTAGGAGTGTGGCTAGGAGTATGGTTTCAGTTTTCTTGCTCCCTACTCCTCCCTATCCTGTACCTCCTAACTTCCTGCTAGGAAGTTTAGTGAATAAGGATAGTGTCTTTTAGATTATTTCCTGCCACATTGTGATCCTGAATGAGAAAAGCCACCAGAAATGATCCAGAAGATTCAGGGGTTACTGTGCTTTGAAAGACGTACTTAAAGATAGATCTTAAAGGGAAGTAGATTGGTGGGAGTGGTTTGCCATAGAAAGAATAGGACTCATATTTTTTGAGTTCCTGCTTAATATGACATAAGTTGTGTAGGCTACTTTATTTCTGTTATCTTATTTAATACCCATAACAACCTGGGGTTCATAATTAAACCTTAGTAATTTTTGTAACTGGTATTTGAACTTAGACCTATTTGGCTCCAATGCCCAAGTTTTCAGCTATTTCACCACAATGCCTCAGCTTCTAATAGGATCTCCTTCCAGGCCAAGATATAATTGATTCTGGTGTAGTTGGCATTGCCTTTAGGATAAGATGTTAAGCTCCTTAGTGATGTACTAAGGTTCTTTGAAATATAGATCCTACCTACCTGTCCAGCCTTTTCTCTTACCGCTGCCTTACTTTACCTCTGTCTCTGTATTGCCAATCGTCTTGCAGCTTCCCAAACTTGCTGTATTTTCCGGCTTCCTGGCTTTTGAGCATACTATTCCTTCTGTCTAAAATGTCCTCCTTGTCCCATTTTGCATAACTTGTTCTTTGTCCTTTAACACTCAATTTAGTCCATCATTTTAGGAAAACCTTCTCTGTCCCTGAACAATTGGGTTAGTCCTCACTTTAGACACCTTCCACCGCTCTGTTATAGCAATTACCACATATTATTGTGTATGTCTTCTTAAATGTTTCCTTTATGAATAATTTGAGAACAATTACAGTGTTTTTATTCCTTAAAAAATTTTTTTTGGTATCCTCTGCATTTAGCATATTTCTTGGTCAGTAGTAGATACTCAATAAATCTTTGTGGAATGAAGGAATATTTGAATGAACAAAGTGATGTTTTAAAATATGTCTTTCCTTTATTGTTGAAATGCAGAGCCAGGATTTCCAGGACTAAATCCTCCAATTCCTTGGGAACATGCACCACGACCCCATTTCCCTCTTGTCCCAGCTTCGTGGCCTTATGGTTTGCATCAGAACTTCATGCATCAGGGAAATGCCAGATTTCAGCCCAACAAACCTTTCTATACTCAAGGTACCATTGCTTACGTATTTGTCACAGGCTGGGTGGGTTTTGTTCTGGGACAAGGAGCCTTTGTAAAGGCCAGGCTCTTGGAGTGAAAATTTATGAATTCAGTAAATATTTATTGAGAGAGCATACTGTGTGTCAGACTGCGCTAGGTGCTTATTGCTCAAGCAAGAATTAAATAAAGCCCTTGCACTTAATGCATATTTTATTAGGAAAGCCAGACCTGTGAAATAGACAAGAATAGGAGCTTAGAGGAATCAGTTAACTTTGCCCTAGCAGAGAGAGCAGAATATAGACACCAGGGATCAAATTGCACAAGATTTTGACATTCAAACTAGATCGTGAAAGAGATATGGGATTTTTTTCCTAGAGATCATGTAGAGATTAGAGAGGAAGAGTGTTCTTAGCTGAGGCCATAATACATGCAAAGTCACTAGTTTTGCCTCAGTGAAAACCTTTTTCACTGAAAAAAGTGATCCATATTATACTGAACTTTTTTCACTGAAACTTTTTTCCTATAGGGAAAAAAGAGAAAAGAGAAAATAATAGGACTAGATGAGGTAAATGGAAAAATGTATAGGTGATGAGGCTAGAGGAGGTAGGCTGAGGCCATATTATGAAGGAGTTTGGACTTAGTAAGTGGTGGGGATCCAGTAGAAGTTTTTGAGTTGAGTAGTGACAGTCAAATTTGTTTAGTAAAACTAAGACTTGAATGACATTAGAATTGATTATATTCTCTTGGTAGTAATGTACCAATAATGGCTTTGATCTAAGTAATGAATAGCATTTTATCTAACCTACTTGCCTCAGCAGTATCTCAGTTCAAATAGGGAATGTCTGAATCTGGCCTTCAGCACTTCGTTAACTTAGGAGTTAAGAAAACTAGAGTCAGAGTTAATACAGTTAAACTAGGAGTTCAAGAAAGTAAAGAAAGGCACTCTGGGAATGTTGACTAAATAAAATAACTTCTCAGGGGAAGCCCCTGGTATGATTATCAGGCTTGATACACTTAAGCCTTTGTAAACTATCCATTGTACTTGGTGGGGCATTGCTGTATTATAGAATGGCAGAACCTTAACTATGGCTGGTTTATTCTGAGCAAAGAACTAGGGCTGAGGGAAATTACTATTGGTCATACAAGCCCTTTTGGGGGAGGAGGAGAGTCTGAAGTTCTTCCCTGGTGGATTTATTCCCCTTAATTCCTCCCCTCCATCTCTCTTGTCTCCTCTATTTTCTTTCACATACCCACATTTTCCTTCCCTCCTCCTCCTTCTCCCCGCACTAAATGTTTTGACATGCTTCATCTCTTCTTTACTATATAAATAGAAAAAAAGAGAACTAGCTACAGTTAATTCTAAGAGGTTGTCAGATAAATAGGCACAAGCCTTTCAGTTTCCTGTCTGTGTTGTGTCCAACAGACAGATGTGCCACCCGTCGGTGTAGAGAGCGTTGTCCCCACCCACCAAGAGGAAACGTGTCGGAGTAATGCGAGTCCATTTTCTTTCAGCTGCTCTACCGATGCACAGCAACCAGCCAATCCTGCTGTCTCAAGGGTATCCGTACCTCAATGTCAGTTACATTCAGCAGAAAAAGTGACATTTAATGGAAAGCAAAACAAATCAGGTCCTGATTTAAAATTTTAACACGTTTAGATAGCTTATTTAAATTCTAAGACTGTTTTTAAAGACTGTATTATTTGTATATAAATATGAACTATAGTTTTTACTAGTATCACCGAATTGAGTGATACAAATTTCATCTATTTTATTACCCTATTTTTAAGGGAATTTTATGTTTTGTTTAACCTTGATGAATTGTATAAAGAGAGAATTTAAAAATTACATTCTTTATTTTCTATTAGCTGTATTCATACTTTGGTTGCTTCAGACTTTATATATATTGTTCTTAAGAATTAGGAAAGACTTTCATGTGTTTTAAATTTGTCACTTCTATTCTTTACAGAACCTTGTAGTGCCAAAAACTTTTTAAAAGGAAAAAAAATAATAAAATAAAACTTCAACATGAAGATTTAGAATTTTTTTCTTTTACATTCTTGTATATTGAAAATATTCCAACTTGAACAGAAATTTGCTTTTGTCTGTATTTGAAGTAATTCTATTTTAAGTTAATAAATCTTTTTGACAAGAGTCAAATTTTGTTAATTCATCTGGTTGTTTAGATGATAGGAATATAATGTAACAATTCAGAGATTTGTTTTACTCTCATTGAATAGAGTATTCTAAATCATAGACTTAGTTTTAGAAAAAGATCTAAGAATCTTTTCATGTTATTTTATTGGATCTTCACAACACCCATATGAGGTTGATAGAAACAGATGCTATCTCATTTTATCATTGGGAAAACTGAGGTGCAAAACAAAATGAATTCTAAAGTTAGCACAGTTATGTGTTGGAAATAGAATTGAATCAGATCTTTTGAAGTAGAGTTTAGTGGAGGGAAGGTAATTCTTATTTACTGAGGAACTAACATGTGCCAGACTATCCATTCTGAGTCCTGTACTACTGCCTGGAAGGTATACTTGTGAGGATGGTGTTTACCAATAATGCCTTGTGATCAGTGATTATAGTTGGATTTCAAACTTGTGTTGTTGGTGGGAGATTTTGTAGCTGTTTTTGGTACTATACATTGAGGTGAGGTCATCTTGTCTAAACAACTCAGAGATTTGCCAGGGATTTTAGACCAAATCATACTATAGATTTATTTGGAAATCTGCAGAATAAGTAAATACAAATGTCTTTTAAGAACAGTATGTTATCTTTGTTCTGCTTCCTCAGATATGCATTCCTTAAATATGAGAGCACTTGGGCTTTTGCCATATTTTCCAAAATGGAAGGAAGATGCTTGAAATCTATTGCAGGAGGTTGAAGACTTTCCTGTGGTGTTTATAGCCCTGGAAAGACATTTGTTAAATGTTAAGATCAAGTGTGTTTACTGTTAGTTTTTCATATTAAAGCTTCAGCATCCCATGGTGATCATTTTGTAATGTAGAGAAATATTGAATCACTATGCTGTGCACCTGGAACTGACACAGCGTTGTTGATCAATTATACTTCAATTAAAAAAAAAAAAAGCTTCAGTCAGCATCCCACGGAATCCTACTAAGTGGTGAAGTTCAGCTTATTTGTTTTGTTAATGAGATAACCTGGCCCAACATATACTTTTCTGTTAAACTGTTACTTGGAGAATTCAAGATTTTCTTTTAAAGTCAGTGTTCTATGTATTTCATTTCCTTTCAGGTCTTAGAGAATAGGGTATTCATTTTACTGTTCTACTTTTGTATATATTTGAAATATTCATTAAAAAGAAAACAATCTGGGAATTCCCTGGTGGTCCAGTGGTTGGAACTCTGCGCTCTCATTGCCGAGGGCCTGGGTTCGATCCCTGGTCGGGGAACTAAAATCCCACAAGCCATGCGGCGTGGCCAAAAACAAAACAAAACAAAACAATCTGCCAATCTGCAGCAAGAGACTGCCCCCAGTTCAGTCTTCCTTCCCAAAGGAAGGCAGTATACCACCTGGCAAAAGGTATTTATGGGGCAATAAACTCCAGTAACCTAGGTTTTATTTGTATAACAGTGTTCTATATAGTAATTTTTAGCATCTCATTTATTCCTCCTTCAGTAATTGCCAGTGTTCAATAACTGCAAAACTGTTCCAAGCTGAAAAATAGAAAACTCTTAGTTTGTATTGATAATTTATGTAGTAGCTGAGTTTCATAAGTTTACAAATTTTTCATATAAATTACAAACTTAAGTTTTTGATTATGAATTCAAATTCATTGTAGATCAATTGAAAAGTATAAAATTAAATTATCAATCTTCTGCAGAGAACACACACACTTAAGATCACATTGCTTTGAGATGTTTTGTGTAATGTTTAATCACTTGGAGAGATTAATATTTTCCCTTGCCACTAAAGATTATTTAAAAATATGAATACTAATGATATACTATGTAATTTACTAATTCAGTTCCCTACAGATGGACATTTTTGCTATTTCCAGTTCTTCTCTACATAAAAATATATGTAAAATGATGATAGGATAAGGCTATTTTTGTGTGTATTTGATTATAGTCATCCCTCAGAATCCGCAGAGAATTGGTTCCAGGATCTGTGGCAGATACAAAAATCTATGGATGCTCAAATACCATAGTTGGCCCTCCATATCCATGGTTCCACATCTGCAGATTCAGCCAACTTTGGATCATGTAGGATAGTAATATTTATTGGAAAAAACGCTGCATACAAGTGGACTCATGCAGTTCAAACCTGTGTTATTCAAAGGTCAACTGTATTCTATTATGGTGAATTCTTATAAATGGGATTATTAGATAAAAAGGATAAAAGTTCTAAGGTTCCTGCTACATATTGCCAAATTGCTGTATTGCCAAAAAGTGGTTACCAATTTGCAGTTCCAAGAAACAATCTGTAAACTGTGTTGGTAAGCTTATAAAAAAAGCTCTAGGGGGCTTCCCTGGTGGCGCAGTGGTTGAGAGTCCGCCTGACGATGCAGGGGACACGGGTTCTCGTGCCCCGGTCCAGGAAGATCCCACATGCCGAGGAGCGGCTGGGCCCGTGAGCCATGGCCGCTGAGCCTGCGCATCCCGGAGCCTGTGCTCCGCAACAGGAGAGGCCACAACAGTGAGAGTCCTGCGTACCGCCAAAAAAAAAGAAAGCTCTAAACTCCAAACAACTCAATTTTTCCTTGTAAAGGATAATTTAACTTTATTGTTTGTTTATTACCAAAAAAAGCATTAAGTAAAAGAACAAAGTATAAAGATCACTCGAAAACCCATAAACCAGAAATTAATACTATTAATATCTAGTGAACTTCATTTTTTCAAACCATCTCTTAAAATATATACATTATATACATATATGTACACATATATACAGATACACACACAGGAAAAGTTTTACAAAAGTGGGTTTATATGCTATATTTAGTACGTCTGGCAAATTAATTTTACTTGGATTTAACAAAAAAATGTAAAAGTGAAGAAATGTTCAACTTAAAAATTTTTTCTACAAGAGAATCTAGTTCTAAAAGACTCCTTCAAAATTAAGGACAATTACAGAAAACATTAAAGAGGCTGGAGTAATTTTTTTCTAGCTTCTTGTATGTTTTAGACATAGTATATGACTCCTGTCATAAAAAATGAAACCAGGACACTTAAAAGAGTTCCCCTACTTCCTGGTTATATTATTCATATATAGACAATGTTCAGATATTTCATTTGTCTTATGATAATTTCCCATTTTTATTTTCTATTTTTTTTTTTTTTTTTGCGGTACGCGGGCCTCTCACTGTTGTGGCCTCTCCTGTTGCGGAGCACAGGCTCTGGATGCGCAGGCTCAGCAGCCATGGCTCATGTGGGATCTTCCTGGACCGGGGCACGAACCCGTGTCCCCTGCATCGGCAGGTGGACTCTCAACCACTGTGCCACTAGGGAAGCCCAATTTCCCATTTTTAATTTAAAATTTCTAAAATGTTTACTACCATTTCTTTTACCGCTTCTTTTTTTCCTGAGTCCTTAATTTGATTCATTTCTTGCTGAGTAAATTTCATTATCAGGCAGTTTTTTCCCAAGTGGTTGTATGCTTTTAAGCACTTGCATACTTGAGAATGTCTATTCCCTTTATATTTTAAGGACAACTTTGGCTGGGTGTAAAGTTCCTTGCACACTTTGTTTTCCTGACCTTTGGAGCCTTTTGCTTCTCTGCCTTAATGAAGACCTGAGATCATCCTGATCTTTTCCCTCACTATACATGGCTTGATTTCTCTGCTTGGATGCCTATATAATTCTTTATCTTTTAAATCAAGGCGATTTTTCTTCTATTTGAATTTTTAAAGTTTGATTTGCTCAATTTTGTTTATCAGCAATGTCAATTATACACATGCAGGATTTCTTTTCATGTCTTCTTGATTATCTCTATACCTTTTTATTATTTTCCATTTTTTCCCCCTCCAGCCTATTTTCTCTATGCCTTGTCTATTTTGTATTTTGGGTTTTCTAATAAGACTTTCAGTTTCCCAATTTTCAAATCTTTGTTTCTTAAATTCTGCCATGCTTAATTTCCATCTCTTATCTTTTAATCTCTTTGAACCTGTATTCTTGCATTTTAAAAAACAGATTATTTTATCTTTTTTGTCTGTGGAAACTTGTTAACTTTTGGCTGGGAGTGGCCAGCATCTGTGATCATTCTTTTCTGATTAATGCTTATTTAAACTTAGGTCAGTCTACCAAAAATAATGGAAAGGGGCTAGAGGAATGAACTTTAAGTTCGGTTGTTATATTGGAAGCCTCTCACCAAATCCATTATTTCCTTTGCCCCTGAGAACACATATCTCTTCATTCCTTAGTATTAACAGGTCATTGTGCCCTATGGCAAAGCTTTTAAAGTAGTATAATTCATATTGTGGGAAGTGTAATCAATTTAGTGGTTTGCACCCGATAGTAAAACTGATACTGCATAAGAAATATCAGAATGTATTTTGCACAGGGAATACGAATTTTTTCCTGAAATTTGTTTTAGTGCAGAATATGTATGAGTTCAGAGGTAAGATGTAAAATGTGTCTCTTAATATAGGCTAGTCAAAAGTTGTAAAGCTATATAGTTCCAAGGCCTCACTCATCCAGTAGGCTAGCACATAGTTGACAGAAATGGTCCTTCAGCAAAGTCTGTACTAAATTCATCTCCTCTACAATTCTGTAATTTATCAAAATGATCTCTAGAGAGAGGTTTGACACGTCCCACTCTTAAGTATGCTTTAAGTTTATAGTTTATGCTTGGGGAGGTTTATTTCTGGTATTAAAAATTATTGGGGGGCTTCCCTGGTGGCGCAGTGGGTGAGAGTCCGCCTGCCGATGCAGGGGACACGGGTTCGTGCCCCGGTCCGGGAAGATCCCACATGCTGTGGAGCGGCTGGGCCCATGAGCCATGGCCGCTGAGCCTGTGCGTCCGGAGCCTGTGCTCTGCAACGGGAGAGGCCACCACAGTGAGAGGCCTGCGTACCGCAAAAAAAAAAAAAAAAAATTATTGGGGTTTTGGGGTGGGTTTCTAAATTTTTATAGTTTAATAATAAAGTATACTTTTAAAATTTTATTTTAACAGTATACTGGATGATGACTTGGTTGGTCCAAAGGTCATTCAGCCAGCATACATTTCTTTCCATTTAGAACACTTTGATAAAGAAATAACTGCTAGGACTCTACAGCAGATACAAATAGAGGTGCTTATATTTAATTTTTAAAGGCAGTCCTATATATAGTTGTATGATGAACCATAATAGCTCTTATGGACAACATTAGCTCAGATATTATCAGGAGAGCAATCAGTGAAGAACATGAAATCTCAAATATGATCCCAAAATGCTTTAATATTGATGCAAAAGTCCTTAAGTTCAACAGCAAGCAATAGGATGTTTATCCTATGACCAAATATGACTTCCCAAGAAACTGGATCCTGTGAGGCAGCTGGTCTTCACAATTCTTGCCAAGGACAGAGCTGCAGGAAATCATTTGATCATTTTTTCCTTTTTAAAGGAGGAAAGGTAAGAACAGGTAGACAAAACTCTTCTAGCAAAGACCCCAACACCCTCTTGATTATCAATACCCGTGGACACTATTCAGTCCTTATTTTACTTCTGTGTCCTTGGCTTCTAAACCCACTCTATTTCCTCTACCTTTCTGAATGATTCATTTCAGTTTTCAATCGGTGTTTGCACTTCTTCCTCAACAGTGTTGGTGTTGCCTATGATTCTATTACTGGCTTTTCTTACATATACATACATCTCCCTGGGCACTGCATTCAATTCTACACCTTCCACAATTACCTCAATTCAGGGTTGGATCACTGTGCTTCTATTTACGATGTATGGGCTTTATCTAGATATACCTTAGCTGTCTCAAATTAAACTTCAAGTTAAACTGAATGCATCATTTTCACTACTACCACAACCCTCACTACCTTACCTACCCCTCTAAAACCTGGTCTCTTCCTGCTGTATTTTCTGGTTATGTGAATGGTGCTGTTGTCCAGCAATTCAGGTTAAAACCCTGAGTGGCATTAGATACTTTTCTCTCCATCAAATTTTTTCAACCTAGTTGCCGTACTACTACTGTCTAGATTTGATAATGTCAATGCCCGTAGTATAAAGGCGCTGAGCACCTTAATCTGGAATTCAAGGCTGTGGGGAAGAAGAAACAACACTGTGGAAGAACGCTATATAAAAAGTGTTAAGTTTTACTGTTTGTTGAACATTCAGTGCAACTGTTAAATGATCCAGAAGAAGCCTTACTAACTGAATTCATTCTTTTCTTATAAAGCTGCTGCTAACCAGTCAGTTTTCATGTTTATTACCACTTGCTGCTGCTAGAAATAAAACTTGGAGCTAATATATTTTACTGACTTGGTTTTTTAACGGTACAGCAAGCAGCAGCACAAATCTCAGGATTCTCAGAACAGTTCTAATCACAGTGTAAACCAAAACTAAACCACAGAAAAACAGGAAATGGGTGTGTCAAATTTAATAACAAGAGGGTCACCAGGTGGCCACATCCTCCCCTTGTTTCATACCTTCTGTTCCAGTCCATTCTACCCTCATAAATTTGAGTACAAACAAGGTTGGTTGTACAAAGAGGTCAAAAGCAGCCCTTAGGAAGCATTATCACTCAAACAAACATGTGGATTATGATTCAAAACAAGATACAAAACTCAGCACCTCTTTCATTTAAAAAAGAAAAAGTGAAGAAACTTTTGGTAAAAAAAAAAAAAAAATCCAGAATATTCTCATAGCTGCCTGGGGAGTAGATCTTCATTCTTGCACATAGACAGATGCCTTTATCTCCACAGAAGGCCACTTGGACTAAAACCAAACTGAGTCTGTTACTCATTCCCTCTCCGGCTCTTCTTGTGGCTTTTCTTAGATCTGAAATGGCAACACATACAAATCATTAAATTTAACAGCTGTTTGGGAACCTGGGCAAGGACTTTTGAGGAAGACTGGGATATGCTAACACTGATGGGGACAGAGATGATACCCAACATTCATAAATATACTTGGTGTTTTTATGTTTAAGAGTAACACCAAGTTAGGCATTCTCCAAAATTTACCATTGAGGAAATGACCTCTGAGAGATTGAGTGCACCTAACAGTGTACAGCATATAGAAGTTTCTAATAAAAATTTATCAAATGAAAGTGACTTGTCCAATGTCACTCAACTGTTAAGTGTTAAAAGTTGGGACTGAACCCCAGGTCTCCTGAGATTAAAGCTCATGCCTTTATTGAAAGCTGCAATCCTACAAAGGAAAAACAAAACACAGTATATATAATTCTAGTAATTTTCAGGGCAACAGCCCAACTTTGTCCTGTAATTAAGGAGAATTCCTGAGTGTCTCCATCAATACAAGAAAATTTCAGGTCCACCTTAGTTGTAATTGGGACTTTAATTTCTGAATAAAGAGTGAAATTCTTAAGTCAAAATAGAGGTTAATCCATACCTTTCAGGAGACTTTGAGTGGCTCCTGTGTCTGTGACTACGGTGATGACCTGGGGAAGAAAAGGCTATTGAATGAGATTCTACCCTCCTATTCCTCCACTGTCATTTCTCCCAATTCCTTTCATTGGCTTAATATTTTTTGGCCTATGATAGGGACACTGTTGGTAGCAGAGAACTGAACTCACTTCATATGTATTCACAAGGCTTTATGGCTAAATTTCAAAAATATCACATTGGGTATTTACCACTAATCTGTTAAGTCTTACTCCTATAATTTCAGATGAAAAAACTGACGCTCATCCTCCTATCAACAAAGCTGGTAAGTGACAGTTAAGATGTGAAGTCTAATTTTCAAATTCTATATCCACTTCCTTTTTTCCTAGACAATAATAAAGTAAGGTACTACTGTACTGCAGGAAGCTAATTGCTCCTATTACATTTCTTTAAGACAACCAATAGCAAAAGGCCCAAATGCTATACCCGGAGACTTGGAGCGGGATCTATGCCGTCTATCTCGGGACCTGCTGCGATGACGTCTTGGACTCTTGCTCCGATGCCTTTCTCGGCGAGGGGAGGGGCTGTGGAAATAACTGGTCAGACTCCCACATCTGTCCGACAGTATAAACACAACAACAGCATCCCCCTCCCCAAATCCCTATCCTTCATCACAAGTCACTAAAGGCCTACCTCCTTCTTTTGGGAGACCGACTCCGCCTATACGGAAAGAAAAAAGAGAAAGAAGAACCTTAGTAGGTGCACTGGATATCGTAAATTGCAAAAATTACCCCAATTCTTCACCCAACTCTGTTATCCATGTCCTTTGTCATGTAACTTTAATACCCTCTGACTCCAAGTCTGGGATTGGCCACGTGACTTGCTTTGGCCAATGGGATACTTGTACATGTGATGCAAGCAGATACTGGAAAGATACTTGCATGGTTGGGCTTGTTTGCTCTTGTATTCTGCCACTGCCATGGGAACAGGCCTAACCTAGCCTAGAATGTGACACACATAGAGAAGAGATGAGCTGCTCCAGTCATCCTAGCTAAGGCTGTCCTATACTAGCCAAAAGACAACTGATTGCACCAGATGAGGGACCATAGTTTATACTCAAAAAACCTCCTATCTAAGCCCAGCTTAAACCACTGACCACAGACCTGTGAACTAAATAAATGTCTGCCACTGAGGTTTTGTGAGTGGTTGTTTTGTAGCAACTAATACATTGACAAACAGACATTATCCATAGGCTGGCATTTTTCCTTCCATGAAGTCCAAACTTCTACGCTACAGTGCTTAAAGTCTCCCTGGAAGAGGCCAATGACTAGGGCCCTAACCTTCTGGGAGACCGACTCCTACTCCTCCGATAGCGTAGTGTGGGAGAGCGCCGGGGCTTGTCCAAGTCTCGGTAGCTTCTGCGGCGGTGATCAGGTGACGGCACTCTTTCCAACTGGAAAAGAGTTAGAATGGGTCAGTGATGAGCACAGGCTTATAGACAACCATCTAGGAACACAGTTTACACTCTCCTCCCCATTCCGTCCCAAATTCCACCTCCAAGTGACTTTAAAACAGTAATTTGAATACATGGATAACCCTAAGGACAAAACAAGCAAATAAAAATTTTTTAATGTTTCTAATCCATTATTGTTTAGTGCTGGTACCATTATTCTGGGACTATGTAAGAGTAGTGAGAGGTAAGTAAGTATGCTTCTTAAGAAGATGGGATTTCCAACGTGAAAGAAAAGAGATGCAGATGTAAGATCGATAAGATTAATAAGTACAAACTCATAGTGTACTTGAAGCTTAAAAAAAATTTTCCCCTAGCTTTGTTAACTGTAAAGTCCTAGAAACACAGCTGTAGCAATGAGCCCAGACTGTGGTCTCTAAATATCATATCCCAATTAATGCAACCAAGGGCTTCTTGGAAAACTAGCTAATTCTAGGTCCAGGCTAGAAGGTAACAAGACGTGACTAGAACATATATCAGAAAGCAAGGGGCTGAGACTACTATGATTGTATCAAAAAGCCTCACAAGTCAAGTTGAGGGGCCCCCACTGGCCAAAGATGGGACAATTTGAGCATCAACAAGGACAATAATGGTCCAAAACACACCAAATATGCTTAAATCCATGAACTCACAGTGTTACCAAGGGCAAGAGAGCTTTCCTCCTTGGGAGGATACTATCAAATCAACTCATTATTTTAAAAACTGATAAAGGGAAATAATTTATCTTACCTTATATAAACTGTACCTATGAAAAACTAAATGTTGATTTGGGAGGTTTCTCTTTATAGCAGTGTTACAGGTAACAAATGATGAAGAAATAATTAGAATATCACCATTTTACAACCCCTAATGGATCTAGGCAAAGATCATCAGTGGCTCCTAATATTACAAAAAGAGAGACAGCCAGACTTCGCTCATCCTGGGGGCAGTACACACTATTACCTATGAAGTAGTGTTGCTCCACTCCAAAGGGGATAAAAACCCCAAATCCAATTAAAGCCTCTAGACTCAAGTACTAGTTTACAGAAAATACAAGGGACAAATGAACACGATGAGTGATACCACAGGGACACAATCACAAAAATACAGATTGTGAGAATATGTACAGAATGTTATGACCTGATATATTTAAAATCTGCAAGAGGAAAAATTAACAGTGGATGGAACTGACAGACTACAAGATGAACCAGTTACAATTTATGGACCTTCTTTGAATACTAGTTCAGACTGTTAAAAATGTAGGATAGCTGGGGAAATGTGAACACTGAATATTTAATGAGATTAAGGCATCATTGTTCATTTGGGGGGTGATGACGGTATATAGTTTTGCTTAAAAAGGGGGCCCTTGTCTTTTCTGAAATATTATGAAATATATGATGGCTGTGATCTGCTTCAAGGTAACTGGTGAGGGACAATTGGGTAGAGATGTGGAGGAAACAAAACAGCTGAGTTGATCATTGTTGAAGCTAGGTGATGGGTAGATGGAGACACTTTCTTTCCACTTTGGTATATGATTAAATTTTCCATTAAAAAAAAAAAAAAGAATGCCTACTTTTGGTCCTCTCACCACAGACGAAGCACCTCAGCCTTGCCTGGCTTTCAATTCATGAATGATTGCGCTTCCTTTAGCACTTAACTTAGATGGAGCCTACTAGCTCAGAGCTACACTTCCATCTACACTGTCTCAGTATCCATAGGCCAGAATTTCTTATATTTCCCCCAGCCTTTTTCTATACATGTTCTTATAATTTTAATCACAAATGTTTTAGATCCTTTTTTTTTTTTTAACATCACCACAATCATTTCCACATTATCATATGCTTTTTTCTCTGGGCCACACCACACGTTATGCCAGATCTTAGTTCCCTGACCAGGGATCGAACCCGCACCCCCTGCAGTGGATGCGTGGAGTTTTAACCACTGGACCGCCAGGGAAGTCCCTATCATATACTTCTCATAATACTTTTAATGGCGGCCTAATAGTCTGTTGAATTGCCATAATAGTTTACCTGACTGCTCCCTGACAGCTTGCTTGTTTTCAACTTTTCAGCATTTTAACAAGTAGTGAAAGAACATGACCATGCAGTAGGTGGTTTTTTCCCCCTAAACTAGGCTTACTCCTTAGTATGCATTCAATTATGAAGAGTATTGTTTTTGTCCGAAGTATTTATTTTAATAGCTACCACCTATAAGGCAATTATGTCCCAAAGCTAATGGCTTTATGTATATAATATATAATTTCATTTAATGCTCACAACAGTCCTAAAAGAAAGGTTTCATAATCCTTGCTTTATAGAAGAGAAAATGGTGATTATGTAATTTGCACAAGATTATACAGCTAGTAAACAGCAAAGCTGAGATATGGATCAAGGTCTATTTAACTATAAATCCTATACTCTTAATGACTACATATTGCATTTTTTGGTTGAAGAAAGTTAAAAATTAAAGTTTGAAAACAAAACAAAAAAGTCCATTCCCATTCCCTGTAACTTTCCCTCCTCCAACCCTTAAGCTCCCAGGTGTCTGACCTTCTCATCCTCTTCTTCCTCCTCTTCGCTGGACTCCACGTCATCCATGTCTTCTTCTAGAGCACTAACCCGAGGCTCCAGTTGCTCAGCTTCCTCTAGCACATAGCGTTTCTACAGAGAACACAGTGAGAGTTGGGGGGGGGCTTGCTATCTCCTCTATGTCCTAAAGCTGCAACACTGGGCTTCTGGGAGTGAGAGAAAACCTATGGTGCAGCAGGTGAGGCAATTTCATTTCAAAGACATCCTAGACAATTCAAGATTTTCCTAAGGAGTTTCGCATACCTGGAATCTATATATATATTTTAAGTTCCCCTGTAAAGAGATAAATACAAAGTGGAAGAGAGCATCACTTTTCTATTGCCTCTACTCCCTGTGATCTTATATTCTAAGGTCACTAGAATATCAATCAGTATGGGTATAGCCTTGAATAAAAAATATGGGCTTCACACACAAGGGCCAATAGTTTGAGACTGTTGGCTGGTAGTTCTGCCAGGAGAGGCTCAGACCAGAATCTGACCCAAGAGATCCATTGAGACTCAGCCCATTTTGGGGGTTTGGGTCCTGCTCTGAAGTAGCACCAACTCTTGACTAGACCCAGGATTTAGGGTAGCTGTCTACAGTCATGCATTTTGAACAAGGCTCAGGATATAAACAATCCATTTCCTGGTTCCATTTCTTCTAAGATGTGGCTTAGTAGTCCTTACTGAGTGACTAAGGACCTGAAAGGCAAAGGTGAGTTTAAAACTGACAAATGGACTGGGTCATAAGACCCCTTACCATTTTTGTGCCAAGGACATAGAGATCATTGGATAGCCCTAAAATAAATAGTAACATTTGTTCTCTATTTTGCTCTCACTCATCACTAACAAAATTCTACGAAGATTAGGAGAAATGAGACAAAGATGCCATTTAGTGAAGTCAATCCCTTGAAAAAGGGCTCCTTGGAAAGGATCACCACAGTCTGGGATCTAGGACTGCATCAGACAGGGCACCTAGAATCCCTAATGTTCACCAGACTTGGAAGTGACTTAAGTCAGTGTATTAACTTACAGTATTTGTGTTTGACAAAATTAGAATTCATTCCAGAGCAACTCCTTGCCAATGTCAGGGCACATGAGAAGCTAAATTGATGCCCTATGAGTTGCTTAATAGGAACAGAAATCAAAGCAGAAGGTGGTCTTAAGGGTCATTTCATCCAGGACATAGAGAGGCCCACACCGGAACACACCCCTTGGTGACATAACAGATATCAGTCATATTTCAATTTCTCTCTCCTCAGTGAGGGTCCTGCTTTGTGGTCTTTCCTTCTAGCCTCCAGGCAGACTACCTCATTTGCATCAATATGCTTGCTTAGAGATGACCGAGCTTTGGAACCCTTAGTTACAACTGACTGCACTTCAGAATATTCCATTTCTTGCAGTATTTCTAAAAATAACAGTAGCAGCTAAGGATAATAAATGTGAGAATTGGGCCCTGAAATCAGGTTTTCAGATTTTAAATGTCATTCTTTTCACTACACAGTCTACAGTAGCCAATATGGAAAAGAAGAAATAATTTTCAGGATTATTTTCTAGGATTTTCTGTAACTGAGTCACTGTGGAGGAGTGGTTCATTGCATTTAAGTGTGAGCACTCATCTACCAACTACATTTATCCATCTGGTTTGCTGCCTCGAGCAAATTTACCTCACCCATTTATTATGTATCTGTAATCCATTCTATTCTCTACTTTGAAGTTTTTCAGATCCCTTTGATCTGTTTTTTATTGAGGTGAAATTCACATAATACACAATTAACAATTTTAAAGTATAAAATTCAATGCTATTCCATGACCACCTCTCACTAGTTTAAAAACTTTCTCATCACACCAGAAAAACACCCCATACCTATTAAGTAATCACTCCTCATTCCCCCTTCCCTGAAACCCCTGGTAACTGCGAATCTGCTTTGTCTCTATGTATTTGCCTAGTCTGAATATACCGTATAAAGAGAATCATATACTATGTGACCTTTGATCTTTAAATTATTCCTTTTAGTTTATATCTAGCAAGGAAATGAGCACCTCAAAAGCAGGTGGGATACAGCAAATTGCTTCAAAATTACTGAGCTGCAGTAGGATCAAAAAAGAGACCTGAAGTTCTGGATCCTCCCAGTTTGGGTTTCTGTGGTTGCTTAAAACTTAAGAATTTGCTCCCATCCCCCATCTTAAACACTGTTTCTGCGACCCTTTCATTAATGCTGCTGATTCTTACATAGACATCAGAATAAGAGAATAGTAGAGCACTAAGAGCAAAAGACCCTTACTCTACAGGTATTCCAATGACTTTTGCAATACATTTTATAGTTTCACTGAGGTATAATCGATACACAATAAACTGTACATTTTTTAAGTATACAATTTGATGAGTGTTGAGTCGTACTGTATACAACTGTAAGCCACTATATCAATATAATGGATAAATCCACCCCACCCAACAGTTTACTTGTGCTCCTTTGTGATTTCTCATTCCCTTTCCTCCCCACTCCCTTATCTTGCACCTAGGCAACCACTGTTCCTTTTTGTCACTATATTTACATTTATTAGAAAGGAATTATACAGTACATACAGCTTTTTGTCTTTTTTCACTCAGCACAATTACTTTGTGATTCATCCACGCTGTTGTGCATCCATAGTTCATTTTTGCTGCTGAGTAGTACCAATGTATGGACACATCACAATTTGTGTCCATTCACTTGATGGACATTTGGGCTGTTTCCAGTTTCTGGCCATTACAAATAAAACTGTTATGATTATCTGTGCTTATGTCTTTGTGTGGACATGAGCTTTCATTTCTCAAGTAAACACCTAGAAGTGGAATATCTGGATTGTATGGTTAACTTCTTAAGAAACTGGCAAACTTTTCCAAAGAGGTTGTACCATTTTATATTGTCACCAATAGGATACGGAGACTTCCAGTTCCTCCACATCCTCGCCAACACCTGATAGGGTCAGGGTCACATTCTACTAGGTATGTAGTGTATATTACTGTGCCTTTAATTTGCATTTCCATAATGATTAACGGTACGGAACAACTTTTTATGTGCTATTGGCCAACTATGTATTTTCTTTGGTAAAATGTCTGTTAGAATCTTTTGTTCATTTGTCCACTGAGTTGTTATTCAGTTCAAGAGTCCTTTATATAGTGTAGATTCAAGAACTTTGGTGGATATATGTTGCGCAAATATATTCTTCCAGTCTGTGGCCTGCCTTTTTAGTTTTGTAATAGTGTCTTTTGAAAGGCAAGTTTTTAATTTTTATAAAGGCCAATTTATTAATTTTTAATAAATAATTCATGGTTTTATGTCTTATTATAGGAATTTGTCAAACCCAAGGTCACTAAGATTTTCACCTATGTTTTCCTTCTTTATGTTATACTCTTAGCTTTTATGAGACTATTATCCCCTTCAAGTTTATGAGCTAAGGGTAGAGATTCATTGGTTTCCATATGGCTATTCAACTGTTTTAGCACCATTTGTGGAAAAGATTATCCTTTCTCAACTGTATTGCCCTAACATCTCTGTAGAAAACCAACTGACCATATATATGTACACTTATTTCTGGTCCCTTTACTTTGTTCCATTTATTTACTTGTCTAGCTTTATGCCAACACAACACTGTCTTGGAATCAGGTAGTGTTTGTCCTCCTAATTTGTTCTTTTTCAAAGTTGTTTTAGATATTCTAGGTCCTCTGCATATTCATATAAATTTGAGAATCAGTTTGTCAAGTTATATCAAATTTTATTTGGATTTTGACTGGAACTGAATTGAATCTACAGATTAATTTGGGAGAATTGACAACTTAACAATTCTAAGTCATGGTATAAAATATACCACGGACATGATATATCTCCATTTACTTAAGTCTTCTTTCATTTCCATCAGTAAGGCAATGTTTTATAGTTTTAAGTCTTACACATCTTTTGACAAAATTATCCTTAATTATTTAAAAAAATTTTTTTTTCCCCCCATACACAGGCCTCTCACTGTTGTGGCCTCTCCCGTTGCGGAGCACAGGCTCCGGACGCGCAGGCTCAGCGGCCATGGCTCACAGGCCTAGCCACTCCGCGGCATGTGGGATCTTCCTGGACCGGGGCACGAACCCGTGTCCCCTGCATCGGCAGGTGGACTCTCAATCACTGCGCCACCAGGGAAGCCCTATTTTAAATTTTTTGATGCTGTTGTAAATGGTACCTTTTTAGCAAAATTTCAAATTCCAGTTGTTTATAGCTAGTGTACAGAAATACAACCGATTTTTGTACATTGACCTTGTACCCTGCAATTCTGCATAAACAGATGAATGGGTAAACAAATTGTGGTATATCCATACAATGGAATACTATTCAGCAAACATGAAATAAAAAACTATTGAAATGTGCAACAACATGGATAAATTTCAACTCTCCACTATAGACCATTCCCTTTCTCTTTAGGCTACCTACTATATCTGTTTTCTCTTTGTATTTTACAATATTATTTTAAAAATCATATGCTGTAAGACTCATTCTTGAAAGATGCTTCACGGACAATTATTTCTCACTAGGAAAGGGAGGTAAGACGATAAAGATGATATTTAAGGTGGATCAGTCTCCCATTCCTGACCTTCCTTTCATCTGTTTTATATCCTAGATTTTTATATGAAGATCAATTTGAAAAACTGCTCACAAAGCTTAAAAACCTACTCTACTACAATCTCCTTAATAATATAACATTTTAAAGAACAAAATTTTCTTGTGTTATTCACTTTTAAAGCCCTACCCTTCAATCACTTTTTCTGTTTTCTTCTCACTCCCAATCTCCTATCTTCCTCATAGACATGAAGACTGCTAATTAGGAGGACCATAAGAAAAAAGCAAACAACCCCATTAAAAAATATGGGCAGAAGAATTAAATAGATATTTTTCCAAAGGGGACATGCAGATGGCCAACAGGCACATGGAAAGATGTTCAACATGACTAATCATCAGGGAAATGCAAATCAAAAAAACCACAATGAGATATCACCTCACACTTGTCAGAATGGCTATCATCACAAAAAATGCAAATAACAAATGTTGGCGAGGATGTGGAGAAAAGGGAACCCTCATATAATATTGGTGGGAATGTAAATTGGTGCGGCCACTGTGGAAAACATTATGGAGGTTTCTCAAAAAAAATAAAAACACAACTGCCATATGACTCAGCAAGTCCACTCCTGGGTAAATACCCAAAAAAACCCAAAACCACTAATTTGAAAAGATACATGCACACCAATGTTCACAGAAGTATTATTTACAATTGCCAAGGCATGGAAGCAACCTAAGTGTCCATCAACAGATGAATGAATAAAGAAGATGTACGTATATGCAATGGAATATTACTCAGCCATTAAAAAGAACAAAATAATGCCACTTGCAGCAACATGGATGGACCTAGAGATTGTCATACTGAGTGAAGTCAGACAGAGAAAGACAAATATATGATATCACTTATATGTGGAATCTTAAAAAAATGGTAAAAATGAACTGATTTACAAAACAGAAAGTCACAGATGCAGAAAACAAACTTATGGTTAGCAGAGGGGGAAGAGGGGGGAGAAATAAATTGGGAGATTGGGATTGACATATACACACTATTATATATAAAATAGATAACTAATAAGGACCTACTGTATAGCACAGGCAACTCTAGTCAATACTCTGTAATGACCTATATGGGAAAAGAATCTAAAAAAGAGTGGATATATGTATAACTGATTCACTTTACTGTACACCTGAAACTAATACAACCTTGTAAATCAACTATACTCCAATAAAAATTTTTTTAAAAAACCTAAAGTATATTGTCATAATTACATTAATTTTTTATAAAGAAATATAATAATATATGTATATTTGGAACAAAAAAGAAAATGCAGTATATATATATATATATATATATATATATATATATATATATATATATATATATATATACACAATGGAATACTACTCAGCCATAAAAAAGAATGGAATTTTGTCATTTGCAGCAACGTGGATGGACTTGGGGGATATTATTATTATTTTAAAATTATTTATTTATTTAAAAAATTTTATTTCATAATGGAGTACAGTACAGTACAGTGTACAGTAAAATGATTCAGCTATACAGTGAAGTGGTTCAGTTATACATATACTTGTATCTATTCTTTTTCAAATTCTTTTCCCATTTAGGTTATTACAGAGTACTGAGCATAGTTCCCTGTGCTATACAGTATTGGAGGATATTATTCTAAGTGAAATAAATCAGACAGAGAAAGACAAATACTGTATGATATCACTTATATGTAGAATCTAAAAAATACAACAAACTAGTAAATGTAACAAAGAAGCAGACTCACAGATACAGAGAACAAACTAGTGGTTACCAGAGGGGAGAGGGAAGAGGGGGAGGGAATTAAGAGGAACAAACTATTAGGTATACAATAAACTCTAAGGATATACTGTACAATGCAGGGAATATAGCCAATATTTTATAATAACTATAAATGGAGTAGAACCCTTAAAAATTGTAAATCACTATACTGTATACCTATAATTTACATAATATTGTACATCAACTATACTTCAATTAAAAAAAAAAAGAAGATTCTGAGCTCCATGGTGTTTTATCATGTATGCGTGTAAAGAGATCTTTACACACATTTTATTGTGTACTGTGTATTGTGTGTGTATGACCTTTATCTCTTACCTGTAGCCGGGGCAGAATGATATCACAGACTCTCTCACTGTGCAGTAGTTCATCAATAAATTCATCCACATGCATCAGTTCAAACTCTGAAAGAAAAATAATAAGCTCAAGTAACTAGGAAATAAATTTAAATAGCCAAAAAGTAAAAGAAGTGTAAGATTCTTTATGTAAGATATCTAACAGGGTACTTGGTATAGAAAGTGTGAATTCTCTGCAGCTTCCCTTTGCCTGCACATTCACTAATAAAGCTATTGCAGTGTGGCAGTTACACTGAAGGGACTACTGTCAAACCTGGGCTCAAACTACAGCCTTTCATATTCTTGTCATCACCACCTATCTTCATTCATTCAACTCCCTTTTATTGAGGCCATTTATGTGCCATGCCTCTTCTAGGAGCTGGGGATAAAGGGATGAATGAAGCTGTCCCAATTAGCAGGAGAGACACAAAAAACAAGCACAAAGAGTCCTGAATTGTAATGGGGTAATGTTCATGAATAAAATTTATAACTCAAGTACAATTTCTCATGTGAACCCACTAAGTTCCTGAATATAGAATATGTATCTTTTCCCCTGCACGGGTCAGCAAACTTTTTTTAAATTGATGTATAATTGACTTACAACATTATATTAGTTCCAGGTGTACAACATAGTGATTTGCTATTTTTAAGAATCATGTATCTTATATGGTAAGTGGAGCAATAGCTTCTTAGAATTTCTATGGTAAACATTACCTTAGTTCAGTGGTTCTTGGTTCTTAGTTCAGTGGTGTTGCCCCCCTGCAACTATGGGGTGCTCTAGTGGGTAGAAGCCAGGGACGCTGCTAAACATCCTATAATGCACTGGACAGCTCCCCACAAAGAAGAAATATCTGGCCCAAATTGTCACTAGGTTTAAAACTCCTGTCTTAGTTTAACATAATAGAGTCATAACTAAGTAATTTCATGATGGCCATGACCATGTCCATCTTGTTCACCATATTATTTTCAGTACATAGCATAGTACCTGCCATAACATTGACACCTAATATGTATTTATTCAATGAATGAATAAGTTAATAAAAGTTTAAAGAATAATACCAAATTCTTAACTTCTACTCCTTAGTGTAATATGTAGAGGGTAAAGGCAAATGCTACTAGTCTTTTGTTATGATACTAAGTGAGAAAAAGTTCTGACTGCATTCCCTGAATCCCATTTTACCACAAAATATGTCTCTGTAAAAGGTATGGAGCTGCCCCTCCTGGATACACTTATTATTTTTCAGTGGGATTCCTACATAAGCATGAGTACAGTCTATATACTGCAGGGTGAAGTATCGTACAAGAGAGGCCAGTAGAAAGAACTGTGAAGGTGTAATGTATGGAAAACTAACCTTGCCTGGGAGGTCTGGAGAAGGATTTTACAGTGAAGGTCATTCAGGAGCTAGGTCTTTATGGGATGGAGCACATGATGCAAAGCAAGAATTAACATGAGATGCAGTTGGAAAGACAGGCAGACGGGCAGACTGGGTAAGGTCGAAAGGAAGCTAGTAGTCTAATGGAGTGCTACTCCCCATGAGAGAGAAGGAGGACCTGACTGAAGGCAGTAACAATCTGGATTAAGAGCAACACTCACAATGTATGTGACAATGTGACACTAGAGATACTGGTGAAATAAAAACTGGCTCAGGGATGAAGGTCTAGACACCTGGCACCATACTCACCTCCATTTCGGTTCTGGCTCTTGATTTTTCTATAGTCGTTGTATAGAGGCTCCAAGTACTTGTAGCAATCAATTGCAGTGCCTGTCAACCTCATGTAAAGTGCTCCCAACATGCGGACATACCTGACACATAGATGACAGTGAAACAACAGGCCATCCTACAAAGTTCCTGAGTTTTACAACTGGCTTTTCTCATGACAGTAGTGGATAAACAAGTTCTTTCTTCTCTTTGGCAGATGAGAAAGCTAAATTTTTAGAAGCAGCATGGGGCAGTAGAAAGATAGCTAAAATATGGAGACCTGTGTTCAAGTTCTCATTCTACCACTTACTGGCTGTGGTTACTTAGGATATGCTGCTCAACTTTCAGGGTCTATTATATCATCTGTAAAACTAAGATACAACCTATTTACTTCATGGGATTATTTTAAGAATCAAATGAGATACTAAATTTAACAACCGAAAGTATAAGATTTATTTACTAACAATACAACCAATTTACATAGACATGAATATATAAATTGTTGCTAGGAAGCAGAATGCTGGTTATGGAAAAAAGTCAAAGTCATCTGGGTTCAAATTCTGATTCCATTATTTACTAACTGTGTAACACTGGGCAATTTACTTGCTTTCTCAATCCTTATAAAATGTACCTGATAGTCCCTAATTTGATGGCTTGGTGTATTAAGTAAAAAATGTATGTAAGGTGCTAAGCATAGCATATAGCTAGCACACAGTAAGTGCCTAATAAAAGTTAGCTGTTTTCTAGCCATTAATGTTTGTAAGATTCCTTTCTTCTCCCTTTCTCCTATATCCCAACTACCCACTCAAATCTCCACTTGGATAAAGAGTAGGCATTTGAAACTCAACAGTTTCTGTATATGACAAACAAAATAGAGTGGCAAAGGATATGGACTCTGAAACTAGCTTTGCCACTTACCAGCATTTGACCTTGGGGAAACCAATCTCTCTCTGCCTCAGTTTCCTCCCCTATATAATAGGGATAATAATTTTACAGGGTTTTGTGAAGTTTAAATAAATTATTATATTAAATTTTTTAGAATAGAGGGTGGCACATAATAATCTATTATTATGTCTGTCTCCTATACTTGTCTGTGAGCTCCTTGAAAATGGATAATAAAATAATAAGAGCAGCTTATATTTTGGGGCCGTACACCCTGCAACAGGCACTGTGTTGGGAGATTTACTGTTCTGTCTTCCTTAATCCTCACATCTATCCTGAGTTGCTATTACTGTTTCATTTTATAGGTAAATAAAGTAAAATTTAGAAAATTAAGTAACTTCTCCAAGGTCACAGTTAATAAGTAACAGGGTCTGGACATGAACCTACATTTAACACCAAAGTTTCCCTCTTCTTTACCACACTATGTTGTTTTCTTCATCCTTAAGCATTCACTGCTACCAACATATTAGGCACTCACTTCTGCTTAGTATATGCTCAGTGAGTTTGTGAAATACTGTTTTTTTGGGAAAAGCCATCAAGACTGAGACAGTGAAGGAGAAGGTCAATATAATCAAAACAGACAAAACACAAACTCAAGAGGCTCAAGAGCAAAATCCTAGAGTGGAACTCTGTGGAAATGAGGTAACACTGTTTTCACTCCTCTTAACTAAAGCCAAATTCTGGACCATGAAATTGAAGTTTTTATATTAGCTAATAAACATTTCACTCACTTGAAATCTTCATTTTTGATAAACTCTACAATGATATCCTTCTCAGGTTGAATCTGAAGCATCTTCAAGGTCAAACACAGAAAGGGAGTTGGCTTTATGTTGCCACCATAGACACCACCCACAAATCTTAACTCCATGGCTTTATCGACAACAAGTTCAGCTAAGAAACAAAAACAGAGTGGCATCTCAGACACATCAGGACTAAGCTTTTCCAGGTTTGAAGTGGAGAGAAGTTAAAGCTAGTTCAACGTTTGGTGCTCCTGAATTAACAGTTTAATATTAGGAGAACAAGAGTGTAATAATAATTAATAATAATAGCAGCAGTCAATATACACTGAAAGATTATTATATAACAGGTACTCTGCTAAGCATTTCATATTATTTCATTTAATCTTCACAACAAGCCATGGAGGTAAGTTCTAGCACTGCCCTTGTTTTCAGCCAGGAAAATGAGGGCTAAGAAAGATTAAGTGATGTGCTCAAGGTCCACAGCCAGAAAGTGGCAGGGCCTGGGTTTTAATCCAAGCAGTCTAACTTCAGAGTCCGTGCTTGGCATCATGTTAGGAGAAAAAAAAGCCAGATTAAGAGTTAGAAGAAACAAAACAATAACAACAAATAACTCCTCAATAGCTACACAACCTTGAGCGAACTTCATCTAGACAATGGGGATAATAACCTTTCAATACTGTTGTCAAAATCAAACACTAGGGAAATACAGATCAATGGAACAGAGATAAACCCACGCACCTATGGTCAACTAATCTATGACAAAAGGAGGCAAAAATATACAATGGAAAAAAGACAGTCTCTTCAATAAGTGGTGCTGGAAAACTGGACAGCTACACATAAAAGAATGAAATTACAACACTCCCTAACACCATACATAAAAATAAACTCAAAATGGATTAAAGACCTAAATGTAAGATTGGACACTATAAAACTCTTAGAGGAAAACAGAGGAAGAACACTCTTTGACATAAATCACAGCAAGCTCTTTTTTGACCCACCTCCTAGAGTAATGGAAATAAAAACAAAAATAAACAAATGGGACCTAATGAAACTTAAAAGCTTTTGCACAGCAAAGGAAACCATAAACAAGATGAAAAGACCACCCTCAGAATGGGAGAAAATATTTGCAAGCGAATCAATTGACAAAGGATTAATCTCCAAAATATATCAACAGCTCATTGCAGCTCAATATTAAAAAAACAAACAACCCAATCCAAAAATGGGCAGAAGACCTAAATAGACATTTCTCCAAAGAAGACATAAAAATGGGCAAGAAGCACATGAAAAGATGCTCAACATCACTAATTATTAGAGAAATGAAAATCAAAACTACAATGAGGTATTACCTCACACCAGTTAGAATGGGCATCATCAGAAAATCTACAAACAAATGCTGAAGATGGTGTGGAGAAAAGAGAACCCTCTGGCACTGTTGGTGGGAATGTAAATTGATACAGCCACTATGGAGAACAGTATGGCGGTTCCTTAAAAAACTAAAAGTAGAATTACCATATGACCCAGCAATCCCACTACTCGGCATATATCTGGAGAAAACCATAATTCAAAAAGACACATGCACCCCAATGTTCACTACAGCACTATTTACAATAGCCAGGTCATGGAAGCAACCTAAATGCCCATCAACAAACGAATGGATAAAGAAGATGTGGTACCTATATACAATGGAGTATTACTCAGCCATAAAAAGGAACAAAATTGGGTCATTTGTAGAGACGTGGATGGACCCAGAGACTGTCATACAGACTGAAGTAAGTCAGAAAGAGAAAAACAAGTATCGTATATTAACGCATATATGTGGAATCTAGAAAAATGGTACAGATGAACTGATTTGCAAGGCAGAAATAGAGATACAGATGTAGAGAACAAACGTATGGACACCAAGGGGGGAAAGCGGCAGAGGGTGGGGTGGGGGGTGGGGTCGACGTGGTGGTGTGATGAATTGGGAGATTGGGATTGACATACATACACTAATATGTACAAAATAGATAACTAATAAGAACCTGCTGTATAAAAAAAAAAATCAAACACTAGGGACTTCCTTGGTGGTCCAGTGGTTAAGACTCCACACTCCCAATGCAGGGGGCCCGGGATCAGTCCCTGGTCAGGGAACTAGATACCACATGCCACAACTAAAGATCCCACATGCCACAACTAAGACCCGGCTCAGCCAAATAAATAAATATATTTTTTTTAAAAAATCAAACACTAGCTGTGTGAACTAGGGCAAGTCATTTCACCTCTCTTTGAGCCTGTCAGTTCAAATTTGAATAACAAAGGTACAAAGTTAAGGGCTATAGTAAGAATCAAATGAGATAATAGAAACAAATGCTAATACCTACCTGACACACAGATAATAAATAAATAAATAAAGGTTAGGTACTATTAATGGGAAATCACTTTATAAATCAGACTTCTCCAAGTTCCCTTAGGATAATTTCTATATTAATTCATTCCATATTACAGTTGGCAATTTACAGTTAGGTGCCAAGTAGCAGAGATACAGGTAGAGGGATAAAGAAGAGGGACCCAATGACTACTCTTATGGAGTTTACAGTCAGGCAAGGCAGAAAGCATTAAAAAAAAATATTGAAAGTGTGATCAGTAATTGAAAGAAGATGCAGAATGCAATGAAAATATATGACAAGGGAACATAACCTAGTGTTGGGAAAAAACGTCATGAGTTCACTTTTGCACATATGGAGTTGGCATGCCTTGGAATCAGAGACTTAGATCTCAGGGAGAGATTTGGGCTGCAGAGATAAATTTAAAGGCATCTATATATATGAGGTAACTGTGGTACGGATATCATCCAAGAAGAAAACTATGGAATGAGAAAAAGCCCCCAAAGTAAACCTTACATGACTCCAAAATTTAATGGCGACTCAGAGAAACAATATGACTCGTCCATGGACACACAGCTAGGATGGTGGCAGAGCAGTAACAGCAGAGCAGTAGTTAACAATGGTAACAGCACCACCGCCACCACTGATTACTGAGTGCTTTTTATTAACATATAGCTGTAACTATACCAAACACTTTTTTCATCTTGTTTATGTTTTCCTTTGCTGTGCAAAAGCTTTTAAGTTTCATTACGTACCATTTATTTTTGTTTTTATTTCCCTTTCTCTAGGAGATGGGTCAAAAAGGATCTTGCTGTGATTTATGTCACAGAGTGTTCTGCCTATGTTTTCCTCTAAGAGTTTTATAGTGTCTGGCCTTACATTTCGGTCTTTAATCCATTTTGAGTTTATTTTTGTGTATGGTGTTAGGGAGTGTTCTAATTTCATTCTTTTACATGTAGCTGTCCAGTTTTCCCAGCACCACTTATTGAAGAGGAAGTCTTTTCTCCATTGTATATTCTTGCCTCCTTTATCAAAAATAAGGTGACCATATGTGTGTGGGTTTATCTCTGGGCTTGCTATCCTGTTCCATTGATCTACATTTCTGTTTTTCTGTCTTGATTACTGTAGCTCTGTAGTATAGTCTGAAGTAGGGAGCCTGATCCCTCCAGCTCCATTTTTCTTTCTCAAGATTGCTTTGGCTATTCGGGGTCTTTTGTGTTTCCATACACATTGTGAAATTTTTTGTTCTAGTTCTGTGAAAAATGCCAGTGGTAGTTTGATAGGGATTGCATTGAATCTGTACATTGCTTTGGGTAGTATAGTCATTTTCACAATGTTGATTCTTCCAATCCAAAAACATGGTATATCTCTCCATCTGTTTGTATCATCTTTAATTTCTTTCATCAGTGGCTTATAATTTTCTGCATACAGGTCTTTTGTCTCCTTAGGCAGGTTTATTCCTAGGTATTTTATTCTTTTTGTTGCAGTGGTAAATGGGAGTGTTTCCTTAATTTCTCTTTCAGATTTTTCATCATTAGTGTATAGGAATGCAAAAGATTTCTGTGTATTTTGTATCCTGCTACTTTACCAAATTCATTGATTTTCTGGTAGCATCTTTAGGATTCTCTATATATAGTATCATGTCATCTGCAAACAGTGACAGCTTTACTTCTTCTTTTCCGATTTGGATTCCTTTTATTATACCAAACACTTTTTATACATTTCATTTAATCCTTAGAACAACTCTTTGACCTTTAAGTTCAGTATTACTATGCTCGTTTTACAGTAACGAAAGCCACGGTTCGCTGGGGTAACACAGCTCCAAAAGAGGAGCCAGAATTAAACAAAGATCAAAGACTACCTGGAATATTTCTCTGAATAGCATATATTTATATTAGGACTGGGATGTGGAAATACTGCAAATGGTCCAGATTTGAGTATAGGACGATCATGAATTGGTTTCAAGCTTATTGACATTCCTTTAAGACCTTCAGGGTCTCTGTGCTGTTTGGAACCCAGCAAGTTATCATTAAACATGTAATGACTCAAAGAACCGCAACGTGACACCCTTCCGAATGAGGTCCTATCAGATCCATCTGTGTTCCCAAAGCCCAACACAAGACTAGGCACAGAGTAGGCGCTCAGATTTTTCTGAATGACAATGATTCCCCTCTAGTCTCACCCCCAGGGGCCAGTCCTATCGGACTGGTCTGGAGAACTGGGCCACAAGATGACCGGGGTTGGGGCGGGGGGATCGGCGCGCTCTTGCTCACCTGTAAGGCCAAAGCACTCCTCTTTCCAGTATTTGGACTCATAAATGCGCGTCCGAATGATCTTCTCCACCAGATACTGAGGGTTGGTGCCGTGGATGCTGTGCGCATCTTTTACAGTACGGTTCGCCATTTTACACCTCCTTCCGTTCTATTTCCGTCGGGTTCTTTAGGACGTCACATCCAGGTTAAAAAACCGGAGTGGAATGGAGAAGGATGGAGGAAGTCTCACTAAATAGTTTGGGCGACCATCTTGAACCCGGAAATGTTTTAGAGTCGGGCACTTTCTTGCGCGAACGGCGTAGCATACCGAATCAATGATGGCCTCTGACCGTTGACGGATGTACGTCCTGCGTCCCCTCCTTAGATGGGCGGGGCGGAAGGGCTGGCTGCTGACGGAACGTGGAGACACCCTGGGGGCGGGGCTACGGCGTTGGCGGGAAATTTCTTTTTCTCCACCTTCTGTCCATTCCTCGGGAGGCCCCCGCTTCGGCTCCAGTACGCGGCTGGTAGCTGTAAGAGGAGTGCCCCTGGGCAGGTAGATTTGCTGCAGCTCCACGAGCTCCTGAAGCGGGGACGGTGGGAAGCGGAGGGCTTGCGCCCAGCTCCAACAAACTGCGGCGCCCGGTGAGTGTGGCGTCCCACGGGCTGGAGAGGGATCTGAGCCGCGGGACTGAGGAATTGTTCTCTGTGGACTCATTCAGCCATTAATCCATTCAGCAGATATGTACTAAGCGCCTATTATTAAGTGCCAGGCACGTTCTAAACCCTTTAGGAACGTTTTACTTTCCACATTGCGATTTCTAACAGCTTTTCTCCCGGGGACTGCGACCTTGTAGCGGGGAAACCGAAAGCCAACAACAGAAAAGCGTGAACACTCCTGTCCTCAGCGTCCTGAGACTCTCAGTAATGATCTGAACCATGTGAACCTTCCATCTGCATGGCCCTTGTGAAGCAGTCGCATCTTTTCCTCATTTCAGCGTAGTGTTATGTAGCAAGCACCACAGGGAAGGCGGAGCAGCAGAAGTTATTACCCGATTTTACGGATGTAGCAGTTGCTCCCAGAGAGAAAGAGACTTGTCTAAGTCCCTTTTTGTGACTAAGCGGCCTGAGCTCCTACCCAGGTCTTCTTTTCCCCAGAAGAGCTGCTCTTAACTGCTGGGCTCTCATCCACCTTCTTTCCAGGAGGAGAGTGTAATGGCACCTCTTTTACTTTCTCTAGTCTAACCCCGGGATAGAAGGGCCTTCTTTTTTTTTTTTTTTTTGCGGTACTTGGACCTCTCACTGTTGTGGCCTCTCCCGTTGCGGAGCACAGGCTCCGGACGCGCAGGCCTAGCGGCCATGGCTCATGGGCCCAGCCGCTCTGCGGCATGTGGGATCTTCCCAGACTGGGGCACGAACCCGTGTCCCCTGCATCGGCAGGCGGACTCTCAACCACTGCGCCACCAATGAAGAGAAGGGCCTTCTATTTTGACAGTTGGAAAAAGCACTGGACTTAGAGGCATGAGATGCGAGATTCTTATCTTGGACTATCTGCAAATTGCAATGATCGGATATGGCAGTTTTCGATTTTAGTTATCTGTAAAAGTGGTACCCTCTTCCCTGCTGTATTGGGTGGTTGTGAATGCCATTGGAGGTTTCTGGTGTGAGATCATGTTTATCAAGTCCCTCTGCAACAAATTTTAATGTAACAAAGGGCGATATATGGACTTTAGAAGGTTTATGAATTCCCTGAAATTAAATGCAAAATTTTGTGTGAATTGTATGTGTTTCATAACATTCATCAAATTATTAAAAAAAAAAAAAGAATCACTGTCCCTTACACATAAATGCAAGGGACTGGGGAAGTGAATTGACCATTTTGCATTTTCTCACTTAATCCTCAGTAATTCTAGAATAGTGCCTGGTACAGAATGGATGATTAATAAATAAATATTGGTTGAATAAAAGAAAGTTTCTATTCGTTTGGCCAAAAAGTTCGTTTGGGTTTTCCGTAACATCTTATGGAAGTTCCCGAATGATCTTTTCCACCAATCCAATATCCCCATTTTGTGGGTAAGGAAATTAAGGCCCATTTGACCTTTCAGTCAGTGGCTGGGAAGCCTGGTTTATTGTAATAAGCATACCAGAAGCAAGCTGTCTTAGACATGTATTAACATTATCTACTTTCACACAAGGTGTTCTAAGGTAAGTGCTTAAGAGCACAGTCAGTGGAATCCAGCTGCTCGGGGTTTGAATTAAGCATGTGCTATCCTGTATAACACTGGGACAACTTACCATCTTGAAGTGCTAATAGCATCTACCTTTTATTCAGCAAATATTTATTACTGAGTGCCTGCCTTGCACTTAGTATGGACTAGCATTGTTCTAGGATTATTGTGAGGATTAAATGAGATAAACGTATCAAGAGTTTTGGTTCTACCTCTGTCTTATTGGATCAATAAATATCTGCTATCATTATTTTTACTGCAACTCCCTTATCTGTTTTCCTTGGGTGTGGCTCCTGGACTGGGTAGTGTGCATGTTCCAGATTTCTGGTATCTGCAACATTAGGAGCCTGTAGTGGGTATCTCCTAGAAGCCAAAGCCTTTGCTAGGCCAAGTCTGGCCTGCCTTTCCACTCCATTCATCACCGCTGTTGGGGAACCTTTTTGCTTACGGTGGATGAGATGCAGTGCTGGGTCGAGGGTAGGAAAGTGGTGTAACAGTGCAAAGAGGCCTGATATATACTATGATTTCCTTATGCTGCCTCTTCAGAAGGACTTCTGATTAATTTTTTGAACTTTTCATGGAAAAACAACCTGCATATAGAAAATGCACAAGTCATATACAGCTCAGTGAGTTTTCTTGAAGAGAACATACCTGTGTAACCAGCATCCAGTTCAAGAAACAACATGTCCAGCATCCCAGAAGCACTCCACTCCCCCACTGTGCTTCCTTTCAGTCACCAGGGTTTCCTTCTATTCTGACTTCTAACACCATAGGTTACTTTTACCTGTTTTTGACCTTTGTGTAAATGGAATCAGTATAGTATGTATTCTTTTGGCGTCTGATTTCTTTAGCTCATTGTTATTTTGTGAGATTTTCCCCACATGTGTGCAGTTGTGGTTGGTGGTTTCATTTCATTGCTGTATAGTGCTGCTATGAACATTCTGGTTCATGTCTTTTGATGATATGTTTGTTTTTCTGTTGGGTATATTCTGTTGGAATTACTGGGTCATAGGATATGCATATGTTCAGCTTTAGTATATACTGCCAAATTTCCAAAGTGGTTTTACCAATTTACATGCCCTCCAGCAGTGTATGAGAGTTTTGGCTGCTCTACATCCTTACCACACTTGGTATTGTCCTAATGATTTTTTACAAACAGTTCATTCAGGACGTCCCTGGCGGTCCAGTGGTTAAGACTCCATGCTTCCAATGCAGGGGGTGTGGCTTCAATCCCTGGTTGGGGAACTAAATCCCACATGCCGCTTGGCACGGCCAAAAAATTTAAAAAACAAAAAAACCCAGTTCATTCATTAATTTGTTCAGCTATTATGTGTGAAGTCCTAACCTAGGCCCTGGGGATGCAGTTATGAACAAGACAGACAAGGTCCCAAGATCCCTGCTCTTTTAGAATTTAACATTCTGATGTAGGAAGTACAACAAATAAGAAAGTAATATAATGTTTATGGCTTTGATAATAGGTCGGTGCAATAGAACATGACCTTAGGCAGTAGTATAAGGGGGTGGCGAGTAACTTTCCATTGGGTATCAGTGAAGGCCTATCTGAGGAAGTTTCACTGGAGCTGAGACTTGAGCCATCCCTGCAAAGATATTCAGGAAGAGAGAACAGCAACTGTGTAAGTCTGAGGGCACTAACAACCTTGGTCTGTTTGAGGTTTGGAAAAGCAGGCCTGGAGCATAGTGACAGGCTGAGTTGAGGCAGGTTATGTGGTCCAGGCCCAGAGAGCCTTCCGATACCCCTGCCTGCTCACCCTTTGGTAAATCATCCAGCTTTGCACGCATATATGCTTATACTGGTCTCAGTGAACACAGCTCATGATCTAGAAAAGGAGTGTTAAATTTTATCTTGGCTTAGTTTTTGAAAGAGGGTGCATGCTTTAGTAACTAAAATACGGTTTCTATTTAAAGGCCTTGAAAGCATGGATTTGATGACCTTAGGTATACGTGAGTACCGTAGGAGTATGGAGATAGTCCTTCTGTATGCCAGCTTTTAGTTTGAAAAAGTGCAATCCTTGTGCCAATGTTATCAAATATCATAGACACTGTGACAAATCAGAGCATTTATCCTGCAGTTAGATTATTCGAGAATTGTAGAAAATGTGTTGGGAGATTCCACTTTACTACAAAGCACTCTCAGTGATATTCCAATTTTTTTTAATGATGGAGCTTATTTACTTGCATCTTTTGTCTGTATCTCAGTAGCCTATTTTGCCTGATTTCATCGCGGAAAGGTGAAAAGTTACAAGTTTACTGATAGTTCCATGTTACATCTTCCATTAAAAGGAACGTATATTGAAGGTAAGTTAGAGTTAATATATTTCCTTGAACATTTATTGAGATTCAAACACTTTTACTAACTTTTTTGCCAAAAGATTATTACATATAATGAGTCCAAATGCATTTTTACTTGAGCACAAGTCTCCTACTTGTTTTAACTCATCAGTCTGCTGTTTGTTCATTTCTACAATGTATTTAATTAAAATTAGATTGATTTTAATAATACTGTGTTGTGAATCATACTCTAAATGTTCTTTTTTTTTTTTTTTTTTTTTTTTTTTGCCGTACGCGGGCCTCTCACTCTTGTGGCCTCTCCCGTTGTGGAGCACAGGCTCCGGACGCGCAGGCTCAGCGGCCATGGCTCACGGGCCCAGCCGCTCTGCGGCATGTGGGATCCTCCCGGACCGGGGCACAAACCCGTATCCCCTGCATCGGCAGGCGGACTCTCAACCACTGCGCCACCAGGGAAGCCCCTAAATGTTCTTAATAGTAATCATTCAGGCATCATTTGTAAGCTGTGCATTTACTAATGACTCAGTATCTTCTTTTTGCTAATTAGTTTCCTCAAATTATATTAAAAAATACCTTTTTTAAAAGCAGAAAATCTTATGGGTCAGAATGTTCCCAAGTAGAATGTAGGACATAATGCTACTGACTTTAGGAAACCAGATTACTTAATCAGGATGTCAATAATGCTATTCTAATTCTGTTGTTTTCAACATGGACTGAAATTATTGGTCCCTCTATCAGTAATTCAGAGAAATTCTGTCAGACTGGATTAAAAAAAAATTTTTTTTAAACCCCAGTTTTGTCAAACTTTAGCTCTATAAGAAAAGCATTGAATTTAGAGGAAAGGATTGTTTTCTTAATAACTTAAGATAATGAGTTGGCATTATTATTAGGACTCATAGATTGTAGCTTCCATATTGTAAAGAGGATTGTCAAATATGTTTGGAGTTTTCATTCTCATTTCAGAATTGTCAGTAAAAATGTCTTTTTTCCCATGTACTTTAATATAGTTGTTTCTTTTCAGCTATTCACAATATTAATATCTAGGACCTATCAGCTGCAAAGAAAAAGACCGCTTCCAACTGCCAGAGCAGAACAGGTTAGTGACCCTGGGGTTTTGTTTTGTTTTGTTTTTAAGGTAAGTGGAATGATACATTTGATAAAATCCATTGCCATTCCCCCAAATGCCCCTTGCATGTTTTTGCCTCCATCCCTTGGAAACCCTCATTTCATCCATCTTAGCAATAGCTACCCATTATTTAACATTCATTTTAGAAAACCCCTTTAAGAAATCGTTCCTCCCTGAACAGTCACAAGCCTGGTCCTCTACCTTGCAGTAGTCTCTCTGGCTTTCTCTTGGCTCTTTGCACTGTTAGTTGTCCTTTCATGTGTTTATATTTTATCCCTACCTAGATTATAAATGTTATAAAGATACTTACAACTACTGTATCACTGTCTTTTAGTTTCACATTATTAGATGTTTCACATCTATCATTGTGTCTTGTACCTAGTAAGTACTTCTAAACATCTATAGTTTTTTACATATTGACCTTTCTGTTTCCCTGGATAGGAAGAGATAAGGCATAGTACCAGATGATAACTGAATTGCCTGTGTTTGATCTTCATAGAGCTTGACTTTTTCCTCAAAAAAGTTTTTTTTTTCCTAAGTCTAAAATGTGTGGGAGTGTAGCAGGGGCAGAAAAGAAGGCTGAACCCACTGAAAGCAGGGACTGTTTCCTAGAATCCATCAGAGTATGTCATGTTAACTCAGAGTTAGTGACTTTTACACAGGAGCCATGGCGTACCGTCCTACAAGGCTGAGGACCAGACAAACTTATTCATGGACCGGCAAGCCATTGGATCGAAAACTGCACTACCAAACCTACAAGTGAGTGATAGAGTCCTTTGGTGGACTGGAACTAATAGCTTCTTCAAGCTGAGCTGTTAATAACTTGTATCCAGGGTGTTTTAGGTACTATAGGTTGAGGATTGAGGGACAGTGAATATGAATTGATTGTAAGGGGGTGTGGGTTTGTTTGATGGAAGAAGATGTTAGCATAAATATAGCAGCTAGTGATACAGGAAGATATTATGTCAGGTTAATAAAATTTGATATGTATGATAATGTCATATCTATTTAAGATAGGTTCTGTATAACTCTGCATGATAACAGGGTAGGATGGATGTTGTTACTACATCCTCTTAGCCCAAGACATCTCTGAACAATCTGATGTTTTTACTGGGCGGCTTTCATGTCTTAGGAAGCCTTTGTTGTTCTTTGTCAATAACTGAGAGAAGTTAGGGTTCATCCTAAGGCCTCTGGATTAATCACCCATGCTAAAACAATTCATTCAATTCATGTTATCTACTCTTGCTTGTGATTTTACTGGTAAATTGGTTTCTAGTAGGATTGGTCAGAAGAGAGAAACTATTCAGGGGGTTTTCTAGTTACAGAGCATATTCCTCTGTGCCCAGGGGTCTGAAGAGCTTGGCCCACCCTAAGAGATTTCCTAACATGTTTCTCTGTTATTTCCTAGAGAAATGAATGTGAAAATAGAAGGTCGTTTGCCTGAGATTGACCTCCAGGTTGGACAGTTTGTGTTGATTGAAGGGGATGATGATGAAAATCCGTATGTTGCTAAATTGGTTGAGTTGTTTGAAGACGGTGAGTTTGGGGCTGGAATGAAAAGTATTCCTTGTCACTAATGATTGGGAAGTGCTCCGTGGTGGGAACAGGGGTGGTTACTGATTCTTCTGTTCATAGCAGTATATAGGGTGTGCCTATGGGCTCACTTAAGCACCAGCTGTACCCTCTTCCACCTAGTGAACGTCCTTACTCACTAGAGCAATACTGGGTAAAAATGGGAATGGAGGGCTCAAGAATTTAGCTTTTGCATTATTTTTAGGAGGGGGTAAGAATGGCCATGAAGGCAGGATTGTTGGAGTGGAGAGAAAGGATGGATTTAGGAAGAAGGAGGAAAGGAAATAATAGGTGATTTGCACTCTAGTAGAGACGTGTCCTTAAATTTTGGCATGAGGAAGTTAGTAATTTTGCAAATGCAAAGTTACTTTTACTAGGGAGGCAGTAAATTGGATTGGGTAGGTGTATCACTTGATTGACGTTCAGTCAGAAAAACAGAAACACTTTAGGTGTTTTATTTACCCAGAGGGACTTGTGTATAAGTGTTGAAAAGGCTGGAGAAGCAAACAGTGGTGTTTCCCAGAGATCAGTAAGTGCAGAAAACCAGTACTACCCTTAAGGCTAGAGGAGCAAAAGGGAAGGTAGTGTGAACTGGTGCCTGCAAGGCCACACAGCCGCAGCTGATTTTCTCAGCTGTTAACCCTCTGCAGCCCAGAGAAGAGCACAGAAAAGTGGGAATGGAGCGGAACTCCGAAAGGAAGATGAAAAAGGATAGTAATTTAAACTATTACAAAACTGCTTCTTTCCAAAGCTAGGAGAGGAGTATGTGGAAGTTAGTCCTAGTCCTGTGGCAGTTTGTATGCCTAAAAGAAGGAACTGATAGAGTGGATGAAGGTACTTTACATTATAGAGATAGGGAGGATATTCAACAAGTATGGAGGAAAACTTCATCAAACTAACATCCACTAGGGAGAGCACATCAGCAGGATGGGCTTTTGTATTTGAGGTTTGGGCCTTTGTGTATAGATTTTAGAACCATGTATTGTGCTACATTGGATGGCTTCAGTCTTTGAAGAGAGCTAAGGAAGAGAAGAGGCAGTGATGATGGTGGCACTAATGAGTATATGTCCTTTCACTTGGAGCTAACACTGGTATGGAGTGATGTTAATGGTATATTATGATGATAAAGCTGAAGGTTGCAAGCATATGTTTGCCAGAAGTCATCTCAGTGGCTGATGCTCTGAGTCTTGCTAGGAGTTTTGTTTTGATTTGCAAAATTTGTTCAGTAACTGTGATTAGAATTGCTCCTCTCAAACGCCTTTTACAATTTATGTGATGACCGATAGCACCATTTGGACGTGGAGCAAAGTGAGAAGAACGTGGGTGCTGGGTGTAGTCAGATTGCCGCTGGTTGGTCTTGTGACCTTTGACAAATTATTTAAGGGCCCTGAAATGTGATCACTTCACTGGTAAAAGGGAGACAGCCATAGTACCTACCTTGTAGGATTACTGTGAGGATTAAGATAATGTTTATTATCTTTAACCTTACCTTTTCCATCTATCCCTCCCTAGATTCTGAACCTTATCCCAAGAAACGTGCTCGAGTACAATGGTTTATCCGATTCTGTGAAGTCCCTGTCTGTAAACAGCATTTGCTGGGCCGGAAGCCTGATGCACAAGAGATATTCTGGTATGATTACCCTGCCTGTAACAGCAACATTAATGCCGAGACCATCATTGGCCACGTGCAGGTAGGTGATGCCTTGATCCTCAGTTCTATCTTGAAGCTTATTTCTGGCTGATTCCTAAGCTTATTACTGGCTCTCATTTACCTCACGGAAACGCATTTTTCCTGTTTGTCACCTTCTCTGCTTGCCTGCCTACTTCCTTTCAACAACAAATATTTATCGAGAGCACTTACCATGTGTTAGGAGCCTCCTGGAGGAAGTGACATTAGGTTGTGACCTGAGGGATGAGCAGGAATTAGCAGGTGTATCTCAGTGGGAAATTATATTTAGCTGTGATTGTGGCAGACATAAAGCACTTTGAGGCTGTATATCCTTGCTTAAATGAGGACTTCACCTTGAGTGAATCAGTACAAAGAGTGTAATTGCTCCAGGCAAACGTGTGTTATGAGATTTTATGATAAATCAGGTTTGAAGAGTTGTAGGCTGAATTGAGACACTGGTTTGGAGACTAGGATATGGGTTATTTCTCAAGCTACTTCAGGCCCCCAAAATGGGATTAGATCCGGATGTGAAGTGTGGTCACATGGTGACTAGGTGGTTGGTAGGGCAGGGAGACCATGGCTTGGCATGACTATAGTCAGATTTTTCCACTCTGGGCCCAGCATATCATGTGCCACAGAATAATTTATCTCTGAGTTAAATGAGTGAAGAGGTGAAAGGCAGATGTAGAAGTTGAAGCAGCAAAATGGGTGGATGTGGAAAGGTAGGGGGCATGTTTAGGCAGGAGCACAATGGTGGGAATGAGCAGGACTGTGACAAGCCAAGCTCGACTAGTGGTGGGAAGCCCTTTTGAAGAGCACTGAGCACTCAGGAGGTAAAGTGGGGTCAGATTTTAGAAGGTAGTGAAAATCAGTTTAAGTAATCTGATCTTGCAGAGTGGGTAGCCATTGTAGACTATTGAGCAGGGGGGCATGCTTTGAGAAGTTTTTATGGGGAAACTTGGCATGGGTGAATAGAATGGACTAGAAAAGAAAACATGAGATATGGATATCAGCAAGGAGGACTCTGTGGAAATATGCTATGCCATGTCCATGCCTCTTTTGTTTAGAAAAGTAATTGTTCCAGGTAAGAATGCAGACTTAAATGCTCTTTAATCATAGCTCTTTAATCAAGCTCTTTAATCAAGCTTTAATCAATGCTCTTTAATCAAGCTCTCATAGAGCCTTCGTTGACTCTTTGGGTCCTTATTTCTTTATATCATCCATACTTCCTAAATTCAGGTAGTAGCTTTAGCCCCAGATGAAGTGATACCTATGGATCTGAAAAATGAGAAGACATTCTTTGTTAAACTATCTTGGAATGAGAAAAAATTCAAACCACTACCTCCAGAACTATTTGCACAGTTGGATAAGCTACAAGAAGGCAACCCTAGATGCCAGAAGTCCATGGAAGCCAAAACTAAAAGTACAGAAAGCCCTTCTTGGACCACAGCAGAACATGTGGTCAAAAGGATTGAATCAAGGCACTCCACCTCCAAATCTCGCCAAACTCCTTCCCATCCTGTCACCCCAAGGGCAAGGAAGAGGCTGGAGCTCAGCAGTAAGTGTAAAATGGGTCACAGTGGGCAATACTGAGGCTAAAGGAAAATGATAAAATATTAATTCATGCTATAGTGTTGAGTTAGTGCAGCAGTGAGCCAAGTACTAATTGGACGTCTCTTGAAATATATATCACATAAGATTTACCATTTTAATCTATTTTTTGTGTGTGTGTGTGTGTGTGTGTGTGCGGTACGCGGGCCTCTTACTGTTGTGGCCTCCCCGTTGCGGAGCACAGGCTCCGGACGCGCAGGCTCAGCGGCCATGGCTCACGGGCACAGCCGCTCTGCAGCATGTGGGATCTTCCCGGACCGGGGCACGAACCTGTGTCCCCTGCATCGGCAGGCAGACTCTCAACCACTGCACCACCAGGGAAGCCCCATTTTAATCATTTTTAAATGTACAGTTTAGTGGCATTAAGTACATTCACATTGTTGTATAACCATCCCCATCATCTTCTGAAACAATCTCTCCAACCATTAAGCAATAACTTCCCATTCCCTCATGCCCCATCCTCTGGTAACCACCATTCTACTTTTTGTCTCTGAATTTGACTTCTCCAGATAACTCATATAAGTGGAATCATACAGTATTTATTCTCTTCTGACTGGTTTAAAAAGTTAGTATAATGTCCTCAAGATTCATCATGTTGTAGCATGTGTCAAAATTTCCTTTTTTAAAAAATTGAGATATAATTGACATCTAGCATTATAACATATTAGTTTCATGTATACAACATAATGATTTGATATTTGTATATATTGTGAGATGATTACCACAGTAAGTTTAACTAACATCCATCACCATATGTGCAGCTACTCTGGAAAACAGTATGGAGGTTCTTTAAAAAACTAAAAATACAGTTGCCATATGATCCAGCAATCCCACTCCTGGGCATATATCTGGAGAAAACTCTAATTTGAAAAGATACATGCACTCCAGTGTTCATAGCAGCACGATTTACAATAGCCAAGACATGGAAACAACCTAAATGTCCATTGACAGATGAATGGATAAAGATGTGATATATTTGTGTATATATATGTATACAAAGGAATACTACTGAGCCATAAAAAAGAATGAAATAATGCCATTTGCAACAACATGGATGGACCTAGAAATCATCATACTAAGTGAAGTAAGTCAGAGAAAGACAACTACCATATAACATCACTTATATGTGGAATCTAAAATATGACACAAATGAAATTATTTACAAAACAAACAGATCCACAGACATAGAAAACAAACTTATGGTTACCAATGGGGAAAGAGGGTGGGGGAAGGGTAAATTAGGAGTTTGAGATTAGCAGATACAAAGTACTATATATAAAATAGATAAACAGCGAGGTTCTATTGGGCAGCACAGGGAACTATATTCAACATCCTGTGATAAACCATAATGGAAAAGAATATATATATATAGAACTGAATCACTTTGCTACATACCAGAAACTAACACAACAATGTAAATCAACTATACTTCAATTTAAAAAAGAAGAAACATCTGTCATGATACATAGTTACAGTTTTTTGTCTTGTGATGCGAACTTTTAAGATTTACTCTCTTAGCAACTTTCAAACATGCAACACAGTATTAATTGTAGTCACCATGCTGTACATTACATCCCCATGACTTATTTATTTTATAACTGGAAGTTTGTACCTTTTGGCTACCTTAACCCATTTTGCCCAATTCCTCAACCACTGCCTCTGACTACCACCAATCTGTTCTCTGTATCTATGAGCTTGGTTTTCATTTTTGTTTTTGTTTTTTAATTTAGATTCCATATATAAGTGAAATCCTATGGTATTTGTCTTTCTCTGTGTGATTTATTTCTCTTAGCATAATGCCCTCAAGGTCTATCTGTGTCACAAATAACAGGATTTCCTTCCTTTTTATGGCTGAGTAATATTCCATTGTATATACATACCACATTTTCTTTTATTTTTTTAAAGTTTATGTAAGATTGGCTTCATTTATTTCTTTTTTTAAAAAATATTTATTTATTTAATTGGCTCCGTGGGTCTTAGCTGCAACACATGGGATCTTATTTGCAGCATGTGGGATCTTTAGTTGCAGCATGAGGGATCTTTAGTTATCGCATGCTAACTCTTAGTTGTGACATGAGAGATCTAGTTCCCTGACCAGGGATTGAACCCGGGCCCCCTGCATTGAGAGCGCGGAATCTTAGCCACTGGACCACCAGGGAAGTCCCACATACCATATTTTCTTTATCCATTCATCCATTGATGCACATTTAGGTTGTTTCCATATCTTGGCTATTGGAAATAATGCTACAGTGAACATGGGGGTGCATTTGTCTTTTCAAGTTAGTGTTTTTGTTTACTTCAGATAAGTATGCAAAAGTGGAATTGCTGGGTCATATGGTAGTTTTTTGTTTGTTTTAAATAAATTTATTTATTTTTGGCTGCATTGGGTCTTCGTTGCTGCGCGCGGATTTTCTCTAGTTGCGGTGAGTGGGGGTTACTCTTCGTTGCGGTGCATGGGCTTCTCATTGCGGTGGCTTCTCTTGTTGCGGAACACAGGCTCTAGGTGTGTGGGCTTCAGTAGTTGCAGCACACGGGCCCTAGAGCACGCTGGCTTCATTAGTTGTGGTGCACGGGGTTAGTTGTTCTGCTGCACGTGGGATCTTCCTGGACCAGGGCTCAAACCTGCGTCCCCTGCATTGGCAGGCGGATTCTTAACCACTGCGCCACCAGGGAAGTCCCTCATATGGTAGTTTTATTTTTAGCTTTTTGAGGATCCTCCATACTGTTATCCATAGTGGCTGCACCAATTTACATTCCCACCAACAGTGCATAAGGGTTCCCTTTTCTCCATATCCTCGCCAACACTTGTTATTTGTTTTCTTTCTGACGATAGCCATTCTGACAGGTGTGAGGTGATACTTCATCTTGATTTTCATTTCTCTGATGATTAGTGACATTGAGCACCTTTTCATATACCTATTGGCCATCTGTATAGCTTCACTTGGAATAATGTCTATTCGGGTCCTCTGTCCATTTTTTAATCTCATTGTTTGTTTTCCTGCTATTGTATGAGTTCTTGATATACTTTGGATATTAACCCCTTATCAGATATTTGATTTGCAAATATTTTCTCCCATTTAGTAGGTTGCCTTTTCATTTTGTTGGTGGTTTCCTTGATGTCCAGAAGCTTTTTAGTTTGGTGTAGTCCCACTTGTTTGTTTTTACTTTTGTTGCCTTCGTTTTTGGTGTCAGATCCAAAAAATCATCATCAAGATCCATGTCAAGGAGCTTATTACCACCTATGTTTTCATCTAAGAGTTGTATGGTTTCAAGCCTTACATTCAAGTCTTTAATCCATTTTGAATTAATTTTTGTGTATGATGTAAGATAGTAGTCCAGTTTCATTCTTCTGCATGTTTCAATTCTTCTGTCCAATTTTTCCAGCATCATTTAATGAAGAGTCTGTCCTTTCCTGATTGTATGTTCTTGGCTCCTTTGTTGTAAATTAATTGGTCATATATATGTGAGTTTGTTTCTGGGCTTTCTATTTTGTTCCATCGATCTGTGTGTGCCAAAACCATACTGTTTAGATTACGGTAGCTTTGTAATATAGTTTCAAATCAGGGATTGTGATGCCTCCAGGTTTGTTTTTCTTTCTCAAGATTGCTTTGGCTATTTGGGGTAAAATTTCCTTTCTGTTTAATTTTTTGAGGAACCACCATACCCTTCCATAGCAGCTGCATCATTTTACATTCTTATCAGTAACACACAAGAGTTCCATTTCCCCACATTGTCACCAACTATTTAGATCTTGTTATTATTATGTTGTTTTATATTGTTATTTTCTGTGGTTTTGACTGTAGCTATGCTAATGGGTGTGAGGTAGTATGTCATTGTTACATTTCTCTAATGATTAGTGATGTTAAGCCCTGTAATTAGCTAATTCTTCAAGAGCTTAGCTACTAAGGTGACATTGCTTTTAGATCCTTAGTGGAAGAGCTAAGAAATATATATATATATATATATATATATTTGTTATAATATAGTGTTAAAACTCTTAAATTCATACTCATACTTCTAATCTATACTATGGGGTTCTTTCCATCCTTCCCACATTCCATAATTCCAAATCAAAATTGATTTGCAGTTTTTATGCCTTTAGAATATATTCCACTGAGGGAGTAATGTTACTTTGATTAAATTTTTTTCTTCCACCAATGGTTATTTTATTGGTGATATACAGTTAGGTTCTTTCATTTCTGTTTAATTTTAGGGCTTTTCCCATCTTTGATTGATTTTCAAAACATTTAAAACATTAGCATAGTTAAAGAGTCAAAACTATTTAAGACAAGTGTACTCAGATAAGCCGCATTCCTTTCTTTACCCTTGCTCCCTGTTTCTACCTCATCTTTTGTAGGTAATCAATTTTATTAGTTTCTGGTTTATTTTTCCTTTGGTTTTTGCAAAAATCAACAGATAAATCAAAACACACACAGACATATGTACACACAGTCATATACAAACATGCATATAATTTTTATTTTATTATAGTTTTATTTCCCATTCTTTCTTACCCAGTAGGGTATTATACTGGATGTATTCTTTTCCATTTTAACTTTTTTCACTAATGATATATCTGAAAGCTACTCCATGGCTGTTCTGAGAGCTCATCCTCATCCTATTATGTGTCCTTAATTTTTCTGTTTATGTGCCAAGTTCATTGAGTATAAGTTATTTGCATTCTTGATAGCTCCTTAGTAGGAGCTATCAAGAATACAAATGTTTAGGAGCTGAATATAAACATATAAACCATTTTGGAAATACTGAAGACTACTAGAGAAATAATTTGTAATACCACCATTTAGAAATAATTGAGTGTTTTTTTCACTGTTGATTTTGTAGGACCTTGAAAGTTAGGGTAAAAAATTTAAACTTGACACAGTTACATAATTAGATGAGGCAGATATGATGAAAATATTTTGGATTGTTTTTGACAGAAAGACGGGGAAATGAGGCATGAGGGAGACTAGGACTTCGGGACATTTTTACATTAATCTAGACATGAGTTACCCTCATATTTACCACACAGGTACTAGATGACTTCTTACCTTGTCTGCAGCTATTCCACACACACCCTGTGCTGTGACTAAAGTGAACTCCTCTGCCCAGTGCTTTCCTGCCTCGTTGCCTTAGCTCACATCAATCTCATTTATTCTCTTCACTTATTCCCCTCCTTCCCCTTTCAACTCTGTTGAAATTTTGCCTTTCTTTCAAGGTCTGTCTCAAAAGCCATGTTTATTAGCACTTAGGTGCTTTAGGACAATTTTTAAACTTCATACTATAGACGTTTATGTGTATCATCTGCCCTGTTACTTTTGGCTGCATTGGGTCTTCGTTGCTGCATGCGGGCTTTCTCTAGTTGCAGCGAGCAGGGGTTACTCTTCATTGTGGTGCACGGACTTCTCATTGCGGTGGCGTCCCTTGTCGCAGAGCAAGGGCTCTAGGCACGTGGGCTTCAGTAGTTGCAGCTCGCAGGCTCAGTAGTTGCGGCATGTGAGCCCTAGAGCATGTGGGCTTCAGTAGTGGTGTGCAGGCTCAGTAGTTGTGGCTTGCGAACTCTAGAGCGCAGGCTCAGTAGTTGTGGTGCACGGGCTTAGTTGCTCCGCAGCATGTGGGATCTCCCCAGACCAGGGATCGAACCCATGTCCCCTGCATTGGCAGGCAGATTCTTAACCACTGAGCCACCAGGGAAGTCCCACATATCTTTTAATAGCTCATTTGCTATCTGTGAATGAATGTCCAGGTTCTTGGTGCCTTTGATCATGGTGAGAGAGGAGCAGATCCAAATGTGGCTCTGTGTATTCTTAGAACCCAGTTGGTTACCCCCCACCCCCACCCCCGGGGACCCATCTTCTCTCTGTTGGTAGATATAATCTGGGTTAAGAAAAATCTAGGACTTGGTATTACTCAACAGAGTCATTGGTATAAATTTTTTCAGATGCTGTTGAATGGAGCCTGAGGATGTGCAGTATCACCCTGGTTGAGAACCACTCTTCTGGTAGATTACTTCACAGAAAACCTGACCTGAACATTTATCTATAAAAGCTGATTTAACTGTTGACTTATGGTTCTAGCTAGCAAAATTACTCGTAGAATTTAAGAGAGAGATTAAAAATAATAAGAGATACCTGGCGCAGGAAAAGAAAGCATAGAATAATTCAAAATATGGATAACTCATGTCTTTGTATCACTCAGTGAATGAGTTTATCTATAAAGATATTAGGGGTGTATATAGTGCTAGTTATAAAATTCACACATTGTCTATGGTGATTTCTCTTGAACTTAGGTTTCCCTAGGACACATAACACTAGGATTTCCCAGCAGACTTCATGGGCCTCGTTGGAGTCTCCTGGAAGAATGAAGCGGAAAGTGGCCTTCTCTGAGATCACCTCGCCTTCAAAGAGGTCTCAGCCTGATGGTCCTCAGAACTCGTCTGCAGCTCTGAAAACCCCAGAGAAAGCTGGAGAGATTCAGCAGTGTTGGGCCGAGGATGACAAGAAGGCTTCACCTGATGGTTGCATGATCCTGAGAACTCGAGTCCCAGCTTTGAAAACGACAGAGACTAGTGAAGAAAGAACATTTACTCCTGTCAGGGGGGGACAGAAATCCTTGGTGGTGCCTTCTGTGATTCTGAAACCAGAAAACATCAAAAAGAGGTAACTGGGGATGCTTCCCTGCCTCCCACAGAGCAAATCGAGATCCTTCACATGATGTGAAAAGTGTGGGTCACAGCTGATAAATCTGCCTGTGTCATAGAATCGCCAGCTTTTCCAAAATACAGATTTCTAAGCCTTTCCCTAGATGTAGGAAATCAACCTCCAAGCGTTGGGCCCAGGAATCTGCACTTTGAGATGCTCTTTGGGTGATTCTGATATACCCAGCTGTCCTTTGGGGATCACGGCTCCAGAAGATAATTTCCCAAACCTGAACTGCTTCACAGTCCTGGATTTCATTACTTGCTGTGGCTCTTTGCCACATTTTAACAGTGATTTTCTTAGGTTTTTGGGTTTTTTTTCTTTTAAACTGGAAGCCATTTTCAAATACATACAGTACAAGAAGATAATGCATCTAGAAAAAACTCTGCAGTTTGACATTGGGCAATGTTTATAAATAACGGGCTGCACAGGGAATGTGACGAGCCTGAAATGGCAATGTTTCCTGCTCAGAAACTGCAGCACCTGGCTTACTTAGTTTGCTTGATAAATGCTTTGTATTGAAAATATGGCTGCATTTCTGCTAACCTTGAGTGGACAGTAAATTCATTGATATGTCAGAAATTAAAAAAGGATAAGAAACTCTGCCTAGGATGAGTATGTTCTGATCTCTAGTTGGGAGAGGTGATGAGTCTGATTTAAATGATAAGCTTTTGGCAAACTTTAATCTCTGGGTTTGAGTCAAACTTCAGTTACAAACTTTTTAGCACAGTGTGATTAGCTCCTTCCAAAGTAGCTGCAGAAAGAATAGGAGCCAGTCAGGCTACCTGACTATCTTCTAGTCCCGCTGCTGATCCCTGGTGCCCCAAACTGCTTTCCATAACCTTGCTGTGGTATCTTGCAGGGAGGCCAAAGAACCAGTTCAGGATGAAGCTACCTCTACTCCCCGTTGTCGTATCCGCAGAAAGAGCTCTCTCTTGACTTTGAATCGGATTAGGCAGCAGCTTAGGTAAGACTGCTGCTTGGCAGGCATAAAAACATCCTGCCATTTGTGAAATCTATAATCCTATTTCTTAAATCCTCTTTTTATTTCTTGTTTGTTGTTTGCTAATCCATGGAAATTCTCCTTTACCTAGTATGTCTGGAATTATGTTAATTTCACATAAACGTCATAGTTTGAAAGAGGCAAGAAACACTGCCCTGGCCTTAGGTGGCTCCCAGGGCCCCATCATCATCACACCCAGCAAGACTGTTAGTGTGGTGCCTAAGGGCATGAACTTTGATTCTGATAGACTTGGATTTGAACCTGGGCTTTGTCATTTACTATCTGTGTAACCTTGGGAAGGTTACTTAACATTTCTAAACCTTGGATTCCTCATCTATAAAATGGGAATAATAATAAACAAGTCACAAAGTTGTGTAGGGTTTAATGAGATAATATAAATAAAGCCCTTAATAGAGCTTCCCGGTAGCAAGAGCCCAAGAAGAGGAGCACATCTGAAATTGCTCCGTTGCAGGAGAGACTCTGCAATACCTCGAATCCACACTGATCTGTTAGGAGCTTCTTACGTAGACTTCAGACATCAAGTATCAGAAAATAATGTGTCCTACCATTCAGGTTTTTAGGTAATAGTAAAAGTGACCAAGAAGATGAAGAGTTTCTGCCGGTAGCCGAGATTTCAGACTCTGACAGTGAGGAGGAAGAGGCTTCCACACCCCCTCTTCCAAGGAGAACACCCAGCAGTGTGTCCAGGAACCTACGCTCTTGCATGAAGTCATCCTTACAGACTCCCTCCAAGACACCAAAGAAAACCGTAAGATTCTTTTAGGTTTATTTCTCGTAATTTAGAAATTGTGGTGACTGAGGTCACACAACTAATAACAGCTGGGTTTTGAGCATAGGTCTGTCATATTCAGAGCTATGCCACTTGGAGTATTCATGGACGAAAGGTTCTTTTTCTTTTTTTTTTAATTTAATTTTTATTTTATATTGGGGTATAGTTGATTTACAATGTTGTGTTTCAGGTGTACAGCAAAGTGGTTCAGTTATATATATATATATATATATATATATATATATATATATATATATACACACATATATCCATTCTTTCTTAGATTCTTTTTCCATATAGGTTATTACAGAGTATTGAGTAAAGTTCCCTGTGTATTCATGGAGGAAAGGTTCTACGTGAACCCTAGGACTGAAAATGAACCCAGTAGACAGTGATAAAATTTGAGTCCAAGTTCCTTTTAAGATACGGAACCAAATGGCCAAGAGCCAGACTGCCTGAGGGAAGGACAAGAACTGTAAGAACGGACTCCTCGTCTTTGCATTTCCCTTGAAAGCTGGCAGAGGGCTTTGTGTGTAGTCAGTGCTCAGTGGGTATTGAATCCAGAGCTGCTGAGCCGTGTCATTGGTTTTGTTGTGCCACTCAATGCACTTGAGGAATAGGGAGCACTACTAGGTGTTGGTAATGAATTGTGTGAAACATGGAAGAGGTAAATGGATGTCTCTCTGCTTTCTGTGGAACTTTAGCAGAGCATTGAAAGCTATTAAGAAAAGAGGGTCTTACTGTGTTCAAACATGTTTGGATTAAACAAAGTTAAATTGGTTTCATTATCACATGACTTCTCAAGGCCATTAACTTATTAGTGTTATTGTGAGGGCATTAGTATATTAGGAAACATTTTTCGTGGAGCATCTTGTTCTTTAGAACAATTTAGAAATGCCTAATTAGGGACCTTTCTAAAGCTGATCTCCATTTTCCCATATCAAGAAGAATGTGATTGGGCTTGGGTTGAAGTCAAAGAAAAGACCTTTAGGGAAGGAAATCCAATAGATCGGCTTTGGACGAGGCAGTCTTGTAGAATAGCTCACCCAGATGATCTGGTTTGATTGCATCTCCTGGGTCCCACCCAGAAGAAGGGATTTAGGGGCGGGGCGGGGGCCTCTTTAGCATAATAAAAAAGTCAGAAGTCCACTTTTTTTTCTTAAAAAAAAAACCTTCTCAGCAAGGTTTGTTATTATTTTCCTGTTTTCTCCAGAGTTAATAGATGTTAAGCTGTTAACAGGGTCTAAATGCTGTTCTGCGTTTGGGAAGAGGTGTAGAGACTATCACTTTATAGCTTGGCTACAAGCAGAGGGTGGGTAGGTGAAATGCCCCCACGAAAGGGAGTGCTTTGTGGAAACACCATGAATACTACTGGGTAGCAGGCCTGCTCTAATGAACCAGCAGCAAGGGAAAAAAGAGAATGGTGAAATCAGTCTGTGGGCCTAAACTGAATGACCCTATGGTTCGAAGTGGAAGAATCTAGGGAGGTTTCTTCCAGTACTGTGTAGTGGATCGTGGAAGTTCTGAGCTAAAGATTGACCATATTTTCAAAGAAGGCTAGAGGAAGATGTTTTTTATTTATATTTTTTAAAGATGCTTTTTTATTTTAATCAGTGAATGCAACTCGTGGGGGCGGAATAGAGGAGGATCTTATGAATCAAACCCAGTTTATGCTGCTACTGTACCCTATTTGGGCAGAGTATTGAGGATTTTTTAATAATTTGCCTTTCTTTGAAGATAGTATTTTACTTTGAAAAGTATTTAATCCATACTTTTATTCATTCTTTCCTCAGACTGACATTGTTTTCAAATCCTAATACTATAGTAAATTAGAAATAAGAAATTGTGTTTGGACGATGAACAAAATGTATATGTAATGTAGGAGAGAAAGGGAGAATCTTGGTAATTTATACAGGAAGGAACTAAGAGGAATTCACTACCTCTTTTCTTTTTATCAGCTCATCATGAATCAGATTTGCTGATGCATCCTAGATGGAGTTTTGCTTTGTTTTTTCCTTCTGAAATATGTTCTCTCTCTTTTTTTATTTTGGAGTATAGGTGATTTACAGTGTTGTGTTAGTTTCAGGGGTACAGCAAAGTGATTCAGTTATACATATACATATATCCATTCTTTTTCAGATTCTTTTACCATATAGGTTATTTTTTATTTTATTTTATTTTTTGCGGTACCCGGGCCTCTCACTGTTGTGGCCTCTCCTATTGCGGAGCACGGGGCCTAGCCACTCCGCAGCATGTGGGATCTTCCCAGACTGGGGCACGAACCCGTGTCCCCTGCATTGGCAGGCGGACTCTCAACCACCGCGCCACCAGGGAAGCCCTACCATATAGGTTATTACAGAATATTGAGTAGAGTTCCCTTTACTCTGCAGTAGGTCCTTGTTGATTATCTAAATGTTCTGTCTTTTGAATACAGCCCGAGCCCAGAACACCACGTCACGCCACTCCCCGGATCCGCAGCCGAAACCTGGCTGCCCAGGAGCCCGCCAATGTGCTGGAGGAGGCCCGGCTGAGGTGACGCCGCTTGGGGGCCCCTGCTTTCATTCAGATGAACTGGGAGTGCTTTGTAGTCATTGGTGTACATAATAAAGGTAGAGAGTAAGATGAACGTGTGTGTCTAGAAAGAAGAAACCTCAAGCAGTGTCTGGGTGAGCTACTGTGGACAGGCTCTGGGAGGAGTCTGCAGTCCACTGCCACCACTTTCTCAGGGTTGGAAGGTGATGAGTCAGGACACTGCTTCTCAGTTGCGGTACCCTTTAGAACTGCGTGGGGACTTTTTCAAAATACATAAGCCTAGATCCTGTCAGAAATCAGCTGAATCAGAATCTCATGTGGGATGAGGTCCACCCATGTGATTTGAGGAACCTCCCCAGGTGATATGTACTCTTAGTTAGAAGCACTGAGTTGGGTGATTTGTCTGGGTAGAGAAAGGCCAAATGAAGAAGTTTAAGAATGAAGGCATTCCCTTGGATGTGAGATTAAGGTTTCAAATAGAAACTATAGATAAATCTTTTCCATTTATTATTGAGTAGATAGTAAAATGCTTCTAAAGTCCTCCTTTTCTCTCATTTACCACCAACTTTAGGCTGCATGTTTCTGCTGTACCTGCGTCTCTTCCCTGTCGGGAACAGGAATTCCAGGACATATACAACTTTGTGGAAAGCAAACTCCTTGACCATACTGGAGGGTGAGTCATGTTGAGGAAGCAGGATGCTCAGGGCAGAAGGCCCTGCTAGCGTACCACCTCAGGTGCTGTAGTTCACCCAAGCGGTCTTTCCCTGGTGTCAGGACAGGCAAGGCCATTGCTGAAGCCTAAGCTTCTGAAGCAGTTTTTGTTGTCAAAGTAATTCTATAGAATTCTGTCTTACAGAGAAAATGACACTGGCCTTTTTTGGGTGGGCACTTGGCATACAGCATTGCTTATAGAATGAATGGTTCTATATAAACAGGTCCTGCTCTGATCAGCTTCCAAGGATGGTCCTTACTGCTCCCACCTCCACATTTCAGGGGCCTCTGTCCTTCCTTCAGCACACATTCTCATACTCATTCATAACTGATGATAGTGTCAGGCAGCTGCACAGACCTAGCCCGGGGGTGCATTCTCTTCTCGCCCCAGGTGCATGTACATCTCCGGGGTCCCTGGGACAGGGAAGACTGCCACTGTACACGAGGTGATACGCTGCCTGCAGCAGGCATCCCAAGCAAATGATGTTCCTCCCTTTCAATACATTGAGGTCAACGGCATGAAGCTGACAGAGCCCCACCAAGTCTATGTGCAAATCTTGCAGGTGAGCAACGCTGTTTGGGCTTTTTGTTTTGGTTTTTTTGTTTTGTCTTTTGGTCTTTGGGTTTTTTTGGCCCCACGGCTTGCAGAATCCTAGTTCCCCGACCAGGGATCAAACCCAGGCCCTCGGCAGTGAAAGCACGGAGTCTCAGCCACTGGACTGCCAGGGATTCCCCTGTTTGGGCTTTTTGGAAAATACAGTTTCTGGGTGGCACATGAAAAGGGAAAGGTTTACTTAATTTTGTGCATATTACATGTTCACAACTTGCCAAGCATTGTCCTTTGTGTAGAGGTAGCAAGGACAAAGAAGGCAGAATTCCTACCCTCAAGGACCTTGAAGTCTAGGAGCTGGATAGGAATTTCTGGAAGCTAGTACTTACCAACATGGTGAAAACCATTTGTACACAGCGGGCATTGTGGCAAACCGGAAAAGGGGTCAGAGGTGGGCCGAAGTTTGCATCTCACTTTTTCATTCATTAGCCGTTATCTTGGAACAAGCAATGTCCAGTTACAGAGTCATACACTAATGATTTTGGAGGGGCTTCTGGGGCCAGCCTGTGGCTCATTTGCATTTCAAACACTATTGTCTCTTGCTGCCTTCTCTTCTCCTTCCAGTGGAGGGCAGAGGGTAGGATACTGAAGTCCTCAGGCTGAATAGCTTCCTCTATATGCAGATTTAACTTTAAGCCCAGGGGAGTAAAGTCCCTACAGTTCACCACACATTCCCCCACCCACCCCGCCCCACCGCAATGCAGAAGCTGACGGGTCACAGGGCAACAGCTCACCACGCGGCAGAACTGCTGGCTAAGCGATTCCGCACTCGAGGGTCCTCTCAGGAAACCACTGTGCTGCTTGTGGATGAGGTAAGGAGGTGCCCACGGAAGGACTGGAGAGGAAGTGGCGTGGCACTTGATTGCAATGTTCCGGGAGCAAATACTGAGCGGGCGGCAAGTCCTGGCTCCCTTCTTCCTTCACTTTGGCCCATTCTCTGGTGGTGAGAGGCATGTGTCCATTGATGTCCTTGCTGGTGGTGTGACCTGAGAGCACCTGAAAGCTAAAGCAGTGGTAACAGGCTTCCCTCCAGGGCCCCGGCTCCGTCTCTGTGGTTGACCCTGCGTCTCTCTCCATCTCCTGGCAGCTCGACCTTCTGTGGACTCAGAAACAAGACGTAATGTACAATCTCTTTGACTGGCCCACTCACAAGGAGGCCCGGCTTGTGGTCCTGACCATTGCCAACACCATGGATCTGCCAGAGCGCATCATGATGAACCGGGTGTCCAGCCGACTGGTAGGGCCCTTCTCAAGCTGTTCTTACAGACCCATAAGCTGGGCCAAGGATTTCTCCAAAAATGAAAACATAGGAATCTAAAATAAATAGGAAAAGTAAGAAATGTGATTTCTGAAATTCTTATAATTACTAAGTTGGAATTAAATATGTCACCATTGTATGGCTTTCTGCAAACCTATCTTCTTGGTGTTCTGCTACCTCTGCACTCTTAAACTGCACAGAACCCTAAAGGTTTAATTATTTAAAAAAATACTTAAGTGCTTACACTTGTCAGGCAGTGTTAGATGCACAGAGTATGGCTGTGAATGGGGCAGACACAGTCTCTGCCCTTGTGGACCTCGTGGTTCAGCAGGAGTGACACCGGGAGCCAAGCTGGTGCATGTTGTAGAGGTGAAGATCGTCCCACCCACTCTAACGAGAGCACCTCTGCTCAGATCTACTTGTAAATGATTCCAGTAGAACAGAAGATTCTTTTAAGCTAAATGAAAAAACAGTCGAGAGCTACTGCCCTACAGGATCCCACAGGCCATTGTCAGTAACAAAAGGAGCTGGAAGCAGTGGTAGTCCTGGGATGAAATGTGTAAATTGTTACATGGGACTTGGAAATCAGGTTTGGGGACTTGCAGGTGGCTTTCCACCAGGACTATTGGAGTGGGAAATCCATGAACTTGTTCCTCTGTCATCTTGACTCCCCAGGGTCTAACCAGGATGTCCTTCCAGCCCTATACTCACAGCCAACTGCAACAGATCCTGGTGTCCCGACTCAAACATTTAAAGGCCTTTGAGGATGATGCCATCCAGTTGGTAGCCAGGAAGGTAAGTCGCCTTTGGGGAGCTCCTAGTCACACCGACAGTTTTTGCTGAGTACCTGCCCATGTGAGGCCCTATGCTGGGTGCTCTGGAGATGAAGAAAAAATTAGGAAGTCCTGTAAAAACAAATACCAAAACATAGAAACAAAATTCTGAAAAATTCCTTAACCTTCTTATTGTATAACTAATTAGAAGGCTCTGAATATGGTGGGCTTATATACAAGTGAAGATTAATTGATTCAGGGAGCTTTGAAAAAGGGCAACATAGTGAGTGAGGTAGACAAACCTGGTTTGAATTCTGGCTCTAATACTTTAATAAGCATGTGGAAGGTTACAGAAAAGTTACTTAAAAACTTCCTGGGCTTCAGTTTTCTTCTCTGAAAAATGGGAATAATAATAGTTACCTCATAGGGTCATTGTGAGAATTAAATGAGACCATGTCTGTAATGTACCTAGCAGGGTGCATGTTCCATGGTAGGTATGAAGTGTGGGATGCCTACCCCCTCCAGGCTTACTGGGAGAATGCCAACTGAGATTCCACAAAGACTTCTCCGAGGCTGCTGAGGAACAACTCAGGTTAAATGTCCACCTTGAGCTGAAGGAAAGACACCACACATCCACAGTATTTCAGCACTTAAAAACAGTTATAAACGTATTTCTAGTTTCTTACTGGAAACGATGTGAACTCTGAATGCCTATAGCAGCAACACACGTCTGTAACACCTGTTCAAAGCTGGGTACTATATTAAGTATTAGGGTCAGAGGTGAGCGAGATATGGTGTTTATCTCCAAGCTTTGCTTTCTAGGAGAGAGATCCTCAAAGTTACTATGTAACCCTTCTGTTGGTAGAGTTTTCCACCTCTGCAATCATGCAATTTCTAAAAGTTCTTTTTTTTCCCTCTGAATGGTCCTTTTATATACCATCCTACTTATTTGAGGTTATTTTCTCCCTTTTCCTCTAAGATGCTTTGTCTGTTGGTTTTGGTCTCTATCCTGCATCGTTAGACTTTCCTCAGCTGCCATTGTGGTCCGTGGAGGTCTAAGGGTGGAGATTACAGAGCTGATTGGGAGCTCTGAGTATATAAGTGGGGCTTGTTCATCGAGAGCTTCTCTGAGGGGTAATCTGATTGGGCCAATTTCAATATCTTTAGTTTATTCCCATATTTTCTGGGATAGTCAGATTTCAAAGAGTAGGCTTCCCCTGTCCTGCCTGCAGGGCAGTGTTCTAGGATCAGGGGAGGTGGGCTGGAGTCAGGGAGGGTGGAGGTCTTCAAATTCAGCATGCAAATAGTAACCATCTATATTTAGTAAGGGACATCCCCTCCTCTGCAACAATACCTAGTGTTACTCGTCCAGAGACTTTTTTGTTTATCCTTGCTTGAGAGTAAATTTCTGGTCTCCTGCCATGGTACATAAGAGGGATAATCTCCGGGGCAAAGAGTTTTATGGAAACAGTACAAATTACCAAGGCACAAAATTTTCTCACAGAGCCCTAAACCCTCCCTCAGTGGCCCTGATGTTCACCAACAGCATGAAATGGGGGAGAGGTCTAGGGCAAGGGTCAGCAAACTTTCTGTGAAGGGCCAGTAGTAAATGTTTTAGGCTTTCTGGGCCATAATGGTCTGTCACCACTATTCAACTCTGCCTTTGCGTTGTGAAAGCAGCCATGTATTATATAATATGTAAACAAATGCACATAGCTGTGTTACAATAAAACTTTATTTACAAAAACATGTGGTAGGCCATAGTTTGCCGACTCCTGATCTAGGGCATCCGTTTCTTAACTTTCAACCAGTCCTCTTTATTTTAGCCAAACTTCCCCCTTTACCTCCAGTTCCAGTATCACTAACTCCTGAGCATTTTGAAGATTTTTAGCGTAACTTAGGTTTGTTCTTGGATTCCTCACTGCGGGCTGAGGAATGGGCTTTCTCAGTCTGCTAGGTTAACCAGTACCCTGCCACTTCTTTCCAACTTTCAGAATTATATTGTTTACTGCTCTCGAGTTGCTTCCTTTTCTTATTTAGGGTTCTTTTGGTCTTTAAATAAGGTTTCAGAAGACTTCAAACTTGGCTGCTGCTTTTACCCAAAACTCTTGCCTGTAATTTCAAACCTCTCTTTTATTTCTTAGCATAGAAACATACCTATGTTGTTTATCTTACGATATCTGAAGTCTTTGTAGGTTTACTTCTGTTGATTGCTGATTCACATATCTGTATGGCCTTGTTTCTTTGTGTTTTGTGTCTTGCTTTTTTTTTTTTTTTTTAACTGTATACTCATGTTTCTTAAGAGCTTTATCTGAGAATTGATTGAGGCCTGGGCTGAAGTTGAATTCATTTAGTTTGTTTGTACTTCTGTCAGTTACTGAGGGGCACTACCAACTGGGACCATTTTTAAACAAAATTCTCTAGTTGAGGTTTTTAGGAGAACATAAATTTGGGGTACAAATCCACGTGAGGGCTTGTGGTTGCAAAGACTTGGTGAGTTTTTGTCACCCTACACCCACCTAACGCCAAGGTCACAACAGGCCATTTTTCTTGCCATCCCTTCTGCGTGATAAGTCTTTCACTCACCCTCATACTGGAGGTCGGGTCCCAAGGTCTTTTCTTAGATTCCATGTTGGGTGGCCCCAGCTTTTTCTTTTGTCTCCCTCACCCCAGAAGCAGTCAAAAAGACTACTTACGGTCGCCAAGGTTCACAGGTACCCTCAGAGTGGGAAGTGCTTTGGGTGTTTTCTAGTCTCCCAGGGTCACCTGTCCACTTTGATTCTAGGCCTCTGAGCAGCCCTTGAGTCCCTGCTATTAACCACTGTATGGTGCTGCTTCACACAGAGGAAAGGAGGAGTGATAGGGCGGAAACATCCCCAGGACATCCTCACCAGCTGAATATGGGAGATTAGAAGGAGGGAATAATATACGCTGGTGCTCATGTTTCCGTCTTGGGTTACTGGAAAAGTGATTTTTGTTTTGAATGTCTTATATTTGAATTCTGAAAACAGAAATAGACACAAAACATTTAAAAACTCCTATAATCCTGTCTGTCATACTGAGTGAAGTAAGTCAGAAAGAGAAAAACAAATATTGTATATTAACGCATATATGTGGAACCTAGAAAAATGGTACAGGTGAACCTATTTGCAGAGCAGGAATAGAGATGCAGATGTACAGAGCGGACATGTGGACACGGGGGAGGGGTGGGGTGGGGAGGATGGGATGAACTGGGAGACTGGGATTGACATAAATACACTACCATGTGTAAAACAGATAGCTAGTGGGAACCTGCTGTATAGCGCAGGAAGCTCAGCTTGGTGCTCTGTGATGACCTGGATGGGTGGGATGGGGGGGGAGGGAGGTCCAAGAGGGAGGGAATATATGTATACATGTATTCATTTCGTTGTACAGCAGAAACTAACACAACATTGTAAAGCAACTATACCCCAATTGAAAAAAGAGTCAAAAAATAAAAAAATAAAATCTCCTATAATCCCACTTCCCAGAAATGACTCCTTCTAATGTCTTAGTTTTTGGTGTGTGTATGCCTGCGCATGCATGTATGTGTATGCCTATATGCTTTGCTTTTTTAAACTTAATGTTTTATAATTGGAAGAAAATAGTTACTTTGGGACGCTATCAGGCAGGATGTCATCGCCCGCGATGGTTGTCAGGCGAATGATGGGGTTGCTGGCAAGCACTGGGAATATACAAACAGAAATCCTTGCAGGCAATGGTGACTCCAGGAGTTCCCGCAGTTAAATTTAAAATGCAAGAGCCCTCCTATATCATCTTGGGAGAGAGTATAGGATTCCCCGTAAAGGGAGCCCAGGAGCCCCTCAGCCTCTGTGCACATGGAAAGGAAGGCAGGCACAAAAGCAGAGCCATTGGCATGGGGGGTTGGTCTAATTCATCTAACCACAGATTCCTCTGGGTCCTCCAGCTTCATGGCTTCCTTCCCTCTTGATTCTGGTTCATTTAGCCATTGACCAGGTAGTTTCCAAAATTCATCACATGCTGTGAGGGAGGCTCAGGCTGTGGCTTTTTTTTTTTTTTTCCGGTACACGGGCCTCTCACTGTTGTGGCCTCTCCCGTTGTGGAGCACAGGCTCCGGACACGCAGGCTCAGCGGCCATGGCTCACGGGCCCAGCCGCTCCGCAGCATGTGGGATCTTCCCGGACCGGGGCACGAACCCGTGTCTCCTGCATCGGCAGGCGGACTCTCAACCACTGCGCCACCAGGGAAGCCCCAGACTGTGGCTTTATCTCCAAAATAGGCTCCACCTCAGCCTCTTGGCTTTTTCTCTTCATGCAAGGAACAAGACCCTTGTGTCTCAAGATGGTTCAGTAATGATCTTGGGCCAAAGGTCTCTTCTTTTAGATTTCTTCATTTTTCTAATATTAAATAAAGTTGAGAATTTCTGTCTCTTCCATTCTGGAATTATCTGTAAGGCCAAGACAAAGGTGTGGTGTGGACTTGGGGAAAAGTCCCGGACAGTATAATAATTTATATCTGAGCTCCCACCAGGTTCCCAGCCAGGGCCAAGTACTTAATTTCATGCTTAAGTCCATTCCCAGCCCTGCCCTTCCTTTTTATCTGAACACAGAATCAGTTGGTTTTTCTTCTGGGTTGAGACGGCAAGGGGATCTCGAGGAATAAAATGTTCCCTCTTGTAGGTAGCAGCCCTCTCTGGAGATGCACGACGCTGCCTGGACATTTGTAGGCGTGCCACAGAGATTTGTGAGTTCTCCTGCCAGAAGCCCGACTCCCCTGGCCTGGTCACTACAGCCCACTTACTGGAAGCAGTAGAGGAGATGTTTTCATCGTCATACATCACTGCCATCAAGTAAGACGCTTCTGCTTCCTGACCCTGAACCTCCCTTGGAAGACCACTGGAGAGGGCCATGGAAGCATGCTTCCCTTTCAAAGCTTTTACTCATACAACCTGCATTTACTGACAGTGCTGTCCCTTTTCTTAAGAGGCATAGTCTAGTCAAAGAGACAGAAATGTAATCCTAGTATAATAGGAGAATAATTACCATGTATTGAGTTACACTATAGGTGTTTATGAAGTAAAGTGCTGTGGAAACAAGAAGAAGGAAGTAGCTACTTCTCTCACATTGAATGATATACTCAACCATGAAATGGGGGTGCTGGTACATGTCCAGATATAGTTGCTGTGTTCCCTTACTTCCAAAGTGTTATTTTTCATATCATTTTGAGACTTTGAGGGGAAGGGAAATCCTTGCCAAATCATACAGGAATATAGGAGGAAATAGTCCCAAGTTTTTTTCTCTCTCTTCTTTAAAGACACAGAGAAGTTTTATTTGGCTTTCCTTGGGTTGGTGGTACAGCCACTTAGGAGAATTCACATCTCCTCATTTTCTTTAAGGAATTCCTCCGTTCTGGAACAGAGCTTCCTGAGAGCCATCCTTGCAGAGTTCCGTCGATCAGGACTGGAGGAAGCAACATTTCAACAGGTGATTGATCTACTTTTTAAAAAATCCTGTTTTGGTCTGGTGCCTTTAAAATATAATATGTGGGAATTTTAACCACTGTGTAATAGTCTGTCTCTATTTTGTGCCAACCTGATTATGCTAAAGAATATCAAACCAGCACCTATTTTTATGTGATATTTAATTGAGTTGCATGAGGAGAGACCATTAGCAAATGGTTTCCGCATATTAGATTGAGGCTTTACTATGTGCCAGATACTTTTCTGGGAGTGGGAGATTCAAAGATGAGCAAGACAAAAGTTGCTGCCCTGATACAGCTTATGGTGTAGTGTGGGGCAAAGCTTTCAGAACAAGCCTTGTTTAAAAACAAATCACAACCATCACCCTGATACCAAATCCAGACAAAGATGTCACAAAGAAAGAAAACTACAGGCCAATATCACTGATGAACATAGATGTAAAAATCCTCAACAAAATACTAGCAAACAGAATACAACAGCACATTAAAAGTATCATATACCCTGATCAAGTGGGGCTTATCCCAGGAATGCAAGGATTCTTCAATATATGCAAATCAATCAATGTAATAAACCATATTAACAAATTGAAGGAGAAAAACCATATGATCATCTCAATAGATGCAGAAAAAGCTTTTGACAAAATTCAACACCTGTTTATGATAGAAACCCTCTAGAAAGTAGGCAAGAGGGAACTTAACCTGAACTTAATAAAGGCTATATATGACAAACCCACAGCCAACATTGTTCTTAATGGTGAAAAACTGAAACCATTTCCACTAAGATCAGGAAAAAGACAAGGTTGCCCACTCTCACCACTGTTATTCAACATAGTTTTGGAAGTTTTAGCCACAGCAATCCAAGACGAAAAAGAAATAAAAGGAATCTAAATCAGAAAAGAAGTAAAGCTGTCACTGTTTGCAGATGACATCATACTATACATAGAGAATCCTAAAGATGCTACCAGAAAACTGCTAGAGCTAATCAATGAATTTGGTAAAGTAGCAGGATACAAAATTAATGCACAGAAATATCTTGCATTCCTATACGCTAATGATGAAAAATCTGAAAGAGAAATTAAGGAAACACTCCCATTTACCATTGCAACAAAAAGAATGAAATACCTAGGAATAAACCTACCTTAGGAGACAAAAGACCTGTATGCAGAAAACTATAAGACACTGATGAAAGAAATTAAAGATGATACAAACAGAAGGAGAGATATACCATGTTCTTGGATTGGAAGAATCAACATTGTGAAAATGACTGTACTACCCAAAGCAATCTACAGATTCAGTGCAATCCCTATCAAACTACCACTGGCATTTTTCACAGAACTAGGACAAAAAATTTCACAATCTGCATGGAAACACAAAAGACCCCGAATAGCCTAAGCAATCTTGAAAAATAAAAACGGAGCTGGAGGAATCAGGCTCCCAGACTTCAGACTATACCACAAAGCTACAGTAATCAAGACAGTACGGTACTGGCATAAAAACAGAAATATAGATCAGTGGAAAGGATAGAAAGCCCAGAGATAAACCCACGCACCTATGGTCACCTTATTTTTGATAAAGGAGGCAAGAATATACGACGGAGAAAAGACAGCCTCTTTAATAAGTGGTGCTGGCAAAACTGGACAGCTACGTGTAAAAGAATGAAATTAGAATACTCCCTAACATCATATACAAAAATAAACTCAAAATGGATTAGAGACCTAAATATAAGGCCAGACACTATAAAACTCTTAGAGGAAAACATAGGCAGAACACTCTGACATAAATCACAGCAAGATCCTTTTTGACCCACCTCCTAGAGAAATGGAAATAAAAACAAAAACAAATAGGACCTAATGAAACTTAAAAGCTTTTGCACAGCAAAGGAAACCATATACAAGACGAAAAGACAACCCTCAGAATGGGAGAAAATATTTGCATGTGAGCACCTGACAAAGGATTAATCTCCAAAATTTACAAGCAGCTCATGCAGCTCAATATCACAAAAACAAACAACCCAATCCAAAAGTGGGCAGAAGACCTAAACAGACATTTCTCCAAAGAAGATATACAGATTGCCAACAAACACATGAAAGAACGCTCAACATCACTAATCATTAGAGAAATGCAAATCAAAACTACAATGAGGTATCACCTCACACCAGTCAGAATGGCCATCATCAAAAAATCTATAAACAATAAATGCTGGAGAGGGTGTGGAGAAAAGGGAGCCCTCTTGCACTCTTGGTGGGAATGTAAATTGATACAGCCACTATGGAGAACAGTATGGGGGTTCCTTAAAAAGCTAAAAATAAGGGGCTTCCCTGGTGGCACAGTGGTTGAGAGTCTGCCTGCTGATGCAGGGGACACGGGTTCGTGCCCTGGTCTGGGAAGATCCCACGTGCCACGGAGCGGCTAGGCCCATGAGCCATGGCCACTGAGCCTGTGTGTCCAGAGCCTGTGCTCCGCAACGGGAGAGGCCACAACAATGAGAGGCCCGCGTACTGCAAAAAAAAAAAAAAGCTAAAAATAGAATTACCATACGACCCAGCAATCCCACTACTGGGCATATACCCTGAGAAAACCATAATTCAAAAACAGTCATGTACCACAATGTTCATTGCAGCTGCATTTACAATATCCAGGACATGGAAGCAACCTAAGTGTCCATCGACAGACGAATGGACAAAGAAGATGTGGCACATATATACAATGCAATATTACTCAGCCATATAAAGAAATGAAATTGAGTTATTTGTAGTGAGGTGGATGGACCTAGAGTCTGTCATACAGAGTGAAGTAAGTCAGAAAGACAAAAACAAATACCGTATGCTAACACATATACATGGAATCTAAAAAAAAACAAATGGACAGGAATAAATACTCAGAAGTAGAGAATGGACCTGAGGACACGGGGAGGGGAAGGGTAAGCTGGGATGAAGTGAGAGAGTAGCATTGACATATATACACTACCAAATGTAAAACAGATACCTAGTGGGAAGCAGCTGCATAGCACAGGGAGAGCAGCTTGGTGCTTTGTGACCACCTAGAGGGGTGGGATAGGGAGGGTGGGAGGGAGACGCAAGAAGGAGGAGATATGGGGATATATGTATATGTATAGCTGATTCACTTTGTTATAAAGCAGAAACTAACACACCATTGTAAAGCAGTTATACTCCAATAAAGATGTTAAAAAAAATCACAAAGATAAATCCAAACACTCTGAGAATAATTTCAACTATATCAAGTAAAAGGAATCATTAGGGCTTGGGCCTTAGTGGTTTATTAAAGGTGTTTAAGTATATACCTGGGAGTTTGTGTATCTGTGTGTATGAGTATGTTTTAGACAAATAGAGATGTCAGGAAAACATTTTCCTTCCAGCTGTTTATTTCCTTTAAGCTTTTCTTCTTTAAATTCTTTTTTTTTTTTTTTTTGCGGTACGCGGGCCTCTCACTGTTGTGGCCTCTCCCGTGTGGAGCACAGGCTCCGGACGCGCAGGCTCAGCGGCCATGGCTCATGGGCCTAGCTGCTCCGCAGCATGTGGTATCTTTCCGGACCGGGGCACGAACCTGTGTCCCCTGCATCAGCAGGCGGACTCTCAACCAGTGCGCCACCAGGGAAGCCCCTAAATTCTTTTTTTAAACATTTAGTCGCTAGTTATGTTTTGCCCGTTTTTGTTTTTGTAAAGCCTGAGACAGCTCTTCTGCAGAGAGTGACCTGTATTCTCTCTAGGCCTTTGAGCTTTTCCAAGGGACATGCCTTGGCACCTGCTCACTGTTTCTCCCAAGGAAAATGCCCTGATAGCAAAATTTGACTTGAATTATGACAGTCTCAGTAGGAACACTCAGCCCCTCGAGATGAGGACTGTTTGTATAACTGTGACAGTTACTAAGCATATTATATCTGTTAACTCATGAGGGATATTGTAGTATATTTAATAGATAAAACTGAAGCTCAAAAAGTGAAATAACTGGCCCGGGTTTCTTATTTAGGTAATTGGCAGAACCAGGGTTCAGACCTGCTGTTGTCTGATTCCGAGGCCAGTACTACATTCTGCCCCTGTGTTTGTGCCCCACTGGGGCACCCCTTGATGCCTTCTGAGGTACTGAGTATCCTGGAAAAGAAGTGTCTCATTGTCCCAAAAAAAGAAATAATGATTGGATACAGACCCAGGACTACCTTCTGGCAGCTGACCTCAGGTTTGTTTTTTGTTTCTAGGTATACACTCAACACGTGGCACTGTGCAGGATGGAGGGTCTCCCGTACCCCACCATGTCAGAGACCATGGCGGTGTGCTCTCATCTAGGCTCCTGCCGCCTCCTCCTTGTGGAGCCCAGCAGGAATGACCTGCTCCTTCGTGTGCGGCTCAACGTCAGCCAGGATGACGTTTTATATGCACTGAAAGAAGAGTGAAGGGCTTCACAAGGAAGAACTATGGTCTGCTGTTTTTAAAGAGCCCTGTTTCCATTTCCTAAGCACATGGAATCATTGTAGCAAAGTATACTGAACAGCAATGGCTGTCATGTATTTTGCAATTTTCCATTAAATCATTTGCTTTTTCTGGAGTCTTTGGGAAGTTTTATAGTCATTACAAACATCAAATTATAAAATGAAACCATCCTTCCTACACTAGGCCCTCTTTCTGGGTTTTATTTCTGTTAGTAGCCCTGACATTTATTTAATGGTAACATACCATGTATATAAATACAAGCACACAGTTACGGTATCTATATAAAATAGTTCCAGGAGAGTAAGTAAGAAATTACTTATATTGGTTGCCTCTGGGAAAGAACTGGATGGCTACCTTCAGGGTTAGAGGAAGACATTCACTGTATGTCATTATGTATCTCTTAACTTTTGAACAATGTGAGTGTAATATACTTAGCACATAAAAAGGAACTGCTGGAAATAATATCAGTAATAAATAATCCCTAGTAACAAATAGCTAGAAAATGGAATTTTTAAAAAGATACCATTTATCATAGAAACAAATCTTTAAATAAAAAATACTTAGATGGCACAGAATATATAAGGTACCTAGGAATAAATCTAATAAATGTAATTAATCTCTAAATAGAAATCAATTCCAATTAAAATCTTGGTAGGGTTTTTTGGTATAACTTTGCAAGTTAATTCTGATAAACCAACAATAGAACAAACTGACATCTAAAAACCTCATGTCAGCTACTGAGAAAATATATCATCCATGTCATAGTCCTGCCAGAAAGGTTTGACCTCAATCTACTGATGAGAAAAATTATCAGGTAAATCAAAATTGAGGGAAAAATATTCACAAAGCAATGATTCCTCTTCAAAAATATTCATATCACAAAAGAAGAAAAAAATGGAGAAACTATTCTAAACTAAAGGAGACTAGAGAAATGAGAGCTAAATAGCTAAGTAGACTGTAAGAACCTTGATTGGGTCATGGATTTAAGAGATAAAAACAGTTATAAGCATTATTATGGACTATATTCATATTAGGTAATAGGATTATGTAAATGTTAAATTTTGTGGGTGTGATAAATTATTGTGGTTGTGTAGGAGAATGTCCTTGTTCTTAAGAGAATCATGATAAGACATTTATGAGTGAAATATAACATCTGCAACAAATTAAATAGCTCAAAAAATACATAGATACATATATTTATAACTGCTCGTAATGGACTAAGGATCAGTATCAGAATATTTTAAAGCATTATACAATAAGAAAAAGGAAAATGGGTAAATAAGGCATCCACAGAATAAGAAATATAACCAACAAAATGGAAACATAGTAAAAGAGGCCTGCAAGTCAAAACACTTTCACATCTATTAAAAAAAAATCTTTCCATGGTGATATGGAACAATTGGAAACCAAATGCCCCATTGATGTAAGTGTAAACTAGAACAACTGCATTGGAGATAATTTGGAAATATTTAGTCTATAAAATCCTATGAGCCCCCAATTTCACTCCTAGGAATATACCCTAGAGAAACACATGTAAACACTAGGAATTATATACAAGAATATTCATAGCACTGTAATGGCAAGCCATTGGAAAAGTGAATTATTTTCATACTGTGAGATAACATACAGAAATGAAAAATAATAAGTATCAATGGATGAAGCTAAAATAAGTATCAATGGATGAAGCTAAAAACAAGGTCGAGTAAAAAAAGGAGTTGAAGAATATTTGCAGTGATAACAATGATATAATGTCAAAGCTTGCAAAAAAACCCACTATGGTTTGCTTAAGGATGTACACATACATAGTAGAAATGCTCAGGAATAATAAACACCAAATTCAGGAGATTGAATATCTCTTTGGGAAAGGGTTGTAACATGAGAGGTGGCGAGGGGGCTTCAAGAGTATTGTACTGGTTTTTCTTAAACTTGCGGTAAGTGCCCATGTATTTGTTAATTCACACAATAAATAGTAACTATTTATTTAGTGCCTACTGTGTACCATGCGCTGCTCTAGACACTGAAGTTAAAGAACAAACAAAAGCTCCTGCCTTTATGGAGTTTGCATTCTAGCAAATGTGAAATATTGTACATTTTTGTATGTCTTAAATGTTTCATTATAAAACATTTTAAAGTTTAATGAGAAGAAATATGGGAGTGAAACTTCCATTTTATTTCTTTTCAACATTCTTTTTTTTTTTTTTTTTGGCTGCTCTACCTTATGGCTTGCAGCCTCTTAGTTCCCAGACCAAGAACTGCAGTCGGGGCCTCAGCAGTGAGAGCACAGAGTCCTAACCTCTGGACCACCAGGGAGTTCCCTGAACATTCCATTTTAAAATAGTAAAGACAGTCTCTTCTTCAGGAAATCACCAAAAAGCAATAAGGAGGTGGAAAAGCTCTTTGTCCAAGGAAACTGGAAGATAAAAGTTTAGGAAATAGGCAGGAGGAAGTGATTTGCAAGGTTTTAGATGGAAGATTCCTTCCCCCTACCCTCCAATTGCATTGCATTGCCCTACCGGATAGCGGAGTAAGAACTTGGTGTTAAAAGACAGTAAGAACTGTCTGAAGTAACTTTATAAAGAGGTGCAATGAACACTGCCTTTCATATCTTTATTCAACCCGCCTTCTGATTGGAAAAGGTACATTTAAGTGCTGAATAAGAAGAAGATGGTGAGCCCCATTTCTCTTTCTTAGAGACTCAGTTACACAGGGCACTGCGGAAGATGGTGAGCAGAGAAACCGCTCCTCTAGGGCGGAGGCTGCACCATCCTCACCTCCACGCCGAGGGGCGGGACGAGGACTTGAGGCTAGATAAGTGAGCTTACGCCCAAACAGCCTCAGAGTGGGAGTGAGGGAGAAGCTTGGCGGGTAAATTGTATTAATAAATGGGCAAGGACAGGGTTCAAACCTGCTGCGTTTGCACAAGCAGCCGGACAACCCTGAACTGTACAACAACCCTCCGTGAAAACTTCGCGTTACCTGCCCGAAGGCGCCTGCGCGCTGAGAACCTCACCCTTGGAGTCACCTGTTGGAGCGCCACGCCCGCTTTGCCTTGCGCATGCGTAGTACGCGCCGCACCGGTCGTGGAGTCACGTGTTAGAGCGCGAGGCGCCTCCCGCCGGGGCGCTTCCTGTCGCGGCTTCCTCGGCGGCCCAGGGGCCGCGGGAGGCCTGGGCGGTCCCCGGCGGGAGAAGGCCCGGGTCGGTTTCGGATCCGCCTCGAGGTATGCCACGATCCCGCCCACTGGCGAGGGAAGAGGAGGGGACGGCGGGGGAGATGGAGGCGGCTGGGCAGGGCAGGGCGGCGCGTCCTGCAGCTCGGGAGTGGGGTCCCCGGCTTCCCCTCCCCTGCGCACTCCCTGCCCTTCTCTCGCCTGAGCCCGGGCCTGGTACAGCACCGCTGCCCGCAGCCCGGTGCCCCCGGAGCCGCAGACTTGGCGCGTCTCACTGACCCGCTGACTCCGTGTCACCCGCTCAGTTGACCGCCAGCTGTTCACCCAAGTCACTGAAATCTGACGCCTGGAGTCATCCTGAGCGCCCCCTCCCGTGAGTGCACATCTAGTTAACCTCCGAGCCCTGTTGATTTTACCCCCTAACTGGAGTCGGTCCACTTCTTTCCATCCCCAATGCCGCCCCCACGCTGTCTCAGCTTCTCCCCTTTCGCCGAGACCGTTGCAAGATGCTCGGTGCCGAGACGGCTTCCAGCCTGGGTTCGCCCTCCTACTTCCTTCCTTTCTGCAGCCAGAGAGAGGGATGCTTCTGAATCGCCGACCTGATCGCATCACGTCCATTGCCTTCAGAATCATGCCCAAACTCCTTTAGGCTTAAAGGTTTTTCTCTTTTGCCCCTTGCTCACCTTTTCAGCTTCGCTTGTACCATTTCCTGCCTCACACTTTATGCCCCACTAATCCCAGTATAGTTTTCCTGTGCAGGTCAAGCTGTTGTCACCTCAGAACCATTATCAGGTTGTTCCCTATGTTTGGAATCCTATTCCCCTTCCTTCCCCCCAAAACCTTCATAACTCAGCACGGGCACCACCGTCTCCAAGAAGCCTTTTCTCTCTGCTGGGTAAGGGGCCGCCCGTGGGCACCCATGGCCCCTGGCGCAGCCCTGTGTGGGTTTTGTCCAGTGATAAGGGACGCTCCACCATGTAAATGTTCTTTGAGGACTGACACCATGTCAGATTCATTCTTGCGCTCCCAATGCCCAGGACACTCTGATGCACAGTAGGTCCTATGAATGGTTGTGAGGTCTCTGAGTGAATCAGAATGCTGAGTCAGATTTCTCTAGAGCAGAACTGTCCAATAGAACTTTCTGCAGTGATGAAAATGTTCATTATCTGTGCTGGCTGATGGTAGCCACTCGCTGAGGAACAGGATTTTTAACTTGATTAAATTTAAACATACACAGACACATATGGCTACTGTGTTTAACAGCACAGTTTTAGAGCCTTTCTGAATCCTACCCACCCTGTACCTAGAGTTACTTCCCTGAACCTGCCTTCTTAAGCCACTCACCACTCAAGCACTTGGGTTTAATCCAAATTTGTCAGTCAGTTCGGTAACTTTTTATTGTGTCCACACTCCCCCCCTTAAGCCTATTAACAGGTGGCCACGTCCCTTTCATCTTCCATGGTGCTTGCTTCAGTGCTATACTTCCAGGGCTGGTGTTAAGCATTGCCTTCTTTCTCTGAGTTGGGAGTTTACTAACCACACCCTTTGGGGGCGGGGCTTCTAGGCTGCTCCAGTCTGAGCCTCTTCGCCTCCCCATTAGACGAGTGTCCAGGCTGCCAAGATGCCAGGGCCAAGACCTCGGAAGGGCCCTCAGGCCAGTGACCAGGGTGTGGCAGCTGCCAAGCAGGTACGGATATACAGCCCCCTTTACCTTCACCTTCACCTCTGGGTCAGTCTGAGCGTGAGGGTCTCTGACAACTCGGGCAAACTGGGTCACGTGTGTGGTTTCCCTGTTCGTCTAGAGACTTTGAGCCAGGCCTCCTGGAGTTGGTAGAACCCTTAGAGACCCTCTGACCCGCCCCTGCCACACACCTGTGGGAGATGAGGCCTGCACTCTCGTGTGTTTCATCCCAGGCTTCCTCCTGCCGTGGCCACCTCCGTGTGAATGCTCTGGAGGGTTCAGGAACCGCCAGAGTTTAGGGTGTTCTGATGGAGTCTCAGTGCGCTCATGGATTCCTCATTTAGGGCCACAGCTTTGCTTGCCCACAACTTGGGCTGTGGCCCAAGTCGGGGACTGATGGGGTCTCTAATTTTCTCCCTTTATTTCTTCTGGGTGCAAGTTCTGAGACTTCTTAGCCCATTTTTATTGTCTTAAAAGAGGCAGGTAAGGGAGGTGGTAGGATAAGGGGCATAGACTCAAGACACAAGACCTTATTTTAAATTCTAGCTCTGCCACTTACAAGGCTGTCTCAGTTTCATCTGAAAATGGAGATAAAAATAGGACCTACCTTAGAGTAGTCAAAGTCATAGAGACAAAGAGTAGAATAGTGGTTATGGGGTGGGGGGGCAATGGGGAGTTGTTTAATGGGTACAGAGTTTACAGAGTTTCAGTTTTGCAAGATAAGTGTTCTGTGGACGGATGGTGGTGATTGCTGCATAACAATGTGGATGTACTTAACACCGCTGAACTCTACACTTAAAAGCTGTTAAGATGGTGGTTTTCACACTACATGTGTTTTACCACAATTTAAAAGAAAATAGGACGTATCTCAGGATTATGAGAAGTAACTGAGATGGTCACAGAGAATGCTGCTACGTACCCTGCCCGGCAGGTAGTGCTGTTAGTGTTGCTAGTAATCATAATGGTAGTGTGGTCTTACTGGGTTCTTTGTAGAGTCACCAGGGAGATAAGCATCCCACGGGGTAATGTTGCAGGCCTCAGTTTCCCTTTCTGCACATTAGGCCCCACAGACAGCGAAGGAGCTGCTGAGCTCCTGGAGGCTGGCTCTGGGGCTGGGCTCCACCCTCTGCCTCGTTGTGTGTCTCCTCTCAGCTTGGGCTGTTCATGGAGTTCAGCCCTGAGGACATGCTGCTGGGGATGGAGGAGACTGAAGATGATGGGGACCTGGAGGCTGAGCTGCTGGCCCTCACTGGGGAAGCAGGGACCACAGGCAAGAAGCCAGCACCCAAGGGGCAGGGTGAGTTTGGAGCACTTGATGCTGGGGCCAGGTGGGCTCTGCAGGGGGTGGGGAGCCGGCCAGATCATCCGGTCCTTCTGATATCCATGTCCCTTCTGCAGCATTCCCACCAAGAGGCCATCTTGCCCTGCTCACTTGGCTGTGTGATGGGGAGCTCACTCCTTTCTGGACTGCGCCCTCTCCCTTGTGGACAGTCAGCAGTCTGAGTCACAGGCTGACTCAGGTCCCTATCCTTAGCCCTAGCCAGGGCCTGGTATAGACTAGGGGCTCAGCACAGGCTGAACTGGGCACATAATGAGTGCACAGAAATTGTGTCAAATGAATGAATAAGTGGTATGTCCCTCCCCAGCTTGGAAGAGGACAGAGACCTGAAGCCTGGGAGGGTCAGAGGGTCTAAACCAGGAACCCTTAGAAAGAACCATCTCCCATCCCGTGTGCTCCTGAGCTGAGGACAAGGAGAGGACCCAAGAAGGGGCTCACTGGTTGGGGAGAACGATGGCCATCACTTCTCTCTCAGTCCAAACCTGCTTTGGGTTTGATGAGCCTGGGTTTGAATCTTGGCTCTGCCATTTACCAGGATTGCAATGTTAGGAAAATTAATAAAGTTCTCAGTTTACTCATACATAAAATGTGGATAGTATTACCTGTCTTTTTTTTTTTTTTTTTTTTTTTTTGGCTACACTGCACAGCTTGTGGGATCTTAGTTCCCCAATCAGGGATTGAACCCAGGCCCTCGGCAGTGAAAGCGCAGAGTCCTAACCTCTGGACCGCCAGGAGTTCCCAGTATTACCTGTCTTGCAGAATTACTGTGAAGCTCAAATGAATGTTAAAAATCTTTATATATATGTGAAAGGTGTGGTTAGGGGGAATGGATGGATATGTCTGTGAATAACTACCACAGCAAAAGTGCCAAGAAGGGAGCAGCTTGTTGCCTGTTGGAGGGCCTGGACAGGTTTCCCTGCTGAGGGTCTTCTGCACTGGGTCATAAAGGAAGAGCAGAGGTGGGACTTTGGCTGTCGGGGGGAAGGAGGATTTCTACCTGGGTGTGCCTGCCAGCTCAGTGGATTGAAGTCCCTCCTTTACTCCTTGGGAATCTTCTCTGAGTTGCTGTGACCCTCTTCCCCCAGCCCCACTGCCTATGGCCCACATCGAGAAGTTGGCGGCAGACTGCCTGCGGGATGTGGAGGAGGAGGAGGAGGAGGAAGGGCTGGAGGACGATGCAGACTTGCTGGTGCGTCTGCCGGGCTGGCGTTGGAGGGCTCTGTGGTCAAGCCTGCGGAGGAGGCCTGGGGTGCTTCCCTCTGTGTGCGCTGATGTTGACTGAGTGCCTTGCCCTTCTTGGGCCCTTTTCCTGACTGTGTGGTGTGAGCTCTGTCCCCTTTGATGTGTGGTCTGAGCTCTGTACTTGGGGATTTTCAGATTTGGAGGCTTCACTGATTTCAAGCCTATCCCTGGTCAGATTAAAGGAGTGTTTTGGTAAAGGGGACTTTCAGGCACAGTGAGTGATACTGGGAAATACTGCTGGGGGAGAGTGTCCTTGGTTCTCAGGTCCTGTCGTGGGTATGGTCATGAGGCTCCCCAGCTCCTGGGACTTGTGTCTCCCCAGACTGAGCTGCAGGAGGTCCTGGGTGCAGATGAGGAGGCTGGGCCCTTGGATGGCGAGGAGACAGCCAGCCCAGGTGGCTCTGAGAAGGAACAGGAGAACATTGAACCTGCAGTGCAGACAGCTCTCCTAACAGCTTCAGTCCCAGAGGCTCAGGTGGGTTCTGGAGGGTCCATCGTGCCTTTGTCCATGTCCTTTGTGCCTGCATGTCCATGTATAACACACACGGAGCACGGCTTGCCTGGGAATACTGTGAACTCTTTTCAGGGCCCTCCTTCAGCAGCTGCCCCAAGCAGAGGCTGAGCCCAAGAAACTCCTTGGTGGTTGCCGGCCTCAAAGGCCTCTCTGTTCTCCCAGACCGCCCCCTGCAGCCATTTCCTGGCCTCCACAGATTGTCTGGGCCTCTGTGTTTGCCTCTGACATGGCCTCTGGCCTCTCCAGTGAGTCTTTGCCTCCCACCTTGAGGCTTTTAGGTTCTTCCTTCTCCTTGAATCCAAGAGCTTCGTTTTCCGGGGCAGCTTCCTTGCAGGGAGGGAGCAGCAAGGGCCTGGCTGGCCCTGGAGTGGTGGGGCCCTGAACTCAAGTATCTACAGGCTGGAGGGCCTCAGGGGCTGCAGGCTCTGCTGGAGGATCGGATCCACAACTACCGGGAGGCGGTGGCCAGTGCCAAGGAGACGGGTGAAGCGGCCAAAGCCAGGCGCTGTGAGCGCGGCCTGAAGGTGGGTTGGGCTCGGCTGGGGAGCAGGGCTATTCGTGGGGCTGAGGGCGGTGAGGGCAGAGGGTGAGGCACCGGAGGAGCTTGGGCCAGCGGAGGGGAAGCCTCCCCGCCAGCCTCGCAGAGGGGAAGGATCCTGGGCCTGTCTTTGAGCAGGGTCCAGGCCGTGATGGCTGGCTAGGTTTCTGGTTCTTCTCTCCCTCAGACTCTGGAGTCCCAGCTGGCTGCTGTGAGGAAAGGCAGGAAGATCAGTGAGGATGAGATCCCACCTCCAGTGGCCTTGGGCAAGAGGCCCCTGGCCCCTCAGGAAACAACCAGCAGGAACCCTGAAGCAGAACCCCCAGCTCCCCCCTCCGTGGAGCCAGGTATCTGGAGAGAGTCAGATCCCATCCTGGTTCCCAAGGTCAGAGCCCAAGGCCTGCCTCCCCATCCTGCCATTGTTCCCTTGCTGTCAGTCACACCTTCCCTAAGAGGTCCTCAGGCCAACCAGACCTGGAGGCACTGGTGACCTTCTTCTTTGACCTTCATGTCCTCTCTGTGGACTTTTTGTTTCTCCATAGACAACCCCTCCCAGCCTGAGACAAGCCTCTTGGGCAACCCTAGTATTTCTGGGCCCCCTGATTCAGACCCAGACCCACAGGCCTTGCTGTTGGCCCGACAGAGAGAGTACAAAGTGGCTGCCCTGAACGCCAAGCGGGCTGGAGACCTAGATCGTGCCCGAGAGCTCATGAGGATTGGGAAGGTATGGCATCTGGTTCAGAGGTCCTGTGTCCAATCCCTCATTTCACAGATGGGACGGTGACCTGCTCAAGGTCACACAGCTCGACTGGGCTTCAGTGAGACTGGCCTGAGGGGGAGTTTTTCAGCCCAGATCCTTGGGGTTCCCTGGCTTATGCCCACACCTGCTTTTCTTCCTGCTGCAGAGATTTGGGGCCGTCCTGGAGGCCCTGGAGAAGGGGCAGCCTGTGGACCTGAGTGCCATGCCCCCAGCACCTGAGGGTCAGTGTGGGAATGGGCGGGGGGAGCCTGCTCAGGCTGGGGCTGGGGCTGGCCAGGCACCCCACCCACACCTACATCTACACCTCTGCTCTGGGTCCCCCAGACCTGAAGCCCCTCCCACAGGCTTCCAAGGCCTCCACAGCACCCGCAGAGGTACACCCAGCAGTAGAGCGAGTGCAGCCAGTGATGGCCCCTGACATCCCGGCCACCCCAGGTAGGACCGGATGATGAGACTATGGAGTGGGGGCCTGGGGGGAGGCAGGCAGAGCTGAGGCCGTCTCCTTTCTCCTTTCAAGTGGCCCCTACTGAGCCACAGACAGTGCTAGACGCCCTGCAGCAGAGGCTGAACAAGTACCGTGAGGCAGGCACCCAGGCTCGGGGCAGTGGGGATGAGCGCAAGGCCCGGATGCACGAGCGTATTGCCAAGGTGGGCCTGCAGCCTCCCTCCTTGGCTGGCTGCTGTCTGTCTGCTCCCTGGTCTTTGAGTCTTCATCTGTCTCTCTCTGGAGCTCTTGCTGCCTCAGGGGCGCTTTTTCCTCCTGGGGCTGCTGTCTTTGTCCTCTTCCTGTCTCTCCCTGAGTGGAGCCTGCAGACTGCTGCCCACCATCAACCCCTCCCTTCCTTCCCTTGCAGCAATACCAAGATGCCATTCGAGCCCACCGAGCAGGACGGAAAGTTGACTTTGCTGAGCTGCCTGTTCCTCCAGGTGAGTGGGGCTTGGCCTGGGGGCTTATGAGGTCCCTGAGCAGGATGGGGGGAAATGATTTCTCACAGATCTGCCTCCGCTCTGCAGGAGGCACCCATCCCAGCCGTGCCCAGGAGGACCCACACAGGACCGGCAGCAATCGGGTGCCTCCCCAGGGCTACCTGAACCCTCTCCCCGTTGTCTCTCTTCTACAGGATTCCCCCCTATACCTGGCTGGGAGCCCCCTGTGGGTACCGAGGAGGACGTGGTGGCAGCTACTTTAGCAGCTGCCCAGAAACTGGCCTCCTCGGATGATGCAGCCCCCGCAGAGGAAGACGAGGACGAGGACAAGGTTTGGCTGAGTGCCCGAGGCTCCAGGGGTTGGTGGGGGGAAACAGCAGATGAGGGGTGAACCCAAACACTGGTGTCCAGCGAGGTAGATATTCTTTCTTCTACTTTACAGAGAAAAAACTTGGGCAAGGGCACCCAGCTAGGAATTAGCAGAGCTGGATTCAGACCAAGGTGTTTCTGACTCCAGAGCCCAGGTTTGATCCCCATTACCCTGCTGTCTCATGTTGGGAGGTTAGCTCAGAGAGCTTTTGAGGCTTCTTCTAGCTCTGAGACTCTCTAGGGCCCACGAGGGAAAGCCATTCCTTTCAGGTCACACAGCGAGTAAGTAGTACAGTGTTAGGAAGAGAGCCCGAGTCTGGAAACTGCCATGGCCGGGGTGGGGAACAGCCTCCTGTGACAGCCTCCTGGGCACCTGCAGGATAAGCCCCCAGCCCAGGCCCCAGTGGCCAAGAAGCCAGCACAGCCTCTGGTCCCTTCATCCCGGCCCCTGCCTGAGCCCAAAGCCTCGAGTTCTAAGGAGTCACTGAGTCCGGCTGGTGAGTTGGGGAGAAGAGGGATGGAGGAGTGAAGGCTCTAGTGAGAGGCAGGCATGGCTCTGACCAGCGTCCCCTCCCTCCAGTGCGAGAACAGGTGGCCCTGCTGCAGGCACGGAAACTGCAGTACCAGCGGGCAGCCCTGCAGGCCAAGCGTGGCCAGGACCTGGAGCAGGCCAAAGCCCATCTGCGGGTGGCCAAATCCCTTGAGGCTCAGATCATCCAGGTGCGGGCTGGCCGACCTGTGGACCTCTCCAAGGTGAGTGTCGCCTGGTTAATGAGCAGCAGGACTTCTCAGGCAGAGAGGTGGGTGGCCGGCTGGACATGCAGACTGAACAAGGTGGCTGCTTGGAGGAGGTGGGACCTGAGTAGGATGTGGTGACAGCTGAGAAAGCCTTGTGCTTATGCATCTCTCTGTCCCAGGACCCCAGGGGAGGCCAGGGGGGCTGCCTGTGGTGAGAGCTGACCAGGATGGGCAAGGCCAGAGGAAAGCAGAGCATTGTAGCAGCCTGGGATAGGATGGCAGGCAATGAGTTACCATCACTGGAGGTTACTACAGGCTGGAGAAACATTTCGTTTGGATTCCTGTGTCTGTTAGGCTCAGTAGAAGAATAATCTAACTCTTGAGGCCCCTGAGGGGCCTTGTGACCTGGGCAGGTGCCTTCACCCTTAACGGATGAGGAGGGCGACTTCATCCTGATCCACCATGAGGACCTGCGACTCTCTCAGAAGGCTGAGGAGGTGTATGCCCAGCTACAAAAAATGCTTCTGGAGCAACATGAGGTCAGTAAACTGCTTGTCTGTCCTCCCCTTTCAGTGCCCACAGCCTCCCCTTGGTGAAAGGCAAGATAGGATTCAAATTCTAGCTCTTCTACTTACTTGGCTGTGTGATCTTGGGTAAGGCACTTCCCTTCTCTGAACCACATTTTCTTCGTCTATAAAATGGATGATTAATGCCCCTCTTGCAGGGTGGTTATGAAGTTCAAACAGAGTGCAGGGGGAATTACTTTGAAGATGGGAGGAAGAAGTGTTTGGGGAGACAGATATGCGTGTGTGTGTGTGTGTGTGTGTGTGTGTGTGTGTGTGTATGTAAGATATACATAGATGTATAACTGGGTGTATGTGTGTATCTATCTGAACGGCTGCCTGCAAGTCTGCTTTCTAAAGTGATGTTTCTATTAGGTTTTTTTTTAAATTTATTAATTAGTTTATTTTTGGCTGCCTTGGGTCTTTTTTGCTGTGCGTGGGCTTTCTCTAGTTGCGGCAAGCTCGGGCTACTCTTCATTGCCGTGCGTGGGCTTCTCATTGCCGTGGCTTCTCTTGTTGTGGAGCACGGACTCTAGGAGCACAGGCTTCAGTAGTTGTGGCTTGCGGGCTCAGTAGTTGTGGCTCGTGGGCTCTAGAGCTCAGACTCAGTAGTTGTGGCGCACGGGCTTAGTTGCTCCGTGGCATGTGGGATCTGCCCGGACCAGGGCTCGAAATCGTGTCCCCTGAATTGGCAGGCGGATTCTTAACCACTGCGCCACCAGGGAAGTCCCTTTCTGTTAGGTTTTAACGAAGAATAGGAGTTTGCTAAGGGAATTTAGAGGAATAGCTATCCTCAGGAGAGGAAACAGCAAAAACTCAGAGAAGTGCAATGGGACTTGGGAGCAGTGAACTTGAGGTATGTGTTGGAGGAGAGGGGTGAGGCTACAGAAGGTTGGACCTTTCAGAAGTCAGGCCTCGAAGGCCAACCTAGACGGGTCCTGCTCTGAACTCTGGATTCACTCTGAGCCCCCATTTTCAGAAGTGTGTGCTGTTCTCCAAGCAGTTTATGCACCAGGGCAATGTGGCCGAGACTACCCGGTAAGTGCGGGGCTGGGGCTGGAGCTTGTGGGGTGGGGAGCAGAAAATGAGCCCTGCCATGCTGATGTGCACACCTGTCCCTGTCAGGTTTGAGAATCTTGCTCAAGACCGCAAGAAGCAGCTTGAGATCCTGCAGCTGGCCCAGGCCCAGGGCCTTGACCCTCCCAGCCACCACTTTGAGCTGAAGACATTCCAAACTGTGAGGTGCCAAAGCCTAAGGGAGACCGTGGCTCCAGGCAGGGACTGGGCAAGAAGCTGGGAGCCAGGGGTGGAGACTTAGGCTCCTTGAGTGAAGCTTCCCAGGCTTGACCCTGAAGTAGGCCCTGGGGCTGGGGAGCAGTAGGACATGGTGCCTGTCTGTGAGGAGGGGCTCAGAGCTGTGTGGTGGCTGGGGAAAGAGCCCTGGACTAGGGGTCACAGACCGAGGTCTGCACGCCAGCTCTGCTGCTTCTACTCAGACAAGCTTTGCTTCCCTGGGCCCACTCTCCTCTTGGCCACCACCCTGCTGGGTAGGCAGCCACTGGAAGAGGGGACCTTTTCCTACTGCTCTCCTTCACTTTGGGCTCTTTCTCCTTGCTTCGTGGCTCTAGGATCTTTGCAGAACTGAACAGCACAGAAATGCATCTGATTGTTGTCCGGGGAATGAACCTCCCAGCCCCTCCAGGTAGCCCTAGGGCCACCCCTACTCTAAGAGGCACTTGTCTAGACCCTCCACTCCTGGCTGCTTAAGGAGGCACTGGCTCTCCCTCTGCATCAAGTGCTGGACTCCTGGCTACTCCCTCTGACCCTGACTCCTGCTTCTCCTTCATAGGGGTGACCCCTGATGACTTGGATGCTTTTGTGCGGTTTGAGTTCCACTATCCTAATTCGGTGAGATTCAGGTAGCAATAGGATCCTGTGAACCCCATCTTCCCTTCCAGGGCCCTGTGCTCTATTTCTCCCCATCCCTGGAGTCTGGCTATAGGGAGGGGTTTGAAGACCCTTGGGCCCATTCCCTCTATGGGTCCCTTCCCTCAGCATTGATGTAGCCCAGAGTTCCTGGCCCTGTATCTCTGTTTTTTCAAGCTGTCCTGACTCCTCTCTTCTCACTGCTTTAGGACCAGGCTCAAAAAAACAAAACAGCTGTGGTGAAAAACACAAACTCTCCAGGTGAGGACCCACGTGAGGGCTGCTTTCTCCTCCCTCTCACCCTCTGATATATCTGTGCAGCACTTGTGTTTCCAGAGTGCTTTCAGATCTATTATCTTACTTGGTCTTCTCAGCTTAGGAGATAAAGGCAGGTATTACTACTACTTCTCTAAGGTAACTGGGGAAACTGAAGCTCAGAGAGGTAGAGGGACTTGCCTAGGGCCTCACAGCAAGGAGATGGTGGAAACAGGACTTGAATCCAGGAATCCTGACTCCAAATTCCAAGCCTTTCCCATTTTGGTTTGATCTGTGTCTAACAAGAACTGTCCAAGTGGACTTCAAGGCCAGGACCTCGATGCTCTCTCTACCTCCCTCTGGTGGCAGTGACTCCGAATTGCAGGCAGAAAGATTGAGAGGGGAGGCCAGCCCTGGGCCAGTTTCCACTTCATCAGGAAATCCCTGAGAGCCAAGTTCCTCTGTGTTCTCCCCACTCTTGCAGAATTTAATCAGCTCTTCAAACTAAACATCAACCGAAACCACCGGGGCTTCAGGAGGGTGATTCAAAGCAAAGGAATCAAGTTTGAAATCTTCCACAAAGGGTGAGGGCTCTGGTCAGTCACACTGCCAAGGTGGGCTGGGGGGAAGGATTGCTTTCTGTTGCTGCTGCTGCCCCTGCTACTATTCAGTTTTCTTGTGCTGGGTTTAGCCAGCTCATTTCTGCCTTGCCTGCCCAGTCCAATCCTCTGCTGACTCTTGGCTTTCCAGATCCTTCTTCAGAAGTGACAAGCTGGTCGGCACAGCCCACCTGAAACTGGAGCGTCTGGAGAATGAGTGTGAGATCAGAGAGATTGTGGAGGTAGGGTGGGCAAATTGGAGGACTTGGCAAGAAAAGAGCCAACGTTCACTGAACATCAGTCCCTGTTGTGGGGTTTTTGTGCCCATTAATTCAAAAATATCCATAAGTGTGCTATAGAGTATGTGCTATGCCCATTTCACAAATGAAGAGATTCAGAGGGTCTGAGAAAATTTCACAGCGTCACCCAGAGAGGAAGTAGCTACAGTCCTTCCAAGATGCTCTGCACTACTCAGGCTCCCAGGGATGGTGGACTAGGGGGCTTTTGAGGGGCCTGATCACAGCTGTCAACTTGGCACACACAGATTCCTAGGTGTCTGGGGGCAGGTTATGGTTGAGGCAGTTGTCTGGCAACGTGATGAAGTAGAACAAACTCTGGACATAAAGTTGATAATGTATTTCCTGAGGAGGGACCCACCAGAACACAGCTAGTCCGTGTTTAGGAATCAGCCCCAGACAGCTCCTTAAGCTTCCCTGAACTCACTGAATTTCACAGGGACTCCCAGAACTTGCCCCTGATGATGAGGCAACTAAGGTTCCCAGAGGAGAAGGGTGTTCCACAAGCTCGGACAGAGCCTCTCTGGCACAACTAGGCCCAGACCCTGGCTGATGCCTTCGTAGGCTGGGGCTTTTCCCACTACATTGCCTCTGCCTGTTAGGGGGAGTTCTTAAGTGGGGCCTGTATCAGCCCCAGTGAGGTTGGTTAGACTTCACAATTCTGTAGCACTGCTTTGAACTCCAGCCGCCCCGTCTCCTGCATAGGAGGGAAGTAGCGTGGTGGCTGGAAAGACAAGCACGTCCTGACCTTGCTGCACAGTGGCTGTGTGACGGTATCATTCACTTCTCTGGGCCATCTGTGAACTGAAGTTTTGGGCTCAGTGATTTTTCAGGCTGCACCTTGAAGCCAGAGCATTTCTTCCAGGAGTTGCCAAGGGGACTGTGGGGAAAATTGAGTAAGCAGAGCTCTAGGTTTCTCACTTCCACTTCAGAGCATTGCTGCTTATTTGGATTTACATATGACTTTTTAAATAAGACTTACCTAAAACCACCACCATCAAACAGCAGGAGGGTGGGGTTGTCCTGAGATGGAGACTCTGGTGTTGAGATGCAGGATGCTTTTAGCTCCTCTCTCTCCTCACCTGTGAGCACAGGGAGCTCCCTGCTCCCCACCCCTTTCCCCTCAGTTACCATCTCCCTCTCCGTGGTCCTCACAGGTCCTGGACGGAAGGAAGCCCACTGGGGGCAAGCTGGAGGTGAAGGTGAGGCTGCGGGAGCCTCTGAGTGGCCAGGATGTGCAGATGGTCACCGAGAACTGGCTGGTCCTGGAGCCCAGGGGCCTGTGAGGTGGGCAGCTCTCTGGGCCCTTAGAACCTCTGTCCCCTGCTCACTGCCTGGGCCCTCCAGGGACCCTTCCAGTACTCAACTCATATCTAAGGAGAAAGCCTAGGAATTTCTCATCTGTGAGGAAGACCAAGAGGCAAAACTGTTGGTTGGGTAGTGCTCAGGCTCAGTGTCTCGTGATCTTCAGCAGAACTGGGGAAGGAAGTTAACTTTCCCAGGTCTGTCTTCAGGAAACCTTTTCTAAACTCTACTTGTACATTCGCTGCAGTTTAGACTTCCTGAGCTTTGTGCCCTTGTGCAACAGAGGGTCAATGTAGGGAGTGGAGTCAGGCCAGCAATTCCTCTCCAGCTTCCCCCCCACCCGCCCCCCGGCTTTGCTGGCGATATAGCGGTCATTGTACATAAAGGAGATGCTGCTGCACAAGCACCAAAGACCTGTTAAGTACTTGCATATTGACCACGGCCTAGTCTTTTCTGTTGCTGGCCCCTCCCCAGGCCTCCACCCAAACAGGCTGGATTCCAAGATTCCCCCTACCCCTCCATCTGGGGGAGGGCAAGGACAGCCTCACTGCTCTGCCATGGAGCCTTGTCACCCCTTAACCCCTGGGTAGCAACTGCTTGCAGCTTGCCCCGGCCCCCAGTTGCACCATTTCTAGATGTGCCTTTAAAAGATAGAACTGTAAGGGATGGGAAAACTCGAGTGTGATCTGGACATCCCGCCACACCCCCTGCTTTGGGTGGGGGCAGGGTTCTGTGACTCCAGGTGGCCAGTGGCAGCCTATCCCACACAACTCAGTTTACCCCCTCAGTTTGCCCTGCCTGTGCCTGTGCCTTGGTTCCTGACAGCTGCTGCACTAGCCTCCCTGCTTCTCAGAGCTCTCAGTGGAAGTTTGTTCAGGACTGTGTGGTGGGAAGTAAGGGTAGGGCTGTGTTGGGTTTGGTCCATGTACCTAAGACTGAAAGAATGTTAACTAGGAAAGAAAAACTATATATATATGTGTATATATATTATGTAGCTGATTTTATTTAAGAAACTAGGTCTAATTAACTCATTGTAGGGGATTTACACTCTCCTCACAAAGTAACCATGAAAGTCCTAAACAAAAGCCCTGCTGCTCCCTGTCACTTTTTAAAGCCAGAGTGGCAGTAACATTTGTTAATTGACAGAAACTGCTGCTATGGCTTCCTCTAGAGACAGGGCAGGGGAAGCCTTGCCTCTTCAGCTCATCACCTAGGGAAATCCCTTCGTTTCTTCCCAAGAAATTCTCCTTTGGCTTTGTTTTTCTGAATGGATGGAAATAATGGAGGGATTTATAGTTGCAACAGATTTAATGTTCAAAACTGCAATATTCTACATCTCTTAGAAATAAACTTTAATACCGCATCTTTTTTCCCCCTTTTTTTGAAGCATTAAGTTCAACAAAGCATTCCTGAAGATAATTTTTTAAGGCTTTATGTAAAACAGATACATTCAACTTACTGATCACTATAGCATTGCAAATGCACAGCTCGGGGATTGAGCTTTTGTGTGTGTGTCTTTTTCTGGGATGGAGCCGGACCATGCTTCCCTGCCCTTAAGAGCAGAGCTTACAGTGGGTAACAGAGCAGGGACAACAAATAACTTTTCTGAGAGCTTGCTGGCCAGTCTTACCTATCAGAGTGAACTACCAAAAATTCCATTGATGTGAGCCTTAACCCTTAAATGCAGTCGTATCTGTATGTCATACAAGCAGCCATCTAGAATGAAAAGGAGGGGTGTTAGCCCTCCTAAGGTGGCCTAGAGCAAAGAGGGGTGGCAAAGAGGGTTCCTGACTCAACCTAGTCTTCCCCGCAGGGTTTGCACCCAACTCACCAGTGCTAAGAGGGCTTGAAGCTTCTGCCAGCCCTAGGAATTTCTAAACTCACTCCTCTGCTAGAAATTTGATAGGAAGTTTTCTGTGGCTCAGAGATTTCCCATCATAACCTGTTCAATTTCATTCTGCTTAACTGCCCTTTGCTTTTTGGAAAACAGAACTTCCAGGCTGAGAGAGGCAAGACAAAGCCGCCCACTGGACTTAGAGACTAAGGTTCTTAAAAGGCCTTTGTTTTAGCCACGGCATGCAGGGGTCACTGGCATGGGAGGAGCCTGCCCAGCTTCATCTTCTCCTAAGATTTATCCAAATGCAGCAACTCAGCATCGCAGATTAGTGACTTATGAGCAGTTGAGAACCAGCCACAACCCAAATCATTTTTAAATTTTAAAATTTCTTTTCAATTTAGTGCAAGACACATTTTCTTATGAATTAGTGAACTGAATAAAATATGGAAGAAATTTATCTCAGAATCAGGAAGTCTTGCTCACAATTAAAGGGCAGACTAGTTTATTATTTTCCTTTCTTATAGCACTATTCTGAAACCTGCATTGTTGCTTCCCAATTTTTGAGCGCTTGTTTTCCAAATATGTGTGGGCAGCTCTTAAAAGACCTTGCCCCTTAAGTAAAGGCTACAGGGCTTCCCTGGTGGCGCAGTGGTTGAGAGTCCGCCTGCCGATGCAGGGGACATGGGTTCGTGCCCCGGTCCGCAGAGCGGCTGGGCCCGTGAGCCATGGCCGCTGAGCCTGCGTGTCCGGAGCCTGTGCTCTGCAACGGGAGAGGCCACAACGGTGAGAGGCCCACGTACCGCAAAAAAAAAAAAAAAAAGTAAAAAAAAAGTAAAGGCAACTGCTTTTAAGATGAAACTGTGGAGCTGAGACTGGTAGAAGGTAGAGGCAGGTAGCTTGCACCTGGTCCAGTTCCATCACAGATAGATTCTTCCCTTCTCTGGGCCTCAGCTTCCCAAACTCTAAAATGGGCGTTATCATTCCTATTCTGCTCCTTGTCCCTTCTGGCTACATTACAATCCTCCAAATCCCATTACTGTCATTATTAAAATTATTTTAGCATTATTATTAAAATAGAAACCACCGTCACAAACTTGCTCTAGAAACAGTGTTAAGCAGATTGCTTGCTTGTTGTCTGAAATGCATTAAATGCATAAATTATTCCCCAGATGACTATTTATGATAGAAGTAAATTCAGTTGGAAATTCTGAGCTCACCAGCATTCAGGAAACACTGTGCATGAGGGAAGACACTAGATGGGAACTTATACAGGGCAAAGTTGCATATTTCTGTAGCCCTAGAGTCTGGTAGGTGCTCAGATAAGAGTTGATAAAAAGAAATGGAGAAACTACATTGCCGAGCATTTGGTAAGAATTTAGTTTTTAAAAATTTAATGTTACCAGAATGGCAATTTCTGTTCCTCTTTATAAGGATCTCTGTATCTCGATCTAAGTTTACATTATAGAAGAATCTGCCTTATTTAGAAATGTGATGTTTCAGTTCTATACAACATACAGTGTATAAAAACAAAAATGAAACGAGGGAAAACAGTGAACTAGCTTTGGCTATTTTATGCCCAATTCCACAAGATGATTTTACTAAACATAAAGGACATTTTATGCAATTGAGAATGGACCTGACTGTGCAGGGCCAGAGTAGGGGAATTTAAAAGTTTGCACTGATCCCAAAAGGTATGTATAACTGCAAGATCTATTTAGGTGGCAGGAAGAAAGGTAACTTCTCTAGGAGGACAGGACCAAGGGAGCCAGCTCCTACAGAAGCTCCGATTTATATTTAGACCAAGCTAGATGTTACACCCAAATACCGACTACCAGTATTATTAACCCTGTTATTAATACCCAAGTGCATCCTGTGCCTGTCAGGTTTGGGGGGTGACAGTCCAAGGGCTCGGTCCTTACAAGCTGGTGCTCGGTGGGCTCCCATTCTTTTCTTGCCTTAGAAGCTCCAAGTCTACGGGAAAGGTCACAATCCCAGCTCTCTGCAGCCACCATCAGCAAAGGCTGTGGAGAGGCAGATGTAGAAGGTTGATTTCCCCCACGACGGAAGAGAACTAAACCTAGCTAGACACACTTGGGCCTCAGAAAACAGCTGTTGCCCTAAACGTAGTTCCACAGCCTGTAATTGCCAAGTGCTAAGCCCAGCTCCAGCCACTGAGGAGCAGCCTCTCACTGTCTCAGAGGCCTGCGCTAGCTTCCAGGGGCTTCTTGGAGTTGTGCTTTCACTGAAGAGGGACCAACCTCTCGCTTGGCCTGGGTGTTTAGAAGATGCCAGTGCCAAGGAAGTGAGTTGCCCTAGAGCAGTGTTTTTCAAACTGTGGGTTGTGAAATCTATTTGGTCTGTGACCAAAATAAATTCTTAATGAAGGAGAAAATGATCAGAGTGCATCACATATATTATTTGGTAAACCAAATATTATTTGGTAAATCAAATCTTGGCTTCTAATACCACTTCCTCTAAAAAAAACAAAAAAAAAACAAAACCAGGCTGATTCCAAGGCTGGGACAGGGTTAGCCCAAGATGGCCCTGGGGCATCTTGTTAGGCCAGAAAAGGAAGTGTTCAGAAAAATGTTAGGAGCATGTCACAAGGATGTGGGAGCTCACCTGAAGGGGTTCTCTCTGGCCAAAGCTGAGACCATTTGAGCACTAAAATAATGAATTAGCACCATTCAAAAAGTAATCCCAAGTCCATAATGAAAACTAATTACATGAATAAATAAGAAAGAAGGGCTTTTGCTTATAGATAATCAAGTGCAACTGATAAAGGTAGAGGAAGCGCTGGAATTGAGAAATCATTTGTAGCCATTATAGTAAAAGATCAATTCAGACAGGAAACATCAGAGAATGCTAACTTGTAAGGGGAAATTTCAGTGAGCAAGATATCTGCATGATCTGCAAATATCTCTACACGTATTGGTTATTTGTTCCAAGGGGGAAAATATACAGTGGACAAACTGGACCACACCTTGACCAGGTGATGAAAATTTACCATCAGTGAGGGGCAGAAGGACATTAAGTGACCCCTGATGTAGGTCACTTAAGTGACCCCTGTTGTGTCCTAAGAAGGACACAACATCACTTAGGTAGGATTCTGGCCAACAATGTGTAATTCACCTAATTATGAGGAAATACCAACTGAATACAAAATGAGGCATTTTCTATTAAGAAATGAGTTGGGGGAACCTTATTCACCAAAAATACCAATGACATAAAAGATAAAGGTGAGTCATGACAGCAACTTACCATGTCTGTCTTATCATGCTGGAAGCTTCACTGGAGGGGAAAGATGCTGTGAAGGACATTATTGGACAGATGCTAGGTTAAAGTATCACACCGAAGTTGAGAACTGTCCTATGATTATGTAAGAATATGTGCTAATTTTTAGGAAACAAACATTCAAGTATTTAGGGATAAAGGGCTATGATGTATGCAACTTACTCTCAAGTGCCTCAATTTTTTATGGAGAGAGAAAAGGAAAGGAACACTGATAAAGCAAATGAGTTAATCTGTGAACAATAGCTGAATCTGGGTAAAGCATACGTAGGTGGTGGTGGTGGTGGACTTTTTAACTTGCCACTTTCCTGGAAGTTTAAATTATTTCTCAATAAAATATTTTTTTAAATACCTACAGTGTAGGGAATTCCCTGGTGGTCCAGTGGTTAGGACTCTTCACTTTCACTGCCAGGGCCCAGGTTCGATTCCCTGGTCAGGGAACTAAGATCCTGCAAGCGGCAGGGCATGGCATGGCATAAAATAAAATATCTCTAGTGTATATTATAACTAAAAATGTCTTGGGTATATTCTGTCAGCTTTCACAGAAAGGCCCGATTCAGTGTCTCATCCACTCTGGCAGATCTTGAGAGATCCTGTAATTGGCTCTACTATCCAGGTGACCTCATTTACACTGAGTCGCCCTTCCTTGAATAGAAGAGAGATAATCCTTTGGGTCTTTGATTCACTTCAATAAATAATCTAGTAAAAACAAAAAATCTAAGTGTGACTCCTACTTGAAGTTGCTGTGATGTAACTGGGACAAGATCAGCGTGAAACTGTCCTTTTTATATCCATCCTATACAAAGAGTTCAAGACTGATGCTTCAATTTTTATTTCCCCTCTGCCCTCCCACCCCACCCTTGGTGATGGCTGTACCCATCTGAACATTTCTGAGCACAAGACCAAAAGTAAGTCTTAAAACAGAGGAGCAGAACTCTTGTCTAAACAGTAACAGAAGGGGATTAGCTGCAAGGATAGCGTAACTGTGGTGCAGTAACAGAAGCTGCCCAGATCTTCTCGGTGGACAATGCATAGAAGACTTAGAATTATGGAACATCTGTCCCCCCACCCACCCTTTCCCACCCCGTCCCCCAACTCCCCACCCTACCCCCTCCCCCATTAATAGTGTTAACAAAATCTTAATTTTCCAGTTCTAAAGTGCAAATGATTTGGGTATGACTGCTGTTGCAACAGGTCTGAACAGAAAAAAATGAAGTCCTCTCTGTCTATGCGATGTTTTCCAGAATATAAAAGATGAGTTCCATGACGATGGGGCCCTCACTGAGCTGGCAGGCCCCTCCATGGATCACCGGCACCAAAGCGCTGTCCAGATCGTTCATGTACTGCGAGGGAAGGGGCTGGCCATTGCTCCCTGCTTGATAGCCAACCTACACCACAGAAAGAAGGGGATGAGAGGTTACTGGACAGAGAAGATCTCTCCAGAGGGCTGAGGGCCAAGGAGGCTGAGCAGGAAAGGAGATGTCCTTCTTGGCCAGGGGCTAGAACTGGCAGTAGACACAAACTTCTCCTTCTCTTCCCTGAATTGTCATTTACCATCCTATCATTCATCCTGCCTCTACCACATGATAGCTGTGAGACCTTGGGCCAGACACTTAATCTGTTAGGGTCTTAGTTTCCCAGGAAGGGGGGATGGGACACAGAGAGGTATGGAATGTCAGCAGTAATGCGTAAACCTTTGGTTGTAAAAATTAAAACGAGAAATATACTGGGTAAACTCCCTAACACAACAGGAACTGAACACTTGTTCTTCCATCCATTCTTCCACACACCATCTTCTGAACACCTACAAACACAGGAATTCACGGATGAATGTAAACGGGGCCCCTGCCCTCGACAGCCCTACACATTTAGCAGAAAAATGCTTGTTCTTAAATTGTTTTATGTGCGGTAATTCTCCAGCCAGATTTTCAGTACCATTTGAGAAAGGACCGTAATACCTCATTTGTATTACCTTGACATGCTTAGTATAGCACTGGGCAAGACCTTTAGTAGAAAATAACTATATCTGTTGACTGATGACTAGTCAGGAAATGCAGCCAAACATATAACCTTTCACATTTTCCCTGATAATGACATAACTCTGCATCAAAGCAGGAACACTGGGACATGTCACATGGATCTAAAATCCAAAAGAAATGTAGGGAGATTAGAGTGCTAGGCCACAGGAGAGAGACACTGGGGAAAGGAAGTGGGGGCAGGCTGCACTAAGACTGGATTGTGACTACAAACAGCATACAAAAAGGTTAATAAGTAAGACAGGGAGGGAAGCCCGGCCACAGGAGACCTGAACTGACAGGAAACCCAATGGGGAAATAGTTCAAGTCCTAGCCACTAACTAGCTTGGAAATGTTGCCAGTAAGGGGTGGGAGCTGCAGAGGCCAGTCGGCAGAAATCTTCTGTAGTTTAAGAAAACGACAGGATATGGGACAGCTTAGGACCTGCTCTCTAAAGGAGGCAGAATGATTCCCAAAGGGCGGGGCTGGGGAGTCTCAAAGGCTGGCCCTGATGTCATTCACACCGGAGGTGGCCGGTCCTCACACACACTTCTTAGCCCACACTAAAAAGAAAAGTCCTTGCAAGAATTCAGGGGAGGAAGCCAGAGAGTTCCAATGGTTCAGAGAGTCTGACCAAGCAGCACATCCAGCTGTATTACCAACAGAGGGAAGGCTAAATACTATATCTGGTCAGGCCCAAGGTCCAGAGACTTATACTCTCTGGGTTGCAGCAGGAAAACTCACATGTCAGAGAACAGACACTGCCCAAGGCCCGCTTCAAAGGCTGAGACTCTTTACCTGATCTGAGTCAAGTGTCACACGTAGTCCCAGTTTAGTCATTCCATCTTCCTTCAGAAGCTTCAGGTGGGGACACAGAGCAAGACAAAAAGCCTTGGCAACATGCTCGGTCAGTCGGCTGTGATCTGCGGGATCACTCAGGCAACTGTGCTGGTCATCATTTTCTAGGAAGAACACCTGGTCCCCAAACAAAAGAGAGTTTTAAACTTGTGCCTAGGAGATGTAGGAAGAAATGAGTACACCAACTCACGTGTATGAGCAACCTGATTGCCTAAGATGTGCAGGAAGACCTCGGACACCACGAGGTCCTTGGGCCCAGAAAAGTAGGGCACTGACATCTTACATCTAAGAGACAGCCTCTGCCTCTCACAGTCTCTGCACCCACAAAATGGTAGCTGCTATCTGCCTATCTACCTGAAAGCCATGGCCATGCTCATAATGGTATGTTCTACGCAGAACCAGGAATGGCTTACATTTTGCACTGTAAACTTGTAAAAGGAATCCCTAATATGTGGACAACTTTCTAAGAGAACGGACCTTACAGATCATGTCACCCCACACCTTCATATTACTGATTACTCATAGAAGGGAGGTGGCTCGCTCAGGGCCTAGACCAGAATCTGCCTCTTATCACAGACAGTTTTTCCCACCACATGGCTCTGCCACTGCTGAGGCCAGAGCTGTGTCAGTGTCCTTGAACTGAGCACTGCACTGGGCGCAAGCAGAAGCATAGCAGATTTGGAACTGAGACTTGAGTCCTAGTCACATAGAGGGGGGTCATGAGCAAGTCCTTTAGCTTCTTAATGCCCGGCTTGCCTCTGTAAAATGGGAAGCACCTATTCTCTCTGGTTATTATAAAAATTAAATGATATAAAAGCAAAACGTAAAAGATACAGATACGCAAATACACAAATGCTTCTATATACCATGCCCTAGCTTACTGCTCAAGCAGTGGCTTATACTAAGAACACTGCAAAGGGGCCACTCTGAAGCCCTACGCCCGATGCACTAGTGAGAATGGCAGCATGAGATGATGGAAGGAGCTCTGGAGTGGGACTCAGGAGACTTCTGGCCCTGGCTCTGCCAGCAACCAGCATTAGGCAAGTCACAAGTCACCCAGCCTCTCTGAGACTGTTTACTCATTATGTAATTTCTCATTTCTCATCTCCCTACCTCAGTGGGTTACTAGGGAGCAAAAAGGAGGAAACAGGTCAAACTACTTTGTAAGCAATAAAGCCATTTACATGTTCCAGACCCTGCACTACTCAAAATATATCAAAGGGATGATCATTACAAAGCAAGCAGATAAAACCACTCAGCCGCACATGAAAACACCAAGCATGGTATGAAAGATAAGGCACTTGGAACAACATCTCAAGAACTGAAGAACCTCTAGTCTGTGTGTTGTCAGGAACCAGCTAGTAAACTTGGGTAAGGCATTTAAACTCCTCCCCTGGCCTCGGTTACCCTGTGTGTAAAATGGAAAAGGTAGAAGAAGTCAAAGAACTTCTTAGATTTAAAAAAAAAAATAAGATTTTTAAAGCTGCCAGAAATCCTAGAGATCTTATAATTTAATACTTTATTTTATAGACAAGTATAAATGAGGTTCAAAAGAAGTTGAGACACAGGACCTACCTGTTTACTCTCAGAAAATAAACTTTCTGATTTGTCTGACATGTACACATATACAGGGTTTCTGCCCTGTCCTCTCATTCCCAAGTTAGCCTCTAACACAGCTTTCACGTTAAGGAACAATAAAGTGGAAAAGAGCTTAGGAGTTGGCCAGATCTGGGTTTGAATCAGGACTCAGCCATTACTTAGTCGCCATGTAATCTTGGACAAGTTAGTTTCTGAGCTTTAGTTTTCTTATTGGTGAGGTAAGTCTATTTTTTAAAGACTGCGTTATCCAAGACAGTTATAACTGCAGCATAACCAGTCCAGCTTTCTGAAGAATCCAGCAAAGATAGTAGGCACCCTTCAGAGATTCACCCTTCTTGAGTTCCAATGTTAACAAATCTCTAAAAACTAGTTCATCGGGAGGAGATGTCTGACTGCTGCAGGCCGCACTTTGTGCATTTCTTCCTAGTGAGCTAAGATAGACCAGAGAGAATTGGAGTATAGAAGGTAAACAGAGAGATTTTATTTATTTATTTTTCTTATCCTCCAGAATCAGCCCAGAATGTGTCTCTGGGCCGAGCAAAAGTTGTCTTCAAAGGAGGTCAAGGATGCCAAGTTTCATTTCCTTACCTCTGTCCATCTGATGACTTTTCCATTTGCTTTATACTCTGATCCATGGAATATCTTCACACTTGTTATAGACTCCATGGACTTCCCATCTATGGGACTTATGACACTAAAACAGAGACAAAAGGAAAAAGATGTAAGCAGCTCAAAGTTAGAAGAACCACTTCTCTTGTCTTTTTACTAATTACACTGGGTGCCTTGCTGAACACATGTGTAAAACATCATAAAAGAAGAAGCCACTGCACAAAAATGTACATGAACAGAGCTCTCAGGGAAGGGCCTATGCACTGAAATAATTCAGGGAACACACATATGACAAAGGAGTCCTGATTCCAGGAGCTGGTTATTTAATGTAAAGAAACTGTTTACTCAAGCCTGCTCTCTTCCTCCAGTGTTCCTCCCTTCAGTGACTGCACAGCCCCACCAATGCTGCTCTCCCCTGGCTCTGCCACAGCACTCCGCTCCTGACTGTGACAACACTCATCACATCATACTCTCCAGACGTCTGCGTATTGGCCTCACAAATGAACTTCCGAAAGGGAGGGTATACGATATACTCACCTCTGTGTGCTACATTTCCAGGTCTGACACACTGCTTGGAATGTAGGCGGTTAATAAGTATTTATTGATTAAAGGAATTATTTGACCAAGTATGTTAATTATGACAGTGCTGGTGTGAACTGATGAACATGTATCTATATTATCTATCACAACAAACTCCCTTCAGTGCTACATTATCACTTCTAGATTCCTGAATAGAAAGGCCACATTTTATGGTCGTGCCCTCTCCAAAATATAGCAAGTATAAGTATGTGGAGATACATACTCATTCCAATGAGGATTCCAAAGAATTGTCGCGAAGATTCCAAACTTTTCCTAACAATTTTCAAACCTGTTTATGTTTTTGAATCTCTATGTACAAAAGGTCAAATTTAACCTAAATTGGGATTCGCTTCATTTGACTGAATTAAAATTATTTAACCACTGTTAAGTTTAACTTCTAACTCATCAGACAATGTCAAAAATAGAGCAGCCTCAGTTGATTAACACTCTTTTGAGAAAGGCTACCCTGACACTGTGGAACAAGCTGGAAAACATTCAGTCTACACACTACAAACTAAACTCCTGGGTTCAAGAGTCTTCCCTGACTAGTTCTTGTCCTTTGTTCTAAGATGCTGCCACTGGCACGTGTTGTAGGAAAGGGCAACCTACTTGTTGTTAGCTACCAATACCTTAAGGCATCAGATTTTCAGTTTATCAACTTTTTTGTCCTAATAACCATGGAATTTGTTGTGACAGATAATATAGACACTTGTTCATCAGTTCACACCATCAACCTAATAACCAAATATAATAGAGAATTAAACACAAATTGATTTTGAAATTTTCCAGGAAGTATGGGAAGATAAAGGGTTATTTGTAAAGTAGGCAAACACACTCATTGATTTAGAAATTGCTTCCTTTTGTTCAATAACAAAGGTTTTAAAACGATTTTTTAAAAAATCTTGTTGTAAATGCCCTCTACCTGCCTTTGCTTCTGCTAGTCCCTCAGAATGGAATGCCCACTCTGCCACAGCTATGCAGCAAATGTCTACTCATCTTACCAGACTCAGCTCAAGCAGCAGCCATTCCTCTAGGAAGTCATTCCCGAATACTGCCCGACCACCTCTACCAAGTTCCTCATTTCTTTTTTATCTTCACTGTCTCCTATAGAGTTTTCTATGAGCGTCTTCCGAACTTTGGTGGACTTATTTATAACTATCTTCAAAACCAGAGTAAGTCACCTGTCAGCAAGGACCACGTGGACTTCATTTTTGTATTTTCAGAAGCCCACACATAGAGTTATTGCCTGAAGGATGAATGGGAGAAAGCTTAATACAATGAAGTATGACATATTCAATTAATCAGTTTTTTAAAGAACCTACTTGGGGGACTTCCCTGGTGATGCAGTGGTTGGGAATCCACCTGCCAATACAGGGAACACGGGTTCGAGCCCTGGTCTGGGAAGATCCCACATGCCGCGGAGCTACTAAGCCTGCGCTCTAGAGCCTGCAATCCACAACTGTTGAGCCCGAGTGCCACAACTACTGAAGCCTGCGCCTAGAGCCCATGCTCCGCAACAAGAGAAGCCACTGCAATGAAAAGCCCGCACATGGCAGCGAAGAGTGGCCCCTGCTCTCCACAACTAAAGAAAGCCTGCACGTAGCAACGAAGACCCAAACGCAGCCAAAAATAAATAAATAATTTTTTAAAAAAAGAACTGCTTGGTGCTGGACAGTGTTTTAGGTGCTGGTGACACAGAAGTAAATAAACCAGCAAAAATTTCTGCCCTCATGGAGCTTACATCCCAGGGGCAATATAATAAAATAAATAAATAACAATATATGTTAGAGAGTTATAGGTGCTCTTAAATATAATTCAGGGGAGGGAAGAAATGTGTATGAGAGGCTTATAATGTAGTAGGCTGGCCAGGGAAGGCCTTATTGAGAAAGTGACATTTTAGAAAAAACTTGAAGCAGGGAGGGAGCAACTCGTGGCTATATAGGAACAGGGTATAAGTTGAGAAAACGGAAGGTACAAAGGTCTGAGGGCAGAAGCACAGCTGATGTATTCGTGCAAGAAGCCAGGTGTTGCTTCTGAGAAGTGGGCGGAGGGATTGTGTAAGGTCTTGTATGTCGTAAAAGACTTTGGCTTTTACCCTGAATGACACTGGAAGCCAGTGGCGGGTTTTGAGCAAAGAAGTGACAATGCTCTGGCTGCTGTACTGGAAATTTATTAGGCTGGGGGAAGGAGGAGGCCAAGACTAGAAACAATGAAACCAATTAGGAGGCGACTGCAATAATGCAGACCAAATGATGGCAGCAGGGGTAGTGAGAAGTAGTACGATTCTGGAAATATTTTAAAGTAAAGCTAACAGGATTTACTGTTGGACTAGGTGGTAGGGTGTGAGACAAAAGCGTCAAAGATGACTGCAAGGTTTGGGCTTAAACCATCAGAATAGAGTTGCCATGTACTAGAGAAGAGTATAGGATTTGAAGCCCAAGGAGGTGGTTTTCAGTCCTAGCCCTGCCACTTCCTAGCTTTATGGAGTCATTTATCCTTTTGGTGTTTATTTACTCATCTGTAATGCAGAAATAACAATACTAGTTGTTAAATGAAACAAAATTAGCAAAAGTGTTTTGTAAACCAAAAAAGGCTTAGGTTTTACTATTATCTCAAAAACTTTAAAGGGATTGCTTTGTTTCATCAACTCCTTCCCTCCTCCTCCCTTCAAAAATATGCACAGAAACTCCTTCAGAAATTAAGCCAAGAAACCAGAAATTTAAAATTCCATGTTATGATACAAAGCAGTCCTTTCTTCTTAGGCAGGGCTTTCAGTAAAGTTATAAAACACCAGTATAGACCAAACCCAGAGCCTAGCCCATAACGAAATGCCACAAGGGGGGAAGGTCGCCGCATTTACCCCTTGTTGACATTCTTGTCGTCATCCACCCACTGGATGTGGATGTGCTCCTGGGGATCCTCGGCATCTGCCTTGCCACAGGTGACGGTGAAGTCCTTCATCTCCCGCAGCGCCTGCCTCAAGGCATCCATGTTCTCTGCAGTGATCTGGACCATAACGCCATCTGAGAATCAGCACCAAGACAATACAGATGGAAACAATGCAAAGCCAGGTAGAAGGGCAGGTGAAACCCTGTACCTGGCATCTAGCAAATCCCTCTAGGATTAAATGTAAAACTCTGTTCTGTTTTCTGAAGCTGACAGATACAAAGAGGTTTTGTTCTTTGAGCTGAACCTCTTACTCATTGAAAGTGTTATGAGGAGCAAATGCCAAGATGGATGGATTCTGCTTCAAACACTTGCCTGTTGATTTCACTTCAGGCGCAACAAAGTTTGTCCTGAGACTGCTCAAAGGGAAAACTTACACATGGTCACGTCCCTCTTTTGGACACACAGAGGATTTTGTTCGTATTTCCACTGATGCATCTATCATGCTCTGATCATATTTATTCGTTTGCATTTCTCGCCTTACTATGACTGCATACAGTGAAGGCCGGTAAGTGTTTGAAAATAAATCACTGAATAAACAACAGCAGTGGGATGGGGAATAAATCCATTTATTGACTAGCAATAAGGCAAACCTACCACATGTGTTTTATATGGGCTACCATGTAGCCAACAGACGATAACTATTTTGGGGCTGCTACCTACCTGAGTCAAAGGCAAATACTGAAATTGAGGGAGAAAGTTGTCACATGCTGAGCAATTACCCTGCTTCGTTGACACAAAATTTTCTCAGCTAAGATAATTTCTAAAGAGCTTCAATAAAAATTTCATAAATAGGCAGCTAATTACTCTACTGACACACACACACACACATTGAAGTGTAAGGCCTAAGAAATTCCCAACCCAAAGACATAAATATAACTTTTAAATACATTGCTTTGCATTTGTAAGAATCTGTGTCAGTTCAATTTATCATTTTGACAACATTGAAGGTGTGCTTTTTAATCACCTTATAAAGACACAATTTCAAAGGTAGTCAATATTTGATCACATAGGCATTAATTAGTCATTTAAGACCAAAGAACTGCTTAGCTCCTAGATATCTTAATTTCTTAATAGAGTGTTTCTGCTATGTAGTATAATAGCATACTTTGCTCTTCACTTGCTGTTTTATTAAGTTTACCAATAGAGGAGATCAAAGTCAATCTCTTTTAACACACATAAGATTATCTATGTATTTCAGTTAACACAATGGAATCTACCCTCAGGAAAAACTGCCCTTAGGGTGCTGGAGTGAGCTACTGTGGAAATTAAAACCTGTCATTGTGTGTGCAGACTATATTTTCCAAAGATGACCACTATATGTCCCATCTCACATGCTTTTCTACAATGCTACCTTTCCATTTCCCCATCAAGAAATGGAGTCTAACTTCTCTCCCTTTGAGCAGGCTTATGACCACTTCCAACACTAGAGGATGGTGGAAATGACACTGTGTGACTTTCAAGGCTGGGTCATAAAAACCAGTGCGGCTGCTGCCTTGTGCTGGAGCACTTGTGCTTGGGAGTTCTGAGCCACCATGTAATAAGTCCAACTATCCCAAGGCAGCATGCTAAGGAGTCCAATGATAAGGACTCTGGTCATTACTCCTAGTCTTTAAATCATCCCAGCACAGGCCCCAGACTTGTGAGTCAAAAAACTTTCAGATAATTCTAGCTCCCGGCCATCAAGTAACCACCAACCTTCAAGCTATCCCAACTGAGGCCCCAGACATCACTGAGCAGGGTCAAGCCAACCCTGCATTGCCCTGTCAAGGGCAGACCCAGAGGAATCAGTGAGCATGATAAAATAGTTGTTTTGAGCCATTAAATTCTGGTTTGATTTGTTATACAAGAGTAAACTAGATCAAAAAAAAGTGAGGAATAGTTGACAAAGAAAATAAATATCCTGTGATAAACCATAATGGAAAAGAATATGAAAAAGAATGTATGTGTGTGTGTGTATATATTATATCTGAATCACTTTGCTGTACAGCAGAAATTAATACATTATAAATCAACTAAACGTCAATAAAATAAATTACAAAAATCAATTAAAGAAAATAACCAATATGCTCATTAGCCTTTCATTAAATTTCACTTAATTAACTTTTCACGTCAATTATAGCAAACCAGCAGCAAATGAATCCCATTCTGTACACCAAATGGTGATTGCAGCATTCTTGTGGGTAATTGGGGCTGAACTTCATCTACATATTTACAGATTCACACCAGTGATATATCTGAATTCAGACTATGACCCTTTGGGTACCTTATTCCAGAGCTCTGAAAAGCCATCTCTTAACTTTTATGTTGGTGTCCCATGATACCTCTACCACTTACTCCCTTCTTTGGAGAGCTAGGCAACCTTATGACAGTTTTAATTAGCTTTAGAGTGAGATGCTATTGAATAAATAATAGGAGTCAGAAGTCTATGGCAGGACTTCCCTGGTGGCGCAGTGGTTGGGAGTCTGCCTGCCGATGCAGGGGACACGGGTTCGAGCCCTGGTTCAGGAAGATACCACATGCCACGGAGCAACTAAGCCCTGTGCCACAACTACTGAGCCTGTGCTCTAGAGCCCGCAAGCCACAACTACTTAGGCCGTGTGCCACAAACTACTGAAGCCCATGTGCCTAGAGCCTGTGCTCCGCAACAACAGAAGCCACTGCAATGAGAAGCCCGCGCACCGCAAGGAAGAGTAGCCCCTGCTCGCCACAACTAGAGAGAAAGCCCACATGCAGCAACGAAGACCCAGTGCAGCCATAAATAAATAAATAAATAAATAAATACACACATACATACATACATACATTTATTTAAAAAAAGGAAAGTATTCAGATTAATTCATTTGTTTAGAACTGACAGGTAGCACAAATGAGACTAGCTGGAATTAGACGTCAATCCAAAAAAGAAAAACAACGTCTACGGCAAAAGTGTCAAGGCTTCCTTTTTTGTTTGTTTGTTTTGTTTTGTTTTTTTGCGGTACGCAGGCCCCTCACCGCTGCGGCCCCTTCCGCTGCAGAGCACAGGCCCTGGACGCGCAGGTCCAGAGGCCATGGCCCATGGGCCCAGCCGCTCCGCGGCGTGTGGGATCCTCCCAGACCGGGGCACGAACCCACGTCCCCTGCATCAGCAGGCAGACTCCCAACCACTGTGCCACAAGGGAAGCCCAAGGCTTCCTTTAATGTCCCTTGTTTTTCAGTTGTACAGTTAGGACTGAACTAATGTACATGCAGTAAATAACTCATTCTTTACCTTCCACAATACTGGACTTGGCAAGATATCCTGAAGAGGATTTCAGAGCGCCACTGAACACAAAGAAACTGGCACCAGTCACTAAAATAGCAATAGAAATAGTTTAATGAAGAAAGACTCTGAGTTGGAGGGGTTGAAAATAATAATGAAATATTTGGTAGTTGGGGACTCCAACCATCATCATACAGAAAACAAAAAACACCGACTCTATACACCACAATACACAAGTAACCAATAATTCAAATACTAATGATAGCTTAGAGAATGAGGTTTTAAGATATACTCTCCCATTCTGTTTTGTGCTTCCTTCAATCAAGAAGCAAAGAAATCTTAGTGGTCATGACTAGGGTTTGGTCTGCAGCTTGTTTTTGTAAACAAAATTTTATTTGAACACAGCCATATCCATTCATTTACATATTGTCTATGGCTGTTTTTGAAGTATGATGCCAGAGTGTTGGCGACAAAGACCACAGGCCTGCAAAGCCTAAAATATTTATCATATTCACAGGAAATTTTGCTGACCCCTGATCTAATTCATTGCTTTTTTTAGATCAAATATATTTTGAATATGGAGATATGGTTGCCAACTATTTTATTTACCAAGTGGAGCTATTAAAAAAACACCTATTTAAAAGACAAACACCTCTTCATGAAAGAAAGGATATTTAATTACATTTAGCTTTATGAAAACTGCACTACACTTTTTATTTCTCCACATCTTAAACTGGACTGAGCTATTCCACCTTCCTACCCATTGGCCCTACAGTATCTCTAATGGGTAGGTGATCCAGCCTTTGTCAGAGACTCCTAGTGACAGGGAGCCCACAAAGCACAAGGCAACCATTTCTATTTCTGGATAGCTCTCAGTGTTACAGAGTGTGCTCTCAAATTGAGCCCAAATCTAGATCCTTGTAGCTTTCACCCACTGGTGCTGGTCTTTTGTAGCTATAGAGAGTAAGCTGAATATTGTTTCCACATAATAGAAAACCTTAAAAATAGAGATAGCTATTTTTCACCCTCTTTCAATCTGTACTTTTCCAGTTAAACATTATACTTTATTCAAGAGGTCTTCCTTTGACCTAGTTTCTAAACATCTCACAGGTCTTGAATCATCCTCTAAAGACCTTCTAGTTTTATCACCAATTATGTTAATGATATCCAGAACTTATTCAAATATTATAGATATGATTTGACTAATAGGGAGCATAGTGGATTTATCACCAACCTATTTTAGATAGCATATTTGAATATACATGTGCTCAGTACCTTTTACGCCTTTACTAAACAACTGATTTAAAAAATACACTGAAGACAATGACCTACAGTATGTCTACTAGAGAAGTATTTCATAAAGCATACTAAAGAAAGCTAGTTTTAGGAGATATTCTGAGGGAAAAAAAGATTCATGGTCAAATAAATTTGGGAAGGTCTAGGCACTATCCTGCTTTTGTAAAATCACAATACACATCAGTTTGTTAAAGGCTCTGAAAAGTCCTGCAGTAAAGAAATCTGCTTAAACTTGTTTAACATAGGATTTCTCAGTCTAATATAATAAGCTAAACTTTTATTTATTTATGTGAATATTTTAAAAAACCATAGAAGCTGATAAGACACTTTAGGAAATGGCACATTGAGCAATGCTTCTTAAATTCTCATGTGTATTTGAATAACACAGCAATTGTGTTAAAACACAAATTCTGACTTAGCAGAGATGGGGTATGGAGTCTTCATCTCTAACAATCTTCTAAGTGATGAGACCACATTCTGAGTACCACCGAATCTGGAAGGCTTCCTTCAGAATCCTGTCAACCTATTAATTTAATTAACATTCTTTGGGTATGGTCATTCAAAAAGCTCTAAATCCACCTACGCATATTCTCACCATGGGGCCTAGTCTTCTACCTTCAAATATCAATGCTGGCTCTGTCAGTATCCTGAGGCAGTATTTTCAAGATGCTCCCCTCAATAACAGAGATCCCATTTGCAACTCTAAGTCTGGGTAGTCAACATACTCCTAAAGAATAAGCTTGGAAAGGTTAATTTAATCAAACTGTGGTCACCTATTCTGACAGTGAGTGTTATGGGGCTGACATATCCAACTCTCCAGTTTCAGTACAATCTTCCATTCTTATAACCTCAATCAGCTCAAACACTCACCCTTTCTGGGTTGATTGTGAATACTGATAGCCTGGGTCTGATAGTTGCCGTCATCGTTCTGGACACACACGAGATGAGAGTCTGCCTTCTCATTGAAGCAGGCACCTCCTGCCAGGACATGCTCATTGGACTTGTTCATGGCTTTCATCATCTGCAATCAAAGAAAGGCTAACTTTCTTATTCTGCCAAGAATGGGCATTTTTTGGTGTGTCTGATATAGCACCACTCCACAACTTCTCAAAGACAAAAGAGAATATTATTATTTAATTAAAGTGACAAAGGAGCTACCAAATAGTGAAAAATCAGTCACTATTAGTAAAAATTCACATACTTGTTGAATTCTCTCTATAGTTTATAGGTGATTTATATTACAACCCAAACACATGACATTTTGCATTCATTTTCTGTCTTTTTATTGCTGCACTAAACGCAAATAACTAAAATTAGTTTAGCTAATTACAATAGTTTCTCCTATCCACTGGATTCTCTGAGAATATATATACACTGAAATTCTAAGTCAAAAGAATGTCCCATATTTAAGTCTATCTTGCCTTCTTTTTCTACATCCATACAAAGGAGTGCTTTCCTCTACAAATATATGAACTCCATTATTTCTTAGTTTTATTAACTTATGTTTGATATCTTCAATGAAATCACTTACTAATATTTTGCTTTGTTCTTATAAAGAGAGTTAAGGTGATAATTCTGAACCTAACCTGGAAAAACTCATCGGCCACCACTTTGTATCTAGTAAATAAATCTGAGCTTATACCATCTTGATGCTAAAATCTGGCTTCTCGTTGAAACAGGCTAATGATAATTTATTCGTTTGTTTTTATTCCCATTTTTTCCTTCATGTCATCATTTGTTCAACTTTCTAATTCAATCTTTTTAAATGGCTTTGATCTTTTGAAAACTCTAGTTTAAAACTTTTATTTTCTTTTACTCCCCTCTTCTTCTTACATTATAAACTGCAGTGTGAAAAACAGCAGATGAGTGTTCTGATACCTTTTATATTCTTGTATCACTATACTCAAAAAAATGTATTGAAATAAAATTCACGACATAAAATTAACCATTTTAAAGTGAACAACTCAGTGGCATTTAGTACATTCACAACGTTCTTCAACCACCACTCTTATCTAGTTCCAAAACACTTCCATCATTCATTCCAAAGTAAAATCCCTCACTCATTAACCAGTTTCTTCCCATTCCCCCCTCCAACCACCAATCTGCATTCTGTCTGTATTCTGGATATTTCATATAAATGGAACCACATAATATGTGACTACTGTGTCTGGCTTCTTTCACTTAGCATAATGTTTTGGGAGCTCATCCATGGTATAGCATATATCAATACTTCATTCCCTTTTATGGCTGAATAATATTTCATTGTGCATACACACCACAATTTGTTTAACCATCCATCCATGAATGTTTGGGCTATGTCGGCCTTTTGGCTATTGTGAATAGTGCTACTATGAAAATGTGTGTACATGTACTTGTTATGAGGACCTGTTTTCAATACTTCGGAATATATACTAGGGGTAGAATTACAGGGTCATATGGTAATTCTATGTTTAACTTTTTGAGGAGCTGCCAAAATGTTTTTCACAGTGGATGAACCATTTAAAATTTCCACCAACAGTGTACTAGGTTTCTAATTTCTCTGCAGCCTTGTCAACACTTGTTATTTTCCACTGTTGTTGTTGTTTTTTATAGCCATCCTAGTAGGTATGAAGGAGCACCTCATTGTGGTTTTGATTTGCATTTCCCTAGTGACTGATGACATTAAGCATCTTTCAAGTGCTTGTTGGCCATTTGTATATCTTCTTTGGAGAAATGTCTCTTCAAGTCCTTTGCTCGTTTTTAAATTGGATTATTTGTCTTTTGTGTTGAGTTATAAGAGTTCTTTACATATTCTAGATCTAGAGACCAGATCCTTATCAGATATATAGACTGCAAATATTTTCTCCCATTGTATTGGTTGTCTTTTCACTTTCTTGTTAATGTCCTTGGATGCACAAAAGGTTTTAATTTTTATTAAGTCCAATTTATGTATTTTTTTCTTTTTTTGCTTGTGCTTTTGGTGTCATATCTAAAAATCCACTGCCAAATCAAAGGTCATGAAAACTTATCCTCATGTTTTTTTCTAAGAGCTTTATGGATTTAGCTCTTATATTTAGGTCATTGATCCATTTTGAGTTAAACTTCGTTCATGGTTTGAAGTAAGGGTACAACTTAATTCTTTTTATATGTGGATATTCAGGTGTCCTAGTACCATTTGTTGAAGACTATTCTTTCACCATTAAATAGTCTTGGCATGCTTGTCAAAATCAACTGGACATAAATGTGTGAATTTATTTCTGAGACCTTAATTCTATTCCGTGCCAATACCGCACTATTTTGATTACTGTAGCCTTGCAATAAGTTTCGAAATTGGGAAATGTGTAGGCTCCAATTTTGTTCTTTCACAAGATTATTTTGGCTTCAGAGTCCCTTGCAATTCCAAATGAATTTGAAAATTGGCTTTCCATTTCTACAAAAAAAAAAGGCCACTGGAATTCTGATAGGGCTTGCACTGGATCTGTAGATCACTTTGGTAGTATTGACATATTAACAACATTAAGTCTTCCAATACATGAACATGAGATGTCTTCCCATTTATTTAGGTCTTCTTCAAGTTCTTTCAACAAGTTTTATAGTTTTCAGGTTTCAAGTCTTTTACCTCCTTGGTAAATTTATTTCTCGGTACTGTATCGATACAATTCTGAGATATCATCATCTCCTGGTTTGACTTTGTTATGTTTATAACTCTTACAAAGTTAATATTTTGATATATAGCTGTATCGCCAGAGGCATCCAAACAATAATTAAATATTCCTCTCACACTAACTTTTATCAACCCATTAAAACAAACCAGTTCTATCAGGGTTTTCCAAAGATTACTTTTAAATAAGTTTTTGCAAATAAGATAAGTCAGCTAGAAGATTCCTACTTAGGGAAGTCAATAGATAGACTAATTTAGGTTCTCATTTGCAATTTACACTTGTATCACATGAGGGAAACGGCTACAATCATATACAGTAATTCTAAAAAAAATATCCATCGTTTCTTCCAAATCATTAGGCTAAAGTGGTTTCTAATTTTGTCTACATTGAACAGATTAAAAATATTTTCAGGAATTCCCTGGCAGTCCAGTGGTTAGGACTCAGCGCTCTCACTTGCAAGCCTTGGTTCAATCCCTGGTCGGGGAACTAAGATCCCACAAGCTGCACGGCATGGCCAAAAAATTTTTTTTAATAAATAAATATTTTTGATTCAGACATTCTGAATAAATTAGCTAGCCTCTAAGAAAATCATTTCCCTGGATGTCAATTTCAAGTCCAATGAGATTTTTAAAACTTCGTACTTTTTTAGAAATGAATGAACAGATTTTTTTTCTCTTAAAACTATGTTCATTTATACCAAAAGGAGAATTTCCCAGATATTCAAAGGATCTTACTGAACATAAAATAAACTTACACTTGTCATATGATGATATAAATACAGGATTTTCCATTTTATTTGTGCCATTTCTCTGCTCTGTCAATTCAAATTCTGTAATATCTCTTGACCTATCACTATTGCCACTGCAGTTCAAGACCAATTACCTCTTTTCTGGATATAATAACAACTTTATAACTGTTTTATCTATGGTCAGTCTCTAGCAGCACTGACTCATTCCACATGTGAAATAAAATTCTTAGTTTATGGCAACACAAGAAAAATTTAAACATAAAAAATTCTCTCTGCCTTTTGGCTTCCTCTCTCCCCTCTACTACTGTGCACTGTGAATCGGCATTATGCATCCACCAAACCTCCCCACTGGCAGAAATACCTGCTTAACCATGAATGCAACATTCTCCTAGCTCCAACAAGACCACTTAAAAGATAACATTGCTTCTGGATCTTGTAAGGGGGCCATTTTTTGCAGATCTGGATTGTGTAAACTGTCAGTAATATGTCATTTAGTGTACAGCACTCTGTCTCAAAAAACTTATAATTGTGCTCTGAATTCTAATGGGCATATCATTTCTCAGAGCTTTCTGAGATGCTGTTCTGGGTTATAATCCTCAATTTGGCTCAAATAAAATTTTTCTTTTCTTTCTTAGACTGACTGATTAATTTTTAGTCCACACAGAATGTTCCCACATTTACAAAGCACAGCTCTGATCATATCACATCTTCCCCACCTTGTCTTCCATTCAAATCGCAAGCGTCCTATGCTCTAACCCCAAACCAACTTTCTTGTCTTATCTCTCTTCCTACTGTATCCTTACAAGCAGGATTACTTCCATTTTCCATCTCTGAGCTTTAGCATACGCTATTTTTTAGTCTCCCTTTTCTTCTCCCGTATCCAAGCACCTGAAAAAGCTGACCCCAAATCAAGGCTTAGGAAAAACACCAACTCCTGCATATAGCCTTCTTTAATTCCCTATCAGACACTAATGTGACCACTCCCCTCTTTGAACTGCCATAGCACATTCTTTGCATTTCTTATATGGCATCATCCACATTCAGTCCTGGATCTGATTAACAGCAAGGATTCAAGCCAGACTGCCTATATTTCAATCACGGCTTTGCTACTAACTAGCTGTATGTCACTGGGCAAGTTACTTGATTTCTCTGTGTCCCAATTTCTTCCTCTGTAAAATGGGATAATAAAAGTAACTATTTCATGGGAATTCCCTGGTAGTGCAGTGGTTAAGAATCCGCCTGGGGGCTCCCCTGGTGGTGCAGTGGTTAAGAATCCGCCTGCCAATGCAGGGGACACGGGTTCGAGCCCTGGTCCGGGAAGATCCCACATGCCGCGGAGCAACTAAGCCCGTGCACCACAACTACTGAGGCTGCGCTCTAGAGCCTGCGAGCCACAACTACTGAGCCCACATGCCACAACTACTGAAGCCCGTGCACCTAGAGCCCGTGCTCCGCAACAAGAGAAGCCACTGCAATGAGAAGCCTGCAAACCACAATGAAGAGTAGCCCCCACTCGCTGCAACTAGAGAAAGCCCACATGCAGCGACAAAGACCCAAAGCAGCCAAAAATAAATAAATAAATTAAAAAAGAAAAAAAGAATCTGCCTGCCAATACAGGGAACATGGTTTCGAGCCCTGGTCTGGGAAGATCCCACATGCCACGAAGCAACTAAGCCCGTGCACCACAACTACTGAGCCTGTGTTCTACAGCCTGTGAGCCATAACTACTGAGCCTGAGCGCCTAGAGCCCGTGCTCTGCAACGCGAGAAACCACCACAATGAGAAGCTCATGCACTGCAATGAAGAGTAGCCCCTGCCCGCCACAACTAGAAAAAGCCTGCACGCAGCCACGAAGACCCAAATGCAGCCAAAAATAAATACATAAAAATAAATTTTAAAAAGTAACTATTTCATGTGATGAGGACTAAACAAATTAATATTAATAAAGTGTTTAGAACAGCACCAAGAGCATAATAAGCTCGAGTGTTTGTTAAATAAAATTTGTATGCTCATCTCCTCCACACTGCTTATAAAATCGTAAAGCAACCTTCAAGTCAGCAGCAAATAATTCAATTGAGTACATTTTATGAGATAATGGGATTCAGACCTTCCTAAGAGCTCACAAATTAGTGGCAATGACATACTGATAAAAGGCAGGAAGCAACTTCTGTAACAACAGTATGTGCAAAATCAATAACATCTATGAAGTGCCAACCATGAGCCAGGCACTGACCTAAATTCTATTTTGGTCTTATATCAAAAGGACCATTTTAACATACCAAGTGAAGCAGTACATAAGCTTTATTTTCCTGTGTTTCCCACCCCCAGAGTCTAACCATTCACACAATCACAAAAACCAATTAAAAAAATATAGTTCTAGGGGAATTCCCTGGTGGTTCAGTGGTTAGGACTTGATGCTTTCACTGCCGGGGCCCAGGTTCGATCCCTGGTCGGAGAACTAAGATCCTGCAAGCCTCACGGTGGAAAAAAAAAAAAGAGAAAGAAACTTTAAAAAAGAATGTAAAAGATGTACAAATATTAATATATTATACAAACTTAGAGGAAACAGAAATCATTACAGCTTAGAATAATCTGAAAAGGCGGCCCCCCAAAAAAAAAGATGGGAACAGAGGAAAGAAGGAGTGATACTGTCTGGAAAATGGAGAATTCTAGGAAGGTTTCCTAAAAGCTTTAACATTTGAATTGGTTTTGAAATCAGGTACAGAGGAAGAACACTTTGGATAAAGAGAAAAGCATGAGTAAAGGAAGAGAAACAGAACTGAGAAAGGAACACCGAAATGAATAACAATGGGACAGGTGGAGGAATATCCTTCCCTGGAGATATTTAGGGAAGATATAAATATTTGTCCTTCCAGTTAGCTCGGGTTCACTTGTGTCTAGAACCTGGCATCTACCTTCCAGGTCTATGGGTCTACATATCATGAACCATGAACCTTCACTCATTCATGTACCAAATACTCAATGAGCATCTAATGGGTACCAGGCACTGTGTTAGTACTTGGTTTATTCAGGGTGAACAAACAAATCTTCCCTCACAGAACTTAGATTCTTGTGTGTAGAGGGGGAGGAAAAAAATTAAATAAATAAGTAAAACACTTTAAATGTTAGACATTGATAAGTGCTATACAGAAAAATAAAGCATGAAGGAGGACTAGGAGTACTGGCTAGTGCAATTTAATATTGGATACTTAGGAGAGGTCTTACTGAAAAGTGAGGGAAAAGCCATGGGAATATGTAAGGAAGAGCCTTACAGGCATTTAGAATAGCTGGTGCAATGGCTGTGTGGTTGTAGCATGTTAGCAAGCCAGGCAGTTTCAAGGAACATTAATTAAGGACAGTGTGACTGAAAAAGGAGAGGTATAAGAAGTTAGGTTAGACAGGTAATGGTTTAAGAAGTACAAATGCTATAGAAGACTTCAGTGATAGTTCTGACTGGTATGAAAGATCTTCGAAGAATTTTGAGCAGAGGAGTGACATGATTTGACTTAGTTTTAACAGGATCACTTGGGCTGCTGTGTTGAAAATAAACTGATGGGGGAAAGGCTACCAATAAGAAGACCAGTTAGACATGAAAGGATGTTCAACATCACTAATCATTAAAGAAAAACAAAACTACAATGAGGTATCACCTCACACCAGTCAGAATGGCCATCATCAAACAATCTACAAACAATAAATGCTGGAGAGGGTGTGGAGTAAAGGGAACCCTCTTGCACTGTTGGTGGGAATGTAAATTGATATAGGCACTATGTGGAACAGTATGGAGGTTCCTTAAAAAACTAAAAGTAGAACTACCATATGACCCAGCAGTCCCCCTACTGGGCATATACCCTGAGAAAACCATAATTCAAAAAGAGTCATGTACCACAATGTTCACTGCAGCACTATTTGCAATAGCCAGGACACAGAAGCAACCTAAGTGTCCATCGACAGATGAATGGATAAAGAAGATGTGGCACATATATACAATGGAAAAAGAAACAAAATTGAATTATTTATAGTGAGGTAGATGGACCTAGAGACTGTCATACAGAGTGAAGTAAGTCAGAAAGAGAAAAACAACTACTGTATGCTAACACATATATATGGAAATCAAAAAGAAAATGGTTCTGAAGAACCTAGGGGCAGGACAGGAATAAAGACACAGACATAGAGAATGTATTTGAGGACATGGGGAGGGGGAAGGGCAAGCTGGGACAAAGTGAGAGAGTGGCATTGACATATATACCCAACCAAATGTAAAACAGATAGCTAGTGGGAACCAGCCACATAGCACAGGGAGATCAGCTTGGTACTTTGTGACCACCTAGAGGGGTGGGATAAGGAGGGTGGGAGGGAGACGCCAAGAGGGAGGAGATATGGGGATATATGTATATGTATAGCTGATTCACTTTGTTATAAAGCAGAAACTAACACGCCATTGTAAAGCAATTATACTCTAATAAAAATGTTTTAAAAAAATGAAAAAAAAAAGACCAGTTAGGAGACCACTACACAAAACCAAGATTAACTTAGACCAAGACTGGCCCAAGGATTGAGGGGTGGTTGGGTTCCAGATATATTTGGAAGGTAGAGCCAGAAGAATTTCCTAACAGACTGGACACAGAATATGAAAGAAGCCTTAAAGATGACTCCAAAGTTTTAAGCCTGGTAACTGGAAGGATGGCACTGCCATTAACTTAGGGAAGACTACAAGAAGAGGAGGTTTTGAGGGAATATCAGGAGGTCAGAATTGAACTTGCTAAGCTTGAGATGCCTATGTAAGTAGAGATGTCAAGTGCGCAAGAAGACACTCAAGTCGAGGAGTTCCCTGGTAGCCTAGTGGTTAGGATTCCAGGCTTCCACTGCCGTGGCTGGGGTTTAATCCCTGGTCAGGGAACTAAGATCCTGCAAGCCACGTGGCACAGCCGACAAAGTTAATTAATTAATTTTTTAAAAAGACCCTCAAGTCTAACAAAACAGGGAAGACAGTCAGGCTGAAGGAAGATATTTGGAAGACAACATCAGTATAGAGACAGTATTTAAGGCCAGGAGACTGGATAGCTCACCAAGGAAATGGATAGAGACAAATAAAACTTACAGGGACTGAGCCCTTGAGTTTTTCAAAATGAGTGAAATATGGGGTCAGAAAGAGGGATGTACGGAGATAGAAATTAAATTGTGGGAGATGAGGGATGCCGAAGGAGTCCAGGGTTTCTTGTGGTGCTTGAACACAATGAGATTAGAGCTGGTAGTCTCAAAGCCAAAAGTGGCAGCAAGCCTGTAAGTGCTGGGAGATAGGGAAGGCCAGGGGTTTGGCTAGAAACAGCACTCTGAAGCCACTATTCACCCCTATCAATGGGCATGCAGTGACACTGGAGGGAGGGGAAGACAATCTTACTCTGAACATGCAGTGTTCAGCAGTGACCTCCTGGTGCAGTCACTGGAGGGAGAGCAGCCAGGGCTCCTTCTTGGGGATCCTTATATTTTCATTTAACCTGTGGTTAAATACTGTCTTCCATGTATAACACTGGAAACAGCTATGCTAATAATCAATGGAACAGCACCTCCTTCCTCTGCACTATTTTCCAGAGCAGTTTTCACCAACTCCTTTCATTCTTTTGAAAAGAAGACTATCAGTTCCTCCATCCCAAGAGAAAAGAAATGTATTCCTTGAGGGCCAGAAAATAAAACATTCCTTAAGCAGATTTTAGGGCCATCTGTTTTTATTTGTGCTACAATGAACCTTTAAAATTATGCTTTTGTAACTTCACATTTCTCTGAAGAATATGTGTAGCTTTGAACTAAAATAAACCAAAACTCTGATTTTAGAATTACACAGGGAAAAGAATCTCAAGAGGCCATTCAGCCTAAATTATACAAGACGGGGATTACATAGATATACAACTTCACAGATTCTTGCATTATATCACAACCAATATAAATTTCTCTATTTCTCTCTGGTTTTGAGTAAAGAATTAATACAATTTTGTTCCTTTTTGCTTGAAACTTTGACATGAGGTTAACTCTTTGGCTCTATTCCCCCTGTGACATGATGAAAGTTTGAATGTCCACTACATTTCTTGAAAATTTTTGTTATTTTTTAGTTATATTTAAAATAATTGGCAAAATGTACATATTCAGTACATATTTAAAGTGTACAATCTGATGAATTTTGGTATGTGTATATACCCATATAAACACTCTACTCTGTTCCACCAATCTAGAAATACATATTATACCAAAACCATACTGTCTTGATTAACCTACCTTTAAAATAAGCCTTAACATCAGGTAGTGTAAGTCTTTGAATTATGTTCTTTTTCAAAGTTGTCTCAGCTATTCTAGATTTTTTGCATCTCCATATATATTTTAGAATCAGTGTCTCAGTTTCTATTTTGAAACAGCCTGCTGGTATTTTGATTGGGTCTGTATTGAAGCTATGAATCAATTCCGGGAGAAATGACATCTTAACAATATTGAGTCTTCTGATTCATAAGTATAGTATATCTCTTCACTTATTTGGGTCTTCAATTTCTCTTAGCAATATTCTGTAGTTTTCAGTGTATGAAATAGTATTGTTTTTTAAAACAATTTATTTATTTATTTATAGCTGCTTTGGGTCTTGCTGCGCATGGGCTTTCTCTAGTTGCGGCAAGCGGGGGCTACTCTTTGTTGTGGTGTGTGGGCTTCTCACTGCGGTGGCTTCTCTTGTTGAGGAGCATGGGCTCTAGGCCTGCGGGGTTCAGTAGTTGTGGCTTGCAGGCTCTAGAGCACAGGCTCAGTAGTTGTGGCGCACGGGCTTAGCTGCTCCACAGCATGTGGGATCTTCCCGGACCAGGGCTCGAACCCATGTCCCCTGCATTAGCAGGCATATTCTTAACCACTGTGCCACCAGGGAAGCCCTACTGTATTGTTTTTAAATTCCAATTTCTGATTGTTAGTATACAGAAATACAGTTGACTTTTACACAATGATTTTGCAACTCTGATAAATTCATTGGACCACATCTAGTACTATTCTGTAAATTCTTTACAATTTCCTACATAGACAATAATGTTATCTGTGAATAAAGACAATCTTACTTCTTTTTTTCATCTGTATTCCTCTAATTTTGTTTTATTGCCTTATTACATTGGCTAGAAGATCTACTGAAATGCTAAATAGAAATAAGAGTAGACATCATCTCCTTGTTCCCAATCTTAAAGAAGAACCAGTCAATCAAGTCACTGTTAGATATATTAATTTTAAGTTTTTCATAAATTCTCTTTATTAGATTGTAAAAGTTCTCTTCTATTTTTAAACTGCTGATATATATATATATATACATATACATAGATAGATATCTCTCTATATATATAGAGAGAGAGAGGGTGTGGGGGAGAGAGAGAGAGATTGAATGGAAGTATGAGTTCATCAAATGCTTTTTCTGCAGCAGCTTTTTCTTTTAACGTGTTTTTCCTTTCTATCCTGTTAATATGCTGAGTTACAGATTGATTTTTGAATGTTAAAGCAATTTAGCATATTTGGAATAAGCCCCATTTAGTCATGAAGTACCTTATTATTTTGTGTATTACTGAATTGGATATACTAAAAACTTGTTATGTATTTATGCAACCACCTATGAGGGATATAGGTCTGCAGTTTTCATTTCTTCCAATTTTTTTTCTAGTTTTGATACTAGTGTAATGAAGGCCCCATCGAAAGAGATTCCCTCCTCATCTATTTTCTAAGAGTGTATAGAACTGGTGTTATTTCTTCCTTCATTTTGTAAAAGTCACCAGTGAACATATCTAGACCTGGGCTTTTCTTTGTGAAAAGGTTTATAATAATAAATTCAACTCTTTCAATGGACGCAGGGCTATTCCAGCTACCTATTTTTTCTTGACAGAGGTATGAAAGTTGATGTTCAAAGAATTTGTCCATTTTGTCCAAGTTGGACATGTATCAGCATAAATGTGTTCATAATATGCCCTATTGTCTTCTTACTATTTACAGGACTTGTAATGATATCCCTCTCTCTCACATCTCATAATGTTAATTTGTGTTTTTACTATTTTTTAATTGAAGTATAGGTGATTTACAATATTAGTTTCAGGTGTGCAACAGTGATTCAATATTTGTATAGATTATACTGCATTTAAAGTTTATAAAATAGTGACTATATTTCCCTGTGCTGTACAATATATCCTTCTAGTCTTATTTTATAGACAGTAGTTTGTACCTCCTTACTCCCCTACCCATATCTTGCCACTCCCCACTCCCCTCTTCCTAGTTTATTCTCTATATCTGTGAGTCTGTTTCTGTTTGGTTATATTCATTGGTTTGTTTTATTTTTTAGATTCCACATACAAGTGATAGCATTACAGTATTTGTCTTTCTCTGTCTGACGTATTTCACTAAGCATAATACCCTCTCAGTCCGTCCATGTTGTTGTAAATGGCAGAATTTCATTCTTTCTCATGGCCGAGTAATACTCCATTACATAGATAGACAGATAAAGAGATATATCTATGTATCACATCTTCTTTATCCATCCATCTGTTCATGGACACTTAGGTTGCTTCTATATCTTGGCTACTGTAAATTATGCTGCTATGAACATTGGGGTACATGTATATTTTCAAATTACTGTTTTTGTTTTCTTCGAATATACATCCAGGAGTGGAATTGCTGAATCATATGGCAGTTCTATCTTTACTTTTTTGAGGAATCTCCATAATATTCTCCATAGTAGCTGTACCAATTTACATTCCCACTAACAGTGTACTAGGATCCCCCTTTCTCCACAGCTTTGCCAACGTTTGTTATTTATAGGCTTTTTTAAAAATTAATTTTTATTGAGTATAGCTGCTTATAGACATTTTGATGATGGCCATTCTGACAAGTGTGAGTTGCTATCTCACTGGGGTTTTGATTTGCATTTCTCTGATGATTAGAAATGTTGAGAAACTTTTCATGTGCCTTTGGCCATGTGTATATTTTCTCTGACACAATGTCTATTCATGTCTTCTTACCTTTTTTTTTTGGCCATGCCGTGCAGCTTGCAGAATCTTAGTTCCCCGATCAAGGATCAAACCTGGGCCCCGGCAGTGAGAGCACTGACTCCTAACCACTGGACTGCCAGGGAATTCCCTTCTGACCATTTTTAAATCAGGTTGGTTGTTTTTTTGATATTGAGTTGTGTGAACCATGTATATAGTTTGGACATTAACCCCTTATCGGTCATATCATTTGCAAATATTTTCTCCTATTCAAGAGGTTGTGTTTTCATTTTGTTGATGGTTTCCTTTGGTGTAAAAAAAAATTTTACATTTAATTAGGTCCCACTTATTTATTTTTGCTTTTATTTCTTTTGCCTTAGGAGACAGATCTAAGAAAATCTTCCTACACTTTATGTCAACAATTTTCATTTCAGTTATAGTATTCTTCAGTTCTGACTGGTTCTTTTAAATATTTTCTAGTTCCTTGTTAAAATTCTTACTGTGTTCATCTATTATTTTCCCTAATTCAGTTAGCATTCTTATTACTAATGCTTTGAACTCTTGATCTGGTAAATTATTTGTTTCATTAGTTGTTTTTTCAGGCGTTTTCTCTCGTTCTTTCAAATGAAACAAATTCCTCTGTCTTCTCATTTTGCTTAACTTTCTCTGTGCCTATGAAATTAGGTGGCACAGTTATCTATTCTGGTCTTGAAGGGCTGTCCTTGTATGAGTGTCCTTACACAGTGCACGTGCCGACTGGCTTTGGTGGGAGTGCTGCATCTGACACAAGCACAAACCGTCTCTTCCCCCAGGCTGTGCTGGCAGCTATCACCCTGGTACAAAGTGGGGTTGGAGGTGGAGTGGCTAGGAAGAGAGCCAGGTGTGGGCTGGGGCTTCTCCTCTGCTCGGTGGCCATCAACACCCTATTTGGGGTGCAGTGAGGCCCCAGGTTGCTGGAGCAGAATCCCTGAGGGTCAGGTCCAAGCTGTCTCAGTTCCCTCTAAGTGTGTGATCTCCCACTCCCAGCACCAGTTCCCTTGCTCTGGAGGGGAGCAGTACTAGAGCAAGAAGGGCTGAAGTGGGTGCTCAGCATGGGTTGCAATGCGGGCTATGGTAGTCCTGGTCCCAGTCAGAGTCCTAGAATGCTTCAGATGCACTGCCTCCATAAACACCAGCAATGGCTGCCCCTACCCCATTCAGATGCCCTTCTGGGTCCATGTTGGCTCTGTCCTTCACAACCATGCACTCCCCTTGGCTGCAGCAGCCCTTGCCCTAGTGTGGAACTGTGTCATGGAGCAACTGGGGATGGAAAGGGCACTCAGCTCAGGCTGGGGTGCATGCTGCAGTGGTTATGGGAAACCAGCCAGAGTTCTATGCAGCTTTAATCTCCTTCCTCCACCTTTTTTCAGGAGTAGCAAGTGTTTGCATGCACTTCATAATCAGGGTCTTACAGCCCTCCTGTTAGTCCCACTGGTTTTCAAACCAGCTAAGGTGCTCATCTTCTCAGTGTCAGACCTCAAGGCTAGGGCGCCCAATATGTGGCTTGAACAGCTCTCTCCCCAGGGAGGATCTCTGAGCCTATGTAATCCCCCTCCTTTTCTGTGTCTCCTTCTAGGGACACAGGTTGACCTGATCACTTCTCTTCCCTTCCTACCCGATTTTGTGCATCTGTCTTAGAGCCTTGGTTGTACAAGAATCTTTAGGCCAGTTTCCAGTTAGTTTTCAGTGAGAACTGCTCCACATGTTGATGCATTGGTGATGTGTTTGTTGGGGGGGATGGGCAGTGAGCTCCATGTCCTCCTACTCTACCACCTTTCTTGTACCCTGTGTGTTTTCACTATTTATCTAATCAATCTGATTAGAAATTTGATTTTATTGATCTCAAGAACTTTTAGTTTCATTTTTTAAATTGTTTCTCTGCCTTCTTTTTTTCTTTTTTCTTTTTTGCGGTACACGGGCCTCTCACCACTGCGGCCTCTCCCGTTGCGGAGCACAGGCTCCAGACGCGCAGGCTCAGCGGCCGTGGCCCGTGGGCCCAGCCGCTCCGCGGCATGTGGGATCCTCCCAGACCAGGGCACGAACCTGCGTCCCCTGCATCGGCAGGCGGACCCTCAACCACTGCGCCACCAGGGAAGCCCTCTGCCTTCTATTTTGTGAATTGCTGGTCTTTGTTATTTCCTTTCTTCTGTTTGCTTTGTGTTTCATTTGCTCTTCTTTTTCTAATTTCCTAAGGTAGAAGAGTAGGTCAATGATTTGAGATGTCTTTTTTCTCTAATATAGAAGTTTAAGGCTACCAATTTCTTTCTAATCACTGCTTTAGCGGCATCCCACAAATTCTGATATGCCACGTTTTCATTTTCAGTCAGCTCAAAATATTTTCTAATTTTTCTTTAGGTTTCTTCTTTGACCCATTGGTTATTGAGAAGTGTGTATTTTATTCAAATTTTCTATATCCTTGATGATTTTCTGTCTACTTCTTCTATCAATTATTGATACAGGGGGTTACTGAAATCTTGTAATATACTTGTGACTTCATCCTTGTAGTGCTATTTATCTATATTTGTCCTTATAGTTCTAACAGTTCTTGCTTCATGCATTTTGAAGCACTGTTATTAGATGCACAAATGTTTAGGATTGTTGTACCCTTTTGATGAATTGATCCCTTTATAGTTATGAAATGTGTCTCCTTATCCCTGGTAATATTGTTTATTCTGAAATACATTTTGATATTACTCTATCCACTCAAGCTTTCTTTTGATTAGTATTACTGTAGTATATCTTTTCCCATCCATTTACTTTTAAACTATCTGTATCCTCATATTCCAAATGGTTTTCTTATTCACAGCATATAGCTGAATCTTTCTTGTTTATCAATCTAACAATTTCCCCTTTTTAATTGAGGGTGCTTAGGTCATTTACAGTTAATGTGATTATTGATATGGCTGGATTTAAATCTAGCATCTTGCCACTTATATCCTATTTGTTATATCTCCTCTTTGTTCTCCTTTTCTTCTTTTTCAGCCTTCTTTATATAATTCCAGTTTCTTTTTGTTGGCTTATTAGCTATACCTCTCCATTTAAATTTTTCTAGTGGTTGCTTTTAGATTTTTATTCTACATCTTTACTTATCAATCTACTTTCAAGTAATATTATGCCACATCCCATGTCATATAGAAACTTTACATCTGTATACTTCTATTTCCCCTTTCCTGGAAATACCCTTTGTTTCTACGTAAGTTATAAACTCCACAAAACACTGTTGTTAGTTTTGCTTTAAACAATTATCTTTTAAAGAGTTTTTATATTTACCTATATATTTAACCATTTCCGCTGCTCTTCATTACTTTGTGTGCTTCCAGATTTCCATTATTTGGTATTCTCCATGAAGGACTTCCTTTAACATTTCTTGTGGAATAGGTGGCTGGTAATACATTCTTTTAGCTCTTATATTTCTGAAAAAGCATTTTGCTTTTCATTTTTGAAACATATTTTTACTGGGTGTAAAATATAGGTTAACAGTTATCTATTTCAGTATACTTTAAAGATTTTGTACACTGTCTTGCGGATTGAACTGTTTTGATGAGAAGTCTGCTGTCATTCTTATACTCATTCCTCAGTATACAATGTGGATTTTTTTTCTCTCGCTGCTTTTAAGATTCTTCTCTTTACCTCTGGGGTTAAGCAATTTGATCATGATGATTATAATGTTCCTTAATGTAGTTTTCATCCTGTTTCCTGCAGCTGGAGTTCATTGAGCTTTTTTGAATCTATGTGATTATACTTCTCATTAAATTTATAAATTTTTTTTTTTTTTTGCAGTACACAGGCCTCTCACTGCCACGGCCCCACCCATTGTGGAGTGCAGGCTCTGGACGCGCAGGCTCAGTGGCCATAGCTCACGGGTCTAGCTGCTCCGCCGCATGTGGGATCTTCCTGGACTGGGGCACGAACCCGTGTCCCCTGCATTGGCAGGTGGACTCTCAACCACTGCGCCACCAGGGAAGGCCCTAAATTTATAAAATTTTTGATCACTGATTCTTCAAATATCTTTTCTGTCAACCCACTTCTCTCCTTTGGAGACTTCAATTACAGAGTTAGGCCATCCAACACTTCCCACATCTCAATCATGTGCTGTTCATTTAATTTTTCAGCCTTTTCTCTTTGTGTTTCGTTTTGGATAGTTCTATTGCTGTTTAAAGTTTATTAAATTTTTTCAGCAGTGTCTGATCTGCCATTAATCTCATCCAATGTATTTTTCATCTCATTGTCATTTTTGCTTCTTGAAGCTTGATTTGGGTCTTTTTTATATTTTCTGTGTCTCTCCTTAACAGGTATGTGCCTTGATCTTGTTGAAGCTTTATTTTAAGCTTGTTAGGTAGGATCAGAGCAGCCCAAATTTATGGATAACTTCGATCCTTAGGAATTATTTGTCCCTTTCTTACTCTAGCTCATAAGAATACAAATTATTCCTGGACCTCTGAGAACTGTTCTCCCTGCTCCTTTCCAGTGTTTTTCTCACATACATGCACTGACTAGTAATCAGCTGAAGACACAATAGGAACCTCCTGCAGATCTCCAGAGTTCTTTTATTTCCATAATCTGTCTTGTAAATTCTAGCCATCATGCCCTCCCTACACTGTCTTCAATGCAGGGAGACCTCTAGGCTCAGTTTAGGTTCCCCCCCTAACTGCTCTATGGCCTGGAAACTCCAGACAGTAAAGTAGGGTAATCATAGGGCTCACCTTCTCTGCCCCATTGTCCTTTGTATTTTTCCCCCACATATTTTGTCTTGATGTTTAGCTATTTACAGTGGACTGCTATGTTAGTGTGCTAGTGCTGCTATAAGAAAGTACTGCAAACTGGTGGCTTAAAAAATAGAAATTTATTTTCTCACAATTCTGGAGGCTAGAAGTCCAAAATTAAGATGTCAGCAGAGCTGGTTCCATTTGAGGGCTGTAAAAGGAAAGATTTGTTCCAGACCTCTCTCCTTGACTTGAAGAGTCAAGGACTTGACCTGACTTCCATCTTCTCCCTATGTCTCTTCATATCACCTTCTCTTTATGCATATCTATGTCCAAATTTCCCCTTCTTGTAAGTCATACTAGATTAGGGCTTTACCTCTGTAAAGACCCTATAATCAGCCCTACAATCAGATGTAATCATTAAACTGATGTCTATGAAAATCGTTTTAGTATAGTGTTTAAGAGTAGAATTAGAGTGTCTGGGTTTGGAATTAGAGTGTCTGGGTTTGATTCTAGCTCCAACACTTGCTCGCTCTGTGCCTTAATTTCCTCATCTGTAAAAAGGTAATTACCCTACTCATTTCACAGAAATAGTGTGAAGATACATAGATGCTTAGAATAGTACCTGATATATAATATACCCTAAATAGATGTTAGTTAACACAATGATCAAAATAATCTCATCATAAGAACATGAGTAGCGTTACCTAGACCAACAGAGATCTTGCATGGCCTTGATGAAGGAGATTAGAAAATTTATATACAATGACTACTTCATTTATTAAAATTACTACTTCAGAAATATTATCTTCTAGCTTTCTAAGTTTAAAGTCTTTCCTTATATGGAAAAAAATGTTGCCTGCCATTTCAGTAAACAAAGAATGTTGCCTGCCATTCTGGTAAACAACAAATGTTGCCTATCATCAAGTCATCAGCCACTGCACCTGCCACCAACAGTGCACCCTTAGGGTAAATCAGGATGGAGAAAAACAGGATACTGGCCCTAGAGAGTTAAGATGCCTGTCTAAGGAATAATTTCAGTGAGCCCTGACTCTTGCATTTTCCCATAAATAGAAAAGCACTAAAATCATTAACTTGAGATGTCTGGGTTTTTTTATGATTAGCAGTACTCTTCTGATGTTCAACTACATGTTTTGTTTTGTTTTTTCCCATCAAAAACTCCTATATATCCTGGCTCCTCCCTTACCTCTTTGGAACAGCTCCTCAGAGCTATCTGAGAGGCTGTATCCTGGGCTATAGTCCTCAATAAGGCCACTGTATAAAACATAATTCTCAACTTTTACGCTGTGCTTTTCTTTTTTTTTTTCAGTTGACACTTAGAGGCTTCCTCTCTCCACATTTTACATATAGCTGCCAAAACTCAGTTTTCTAAAATTCTACTTTGGTTAATTCACTTTTCTGCTTTAGAACCTGTAAAATCTCTACAAATTATTATATTAGAGTCTAGACTCCTTTGTGTGGTTTCTGAAAGCCTCTGAATATCCAGCAGTCTCTTTGTACAACTTCATTTCCCAGTCGCCTTTAGCCTCTTCTTCACTAGGCAGGTTGATATCTCCCATCCTCCCTACCAGATATGCCCATTCCTGGTGCTTTCCTGCCTTTTGTTTAGGCTGGTATCTATCCCTCTTTTCACTTATTTTCCACCCTTCACTTTATAGTGCCTATACATCCTTCACTGTCCATTTCAAATCTTTCCTTCATTTACATTTACATGAATGTTTATAAACATCTACATGGAATGTGCTGCTCTGGCTGTTAGGGATTCAGGCTCATTTAGACATAAAGCAAATTCCTGACTGCTTCACTTATCAGAGCTCTCCCTTTTTTGAATCTTTAATAAACTTCCAATAAGTTTCAGCACTTATTTCTATATTACTTTATCTTTTAGTTATTTTTATATTATTTATATATCTATATTTTGTTTTTACATTTTATGTTGTTTATATTTAGACTGTTAATGATACAGTGGTAAACAAGACAGACACAGTCCCTCATGGAACTAAAAGTCTAGTAGAGAAAACAGACACTGAATAAGGAATTACAAATATAGTGAGTATTACACATAGAATGTGTGTTATTAAATGAAAGCCTATCTGAAATAAATATGTGGAAAAATGAAAGCCTATCTGAGAAAATGCCATTTAAACTGAAACCTGAAAATTGAGTATGGGTTATGCAAATGAAGAGTAGGGGAAGTGCAACAATTAGAAAATAGCTTGTGCAAAGGCTATAAACAAAAGAAAACATAGTTCAGGGAGTGATAAGAAAAACTAAAGGTACAAATAAAGAAAAATGAATGAGAGGAAAAGTGGAATATTGTGGTGATTAAATGAAATAATGTATAAGAAATTACTTTTTCAACTATTAGACACAAGACAATTCAACTGTCCAACATCATGAGAAATAAAATTACACTGAGTTAAAACAAAAATTGAATTAGAAGGGAAGTCAGTCTGCTAAATCAAGTAAGAAAAATAAGTGATATATAATTGGTAAACTTTATTGAAAATTAAATGTAATAAATGACAAGAAATACAGTTACTGTTTTTGAATAAAGATTTCTGAACCTGCACAACCATAAACCTAGGAGGCAGAATTCAGATAAAGACAGATAATATGAATGGCAGTTGTTGTCATGAATGTCCTCAGTCAAGTACTGAAATAATTATGGGGGCCTCAAAGCTTTTACAAATATACTTGTATAAACAGATCTAATTACCAAACACAAAGTACCATCTTGTAAACATCAAGGATAGCAATGTATGTTATCCACTTGGAGCTGACATCTGATCATCACACTTCTGGCAATAAGCTCCCAGAAGGCAGGCAAAATGTCTGATTCATCTTTGTATCATATCACGGAATATATTTAATAGACGTTTGTGAAATAGATAATAACATTTCAAATATGGGAAATAAAACAAGTTTTCAAAGCGTAGCCTCCTTTAAAAACTATTTAGGGCATAAATTACATAAAAATAGTTCTCTTTAAAGATTTGACTCTAGTTTAGCATGGTTCCAAGGTAGGACTATCTAATAGCTAATTGTATCCCAGAAAAAATTAAGCACACATTCTAACTACTATTTTCTAGTGTCCTGAAAAAAGCCATCAGACAGAAAGTCACAGGGTAAATGTTTTCTTCAAATAGGTCATTCCTACATAATAATACTGAGCCCTGAGCTTAAAAGTCCAGTAAGACATTTCTGTGATTTTAAGTGTATATCAAGTATAAAATGTTTATTGAATGTACAAATGAGTAAGTGAATAAATGGCTGAATGAGAAAGGAAAAAAGAAAGGAAGAAAAGGAAGAAAGAGAAGGAGGGAAGAAGTTATTTTATACCAAGATATGGTGGAAGAAGTAACTGTGGAGTTATCACCCTGTCTAATAAAACAACAAATTTTAACATTATATCAAACTAATTTTTAAATTTTCTATTTTAAATCACAATGATTACTATCCAACACTTTAGAACCCATTTTAAGAAATTTTTAAATTCAAGTACTACTTCACATGGCAAATAGGCAAGAACAGTTATTACATAATTCTGTTATGTGTAGTATGCACAATTTCATTTTAGTTACAAAATACAGCTTAATTCAAAATGCAAACATTTGCTTTCAAAAACTTATTTAAAAATAATTTTGGGACTTATAGGTGAGCTATGATTAAACATTAAGTATAGTTAAAAGTAATATATACTTATAGAAAGAGGGAAAAATAAAAGATCCCACCACTAATAAATATTATAAAGTTAATTTTATACCTCAAAAAGCAAATCTGTCACTGATTGTCAGCATCAAAAGGTCAAAACACAACACATGACACAAGCAAAGACTACATAAATCACGAATTTAACATTTTGTCTTTCTGTTATGGAATTCCCTATCACTGATCTAAGTCATATAATATTATGAACTGATTTCACTGTCGATTAACTAAAACTTTACATGTAATCATGTATTTCTCATCTTCATTTATGATATTCAATTATGAAAAATTCATGGGAAATCTTACCTCATTGTATCTGTTGCTGGGAATTTTGATGCTGGTTTTCCGAACTTCCATATCAACCACCAAACCTTGAACTACTGGCAATGTATACTGGTAATTTCTAAAGTCCTGGGCAAAACCAGATTGAAGTGGAAGAAAGAATTCATCAATGGCAGGATTTAATTTATAGTAATAAAATGAGCATAAATAAAAAGAATGTCAAAATTAAAAGATCTCATTCATTTAAATAATAAGAAAATGTATAATGAAAGCCCCATTGTGTATATTCTACTCTCTGATTAGTCTGTAAACTCTTACAAAGAAGCAGACTAAAAAGTTTCATATACCCTTTATATACAATATTAAACAAATATTTGAATGTTTATCCCTGCTTTGTCACCACCTAACATTTTCTGTTTTTATTTAACTATCTCCTCCCTCTAAGGTAAGCTCCAATAGGGTAAGGATGCTCACTTGTTTTGTTCTTGTTATATCCCAAATGCCTGGAACATCCTGGGGACTAAATGAATACCTGTAGAGTAAAACATGCACGCATATATACTCCACATCTAGTGTGGCTGAAGCAAAATGAGCAAGAATGGTAGGAGTTGAGATCAAAGTGATAGCACGCAGCTAGATTTCATAGGGTCTGGTAGGTCACCACAAGGACATTTGCCTTAACTTTGAGAAGGCTTTTGACCTATTTTGACGGATCTCTCTGACTTTCTCTGTAAAGAATAGATGGAAAGGGAACAAGAATAGAAGAAAGGATATCAGATAAGCATAATAAAAATAATCCAGGCAAAAGACAGTGATAACTTGAACCAAGATGTTAACAGTTCAAAATATGGTGAGAAGTTATCAAACTCTAAATATATTTTGAAGGGAAAAAGGACAATATTTGTCCTCAGGTTGGATGTGGAATGTGAAAAAAAAAAAGAGATGACTCTGAATTTCATGGCCTGGGCAAGCTGAAGACAGGAACTGCCATTTACTGAGATGTAGAATATGACAGGAAGGGGAAGTCAGAAGACTGCAGGAGAAGAACCAAGAAAGAATGGTGTCCTGGAGGCTAAGAAAAGAAAACGTGTAGATATTAGTAAGTTGCTGGATGGAACTGTGTAAAAATTATCTTCTGATTGCTTCTATTCACTCAGGGAAATTGGGCTAAGCCATCAGCTGAAACTGAGGAAAGGAGAGGAGGCACTGGAAATTTGAGAAGAGATCACATGCAAATAGTCATCTAGGGAAGTAGGAATGTATTATGGACCAGGAAGGATTGCCAGGTAGGTCCAAGAGCTTCCTTAATGGTATTGGTCATGAATCTAAAATGAGACCAGTGAGTATGCTACTCTTTTTGTCTTCACTCATATTTAAGCTTGGATGTAAGTTAAGAATGAAGGAAGAATTAGATCCAACCAGGTATAATCAATTGACTTTTGATAAAGGTTGATAAAGGTGCAAAGGCAAGTAAATGACAAATGATACTGAAATGACTGGACATACAAGTGGGAAAAAAAAGAACTTCAAACAATGCCTAACAATCATAAAGATTAACTAAAAATGGATCACTGACCTAAATATAAAACATAAAACTACAAACTTTTTTTTTTTTTTTTTTTTTTTTTTTGCGGTATGCGGGCCTCTCCCGTTGCGGAGCACAGGCAACGGACGTGCAGGGTCAGCAGCCATGGCTTACGGGCCTAGCCGCTCCGCGGCATGTGGGATCTTCCCGGACCGGGGCATGAACCCATGTCCCCTGCATCGGCAGGTGGACTCTCAACCACTGCGCCACCAGGGAATCCCAAACTACAAACTTTTTAGAAGAAAACATGGAGGAAAATGTTTGTGATATAAGTTTCAGTCAATAAGTTCTTAGATATGATATAAAAAGAACACTCCATAAAAAAAGTAATAAACTGGACTTCAACAAAATTAAAAACTTTTGTTCTGTGAAAGACACTGTTAAGAGAATGAAAAGATAAATTACAGACTGGGAGAAAATATTTTTAAAAGATACAAATCTACCAAAGGACTTACATTCAGAATAGATGAAATACTCTCAAAACTCAACAATAAGAAAACAACAACCATATTTTTAAAATATGAACAGTTGAAAAAATCTGAACATTCACTAAAGATATAAAGAAGACAAAATAAGCAAATGAAAGATGCTCTAAATCATTCATCACAGGAAATATACAAATTAAAATCACAAAAATTAAAATCACTAGACTCCTATTAGAATGGCAAAAATTAAAAACCAAAAAGGAGAAATAATGAGTACTGGCCAAAAACAAAGGATCCTTATACCTGATGAATGCAAAATACCGCAGGCATTTTAGAAAACAATTTCAGTTCCTTATAATGTTAAACATACAATATGGCTCAACTATCCCACTCCCACAGAAATGAAAACTAAATATTTACACAAAACTTAATACATGGATATTTACAGCAGCTTTATTCCCAGTCGCCAGAAACTAGAAACCCAGATATGCATCAACAGGTGAATGAATAAACTGTAGTTCATACATACAATACAACACTACTCAGCAATAAAAATGAATGACCTATTGATACTGAAGGGTACCAGAATATAGTACCCCTAAATATGCCTCTTGTTAATCAGTCTTTGGCCAGTCTAATTTAGAGGGCCAGCTGAAGAACCTGAGATGAGTAGAAGAAAAAGATTTTATTTCCTTCCCAACAATACATATAACAACACAGACTAATCTCAAATGCATTATGATAAGTAAAAGAAGCCAGATTAAGAAGGCTACATGCTGTATAATTTCCATTATAGGACAGTCTGAAAAAACTAAAACTATAGGGACAAAGGATCAATGGTTGCCAGACATTACAGGTGCACCAGCAAATTTTCTGGTGATGGAACTGTTCTGTATCTTGATTGTGACAGTGGTAGTAACATAACTGTATACATTGTCAAAACTCTTGGAATGTACTCCAAAAAAGGTGGATTTTACCATACATAAATTGAAAAAAATAATTTTAAACAAAGAGGTAGATTTAATCAGGGTTTACATTTTGCCAGGCTACCACAACACAGGGTAAAAGCGAAAAAAGAACTAGAATTATGTAAAAAAGTGATTTTAATGATGAAACCATGGAATCTTAATGTAGATAAACAGAAAAGCCGGAGGAGTGAGAAACAGTGAAAAGGTGTTGAAATCAATAGGTTGTAAATCCCGGTAAACTAGGGAGAAAGTGATGATGTAGAGTGAGATGCTTCAGTAGATAATCCAATAAATATTTGTAAAAATGAATTGAGATAGGCCATAAAAACCTTAGGCTGCTGTTGCTTGATTACAGGATAAATATCTCCTTTTCATTCCAAAATAGATTACAATCTGAAAGAAAAACTATCTTGTCAAAAATGTGACTAAAAACTAAAGTTACCAAGGAGGGACAAACGGATGGGGGTTGGAATAGAAGAATAGAGAGAGAGATCTTATAGATTAAAATATAATTTTAAAAATTTCACTTCTGGTCAAGATGGAGAAAAGGGGACTGGATTTAGCCTTCTGCCTTAAACAACCAAAATTCACACAAAACACATGGAACAATGATCGCCAAGACACCAAATTTCAGACAACAAAGGACAGTGGTCCTTGAGAGACAGGAATCAAACAAGATGAGCTCTATGACTGCCCAGCTTATGCTTTAGGAGAGTTTCCAAGCTCAGATGCAGGAAGCGGGAACCCAGGCAGAGGCTGGCAGACTTCCTGAGTTGAGGAGACAAAACTGAAAATCGAGAAAAAAATCAAGGTAGCTAGAGTTCACAGGACAGAGAGGAGAAAACTGCAGAGAGAGAACTCCAAAGGTTCACACAGGGTCCCATCAGAATAGCAGTGTTCTAATTAGCAAATGTGTGTGAGGAAACTTCTTGAGGCTAGTGAAAGAAATGCCCGAAATGATTATTGGGAGCATATCTGTTACACAGGTCTGGGAATAGTGCCTATTCCCAAAACCCAGATAGAAAAAGCTCATAATTCATGGGCACTGGGTAAAGTATTACTGTATAATAAAGAATTTGGCTGGCCTCTGCCCCTGGTTCCTGGGAGGTAATCTCTAAACCCATGGAATTTCCTGAGTGATATGAGTGCCTTTGTTATTCCTGGCAGACTCTGAGAGTCTATGTCAGTTTGATGACACTGATGCTAAATGGATAACTCGGGGTGGCAGCTGGCCATTTCAGAAACATCAACCATGTGATGAGAGGCTGGGGCTCTGAGGCACGTGATATCAGCCTGACTTCTGCCGAGTGCCGAAGCGGGGCTGGAGACTGAGTTCAATCACACAGGCGGTGATTCAATCAATCCGGCCTTGTAGGGAAACTCCAATAAAAACTCAGGACACAGATGCCTAGGAGCTCATTCCATATGTATTGTTACACATCAATGTATGTGGAAAGTGACATGTTCCTGAAGACAAAGAAGCTTCTTGTTTGGGACCCTCCCAGACGTTGCACTACGTGTCGCTTCTATCGGCTGCTCCTGATTTATATCTCCCTTGTTATAATAAAACTGTATCATAAGTACAGTTGACCCCTGAATAATATGGGGGTTGGGGCATCAACCCCTGCAAAGTTGGAAATCCATGTATAATATTACATTCAGCTCTCTGAAGTGCAGTTCTATATCTGTGGATTCAACTAAGCATGGACTGTGTAGTACACATTTATTGAAAAAAATCCACATATAAGTGGATCTGAGCAGTTCAAGCCCTGTTGTTTAAGGGTTAACCGCATAGTACTTTGCTGAGTTCTATGAATCATTCTAGTAAATTATCAACCCTGACAGGTTAGTGGGATCTCCCACACTTGTATCTAGTTAGTCAGAACCGTGGGAGGTCTGGGGACCCCTGAACTTGCAGCTAGCATCTGAAGTAATGGCAGTCTTGTGAAGGACTGTGCTTAATCTGTGAAGTTTGTCTTAATTCCAGACAACACCAAAAGTCATTACAAATATAGCTGAGCTCTGAACAATGTGGGGGTTAGGGGCACTGACCCCCTCTGTGCAGTCAAAAATCCATGTACAAATTATAGTTGGCCCTCCATATCCGTGGTTCTGCATTGGAGGATTTAACCAAGAATGGCTCAGGTTGTATTTACTGTTGAAAAAAAATCCACGTATAAGTGGACCCTCACGGTTCAAACCAGCGAGGTTCAAGGGTCAGCTGTACTCAGAAGGGTTTTGCCTTAGTAGTGGGGAATAATCAGCCCTATACTAAACAAGACTTTGGTTCCACCTTACAAATCTTAAAAGCAAGACTCAAAAGGATCAACCTATTTTTTAGATAAATTAACTGTGTTATTTGTAATCAAACTCAAGAATTTTTATAGGAACATAAAAATACCTGGCATCCAGCAAGGTAAAATCACAATATCTGTCATCCAATAAAAAATTTTTTAAATACCAAGGATGCAAAGAAGCAGGAAAATACAACTCAAAATGCTGGGGGTGGGGGGGAATCAATCAATGGCAACTGAGTCAGAAATGAAACACATGTTAGAATTTCCAAACAAGGACATCATAATACTTATTATAATTATATTCCATATGTTTAAAAAGTTAAGTACAGGCACAGAAGATATAGAAAACGACCCAAGTCAAACTTCTAGAAATGAAAATTACAATGGCTGAAATTACAGGAAAAAAGAAAAAGGATGGAATCAATGGCAGTTTAAGTACTGCAAAATAAAAGATTACTACAATGAGGTATCACCTCACACCAGTCAGAATGGCCATCATCAAACAATCTACAAACAATAAACGTTGGAGAGGGTGTGGAGAAAAGGGAACCCTCTTGCACTGCTGGTGGGAATGTAAATTGATACAGCCACTATGGAGAACAATATGGAGGTTCCTTAAAAAAACTAAAAACAGAACTACCATATGACCCAGCAATCCCACTACTGGGCATATACCCTGAGAAAACCATAATTCAAAAACAGTCATGTACCACAATGTTCACTGCAGCTCCATTTACAATAGCCAGGACATGGAAGCAACCTAAGTGTCCATGGACAGAAGGATGGATAAAGAAGATGTGGCACATATATACAATGGAATATTACTCAGCCATAAAAAGAAACGAAATTGAGTTATTTGTAGTGAGGTGGATGGACCGAGAGTGTGTCATACAGAGTGAGGTAAGTCAGAAAGAGAAAAACAAAGACTGTATGCTAACACATATATACGGAATCTAAAAAAAAAAAAAAGGTTCTGAAGAACCTAGGGGCAGGACAGGAATAAAGATGCAGACATAGAGAATGGACTTGAGGACACAGGGAGGGGGAAGGGTAAACTGGGATGAAGTGAGAGTGGCATGGACATATATACACTACCAAATGTAAAACAGATAGCTAGCGGGAAGCAGCCACATAGCACAGGGAGATCAGCTCAGTGCTTTGTGACCACCTAGAGGGGTGGGATGGGGAGGGTGGGAGGGAAATGCAAAAGGGAGGGGATATGGGGATATATATATGTATAGCTGATTCACTTTGTTATAAAACAGAAACTAACACACCATTGTAAAGCAATTATACTCCAATAAAGATGTTAAAAAAATTAAAAAGTTCCAACTCAGAAAAAAATAAATAAAAATAAAAGATTAGTGAACTTGAGGACACAGCAATAAAAAAAACCTGTCCAAAATGAAACACACAGAGGAAAAAAAAAAACACTGAAAAAGAAATAAAGAGAGCATTAGTGGGCTTCCCTGGTGGCGCAGTGGTTGAGAATCTGCCTGCCAATGCAGGGGACACGGGTTCGAGCCCTGGTCTGGGAAGATCCCACATGCCGCAGAGCAACTAGGCCCGTGAGCCACAATTACTGAGCCTGCGTGTCTGGAGCCTGTGCTCCGCAACAAGAGAGGCCGCGATAGTGAGAGGCCCGCACACCGTGATGAAGAGTGGCCCCCACTTGCCGCAACTAGAGAAAGCCCTCGCATAGAAACGAAGACCCAACACAGCCATAAATTAAAAAAAAAAAAAGAGAGCATTAGTGAGCTGTGAAACAATTTCAAGCAGGCTAATAAGTCTATTAACAATGGAGTCCCTGAAGGAGAGGAGGGGTGGACAGAACAATTATTTGATGAAAACTATAAACCCACAGATCTAAGAAGCTCAGAAAACCCCAGCACAAGAAACAACATGGGAAAAAACTATACCAAGGCACATAATCAAATGGCTCAAAAACAGTGATAAAAAGAAAACTTTCAAAGCAAAGAGAGAAGGGTAAAACATTATGTAGACAGGAACAAAGGAGGGAAAACATATTTCTCATCTGAAAAAATGCAAACTGGAAGGCAATAGAGCAAATCTTTAAAATTCTCAAGGAATTAAACTGTCAGCCTAGAATTCTACAACCAGCAAGAGCATCTTTCAAATACAAAGGACGTTGTTAGAAATACAGATGCTAAAAGAATTCACCACCAGCCAATCCACACTATAAGAAACATTACAGGAAATCTTTCAGGTACAAGGACAATGACACCAGATGGAAATACAGATTTATACAAAGGAATGAAAAGCACTGGAAATGGCAACTACATGGGTAAACCTACAAGAAGCTTTCTTAGTTTACATCTCTTTAAAAGATAACTGGAACTATAACTACAATCGCATGACAGAGTGAGGAAATAAACAAGTCTCCCAAAAGCAACTAAACAGTTGGGTAGATTTATTTAAAAAAACAAAACAAACAAACAAAAAAAACCATTTCAGTGCCCTGGAATTAGACCAAAGACATACAATACACTGAGATGTGTTCATTCATAAAAACTACTGAACTTCAAGTAAGAAGAATAGAGTTGAATCTGTGATTTTCTTGCCTGGGGCTGCCTTTAGCCCTGTTCATAGTTCAGCCAGGGCAAGGTAGTTTGTGAAAACAATAAGCTTTGCTGCTTGAAGGATCTTGCTTGATTTGGAGTGTCTCAGTTAAAGTGGTAAGCTCAGTGGCTAGTGAAAAGGACCAGTGGCCCTGTTAGCCTGAGGATGCTAGCCTATTTGGAGCAAGTAATGAGCAGGCAGACTAGCGAGAGATTTAACAAGAAGTTCTGGGAATGAGACAGACATAGGGAACTTCATAAACTCTCCAAATACCCAGGACTGACCTTAGTCTGTGCACATGTGCAGCAGTGACCTTAATGGGCCCAAGCCAACCAACATTCTTGGTCAACAGGGTTAGAGCCCATGCATGTGCAGAGGAGACATGAACGAGTCCAGCAGAAAAGAAAAGAATGACGTTTGAATCCCAGTCCATGCAGATCCATCAAGAAAGTATAGATGCCTTACTGGCTAGAGGTATCTGAACACAATCTCTGACCAATCTTTGGCAAAACAGTAAGCTACACAGACACAGGGGACACCACCAGGATGCCAGGCTTAAAATTAAAAGAAGACATAATGCTGGGTGCTTTAAGTATAACTACTCACAATAATCCTGCAAGGTCACTCAGTTAGTGTATAACCAAGAGCCAGAATCCTGTACTATTTCATTCCAAACCTCCATATACTTTCCAAAGAATATACATGTTCTGTTCTTTTCCTATAGTAACTCTTCACCTATGTGAAGCAGCAGGGTATTAACAAAATAATAAAATCCTTCTCTTCCTTCTCATGCAAACCCCAGTAAGGAAAAAGAAAATAAAAATTCCCAACTTACTGCAAGAAGATTCATGATGGTATGCCCCGTCTCTCCAAATAATGGCTTCCGAAATCTGACACTGAACAGTGGGCAAGGATAAACTATGGAAATGAGAAATGATCAGACTAAGTTTGGCAGCTTAAAATTTTGGTAAAAGAGACATCACGTTTCATAGAGTTCTCAAAATATAATTGTAATGACTCATTAGAGCATAAAATTTAGGGCTCAGAAAGTATTTACCATAACAGCATCACAGACAAATTTGGAGCCTTCTACAAACCACACCAGTCTTTTGATGCAGCTGTTTCAAAAATGAACTACATGTCTTAAGAAGCACTCTTTTCCAAACTGGATTAATATATTCCAGGAAACAGGTATCTCCTGATTCTCCTCTGTGCTCAGGAAGTCTAAAAGAGTTCACTCTTACACATTTCTGACTCAGAACCCTCCTTAGACAAGCCAAACACCAGGTGATCCTATTAGCTGGCTCACTCCTCGAACTTTACGGTTTCAACTGCCTGTACAACACAGGAAAATACAAATGTTTTTCCTCTGCACACAATCCTTTCCTTTCCCTACTACATTTAGCTGATTCATATGCTTCTTTCACAGTTCAGTCCAGAGGTACCTTGGTCCTTCATTCTTGGGGAAGTTAGAGCCCATCTTTGAACTCCCAAAGAACTCTGTTAACTTTGAACATGTGTTTTGACATAATATACGACTATAATCATGATTTCTACGTCTTCCTTACAAAAGTTCCCAAGAGCCTATAACCACGTCTCAGCCATTTCTGAATTCCGGATTTATTATACATGGTAGGCCTTTATTAAATTCTTGTTGAATGAATGAATAAATAAGTGAAAGACTGAAGGTGACCTGCTGAAAACATATAATACACTGTTTTATGTTTGATAAAATAATTTTTAATGATCTCATTTGATCCTCTTAATAATAACATGCAATATAAAAGGCAAGTATTATTATCTCCAGTTGCAAAGGAAACTGACAATCAGACAACTTGAATGACTTCACCCAAAGTTACAGAGCTAGTAAATGGCGGAGTTAAGAACGTTATTCAAGTGGTCTGATTCCTAGACGACCAGGGCAACGTTGATTAGGAAAAGATATAAAGTTTAAAATAAAGCTTGCATGGGACTTTCCTGGTGGTCCAGTGGTTAAAAATCTGCCTTCCAATGCAGGGGATGCAGGTTCGATCCCTGGTCAGAGAACTAAGATCCCACATGCTGCAGGGCAACTAAGCCCGCGTGCTGCAAGTACTGAGCCCGCATGCCTCAACTACAGAGCCCACACGCTCTGGAGCCCATGTGCCACAACTACTGAGCCCGCGCACTCTGGAGCCTGCTCGCCACAACTAGAGAGAAGCCCGTGTGCTGCAAAGAAAGATCCCGTGTGCCGCAACTAAAGACACAACACAGCCAAAAATAAATAAATAAATAAAATAATAACAAAATAAAATAAAATAAAGCTTGCATTTAGGCCTTAATATCTTTAAAAACAATCACTGCTTAGTTGCACTGCTATGGCCAAGGGCAAGGAGGCTCTTTTGTTGCTTACTTTACCAGCTGAGAGTGATCTCTATACCACTAGCTTCCAGTATCTGTTACATTATATAAAATATAATTTGTCATAACTATTTTCTAACCAAGTGACAAAAAATATACTTACCATATACAGCTACTATAAAAATAAAGTTACTTGTTAAGTTGATATTCATTTTTTCTGAAGATGATCATGTATCTATCAATTAACCTATAAAACCAGTAATTTTACAAGGCAATAATGTTATTTTGAGTTCTTCCCATTATAGCCAAAATAAGTAGAGACACTGGCCAAATTTAGCTTAGCTATTCCAAAAGAATACTTCCGTTTAATTGTATCACCATGGGGCTCTCTGAATATCTCAAGTCTGTTTAGTCATTACGTCTTGGTCATAATGCTTAGAAGAGGGTATATTATACTTACGTCGATATTCGGCTCCAAGTCTCAACATTAGTCGGATGGGAAACACTTTAGCCCAAGGAGTTTCCCATTTCTGGATGAGAATCCCAAACAAGTAAGGTGGGGTTGGGAGTACTAGGTCTTGCAGTGACTGGTAAGTAGATGTCACATATAAGAATCCGCCATGTTCTTTACTGCCAAGGAAACTTTGACTGAAGAAGGAATGTCCCAAGTTGCCTACAACATTCCCTAAAACAAAAAAGTTCATTAATTACCATCAATAAATCAATCATATTTTTAATAATCATTATTATCAGCACTGGGCCAGACACTACCAAACAATAATTCCCAACCTTTCACTATGAAAGACACATATTTATAAAGTTGTTTTTAAATAAATGGCATTTATTAAATGAACACTTGTTTTCCAATTTTATCAGGGCTTCTGGTGAGCACAAAATACCTTGTATTATCACATTGTAGTTTGTCTGGCTAAAAGCCAAAAATATTGATGCCTTCCTTTAGATTAAACTTACTGTATGAATTACTTTAGAGGTCTCAGTATAAAAATTATTGCCTCAAATGTCACAAAAAAAATGTTAAGATTAGGTACTTGCTCTCACAGAGCTTACAATCCCATTGAGTAAATAAATTCAATTCATGAACATAATGAATTAAGACATTAAGTACAACTATATATATGAGATATTAAGGGAAGAAAATTTATGGAGAAAGTAGTAAAACAGACAGGATTTATTCTATTTTTGGTTGAGACAAATATGAAACATAAACAACTTAGGGTTTATTTAAATTCATATTAGGCAGGTTTTTTGTTTTTTAGTTGCAAATGCTCTTAACTAAGCACTTTCTAATTCAAATATTTTCTGAATGAAACAGCAACAAATCACCCTTCATTAAGGAGACATTCTCCTCAGTTTAGAACTACAAAAGAACTTCATGACAAGAGCTGTTCAATAATGTAACAGCAGATTTGTTCACTAGACATGTGCAAGCTTCCTTTGATGCCTCTGAAAGAAATAACAGCAAATACAGAAATCGCCATCAGAGAAGTTAAATGCTTACTTTCCTTGAAAAATAGAGTCTATTTGCAGAACAGTTCAATGATGGAACATAGAATCCTTGAGTGAAGTGGAAGCTATGCCGACAGTAGGGAACAGAAGTGAAGGGAAGACTTCCCCACAAAACCAGAAACTTTATGACTGAAAGCCATGTTCACCTGCACATCATCATCGGCCAAATACATTTAGGGGTAGTACCCTTGCCCCAGGATTAACAAAATCTGGGGGACCTCCCTGGCGGTCCAGTGGTTAAGACTCCACGCTCCCAATGCAGGGGGCCCGGGTTTGATCCCTGGTTGGGGAACTAGGATCCTGCATGCCACTTGGCACAGCCAAAAAATAAATAAATTAATTAAATTAAATTAAAAAATAAATGAGAACCTACGGGGGAAAAACCCCCAAATCTGGCTTTACATTTAAGCTGCTGGGCCAGATCTATAAAAACAAAATAGGGCTTCCCTGGTGGCGCAGTGGTTGGGAGTCCACCTGCCAATGCAGGGGACACGGGTTCGTGCCCCGGTCCGGGAAGATCCCATGTGCCGCAGAGCGGCTGAGCCTGTGAGCCATGGTCGCTGAGCCTGTGCGTCCGGAGCCTGTGCTCCGCAATGGGAGAGGCCACAACAGTGAGAGGCCCGCGTACCGCAAAACAAAAAAAACAACAAAAAACCCCAAAATAATCCCCATATCAAGGAAGTAGTACGTTATTTTGAAAAAAATCAGATTTTGGAGTCTCAGAGACACGGGTTTGAACACTAGTCCCATCATTTACTATTATGAGATTGGGGGCAAGTTACTTGACTTGAGCCTCAACATCTATGACAACAAGGGAAGATTAAACTAAGTTTCAGACCTGATGTGAATAAATGATAGAATATATGTAAAATGACAAGCAGCACCTTGCACAGTTTGTTCTCAAAAAATGTTAACTATTACTTTTATAATGCAAATATACATATAATGAATGATCAACCAAACATCATACAACTTTCTTTGTTTTATCAAAGATTTTAGAGTAAGGTTTTTATAAATTTTCACCTTTTCACTTGAGTTGGGGTGTGGGGAGAGAATGGGAAACAAAAGAGAAGATTTTTTTCCCTCCACAATGGAGACTACACCACAGGAGTCCTCTAAAGCTCTAATGACAGCATAATGTTTATCTTTCACAAGAATGCCCTAGTGAATACAGCTCAGAGGTGAAAACTGTGTTAAGCTTGGTACTCAAAGCATTCATTCATTATTCCTTTGGGATCTCCCTATAAGAGACTGGAATCTATTACTGGTTATTGTTCCACAGATACTAATAACTTTTCTGCTTCTACCACCTAAAAACCCTCCTCCCTACCCAATCACACTCAGATTCTTCATTATGTCCCTTTACATTATAAAATATATCTTTTATTATTTAAGCATTTACTTTCTTAAAAATTGAAAAAAAAATTGATAGATCTCTATCAATTCTAATGAATAATTTAGTTTAGATTGCCATTTATCACCTCATCTAAAAATAAGTAACATTCCATGGGTATAGATATCAACTAAAATAAAATACTGGGTATGAGAATTTGACCAAAAAAAGCTTTCATTTGAAGACTTAAACTGGGGCTCCAACATTAAAAAGAATTCCAGAAGAAAGCAATGTTGGGAGTAAAAGAGAAGTAATACTCAAAGAGAGAATAACTAAGAACTTTCCAAATTAAAGAAAGAAATGTGTTTTCAGATCAAAAGTACACTTTAAGTACAAAAATTAGCTTAAAAATATTCTAAATACATTTTTGTCTAAGTTAATTCTTAGGCTGAGATAAACTTTCACATTAAAAAAATGAAAGATCAGGGACTTCCCTGGTGGTCCAGTGGGTAAGACTCCATGCTCCCAATTCAGGGGGCCCGGGTTCCATCCCTGGACAGGGAACTAGATCCCACATGCATGCCGCAACTAAGAGTTCGCATGCCGCAATTAAGAAGTCCGTGTGTCGCAACTAAGAGTCCACATGCCACAGCTAAGAAGTTCACATGCCAGCAACTAAAAGATCCCGTGTGCCACAACCAAGACCCAGTGCAGCCAAAATAAATAAATAGGTAGGTAAACATAAACAAATAAGTAGATTTTCAAAATGAAAGATCAAACTTCATTGTGTTTGTGGCCTATAATTTTATTAGTATATTACACATTAATAAAAATAAAATTCAAAGAAGTTGAATGCAATTAACACCATACAAATCAGTAATATAGTGCCTTAAAGTTTACATTGCCTTTTGATAAATCTATATAGGATAAGAAAGAAATTTAAACTAATCAAAAGTGCATCTGGGTTAACCCAGGTGGCTACAATTTAAAGGAAAAAATAAGGAAGACTGCAGAATGAGAGTAGGTGACTAAAAGAGATAATAAAAAGAAAAAGATCTTTCAAAGATCTGAAATTATAGAAACTTCCCAAGTGACCTGCTTGAGTGACCCATGGTATTTCTTTCTCAGGGACCAGAGACACACTGGGTCTCAGAAACACTCTTAAGCTGATCTAAATAGTATTTTCCCTTGTCTCCAAGTCCCACTGGGAACAGGAAGTCAGGAATAATAAGCACAGCATTTTTATTAATAGAAGTGTTCTCTCAGGACTCCTTTCCTCCAGGTTCTTTTCCGCCAAATGACAAAAAAAGCTTGCTAGTGACATCACCCCAACTGATTTACTCCCCAACTCACAGTTTTTAAATTAAGCCTCTCCAACGTGCCAGACCATATGTTCTAAAGGTTGGTATACAGAGTTGACCCAGACAGATAAAACTCCTGCCCTCATAGAGCTTATATCCTAATGAAGGAAGACAAACAAACTATTTCAGTTAGTAAATTTAGTGATAAATGTTTTGAAGAAAATACAACAAGGAAGGTAATGTGAATAATTGACGGGGGCAGGGGAGAGAATACTTCTTTAGCCATGAGAGTCAGGGAAAATCCTCAGAGAAAGAAACATTTGAGAACAAACCTGAATGAAGAGAAGAAATCAGCCAGTAAAGCTCTGAAAAGAACAGCACTCCAGGTCGGGCAGGAGTAAATTCAAAAATCATGAATCGGAAATGAGTATGACAGGTTCAAAAGTCACAAAGATGATCAATGTAGCTAAAGCAAACTGAGGACTATTAAGAGATAAGGTCAAAGAGACCTTTAAGGACTAGTTCATATAGGACCTTTATAAAATGGAGTTTATTCTAATTGCAGTGGGAAGACAATGGAAGGTTTAAGGCAGCTTTAATCGTGCCATCATATTCATCACCATGTTACTAGGCTACACAAATGTGCTCTCAATTCATAAGGATTAGATTTAGGACACCCAAGAAATAGTTGAGAGAAGATAAACAAGTCTGCAAATGTAAAATTCTGAATAATTTAAAGGGAACAAAAAGCTGTTTTCAAATGTAGAAATGATCTAAACTACAAGGTTAATATTTATGTTCTGTGCTTATAATTGTCTTCTTGCTTTGTTCTGAAGTTAAATCTAAAAGTTGAAAATCAGTAACAGTGTAAACCTTATTATATCCTTAATAATCATATAATTATTATAATTGATTATTAAATATTAATCAATTCACATTAACATTTCTCTTAAATTAATAATCTTCTTGAAGAGAGAAATATTAAACTGGAAGAATTCACTGAACAATGTACCCAGGTTCCAGCACAAAAAAGCAAAGAGAAAAATTATACAAAAGAGCAGTTAAGAGATATTGAAGACTGATTTCAGAGGCCCCAACATCAAAAAAAGGTTTCCAAAAATAGACAACATTGGGAATAAAAAGAGTAGTAACATTGAAAGAGATAATAATTAAGAATTTTCCAAAGTAAAGAAAGAAATGTTTTCAGATCAAAAGTACACTTTTAGTACTCAGTAGTAAAAATAAAAATAAATCCACATATGTGTATACATAACAGACCCATGGAATAGAGTCCAGAAAGAAACCCATGCATATAAGGTAAAATAACATTCGAAAACAGGACCAAGGTAATTCAATGGCAAAAGTATAGTCTTTAACAAATGGCCCTGGAACAACTGAATATCTATCTATAAGCAGGAAAAAATCAAAAACAAAATGCACAAAAAAATTCCCAAAACAAAACTTCGAGAACAAAACTTCAAGCCTTACCTCATTCCCTGTACAAAAATTAACTCCAAATTAATCATAGATCTATATGTAAAAGCTATAACTATACAACTTTCAGAAAAATACAGGTGAAAATTTTTGTGACCTTGGGTTAAGGCAGATTTTTTAGGAAACTGAAGATAAACTATAAAAGAAAAACTGATAAATTGGACTTCTATCAAATATTAAAGCTTCTACTCTTTGAAAGATAGTTAAGAAAATGAAAAACATAAGTCATAGACTGGAACATAATATCTGCAAAACGCTGATAAAAGACTTGTATCCAAAATTTATGAAGTACCAATAACTCATTAAGAAAACAACCTAATTTTTAAATGGGCAAAAAAAGAGCTACAGATGGCAAATAAGCATATGAAAAGACACTCAATATCATTAGTTATTAAGGAAATGCACATTAAAACCACAAAGAGATACCACTAAACACTCATTAAAAAGGCTTTTTTTTTTTAAAGGAGTATCAAGTGGTGGCAAGGATCCAGAACAATTGGAACTTTTCATACGTTGCAGGTGAATGGATAAACAAATTGTGGTACAGACATCCATTCAACCATATGGATGAATCTCAAAAGCACTGCGTTAAGTGAAATAAGCCAAACATAACAGTGAGATTCCATTTATATAACCTTCTGGAAAATGCAAAACTAGAGGGACAGAAATCAAATCAATAGTTGCCAGGGACAGAGGGTAAGGGGAGGGGATTAAATACAAAGGGACATGAGGCAAGGTTTAGAGATGATGAAAACATTATCTATCTTGATATTGGTGGTTGTTACCTGACTGTATCTGTTTGTCTAGACTCACTGAACTGAATATGTATATTTATATACAGTAATATATGTCTGAAAAGGCACATATTATTAGATATAAATTACACGTCATAAACCTAACAAAAACTCACAGAGAACTTTAATAGTGGACTTACAGATAATCAAGGATAAAGAGAAAATCCTAAAAGCCAAAGAGAAAAGACAAATAACTACCTGTTAAAAAAGAAAAAAAAAACTAGACTGCAGGAGATGCCAGAAGACAAGGAAGTAATACCTTCAAAGTACTTGCTAAGGGGAGGTTAAAGGAAGAAATGAAGGAATGAGAGAAAGAAGGAAGAGGGGAAGGGAAAAAAATCTGTTAACCTAGAATTTTGTAGCCAACTAATTATTCAAGAGTGATGGCAAAATATTTCAAACATACAAGGACTAATGGAGTTTAACAACCATAGGCCCTCACCAAGAGAACTAATGAAAAGATGTATTTCAATAAGAAAAGCAAGTCCTAATGGAAATATGGGATACTAAAATAGCAGATATAGAGAAAATATAGTGGCAAACTTAATAATTTTGATTGAATTGAATATTGATACTGATTTTTATACTGATATTAAAAACTGAATATAATTGAATTAAGTAAAAACAATTATTTTTTCTTTTACAAAAGGTAAAACCAACCACAACAATAGTAAGAATGGTAAAGATATTAAACGAGTGAAGTATGCTTAGGTCTGTGTCACGTTTGGGAGGACAGAAACACTCTGAGGCAGAATTCTGTCTGCTTCCTGGTGTACATGCCTTGTTTAATTCCCTCCCCTTGCGTGGGGAAAACACCTATGAATATGATGGGCGTCATTCCCTTGATTAGGTTACTAATTAACAAACTTTGAGTTCATCAACAGGGAGATTATCAGACTGGGCCTGACATAAGGTCTTTAAATCTAGGTCTAGAGGTCAGAGAACCAAAGCAGAGACACACTCCTGATGACCTGAAAGAAAGGAAACATCCATGTTGTAAACTATCTACGGAGCCATGAGGCAAGGAACTGCAGACAGCCTCTAGGAGCCAAGAGCACTCCCCAACCAACAGCTAAAAGAAAGCAGGGATTTGTAAGAAAGTGAATTCTGCCAACAACCTGAGGAACTTGGGCTCCAAATGAGAAGGCCAGCATGGCTGACACCTTGAGGCACCCTGAGCCGAAGATTCAGCTAAGCTGTGCCTGGACTCCTTACCTATGGAAACTATGAGATAATAATTTGTGTTGTTTCAAGCCACTAAGTTTGTGGCTTAGAAATATAGTAATAGAAAGCTAATACATACTGAATAACTTAACTCTGTCAGAAAAAGGTCATAGTTGAGTGTTTATGTTGAAAAAATTAAAGGAATCCCAAAGAAAATGCTAACATAATAGAAACATGAGTAAACATAAACAGGGACATATTTGTCACAGAATACAAAATGTACATGGCTTATAAATATATGAACATAATAGTTAGTGAAATGCAATTCGAAATGAGACACCGTTTTATATCCAACAGACTGGCAAAAATTAAAACTCTCATAATATCAAATGTTGGCAACTCTTATACACTGAAGATGGGGACAGATAGATAAAAACTGGAAAACCTCTCTGGGAAATAATTTAACATCATCTAATAAAGTTGAAGAAATCCATACTTTATAAACTTATATTCATAAGTATACATGTACAAAAAAATTTAAAGAACATATCTGAAAAACAGTAAACTAGTAAGAAGAGCAAACTGTTCATCATAAAGAGAATAAACTGTGGTATATTTATGTAGTTCATATAAAACAGTAGCCTGAAAATGAATGAACTAGAGGCATGAATGAATGACAGAAACATATGGTAGAGTGAAAAAAACAAAGCACATAAAATGTGTACAGTGTGATCACATATGTATAAAGTTCACAGACATACGAAGTAATATATTATAATCCTTAGAGATGCAAACATTTGTGATAAAATTATTTTTAAAAAGCAAGAAAAGGGGGCTTCCCTGGTGGTGCAGTGGTTGAGAGTCCGCCTGCTGATGCAGGGGACGCGGGTTTGTGCCCCGGTCCAGGAGGATCCCACATGCCGCAGAGCGGCTGGGCCCGTGAGCCATGGCCGCTGAGCCTGCACGTCCGGAGCCTGTGCTCCGCAACGGGAGAGGCCACAGCAGTGAGAGGTCCGCGTACCGTAAAAAAAAAAAAAAAGCAAGAAAAGTATAACACAAGATTAAAGACAATGGTTACCCTAGGGGTTGAGGATGGGAAGTCTGGAAGGAAGATATAATCAGGAAAGAAAAAGGAAAGTTTCAGTGGATTAGTCATTTTTATCTCCCAAATTGGGTATTTTGTTTGTGGGTGGTTATTTAGTTATTAGGCTTTATAACTTTAACAGTTACTAATATATATGCTTATACACTTTTCTACATACCAAATAGTTTTTAAAGATAATTAAATGCATTCAGAAGAAGAAATTGCTTCTATCTGGGAAGATCATCAGGGGAGAACTCATGGAGAAAGTGGTCATTGATACGACTTAAGAGAACTGATAGGATATAGATAGTTGGGGTTTCGGGAAATAGCATGGTGTGTGGGGGGGCAACAGGATCACAGGTAAAGAAGGAGGAAATCATCAAAGTATACAACAAACCAAGAACTGTTTAGTTTGGCTTCACTGTATGGGGAGACTACTAGTGGGAAATGAGACTGGAAATATAGGATCAGATTATGTAGAGCACTGAATATCAGAGTACACAGTTTATTCTAAAGGCAACACAAAGCCAATAAAGGTTTTTGAGTAGGAGAGGGAAATAACCAGAGATTAACTCCAAAAAAATAATCTGATAGATAACAATTCATTCAAATTCATGTTCTGAATGTCTGTTTGCAAAACATCAGAGTAAAACACGGAGGAGGAGACCTTCAAGATGCAGGAGTAAGATGTGGAGATCACCTTCCTCCCCACAAATACATCAAAAATACATCTACATGTGGAACAACTCCTACAGAACACCTACTGAACACTGGGAAAAAACCTCAGACTTCCCAAAAGGCAACAAAATCCCCACGTACCTGGATAGGGCAAAAGAAAAAAGAATAAATAGAGACAAAAGAATAGGGATGGGACCTAAACCTCTGGGAGGGAGCTGTGAAGGAGGAAAAGTTTCCACACACTAGGAAGTCCCTTCACTGGCAGGGATGGCGGGTGGGCGGGGGGAAGCTTTGGAGCCATGGAGGAGAGTGTAGCAATAGGGGTGCAGAGGGCAAAGCGGAGAGATTCCCACACAGAGGATCGGTGCCAACCAGCACTCAGCAGCCTGAGACTGCTTGTCTGCTCACCCACCAGAGCGGGTAGGGGCTGGAAGCTGAGGCTTGGGCTTTGGAGATCAGACCGCAGGGAGAGGACTGGTGCTGGCTGTGTGAAGACACCCTGAAGGGGGGCTAGTGTGCCACAGCTAGCTGGGAGGGAGGCCGGGAAAAAGTCTTCACCTGCTGGAGAGGCCAAAGACCATTGTTTCGGGGTGTGCAAGGAGAGGGGCTTCCTGCTCCATATGCCCACAGATGGCAGAGCACCACCTAAGTGAGCTTCAGAGATGGGCATGAGCCACGGCTATCATTTCAGACCCCAGAGACGGGCATGGACTGCTAACGCTGCCTCTGCTGCCACCAAGAATCCTGTGTGCAACTGCAGGTCACTTCCCACACCCCTCCCGGGAGCCTGTGCAGCACGCCACTGCCACAGTCCTGTGATCCAGGGACAACTTCCCTGGGAGAACACATGGTGCACTTCACACTGTTGCAAGGTCATGCCAGCCTCTGCTGCTGCGGGCTCGTCCCACATTCCAACTATGACTACCATACCCCTCCCTCTCCCCAGCCTGAGTGAGCAAGAGAGCCCTAATCAGCCACTGCTTTAACCCCCTCCTGTCTGGCTGGGGAACAGATGCCTGAGGGTGGCCTACATGCAGAGACAGGGTCAAAACCAAAGCTGAACCCCAGGAGCTGTGTGAACACGGAAGAGTAAGGGAAATTTCTCCATGCAGCCTCAGGACCAGTGGATTAAATCCCCACAATCAACTTGATAAACCCTGCAGCTGTGGAACACCTGAATAGACAATGAATGTTCCCAAAATTGAGGTGGTGGACTTTGGGAGCAACTGCTGACTTCGGATTTGCTTTCTGCATCTGACTTGTTTTTGGTTTTATGTTTATCTTAGTTTAGTTTTTAGTGCTTGTTATCATTGGTGGGTTTGTTTATTGGTTTGTTTCCTTTTTTTTTTTTCCTTTTTTCTCCTTTTGTGAGTGTGCATGTGTATGTTACTTTCTATGATTTTGTCTGTTTTGTTTTGCTTTTAACATTTGTTTTGGGGTTTTATCTGTTCATTTTCTTTTCTTCCTTTTCTTCCAAGCCATGTGGCTGGCAGGGTCTTGGTGCTCTGGGCAGATGTTGGGCCTGAGCCTCCAAGGTGGGAGAGCTGAGTCCAGGACACTGGACCACCAGAGACCTCCCGGCCTGAAGTAATATCAATTGGCAAGAGCTCTCCCAGAGATCTCCATCTCAACACTAAGACAGAGCTCCACCCAATGGCCAGCAAGCTCCAGTGCTGGATGCCCCATGTCAAACAACTAGCAAGACAGGAATACAACACCACCCATTAGCAGAGAGGCTGCCTAAAGTCATACTAAGTTCACAGATGCCCCAAAACACACCACCGGATGCAGCCCTGCCCACCAGAAGGACAAGATCCACCCTACCCACCAGAACACAGGCACCAGTCCCCCTCACCAGGAAGCCTACACAAGCCACTGAACCAACCTCACACACTGGGGGAAGACACCAAAAATAACAGGAACTATGAACCTGCAGCCTGCGAAAAGGAGACCCCAAACACAGTAAGTTAAACATAATGAGAAGACAGAGAAATACGCAGCAGATGAAGGAGCAAGGTAAAAACCCACCAGACCAAACAAATGAAAAGGAAATAGGGAGTCTACCTGAAAAAGAATTCAGAGTAATGATAGTAAAGATGATCCAAAATCTAGGAAACAGAATGGAGAAAATACAAGAAATGTTTAACAAGTACCTAGAAGAAATAAAGAGCAAAGAAACGATGATGAATAACAATAAATGAAATTAAAACCACTCTAGAAGGATTCAATAGCAGAATCACTGAGGCAAAAGAACAGATAAGTGATCTGGAAGATAGAATAGTGGAAATAACTGCTGCAGAGCAGAATAAAGAAAACAGAATGAAAAGAATTGAGGACAGTGTCAGAGACCTCTGGGACAACATTAAAAGCACCAACATTTGAATTATAGAGGTCCCAGAAAAAGAAGAGAAAGGGTCTGAGAAAATATTTCAAGGATTATATTTAAAAACTTCCCTAATATGAGAAAGGAAATAATCAAGTCCAAGAAGCGCAGAGAGTCCCATACAGGATAAATCCAAGGAGAAACACACCAAGACACATATTAATCAAACTATCAAAAATTAAATACAAAGAAAAAATATTAAAAGCAGCAAGGGAAAAGCAACAAATAACACACAAGGGAATCCCCATAAGATTAACAGCTGCTCTTTCAGCAGAAACTCTGCAAGCCAGAAGGGAGTGGCAGGACATATTTAAAGTGATGAAAGGGAAAAACCTACAACCAAGATCACTCTACCCAGCAAGGATCTCATTCAGCTTCGATGGAAAAATTAAAACCTTTACAAACAAGCAAAAGCTAACAGAATTCAGCATCACCAAACCACCTTTACAACAAATGCTAAAGGAATTTCTCTAGGCAGGAAACACAATAGAAGGAAAAGACCTACAATAACAAACCCAAAACAATTAAGAAAATGGTAATAGGAACATACATATTGATAATTACCTTAAATGTAAATGGATTAAATGCTCCAACCAAAAGACACAGACTGGCTGAATGGACACAAAAACAAGACCCATATATATACTGTCTACAAGAGACCCACTTCAGACCTAGACACATACAGACTGAAAGTGAGGGGATGGAAAAAGATATTCCATGCAAATGGAAACCAAAAGAAAGCTGGAGTAGCAATTCTCATATCAGACAAAATAGACTTCAAAATAAAGACTATTAGAAGAGACAAAGAAGTACACTACATAATGATCAAGGGATCGATCCAAGAAGAAGATATAACAATTGTAAATATTTATGCACCCAACATAGGAGCACCTCAATACATAAGGCAAATACTAACAGCCACAAAAGGGGAAATTGACAGTAACACATTCATAGTAGGGGACTTTAACACCCCACTTTCACCAATGGACAGACCATCCAAAATGAAAATATATAAGGAAACACAAGCTGTAAATGACACATTAGACCAGATGCAATTAATTGATATTTATAGGACATTCCATCCAAAAACAACAGAATACACCTTCTTCTCATGTGCACATGGAACATTCTCCAGGACAGATAATATCTTGGGACACAAATCAAGCCTCAGTAAATTTAAGAAAACTGAAATCGTATCAAGTATCTTTTCCGACCACAATGTTATGAGACTAGATATCAATTACAAGAAAAAAACTGTAAAAAATACAAACAAATGGAGGCTAAACAATATACTATTAAATAACCCAGAGATGAGTGAAGAAATAAAAGAGAAAATCAAAAAATACCTAGAAACAAATGACAATGAAAACACGACGACCCAAAACCTATGGGATGCAGCAAAAGCAGTTCTAAGAGGGAAGTTTATAGCAATACAATCCTATCTCAAGAAACAAGGAACATCTCAAATAAACAACCTAACTTTACACCTAAAGCAATTAGAGAAAGAAGAACAAAAACACCCCAAAGTTAGCAGAAGGAAAGAAATCATAAAGATCAGATTAGAAATAAATGAAGAAGGAATGAAGGCACAATAGCAAAGGTCAATAAGACTAAAAGCTGGTTCTTTGAGAAGATAAACAAAATTGATAAAACTTTAGCCAGTCTCATCAAGAAAAAATGGGAGAATACTCAAATCATCAGAATTAGAATTGAAAAAGGAGAAGTAACAACTGGCACTGCAGAAATACAAAGGATCATGAGAGATTACTACAAGCAACCATATGCCAATAAAATGGACAACCTGGAAGAAATGGACAGATTCTTAGAAAAGTACAATCTTCCAAGACTGAACCAGTAAGAAATAGAAAATATGAACAGACCAATCACAAGCACTGAAATTGAAACTGTGATTAAAAATCTTCCAGCAAACAAAAGCCCAGGACCAGATGGCTTCACAGGCGAATTCTATCAAACATTTAGAGAAGAGCTAACACCTATCCTTCTCAAACTCTTCCAAAATATAGCAGAGGGAGGAACACTCCCAAACTCATTCTACAGGGCCACCATCACCCTGATATGAAAACCACACAAAGATGTCACAAAAAAAGAAAACTACAGGGCTTCCCTGGTGGTGCAGTGGTTGAGAGTCCGCCTGCCAATGCAAGGGACCCGGGTTCATGCCCTGGTCTGGGAGGATCCCACAGGCTGTGGAGCGGCTGGGCCCATGAGCCATGGCTGCTGAGCCTGTGCTTCCGGAGCCTGTGCTCTGCAACGGGAGGGGCCACAGCAGTGAGAGGCCCACGTACTGCAAAAAAAAAAAAAAAAGAAAAAAGAAAACTATAGGCCAATGTCACTGATGAACATAGATGCAAAAATCGTCAACAAAATACTAGCAAATAGAATCCAATAGCACATAAAAAGGATCATACACCATGATCAAGTGGGGTTTATCCCAGGAATGCAAGGATTCTTCAATATATGCAAATCAATCAATGTGATACACGATATCAACAAACTGAAGGATAAAAACCATACAATAATCTCAATAGACGCAGAAAGCTTTTGACAAAATTCAACACCCATTTATGATAAAAACTTTCCAGAAAGTGGGCAGGGAGGGAACCTACCTCAACATAATAAAGGCCATATATGACAAACCCACAGCCAACATCATTCTCAATGGTGGAAAACTGAAACCATCTCCTCTAAGATTAGGAACAAGGCAAGGCTGCCCACTCTCACTGCTTTTATTCAACATAGTTTTGGAATTTTTAGCCACGGCAATCATAGAAGAAAAAGAAATAAAAGGAATCCAAATCAGAAAAGAAGACGTAAAACTGTCACTGCTTGCAGATGACATGATACTATACATAGAGAATCCTAAAGATGCTACCAGAAAGCTACTAGAGCTAATCAATGAATTTGGTAAAGCAGCAGGAGACAAAATTAATGCACAGAAATCTTTTGCATTCCCATACACTAATTACAAACTATCTGAAAGAAATTAAGGAAACACTCCCATTTACCACTGCAACTACAAGAGTAAAATACCTAGGAATAAACCTACCTAAGGAGACAAAAGACCTGTATGCAGAAAACCGTAAGACAATGATGAAAGAAATTAAAGACGACACAAACAGAGGGAGAAATGTACCATGTTCTTGGACTAGAAGAATCAACATTGTGAAAATGACTATACTACCAAAGGCATTTTTCACAGAACTAGAACAAAAAATTTTACAATTTGTATGGAAACACAAAAGACCCCGAATAGCCAAAGCAATCTTGAGAAAGAAAAACAGACCTGGAGGAATCAGGCTCCCTGACTTCAGACTATACTACAAAGCTACAGTAATCAAGACTATATAGTACTGGCACAAAAACAGAAATATAGATCAATGGAACAGGATAGAAGGCTCAGTGATAAACCCACACACATATGGTCACCTTATCTTTGATAAAGGAGGCAAGATTATACAATGGAGAAAAGACAGCCTCTTCAATAAGTGGTGCTGAGAAAACTGGACAGCTTCATGTAAAAGAATGAAACTAGAACACTTCCTAACACCATACACAAAAATAAACTCAAAATGGATTAAAGACCTAAATGTAAGGCCAAACACTATAAAACTCTTCGATGAAAACATTGGCAGAACACTCTATGATATACATCACAGCAAGGTCCTTTTTGACCCACTTCCTACAGAAATGGAAATAAAACCAAAAATAAACAAATAGGACCTAATGAAACTTAAAAGCTTTTGCACAGCAAAGGAAACCATAAAGAAGACGAAAAGATAACCCTCAGTACAGGAGAAAATATTTGCAAACGAAGCACCTGACAAAGGATTAATCTCCAAAATATACAAGTAGCTCACACAGCTCAATATCAAAAAAATAAACAACCCAATCCAAATATGGGTGTAAAACCTAAATAGATATTTCTCCAAAGAAGATATACAGATTGCCAACAAACACATGAAAGGATGCTCAACATCACTAATCATTAAAGAAATGCAAATCAAAACCACAATGAGGTATCATCTCACACCAGTCAGAATGGCCATCATCAAAAAATCTACAAACAATAAATGCTGGAGAGGGTGTGGAAAAAAGGGAAACTTCTTGGATGGTTGGTGGGATTGCAAATTGATACAGTCACTATGGAGAACAGTATGGAGGTTCCTTAAAAAACTAAAAATAGAACTACCATATGACCCAGCAATCCCACAACTGGGCATATACCCTGAGAAAACCATAATTCAAAAAGAGACATGTACCACAATGTTCATTGCAGCACTATTCACAATAGCCAGGACATGGAAGTAACCTAAGTGTCCATCAACAGAAGAATGGATAAAGAACATGTGGCACATATACACAATGGAATATTACTCAGCCATAAAAAGAAACGAAATTGAGTTATTTGTAGTGAGATGGATGGAACTAGAGTCTGTCATACAGAGTGAAGTAAGTCAGAAAGAGTAAAACAAATACTGTGTGCTAACACATATATATGGAATCTAAAAAAAAATGATTCTGATGAACCCAGGGGCAGGACTGGAATAAATATGCAGACGTAGAGAATAGACTTCAGGACACAGGGGATGGTGGGGAGAGCGTAAGCTGGGATGAAGTGAGAGAGTGGCATGGACATATACACACTACTAAATGATGTAAAATAGATAGCTAGTAGGAAGCAGCTGCATCGCACAGGGATATCAGCTCAGTGTTTTGTGATCACCTAAAGGGGTGGGATAGGGAGGGTGGGAGGGAGGCACAAGAGGGAGGGGATATGGGGATATAGGTATAGCTGATTCACTTTGTTATACAGCAGAAACTAACAGAATATTGTAAAGCAATTATACTCCAGTAAAGATGTTAAAAAAATAAAAAACACAGAGTAAGGGAGGGGAGAAGGGGAGAAATAATATACAATCTAGAACCTCCCATGGCACTACATTATCCAGAAGGCACCCTGAAACTCTCAGAATGTTATTTTTCACAAAATACCATTTTCCCCCTCACTGTGGAAAGCATAAGCAATGACATGTAACAAAAAAATTTTATATATACTAGATGAGAAACATACATAGACATAGATATATATACATACACACATATTATTATTAATACATGTAGTTTAGATTAAAAATCTGTAAAAATATTATAAAGAGAGTTCATGGATGTACATACAAAAATCACAGTGAAATAATATAGTAAGCTTCTACCCTGATTATCTACACATGGAATTCTTAATAAAATAGGCATAGCACATATGTATTATCCATATCTGTTTTTTAAAAACTGCTATACTATTAATATACACACATAGGCAACTGACATAATTCATAGACTACTTTAGTCCTAATTCTGTCACCAACTAGGTCTGTGATTTGAGCAAGCCATTTAACACTTCTAGATCTCACTTTCTTCATCTGAAAAATGAAGCATTATACTAGATAATGTAAGTTCCCTACTAGCTCCAATATTTTGTAAGCTGTGAAATGATTCCTTTTCAAGGAGACAGAGAGAGAGCCTTACAGCTCACTCATTACTTAAAATACTATTTACTTAGATATGTTCATATATGCCCTCACCTCATAGATAACATTTAATACAGCTTAGATGTATTACAGTCTGACCTTAGTCTTACTTAGTCTTACTATCAGTTCCAAGTGATTTTTGTTGTAATATTTTTGCATTTCAATATGCTAGTTCAAAATGCACTCTATTGATATATAAGGATACTTTTAAAAGATGAGTAACCATTTATGGTAAACATATATTTTAATGACTCATGTAATGATTCACATCCTTTCCTTGTTGGTATTTCTTGGAGTTCCATTCATAGATCTAGTCTCTTCACACTGGCCTATCCCATTCACAGCCATAGTTTAAAACTATCACAAAAATGCTGGTCTTCCACATCTGTATTTTAGCCCAGATCTACCTCCTGAAGGCTCTATTTATGTATTCATCTTTCATTTACATATTACCATCTGTTGCCATTATTTGAAATCCAACACACTGAACGAAGAACTCATCTCCCACTCCTCTGCCAAATCTGCTCTTCTTCCTCTATTCACTGCCTCAATGAATAAGAACGAAGTCCACTCAGGTGCTCAAGCCAGAAATTTAAAGCCAACTTTGACTTGTCCTCTCTCACTCCTCACATCCAATTAGTTATGAAATCTTATTGAACTGAGGCATCACTCTTTTATATCTCTTCAATACTCTTTATTCCCACTGCCATTATTGGTAATATCCTAATTTCTTACTGGATCCTGACAATAGCTTTTTTAAAAATAACAAATGTTGGCAAGGATATGGAGAAAAGGGAACCCTAGTATACTGTTTGTGGGAATGTAAATTGGTGCAGCCACTATGGAACAGTATGGAGGTTTCTCAAAAAATTAAAAATAGAACTACCATATGATCCTTCAATTCCACTTCTGGGTATTCATCTGAAGGAAATGAAAACACTAACTAGGAAAGATATCCACACCCCCACGTTCACTGCAGTATTATTTTTAACAGCCAAGACATGGAAGTAACTTAAGTGTTGATGGATGAATGGATAAAGAAAGCATGGTATGTACATTCAATGGAATATTATTGTCATTAAAAAGAAGGAAATCCTGTCATTTTCCACAGCACATATATACCTTGAGGGCATCATGCTAAGTGAAATAAGTTAGAGAAAGACAAATACTGTATGATCTCCCTTATATGTAGAATCTAAGCAAACAAACATACACTGAACTCATAGATACAGGAAACAGACTGGTGATTACCAGAGGTGAGGGTTGAAGGGCAAGTGAAATGAGTGAAGGCAGTCCAAAGGTACAAACTTCCAGTTATAAGATAAATAAGTACTGAGGATTTAGCATGGTGGCTATAGTTAACAGTAATGTACTATATATTTGAAAGTTGCTAAGAGAGTAGACCTTAAAAGTTTTCATCACAAAGAAAAAAAAATTTGTAACTATGTGTGATGATGGATGTTAACTAGACTTATTGATCATTTCACAATGTATACATATATCGAATGATTATAGTGTACACCTGAAACTAATATAATGTATGTGTCAATTATATCAATAAAAATTTTAAGTCAATTTTATTGAGGTATTATTCACACGGAATAATACCTACATATTTTAATTATACAGTTCAATGAGTTTTGAAAAATGTAAACACCCATGTAACCACTATCACAATCACTATACAGAACATTTATATCAACCCAGAGAGTTCCCAGGGCCCGTCTACAATCAATTCTAGTGCTTGCACCCACACCTCACCCCAGACACACAATGATCTAATTTCCATCACCACAGATTCATTTCGCCTATTCCAGAGAATCACATAAATGTAACCACATAATATGTACTTTTTTGTGTCTGGCTTCTTTTGTTCAGTATTACTGTCTGTGAACTTCATCCATGTTACTGCATGTATCAGCAGTTTGTTTATCTTTCATTGTTATGCCGTATTCTAGTGCTCATCCACTTTAAGTTTGTTTATCCACTGTAATTGCTTCTTATCTGCTCTACCTGCTACCAGACACACAGACTTTGATCCATTTTCATACTGCTTCTAGAGTCATCTTTCTAAAACGCAAATCTGGTTATGCCATTCATTTCTTTCAATGGCTCCTCACTGCCTGCAGAATAAAGGACAAACTCCTAATCAAGACATTCATGAACCTCCCATGCCCTAGTCCCTGATGCCCTCTCAAAACCCATATAGGGCTTCCCTGGTGGCACAGTGGTTGAGAGTCCGCCTGCCGATGCAGGGGACGCGGGTTCGTGCCCTGGTCCGGGAGGATCCCACATGCCGCGAAGCGGCTGGGCCTGTGAGCTATGGCTGCTGAGCCTGTGCGTCCGGAGCCTGTGCTCTGCAATGGGAGAGGCCACAACAGAGAGAGGCCCGCGTATCGCAAAAAAAAAAAAAAAAACATATAAACATGCAATCTGAATACATTCAAACTGAGGGGAAAAAAAAGAATGTTTCAAGTAATTTCTGGAATGAAATTTAGGCCTAGAGGCTCCAGATGACTTCAAATTAACCCCATACATTTTGGAACTGACACAAATACTGAACAGTAAATACTGAACTGTACTTCACAGGTATCATGTGGTCAATTTCTAACATAGCACCTTGCCTTCATGTAATATTTCACCTAAAATATCATAATTATGACATAAAGGCATAATCTTTTATGCATAAGCCATAACCACATTAAAGATGAAACTTTGTATCATGCTTTTGTACTTATTTCAAGAGCATTTTCCATAAAAATACTACTTTTAATAGCTAAAAAATATTCTAAAAAAATGCATTCATCTAAAAAATATAACACACTTAAACTTTTTTCCTATAACTGGGCATTCAGGTTGCCTCTAAATTTTTGTGTTAAATTTAAGTAATACTATAATAAACACTTTCATGTACAAAGTGTATTTTACATTTCAGATAATTTCTTTGGCATAGAATCCCACAAGGGGAATTACCTGCATTCAGAAAGTATGAATAATTTATTATTTTAATATATTTATTAAAACATTATCAAATAACATATGAAAATAATTGTAACACCTTGGCTACACTCACCCCACCCCAGCCTTGTTTCTCAGGGATAATCTCATTTATTATTCACTTGCTTTAGTTCTTATACTACACTTTCCCTATTTATCAACTACAGATATTATTTTTTGACTTTTTATCATGATAAATGAGCACTTAGCTCAATTACACTACTTCTTACCTCCTCTATTAAATCTGCGGAAGGTTAACTTTGTAATGTCAAATAATACACTTAATTCTCTCTCAGCTTTTAATAGTATGTCTTTATATTAGTATCCTTAGTCTTTTCCAACTTCTAATAGCTATGCATTTACTTTTACATTGTTACAGGTAACAACATTTACAATTTATTTTGAAACCATAAAAAAGTTGTCCATGTTAATGGTTTTTGAAACTTGAAAATTAAATGAATATTTACATTATGATTATATAAATATTGTTAACTGAAGTAGTAAGTTGTCATTATGCTTCCTTCTACCGGATACCAATACTATATCCCCTAGACCACTCAAAGGAAAATATTCTTACATCATGGTCAATGGATTATCTTACAACTCTGATTCTAGCCATTATGAAATAGTAACAACGTTTCACATAAAGTATTAAAAGTTATAACTTCCAAAAACCATGCCAAGTTCTAACTTGCCAATACTACCAAAGTCCAATGCCAGGTTTCCAAATTTAAGACTATCTGAGTCCAAAATTTTTTATCATCTGTAAAGGGTGCAGACTAAGTCAGAAAGTATCCCCACCTGCCAGAGCATCCCGATAAAGCTGCACAAAATGGTTAAAGATATCCTTCGGCAAGCATTTTTCATCTGGTAGACACTGTAGAAGAATGACTATCTCAGACTGACCCACTGCATGCATTCCCTTGGTTGTGAAACACCAGCACTTCCTGTTCACATCTGTAGATGAAATAAAAAGAAATGAAGACATTCTTTTCAATCCTTACCCTTAAGAAATGCACAGACATCTTTGTTATAATACACCAAAGAATAAAATAGATCACACTGAGTCTGTATAATTCTGCTGTGAACTGTCACTGCACTGAGCCAAAGGACTATTGCAGAAAATAAAGCATACCAATGCCTCTTGCTCTAAGCAAACACTTAGAAAAACAACTGGAAGGGAAGTAAAAGAAGTAATAGTGAAAGAAAGTGCACTAAAAACTTTTAACTTCTATTATAAAAAGGTGTATTAAAAGAAACAACATTCCATTAACAATGAAATAAATTAAACCAAACTATGCATCCTCAGCTATAATGATTAAAGGATATATTCCCCCACCTGTGTGTGTGTGTGTATGTGTGTGTGTGTGTGTGTGTGTGTATAATTAAATCACTTTACTAAGGGAAATAATTAAAACTAGAAACAAGAAAAACAAGAAAAGCAATTATTATAGCCTTGGATTCAGGCTATGGCCTAAAGAAAATATATTTTGATATATACTTATTAAATTTAACCTGTGACTAAAAGAGTCTAGCTATTTAAATTATAGTTTTCCTGGGAGAAAATTCTAGATAATCAGCAACAGGACTTTACTTGACTTCATCTGGTAAAAAGCAGTGAAACAGATGGCTTTTCTGGACTAATTACTTCTACTTCTTCACTTTAAGGCTATGTAGAGTCACAACAGCACAAGCTATACGTAGTTCAAAAATAATAATTGATAATTGATTTTTATCAAATATCAAATATCAAATATCAAATAATTGATATTTTTATTATTTGTATGCCAACACAACAAGATCCCCAATGGAACTGAAAAAGGGTTCAAATAAAATTATGGATATCATGATGTAAATCAACACTAATAAAAGATTCCTTTCTTTCATTCTGTGAATTGTTTCTTTATATACCTAAACAAGAGGTGCCAATCCAACTATATTAAGATGGTGCACACTTAAGGAACTCTAGGTTAGCTATTTTCTAAGCATAACTTATAAACTAGATACGGTAAATTGAAATTTCCAGCAAATTATTTTAAAATATGATCCTAGAAGGAAAGGTGGCAAGCATTAGCAGCTGGCCAAACATACAAGGGTGTGATTAGCAAACAAACCAGAAACCTGCATTTCATTTATACAGAACCTCTGAAGAATTTAGCATATTGGTGTTTCTGGTTTCCAAGGACAACGTAAAAGAAATACATAATGGGAACTGGAGGACTGTTCCCCAATGCTTCCTTCCTCTCTCCAAAACTCTGCCTATTAACATTCATCCAGTATAAATGCATTCTCTATTTTCCAATACCATACTGGATTCAAGATTCTAGGTTACTATCCTCTCTCTTATTCTGATACCTAAGAAGCTAGCACCAAGAACTGAGAAGTTTCTTCTGAATCCTAAATTGTGATGTCCTGAAGTTTTACTATGTGTTAGTTAACACTTCTCCCAAATAAGGTTTTGCACCATGATTAAGGTTTCTGGGATTTAAACCTAGCATGTAAATTGACCCCCCTGGATAATTTATCCACCTCCAGTTATTCTGGTGGTGAGTTGTGACTTAGCATACCCATCTCAGAAAGAACTTAACTCAGATGAGTTCAAGTTTCGTTTGGCTTTCCTCCATGGAGAATTCACCTATCTCACCCTTTGACTAAAAGCAAGTCTCAATCAGTCCAACAGTTGTCCTTGGGGATATATAATTTTATACAAACCAACTTCTTCCGTACCCAGTTTTCATTAAGATGTGGCTCTACATAAAAATACTTGCGTGTAATGAATTTAATGACTCAGTATCTCATTTTAATTTAAAAAAACAAATTTCCAACTTACAATTTACAATTTTAACCATTGACAACAAATTTGCATTTAAAACAAATACAAGTGGGTCAGGGCCACCATCCTCCAATTGCTGCATTACTGAAATCTGTGATGGTTTCTCTTCTACAGCATAGTCTGTAAGGGGAGAAAACAATGTAAGCCATTGGTTAAAGAGACAAATCAAGACAGAAATCTGTTGGAGGAATGGCCTTATTATTCACAGGAAAGAGATAAGCAATTGATTTGTATACAGGTTTCACAGGGTGAACACAGGTTTATATCTGCTATCCGAGTGGCATATTAATAGTGCCCCTTTCACTCTTAAAAGTGCTCCAGTCCAGTCTGGATGATAACATGGTTATCCTATTTATAGACTTCTCCACGCAATGGTTTAGGCTGCAGTCTAAAAACAACCCTTTGATTTAACAAAAATCCTCCAACTATCATAATAAGAATTTCACATATTACATGTTCTAAGACCAACATTTAAAATAATCCATGATATACAAGTAAGTGATAATATACTAGTTACCTCTAGAAAGGATGTCTAGGGGTTGAAGCAGAGGGGAATCCTACTTTTTACTCTATATGCTTTTGTACTGTTGAGATTTTTTACCATTAAAAAAAAATCAAACTTTAAAAAATGCACCCAGACAATAAAAGTATCATAAGCGACTGGTTTTATGAAACAATTCCTCTAAGTATAAGTCAAGAAAGAGTTCAGTACAAAATAACACGATTTCCCACTGACCAATAGAAACCAAAATGTATTTTGGAAATGTATACACTATCAATGAAAATATTTACTGAAAAGAGAAATACTAAGTGACTTTGAAAAAATTTTTTTAATTAAGTTTTTCCACTGGAATACAAAATAGCAAAATTCTGGTTAAGACATAGTAATATGATTTAAGAAAGTGAATATACAATAGATAACTAGTTGCTGCTTCTTGGTAGGAGAGGTTTTGACAATTAGATTTAATGGATGTGACTTTTAATGAAAATGGAACCCTGAAATCTTATTTTAACAGCAGAGTAGGCCAATTTAATTTCTTATTAATTTAAGATTTATTAAAATAACCCAAATTTGAAACCTAAGTAGCAAATTTACTTACAAAAGAATATTTTTAGAGGGTCCTAGTAAAGGAGCAAAGGCATTATACAATCAAAAGAAGGCTTAACTTTATGTGAAAGTTCATTGTTGAACTATCTGAGGCACAAGCTGCATTTGATAGTATGATCATTCAGCCAACACTACTGAGAGCCTAATATAGGCCCAGCACCATGCTAGGAGCAGAAGACACAAACATGAATTCAGACTGAAGGAATTCATGGTCTATAGAGAATAAAGAATCAGACCTATAAATATCTAAATTACAATGAAAAATGTGTTAATATAGTAACAGTCTATAAGAATTTCTATTTGAACAGAAATGAGGATGTAAAACACTACTACATAGACAGCCGAGGTAGGATTCAGAGAAGTTTTCCATTAATATGGATTTTGAAAGGTTGAGGAATTATTCAAGGAGTCTAGCATATAGAAGGGCATTCTACTCTAGACAGAGGAAAGAAAGATTAAAAAAATATTAATTACATGCCTACTTTGTACCAATTTTCTTGCTATGTACTTTCAGGTATGACATCTGATTTATTATTCATAATGACTCTTAATTAGCTATAGTTACCTAATTTTTAAAAAAAAATCTACGAAAAATATTCAGAGAGGATAAATGACTTGCCCACTGGATCATACAGCTGGAATGGACTGTTACCAGATTAAAACTCAGGCTGGTCCAGCTCTGAAATCCATTCTCTTCCCACTATTCCACAGCATAAGAAAAAGCATGGAAGTATGAAATGTGAATATTCAGAAAACAGTAAATAACCTGTAGCATGCCTGTAAAGTACCGGGGTGTTGGTTGGAAATAAAATTAGATAAGTTGAGATAAGGTTACAAGGAACACTGTATGCCATGGTAAGCAATTTATACGGAAGGCACTGGGAACCCATTGAATTTTCTAAGCAAGAACAATCTATGATAATACCTACGTTTAAAAAGATAACTGGGCCTAATCAAACTTATAAGCTTTTGCACTGCAAAGGAAACCATAAACAGAACAAAAAGAAAACCTACGGACTGGGAGAAAATATTTGCAAATGATGCAACCGACAAGGGCTTAATTTCCAAAATATACAAACAGCTCATAACAGCTTAATATCAAAAAAATAACCTAATCAAAAATGGGCAGAAGACCTAAGGAGATATTTCTCCAAAGACATACAGATGGCCAACAGGCACATGAAAAGATGCTCAACATCTCTAGTTAGTAGAGAAATGCAAACCAAAACCACAATGAGGTACCACCTCACACCAGTCAGAATGGCCATCATTAAAAGTCTATGAATAACAAATGCTGGAGAGGGTGTGGAAAAAAGGGAACCCTCCTACACTGTTGGTGGGAATGTAAACTGGTGAAGCCACTATGAAGAACAGTATGGAGGTTCCTCAAAAAACTAAAAAAAGAGTTGCCATATGATCCAGCAATCCCACTCCTGGGCATATACCCAGGCAAAACTATAATTTGAAAAGATACATGCACCCCTATGTTCATAGTAGCACTATTTACAATAGCCAAGACATGGAAACAACCTAAGTGTCCATCGATAGACAAATGGATAAAGAAGATGTGGTGTGTGTGTGTGTGTGTATACACACACACACACACACACACACACACAACGGAATATTACTAAGCCATAAAAAAGAATGAAATAATGTTATTTGCAGCTACATGGGTGGACCTAAAGATTATCATACTAAGCCAAGTAAGTCAGAAAGAGAAAGACAAATACCGTATGATATCACTTATATGTGGAATCTAAAATATGACACAAATGAACTTATCTATGAAACAGAAACAGACTCACAGACATAGAAAACAGACTTGTGGTTGCCAGGGGGGAGGAGAGTGCAGGGGAGGGTTGGATTGGGAGTTTGGGCCTAGCAGATGCAAACTATTGATATTATATATAGAATGGATAAACGACAGGTCCTATTGTATAGCACAGGGAACTATGTTCAATATCCTGGAACAAACCATGATGGAAAATAGTATCAAAAAGGATATATATACATGTATAACTGAATCACTTTGCTGTACACCAGAAATTAACACAACATTGTAAATCAACTATACTTTAAAAGAAAAGATAACTGGCACCAGTATGTAAGAGTAAATAAAGGAGAGAAAGACTGAAGGCAGGGAGACCAGGTAAAAGACGAGGACAAAACTGAGGAGAGATTATTGATAAACCATCTCGACAAAACTGAGGAGAGATTATTGATAAATCATCTCCTGAAAATATACTGACTGGATGCTGATCTGGATCTATCAACAAGAAACTTCTGCATAAAGATAAGCATTCTTTTTTTTTTTTTTTTAATTTACTTTTTTGCTGCATTGGGTCTTCATTGTTGCACCCGGGCTTTCTCTAGTTGCTGCGAGCAGGGGCTACTCTTTGTTGTGGTGCGCCGGCTTCTCATTGCGATGGCTTCTCTTGTTGCAGAGCATGGGCTCTAGGCACGTGGGCTTCAGCAGCTGTGGCTCACGGTCTCTAGAGCGCAGGTTCAGTAGTTGCGGTGCATGGGCTTAGTTGCTCTGCGGCATGTGGGATCTTCCCGGACCAGGGCTCGAAGCCGTGTCCCCTGCATTGGCAGGTGGATTCTTAACCACTGCGCCACCAGGGAAGCCCAAGGTAAGCATTCTTTTGACTGATTAGTAACTTTGCGTCTTACCAGGATTCACTAAAAATATTTTTTAACAGAAAATTGCTACTTAAGTTCAAAGCTCTCCACTTACTATATACACATTTCTGAATGTGTACTGTACTTCAAAACAAGAAGTTAAATTAATGTACTGACTGTATCATATGGGCTAATCCTAGAACTATAAGCAACTCTTCAGAGTATTATGTGCTTTGGAATATGAAGAACTGCCAATAAGCTACATTTATACACAGTGGGAATTAAAAATAATATTACATCCTTCCAACATAGGAAATGATAATATAAAAACATAAATATCTTCTCTAAAACAATCAGTAACAGCACCAATGCTTTTCATGGCACTGAGTAGTCACCTTCTTTGTTGGAGAAGAGAAAGGTGATTATCACTTGAATTCTATCTCCTTCCCTTAATTAGAAGGCAACATTTGGCATATATAACTATCCCTGTTTAAACATCTAAGTCCACATACCTCCTTTTACACCAGTGGAGATGAGAATGGGAGGAAGGCCATCTTCAGGAATAAGGTTCATTGCACTGCCAACAGGACTTCCAACCTGAGTTATACTTCCAGAGAATAGAGAAATATCCGTCTAGGAAAAGCAAATAAGCAAAGAGAGCATTACACACAATTGAAGACTTCTGCAGAATAAACTCAAGACTACAAATGGGAATTTAAGTGAAAATTTCATATTCATACTTTTTGAAAGAGAGCACAAGATACTCATTAACCTGTGGTTTCCCAAGGACTGGGCTTATACTATGAAAATGTTTATAATTGTATAGTTTCTCCTTTTGGCATCATCAAATCATAGTAATGAGAGAAAAGATCTTGTAACCTGGGTTAAAGCTTCCTTTACCAAGGTTTCTTTTGCCATAAAAGAAAAATATTTTTTAAACTTGCAGTGGCAACAGAAAAAAACTTCCAATATTATCTCATAATTTCTGAACCTTGAGAATTGGGGTGACCGTTGTACAACAATGTGAATGTAATTAAAAATGATTAAAATGGTAAATTTTATGTTATGTCTTTTTTACCACAATAAAATAATTAACTTTGATGAAGGAGTTTTCATGTACTTTGTCATGAAATTAAACTTCAAGTTCTTTTTTCTTTGCATTAATATGAAGATCACATTAACTACACTTAATAAAGTATAATGTTGCAAAATACATTGAGTGGGGTTAAATCCACTTAACAATTTAATAGAATATGCTCAAAGATCTATTAAAATGATGCTCTATATTCTTCTTAGGCAAGAAATAGAAGTTTTAAGCACTATTTACAATAGCCAAGACATGGAAGCAACCTAAGCATCCACTGACAGATGAATGGGTAAAGAAGATGTGGTACGTACACACACACACACACACACACACACACACACACACACAGAGGAATATTACTCAGCCATAAAAAAGAAGGAAATAATGCCATATGTAGCAACATGGATGGACCTAGAGATTATCATACTAAGTAAAGTAAGCCAGAAAGAGAAAGACAAATATATCACTTATATGTGGAATCTAAAAAAAAAATGGTACAAATGAACTTATTTACAAACAGACTCACAGACTTAGAAAACAAACTTATGTGTACCAAAGGGGAAGGGTGGGGAGTGGGTGATAAATTAGGAGCTTGGAATTAACAGATACACACCAGTTTACATAAAATAGATAAACAACAAGGTCCTACAGTATAGTACATGGAACTATATTCAGTATCTTGTAACAATCTATAAAGGAAAAGAATCTGAAAAAGAATATATATATATACATACATATATATATATATATATAAAAAAACGGAATCACTTTGCTGTACACCAGAAATTAATACAACATTGTAAATCAATAATACTTCCATTTTTAAAAAAGAAAGCTTTTAAGAAGTTAAAGGAAAAGCATATAAAAACTTTTTAACATGTTTAGGGACTTCCCTGGTGGCACAGTGGCTGGGACTCTGTGCTCCCAATGCGAGGGGCCCTGGTTTGGTCCCTCACTGGGGGGCTGGGTGCCGCATGCATGCTGCAGCTGGGAGTTTGCATGCCGCAACTAGGGAGCCTGCCAGCCGCAACTGGGGGGCCCACGAGCCGCAGCTGGGGAGCCCGCCTGTCACAACTAGGACCCGGCACAACCAGATGAATAATAAAATAAGTAAAAAAATTTTTAAATACATAGGATTCTCATTTAAAAAAAACTGTTTAACATGTATAAAAATGTTTATAGCAGCTTTACTCAAATAGCCAAAGTGTGGAAACAATCCAAATGTCCATTAATAGGAAAATAGATAAATTGTGGTACAGCCATATGATGAAATATTACTCAGAAATAAAAATATTTACTTTTGATGCACACAACACAGATAAATCTCATTAAGTATTTTTAAAATAAATTTATTTATTTATTGGCTGCATTGGGTCTTCGTTGCTGCGCGCGGGCTTTCTCTAGTTGCGATGAGTAGGAGTTACTCTTTGTTGCAGTGCGCAGGCTTCTCATTGCAGTGGCTTCTCTTTGTTGTGGAGCATGAACTCTAGGCACTCGGGCTTTAGTAGCTGTGGCTCACAGGCTCTAGAGCACAGGCTCAGTAGTTCTGGCGCTCAGGCTTAGCTGCTCTGCGGCATGTGGGATCTTTCCGGACCAGGGCTCAAACCCGTGTCGCCTGCATTGGCAGGCAGATTCTTAACCACTGTGCCACCAGGGAAGTACCTCATTAAGTATTAGAGTTTCAGAAGCTAGACACAAAACATTATATATTATATTTTTCCATTTATATGAAATTCAAAAACAGGCAAAACTAATCTACGGTGATACAAGTCCAAATAATGGTTACCTTGGGGGAAAGGGGGCAGGTATTGACAGAAAAAGGGCATGAAGGAAACTTCTATAGTGATAGAAATGTTCTGTGTATCTTTATCTAGGTGGTGGTTACACGGGTGTGTGTGTCTATATGTATATATAGAGACACACACACATATATGTATGTTCATCATGTGTTTCCTAAAGATTAATGCTCCTTAAGTACTTTGCTATATATATTTTATACTTGAATAAAGATTAAAACTATTTTAAAAAATGCCTATGTCTTATATTTTTGTCTATACTGTCTATAATTTAGGACTGTAAGTTTTTAGTAGGTTTTTGCTAAAATTTTTGCAGTGTTCTCAGTACATCGTCCTATTAGGAAATGTGGAAAATTGTATTGGCTAAACATTACTGATTTGAAGTAAATCAATAAAGTTAGATTTAGAATAGGAAATAAAGTAACCTATTCTAACTTGTTATTTAGTGATGCATAAATCTACCTTTTGATATTGTAAGAAGTGGTCATCTGGCTTCTACTTAAATATCATCTATGAAAAGAAGTTGTTTCATTTACTGAGCACCTTTTAAGTGCCAGGCACTCTATTATTAGGTCATAAAGATGACAAAAATATATTCAACTCTGGCCCTAAAGAATTTGTTTTCCCTCATTTTACCAGATAAATATTAAAATAAAGTGTTGAACAATGTGAGAGCACAGAAATAAAATAACTAACTTGTTTGTTTCTCTTAAACTGACCTGAACTTTGTTTCCTTATAATAGTAATTCACTAGACCTTCCTCATTCATTCAAAACATTTATGCTTTAAGAACCTATCATAGGGGCTTCCCTGGTGGTGCAGTGGTTAAGAATCCGCCTGCCAATGCAGGGGACATGGGTTCAAGCCCTGGTCCAGGAAGATCCCACATGCCACGGAGGAACTAAGCCCATGCGCCACAACTACTGAGCCTGCGCTCCAGAACCCATGCGCCACAACTACTGAGCCCACGCGCCACAACTACTGAAGCCTGTGATCCTAGAGCCCGTGCTCTGCAACAAGAGAAGCTACTGCAATGAGAAGCCTGCGCACAGCAATGAAGAGCAGCCCCCGCTCGCCGCAACTAGAGAAAGCCCATGCACAGCAACGAAGACCCAGCACAGCCCCCCAAAATAAATAAATAAATAAATAAAAATTTTAAAAAAAGAACCTATCATATAATTTAAGAGATGTAAACGAAGTTTTGTAGAAAGAAAAAAGTCATCACTGTATAAACACTATAGTTATAATTGATTTAGGTAAGATTGTCAAAGGACAGTAAAATCACGGGACTTCCCTCGTGGTCCAGTGGTAAAGAATCTGCCTTACAATGCATGGGACACGGGTTTGATCCCTGGTCAGAGAATTAAGATCCCACATGCCGCGGGGCAACTAAGCCTGTGCACCACAACTACTGATCTCATGCGCCTCAACTAGAGAGCCTGTGTGCTGCAAACTACAGAGCCCACATGCCCTGGAGCCCACACGCCACAACTAGAGAGAAGCCCGCGCACCACAACAAAGAGCGCAGGGGCCACAACGAAAGATCCTGTATGCCTCAACGAAGACCGCACGTGTTGCAACTAAGACCTGAAGCAGTCAAAAATAAATAATAAAGAAATCTTTAAAAAGTAAATATATATATATATATATATATATATATATATATATATATATATATATATATATATATATATATATATATATATATATATATATATATATATATATATATATATATATATAAAGGACAGTAAAATCATTGACTGAAAGATTGTAGGGGAACAGGACACCCAGAGTCTCAAAGTATCACCCCTCACTTTACTTTTTAATTGCAAAGAGGAAAAGCTACTTCTGCAGTGGAGAAACACAGGAGACATCAATTTAACCAATTATCAAACTGATACTTCTTGATGTGTTCCACTAAGAAATGACCATCACTTATGGTAGTATTATTCTTGCCAAAAATATTTAATCTGAAACTAAAATCATGAGGAAAAAACCAGAAAACAGAAATTAAGGACTTTATGCCAAACATGGCCTAAATGCTTCCAAAATGTTAATGATGTGAAAGACAAAAAAGTGGGAGAACTGTTCTAAATTAAAGAAAATCAAAGAAACATGAGAACTAAATGCAATTGTGATCCTTGATGGTATCCTAATTTTTTAAAAAAGACTTTAATAAAAAAATTTATATATACACACACACACACACACGTGTATAAATGAAAGAATAAAGAACATCATGGGACAATTGGGGAAATCTGAATATGGACTATATATTTGATAATACATAGAATTATATGTTAAATTTCTTTCTCATATAATTATATTGTACTTACGTAAGAAAATCACTTGTTCTTAGGAAACATGAGCTGAAGTATTAAGTGATAAAGTGCAACTAATCCTCAAATGGTTCCTCAAAAAACAGAGTGTGTGTGTGTGTGTGTGTGTGTGTGTGTGTGTGTGTGTGTGTGTGTAGGGGCAAAATGGCAACAATTGGTGAATATGGGTGAAGAGTATATGGGGGTTCACTGTACTATTCTTGCAACTCTTCTGTGGATTTGAAATTTTTCCACATAAACAATTGGAGAAAAAAAGAAATTTTCTTGACAAAGTCATTGTATAGATTCAAAGAAGAACAAGTCATACAGTTCTGGCTGCTGTCCTCTGCGGCCACAGAAAAATCCCCCAAAACAGACTTAGACATATTTAAAGACAGTAACATGGTTTAATGTACCTTCACCAAACAGGAAATTTATCTCTGTATGTCAATAAATCTAATCTTAATAATGCACAATTTCAATTATAACCAAATCCGCAAATTATGTAAATTTCTAGAAAAATATTACTGAACATAAATGTAAATAAACAGTAACCATGAAAACTTCAAAAGTAAAAACTTTATCCAAACTCTGATCCTCTTATTTTATTTAAAAAAAAAGCCAGACACACATACTTAGTTGGAACTAATCACCTTATTATAATCTTGACCACCATATTCAATGGGGCAAACAGCAATAAGAAAGGGACCCACTGTATAAACGATCCTACATGTATACTTTCCAATTATGGTCCTAGGTGGCTCTATTCTTTCACAGACTCAAAAAAATGTAGCTAGTATTTGACCCTTCTGAAAATTAGCCCCCAAACTGTGACCAGTGTAGCCTATAGAGACAAAGTAAATGTGACATCACAGCACGAGCTAGTTTCCTTACATAAATTATGAGTCTACCATCCATTAAGTCAGTGATTTATTTTTAAGCTTTAGAATCCTTTTAAAAAGTCTTATTTGGAAACACAACAGGCAGACCAGAAAAAAGTAGAGACGCTTGGGTTGAAGACAAAGGAATAGAAGGATTCCTCAGCCACATTCATATTTCCTGGCCCTTCCTCACCATGGCAACTCCCTGGCAGCTACCACAGAACCTGGGGAATATGCTTTGAAAACCAAGGTATCAAGGGACCAGGATTCGCTCTAGCACAGCCTCTAGCTACAGTAGTAGACTGAGCTCACCTGAGAACAACCTTTATAAGGATCTTTCTCCTGAAAAAACTTCCAAATATAGAACAAACAAGAACAACTGGTTTTGCCACATTTATTTTACCCCTAGACACACACACAAGAATGCACACACACATACACACACATGCACTAAGCTGTATCTGAAGTCTATGGCATTCCAAAGAAAGGTCAGTCAACTTAGAAAAAGACAAGACAGAGGCAGAACAGTGCTGAGTAAAGTAAGTACTCAACTTTAGTTGCTCTTTTGTTTTCTTACCTCTGCTGATAGGGGACTGGTTGTTACTGGCTTGACTGGGTCATGTGACACAGCCAGGGTTCCTGCAGAGGAAGTTCCATTCATGGTTAATTTGGCTGCATCAGCAACTTCTCCATTAGGCAAGATCCCATCAGCAAACCAAACTCGCCTCTGCTCTCTGGGCTGAGCCACTTGAGGAGCCAGAAAAATAAAACAGGTAACACTGTGACATTGATAGAGTTTCTAACATCAAGAAGAGAAGGTCACCAATCTCAGATGTACAAAAAAATCACTATTTAGCATTTTATACTCTAAATATAATTGTAACTGTATAAAAGTGGTTATAAATTAATAAAAATACACATTTAAATATACTCCTTACTTCTGTAATTTATATGTAAAGATTTAAAACACTTCGCTTTAAAGCATTAAATATGCCTATGATTATGTCACATACTCTGTCCCATATCACTAACAGAGAAACTAGGGAAGGTGTTTGAAGTGCCTAGGAAATAAACTAATAGCCTGGAAAAAATATCTAGAAATAGACATCCACAGCTCCTAAAAGTATGAGGTTTCTGTAGGAATAAAATATCTAGAAAAGTGATATGGTATTTTTAAAAGGCAAAAGATGCCCTGAAGAATGTTGAAGAATTATTAATTAATAAAAGAAGAGTTGGCACAGATATGTAAGAATTGGGAAGCAAACTGACCAGATCTTTGGCTAAAGTGTAACTGAAGAAGAAAAAGACTGATCCGGCAGTGCAGATAGTGAAATGCAGTAGTCTGCATTTTAGTAAAAGGATGGGGAAAAGCTGGAAAACTGAGTCTGATGAAATGATCTCTTTAAATCCAGTTTTGAAAATCAATTCAAACGGCCAAAACAAGAGAGACCAGGGAAGAACAACAAAAACAACAAATGAAGTAAAGAGAATAAAGATTTTAAGAACGAAAGCCTGAGCTCAGAAGAGTATGATAATGTCAATAGAAGTTTTTGATCTTCAAAAGGGGAGGGCTATTTTACAAGGGGAAAGGAATATTGCTAGACAAAAAGATACAAAATTAATGAAAGAAGACAGAGTTTAATTATCAGGGGAGACTTCTTGACAGATCATTTTAAGGAAATATTTGTTATTTTTACTATTGATAATCCCCTGAACTTACAAAGTGCCTTTCATCTGACAATATCATAATCATAAAGATATAATAAACTAAAATAAGTTGAGCCTATGATTTTCTACCTATCATATGATATAATCAGAATTAAAGTTCTGGATTTTATAAATGTCTGTGTACCTAACACAGTATTTTCATATTTTTACAGGGACAGATTAAAAATGAAAAGAGAAAATGGCAATATATATTCCAAAAGGCAATACTAGAATGGGCTGGTCAGAAAAAAGAATTCTTATTTTCATCACTTACTAAATTCCTGCAAAGAACACTAAGGTAGGCATGAGGCTAGGATTTTGCAGGCTGATTTCAAATTCTGCAACTCTTTTCAAATAAAAGCAAAGTAATTACTCCATTCTTAAGTTGGAGAGGGTACTGGCATATTTTTAGAGGTGCCTCCAAAATATCAGGCAACACAATATTCTTCTTTACTTGCCCAGAAATAGTCTCAACACATTTCTCACCTTGTTCTTCCACTTTAAGAACCACCCAAAGGGACTTATCTGCAGTGTGTTAAAGACTTGTGATGTAAAATCACATCAGCACCTTTTCAGAGGAACTTGGTGAGGAAAAAGAGAGAGAATAGCACATGATCCCCTACCTTCTGCTCCAGGGTGCTTTAAAACTCCCACAGGTACCATCACAGTGGGAGGTGGAGAGCTCAGGGCTCCTGAGGCCTGAGCTTGCTGCAAGGGAGGGATAGTAGAACAGTATTCAGCAGGATTGTTAGGGTTAGGGCTCTGGCTTGAGGCACTCATCATGTTCTCCCAGGCTTGAGCTAAAGCAAATACAGACACAATCAATGTGAATGGATTGCAAAATATGGACATCAAGACCTCCACAATACTGGATAAATAATGTAGTTCCTCCTAATTAACACTCATAGTATGTCTCTCTTCCAGCTAGTGAAGGTATTAAGGAGATAGGTGATTTTATTCAATAAAGGAGACCATGTAGTTAAGTAAGCTATTTGGAAGCAACAAATAAGAATTGCATGATACTTCTGATATAGACTGATAGCGGATCAGTCTGAGGTTAATGACTAGGCCCCTAGCTTCTTTAAAGGGGACCATATACTCCCTTAAGAGGGAGTAAAACAACATTAAATTTATTAAGGACTTGCAACTGGGATAGCATTTAGACATTCCTGGTGGGTAGGGCAGGTTTAATATTCAATGCATTTTATAAAATTCTGTCAAAAATCAAAATCAGGGGCTAAAATAACATAACTCCACTATATGACATCTTTTGATTCATTTCTAGGTTTTTAGGCTCTTCTTAGTTGAGGTAAAATCTCATTTTAAAAATTCTGAAGCCTAAAGCTCAGGAGAACACATCTCAACATTTCCGTGAATTTTGCTTTTGTGCAATCATTACCCTGTGTAAAAGTATCCATCAAAAACAACCATTTCACATCTTTGGTGTGTCTCAAAAGCACAGGACCCATTTGAACATGAAAATGTGCCAATATCACATAAGTGCCATCAACCAATATGAATGATCACAAATGTGTTAAGGTTCTGTATACTCTATAATTTTACTAACTAAATACTGACATATCAACTATTGTTTTTAAAGTAAATAGGATGAAAGATACTACAGAAATGAAAGATATAAATTTTATCTTCTGGGTTCAGGTAATATCACATGCCCAGGAATAGAAACCACCCAATTTTTGGAGCATCTTTTTAAAAATCTCATTCTACATCAAAGAATGATCCATAAGATTTTGAATACTTATTGCCTCCAAACTGCAGGAGTGTTTCTGCACAAAGCTAGAAACAACGGCTATGTTCCTTTGAAAGCACTGGCAGGAAGAGGGAAGGAAGAGAAAAGGAGAAAGGGGAAAAGGGATAGGGAACACTGAAAAGCATCAAATCAAATATTCAGTAAAAGACCAGGCTAAGCCATGCGAGAGGAAAAGACGTTGGAAAAACCACAAAAAGTAGATTATTTTAGGATCCCCTTGTTAAGGGCATCCTTGGCTTAATAAAAAGTAAGTATTCCATATGAATCCTCTGCCATTTCCTTCATCTTTAGCTACGCCAAGTTAAAAAAAAAAAAAAGCCATCAAGTTGGAAGACCTCAACAAATAAAAGAGGTATCAGGTATTGAAATTAAGCAGCATGCTCTTATCTGTGGATAAATATCCAAAAACGAAATCATCACTGAGTGAAATAACCACCATCTGAAAAATGACCCTTAAGAGTAAAGAGAATGAATTCATATTTGATCAAAATTATAAGAATTCAGAAATGGGAGGAAATTGGGTGGACCATAGGAAATTAGAACAGATCAGATTAAATGACATGCAATAGGTTAATAAGGAAGCAACAGGAAAACATCACTATGAGCAATGCAGACACACAGAGCAGGAGGGGCCTTGAGCAGATAAGTTTCAGCCTCCAGGACACACATTATCCTGGCACAAGCAGCAGTGGTGTCTAAGTTCAACATTTTATGTCTATTAGTAACTGTTCTGGCAACTGTACAAAGATGCACTCAAAGAGAAAATACTATACAGCCTAATCAATTTTATTGTATCTCTTTACAAGAATACTCTGGGGGGCGGGGGTTGTCTGTTTGGGGAGTTTTGTTTTAACTAAAATGCCCTTGGATTTATTTCCAGTCCTGCAAAAGGTGAACACTGGCTAAGCTATATTTACCTTCTCCTGGCCATATTCTTTTACTACATAAGTAAATTAAAAACTATTACCCTTATGACAAATCTAAGTAGTATTAAGATGATAAGTGACAGAAAAATGCAATTTTCTATGTGATTCGAGATGCTAAAATATTTATTTTTAACAAGATGAGTGAACCAAAGTGTCAATAAGAATGTGTTCTAAATTATTAAGATATTCCCTAGAAAGAGAAAGCTTCCCTTAAAAGGAAAACCTCAGCCCAATTTTAATATTTCATCATCTCAGTGGTCAATAGCCCCCTCCCCACTCCCAGTCCAGTCATTTCACAAGAACATTAACAGCCACAGAGCACCAGATTTCCACAAGAATTTCCTTTTTTCCTACAAAACTTACCTGACTTTAGCATTTATTCATTAAATTAGGCACAGGAATTCTGAAATGCTAAGGTATTTTTAAAATTTTCAGGTAAAGTTATGACATTTGAGAAGGTGAGCAACTTGTAGAGCAAGGAAGGAAAAAACAGTAGTCTCTTCATTGGAATTCTCTTGTTCCGTCTCAATAACTGTGAATTCAACCTGTTTTAATACTTACCATTCATTAGCACTGAATGGCAGATTACACATACTCTAGCTTCCTTTCTATCCATGTATAACAGTTTACATTTCAAGCTACAGCAGGAAGCACAGAAAACCTGCAGGAAAAAGAATATACTAAATTTACTTAGGATCACAGTATAAAGGAAGTAAACCAATACTGACCAACACTGAGAGACAGGGAACAGTACTAATACAACACTAAAAACTTCACAGGAAAATGCAATTGAGGAAGCTGGGTACAAGACCCAATTCAAAAGCAAGAAAGAGATTAACATGTCTGTCAAAAATAAGGAAAGTGAAATTGCTGGCTGAGAACAAAAATCTCAGCCAAGATTACACACCAAATACATAGCAGGGGAAAAATATCTAAGCTGCCCTTAGGCAAAATTCCTGTACACAATATCACATAACATGGGCGTTTAGAACAGTAACATCTGCTATTTCTGTTTGAAGAGGCAATATAGCAGGTGAAATAAACAAAGACTGGGAATTCTGGGCTTTAACTTCTGTTTTTTTTACTGTCCTTATGTGCAGAATAATAATCATACCATCTGCTTTCACTGGTTTGCTATGAAGGCCAGGAAAGATCAAAATACACAACTCAATCATAAAAAATGCACAGCCCCAGCTACAGGGAATCAGAGCAGACAACCAAAAATTGGCCATGCCAATTTCCAGCACCTTATTTCCCCTTTCCAGGGTCAGTTCCCGACAATCTTACTTTCTTCTTCCTTCCATACCAGGCAACAAGGATCGCCTTAGCTCCCTGTTAAGATTTATCTTCTTGAGAACTCATTAGTCCCTTATCACAGAGAGCTCCATACAGGCAGAAAGGTGTTCCCAGTAGTGTAAATTTTACTAATCCAGTTTTTATGGACAGTATGTATCCTATATCTTACAAAGATGAAACAAGAGATGAGGTCCTATTAAAGACAAAGTGAGAGCAATCATCTATCTCTTCTTCTACTAGATGTAATTAATATACCTAGCTAACATTTACATTTTTCAGAGGCTTCACATTTTCAAAGTAACTCTGTGCTACAGGGAGAACAGGGGATATATTATCCTTATTTTCTATCAGAGGAAATTAAATTTGGATGGTTAAAAGACTTGCTCAAGTTCACAGCAAACTGTATGAATACTAGGCACTTTACATACATGTATTATCCTATTCAGCCTCATAAATTCTATGAAGGCATTCATTTATAATTAACAGAGTTAAATAAACAAAGGTGAAGAAAAACTGCTCTGTCATACAGCTAGTAGGTTACATAAAAAGTCTCCAAAGGCTCTGTTCTTAACCACTATGTAATGCTGTCTCATACTATTCATGTATCATTTTGAGACTTTGATTTTTCCTTCTCCATCACTATGACCACATCCAGTCAGTCACTAAGTTCTGTTGTTCTCTCTCTTAAATGGTTCTCCCCAAACCCCACCTCTTCCTCTCCATCCTATGCTGCTGCCTTTATTCAAGCCTTTATTATATGAGGCCTAGAAGATCATCAAAATCTATTATCTGTCCTCCTAACCTTCAGATGTGTCTGTCCAATTCATCTTTCACACAAATGCCAAATGACAGAACTTCCTAAAAATTAAATTGAATTGTTAATATTGAAATCCTTCAATAACCTTTCTAATCAAGAAGTAAAACCAAGAAGCCTTCATTCACTCACTTATTCCACAAATATTTGAGCTTTGATTATGTACTGGGCACTGGGCTACCCTATTGGGTGTAGCAGTGAACAGAACAGATATGGCCCTTGCTTTTGTGGAATTTACAGTCTACAGAGGTTATAATCTAAAATCAAATAATAACACAAGTGAGTGTAAAATTACTTGCTTCAAAAGAAGTACATGGTAAAATAAGATCATGTAATCTAGGTTTTACCTAGATTGGCAGGGTCAGGGAAGATTTTATTTAGGAAATGACAGAGATAAAATCTGAAGTATGGGTAAGTTTTCTATGCATAAAATGGTACCAAGGAGAGAAACAAGAGTAAGCAGAAGAAATACCATGTGCCAGGGTGCCATCAGAGTTAGAACATGGCTCTTTCAAGAAACTAAAAAGGGTTAATGTGGCTAGAGACCCTGAGAGTTAAGGGATGCAAGCAATGAGACGAGGCCAGACCAAACAAAGGTTCTCTAGGTTGTATTAACAGTTTTGGTCTTTTTAACAGAGCAATGGGAAATCACTTAAATGTTTTAATCAAAGAAAAAGACATGATCAGATCTGCATGGCTGCAACGTGGGGGAAAAATAGAGGGGACCAAGAATAAATTTGGGATGGTTCAACATAAAAAATCAATAGAGGGCTTCTCTGGTGGCGCAGTGGTTGGGAATCCACCTGCCAATGCAGGGGACACGTTTGATCCTTGGTCTGGGAAGATCCCACATGCCACGGAGCAACTAAGCCCGTGCGCCACAACTACTGAGCCTGCGCTCTAGAGCCCACGAGCCACAACTGCTGAGCCCATGTGCCACAACTACTGAGGTCCACGCGCCTAGAGCCTGTGCTCTGCAACAGGAGAGGCCACTGTAACGGGAAGCCTAAGCACCTCAACAGAGAGTGGCCCCTGCTCGCCGCAGCTGGAGAAAGCCCGCGCGCAGCAATGAAGACCCAACATAGCCAAAGATAAACAAGTAAAATAAATAGATTTTTAAAAAAGAAAAAAAATCAATATAATACACATTAACAGGATGAAGGGGAAAAAACATGTGATCATATCAATTGACGCAAAAAAAGCATTTGACAAAATGCACTCTTTCATAATAAAAACAATAAAAAAAACTACAAGTAGAAGGAAACTACCACATCATAGTAAAAGCCACATATGAAAAACCCACAGCAAACATCATACTCAAAGGTAAAATACTGAAAGCTTTTCCTCTGAGATCAGGAACAAGGCAAGGATGCCTGCCTTCACCTCTTCTATTCAACATGGTACTGGAAATTCTAGTCAGAGTAATTAGGCAAGAAAAATAATAATAATAAAAGGCATTCGAATTGGAAAGGAAGAAGTAAAATTATCTCTGTTTGCAGATTATGTGATCTAGTATGTGGAAAACCCTAAAGATTCAACAAAAAAATGTGTTAGAACTAATAAATGAATTCAGCAAAGTTGCAGGATACAAAGTCAATAGACAAAAATCAGTTGTATTTCTATACATACTAATAATGAACAATCTAAAAAGGAAATTACAAAAACAATTCCATTTACAATAGCATAAAAAATAAAATATCGCACTGGATAAAATATTTGTGCTATATATAATGGACAAAGGGCTAAAATCCATAACATATAAAGAGCTTCAATAAAGTAATAAGAAAAATACAAGTACCTCCAAGGAAAAACAGGCAGAGAACTCACAGAGATAAATTCACAGAAAATTAAATAAAATAGCCAATAAATAAAGAGATACTAAGTATCACTAGTGACAAAATAAAAATTAAAGAATGAGATATTCTTATTCTATGGTACAGGCAAAGTATTTTTGGTTTTTTTTAAAACTGACATCATTCAGTGGTGGAGAGGGCTTAGAGAAAAGAGGAACCTTCTCCCATATCCTGCTGATGGTAGCATAAATTGGTAGGCTAATTTAACAATATCTTTAAAATTTTTAAGTGTTCATTTCCTTGGACTCAGTATATGCAATTTAAAAAATTTATCCTACCAAAAAAACCCACATATGCAAAGAGGTGTATACAAGAATTATCTCTGTATACTTTGTAATAGCCGAAAGTTGAAAACAACCTGAATGTTCATCAGGAAGAAGAGGAATGGTTAAACCGCAGTATAACCATAAAACCTAATGCAATTCATGCTGTTAAAAAGAATGAGATAGGGGCTTCACTGGTGGTGCACTGGTTAAGAATCCGCCTGCCAATGCAGGGGACACAGGTTCGAGCCCTGGTCGGGGAAGATCCCACATGCCGCGGAGCAACTAAGCACGTGTGCCACACTACTGAGCCTGCACTCTAGAGCCCACGAGCCACAACTACTGAAGCCCATGCGCCTAGAGCCCCTGCTCTGCAACAAGAGAAGCCACCGCAATGAGAAGCCCGCACACCGCAACGAAGAGTAGCCCCCGCTCACCACAACTAGAGAAAGCCAGCGCACAGCAACGAAGACACAACGCAGCCAAAAATAAATTTTAAAAATAAATAAATTTTAAAAATGAGATAGTCTTTATGTACTGACTGTCATGGAAAAGTAACAGTCAAGTTGGGGATGAGAGTTGGATGGAAATAGGGGCTTTTTCTTTCTCTCCTTTTACTTTACATAAATTTTTTAGGTGTTGGATTGGGATCTTTTAACTTTGAGTAGAGCTTCTTCTGTATTAAAAAAAATAGAGGAAAAAAGAATATTAACTGGTGCCATGGGTTGAATTGTATCTCCCCCAAATACATAAGAAGTCTTAATGCTTATTACTTCAGAATATGACATCATTTGGCGATAGGGCCTCTACAGAGATATACAAGTTAAGATGAAGTCATTAGGGTGGGATCCTAATCCACGAGGACTGGTGAATTTATAAAATGGGCAATTTGGACACAGCATGCTTACAGGGAGAATACCATGCGAACATAAAGACAACCATCTATAAACCAAGGAGAGAGACACGGAACAGATCTCTTCCTCACAGTCCTCAGAAGAAACCAACCCTATCACCACCTCCATCTCAGCCTTCTAGCCTCTGGAATTGTGACACAATAAACTCCCTTTGTTTAAGCCACCCAGTTAGTGGTATTTTCTTGCAGCAGCCCTAGCAAACTAGCACAGTTGTGAACTTTCAGAAGTAGAGGACTCGTGCTTTGGGAAAATAACATCAAAAAAGAATGAAAAAAACCCCAAAAACAAAGATACCTTTTTAAAAGCACGAGCTAGGGTGCAGCAGAATGCAGTTAAACAGAAGGAACCAAGAATACCCATCCTTGCCAATATCCCACAGGCTTATGAACAGTGTTGAGGGAATCCTTTACACTTCCAATGGGCTTAGAGAAAGACACAGTAGTTAGAAAAGTGGATAACTTGCCAAGAGACTACCTGGAATGGCAAAGAAATGGCAGACAGGCAAAGGTTTACATTTCTGTGGGATTACCCATGCCACAGAACTACATGAAATTGAGTGTAACATAACAGCACAAAACTACTGGACAGTGCCTATGACTGACATATCAATAGATAGTGTACTACAATATAAAATGAAAGAGAGACCTGGAAACACTGACCCTATTCTCAAAAAGACAAAGATTATGATATAATAAGACCCTCAGGTCATTAGAATTAGTACCATGGAAAAGATGGACAGAATCTAAGAGATATGAACCGACTGAGAAAGGGTTAATAATCCTGGATTTTAAATTACTGGATAATATTGGATTTGCCTAGAAGACCAAGATGAAATTGTCTGCCATGAGCCAGGTCAGTCAGTGTTTCTCAACAAAGGCAGTCTTGACATTTTGGGTGGGCCAATTCTTCACTGGGCAGCATTGTCCTGTTTAACACAGGACATTTAGCAGTCCTCGTCCCAGATTACTAAATGCCATTAGTGACCCTAGTCATTATGACCACCAGAAATAACCCACCACATTCCAAATATCATCTAAGTATCTTCCTTAGTTCTCTGAGCTATAGGCTCAGATGAGTAAAGTCAGTTCTAGAAATGAAGAGAATTATATATTTGTACATGTGAACTTCTTATATTGCTGAAGTATCAGACCATATACCTTCATTACCATAACTAACACAATCTATTGCATTTATCTAACTTATTCTCCATTTTCCCAAACTACAATGTAAATTCCATGGAACAATGAATGAAAGTATTGTTAATACTGATATCACAGTGCCTGAAATAACATAGGTACTCGATAAATGCTTATTGCTTCCTGGATTAGTAAAATGATTGCACAAACGAATATATGAATGGAGAAACAAACATTAATGTGCACTTATCAAGGAAGGGCTATATCATACATGCTCAAATTCACAACTTCAACAGTGACAAACACATTTTAAGCAGTTTATTAATAATAGTGACCTCAAGTTTTATAGGCCAAATGGCTATGAATGATCTTAAATGACAGGATCTGTATGATCCAACTAACTGTAAAGAGACAAATTATGGTGATTTATAATACATATGCTATATAATATTCCAGCGAAATATTGGTTAAAATGTTCCGTTTGTGTGTAATTTTCTTTAATGTGGCACTTCTGGGTTCCAATCTCAACTTTATCATTCACGAGCCAAATAATTTTATTGGAATAATTTAAAATCTCTGAGCCTCAGTTTTTCCTCATATGTAAAACTGAAATATTAATATCCTCCATGTAAGGTTTTTATGAAGATTAAATGAGATAACCCATGTAAAATGTAGCACATTATAGGTACTAAATATATGATGGTGCCCTTACATCCCTTTCCTTTTAAAATTTCCCACTCATGGTTTTCCACATAACAAACCCTACTACAAAATTTATGCACAAGCTTCATATTCAGTACCTTTTTTTGTGCCTATTTATACCCCCTTACAAATGTGAATAACACTCCATTGCAATTCTTGAAAATTCAAATCATCAAATGCTCACTTATTTCTTTCCAAATTAGAAAGTAGAAAGAATGATGTCCCAAGTCTTCAGAAAGCCCTGTAATTATGACAGAAATAACTGCCTTGCAAGAACAAAAACCAGGAGAGGAAAGTGCTTGTGACTGACCAATATCCAGCCACTCACAAAGACCAGTGACAGTAATAACTTGTAAAAATTCTTAAGTGCAAAAGAGTACTTTACCCTTGCATATTAACAAATACCAAAATCAATGTAATAAGAACTAAAGCAGTTCAATCAGATTCGAACCCTGCTTCTGTCTAAACACCTGCTGCAACTTTGCTGTTATTAATTGAAAACAATAATTATCAGAGTCATTTTAAGAGTGTATCTGGCTCCAAAGGGTCCCTGACCAAACCTTCAAACTTTATTTCCAAGTGAGGCTATATAAACAGAAAGAGTTGTAAGAAAATAAGATTCAACATAAAACCTTAAACTTGTATGAAGTTATCAGATTCATATCCTTTACTATACTCTGAATTAATTTTTTATATATCCTGTTATTACCTTGTAAATAACACACTTATAATGCATTATAAGAGTAATATGTGGGTTAAAAGTGCTAATTTGTAAAAAGGCAAGCAATTAAAACATATCCCTATTTTTGTAACCATACTCTGGTCATTCTTGATTTAAAAAATTTTTTATTATAGAAATTTTCAATCATATAAAAGTATACATAACAGCATAACAAAACCCCAAGTGCCCATTACCCAGGTGAGACCATTATCAAAGTCAATCCTCACCCACTTCTCCCCCATTTAATCATTCTGAAATACATTTCAGGTATCATTTAATCTTTAAATATTTCAATATATAATCTCTGAAACATAGGGACTATTTTAACATAACAAAACCACACACCTTAAAAATGAACAATTTCTTAATATCAAATATCCAAGCAGTATCAACATTTTAAAAAGTCACATATATATTTTTAATAGACTTTATTTTTTAGAGCAGTTTGGGGTTCACAGCAAAATTAAGCTGAAGGTACAGAGATTTTCCATATACCCCCTACCCCGGCTATGTGCCTAGCCTCTGCCATTATCAGCATCCCCCACCAGAATGGTACATTTTTTACAATCAATCAGTCTACACTGATACATCATTATCACCTAAAGTCCATAGTTACATGAGGGTTTACTCTCGGTCTTATACATTTTATGCGTTTGGATAAATGTATAATGACTTTTATGCACCATTATAGTATCATACAGAGTACTTTCACTCCCCCAAATATCTGTGCTCTGCCTATTTATCCTTCCCTCTCCACTAACCCCTGTAAATCACCAATCTTTTTGTCTCCATAGTTTTGCCTTTTCCAGAATGTAATATAGTTGGAATCATACAGTATATAGCCCTTTCGGATTGGCTTCATTCACTTAATAATATGCATTTAAGAGTCCTCCATTTCTTTTTAAGGCTTGATAAGCTCATTTCTTTTTAGCACTGAATATTCCTTTTTCTGGATGTACCACAGTTTATCCATTCTCCTCCTGAAGGACATCTTGGTTCCTTTCAAATTTTGGCAATTGTGAATAAAGCTGCTATAAACATTCACGTACAGGTTTTTGTGTGAACATATAAGTTTTCAACTCATTTATATAAATACCTAGGAGGATGATTGCCAGACTGTATGGTAAGCCTATGTTTCTCTTTGTAAGAAACTGCCAAACTGTCTTCCAAAGTGGCTGTACCATTTTGCATTCCCACCAGCAATAAATGAGAGGACCTGTTGCTCCACATCCTCACCATCATTTGGTGATGTCAGCATTCTGGATTTTGACCATTCTAATAAGTGTGTAGTAGTTGTTGTCTTAATTTGCATTACTCTTATGACGTGGGCAACTATTCATGTGCTTATTTGCCATCGTATATCTTCTTTCATGGGGTGTCTGTTAAGGTCTTTGGCCCACTTTTAAATTGAGTTGTTTGTTTTCTTATTGAGTTCTCTGTATATTTTGGATAACACTTCTTTATTGGAAATGTCTTTTGCAAATATTTTTCCCCAGTCTTTGGTTTGTCTTTTCATTCTCTTCACAAGTTATTTCACAGAAGTTTTTAATTTTAATGAAGTCCAGCTTATCAATTCTTATCATGGATTGAGATTTTGGCATCTAAAAACTCATCACCAAATCCAAGGTCATCCAGATTTTCTCCTACATTATCTTCTAGGAGTCTTATATTTTTGCATTTTACATTTAGGTCTGTGATCTATTTTGAGTAAATTTTTGTGTAAGGTGTTAAGATCTGCATCTAGGCTCAATCTGTTGCATGCAGATGCCCAGTTTGCCCATTGTATTGCCTCTGTTCCTTTGTCAAAGGTAAGTCAACTATATTTCTGTGGGCCTTTTCCTGGGATCTCTCTTCTGTTCCACTGATCTGTCTGTCTATTCTTTTGCCAATGCCAAACTGTCTTGCTTACTACAGCATTATAGTAAGTCTTGAAGTCTGGTGGTGCCAGTCTTCCAACTTTATTCTTCTTCAATACTGTGTTGCCTACACTGGATTTTTAGTCTCTATATACAAACATTAGATTCAGTCTGTGGATATACACTAAATAACTTGCTGGAATTTTGGTTGGGATTGGGATTGCACTGAATCTATAGATCAATCTATAGAACTGACATCCTGACAATATTGCGTATTCCGATCCATGAACATGGAGTATCTCTCATGAGAGTTCTGTAGTTTTCCTTACATAAATCTTGTACATACAACATATTTTGTTAGATTTATACCTAAGTATTTAGTCTTGGGGGTGCTAACATCAATGATATCATGTTTTTAATTTCGATTTCTAATTATTCATTGCTGGTATATAGGAAAGCAACTGACTTTTGCATATTAACCTTATTATCTGGCACCCTTGCTGTAATCACTTATTGGTTCCAGGAGGGGTTTTTTTGTCAATGTTTTCAGATTTTCTACATAGATGATTATGCTATCTGTGAACAAAGACACGGGTTTATTTCTTTCTCCCCAGTCTGCATACCTTTTATTTCCTTTTCCTGTCTTATTGCCTGAGCTAGGACTTCCAGTACAAATGTTGAAAAGCAGTGGTGAGAGGGCACATCTTGCCCCATTCACGATCTTCGTGGGAATGCTTCAAGTTTCACACTATTTATTATATCAGCTGTCAGTTTTTTGTAGATGTTCTTTATCATGTTGAGGAAGTTCCTCTCTCTTCCTTATCTACTAAGAGTTTTTATAATGAATGGGTGTTACATTCTGTCAAATGGTTTTTCCTGCATCTGTTGATGATCACATGATTTTTCTTCTTTAGCTTATTGATGTGATGGATTAAAATTAATTAATTTACTAATGTTAAACTAGCCTTGCATAACTAGGATAAATCCCACTCGGTCATGGTATATGATTATTTTTATACACTGTTGGATTCAATTTGCTAATATTTTGTTGAGGATTTTTGCATCTATGTTCATGAAAGATATTGGTCCATAGTTTCCTTGTAATGTCTTTGTCTAGTTTTGTTATTAGAGGAATGCCGGCTTCACAGAATGAGTGTGGAAGTATTCCCTCTGGTTCTATCTTCTAAAAGAGATTATGGAGGAGTGGTATAATTTCTTCCTCAAATGTTTGGATTCAGCAGTGAACCCACCTGGGCTTGGTGCTTTCTGATTTGGAAGGTTATTAATTACCGACCCAATTTCTTTAATAGACATAAGCTTATTCACATTGTCTACTGCTTCTTGTGTGAGTTTTGGCAAATTGTGTCTTTCAAGGGACTGGTCCATTTCTTCTGGGTTACTAACTTTGTGGACATAGACTTGTGCACAGTATTCCTCTATTACCCTTTTAATGGAATGTGTAATGATGTTCCTTCTTTCATTTCTGATATTAGTAACTTGTGTCCACTCTTTTTTCTTAATGAGCCTGTCTAGAGGCTTATTAATTTTATTGCTCTTTTCAAAGACCAGCTTTTGGTTTCACTGATTTTTCTCTACTGACCTCCTGTTTTCAATTTCATTGATTTCTACTCTAATTTTGAATATTTCTTTTCTTCTGATTATTTTGGATTTAATTTGCTCTTCTTTTTCTAGTTTATTAAGGTGGACACTTAGATGACTGACTTCAGATCTTTCTTTTCTAATATATGCATTCAATGCTGTATGAGTCTTATATTTTTAATATAGTGTTTTTATTAAGCTTTTATGAATATATTTAAATTTTTAATTTTATTTAGTTTTTTAATGTTATACTTGAATCAAGAATCAAATAAGGTCCACACTTTATGACTGGTGAATTTGTCTCAAGTCTCTTTTAATATATAGGTTCTCCTTCAAAAATATTTTACTGAAGGGAGTTCTCTGGTGGCCTAGTGGTTAGGATTCCGGGCTTTCACTGCTGTGGCCCATGTTCAACCCCTGGTCAGGGAACTGAGATCCCACAAGCCACATGGCCAAAAAAAATAATAATAATTAAAAAGATTTTTTAAAATTTTAAAATAGTGTATGATACAGTGTTTTTTAAAAAAAAAAAAAACCACAAAGATTTTATTGAAGAAATTGAGTCATTTGTCCTGTACTTTCCCACAATCTGGATTTCATTGATTGCCTTCTTGTGGTGTTGTTTAACGTGAGTTTCTCTCTGTATTTCCTAAAATTGACTGCAAAATCTAGACATTTGATCAGACTTGAGTTTGACTTTTTTGGGCAAGATTATTTTACAGATCCTGACTTGTTTTTAATTGAATCAATATTAAGAACCACTCTAAGAATTAAAAACAGAGAGGAAAAGAGAATAATTATCCAAAATTCCACCAAACAAAATGATCCATTTTCAGTTTTACACATTCCTCTTAGATATACTTATTTGTATGCCCAAGAATAATCTTTATAATTAAAAACAAAGTATAACTATGAGTTTGCATTTTATTTTACTCATACATCATCATAAGCATTTTCCATACAGCTTTATAAAAATTTTTAATGGTGGAATCAAATTACATTATTATATTTAACTTATCACTATCCAATTTTGTACAGAAATTATTTCAAATTTATTTGCTATTTTAAGTAACACTAGGGCTTCCCTGGTGGTGCAGTGGATAAGAATCTGCCTGCCAATGCACAGGACACAGGTTCGATCCCTGGTCTGGGAAGAGTCCACATGCCACGGAGCAGCTAAGCCCGTGTGCCACAACTACTGAGCCTGTGCTCTAGAGCCTGCGAGCCACAACTATGGAAGCCCGCATGCCTAGAGCCCGTGCTCCGCAACAAGGGAAGCCACCACAATGAGAAGACTGCGCACCGCAATGAAGAGTAGCCCTGGGGCTTCCCTGGTGGCGCAGTGGTTGAGAGTCTGCCTGCCGATGCAGGGGACACAGGTTCGTGCCCCGGTCCGGGAAGATCCCACATGCCGCGGGGCGGCTGGGCCCATGAGCCATGGCCACTGAGCCTGCGTGTCCGGAGCCTGTGCTCTGCAACGGGAGAGGCCACAACAGTGAGAGGCCCACGAACCACAAAAAAAGGAGTAGCCCCGACTCGTCACAACTAGAGAAAGCCCTTATGCAGCAACACAGACCCAACACAGCCAAAAAAATTAATTAAATAAAATTTAAAAATTAAAAACAAAAAAGTAACACTAAAATGACCATCTTTTTTATTACAAACCTCGTTCTTCGGAATTATTTCCCCCAAAAGGAATTAATAACTCTAAGAATTGATACATATAGCTTTTTGAATATAATCATGCTGATTTCAACTTAACATCACCTTCATTGTGTATTATCAACATTTTCTGGTTTTTTGCTATTTAGGCATAATTTTAATTTCTACTTCTTAATATAAATTTAAATATTTCTCCACTGTTAATAACCCACTTAAACATTTCTTTTGCCCTTTTATATATTGAAAATGTAATGAATGCATTATATAGCAAAGACACATTGTTAGTTGACATCCTATAACCACCTTCTGATTTGTTTTGTCAAAGGAAGCACTGATTTAAGACTCAATATCCTAATCTGAGTTTTTCAATTAATTCTGTTTTGATTTAGAAAAATTGTGACCCACCTAGATGAAATGTACCGATTCCTAGAAACACAAAACCTACCAAGTCTGAATCAGGAAGAAATAGAAAATCTGAATACATCTATAGCAAACAGATTGAATCAGTAATCAAAAACCTCCTAACAAAGAAAAGCTCCAAATCAGAAGGCATCACTGGTAAATTCTACCAAACATTTTTTATGTTTTGGCCATGCTGTGTGGTATATGGGATCTTAGTTCCCGACCAGGGATCAAACCCATGCTGCCTGCAGTGGAAGCGCAGAGTCTTAACCACTGGATTGCCAGGGAAGTCCCTACCAAACATTTAAGAACACCAAATCTTAAACTCTTCCAAAAAACTGAAAGGGAAGGAATATTTCCTAACTCACTCTATGAGGCCAGCATTGCTGATACCAAAGCCAGACAAATACAAGAAAACTAGAGACCAATATCCCTTTTGAACACTGATGCAAAAAATCCTCAACAAAATACTAGCAAACCAAATTCTGCAACACATAAAAAGGATTATATATTATAACCAAGTGGGATTTTTTTCCTTGAATGCAAGGATGGTTCAACAAAGGGAACGCAGTCAATGTAATACACAACATTAAATGAATGAAAAAAGATCCACATGATCACTGATACAGAAAAAGCACAACAAAATTCAACATGCTTACATGATAAATACACTAAACAAACTTAGAATAGAAGGAAAGTACCTCAACATAATAAGGGCCACATATAAAAAATCCGAAACTAACATCATATGCAACAGTGAAAGACAGAAAGCTTTTTGTCTCAGACAGGAACAAGACAAGAACATGCACTTTTGCCACTTGTATTCAAACTCAGTTTTGGAAGTTTAGCCAGAGCAAATAGGCAAGGAAACCAAATAAAAGGCATTCAAATTGGAAATTAAGAAGTAAAATTATCTCTGTTCAGAGATGGCACGTACAAAACCCTAAAGACTGCACACACACACACACACACACACACACACACACACACACACACACACAACACGTAAGAACTAATAAGGAAATTCAGCAAGGTTACAGGATACAAAGTCAACACGCAAAAATCACTTGTATTTCTATACACTAAGAATGAACAAGCCAAAAGTAAGGTAAGTCAGACAGAGAAAGGCAAATACTGTATCATACGGCTTATATGTGGACCCTAAAAAATAATACAAATGAGTGTGTACATGCAAAACAGAAACAGATCTAACAGATGCAAAAAACAAACTAGTGCTTACCAAAGGAGAAAAGGAGAGGGGGAGGGGAAAATTAGGGGTACAGGATTAAGCGATACAAACTACTATGTATAAATTAGATAAGCAATAAGGATATATTGCATAGCACAGGGAATCATAGCCACTACCTTATAATAACTTTTAATGGAGTATAATCTGTAAAAATACTGATTCATTATGCTATACACCTAAAATTAATGTAATATTGTAAATTAAGTATACTTCAATAAAAAAATTTTTAATAATAATGAACAAGGACTTCCCTGGTTGTCCAGTGGTTAAGACTCCATGCTTCCACTGCAGTGAGTGTGGGTTCGATCCCTGGTGGGGGAACTAAGATCTCACATGCCATGCGGTGCAGCCAAAAAAAAGTTAAAAAAAAAAAATGAACAAGCCAAAAAATGAAAGAAGACAATTCCATTTACAATAGCATGAAGAAGAATAAAATACTTAGGAATTAAATTAACTCAGAAAATGACAGACTTGTACACTGAAGACAACAGAAGATTGACAAAAAAAATTTCAAGAAGAAATGCCATGTCCGTGGATCAGAAGACTTAGCATTGTTAAGATGTCAATATTACCCAAAGTGATCTTCAGATCCAGTGCGATCCCTATCAAAGCCCCAAAGACTTTTTTTTTCAGAAACAGAAAAATCCATCCTTAAATTCATTCATAAGGAATCTCAAGGGATCCCAAACAGCCAAAATAATCTTGACAAAGAACAAAGTTGGAAGATTCATATTTGATGGTTTCAAAATTTACTACAAAGCTACAGTAATCAAAACAGTGTGATAGTAGTATAAATAATGACACAAAGAAGAGAATAAAACAGAGAACACAGAAATAAACTCTCACATATATAGATAGTCAAATGATTTTTGACATGGGTGCCAAGACAATTCAATGGCAAAAAAAGTCTTTTCAACAAATGGTGTTGAGGGTCTTCCCTGGTGGTGCAGTGATTAAGACTCTGCACTCCGAATGCAGGGGGGCTGGGTTCGATCCCTGGTCAGGGAACTAGATCTCACATGCATGTTGCAACTAAGAGTTCGCATGCCACAACTAAGGAGCCCACCTGCTGCAACTAAGACCCAGTGCAACCAAATTAAAAAAAAAAAAATGGTGTTGGGAAAACTAGATATCCACATTGAAAAGAATAAAAGAATGAAACTAGACTCTTACCTTACACCATATACAAAAATTAACTGAAGTGGATCAAACACCTAAATGTAAGTGCTAAAACTATAAAACTCTTAGAAAAAACATAGGGAAAATGCTTCATGACATTTGATCTGCCAGTGCTTTCTTAGATGTGACACGAAAAGCACAGACAACAAAAGAAAAAACAGGTAAGTTGAACTTCATCAAGATTTAAAACTTTGGGGCTTCCCTGGTGGCGCAGTGGTTGAGAGTCCACCTGCCGATGCAGGGGATGCAGGTTCGTGCCCCAGTCCGGGAAGATCCCGCATGCCGCGGAGTGGCTGGGCCTGTGAGCCATGGCCGTTGAGCCTGCGCGTCCGGAGCCTGTGCTCCGCAGCGGGAGAGGCCACAACAGTGAGAGGCCCACATACCGCAAAAAAAAAAAAAAAAATTTAAAACTTTGGTGCATCAAAGGCCGTTACTGACAGAGTGAAAAAGCAACTCAAGGAACGGGAGAAAATATTTGCAAATCAAGATATCTGATAGGAATCTGATATCCAGAATATATAATGAACTCTACCACTCAATAACAAAAACCAATACTTTATAAAGAAACACAGTCAACTTTCCATAAAGATATAATTAAAATAATAAGTTATCATTTAGGGATAACACACTATATACAGTGGTAGGTAACATATTTATTACTTCTAATATGCATAATTCATTCATTCAACAGATCTTTATTATATGTAATTGTGCAACTTAAGTGTTTTCACCTTTATTTTACAGATGATGAAAGTGCCTTGTGCCCAAGATCATGAAGAAGCTAATAAATGGCTGTGAAGTATTCTGAACCTAGGTTTGTTTAGAAATATTGATCTCTTCTGCTCATTACAATGCTCTTAACACCACAATTCAACCCACTTTCAGTCTGAGAAATTACTACCTCTCTGCTTCCCAAGGAGTATAGCCAGTGGCTATGTTTTAACACCAGAGGACAAAAAGACCTTGAGAAAATTGATCTCTGAAGTTATAAGCCAACAGATTATCTTAATGTAATTAAGGGTCTTATAAAGACCTTGTAATTCAGGGTCTTATAAAGGTTATTCTGTATTCACCACCAAAATTCCCAAATGCTAAACAAAACTTACTGTAATGCCAGTTATTCAAAAGTAAATTGCAACTAATTTAATATATAACTTCATTTAAAATAACAAATTGCCATCTAATAAAATACAAATCAGATATTTTTCACCCTTCTTTTTGAATGAAGTATAAAATTTGCTTCGAAAACGTGGTATAAATACAGATATTCCTCTCAGAAATGCTAAGAAAATAACATAAAAATCGCCATAAAACCTAACGAGTTTTTAATTTTTATGCTCTCCACTACACCTATGGGGAAAAAGCATGAGTTATACAGCCAAAAAAACCTTGGTTGGTTCATAGTATCTCAGTTTCTTCAACTGTAAAATAAGGATAATATCACCTTTTACAAAGGTTTACTAGAAAGAGTAAACTAGATAATAAACAGATTACAGAGTATGTACTAAATAAATGTTAGCTCCCTTCTGATTCTCTTTTAGCTGGCTGCCCAGGAACTCTGTGGTCATAGTCCCGGTGTTGCTAGAGAAGTGGCACTAGTACTACAGACCTCAGTTTCATCACTCTCTTATTCTGTTTGTTCCTAAAACCATTGCATATTGCTTTGGAGTGTGGACTCTGGAAGTCAAAGAATCTGAGTTTGATTCCTAACTCTAGTTATTGGCTGTGTGATTTTTGAACAAGTTAATCATTTTAGACCTATTGTCAAATGTGGATTATAACACTACCTACCTCATAAGGAGTTACATATATTAAATAGGATAAGATAAGCAGCTTTTAGAAAAGTGTCTAGCACATGATAAACACTCAATGAATATCACCTATCTCATTCTCCTTGCTGCCACTAGCACCACCATCACCATCTGTCTGCTTCCAACTGCAAAGCATCTGCAGCTTTGTAATTGTTTTGTTACTTATTTCATATACTTAAGATTTGTCATCTATAGAAACGTGAACAGTATGTTTTAATAAAGTGGCCATTTTTCTACCGTTTTTGCATCTCTTTGGTTAAAACCAGAACACTAAGCAATAAATAATTCTCACTGAATGAATCAATGAGTAAACAAATAAACGGAAATGGATGAACAGATGGCAACACAGATTGGCCCTATAGGACTTTACTTGTTTCTCCATTCAAAAGTGCTTGTATTGCTAAGATAATGTAACAAGCTCAAAATGTTTCCAAAGAAAAATACTGACCCTATCCCATGCAGTCAGGACTGGACTAGTATAAACTGGCTGAAAGTTTGATACAAAGTCTTACAGGGCTATGAAAATTTCAATTTTCTACTAGGCTTTACTTTCCCACTCCAATATAACTAATTCTCTTTTCTGAAACCTTCATCACCTATCCCTATTTCACCTTCTCTCAATGTTTGTATTTCCTATATGAAGTATGAGCCAAGGATATAGAAATTTCTTAATGCTCTCACCACTAAATACAAAAATCTACCTCTGTCTTTCCCCACCTTTCTTCCCCTTGTTGAAAACCTAATCCTCAATAGATGAATAAATCCCATCCCTTTGACCTTCTCAAAAACTTTTCTCTTCCTTTGATCAATCCCCTTTTTCTCCTAAAACAACTTGCCTAGAGGATCATTCATGATTTTATATAAATACAGTAGTATCTCCCATCCTTAAAAAAAATTCACCCATAATCACCATCTACATTTAATAATTGCCCCAATTTTTTCTGTTCTCCCTTAGTAAAACCTGAAAAGGACATCTCAATCTCCTCACTTCTTATTCCATTTTCAACCCATTCTGGCTTCTGTATGCACAGCTCAACCAAGACTGCTTTTATCAATGACCCTGATGTAGTCAAGTCCAGTGGGTCCTTTCCTGTCCACATCTTGTTGACCCTGATCAGCATTTGGCATAGGTGATAATCCCTATCCTTTGACAAACTACATTCTTCTTTTGACTTCCGAGACAACACATTTTCTTGGTTTTCTGCCTGTCTCTCTGGCCACTCCTTCTCAGTCACTTGTACTGGGTCCTCCTTCTCCACTTGACCTCAGTGGCTCAGCCCTGGGCCCTTTCTCTTTCCTCTGTACACTCTTCCCTAGGTGAGCTCATCCATTCCCATGGCTTCTCTCTGCACTCCCTACATGAGCTGCAAAGGCCAACATGATCTATTCCCTGATCTCCTCTCCAACCTCTTTTTATGTGACCTCTCTTACTTGCTATACTTTAACCACACTGTATTCCTTTCAGTTTCTTGAATAGGTGCTTTCCTACCTCAGAGACTGTGTCCATGATGTTTACTCTTCCCGAAGCATTCTTCTCTCTGTTCTTTGAATGGCTGACTCCTCAAATTTCATGTATCACCTAAAACTTTGTCACTTCTCAGAGGACTTTCCAGACCTTCCTCCCCTTCTCCGTTTTTAATATTATCCCTCCTTGTTAATTTCCTTCATATCCCTTATCACAATTTGTAATTCTGTTTGTTTGCTTTTGGTTATTTCCACTAATCTTTACATGAGGGTAGGGAATCATAATGTCATTAGTATAAACTCAGCACCCAGCACAGTGACAGACAAATAACAAGCACTCAGTGTTTGTTGAAAAAAGTAATGATCTGGGATTCATATATTCATTCATTAACAAACATTTATTGAGCACTACGCTAGATGCTGGGGATACAAAGAGAAATCATAATCACAAGATTCTTACAGACAAACGGGGGAGAAAGACAAAAACAATACTGTATGATAAGTGTTATGACATGGATGAGACTGACTTTTAGTCAACACAGCCTTTTGAAGGGTGTGAATGGAAAATATTTTCTAGCTTCATTAGAACTCAAGATTAATCCAAAATGTTGATCCTGTTTTACCATGCCAGAATGGTTAAACTCATAAATGATAAGACAGGACAAACAGGTTTTCAGGCAGAGTATGAGGGAAACTAAATTACCATGCAATATTCTATTTAAAGCATCTGTTTCTTACTCTAACATCTATTGTTTCCCATCAATAGGTAAGTAAATAGACGATTAGGAAAATAAGCTTGTTTTGGTTTGAACCTATCTTTAGTAGGAAAAACATATACGACTAACTTAAAATATTTTCCAAAGTCCTTACATCCCTTATATTCTGTATTTGATGCCATCATCCAAAGTCTCAACGTGTTGTATAAAAAGATGTTCTGCTGCATTAAATTATTCATTTCTTCATTTATCCAACTAATATTTAGTAAACACCTATTATGTGCTAAAGCTGTGGATACAGTAGCAATCAAGGCAGATAAGATCCTTACCCTTTTGGAGCTTTAGACTCAAAATAATAAACATGAAAATACATAAACAGAAAAATTGAAAATTCACTAGATCATTTCTAGAATTGATAATCAAGAAACAGCTAAATAATTCCACTGAAATACATTGTAAGTGTATAGTTTAATACTCAGATATTTGTGAAAGAATTTAAAGTGGATATGTCTAAGAAAATGAAAGTATCTGCAAAACAAATACCTGATAAAGAACTTGAATCAAAATATAAAAAAGAACTTTTAAAATTCAACAATAAGAAAACAAACAACCCAATTAAAAGATGGGCAAAAGATCTGAATAGACACTTCACCAAAGAAGATACACAGATGGCAAATAAGCATATGAAAAGATGTTCATTATCTTATGTCATTAGGGAGTTGTAAATTAAAACAAAAATGAGAGGGGACTTCCCAGGTGGTCCAAGTGGCTAAGACTCACGCTCCCAATACAGGGGGCCCAGGTTCGATCCCTGGTCAGGGAACTAGATTCCACGTGGCACAACAAAGAGTTCACATGCTGCACCTAAAGATCCTGCATGCCGCAACTAAGACCCGGGGCCACCAAATAAATAAATAAATATTTTTTAAAAATGAGAAACTACACCTATTAAAATGTCTAAAATCTGGGAATTCCCTGGTGGCCCAGTGGTTAGGACTCCTTGCTCTCACTGCTGAGGGCAGAGGTTCAATCCCTGGTAGGGGAACTAACATCCCACAAGCCACATGGCATGGCCAAATAAATAAATAAATTAAATAAAATGTCTAAAGTCCAAACCTGACAAGACCAAATTCTGCTGAGGATGTAGAACAGCAAGAATTCTCATTCATTGCTGATGGGAATGCAAAAGTGGTACAGCCACTCTGGAAGACAGTTTGGCAGCTTCTTACAAAGAGAAACACAGGCTTACCATACTCTCCAGTAATCACACTCCTACATATTTACACAAACTAAAAACTTACATCCACTCAAAAACCTGCAATCACACTCCTACATATTTACACAAACTAAAAACTTACATCCACTCAAAAACCTGCACACGAATATTTATAACAGCTTTACTTATAATTGCCTAAAACGGAAATTAACCAAGATGTCTTTCAATAGCTGAATGAATAAACAAACTTGTGGTATACCCATACAATAGGACACAATTCAGCAATTTAAAAAAATGAGGTATCACGTCACAAAAAGACATGGAGGCTCCTTGACACTGGTTTCAGCAATGACCAAAAAAAGCAAAAATAAACAAGTGGGAGTACATCAAACTACAAACCTTCTACACAGTAAAAGCCATCAACAAAAAGGCAACATATGGAAAGGGAGAAAATATTTGAAAGTCATATATCTGATAAGGGGTTAATATCCAAAATGTACAAAGAATTTATACAACTCAATAGGAAGAAAACAAGCTAATTTAAAAATGGGCAGAAGACATGAATAGACATTTCTCCAAGAAGATATATTAATGTCCAACAGGTATGTGAAAAGGTGCTCAATGTCAGTAATCACCAGGGAAATGCAAATCAAAACCACAATGAGATATCAACTCATACCGGTCACAGTGGTTATTATCAAAAAGGCAACAAATAACAAATGTTGGCAAGGATGTAATAAAGAGAACCCTTGCACACTGTTGGTGGGAATGAAAATTGATGCAGACGCTACAGAAAACAGTACAGAGGTTCCCAAAAAAAATAAAAATAGAACTATCATATGACCCAGAAATTCCACTTCTAGGTATTTATACAAAGAAAACAAAATTGCTAACTCAAATAGATACCTGCACCATCATGCTCACTGCAGCATTATTTACAATAGCCAATATATGGAAACAACCTAGGTGTCCATCAATAGATAAATGGATAAAGAAATTCTGGTATGTATTTATGTATGTATGTGTACACACACACACACACACACACACACACACAAAATGGACTATTAGCCACAAAAAAGAATAAAATCTTGACATCTGCAACAACATGGATGCAACTTGAGGGCATTACGTTAGTGAAAATAAGTAAGACAGAGAAAGACAAATACCACACAAGCTCACTTATATGTGGAACCTAAAAACTACCAAATCAAAACAAAACAACAAATAATGAGCTCACTGAATCAGAGAACAGATTGGTGGTAGTTGCCAGAGGTGGGGTGAGGATGTATGTGAAACAGATGAAGGTGCTCAAAAGACACAAACTTGCAGTTATAAAATATATAAGTCATAGGGTGTAGTGCATGCCATCCTAACTATACTTAATAATACTGTATTGCATATTTGAAAGTTGCTAAGAGAGTAAATCTTAAAAGTTCTCATCATAAGAAAATTTTGTAACTATGTATGGTACAGATGATAACTGGACTTATGGTGATCATTTCACAGTATATAAAATATATACAAATATCAAATCATTATGTCATACACCTGAAACTAATATAATGTTATATGTAAATTATACTCAATTTTTAAAAAAGACAGGGAAGAATCTTCCCCACAGGGTCCTCCTTTTTCACGGCTGGTGGAGAGGAGGCCCTGACGGTGCCTGCTGGAGATGCCGCATTTGTAGTTGGGTAGTGGCCGTGCCCCTGGGACCATGACCCACTCTGTCACCCCCAGGACAGGAGGTGTTCCCAGACTGTTCCATGTGAGGGTCACCCTCCCGCCCCGCAAAGTGGTTGATTGTTGGAATGAGTTGAGAGCCACATTCGGGGTATATGACAACATCGGGATCCTGGGAAACTTTGAAAAGCACCCCAAAGAACTGATCAAGAGCCCCATATGGCTTCAAGGCTGGAAGGGGAATGAATTGCAGCGTTGTATCCGAAAGAAGAGAATGGTTGGAAATTGGATGTTCATTGATGACCTGCACAACCTGAACAAACGCATCAGCTATCTCCACAAATAATTTAACTGACGTGGAAAGTACCGGTAGAAGAGAATGCTGGGAACTGTGGAAGAGGTGTATCTATCACCCAAGAGAAAGGGAAAGTACTTTTCCTTATGAGGAAAGGGATTTGTATGCTCTCAGGAATAAAATGGGACTTCTTTGAAAAAAAAAAAAGGGGGGGGCCTTCCCTGGTGGTGCAGTGGTTGAGAGTCTGCCTGCCGATGCAGGCAGGCAGGGGATGCGGTTTCGTGCCCCGGTCCGGGAAGATCCCACATGCCACGGAGCAGCTGGGCCCGAGAGCCATGCCTGCCGATGAGAGAGAGTCTGCCTGCCGATGCAGGCAGGCAGGGGATGCGGTTTCGTGCCCCGGTCCGGGAAGATCCCACATGCCACGGAGCAGCTGGGCCCGAGAGCCATGGCCGCTGAGCCTGTGCTCCGCAACGGGAGAGGCCACAGCAGTGAGAGGCCCGCATACCGCAAAAAAAAAAAAGAATCTTAAATGTATATTTCTAAGTCAAAGATGCCAGTTTGAAAGCCAACATAATGTATGATACTAACTATAAGACATTCTGGAAAAGCCAAAACTACAGAGCCAGTGAAAAGATCAGTAGCTTCCACGGTTCAGAGAAAGTAAGGGAGAAATACATAAGTGGGGGACAAGGGACTTTTAGGGTAGTATAACTATTCTATATGATACTGTAATAGGATAGATAATATGCATTTATCAAACCCATAGAACTGTACAACACAAAGAGTAAACTCTAACAAAAACTATAGCATGTATTTCTTTTATAAAACTTTTGTTAATAACAATGTATCAATATTGGTTCATCAATTTCAATAATGTACCACACTAGTGCAAGATGTTAATAATGGGGTCGACTGGGGGGGCGGGGGTATATATACGTTCTGTTCAATTTTTCTGTTGTAAAAATAGTCAATTCAATAAGGAAACAGTAGTCTTAAATGACACATTAGACCACTTGGACTTAATAGATATCTACAGGACATTCCATCTAAAAAAAACCGAATACACATTCTTTTCAAGTGCACATGGAACGTTCTCCAGGATAGATCATATGCTAGGCCACAAAACAAGTCTCAACAAATTTAAGAAGATAGAAATTATATCAATCATTTTTCCAACCATAATGGTATGAAACTAGAAATCAGCTACAGGAAAAAAAATGGGGAAAACACAAACACGTGGAGACTAAACAAGATGTTCCTAAAAAACCAATGGGTGAATGAAGAAATCAAAGAGAAAATCAGAAAATACCTTGAGGCAAATGAAAATGGAAACACAACTTTCCAAATATCTATGGGATGCAGCAAAAGCAGTTAAAGGAGGTAAGTTCATAGCGATACAGGCCTACCTCAAAAAAAAAAAGAAAACTCTCAAATAAAAACCTAAATTACCAACTAAAGGAATTAGAAAAAGAAGAACAAAGCCCAGGGTCAGTAGAAAACAGAAAATAATAAAGACCAAAGTGGATTTAAAGAAAATAGAAATTAAAAAGAAAAAACAAAAAACAGAAAAGACCAATGAAACCAAGAGCTGTTTTTTTAAAAAAGATAAACCAAATTGATAAACCAATAGTCCCACTTATCAAGAAAATAAGAGACAGGACCCAAATAAACAAAATAAGAAATGAAAGAGGACAAATAACAACTGATGCCACAGAGATACAAAAAATCATAAGAGAATATTATGAACAGTCATATGCCAATAAATTGTGGACAACCTAGAAAAAATGGACAAACTTCCAGAAACATATAACCTTCCAAGAATGAATCAGGAAGAAAGAGACAATGTGAACAGACCAATCACTAGTAGTGAAATTGAATTTTTGATTAAAAAAAAACCCCAAAAAACAAAAAACTCCCAGCAAACAAAAGTCCAGGACCAGACAGCTTCATAGGAGAATTCTACCAAACATATAAAAAAGAGCTAACTATTTCTCAAACTACTCTTGGGAATTCCCTGGTGGTCCATCGAATGGGGCACGGGTTCAATTCCTGGTTGGGGAACTAAGATCCCACAAGCCGTGTGGAGTGGCCAAAAAAAAGAAAAAGAAAGACACAAACAAACTATTCTAAAAAAATTGAAGAGCAGGGAACACTTTCAAATTTATTCTACGAAGCCACCATTACCCTGATACCAAAGCCAGACAAAAACACTACAAAAAAAAGAAAATTACAGGTCAATATCTCTGATGAATATAGATGCAAAAAATCCTCAACAAAATATTAGAAAACAGAATTGAACAATTATATAAAAAGGATCATACAGCATGATCAAGTGGGATTTATTCCAGGGATGAAAGATGGTTCAATATCTGCAAATCAATCAATGTGATACACCACATTAACAAAAAGATAAAATCACATGATCATCTCAATAGATGGAGAAAAAGCATTTGACAAAATTCAACAGCCATTCATGATTAAAAAAAAGAAAAAACTCTCATCAAAGTTGGTATAGAGGGAACATATCTTAACATAATAAAGACCATTTATGACAAACCCATAGCTAACACCATATTCAATGGTGAAAAGCTGAAAGCTTTTTTTTCTAAAATCAGGAACAAGACAAAGGATACCCACTCTCAATTACTTCTATTTAACATAGTATTGGATGTCCTAGCCAGAGCAATCATACAAGAAAAAGAAATAAAAGGTATCCAAATTGGAAAGGAAGAAGTAAAACTGTCATTATTTGCAGATGACACGACACTACATATAGAAATACCCTAAAGTCTTCTCTGAAAAACTATTAGAATAAGTGAATTCAGTAAAGTTGCAATATACAAGGTTAATACACAGAAATGTTGCTTTTCTATAAACTAATAATGAACCACCAGAAAGAGAAAGCAAGAAAATAATCTCGTTTAAAATTGCATCAAAAAGAATAAAATACCTAGGATTAACTTAACCAAGGAGGTGAAAGACTGAAAACCATAGCACATGGATGAAGGAAACTGAAGATGATACAAAGAAATGGAAAGATATCCCATGTTCATGGATTAGAAGAAGTAATATTGTTAAAATCTGTACTACCCAAAGCAATCTACAGATTTAATGCCATCCCTATCAAAATACCCATGACATTTTTCACAAAACTAGAACAAATAATCCTAAAACTAATATGGAACCACAAAAGACCCTGAGTTGTCAGGGCAATCTTGAAAAAAAGAAAGCTGGGGTTAGCACACTCCTTGACTTCAGACTATACTACAAAGCTACAGTCATCAAAATAGCACAGTAGTGGCACAAAAAGACATATACAGATCAATGGAACAAAACAGAGAGCCCAGAAATAAAGCCATGCACTCATGGTCAATTAATCTATGACAAAGGAGGCAAGAATATACAATGGAGAAAAGACAGTCTCTTTAATAAGTGGTGCTGGGATAACTGGACAGCTACATTTATTTTACAATAAAACTCCAAGAAAACATAGAGAACATTCTTTGACACAAATCACAGCAATAGTTTTTTAGATCTGTCTTCTAAGCCAAAGGAAACAAAATCAAAAATATACAAATGGCAACTAATTAAACTGAAAAGCTTTTCTACAGCAAAGGAAACCATTAACAAAACAAAAAGACAACTTACAATATGGGAGAAAACATTTGCAAATGATATGACCAGTAAGGGGTTAATATCCAAAATATATAAAGAGCTCAAACAATTCAATATAAAAAAAATACAACCCAATTTAAAAATGGGCAGAACACATGAACATTTTTCCAAGGGAGACACACAGATGGCTAACAGGCACATGAAAAGATGCTCAACATCACTAATCCATCAGGAAAATGCAAATCAAAACCATAATGTGATATCACCTCACACCTGTCAGAATGGCTATCATCAAAAAGTCTACAAATAACAACGTCAGCAAGGATTTGGAGAAAAGGGAGCCCTTGTACACTATTGGTGAGAATGTAAATTGGTGCAGCCACTATGGAAAACAGTATGGAGATTCCTCAAAAAATTAAGAATAGAACTAACATATGATCCAGCTATCCCACTTCTGGTTATTTATCCAAAGAATATGAAAACAGTACTTGAAAAAGATATAGACACCTATGTTCATCATGGCATTATTTACAAGAGCCAAGTTATGGAAACAACCTAAGTGTCCATCAACAGATGAATGGAATAAGAATATGTAGTGCATACACACACACACACACACACACACACAATGGAATATTACTCAGCCATTAAAACGAATGAAGTTCTGCCATTTACAACAACATGGATGGACCTAGAGAGTATTATGTTTAGTGAAAAGAGTCAGACACAAAAAGACAAAACTCTATATTATCACTCATATGTGGAATCTAAAAAATGAAACGAATTAATATGACAAAACAGAAACAGACTCACAGATATAGAGAACAAACTAGTGGTTACCACTGGGGAGAGGGAGGAGGGGAGGGGCAAGACAGGAGTAGAGGATTAAGAAGTACAAACTACTATGCATAAAATAAATAAGCTATAAGGATGTATTATACAGTACAGGGAAATACAGCCGTTATTTATAATAACTTTAAATGGAATATAGGGAATTCCCTGGTGGTCCAGTGGTTGTTAGGAATCTGCGCTTTCACTGCCAAGGGCATGGGTTCAATCCCTGGTCAGGGAACTAAGATCCTACAAGCCATGCAGTGCAGCCAAAAAAACCAGAGTATAATCTGTAAAAATACTGAATCACTATGTTATACATCTGAAACTAACATAATACTGTAAATCAACTATACTTTTTTATTTTTTTGATGTTGGAGGTAGGAGTTAATTAATTAATTAATTGATTTTGCTGTGTTCGGTCTTCGTTTCTGTGCGAGGGCTTTCTCTAGTTATGGCAAGCGGGGTCCACTCTTCATCGCGGTGCGCGGGCCTCTCACTATCGCAGCCTCTCTTGTTGCAGGGCACAGGCTCCAGACGCGCAGGCTCAGTAGTTGTGGCTCACAGGCCTAGTTGCTCCACGGCATGTGGGATCTTCCCAGACCAGGGCTCGAACCCGTGTCCCCTGCATTAGCAGGCAGACTCTCAACCACTGCGCCACCAGGGAAGCCCAATCAACTATACTTTAACTTTAAAAAAAAGACTATTAATTTCTTAAAGTAGGTATGTCCAGGGAGCTGGACTAGGGACTAGGGATATGTAAAAGTAGGTAGAAGACTGCCATCTTTCAAGATATAAATATTACTTTGTTTAAAATAAAAATAGTACCAGGTCTCTTCATCCCATCTAAAAATGTGTGTTTTATTTTCAATTTCAACAGTTATTTTTAACATGATATTTTAATTCTTTAAAGTATTTTTCACTTAAACTAAAAATATACTATAATGACATAAATATCAAAATATTATTAAATATATAGTTCTTTTATAGACAAAATTACTCCTGACTACTATGGAACAGTAATTCAAATTAAAAGCACAGAGTAAAATACTGACTGTAGTTTGCCATTTTATACATAAACATATATAATATTATATAAATTATATAAACCTTTGTTATATAAAATATAACATTTCATAATTACATTTATAAATGTTCATTATATGTTAAATACCTATAATCCCCAGTGTGTAGAGGAAGACGGCTTTCTAGAACTATATTAAAAATTAATCTAGATCAGTTTTCAATATGTCATTTTGACATTATACATGTCATCAAGCTGTTTTAAACTAATGGGATGAAGATCATGTGTGGCTAAAAGGACTGGTACTATTGGAAATGAATCAAAAGGGAAAGAGTAACTGCAAAATAAAATCCCCAGTGTAGCCCACTTAAGTGGTACTGTGATACACAGCATCCCAGTCGAACTGAGATGATTTCCAGAAAACATACTTTCAGCACAGCACATTTCAAAATGTTTAATGGCATATTCTTCCCACAAAGTGACCTTGGTTAATCAAGTATGTTTAACAATAACTTAACAGAGATAAATCAGTGGCTAGCACAAACCTTTCCATTTCCTTTTCTTCCTTATTTAAACACAGACGTTCAGAGCTGCAAGGAAACAAAGATAAAGTCTATGCAATCCCCTCCTTTTACAGCAGAGGAAACAGAAGCCCAGAGCTGTTTCATACCCATTTCAGTGTTCTTTTCATACTACCTGTCCTACAGTTCTCTTCTCTGTCCTGTCTATTCAAATCACCATCTATTCAAACACAGTAAAAAAAAAACTCATCTATTTTGAATTCTACTTTTAAAGTCAGTTAATGTGGAAAAATAGTAAGTAAACTGGAGTGGTATATATTACTGTCACTAAATCTCTCCTTATTCCAGGACTTGGCACCCATATTGTTCTTTTCCTAATTTGTAGTTCAAGACCTGATAGGTGAAGTAAAACCTAAAATCCTGCTACCTTTGCTAGATTCCCCCATCAACTGACAGCACCAATCACTGAGCATTTTGTCTTCCTTTCAAATTCCCAATCCTTTACCACTGTCCAAAATTGATGTTCACCCAAAGACCATGACTTATATTTCTAGTAAGCAATCCAAATACAGATAAATTTTGTTGCTATGTCCAGTGTAGTAAAAGAGCAAAGGGCTTTGGAGTCAGATAAATTTGTGTTAAAATCCATGCACTCTCATTTATAAGCTCTGAGAATTTAGGCAAGTTACCTAACCTTTCTGAGGCACATTTTTCTCCCCTGTAACTGTATCTCAGAGAATTGTGTTGTTAGACCAGATAAGCCTAGCATAAAGTGGAAGTGTTAAAAAAAATGTTACTCTCATCTTTCACACCATCCTAAACAAAGTTTCTATGTTGTAAGTATCAATTCAAGAATTTTTACTTTAAAGGCTATTCTTATGTCTACTTCAGTAGACAGAAGAGTCATTAACCAGCTAGCATCTCGTAAGTAACAATCTGCCACATAAGTGGCAGTAATGGATAAAGTGTGATAAAGCCTTGTGAATGACCAATAAAAAATAAAAAACTTTTCCTTTAAAAATTCTTCTCCACTTTCAAAAACCTCTTTCCTGTACTCTTAAACTCAAAAGCTTTTCTTAGGCCTTTGAAGTCAAATAATCAAATAAAAAAGGGTCAAAATATTCAGGGCAAATGGAACTTGACAAAGAATGAACAACCATATTCTGCTAGATTCAGTGATTTCTCTAGGAAATTATTATGGATATATAATAACAGTGATCATCTGAACTTAGAGGGCACCTTTCTGGAAGGGAGTTCCCTGTACCTTTTTCTTTTCCTCTGGCCGCGCCATGCGGCTTGCAGGATCTTAGTTCCCTGAACAGGAATTGAACCTGGGGCCACAGCAGTGAAAAGGGCTGAGCACTAACCACTGGATCACCAGGGAACTCCCCTCTGTACTCTTTCTATTCTGTAATTTATCACCTATCATACAGCCGAAGTAGAGATTACGCTGCTATATGGAACAATTATCTAAATTAATAATGTGTGAAATCATAAAATAAAACTCACATTTGCTGAGCATTTTAGAGTATGACATAGTTTTCCAATTAACAATGAAGACAAGAATAGAATCCAGATGTCCTGATGTCCATTACAACAATATAGAAATAAACTGCAGTATTTTAACACTTTCATAAATTCAACATAATTATTTTATATTCTTCTTAATGACATTATACCAAGATAAATGAATGTTGTAACAAGTATAATATCTACTACTCATCAAGACCTGGATATAGGCCCTATGCTTTGCTAAATAATTTCCCACAATTTTCTATTAACTCCTTCTATATTCAAGTGAATTTTTATCATGGCCCATTCTCCTGTAAGATGATTTCCCTTTCCCTACTGCTAATTCTCCACCTGTGCTCTGCTGTGATCCCATTTTCCTCACATACTTTAGAACTGTGATCCATAAATTATATCCACTTTCTTATATCTCCTCCTCCAAACAGTCACTTATTTTTTTTTCTTTTTTTGGCCGCACCACACGACATGCGGGATCTTAGTTCCCTGACCAGGGATGGAAACTGCGCCCCCTGCAGTGGAAGTGCAGAGTCTTAACCACTGGACTGCCAGGGAAGTCCCAAATAGTCACTTTTTGTATCATGATTTTCCTGACTCCTTCTGCCATTCTGGGAAAAATTAAGCTCTCATTTCTCAACATTCCTAAAGCATTTTGTTCATACTGCTATTATGAATGAGGAGAGATGCTAGGAGAAGCAGTATGTCTGAAGGAAAGAGTCCTAGCTTTAAAGGTGGCTCTAGTACTTTCAAGCTGTGTGACCTTGGGCATATTCCTTGACCTCTCTGAGCCTCTAATTCTTGATCTGTCAAATAATAAAAAATTAACCACCCATTCTACAAGACAGTAATGGGCATTCTACAAGACAGTAATGGAATGAATATAAAGCACACATAACTGGCTCTTAATACACTGTATTATAAATTGTTGTGGGATGGTCTGTTTGTCTACTCAGATCAATAGTTCACAATGATTTTTTTTAGCATTTTTGAAAAACTACAGGAAATCCAGACACTCCTCTCCCACACACTGAAATCAGTGCCTCTGATTATAAACTCTATGAGGTCATACATTCCAATTTATGTATACCTGAATCTCCAGTACCTAGCCCAGAACCTTTCATATATTAGATGCTTAATATATGCTTGTTACAGTAGAGAGAATTTATTAGCTATAGATATTAAATAAAGAAATTGTTGGAAATAACTGGATAGTAGATATATTAGAATGGGACAAACTAAATTTATTTTTTCAACAGTAAACATTATTTTACAAAATCACATTGCTTGGGGTATTTTTCTAGCTAAATTCCAAGTATAATTTGATTAATTTACTATCTAGAAAAACTATAGCTAAGTTTATAAGCCCCTTTCTTCTGAGGAGCTCAAGGATTTTTACAGACATTACCTCAACAATCCTAGAACATCCCTGAGGAAAATGGAGATGGAAAAAGAAAAAAAGATGGAATATGAATCCATAATCCATATGAAGCCATAAATTTATAAATTCTGCAAATTCCACTCAGCAAAAATTCCATGTAATTTTTCAGCTTATGTGCATTTTGCCCCATTTTCTTTCTGAATCCACCTAAGTTACCTATTTAGTCATTACATCTGTATATGCTGGTCTGGAACAAAAGCATTTTTATTATTTGCTTAAGCAAAATTTTGGGATTTTCCTGGTGGTCCAGTGATTAAGAATCCGCATTCCAATGCAGAGGATGCGGGTTCGATCCCTGGTCGGGGAACTAAGATCCCACATGCTGCGGGGCAACTAAGCCCGCGCACCACAACTAGAGAGCCCACATGCTGCAACTACTGAGCCTGCACACTCTGGAGCCCATGCACCACAATGAGAGAGCCCGCACACCACAACTAGAGAGCCTGTGCACTCTGGAGCCCACGTGCCGCAACTACTGAGCCTGCGTGCTCTGGAGCCCACATGCCACAACTAGAGAGAAGCCCGCATGCCGCAACAAAGAGCCCACCCACCACAACGAAAGATCCCATGTGCCACAACTAAGACCCGACACAGCCTAAATAAATAAATAAATAGGAAGGAAATTTTAAAAAAACAAGCAAAAATTTCTGAAAGTGTTATACACAGTAAGCAAAACATAGAACAACGAAAAAATGATGACTCTAATCCCCTAACAGAAAACTGTTCAGGCTACTGACCATAGGTTTACTTCAGACTGCGAAATATTTAGGAATTAGACATATTATTTTCTCCAAATTTTAATAATCAGAGACTAATAGCCCAGTTTCAGCTTTAACTACTTTCTGCTCCCCATCATTTGGTTCTTTTGTTCTAGGACCCTATAGTAGCCCTTTTTGAATGCCCACCCAGGAACCATTCTCCCCCTTTTCCTTATTAAGAGAATCCCACTTTTGTTGAGGCAACACTGGGCTCAGCCCCAGGGGATGAATCATGATTGATCTTAGCCAACCCTGGCAATCCTGTTCCCTGTTGTCAGTCATTGGTTTAAACTGGACCTGTGTTCTAGAACTGGCTAATAAATTGAAAGAAGTTGCTGGGGATTCTTTCTACCCTGATGAGAGGGCAGCAAGAGGAATAGGCTCTTTTGCCACCAACCAATTTCTCTGCATTTGGGAAGTAGTCAGGTTGGACTTGATGCTTAAAGCTGTGCCACTATCTTGAGACCACGAGGGAAAGGCCAAGAGAACTTCAGTGATCCTGACTCTACACCCAATCATAACAGTCTCTATTTTCAGGCCTCTTGTTATATGAAATAAATGTTACTTTTGTCTAAGTAACTGAGGGCCAGATATTCTGTTCCTTGAAGTTCAAGTCAACTGAATTAATACAGACAGACCAATAAATCAGGCAAGAAGGGAAGTAGAGGTTAATTACTGAGTACTTACTATTACATGTAATTTCATTTAATCTTCACAACAGCCCGATGAAAATTATCTTTTGATCCATTTTTTATGAAAAAATAAAGCTTAATAAAGTTATATAGTTAAAAGTAACAAAGCTGAAGTTCAAATCCAGAACTGACACCAAAGCTTACATTCTTTTTAAAAATACAAAATCCCATTTCCTCCTTGTTTACAGTTCTTGTTTAAAAAACAGACTAGTATATTGATGTGGTACTAGCTAACAGAATTTAGGGAGAGCTAAGGAATATCACCTATTCTTATAACCTTGTCACAAGGATCTATAGTCTTCAACTCTTTTTTGTATCAAAGTTATATGGGGGGGAAAGACAAAAATATATATGTGTACCAAAAGTTCCAGAATGTCTAGTACAATGGCAAAAATCCTATAGCAAAAACTGGGATGGATTCTAAGTATAATATCCAATTACTCAAGAATTAAAAAATATGAAGTCAATCACAAACATTTCTTAAATCAAAAGAATAACTTCCTTATTTCAAGCTATTCCATTAACCAAGTATCAATACAGTAACCAAAGTTACTACTTCCTCAGTTCTCATCTATTCATGAAAACTGATTCAGCTTAAATCTTCAGAAAAAAAAAATTATATAAACACTAAGAATCAGTGAGGTGATTTTTCATTTGGAAATTTACTAGAATTGCATGCTCAAAAACTATTTATGATGTCATCTCAAGGAGATGTATGTTCACCTTATATTACCTTTATTAATTTCTAATTGAGCATTACAAAATGCACACGCCAGATTCCTGAGCTGATACACCCAACTTACCTTCCCACATGCTCTGCAATGATGCCTCCTTTTGGTGAATGTAAACCTGGCTTCACATTTCATGCAATTTGGAGCCTGAGAATCTGGTACCCATACTGGAGCCACTTCACCCAGAGTGGTAAATGGCTTTCTAGCAGAAATTCCAAACTGACCAGCTCTGAGATCATTATCTGGGCTTTCTGGAGGTAATGCAACGCACTGTCTACTGGATATCCCAGACTCATAACTTTCTAAATGTTCCCCATTTGTATCAGCGATAGAAATATTTCCCAAAGAGGCATTGCATACATTGGTTGCTGAGTTTTCCCCTAATTTTGCTTTCCCAAGAACATCATTTTTGTTTTTAATATTATTTCCATTGTTTGCAGGAAGGTCATTTTGTAAATGGTCTGATAATGGCTTTGGAATTTGAAGTTTAAGATTAGAAGGTTGCTTGGGTCTTGCACCACCAAAAGGAACACTGATAGATTGCAGGTTTGCTACTATCTTGGGTGAAGATTGCCCAAGCACTGATGGAACCTGGCTACAGAAATTGTGTAAGTAATTTTTCTTCATTAGGTCACCAGTGCTGTTTAAAAGTAGTCCACTCCCTTCTGTGGCTTCATTTCCTCTCTGTTCATAAATATTTGAGTAGCATTCTGACTTGCTCTCCTCTATTTCCTTTTCTTCTGTTACTGAATCTTCTTTGGAAGGTAAAGTCTTTGGAACAAAACAAACAACTGGGCTCTGCATTCCATAGGAATCACAACAGTTAGATAGTGAATTTGCTGCTGGTGTATCCATAACAGTGGAGAAATCGCATCCTTCACTTTCATTCATGCAAGTTTGTTTTAAATCTAGACCTGCTTCTGCCATTCTATCACACTCTCCTCCACTATCATCGTAAGTATCTTCAGGCTGATTCATGTGCAGAAACTTCTCATTTTCTTTATTTACTTGGCTGTCATTCATCTTGTTTGGTTTAGTCAATTTCCAATTAATCATCTCCTGAGATTCAGAGAAATGCTCGGTCATATTAAGAAGTTCTGTAGTGCCAAGAATTTCTTCATGTTTACAGCCTTCATTTTCATCAGCTCTAACTTCACCAGGCACAAGGCAATCTGAAAACTGTTCACCATTATCATCCCTGCCAGACCCATTAGGCATGTCAGCTTTGAGAAGCAAAGGTAAACCAGACTGGATGGATTCTTCAGTTGTTCTTTCCTCTGCTGGCTCTTTTTTCATCAAAATTCCCTCACTCAAGTGGGAAAAGGAGTTTGGACTCCCTAGATCTGTCCTAGGAGAGCTGGTTTTGCCAGTGAGAACGTCATCTGGTGTAGAGTCCTCTTGCTTTACAGCAGGACCTTCATCTGTTCCCTGGGATGAGATTACTGAATCTGGTGTTAAACTTGTAATCACAGACATGGTGGGGTCTCTATCTATATTTTCATCATCCTGTAACTGTGAAGGGGTACAGACAATGGCTAGATTATCAGATGAAGTAGTACATATGTATTTAACAGAATCCCCCTCTGCATTTGGTCTACTCAATGGATCCATTTGTTTCTCTGAGTTCATATCTTTTTCAGTGGACCCATTTACACTTAAACTAAATTGATCAGTTTGTCTGTTTTCGTTATCCAGTGAACAGCTAAAAGCATCCATGAGGGATTGACTATTATAATTATTACAATCCTGCAAATCGCTTTGTAATGTCCTTTTATCACAGTTATGCATGACGGCTACAACAAGAACGCTCTTCTCATCTGGCAGACAAGGAAGGTTTCCACATTTCTTCTCTCCCACTTCGACAGTACTGCATTGATCATCTTGATTACAGTTCCTCTTAATTAACTGGTCTTCTGCAACCGCATTTTCATCAATCCACATTGTGTTGGTCTCTGGATTCAGACTACAGTCCTGTCCATTAGCACAATGGTCCTCTCCCTCTGTGTTAAGAGGAGCTGAATGAGCCAGGGAGAAGACTTTCAGCTGTGGCTGTGACTCAGAAACTGTAGGTTCATTCACACTGGCCAATGCAGGGTTAAATGACAGTCGGGGAGAAGGGGGCTCTAGAATCTTATTCCACCTTGTATCCAATAAAATAGGAGAAACGGTTTCATCTGAAAAAATAAATAATTATAATAAGTCTGCTGGTAACACTGATAAGGCTAGGACTAAGTTAATCAACTACATTTGCAAATATGCCCTGAAATTAAAATATTCCTAGGATATGTGAAAACAGAATATTCCTAGGGTATGAAGTTTCTAATTTCTAGCTAAGGATAAGAAAATACATTTAAGACTGTTCCCTGTATTATATATCACCAAATGGTAATATCTCAGAACATTCCAAACAACAAAAGAATTCTACTTCAATCTAGTTGGCATAATTAAAGTGGCCCCCAGGCTGTACTTTGGGGCTGGGGAGGGGAGGGCAATAATGGGGAAGGCCTTGGACTGGCCCAGCACAACATGGGGTAGGGGGCTAATCTAAGGTGGAAGAAAAATCAGAACAGTGATGAGGATACAGTAATTGAGTGGGAAGGAAAACAAAGGAATTTTCTGTGGAGATGGCATGCTCTGTAATCTACATCATGACTGAGATGTGGTTACATGGATATATCTCTTGGTCAAAACTGTACAGTTAAGATCTACACAGTTCAATGTATAAATTTTATCTTCAAAAAATTGTAAAAAATAACAATGAAGCAGGGAGGAGCAAATGAAGATATATAAATGAAAAATGGCAGCATGTCAATCACTGCTGAAGTTGGGTAATGGGTACACTAGAGTTTATTACACTCTTCTATTTACTGTGTATATATTTGAAATTTGCCCACAATAATAAGCTAAAAAGTTTGTTACAGCATGTGAAATTCTGCTTATAACCATGTCACAATATATTATTATTTAGGTTCATATTTACACTATTATCTGAGGAAATTTGGCAGAAAGTATCATTTGCCATATTAAAACAACCTTCTTATATTCTACCAATAAGCATAATCTCATTTAATGTTTCTGTTTATTTTTTAATAGATCATAACTATGATGGCATTTTCCCAAGTTATTGTGCTATGTGTCTAATTAGAGAAATAAGAAATTATGCACTTATTGCTTTTCCTGTTTTCCTACAGTAAATATGATAATCACAGCCCTGAAGTTATACAGACATGCTTTCCTCTCATAAATCTTTAATGCTCCCTTAGCACCTTGTTCATATCTCTATTAAAGCATTTATTACACTGCATTGCAATGGTTTATTTACCTGACTTTTTCAGGCAGAAACCACTTATTTCCATCAATGTAAATCCTTGCTTTGCACAGCGCCTGATATGTAGTAGGTAGCATATATTTATTGTAGCACCATAAATATACGCTATGTGAGTATCTACCACTGTAAAAGCATTGGGTGGACTTTGAGATTAAATGATAGCTCCAAGAAGTATATAATCTAGTTGGAAAAATAAGAAATAGATACAATACACATGAATCGCTAACTAGCAGTACAGAATAACATAAGTATTCAAAAACTATTATGTAGTAGCAGAAAATAAATTGAGAGGACAAAGGTATTTTACAGGCTGAGGCAGCAAGCTTGAATTCATGGAAGCAGGAGGAAATGGGCTGGGCTTCAAGGACAATTTTACAAAAAGTTTGGAAAACAGGGCATTCGTAAGAGGGGAACAAGTAAAAGTACAGCCCCAAACACAACAATCTGAGAAAGCAATTAAGTAAATCAGTTTGGGTTGAAAAAAGAATTAGTGTAAGAAAGTAGTGAAAAGAAGCTAGAAAGGTCAGATTGTAAAGGCTATAAAAAATCAGATTGCGTGAAGAATGGGCTTAATATGCTCTGAGTGTTAAATGTTAAATCCTGAGTTTACCAAATTTGGGCTAGCAGAGACTCGAGATTTGGTAACATGTATTTCCTTTAAAAAAAGAAATCGTTATTTCCAAGCTGGTTCACAGAAATAAAAAAGAAACACTGCCTCTTATAAGAATATTTAATAATATTCAAACAGAAATGATCATGTATTAAAATTTTCATTATTTAACCACCAACTGGGTATAATGTTAATTATCTAATGTCATCACAGTTTGTGTGTGGTACATTTTTCATTTAAAGGAGGAAATTAATATGAAATGAGAAAACACTTTAAAAAATATATATTTGGAAAGGTACCAGGCTAGAGGTGGTAGTTTTAATGCAACTGGTACTGAGATGTTTAACAAATAGTTGAAAACAAATGAAGAGCATAGTTACAAACAAGCTGGCTTCTGAAATTATTCTCCTTCGAAAGGAGTTATTTTGGTAAGCAAATGCTATATTTCAAACTAAAATGACAATTTTACTGACTCAACAAAAATGTACTGCAAATCAACTATATATAAAATACCCTACTAGAATCTACAGAAGTCACAAAGAGACTGATGTAAAGAACAAATAATTTTATTAATGAGAGTCAATGGTATTCTAGAAGAATAGTATTCACAGGATTAGGTGTAGCATTTGTGTAGATGACAAATAACTGTGATAGGGCCAAACCAAAGAAGAGATTGAGAAAATACTTGTATAAATGACTGAAACTAAGAGGATAATATACCTTCCACCTTGGTATGTATAAAGCCCACCTAGATCCCATAAAATCCAAAAAGATTCGGTTTCACGTTTACATGAATCAGGAGTTAGGCTAGGGTCACGGGTTAGCTTTGGGTCATCAATGGTAAAATGTAAGAGCAGGCCATTCCAGGTATCTTTCTTCTCCCTTCTTACCCCCATGAGCACATATCTTTTTAATGCTTGCTCTAGCATAGGCCCAAAACAACAAAATCAAAACTAATCTCTCTTCCCAACTGCTATCAAAGAACAACCTGAATCACCAGATATAGTAAAGGTTTGGAGACTACTACTAAAATCATGGGCTTTAGATGGAAATATATCACTTTGTAAACTTGTTACATGCCATTTTCTGTTAGAAACCAAGAACACCAGGGAAGCAGGATAAATGAAAGACAGATATTTAATTATGGCTTACACATTCTAGTCATACTGAAAGGTGAATTTAAGGAAAATTCCCTAAATGAAGTGAATCTTTAGCAGACATTTTTAGACTGGGCCTTGAGAATATATAATTTAATTAACCATTTGGTAGATACTTAAAAATGTAAATCTTTTAAAATTAGGTTTAAAATGGATCTTGCTTTATTGGTCAATCAATATGAAAGAAGCTATTTTCTTAACTTGGGAAATACAATCACACATTCTAAAGCTTTTCCTGACCATAAATTGGATTCTAATCCTTCACTTATGAACAAACTAACTTGGGGAAGATGCTTAACCTTTCTGTGCCTCTATCTTCATCTGTAAAATGTAGGTAAGATTTACTTTCATGGGATTATTTTAAAGATTAAATGATATAATCCATGTGAATGATTTAGCATAGTATCTGGCACACAGTTAGTGCTAACAAAAATGTTAGTTCTTCCTCTGAATATTAATATATAATACTATCATTATTGAGGCATTGGACCTTCCTTTCTTTTTTTTAAGTACTGCATCCTCTTATAATCCCACATTTTCTATATCATAAATACATTCAAACAGAGTCACCAAGTAAATTCTCACCTTCGTTTTGTTCAAATTCATCTAACACCTTGTCCAGGTTGTAAGCTTCTGCTTGGAAGTAATTCTCCATCGGTGAGAAAACACCACTCAAGAGACTTGTTTAAATCTAGAAAATAGATCAAATTTGTATTACACTTTCAATTATTAAAATATTATTTATAGACATTACAACTGGTAAAACAGAAATACAAAGGATCTTAAGACTATGATGAACAATTACATGCTAATAAATTGGACAACCTAGAATAAATGGATAAATTCCTAGACACATACACCCTACCAACAATGAATCATAAAAAAAAAAGAAAATCTGAACAGACCAATTACTAATAAAGTGATTGGATCACTAATTAAAAAACATCCCATAATACACTCTCTGATGCCAAACTATACTACAAAACTACAGTATTCAAAATAGTATAGTACTCACACAAAAACAGACACATAGATCAATGGAAGAGAATAGAGAGCCCAGAAATAAATCCACACTTGTATGGGCAATTAATCTATGACAAAGGGAATGGGGCAAAGACAGCCTGTTCAATAAATGGTGTTGGGAAAACTGGACAGCTACATGCAAAAAAAAAAAAAAAAAAAATTAAACCGACTACTTTCTCACACCATATACAAAAATAAACTCAAAATGGATAAAAAGACTTGAATGTTAAGACCTGAAACCATAAAACTAGAAGAAAACATAGGCAATATGCTCTTTGACATCAGTCTTAGCAGTTTTTGGGGGGTATGTCTCTTCAGGCAAAGAGAAGCAAAAGTAAACAAATAGAACCACATCAAACTAAAAAGCTTTTGCCCAGCAAAGAAAACTATCAACAAAACCAAAAGGCTGCCTACTGAATGGGAGAAGATATTTGCAAATGATATATCCAACAAGGGATTAGTATCCAAAATATACAAAGAACTCATACAAGTTAACATCAAAAAAAGAAAAATTAAAAGTGGGCAGAGGATCTAAATAGACATTTTTCCAAAGAAGACATAAGATGGTCAACAGGCACATGAAAAGATGCTCAGCATCACCAATCATTGGGGAAATGTAAATCAAAACCATAAAGATATCATCACACCTGTCAGAATGGCTATCATCAAAAAGAAAACAAATAACAAGTGCTGGAGAGAATGCTGAGAAAAGAGAACCCTTGATGCACTACTGGTAAAAATGTAAATTGATTCAGCCACTACAGAAAACAGCATGAAGGTTCCTCAAAAAATTAAAAACATAACTACCATATAACCCAGCAATTCCATTTCTAGGTACGCAACCAAAGGAAAGAAAATCAATATCTGGAAGAGAGTCTGCACCTCCATGTTCACTGCAGCATTATTTACAACAGCTAAGACATGGAAACAACCAAAATACCCATCAAAAGATGAATGGATACAGAAAACGTGGTGTGTTTGTGCATGCCTGTGTGCGTGCATTAGTGTGTATAAGATAGAATATCATTCAGCCATTAAAAGGAAGGAAGTCCTGTCATTTTCAACACCATGGATGGACCTTGAGGGCATTATGCTAAGTGAAATAAGTCAGAGAAAGCAAATACCAGATGAACTCACTTATACGTGGATTCCAAAACAACCAAACTCACAGAAACAGAGAACAGATTCAGTGTTGCCAGAGGCAGGGTATAAGGGATGACGGAAACAGGTGAAGGTGGTCAAAAGTTACAAACTTCCAATTATAAGATAAATAAGTTCTAGGGATATAATGTACAGCATGGTAGGTATAGTTAACAATACTGCATCATATATCTGAAAGTAGCTAAGAGAGGTAATCTTAAAAGCTCTCATCAAAAGAAAAAAATGTATAACTATGTGAGGTGATGGATGTTAAGTAAACTTATTGTGGTAATCATTTCACAATATACACATATATTAAATCATTACATTGTGCAACTTAAACTAATACAATGTTATAAGATCTGACTTACATACATCATGGAATGATTACCACAATGAATTTTGTGAACATCCATCATCTCATATAGATACAAAATAAAAGAAAAAAATTTTATCCTTGTGTTGCAAACTCTTAGGATTTACTCACTTAACAACTTTCATATATAACATACAACAGCATTAATTATATTAATCGTGTTGTATATTACATCCCTAGTACTTATTTATCTTATAACTGGAAGTTTCTACCTTTTGACCACCTTCATCTAATTCTCCCTCCTCCCACCCTATGCCTCTGATAACCACAAATTTGGTGTCTTTTTCTGTTTGTTTTTTTGTTGTTTTCGAAGTATAACTGACCTACAATACTATGTTAGTTCCCAGTGTACAACGTAGCAATTTACTATCAATATTTCTATAAATTACAAAATGGTCACCATGGTCAACTTCTATTTATTAATTGGCTCCTGTTAGGTAATTTAAGTTTAGGTAGACAAGCAGGCTGCATAATCTATGAATGGTTTTTCTTAAATCTGTCTTTTGTGTCTAATGACTTACAGTTCAAAAAACTTTCATATACATGCCATTTTTTTAATAAAGACTGCATATTTAGATTGTCCAATGCAAAGAGATGAATAAAATTTCTCACAACACACAATCCAGCATATTTAATATACACCTACAATAGTTAGCATTTCATGGTCATTATATGTAAAATATTAGTAAACAAACAATCAGATCAACATATTTATAGTGCATCTACTGTATGCAGGGTACTGGGATCAACTGAAGTCTCAGATATCATCCCTAACATCAAGAATCTTAACATTTACTTAATGGTAAACAATGCTAAATAAGAAAATTTAAATAATAATAAATGATTTTAATAACACAGCACAAGAGACACAGGTACTATGTGATTAATCTGTCAGATAAAATTAACAGATAAGTGTACCTGAATAAGTACTGTAAAAGTTCAAGAAATGGGAACTTCCCTGGTGGTCCAGTGGCTAAGACTCCACACTCCCAATGCAGGGGGCCCGGGTTCGATCCTCGGTCAGGGAACTAGATCCCACATGCCTCAACTAAGAGTCTGCATGCCACAGCTAAAGATCCCTCGTGCCACAACTAAGACCCATGCAGCCAAATAAATAAATAAAATAAATATTTTAAAAGTTCAAGAAATGGACCAGATCACGAGTCTGGATGGTCAAGAAAGGCATTATTTATGGATTTGAGCTGAGTCTGGAAGGACAGATAAAATTTTAACAGATACCCCAGAGAGGAAGATGCAGAAGTGAAATTTCAAACAGGGAGAGACATGCAAGGAGTGATCTAGTAATGGGCAATTATTGAGGGATCAGTGAAATTGGAGCAAGGATTTATTTACATGGGTAACAGCAGGACACAGCTGGAAACACAGACAGGCATCATATTATGGAAGCCCTGGAATGCCAGTCTGAGAAAGATATTGTTTATACTTTAAGCAATGGGAAGTACTATAGCATAATGGATAAGAACATGAACTCTAGGACTCAACTGTCCAAGTTCTAATCCTAGTTCCTAACTCACTTACTAACTATATGACTTTGGGGAAGTTAAATCAATTTACGTGAGACTTAATTTTCATCTATAAAACTGAGTAATAATAGTACATACCAAAAGATTAAATAAATAAATTGACATAGGTAACACATTTAAAACACTGCCTGGTACATGATAAGTGCTTCATAAGCAATTATTTAAGTTTTTAAGCCTTGGAGTTGATCATTTTATTATAAAATAAATAACCTAACAACAGTGATTACACAGGCTAGTTTTCAGCCCCATCCTCCCTTCCACTAATATTTATTGAGCACCTATTATGTGTAGACACTATGCTTGGTGCTGGAACACTACTTGAATATACATTTCTTCAATGTACCATGCCCTTTTCCTCTTCAAGACCTTTTATCTGTCTCCCCCTCCTTGCCAAAATAACTCTGCATCTTTTAGCTCTTAGCTCAAAAAAAAGACAAGAAGTCTTCCCTGAACCCCTAAAAAAAGTGATCTCCCCTTATATCTCTCACAGCACCTCCACTTTTCCTTTTATAATAATTATCACAATCTATAAACATATATTGGTGTGATTATTTGATTAATGTCAATCTCTCCCACCAGACTGTAGACACCACAAAGACACCCACTAGACTGTGTTCACCATGTGATTCCCACAGAACCTGATGTGGTACCTATTCAATAAACACCTGTGGAATGAATAAATGAACAGTATAAACAGTTAGTGTTTATACTCTGTTTACACTCAAGAAGTTGTGTTAAACTTCAATTATAATTATTGATTATGATTGATAATTATTGATTGATTATGATTGATAATTATTGATTATCTAAAACAGATGCTTTTAGGTAAACTGTTAGTGGGGAAGAAAATATTCACAATGCCTCAAAATATCATTTCACAGATGACTTATTAATTCCAAAGGAGAAAATGTATGTTTACAGTGAAGAGATGCAGTAATCACTACCTTAATCAAATGATCAAGCTTAGCATCACTAACAGTTTAACAAGCTAACAATATGTATCTCCTGATGTGATGCAATAAATTTAAAACATCACCCACAGTTATTCTTCTCCAAACTGTTTAATCTGAATTGAATCACGAACAATTACAAATCTAGAATGTGAGGCATTCTGTAAGACAGCTGTCCTGGACTCTTCAAAAAATTCGGTGTTATGAAAAACAAGATCATTCTGAATTGAGAGAGACTAAAGAGATTAAACAACCAAATGCTATGCATAAACACTAACTGGATCCTAGATCAAGAAAAATACACAAATAGGGACTCCCTGGCGGCGCAGTGGTTAAGAGTCCGCCTGCCAATGCAGGGGACACGGGTTTGAGCCCTGGTCCAGGAGGACCCCACATGCCACGGAGCAACTAAGCCCATGCGCCACAACTACTGAGCCTGTGCTCTAGAGCCCGCAAGACACAACTGCTGAGCCCGCGCACCTAGAGTGCGTGCTCCACAACAAGAGAAGCCACCACAATGAGAAGCCTGTGCACCACAATGAAGAGTTGTCCCTGCTCGCTGCAACTAGAGAAAGGCCGAGCGCCACCAACTAGAGAAAGCCCAAGTGCAGCAATGAAGACCCAGCGCAGCCAAAAATAAATTAATTTTAAAAAAAAGAAAATACACAAATACCCATACACAGCAAAAAAAAAAAAAAGACATTTAAGGAATAATCAGGGGAATTTGGACTATACATTAGCATTACATTGAATTAATAATCATTTTTTTGGATGTGATAATGGTATTTAAATTTTGTATGCGAATGTCCTTACTCATAGGAGATGCCTGCTGAACTATTTAGGGAAGAAGTGTTATGTTATCCGTAACTAACTTTCAAATAATAACTTTCAAATAATTCAGGAAAAAAGTATGTGAGTGTGAGTGAGTGGCAAGGGTGGAGGAGGTGAGGAGAGAGGTGCTCAAGAAAGAGACAAAATGGTAAAAATTGATGAATCTGGTGAAGGATATATGGGTCTTCACTGTACTATTCTTTCAACTTTTCTATAGGCTTGAAATTTTTTAAAAGAAAAGGTAAAAAGTGTACTGAGCTTGTGGTGGGAAGCATTCCTTCCCACTTTGAATACAGAAATTCTAGACAAAATAGATTATTTTTAAAGAGTTTATACAGTGAAATTCAAAAACAAGAAAGAGAAATATGCCATTAACCAAGAAGAAGTCAAGCCACAGCGATGAGTGAGAACTGAAGTGTGGCAGTTCACAGAGGTTACAGAACTAGACAGCAACCTTCAGACCTGGGATTTGAAAGCTAGCAGGTAGGATGGGAAGTATGTGCTATAAACTTCTAGAAGTTTCTGTATTACAGAAGGCCAGACTGGGCTCTCTGCATAAAGCCAGGAGCTGGAGAAAAAACTGCCCCAAGTGGCCCCAAGACTCAGCAATGGTGCAGGATGGAATAGTGCGTCAATAAAATCAACTTTCAGAAATCAGAATTCCTAGCCTGTTCCTCCCTCAGGATTGGTAATGAAACTAAGTCTTCCCATTCATGAACATAACATGGTTTATCGCCTCTTCCTCACCTCTCCTCTTCCTGTGACTTGCAGTAATGTTTTTAATTTTAAGAAGTCATTAAATATGGGACAGTGGGGAGAGAAGAATGCATGTGACTGTAAAGGAGTAGCACAGGGGATATATCTGTGGTGATAGAATCGTGCTGTATCTTAAATTGTAATGGTGGTTACATAAATCTACCTGTGATAAATGGGAGAGAACTACATACACTCGTGAATATGCTCACAGCAGCATTATTCATAACAGCTAAAAGGTAGAAACAACCCAAATATCTATCAACTGATGAATGGACAAATAAAATATTAATTTCCTGGGTTTTATATTTTCTCGAGTTATGTAAGCTGTAACGAATAAGAAAAACTGTGTAAACGAAACTTTCTACAGTATTTTTGCAACTTCCTGTGAGTCTATATTTACTTCAAAATAAAAAGTTGAAAAAATTAAAATAAAAGGGAAAAATTATTAAAAATTCAATAAACAGGGAGCAGATGAAGAGGGCATCTGTGTTAAGGGGGGAGTCAGAGCCCAAGTGTGGTGAAGCAGATGTCCTTGCACACGGGTGGCCCGGCATAATGTGTCAGAGCCCCAGGGGGAAGGAAACTGCCTACACAGGACAGCCCAGTGTGGGGTGTTAGAGGTAAGGAAGACATCCACATGAAGGGGATGGTCTGGCAGACAGAGAACACAAGTGGGTAAGGCGGCTTCATATGCAGGAGGGGTGAGCAGGAGATATAAGAGGGCAGTCCAGGGTGGCGGGTCAAGAGCCTGAGCAGGATTAGAAGGACCAAGGGGAGAAGAGAGTGATAGGACACGGGTTACATGTAGAAAGATGGATCAAGTAAGTGACTACATGAAGGGCAATGGGAGCAAGGTTTCTCACTGTTGGAGAAGGGGTTAAAATGCAGAAAAAGAGAAAACTGGAAAGAACCCTGCAGTGTTGGTTTGGAATCTGGGGTATCAGTTTGAACTCATGGACTTCAATAAACATACTTATAGCAATAAACATAGTTTTGTGTTCAATGAACATAGCAATAAACATAGATGTAAAAGTGTGTGTGTATGTGTACACATATATTCTCTAGTGCTATACACAAAGAATCTTGGAGCAGCAAATCCTCAGCTCAATTCCATGTAGCAATGAGCATACCTAGCACCAGATTTGATTTATAAATATTGTTATTCACTAAAAGGAACAAGGGCTCCATGGAAAAATGGCTGATTCCAAAGCTGGAGTAGAAAAATACAAGAACTTTTGATGAGGATGGAGGGAAACATGAACCATCGCACATTGCTGGGAAGAAAGTAAAATGGTGTGGCAACCCTGGAAAACAGTTTGGCAGTTCCTCAAAAAGTTAAGAAAAGTTACCACATGGCATAGCTATTCCACTCCTAGGCTTATACCCAAGAGAAATGAAAACATATATTCACACAAAAACTTATCCGTGAATGCTCATAGCAGCATTATTCATAACACCAAGAAATGAAAACGACACAAAGATCTATCAACTGATAAATGGATAAATAAAATGTGGCATTATACATTGACAAAATATAATATTATATGATAATTAAAATACTGCTGTATGCTACATCATGGATGAATCTTGAAAATATGGTAACTGAAAGAAGCAGACACAAAAAGCTACAGATTACATGATTCCATTTATATGAAATGTCCAAAACAGGCACAGAAACAGAAAGTAAATTAGTGGGTTGCCAGCAGCTGGGAGGAACTGGAGGGAAATGGGGAGTAACTGCTAACAGATGAAAGATTTCTCTTTGGGGTAAAAAATGTTCTGGAATTAGACAGTGGTGATGATTACAAGACTCTATAAATATATAAAAACCACTGAACTATACACTTTAAAAGGGTGAATTTTATGGTATGGTGTGTGAATTACATTTCAATTAAAAAAAAAAAGGAAGCGTCCAAGAATGATGGGGACATGTCAAAAGGACAAAGAAACCAGCTTGAAGGAGCTTCCACAGACCAAATCAGAGACAATTTGAGCATCGAAATAAATAATGGTAGCAACAGATTATAACCCACTGGATAAAACAGAAAGCCATAAGTCTTTACAACATAAATGAATGAATTCCAAGTGTGATGAGGAATGGGATATTTAAATAGTTTCAAAGTTCCTCTCCACAAAAATACTTACTAATTACAAAAAAAGAGTAACTTCAGAGGCAAATCCTGGCAGATGCCACCTTACACAAGTGATCAAAGTGAACACCATCAGTAATAGGACAAACAAAAATCCATGCTCCCTGACAGATTGCAATGAAGAGGACACAGCAATGCCCATACTAGGGGAGACTGTGGGAGGACTGGGGGGCGGCGGGGACAGGAGGTGTACAGAAACTCCCTGTACTTTTTGCTCAATTTTTCTCTGAACCTAAAACTGCTCTAAAAAAAATAAAGTCTATTGAAGAGAGAGAGATCAAGATGGTAGAGTAGGAGAACAGTGGAACTTTCCTCCCCACACAAACACATCAAAAATACATCTGCATGTGGAATAATTCTCACTGAAAACTAACAGGAGACTGGCAGAAAGACCTTTATACAACCAAGGCTGTAAGAAAGATCCACGTGGAATCAGGCAGGAAGGGAAGAAAAGTGATCAGGTTGGGACCTATGCCCCTGGGAGGGGACTCAGAAGAGGAGGGGGATTTCATGGGTGGAGAACCTCCCTGGGGAGTGAGTGGTTTGAGCCACATATTGGGAGCCCCAGCCCTGGGGTCCAACACCAGGAAGACAAGTCCCCTTAGCTGGTTGGAGGGCTGGTGGGACTAACAGGAGGACTGTGGGAAGCCCAAGATGAGCGTACACACCCTTGTTTACTCCCAAAACAGAGTGGGTAGGGTAGATTGAAACTGCATGGAACACTGGCTGGTCTCCCAACTAAATGCAACATGTGATTGTAAACTCGGTGCTCTTGACATAAAGGACATTATTTGTACATCTGGCAAAACTTGAATAAGGTCTGATAATTAGATGGTGGTAATGCATCAATGCTCATTCCCTGATTTGATGGCTGTATTGTGGTCATGTAGGCGAATGTCCTTTTTTGTAGGATACACAGTTTCAAAGGTGGTAGGGGATGCAGCTAGCAACTTACTCTCAAATGGTTCAGAGAAAAAAGACCTCTGTACTATACTTGCAAACTGTCTATAAACTTGAGATAGTTTTTTAAAAAAACATTAAATGCACAAAAACTATCATATTTTTAATTTCCAGGGCACTTTCTCTTTCTGATCCTTTTTATGACATCTTGAGCTTATTTCATGGATATAATTTTTTTCTTACCATTCTAATTACCTATAATTTAGTCTGTTTTTTTTTCTTTTTCCCCAAACCTCCTTCTGTTTTCAATATTATTTCCTCCAAGTTCCTGTTTTGTGTTTTGATCTCTGTCTTCACACTGGACGCTTTCCCCAAATGCCTAACATTGAACAAATGAAGTACTAAAAGCCAACTGGAAGCTCTGCATGTGTGGCGTCTCAACTGGGAGGCTTCAACTGCATGGTGATTGGGTGGGAACACAGCTATTTCATTGGGAGACCTCCGAATGTCAGTATATGTAGGTCTTTTCTTTGGACTCCAGAAAAGTGTCTTATAATCTCCTGTAAGGGGGTGTAGAGATGTAACACCAGAGATGTAATCACCGTCTGAAAGAAGAGTAGAGGAAGGGGTGAGGGGAAGGATCTCACTTTAATATATAGGATTTCCCCTTATCCTCCTGCTTTTACTTTGCTGCCTCATCCCTTGGTATCTGTTATGTCTAATGTCCCCAAGTGTTGATCCTCTTAAGTTTCATTTTCCAAGAAAAACCTGTGGTCTCCCAAGGACATGGGAGAGGAGCAGTCTTCTCACTGTAAAAGTTGGACCGCTCCAAGAATTTTTTTTTTCTTAATTTACTCATTTGGTTGCACTGGATCTTAGTTGCAGCAGGCAGGCTCCTTAGTTGCAGCTTGCAGGCTTCTTAGTGGTGGCTCGCCGGCTCCTTAGTTGCAGCACGTGGGTTCCTTAGTTGTGGCATGCGAACTCTTAGTTGCAGCATGCATGCAGGATCTAGTTCCCTGAACAGGGATTGAACCCAGCCCCCCTGCATTGGGAGCACAGAGTCTTATCCACTGTGCCACCAGGGAAGTTCCCTCTCTGAAGATTTAAATCTTATGTCAGGATTCTTTACCTGCCTTAGAGAAGCATGCAATTCTTATTCAAAATAGAAGTCACTAAATATCATATATATACCGTTGACCCTTGAACAACATGGGTTTGAACTGCATGGGTCTATCTATATATGGATTTTTTCCATAGTAAATATTACAGTACTACATGATGCACAGCTGGTTGAATCTATGGATGCAGAACCTCAGATATGGAAGAACCACGTATATGGAGGGCTGATTATAAGTGATATGCAGATTTTCCACTGCACAGAGTAGTCAGTGCCCCTAACCTGCACGTTGTTCAAGGGTCAATGGTACATCTCAAAGAGGAATATAATTGCTTAATTCAATACAGTTTCTTCCTGAGAATCTCTTCTTTTTTATTCTACTGACCAGAGTCCTTTTAGACACTGTCTTGAATCTCAGTCTTAAGGGTGTGACTTTTACAGCACTTATCTGATTGTTCCTTGTATATCTCCTTCACTGTTACTTCCTCTTTATACCATATACTACTTACAATGAACATGTGTGCATTCATACATAAAACATTATTGAGCAACTACTATGTACCACGTACTGTCTTAGTCATTACTTTACAATGACAACTAAGACAATGTCTTTGACCTAAAGGTGCCCAATGTTTCATAGAAGATGGATGAGTAAACTTAAAATATGAAACACTGTGGTATGTACTAAATGATATATGCACTGGGTACTACGGAGCCAAAGAAGAAGTAAATCCAAATCAGACTGAGGCAGGAGTATATTATTTGGGGTAGGGTGGGCTACTGTAACAAATACTCCAATAATTATTATTTATTATTACTGATATTCTCTGCAGTGGGTTGAAAACTTCCTAAAGAGGAGATGCCTGAAGAATAAGATTTTGCCAGATGAAGGCAGACAAAGGCACTCCCTCTCACACTCACATGTGAGAAAGCTAGGGGATGAGAAATACCTTGCCAACTGCAAGCCCAGAAGTTCTGGTGAGGAAGGTACCATGGCTAAGTGCTTAGGAACTCAGTCTCTTGCCACACACTGTAAGACCCAGGCCTCTATCCTCGAAGTTTACGTGGAAAATCAGAGAACTCAGCAGAGCATGCAACACTCCATGAGTGAATGGCATAATCAGTTTCTGAAACCAATCTCACTCACACACCCTCCCCTCCCACCACCATTTTCTACCCCTTAAATAATCATAATACTTGAAAGAAAGCAAAGAAGATTCCTAGTCAGGAAAAAGTCAATGATTAAGGAGTCTTGCTCTACAAGAATTAATAAAATACTTCCAATTTTCTGCTGGAAATGACTGCTCATCACAACTAGTCTAAACATACAAAATAAAATAACATAATTGAATCTGTATTTCTGATTCCTCACTCTAAAATAAGATTTCACTGCTTAGCTCTTGCGTGATTGACTAAGAAATATTAATGACATTAATTGGGTAAATATACCACTATTTTCTCCTAACAATATTGCTCAAGTCCATGTTCTTTTTCATGCTGAAATTACCTTTCTATGCTCAAGGTAGAAGCTGACTCTAAAAGGGAGAAGCCAAGTACTAGTAGAGAAATTAGCATTTTGACATAAGTCAACAGGAATTTTAAAATATCCTTTTTTTCTGGACTTAAGTCAAATCTTTTTCTAAAAAAAAACAATATTCCTGATTTAATAAGGAACAATGTTATAAATGAAGCAAGCGGCATATATATACGTGACCATTATTTTCTATAGATCTGTTTTCTCAAGTTCAATCTCTCTTAAGAGAAACAAGATCATTGGTTTTCTTACCTTTTTTCCCTTACACACGTGATAAGGAACAGACTTCTCTGTGCTTACTCATGATGCTTGCTGCACCACCAGCCAGTCCTGCTGTTTCAGTATGCTCTGTTTGATGCTAAAGAAAAAACACATTGCTCATTACATTTCCTAAAGCAATAAGCCCTGATGTTCTTCGTATCAACCTATCATAGCCAGACAAATAAAAGCTATGGGACTTAAACAATAAATTACAATTATACCTTCAGATTGAAAGACCTGGCCAGCATGGAATGCAGTAGCAAACACATTATATTGTCTAAGAAGGCCCAAATTTAAACATTTCAATGAACAGTTAAGAATTTCTGCACAGTTCTTATTTTCAATGAGTAATACAAAGTGAAAGATCAAAGGCAGAGGCACTTTCTATCCAATGACTCTGTTAATTCATAAAAATACTACTTATTTATATTTCAATAGGCCCTCCAAGAATCCAAAGCTAACAAAATTGCTGCTTCACAAGAATGGCCTCTGTTAGTGTGATTTTTTTTTTTCTACACATACAGAATTCTTAAATTGAGATTCAAAAGATTCCTGCTGGGACTTTTTATTGCCAAACAACTGTTTTTCCTCCAAATGGAGTCCCTTATGATTTCAGCCCTCCTCCACTGCTTAGAAGCAATGGATTAGCAGTTGAAACTAATCAGAATAAAACTAAGTATCTCATATTATCTGTATAAAGTATCTAACCTACAATCACAGCATTTTCAAAACAGGAGAGTATCTCAGACATGATCTAATAAACATCACTTAATTTTTTTTTAAAGATTTGGTTTTTGATATGGACCATTTTTAAAGTCTTTATTGAATTTGTTACAATATTGCTTCTGCTTAATGTTTCAGTTTTTTTTGGCCTGGGATCTTAGCTCCCAGACCAGGGATTGAACCTGCACCACCTGCATTGGAAGGCAAAGTCCTAACCACTGGACCACCAGGGAAATCCAAACATCACTTAATTTTAAAGATAAACTGAGGCACTAAAAAAATATGTTTCCTGACATTATTACAAATGTAATTCTATCTGATGTGAAAATGATGTGCTTATTAATAAGCAAGTATTCTAAAAGGCTGGAAATTCAAGTTTTCAGAGAACAATAAAAAATATGGAATGGAAATCACTGATGAAAGATTTTCCTGTCTTGAGAACCTGAAAAAATATGTACATGCTATACACTCTAAATGAGAAGTGCTGTTGATGCTAAGAAACAGACTTAACATCTATCAAATAAAGGACTAAATCATATCAGAAGTATGAAAGGGCTGTATGGGATAGAAATTCCAAGGTCAAAATGAGAATGAGGTCAAAGTAATACCTCTCATACCTAGCCAATTAAAGAGTTTTATAAACAAGTAAAATAAACCCTATAAATTCAAATTCAAATTCTGAGTATGTGTGTCTATTTTAACGTGTGAGGCAAGTCCAATAATATTATGTAACTGTCTCAAAAATCATAGGTCTTCCTTCTGGAATTAGATCCCTTTGACCTTCTAGCCTCAGCTGGGAAAGTCTCAAACCTGGTTAACTCCAACTGTCTACCTACTCCATACATTCCCCTAAGCAGCTTAAATGTGGCTAAAGGAGAATCATAAAAGACGGTGACTCCTCTCAACTTCACATTTATGACCTCACACTACATTTTCCTTAGTTAATCTACTTTCAACCCTGTACCTCATCTTCACCTTCTGATATGCCTGGAATCCCTCAATTCAAAGCTTTCATAATCCATTTCTACCAGAAAATAACCCTCTAGTCTCCTGCAGGACAATGAGGAAAGTCACTTGACGACAAAAGATAAGGTAGAATACCTGCAAAATTAAACCACTCGTAGCAAACAATCTCCGTTTTCAACACCCCACCTCAACTAAGACTTTAGAGATCCCTAGAGCCTCCACATCACAAGACTCTCTAAGGTTCTGTGGGGGGTAAAGACTTCCTTCTCATCACGTCTCCCTCTGCAGGCAAGCACTTTACAGCTTCTTTGTTCTAAAACCTTTCTTTACTTTTTCCCTTTTTTATAGCTTATTTTTAAAATTTTTTAATTAAAAAAATGTTATACAATTTTTAAAACTTACTTTCCATTTACAGTTATTACAAACTATCGGCTGTATTCCCTACGTTGTACAATACATCCTTGAGCCTACCTTACATCCAACAGTATGTACCTCCCACTCCCTGACCCCTACAGTTCCCCTGTCTCTCTCTCCACTGGTAACCACAAGTTTGTTCTCTATATCTGGGAATCTGCTTCTTTTTCGTTATATTTGCTAGTTTGCTGTATTTCTGAGATTCCACATATAAGTGATATCATATAATATCTGTATTTCTCTGTCTGACTTATTTCACTTAGCATAACGCCCTCCAAGTCCATCCACGCTGCTGTAAATGGCAAAATTTCATTCTTTTTAATGGCTGAGTAGTGTAGTATTCCATTGTATGTCTATACCACATCTTCTTTATGTATTCATCTATTGCTGGACACTTAGGTTGCTTCCATACCTTGGCAATTATAAATAACACTGCTGTGAACACTGAGGAGCATGTATCTTTTCAAATTAGTGTTTTTGGCTTTTTCAGATATATAACTAGGAGAACTGCTGAGTCATACGGAAGTTTTATTTTTAGTTCTTTGAGAAATCTCCATGCTGTTTTCCACAGTGGCTGCACCAATTTACATTCCCACCAACAGTGTAGGAGGGTTCCTTTTTCTCTACACCCTCTCCAACACATATTATTTGTGTTCTTTTCAATGATAGCCATTCTGACAAGTGTGAGGTGGTATCACATTATAGTTTCAATTTGCATTTCTCTGATGATTAGTGATGCTGAGAATCTTTTCATGTGCCTGTTGGCCATCTGTATTTCCACTTTGGAAAATGTCTGTTCAATTCTTCTGCCCATTTTTTAATCAGGTTGTTTGTCTTTCTGCTGTTGAGTTGTATGAGCTGTTTATATTTCTCCCATTCAGTAGGCTGTCTTTTCATTTTGTTGGTGGTTTCCCTTGCTGTGCCAAAGCTTTCAAGTTTAATTAGATCCCATTTGTTTACTTTTGTTTCCTTTACTTGAGGAGACATCCAAAAAAAATATTGCTGTGATTTATGTCCAAAGAGTGTTCTGCCTATGTTTTTCTCTAGGAGTTATATAGTAACCAGTCTTGCATTTAGGTCTTTAATCCATTTTAAGTTTATTTTTGTATATGGTGTTAGTGAATGTTCTAATTTCATTATTTTACATGTAGCTGTCCAGTATTCCCAGCACCATTTATTGAAGAGACTGCCTTTTCCACTGTACATTCTTGCCTCCTCTGTCATAGATTAACTGACCGTAACTGCATGGGTTTATTTCTGGGCTATCCATCTTGTTCCACTGATCTATAGGTCTGTTTTTGTGCCAGTGCCTACTGTTTTGATTACTGTAGCTTTGTAGAATATAGTCTGAAGTCAGGGAGGCTGATTCCTCCAGCTTCATTCTTCTTTCTCAAGATTGTTTGACTATTTCAAGAAGTATTCTTTTGTGTTTCCATACAAATTTTAAAATTATTTGTTTTACTTCTGTGAAAAATGCCATTGGTATTTTGATAGGGATTGCACTGAACCTGTAGATTGCCTTGGGTGGTATGATCATTGTAACGATATTGATTCTTCCAATCCCAGAACACAATATATCTTTCCATCTGTTTATGCTGTCTTCAATTTCTTTCATCAGCACCGTAATAGTTTTTGGAGTACAGGTCTTTTGCCTCCCTTAGGGAGGTTTATTCCTAGGTATTTTATTCTCTTTGATGTGATGATAAATGGGATTGTTTCCTTAATTTTTCTTTCTGCTATTTCGCTGTTAGTGTATAGAAATGCATCAGATTTCTGTGTATTAATTTTGCATCCTGCAACTTTACTGAATTCGTTCATCAACTCTAGTAGTTTTCTGGTGGTGTTTTTAGGATTTTCTATGTATAGTATCATGTCATCTGAAAACAGTGGCAGTTTTATGTCTTTCTTTCCATTTTCTATTCCTTTTACTTCTTTTTCTTCTCTGATTGCTGTGGGTAGGACTTCCAAAACTATGTTGAATAAGAGTGGCGAGACTGGGCATCCTCATCTTGTTTCTGATCTTAGAGGAGATGCTTTCAGCTTTTCACCATTCAGTATAATGTTAGCTGTGGGTTTGTCATATATTGACTTATTATGTTGAAATATGTTCCCTCTGTGCCTGTTTCTGGAGAGTTTTTACCACAAATGAATGTTGAATTTTATCAAAAGTTTTTTCTGTGTCTACTGAAATGATTATATGCTTTTTATTCTTCAATTTGTTAATGTGTTGTATTACACCAAGTGATTTTCAGATATTAAAAAATCCTTGCATCATTAGGATAAATCCCACTTGATCATGGTGTATGATCCTTTTAATGTATTGTTGGATTTGGTTTGCCTGCATTTTGTTGAGGATTTTTGCATCTATGTTCATCATAGTGATATTGGCCTGTAATTTTCTTTTTTTCTTATATCTTTGTCTGGTTTTGGTATCAGGGTGATGGTAAACTCACAGAATGAGTTTGCAAGGGTTCCTTCCTCTGCACTTTTTTGGAATAGTTTCAGAAGGAGAGATGTCAACTCTTCTCTAAATGTTTGGTAGAATTCACCTGTGAAGCCATCTGGTTCTGGACTTTTGTTTGTTGGGAGTTTTAAAATTACTGATCCAATTTCAGTACTGGCAATTGGTCTGTTCATATTTTCTATTTCTTCCTGGTTCAGCCTTGGGCGATTGTACCTTTCTAAGAATTTGTCCATTTCTTCTAGGTTGTCCACTTTATTGGCATATAGTTGTTCATAGTAGTCTCTTATGATCCTTTGTATTTCTGTGGTGTCGGTTGTAACTTCTCCTTTTTCATTTCTGATTTTATTGATTTGGGCCCTCTCCCTTTTTTTTCTTGCTGCGTCTGGCTAAAGGTTTATCAATTCTGTTTATCTTTTCAAAGAACCAGCTTTTAGTTTCAGTGATCTTTTCTAGTGTTTTCTTAGTCTCTATTTCATTTATTTCTGTTCTGATCTTGATGATTTCTTTCATTCTACTAACTTCAGGTTCTGTTTATTCTTCTTTCTCTAGTTGCTTTAGGTGTAATGTTATGTCGTTTATTTGAGATTTTTTTCTTGTTTCCTGAGGTAAGCTTGTGTAACTATAAACTTCCTTCTTAGAACTGCTTTTGCTGCATCCCATAGGTTTTGGATCACTGTGTTTTCATCTGTCCCTAGGTATTTTTTGATTTCCTCTTTGATTTCTTCAGTGATCCACTGGTTGTTTAGTAGCATATTGTTCAGCCGCCATGTGTTTGTGTTTTTTACAGTTTTTTTCTTGTAGTTGATTTCTAGTCTCAGAGCACTCTTGTCAGAAGAGGTGCTTGATATGATTTCAATTTCCTTAAATTGACCAAGGTTTATTTTATGGTCTGGCATGTGATCTATCCTGCAGAATGTTCCATGTGCACTTGAAAAGAATGTGTATTCTGCTGCTTTCAGATGGAATCCTCTATACATATCAATTAAGTCCATTTGGTTTAATGTGTCATTTTAAGGCCTGTGTTTCCCTACTGATTTTCTGTCTGGATGATCTATCAACTGATGTAAGTGGGATCTTAAAGTTCCCCACTATTATTGTGTCACTGTCAATTTCCCCTTTTATGTCTGTTAACATTTGCCTTATATATTGAGGTGCTCCCTATGTTGGGTACATATATATTTACAATTGTTATATCTTCTTCTTGGATTGACCCCTTGATCATTATGAAGTGTCCTTCTTTGTCTCTTGTAATAGTCTTCAGTTTAAAGTCTCTTTTGTCTGATATAAGTATTGCTACTCCAGCTTTCTTCTGATTTCCATTGGCATGGAACACCTTTTTCCATCCCCTCACTTTCAGTCTGTATGGGGCTCTTGATCTGAAAGGAGTCTCTTGTAGGCAGCATATATCAGTCCTGTTTTTGTATCCATTCAGCCAGCCTATGTATTTTGGTTGGAGCATTTAGTCCATTTATATTTAAGGTAATTATCAATATGTACGTTCTTGTTGCCATTTTGTTGTTTTGGATTCGTTTTTTGATTTATTCACTTTCTTCTTCTCTTCTCTTGTGATTTGATAACTATCTTTAGTGTTATGTTTGAATTCCTTTTTCTTTTTTTTGTATCTATTATATATTTTTGGTTTACGGTTACCATGAGGTTTTTGTATAGCAGTCTATATATACATGCTTATTTTAAGTTGCTGATCTCTTAATTTCAAATGCACTGTAAAAACTGTGCATTTGTATTTTCCTCCCTTCACAGTTACTGTTTTTGATATCATGGTTTACATCTAATTGATTTGTGTATACCTTAACTGCTTACTGAGGATATACATGATTTTACTACTTTTGTTTTTAACCTCCTGACTAGCTTTGTGTGTGGATGATATACTACCTTTACTGTATGTTTGCCTTTGCTGGTAAGTTTTTTCATTTTGTAATTTTCTTGTTTTTAATTATATCCTTTTCTTTTTTGCCTAGAGAAGTTTCTTTAACATTTGTTGTAAAGCTGGTTTGTTGGTGCTGAACTCTTTTAGCTTTCGCTTGTCTGTAAAGCCTTTGATCTCTCTGGGTAGAGTATTATTGATTTTAAGCTTTTCCATTTCATCACTTTGAATATATTGTGCCACTCCCCTCTGGCCTACAGAGTTTCTGCTGAAACTGATAGCCTTATTGGGAGTTCCCTCGTATGTTATTTGTTGCTTTTCTCTTGCTGCTTTTAATATTCTCTCTTTATCTTTGTCATTTTAATTACAATGTGTCTTGGTGTGTTCCTCTTTGGGTTCATCCTGTATGGGACCCTGTGCTTCTTGGACTTGGGTGACTGTTTCCTTTCCCAGGTTAGGGAAGTTTTCAACTACTATGTTTTCAGATATGTTCTCAGGCCTTTTCTCTCTCTCTTCTCCTTTTGGGATCCCTATAATGCAAATATTACTGCACTGACTTTTGGCATCATGGAATTGCTTTTTTGGAAGGAACAAAAGAAATTCAGTAAATGGACAGATATACAACATAAAATACAGTATAAAATGCCTTAAATACAGTTCAAGATACATAGAAAAAAAAGAACTCCTTCAATATTCTGCTCAATGTCACCTCCCAATGTGAAATTAACAATCACTATGTTCTCTATGTTCTCACAGTACATTTACATCAACAACACTTTTCACATTACATGGTAGCTTCTCCCTTTATAAATCTGTTGCACGCCGCTAAATAATACACCACGCAAGGCAGGAAACCCTTTTTATTCATCCCTTTATCCCAATACCTCAGCACAGTGCTTGTCATATAGTAGGTATTAAAAATACGTGGGATGATTTCATTAAGTATAGCATATAACACACTCCCATGGCAAGGATTCCAAATAAACAGCTTCTAATTTTATCCCCCTCCTTTTATTTCTACTACATCTGCCTTAGTTTAGGCCCTCATTAGTTATCTCCCAGATTGGTTCAATATAGTTTCCAAACTAATGTCACTGTCTCCTTTGGTCTAGAAAATATATCCTTTCGTAGGCTTACGAAAATAGCTTTCTAAAAGAAAATCAGATCATGTTATTCTTCTGCTTAAAAATCCTTAAATAGCTCCCCATCTCACCTATTTAATGGACATATCTCTGGAGGTCACAATGATGGGTCGTCATTTGCTACTACATATACTGTCCAGACTGATTGTGCTTTCCTAGCTAACTAAATGGATCCCCTTCCTCCCTTCCCCCAAGAATGAAGTGTAGTTTTTTAGCATGGCATAGAGATCCCTTCAGAACTTGTTTTCCAACCTGTTCTCCCACTACTTTCTAAAGCTCCAATCATACCAAACTACTAATAGTTCTTGTGAGATGCTCTGCCATGCTTCTCTATCATTGCATGTTCTGTACCTATGTTGAACTACTTTTTATTCGCCTAACTTGCGTTACCAAGGTTCAACTCATTCTCACCTCAACCTCGGAAGGCTTCCTCAGTTCTCTACAGACTGTTTTAAAAGAGTCATGTTTTATGTTCCTGTCATGCATCTCTCTACTAATGGCAGCAGAGACCAAATGAATTTACATTATGGGTAATCCTGTTTGTCTTCCCCATTGGACCGTGAGTTCACTGAGATCAGGGCTATGCCTTCATGCTCTTTAACCCAGGGTATATAGCACATAGTGTTCAACAAATGTCTCATGAAGAAGTAAATTGAATGAAACTAATAAAGTTCATACTTAAGTAATCAACCTCATGATGAAGATTTCTTCTTCCCTAAGAAATAAATATTTGCGAATGTGTGTGTGTTGTAGGAGAGAAGGACAGTAAGCAACTACAAGAGAGAAACAAAAAACAGAAATTTTCTAGTAGGAGAGAGAAAAAGTGACAAGGATTTAAATAATTGGGAAATGTTATCATTATTATTCAAATACAGGCCCTTTAAAATAATAATTACCCTTCTGGAGATTTATCTTAAGGAAACAATTAGATAAATACAAAAGATGTAAAACAAGTTAACTGTTAGATTGATGTTTAAAACAGTAAATAGTGAGAAAAATCTAAATGTCAAACGGAAGTATCAATTTACAAAATGGTACAAATGTAAGACTCCATATTTGCGGAAAGACTTAAAAGTCTTTAAAAATATATACACTAAAATATAATAGAGAGTCTCAATAATGTTTGGGTGGTTTACATTTTAGTCAAGCTTATCTATGGTACTAATTTTTCTTAGGATGAATGTATATTATTTGTTAATAAAAGAAAAGAGGGGCTTCCCTGGTGGCGCAGTGGTTGGGAGTCCGCCTGCCGATGCAGGGGACACGGGTTCGTGCCCTGGTCCGGGAGGATCCCACATGCTGCGGAGCAGCTGGGCCCGTGGGCCATGGCCGCTGGGCCTGCGCGTCCGGAGCCTGTGCTCCGCAACGGGAGAGGCCACAACAGTGAGGCCCGTGTACCGCAAAAAAAAAAAAAAAAAAAAAAAAGAGAATTGAGCATCCATGAATTTCAATTAATAAAAACCCAAGCTACTTAAATTTTTACTTTCAAATATGAAAACTGAAAAAGGAAGGAAATAGGAAAGACAAGTATTTTAAAAGATTATCTCCCTGGGGTGTAAAAAGACAATTAAAATTTTAATTATAATATGGGGAAAGTGAAAGAAGAATCATCTAAAATTGAGAAACCAAGATATTCTTAAAAAATAAACCTATAAGGAAAAATGACAAGAATAAAGATGATATTTAAAATACAAGCAATTTATAGGAATCTCTGATGTGGGCTTGTTTACAACAGAAGACATTTATTAAGGTAATAATTTCCAAAATCCTGGCCACAGGTTTAAAAAAAGAAAAAGAATAAACTAGAAAATATTCTCAGTTAAATAATGTTTCTGGTCTTGTCTCTAATTAATACTATTCACCACAGAACAAATTCAGTATCTGCTTAGTAAACAAACTTCTTAATAGCATTTCCACCAAGAAGTATGACAAAGAGTCAAACTCAATATATACAAAATTGCTTCAAAATCCCAAAGTCCTCTTTCTTGGTTTCCTATCCTAGTCTGGGCAGGGCTCTCAAGGTAGGTAAGGCAGATTATATTTCCAAAGATGAGGAATTCCCTGGTGGTCCAGTGGTTAAGACTCCACGCTTTCACTGCCAAGGGCCTGTGTTCGATCCCTGGTCAGGGAACTGAGATCCCACAAGCCATGTAGCACAGCCAAACAAGCAAACAAAAAACCCCAAGATGTCTGCTGCAGTACCTCCCATCCCACATGATCTTCTTACAAGAGTGGTAAACTCTATATCCCCTTCCTCTAAAGCTGGGCAAAACTTCACGACTACTTCAACTAAGAGCAAAACAGGAGGGACACAACTTCTAAAACTAGGTCATAAAAGGTAATAGAGTTTCTGCCTGTTTCTCTTGGGACACTCACTCTTTGAATCCAGTTATCATGCCAGAAAGACCACAGGGAAAGGCTACATGTAGGTGATTTGGCCCATGAACCTTCACATATGTGAATGAGCAAACCTCAAGATGACCCTAGCCCCAGCCACTGTGTGACTACAACTTCATGAAGACCCTAAGAGAGAACCTCTTAGCTAGTCCAGTCAACCCCTAGAACCACAAGAGAGAATTAAATTGTTGTTGTAAGCCACTATGTTTTGGTGTAAATTATTATATAACAATAGATATATGCAACAGTAGGTTAGTAATTTGATACTCTTCAACCCGATCTTATATAAATAGTCTAGAAAAAAGGGTAAGAACCAGAAGATGAACAGGCAAAAAAGAAGAACCCTGATGGCAGCTTCTCCTCTACTGACTTATTTAGCTCCAGTTCCAAATTTACATATCGCACTCAATGAAACAGCCTTTGGGCTTCTTAGAGTACAGTTTAGGAAACATCTCATTATTCAAACAAGAAGCTAGGTGAGGGAGGGGGTCTTACCTCCTTCTCCAGAAGCTTACCAAAGTTTTCCCCCCAACAACATACAGTATTCTACTAATAAGAAAAGAGTTCCAGTAAATTCATTTTTTCGTCTCATTAACTTCCCCGTGCCAATTTAGTACTCCTTATGGATTGGCACCCTGGGAATTCATCTATCTAGCCAGTTCCTTAATTAGTCTATGTATCATAATCCACCTGGCTCACCAATCCTAAAACTTAAGCGCCATTCTAGATACTTCCTCTCCTTCTCCCCCACCTCTACATTCACTCTAACACCAAGTATTGCCAATCTTGCCTTTTAAATCTCTCATATCCATCCACTACTCTACATTCCCAGGCCATATTCCACACCACTGACTTTCTGTTGCCCAGATTTTTGCAAGAAAACTAACTGGTCTCCCTGCCCCCCATTTTGTGTCCATCTAGCCTATTCTCTACACAACTAAAAAACACAAATCTGATTATATTGTTTTCATACTTAACACCATTCAATGGTATCCTATTGCCCTTAGGATAAAGTCCATACTTCTATAACATAGCTTTGTTGATTTGGTTTCTGCTTACCTCTCTAGTATGAAACCTTGTCTTTATTCTCAAATTCTTGCTCTATGCACTGATCATCCTGATCAACTAAACTTTCAATTCTCAATATTGCTCATCTCCATTCCTCAAAACAGCCCTTCATGCTGATAGACACTACAATATGGATGAACCTTGAAAACATTATTCTAAGTGAAAGAAGCCAGTCACAAAAGACCACATATTGTATGGTTCTGTTTATATGAAACGTCCAGAATAGGCAAATCCTTAGAGACAGAAAGTAGATTAGTGGTTGCCAAGGGCCAGGGAGAGGAGGGAATAGGGAGTGAGTGCTAATGGATATGGTGTTTCTTTCTGGGGTGATGAAAATGTTCTGGAATTAGGCAGTGGTGATGGTTGCACAACTCTGTGAATATACTTGAATACCACTGAATGTGTACTTTAAAAGAGACAATTTTATGATACGTGAATTATATCTCAATAAAACTATTGGGGAAAAAAACAGGCCTTCACATTATTATTTAGGCCTGGAATATTCTGCCCCCACCACTATTACTCGACTAATTCTTGCTTATCCTCCTTATCCGACCCTATACATCACATCTTCCTTGAAGCCCTTCTATTCTAGGTCTAGGACAGGTGCTCCTTCTTTCCATACATCTTTCATTTCCTCTATCACAGCACTTACCAGCTGAATTATGATTTTTTTTAACTGTTTGTCTCCTCTTTCCAGGCTCATACTGATGTTTTCCAGAAAAGAGACTACTTCTGACTTATTGATCACTATATCCCATGTGTGTGTGTGTGTGCGTATGGCACAATGTTTGGCACAGAGTAAGTGCTCACTAACCACTTGTGATCCAAAGTAAAATAACTAAAAGACTAATTTTCAAAGTACTTCCACCTGCAAAATTTTTCCATAGGAAGGATCCCAAGAGCTGTGTTGAGACTGCTAAGGCTCTAATATACTTACTATTTCAAAGTTTATTAATGCCAACATAAAATTATTAGTTTGCATACTGAAGTTCAAACTTAAACTATGTTTTACCAGGTTTTCTATTCTAATCACAACTTCAAACAGCTTCTATTAGTTTTAAAGAAAAAAAAAGGTGTGATTCAAGGGTTATCTGTAAATACAATGGAACATCTAGAAAAACTGGGATTAGAATTTCAAATCAACAATTACCAATATGTAACAGACTTGCTTCTCTGATGTTTAATTCAAATGAACATTTTTATGAGCATCAGTGGAGTTTGGTGAAAGAACACTAGCACAGGACTCTGGCAAATCCAAGTTTGAATTCATGCTCTAGCATTTAACAGCTGTTGCTGCTTTGAGGAGGTTAATTAAACCTTTCTGAGTCTCAGTTTCTTTATACTTTGTATGAACACTATACTTCCCAGGATAGTTTTAATAATGAAGAATGTATTTATATAAAGTGCCTTCCTTAGGTCTCATATTTAAGTGCTCAATAAGTGGTAGCCATTACTATTCATCATCAAAAAGCAATTTGTGTGAAAGAATTACAAAAGAAAAGCAGAATGTGATTTGAACCATAAAGCCAACCACGGGACTGGTTTGTTTATACAATTAATAATCCATCAGGGCCACTGGTCTTAAGTAATCAATTCAAGTTTGAACAATGAAATGAAACACAGGAACAAAAAAGTAACCTGACTGTTCAACTTTCTGAAGAGGCGAAATATATCTGATCCTATAAAGCATGCTTTGAATACAAACAACCTCACTCACAGTGGCAGAAAAAAGAAATGAGATAATCTTTGAAAAGAGCTTTATTCCTGCAGATCAAGACCAAAGTACATTAAGAAAGCAAGATGTGGGAAGCTGACATTATTGCTACACCACATTCACAGAGGGTTTCAATTGCCAGGATATCAATCTGGCATCTTTCACAAACACTGAATTCTCAGTCAAGAGCTATTAGTACCAGGTAGTTGCTTTCTCCTAGTACACACTGAAGAAAAGCAGAGTTGAACAAATATTGGGAAAAGTGATAACAGATGTATCAAATATATGTATGCACTGAAACCTTTAGAACAGCAACTGATTCTGAGATTGGCACTAAAACAAATAACATGCGTAATTCTCAAGTCTAGAGTAATAAGACTCAAGACATAAAAACAAATTTGTGTATATATGGAATACTATTCAGATATACAACATTCCTAAAGTAGCAAATAGATTGTTTGTCCATGACTGGAACCACTAATTAACACTATATTAGCCCAAGTCCTTATCTTTAATTTTTAGGTAGTAGATATCTATTGGATTATTTTTGCCAACAGAATTCTAGGATTGCCTGCCTCTTGCTCCATACACACACATAAATTTTTATTGCAAAATAAAACCATACTCTGGGGAACCAATCAACTTAACCAGTTTATTACCTAGTATCCTTATAACACTCCTCTTTTCCTTAAGTAAGCTCCAATTGGTTGCTTTAACTTGCAACAATAATCTTAACAAACATATCCCAACAGAATGATATAAATTGAGACTAATGACATGAAAATCAGAGTTTCAACCTTAATCGCATACCTAAAATTTCAAAGATCAGACACTAGCTCAGATATTCTATGATCTACAGTAGATAATAAACAAGAGATAAATTCATTGGGGGGAGGGTCTTATTTTTCAGATCACTTTAGGTAGCAGATTCATCGGGAGATATAATTTGTACAGTACAAATTGTATGTACCAAAAGTAAATAAGAAGAGTTTGTGTAAAGCAGGGTTATGACTCACCATTAATCTAGTCACTACAAGTGATATATTGGTACAAACTACCAACTAATGAAAAACTAGCCAAAAATAAAATTGTGTACCTTAACACCTGCAGTAAAAATAGATATTGTGCTTGCTCCTGTCTTGACAACTTGGGGAGGTGGGGGGTGGGGGGTATTTAGAGCACTGCATCTTACTTTTACCAATGTCAAATTTAAGAAGAGCAAAACCTGAATTGTATCAGCCAAAGCTTGGGATAACTGAGTTGGATGAAACAAGTCCATGCTCAAATTACTTGTACTATGAACACTACAATGTTATTTATTAATAACAATCCAAAGAAAATCTCTAACTATAGGTGCTCTCAGAGTTTTATCTTTGGCTCCCTTTTCTTCTAAAGTCTTCAACTACCATTTCCATGTGAATGACTCTCAGATTTCTCTAACCCTCACCTCTCACTCAAATTCCAGGGCCACAGCTTAACCTACCTGATATACGATACTTCTCCATTTGGATATTCCACTATACCTCGAATTTGAGACAGTTAACCCTTCACACTCGAGAGGACTATTTTCTGTTGGGTTTTTTTTTGGAGGGGGGGGGGCACACTGTGTGGCATGCAGGATCTTAGTTCCCCGACCAGGGAGCAAACCTGTGTCCCCTGCATTGGGAGCACAGAGCCTTGACCACTGGACTGCCAGGGAAGTCCCAAGAGGACTATTTTCTCAAAAGAGTTGTCTACTCTCAATGTCTCCCCTTCACCTCCCATGCATGCCCCACTCTTTTCTGGCTTCTTTCCCCATCTTAGCAACATTCAGTTATGGTAGATCACATCCTCCTTCTTTATGAAACTATTCTTCCATGACTTACTTATGTGACACTAAAATTTCTGATTTTCTCCTACTTCTTTGGCTTAACCCTCTCACTTTCATCCCTGACTCCTTCACCCTTACCTGATCTTTTTTTTTTTTTTTAATTTATTTTGGTTGCTCTGCATCTTCATTATGGCTCATGGGCTCTCTAGTTGCGATGCACAGGCTCTAGAGCTTGAGGGCTCAGTAGTTGCAGCGTGTGGGCTTAGCTGCGGTATGTGGGATCTTAGTTCCCCAACCTGGGATCAAACCCAGGCCCCTGCATTGGGAGCATGGAGTCTTAACCACTGGACCACCAGGGAAGTCCCTAGCCAATCTTAAATGTTGAAATTCCTCAAAGTTCTATACTCATTTCTCTTTTTTCTTGATTTATATTATTTTCCAAGGGAATTCTATCTACTACCATTGCCTCAAACACTACCTGTTAACAAGTCCTAATTTCCTTTTCTCTACTTCAGACCTCTTTTCTGGGTTCTAAACCTATATATATACACAAGTGCCTATTTAATGTCTCTGTGTCTCAAAGACATCTCAAATTCAATATGTACATCCACTCTCACAATAATCAATGCCATTTCTTCTCTGTTCCCTATATCATTAACTATCCAGATGCTCATGATATAGTCATTCTCTATCCCTCCCTCTCCATAATGGTCATCATCAACATTCAGTCATGTTCTAAAATTGATAAAAATCCATTTTCTCTGTCTACAACCACAACGTTGGTCCAAGCCACTATTATACCATATCTGGATTACAGAAATAATCTCTTCAATGATCTCCTCATAGTACTTTTGTCATCTCCCCCAGTCTATTTTCACTCAGCAGTTAAAGTAACCTTCAAAAAGAACTAATTAGGGGTTAATGAAGAAATCAAAAGAGAACTTTAAAAATACTTTAAGACAAATGAAAATGGCAATAAAACATATCAAAATTTATGGGATGCAGCAAAAACAGTTCTAAGAGGGAAGTTCATAGCAATAAATGCCTACCTCAAGAAATAAGAAAAATCTCAAATAAACAACCTAACTTTACACCTAAAGGAACTAGAAAATGAAGAACAGACATAGCCCATAGTTAGTAAAAGGAAGGAAATAACAAAGATCAGAGTGAAAATAAGTGAAATATACACTAAAAGACAATAGAAAAGATCAATGAAACTAAAGCTGGGTCTTTGAAAAGATAAACAGAATTGACAAACCTTAAGCTGCACTCACCAAGAAAAAAAGAAGACTCAAATAAATAGAATCAGAAATGAAAGAGGAGACATCACAACATACCACAGAAATAGAAAGGATCAAAAGAGTCTACTATAAACAATTATACACCAACAAATCAGACAACCTAGAAAAAATGGACGAATTCCTAGAAATATACAACCTTACAAGACTAAATCATGAAGAAATAGAAAATCCAAATGGACTGATTACTAGTAAGAAGATTAAATCAGTAATGAAAAACCTCCCAACAAAAGTCCAGTGTCAGCCACATTTAAAGAAGAATTAATACCAATCCTTCTCAAACTCTGAAAAAATAGAAGAGGGAACATTTCCAAATGCATTTTATGAGACCAGCATTACCCTGACACCAAAATCAGACCACACACCAGAAGAAAAGAAAATTATAGACCAACATCCCTGATAAACACAAATGCAAAAATCCTCAACAAAATATTAGCAAACCAAATTCAACAATACATTAAAACGATCATACACTATGATTAAGTTGGATTTATTCCAGGGATGCAAGGATGATTCAACAACTGCAAATCAGTGTGATGTACCATGTTAGCAAAACGAAGGATAAAAATCATATGATCATCTCAATAGATGCAGAAAAGCATCTGACAAAATTCAACACCCATTCATAATAAAAATTCTCAGAAAAGTGGGTATAGAGGGAAAGTATCTCAACATAATAAAGGCCACATATAACAAGTACATAGCTAATATCGTACTCAATGCTGAAAAACTGAAAGCTTTTCCTTTAAGATCAGGAACAAGACGAAGATGTCCACTCTCATCACTTTTATTCAACACAGTATTGGAAAGCCTAGCCAGAGCAATCAGGCAATAAAAAGTAATGAAAGGCATCCAAATTGGAAAGGAAGAAGTAAAACTGTCACTGTTTGCAGATGGCATGACATTATATATAGGAAACCCTAAAGACTTCACCAAAAACTGTACTGCATATTTGAAAGTTGTTAAGACAGCAGATCTTAAAAGTCCTTAATCAAAACGAAAAAATTTTTTCTAACTATACATGGTGATGGATGTTAACTAGACTTATTGTGGTGATCATTCCACTCTAGTATATACAAATATCAAATAATTATGCTGTATACCTGAAACTAATAGAATGTTATATGTCAATAATACCTCAATTTTAAAAATTTAATCAAGTGATTCTTCAACTTGAAACTCTTCAATTGCTTTCCATTGCACTTAAAATAATATCAAAACTCGTTACTCTGACCTTGTAAGGTCCTGCAAAATTTAACCCCTGCCTAACTCTCCAGCTTATTCTTTTGCCACTTTCCCTTCCATTTACTTCTCTCCATCCACAATGACATCTTCCCATTCCTCAAGAGTATCATGTTCTTTCCACCTCTGGTTCTTTCTCGATGCTGACCCCTCTCTCCTTGCATTGTTGTTTCCCACTCATTTCTTATGACTCTCTCCTCCTGGCTAATACAAACTCACTCAACCTTCAGGGGACTGAACTGAATTAAATTGATTAAACCTCAATTCCACAAGGAAGACCTCCTTTGACCTCTCAGACTAGGCTTCCTGCATAGTTCTCTTGTAACCCTAAAATTATTTTTGTAATATTGTGAAATATCAGCTATATGAGGACAGGTTCCATGACTATTTTGTTCACCAAAGAACTGACAGCATTTAACATAGCACGTAGCAGGCTGTAAATAAATATTTGTTCTATGAATATATGCTGCGATTTTGTAAATTCACAAATTAATAAATATAACTACAACATTTAACTTTCTCCTAGTAAATGCTGTACAATTATTAGTCAATCCTCCCAGGCTTCATTGATGTTTATGATGACCTTCAATTTACCCATTAATAACTTTCTGATCTTTACTCTCTTGATTTCTCTAGCATTTCCATCAAGACTCCTTAAAAGAACTACTGTAAATTTTGCACTTCAACATCTAGCACACTCAAAATATGGTGGTAGAACACTCACAGGCTGAGAGCTTTTGCAATATGGTGTATGGTAAGGTTCAGTGGCCAACAGTGTGTAGTACTATCTGCCAAGCTAGAGCTCAATGACTGAGAGTGTATGTGAGCATCTAGAATGCGGACAAATGTAAGAATACACTGAAATAGATTGTTTCATATATCCTTGAATGTCATTGTATTTGACAAAAACTTCCATAAAATAGTTAATAAATCACACTCTGTATGCCTATTTATTTTAGAGGGGAGAATAATAGTAATATTATTTATTGTCCACTTACTATGTACCAGACTTCATTCCAAGGGCTTTATTAAACCCTTAATTCTCTTTATTAAACCCTTTATTAATTCTCTTTATTAAACCCTTAATTCTCTTAAGAACCCTAAATAGTAGGTATAGAATTAAGTCCTCCAGAATGTACATATACAAGAAGGTAGAGATTTTGTCTTAATCCTCCTTGTTTTATCACTAGCATCCAGAATAGTGTCTGGCATACAGTAGGCACTCAAATATTTGTTGGATGAATAATAAGGAAATGGAGGCAGAAAGAAGGTAAGTAACTTGTACAAAGTCACACACAGTAGCAAAACCAGGATTTGAACCCAGGCATTCTGGTTTCACATCTCAGACTCTTAACCTCTAGGTATGTATACGTTTGGAAACAACATTCCTCCTTCACTTCTACTCTTTGGCATTCAGAAGTACTTGCAGAAGTATAAAAATACTCTTTCTGCTAATAAAAGAAAGAGAAAGAGAAACTCTAGTTTAATAACATCTGAACATTAGACTACAGTATGTCTGAATTTATTAATGCTCCCACTACAGATAACAGTACTGAGAAAAGAGTAGGGGAAGAGATATAAATCAACAGGTTACTATAAGGGACTTTTTAAACATACACATGCCTACTGTTATAGTATGTTCATACATATGTTATTTAATGTAGCATTATAATCAATCAGCACTACAGAGCAGTGCTGTGTGAATAGATTTGCCACAGTCTTTTTAAATAGCTGAATAGCATTCCATTATATGGATGTATTATCAATACAATTTAACTCTCATCCCTATCAACAGACATCTAGATTCTCTCCATATTTTTATACCTATACACAATATAATGAATATCCTTATAAACATATCTTTACACTTTAATATATAATAAATCCCTAAAAGTGGAATTTAAGACAAAAGTATTACGCATTTTAAATTTTAATAAATGTTGCCAAAATTTCCACCAAACATGCTGTGCTTATTTCTATTTCCTCCAAGAGTATGTAAAATTTCTTTCTATAAGCTCTTGTCATTACTATTATCAATCTTTGCCAATCTCACAGGTAGTAAACGGGACCTGATATTCTAATTTGTATTTTTAATTAGGAGTAAAAGCTGAACATCTATTTATCTTTCATATGCCTACTGGCGTTTCTACAAATTGCCTATAAATATCCTTTATATATATATATCATGATTAGAATCTTCATTCCAGTTTAATGTTTGTTTGTTTTTTTTCTATATGGAAGTCATCCATTTTTCTGTAATCAAATTCATCAGTCTCCATTATGGCTTTTACATTTCATATCATGCTTAGAAAAGCCTTCCTCCTTCCAATATTATAAAAATATTCACCCATGTTTTCTCTGCTATTTTCATGGTTATTTTTGTTTATTTTACTCTTTCATCATCTAGAATCTGTTTTGGTAGGAAAAGTTCTGTAACTTGCTTTTCTCATTCAATAGTATATCCTAGATACCTTTCCAGATCAAATACTTCATTTATTTTAACTGTGCATATAGAATTCTGAAATATACCTGTATCGTAGTTTTACTTAGTCATTTAATAATTATATAAGGCTATACATTAGTTATATTATTAGTTACTTATAGCACTGATGAACATTTACATTTTCTCTTATTTTTCTGCAAGTACCAAGAATGTGGCCATGTATAATACATGCCTCCTTATATACATTTTTTTAAGATACACATTAAGAAACAGAATTATTGAGTCATTAGTATGTGTTTTTTGATATCAATAAATTACCCTCCAAAAATGATGTGCCTAATACATTTTCTTTCTTTTTTAATTAATTAATTTATTTTTATTAATTAATTTATCTATTTTTGGCTGCTTTGGGTCTTAGTTGCAGCACGTGGGATCTTTCGTTGCGGCACATGGGCTTCTCTCTAGTTGTGGTGTATGGGCTCAGTAGTTGCAGTGCACAGGCTTAGTTGCCCCGCAGCACGTGGGCTCTTAGTTCCCCGACCAGGGATCGAACCTGCATCCCCTGCATTGGAAGGTGGATTCTTAACCACTGGACCACCAGGATAGTCCCCTAAACATTTTCATTTTAAGAATCCATTCAACAAATATTTAAGTGCTTTCTTTGTGGTAGACACTTCTAGAGGCTGAGCATTATGATAACCAATCCAGACAAAGGCACCGCTTTGGTGATTAAGAGTGCAGGCTCTAGAGACAGCTTGCCTGAGTTCAAATTTGGGCTCAATGAGTACTAGATGTCTGACCTTGGACAAGTTACTCTATCCTTGTACCTCAAGTACCTTATCAATAAAACAATAATAATAATAGTACCTACCTCACTAGGACTGTTGTAAAGACTGTTTTTGCCTGCCACAGAGAAAGTACTCAATAAAGTTTTCTTATCATTATTACTTAAATTTGCTCTTATCAACTTTTATTTTTGCCAATGAGAGAGGTAAAAACACTATTTAATTAACATTTCTCTCATTACTAGAAAGACTGACATATATTTTTTCCTTTTTTATTTCCTATTCTGTGATCTCCTGTTAAAATACTTTGTCCACTTTTTTCTATTGTGATGTTTTGTACTTTTCTGAATGTGATCGCTAAACATGATGCAAATATTTTCTAGCATGACACCTAAGTTCTGACCCATTAGCTATGGAGTTCTATTTGTGGCCAAGTCACAAGAATACCACTGACTACTATTTTGCTAAGAGAATTTCATATCCTGCTCTCTACTTTAAAAGGTTTCCAATTACTTAGACTTAGGGGAAGGAGGTAAGGAAATACTCTCCAGGTGATGGAAAGTATAAGCTAAAGGCATAGGGATAGTTTCTATCTTATCCACTCTTGTCTGCTTAACACGTGCTACAGGGTCTGACATAATAAACTCTGGATGAACAAGTATTGTTTGAATGAATGCAAAATTCCTTACAAGGTTACAAGCTCCTTGTGGGCAAGGATGGTGTCATACCCATGTTGGTATCGCTCCCACAATGCGTAACAGTGCTTTTACACAGAGGAAGCACTCAAATGTTTTTACTGAATAGATTGCTATCTCTGTACTTGCACAAAGGCAGCTGAGGTAATCAATGTAAAATAAGCAATCCCTTCCTCATATAAAGATTACACTCTGATTTGTAGCTGCAGATAGCTCTGTATGGAGTCCCGTGTTGTTTGGGTCACTTCGTCTTAAATCCACTGTCTGTTTCAAGCCTTTGTTCTAGAAAAAAAATGTCCCTGGCAGTTATTGTGCCATGAGTCCATGCAGGTGCTGCTGAGACCATGTCTGTGCAATGTTTCTCATGTTTTAGTCTCCCTCCAAAGCATTCCTTCTCAATGTGTTATTTAGGAATAAATCCATGCCAGCACACTAGACACAGCTGTTTAGGCCTCCTGATTCCTCTTCCCACATGCCCTGCCAGGTAGAACTCTGCTTTGCTAAGTACTGCTAGACTGGTTACTTTCCAGAATATCACTCTTGGTGTGCTAAGTACTGCTAGACTGGTTACTTTCCAGAATATCACTCTTGGTGATACAGGCTTGTAGTTTCATGTGAAATAGTGAGACAATGTGGCATAATGGAAGAAGTGCAGGATCCTTGGAGCCAGATAACCTGAGTTTGCATACTAACTCAGCCATTTACTAACTAAATGACCTAAATATCCCTAAGTTCAGTTTCCTTGTTTTCAAATGGGAATAACAGCACTACTATCTAACCCACCTGGGTCAGAAGGCTGCAATAAGAGTTATAAAATTAGATTAAAATGCAGAAATATTTTATAAAGTATTCTACAAATATATGTTACTACTATACGAAATAGGGCTCAAAGACTCAGTGAAAGGACTCAACCAGACAATTCACTTCATGAGAGCAAGGATCATGTCTGACTGGGTCATGGCTGCATCTCCAAAGCCTGGCGTATTTGTTGAATGAAAGACTAAAAGAATGACAGAAAATGAAAAGAGCACTCACCAGTGACCTTCGTTAAAATAATAAATCTCTGAGTTTCAATTTGCTCATTGTAAAGTGAGAATAATACCACCCATGTCAAAAGATTGCTATGAGGATTAAGAAGAAATAATATCAATATAATATAATATAATGGATACTTCTCTATTTCCTTCTTCCTCCAAAGCCAGATATAGTTTAGGACTTCGTTGTATAAAAGGTAGATACTGTTAATAGTTTAATAATTGGCACTGACCCAAATTATTCTAGGGACAGTCAAGGAACATTACACTATCATCTGCCCTTTAATCTCAGTAAAAATTAATACTGTCTAGTCAGACAGAGAAAGATAAATATCACATGAAATCACTCATATATGGAATCTAAAAAAATGATATAAATGAACTTATTTACAAAACAGAAATAGACTCACAGAGGTAGAAAACAAATTTATGGTTACCAAAGGGGTAAGGGGGGAGGGATAAATTAGGAGTTTGGGATTAACAGATACACACTACTACATATAAAACAGATAAACAACAAGGACCTACAGTATAGCACAGGGAACTATATTCAATATCTTGTAATAACCCATAATGGAGAAGAATCTGAAAATATACATATATACACACACATATGAGAAACTGAATCACTTTGCTGCACACCTAAAACTAACATAATGTTGTAAATCAACTATACTTTAATAAGAAGTTGTTCTGAAAAAAGAAGAAAAAAATCAGTACTGGCAAAGTCATTATTAAATATTTTATCTCTGCCACGTTTAAACTGCTGCAGTTCACTGACTCACACACACATAAACCTTTAAAATGAACCACTGCCCTAGTGAAGTTAAGTCTTCTCAGAGACAAGTGCATCTTTATGTAACCTAGACAAAATAACTTACTACTAGTCAAAATCATTTAAGCACGAAAGCCATACCAAAACAAATTCTATTGGTCACAGCACATAAAATGGAACATGTTTTATTGAGATATCAATAGTGTTCACATACATAAGCATCTGTTAGACCTGCGCGGTCTCCTAGGAGTTTCGACTCGCCCAGGAAACAACAAGAGTCGGAAGTCGATGCAAAACGCAAGAGGTTTATTGAAGGCCGGTGCACCGGGGTTCCTTGGTCCTCACGCAGGAGGTCGAAGAAAGAACCCTTTTGGGCGCGAATATGTCAGTTTTATAGGTTCCCACTTCCCCGTATGTAAATTATAGATTTGGTTGTGTTCTCCTGCTGATTAGTCCCGGCTTAGGCTCGGACCAGAGAGGGAACTTGTCCCCAGCTGCCTGATTGGTCTTTGACAGACAGCTTTTTTACATTTTGTTATCTCCCTCCTTCTCCCCAGCTGCCTGATTGGTCTTTGACAGACACCTTTTTTACATTTTGTTATCTCACTCCTTCTCGGAAGGGGGCCGGACATCCTGGAAATTCACCCATTGTCTAAGAAGCCCCTATTGTCTGGAGAGTTCTTAATCATTAGCTGGAACAATGTCCCTCGAGTCCCACACATCCAATCCATATTATGCATCAGAATTAAAGCTAAAGTACCTAACAACAGAGACCCAAAATATATGAAGCATAAACTGACAGAACTGAAGTGAGAAACAGACAATTCAACAATATTAGCTGTATGCTTCACTACCCAACTTTCAATTATTGATAAAACAACTAGAGAGAAGATCAGCAAGGAAATCGAAAACGTGAACATTGTATGCCATCTAGACCTAACAGACATCTACAGAACACTCCATCCAACAGCAGAGGGATATACATTCTTCTCAAGTGCACATGATTAGGAGAGACCGTATGTTAAGCCATAAAACAAGCCTCAATACATTTAAAAGGACTGAAACCATACAAAGTATGTTTTCTTACCACAATGGAATGAAATTAGAAATCAATAACAGAAGGAAATTCAAAAATATGTGGAAATTAAACAACACACTAAATAACCAACATGTCAAATAATAAATCACAAGGAAAATTAGATAATACTTTGATGAAATTAAAATACTCTAAGAATGCAAACACAACATACCAAAACTTATGGGACGCAGTGAAAGCAATGCTTACAGGAAGACCTAAAGCTATAAACACTTACAGTGTTTTAAAAAAGTAAAATTACATATAATAACTCTCTACCTTCAAAAACTAAAAAAAAGAGGAGCAAACTAAACCCAAAGCAAGCAGAAGGAAGGAAATATCAATAATAAAGATTATGAAACAAAGCATGACCTTGAGGGGCCCTCCTGGGTACAAACTTTTTCTGCGTCCCTCATTCCTTGTTTGTAGGAAATAGGTTTCATTCAGCCTCCTTGGCCTTCCCTGAGTTCCAAAGGGCAAATTCAAACATCTGCATATCAGGGAAGGGAGGGAATGCAGAAGGAGGAGGAGCAGCCAAGAAACAATAGTGCAGCTCTGGGGCAGGGTCCTGGTTCCTCCTCAAGGACTATACATAACAAAGCCTTTGAGTGGTTCTGTGGGAACTAAAGCCCCCACCCAGGTGGAAGATGGTAACTTCAAGCTAAGCACAAGGTTCCTGGAACACCACTCTGTTACCTCACCACCAACTGATCAGAAGAAAGTCCGCACACAGTGGAAGATAATAGAGACTCTGACCCCCTCCCCAAATGACTCTCCCTTTAAAAACTTTCATGGTCGAGCAGGATCTTCAGAGTTGGTTATGGAGTCTGCCTTCTCCCGATTGTCAGCCTCCTGAATAAAGCAGCCATACCTTTTCAAACCAATCCAATACCTTCCTCTTGAGTATTAACTTTTAAGCAGCAAGAAGCTGAACCTGAGTTCAGTAACAATTAGAATGTAAATAAAGTAGAAAAAAAATAGAGAAAAATCAATAAAACCAAAAGTTGGTTCTTTCAAAAGATGACCAAAATTGACAAATCTTTAGCTAGACTGACCAAGAAAAAGAGAGAAAACTAAAGTTACTAAAATCAGAAATGAAAGTGGGGACATGACTACTGACCTTACAGAAACAAAAAAGATCGTAAGAGAATACTATGAACAATGTACACCAACAAATTAGACAATCCAGATGAAATGGACAAATTCGTGGAAACAAACTACCAAAACTGACTCAAAAAGAAATAGAGACTCTGAACGGACCTATAAATTAGTTGATGAGACTGAATTATTAATTTCAAAACTTCCCACAAATTAAATTTTAAAACTTCCGGGGCTTCCCTGATGGTGCAGTGGTTGAGAGTCCGCCTGCCGATGCGGGGAACACAGGTTCGTGCCCCAGTCCGGGAAGATCCCACATGCCGCGGAGCGGCTGGGCCCGTGAGCCATGGCCGCTGAGCCTGCGTGTCCGGAGCCTGTGCTCCGAAACAGGAGAGGCCACAACAGTGAGAGGCCCGCATACCGCAAAAAAAAAAAAAAAAATTTTAAAACTTCCTACCCAAGGCCAGGGATTTTCACCAGTAACTTCTACCAAATATTTTAAAAGCAAATTAATACCAATCTTTCCCCAGAAGAGAACACTTCCCAATTCATTCTATGAGGTCAATATTACCCTAATACCAAATCAAAGACATCCCAAGAAAACTACAGACCAATATCCCTTATGAATATAGTACATAAAAAATCCTCAACCAAATACTAGCACACCAAATCCAGCAACATATAAAAAGGATTATACACTATGAACAAGTGACATTTATTCCACTCGTTCACATTGGTTTAATATATAAAAATTGATCAATGTAATACACTATATTAATAAAAGGACAAAAACTGCATGTTCTTCTCAATACACACATTTGACAAATAGAGTATTTGACAAAATCCAACACCCTTTCATGATGAAACTGAGCAGGAGCAAGTGGGGCTCCTGGGCACAGAAGCCTTTCCATGTCCCCCATTTCTTGTTTGTAGGGAACAGACTCCAGCCTCCATGACCTTCCCTGAGTTCCAAAGGGCAGATTCAAACAGTTGCTCATCAGGGAAGGGAGGGGATGCAGAGACAAGGGAGGAGCAGCCAAGAAACAATAGTGCAGCCTTGGGGCAGGGTGCTGGTTCTGCCTCAAGGGATACACACAACAATATCTTTAAGCTCTTTATAGAACTAAAACCCCCAACAAATGGAAGATGTCAGGCATTCTTCATTCCAGAGAAGATCACCTGAGGCCAGATTAAAGGAACCCGAGAAACTCATCAAAAGATTACCTGAGCTACAGGTAGCCCTGTCAGCCCTGGTCAGGAACTCCTCACCAAATCCTCCCGGGTTGGGACACAGAGTTTTCAAGGGCAGGAGTCTGCCGTGTCCCACTTTGCCTGGCAAAGTAATAAAGCTATTCTTTTCTACTTCACCCAAAACTCTGTCTCTGAGATTCAATTGGGCACCAGTGCACAGAGGCCAAGTTTTCGGCATCAATGATAAAAACATCCAACAAACTAGGGACATAAAGGAACTTCCACAACCTGATAAATGCCATCTATGACAAACCCTAAACCTAAATGCAAGAGCTAAAACTCTTAAAAGAAAACATAAAAGCAAATCTTTGTGGCCTTGGATTAAACAATGATTTTTTTTTTGAACTCAGATCATGTGATACAAACAGACAATTAATAGCAGTTATACAACTGACATGTGATCCAGCATCAAGGTCATAAACCATATGGCCGATATGAACTCCAGAATACAATTACACTGTTATCCCTAGTAAAACTTGGTCCGTTGATTAGTGTTTTAGAAGAACAGGTGATAAAGCATTTTGACTAGCTGGTCTAAATTTTAATCACTCAGAGGTGGTTTTATTCTCCAAAAAATAAGTGGTGCACGGGCTCAAGGCACACTAGCTTCAGTAGTTGTGGATTGCAGGCTCAGTAATTGTGGCCCACTGGCTTAGTTGCTCCGTGGCACGTGGGATCGTCCCGGACTGGGGATCGAACCCGTGTTCCCTGCATTGGCAGGCGAATTCTTAACCACTGCATCACGAGGGAAGTCCCAGAGTCCCAGTCTCCCTTTTAATGTACCTTAAGCCCAAAGAATCCATGGAAAATAAACAATGATTTCTTAAATATGACACCAAAAGAACGAGTAACAAAAGAAAATACTAGATTAATTAATCTTCGTCAAAATTTAAAGCTTTTGTGCCTCAAAGAATACCATCATGAAAGTGAAAAGACAGCCACAGAATGGGAGAAAATATTTGTAAATCATATCTGATAAGAGACTTATAGAATATATAAAGATATATAGGATGTGTGTGTGTGTGTGTGTGTGTGTGTGTGTGTGTGTGTGTGTGTGTGTGTATCTTTTTATTTTGGCCATGCCACATGGCATGCCCGATATTCCTGACCAGGGATCAAACCCATGCCCTCTGCACTGGGAGAGTGAAATCTTAACCACTGGACCATCAGGGAAGTCCCTACATATAGGATACATATTTTTTTTTAATTCTTACAATCAAAAATAAAAGAGACAAATAACCCAGTTAAAAACAGGCAAAGAATATGAAAAGACATTTCTCCAAAGTAGATATGCAAATGGACAACAAGCACATAAAAAGATGCTCAAGTCATTAGTCACTAGGGAAATGCAAATCAAAATGACAATGAGATTATCACTTCACAACCCCTAGGAAGGCTAGAATCAAAAAGACAAAACAATAGCAAGTGTTAATGAGATGAAGAAATTAGAACCCTGATACACTGGACAGGAAAGTAAAGTGGTGCAGCAGCTTTGTAAACCAGTTTGGCAGTTCCTCAAAAAGGTGAACATAGAGATAACCATACAACCCAACAATTTCACTCCTAGGTAAACACTCAAGAGAATATGCCTACATAAAAATTTATACACAACTGTTCATAGCAGCTCTGTGTACAATAATCAAAAAGTGTTAACAAGCCAAATGTCCAGTAACTGATGAATGGATAAATAAAATGTGGTATATGCAATAAAGTATTATTCAGTAATAAAAAGAAAATGAAGTATTGATACATGTTACAAACATGGATGAACCTTTAAAATATTTTGCTAAGTGAAAGAAGCCAGATGCCACTTATATGAAATATCCAGAATAGAGAAATCCATAGAAACAAAAAATAGATTAGTGGTTACCAGGGACCGAGGAAGGGTGATGAAAGGAAACAGGGAATGGGTGCTAATCAGAAAGGAGTTTCCATGGGGGTGATGAAATTGCTCTAAAATTAGTGGTGATAGTTGTACAACTCTCACCATTGAACTGTATACTTTAAATAGGTGAATTTTATGGTATGTGCATTATAACTCAATATAGCTATTTTTAAAATAAAACTAGAAATAATTATTATTTCTAATCTGCCTGATCTTAACATGCATGCTCGGCCATGTCCATCAAGCATATAAAAGCCACTGTAGGGCTTCCCTGGTGGCACAGTGGTTGAGAGTCCGCCTGCCGATGCCGGGGGTTACGGGTTCGTGCCCTGGTCCCGGAAGATTCCGTGGAGCGGCTGGGCCCGTGAGCCATGGCCGCTGAGCCTGCGCGTCTGGAGCCTGTTGCTCCGCAACGGGAGAGGTGACAACAGTGAGAGGCCCGCATACAGAAAAAAAAAAAAAAAAAAAGCCACTGTAATGAATCTTCAATTATAAAATGGGAAAATTAACAACCAGTACTCTCACAACAAATTCATCTTAAGGGCTACAAAACTATTTTTGTACAAAACTACAAATCTATTATTTTTTTTTCGTCAAATCTTTAGCACAGGCTCCAGACGCGCAGGCTCAGCGGCCATGGCTCACGGGCCCAGCCACTCCGCGGCACGTGGGATCTTCCCAGACCGGGGCACGAACCCGCACCCCTACACCAGCAGGCGGACCCTCAACCACTGAGCCACCAGGGAAGCCCTATTATTTTTAATCAAATCATATTCTTCAAAACATTCATCAAATGCCAACTATGATAAATGAAGAAAGTAAGCAATTTTATTTTTAACAAAGGATTTTAAAGTGTTTAGCAAAGCTCTATATTAAAATTTCTAACTCAATAAATACCATATTTTATTTGTTTGATTTATCAGGGACTAATATGAAATGTCTAACAAAGCTAAGCAAAGGAATTTTAGACATTCCTGAACATTTCCCAGCTTGTAATTTCATGAAAAGTACCTACACTAAGCATTGACAATTCTGTCAAAATAAGGCTCTCCATGTGAATTTACAATTTTAGCATAGTGTGACATTATGAAAGTTGTTTAACTTCTTTTTACCTGTTTTTTAATTCCTCCTATATGGGGATAATAAAATTATCTGCCCTAACCCTTTACTTGATTGCTATGAAAATCAAAAGAGAAAGCACTCTGTAAGGTACAATTATTACCTCCTAAATGAAAAGGCTGGACAAGTAAGATGATTAAAATATCAAACACTTCTTAAGAAGAGCATAAATCTGGGAATGGGCATGTGGTGCTATACTAGAGGGACAGACCTAAAAGGTTCTACTCCCCAAAACGAAAAATAGTGTATCAATGGATTTACAAAGCTTTTTATCAATTCTTTTATACTGAACATTAGTAACTTCTTAAATCTAAAGGATCATTATCAGTCATAATCTTCCTAGACCGTCAAGAAAGAATTTTGGTTTTGAGCAGGACAAAAATAAATAAATAAATAAATCTGAAAAAGCTGACTTCAAAATTATTTTCCTTAACGCTTTTAAGGTAGTTAAGCCACAAAAATGTCATGTTGACCTGTTTAATATTACTTTTAAAATACTACAAAAAAATATCTGAGCGAAAGTAACACTTTCTCCAACACCACCCTAAGCAATCTAAAATAAGAACCCCTAGGGAGGCATCCACACTTGTCATTAAAGAAACACCAAAAGGACAATCAGAAACATGAAATAACCTAATTTAAAGTTGCCAGCTAGAAAGGTATATTCCCAAGGATAAAAACTGTATTATGTTACCTAACAGTTGCATGAGTTTATAAAACTCCATGATGTCCTGTCTACAGCCCCATCCACCCCTACTTTAACTCTTTTAAAAATTATTTTTACAAAAGGAAAAGCTCTGACAAGCTTGTATTGAAGACAAAGCTAAAAGAATAACAGAAGAGGGAAAGCACCTAACAATAAAGGAATTCTAAAAGTATGTTCACAATTTTCAAAAACTTAAACACATTTTCTGGCTAATCTTCACAATAAAAGACAACTCATAACTGGTAAGGAAGACACTGGTTTACGTCAATTATATCTTTGAAACATTCAGTATTATAAATATGGAGGCTGAGGGCTGACAACTCAACAAATACATGTGATTATGAAGCTTCAAGCGGGCGGTGGGCGGGGAGACTACTACTACTACACCTAAACACTGAAAATAAAGCTCATAAATTCAAAGACTGATGAAACTTATCCAAAGTGAGAGTGGTACCTCTGCAGGTTTAGGATATTTCCTTGCCTTGGACACTGGCAAATTCATGCATGAACAGAAGGAAAGTCTATCTTTTTGTCCAGTCTATGAATTCATCCAAGCATATATCTACTCAAGAGCATATTTAGGAATTCCCTGGCAGTCCAGTGGTTAGGGCTCCGTGCTTTCAGCGCCAAGGGCCCAGTTTGATCCCTGGTCAGGGAACTAAGATTCCACAAGCTGCGTGGCATAGCCCCTGGAAAAAAAAGAATATATTTACCAATCACCTACTATATATGCTCAAGAGCTATTCTAAGAGCTCTGAAAATAAGAAATTTCCAGCCCAGTGGGGGAGGGGCTGACAATACAATATAATCCATGACAGATGGGTATACAGAGACACAGCATTTAGTTCAGCTGACAGAAAGTCGGAAAGATCAAAAGAGATATTTGAGGTGAATGTGGAATCTGAGGCATGAGTCTCCGGCATAAGTCATTCTTTTTAAAGTACGCATGTTGACTTGTCTAGGCTGGTCGTCTTTTTTTTTTTTTTTTTTGCGGTATGCGGGTCTCTCACTGTTGCGGCCTCTCCCGTTGCGGAGCTCCGGACGCGCAGGCTCAGCGGCCATAGCTCACGGGCCCAGCCGCTCCGCGGCATGTGGGATCTTCCCGGACTGGGGCACGAACCCGTGTCCCCTGCATCGGCAGGAGGACTCTCAACCACTGCGCCACCAGGGAAGCCTAGGCTGGTCTTTTGTTGCTGTTATTTTTTAAAGTCACATGTGTAATTAGAAAATCTTAAAAATTGGAAGTATTTTATCTAAACAAGCATATATGTAACAAAAGACTGGTCCTGAAAAAGTAAATTCAAGTACATAAGCTTCTTAATTTAATTAATTTTAGGTAAAATTAATAACTTAAAAGACTTAAATAATTTAAAAGTACTAACCTAGATCTCAATTCACTCATCTGTCCAATGAAGGAACTAGTGTAGAAAATCTCTAACTACTCTCTGACTTCTAAAATTGACTTTGAGTGTTCTATTTGTTGGTGGTTGCTATTCTAATAAATTTTAACAAAAATATATCCTAAACATTCATAATTAGTCTAGCTAACTGGAGATTAATTTATCTCCCAATACACACATCAATTAATTTTGAAACCAGTCTACATTCCAACAAGCACTAAGTGTCTTTGCCCTCTGTCTTTTCAACTTCTTCCTCTAATGGTCTATAAATATCTTCAGATATCTTTTAATAACAGGAATCTTTTAATCTTTTCATAGCAAGCATTATAACCTTTCCTTCAACTCTACATTCCCCTCTAGTTACTGCCTTTTCACCTTCCCTTCACAGTCAAGTGCGTTTTAAAAAAAAAATTGACGAATCCACTCTCTTTTCTAGCCACTGAAACTGCTCTAAATGCTTTCTAAGTGCCAAGCCCAATATACACTTTAAAGCCTCATCTTAGCCCATCCAGAGGAATCAACACAGCCGAACACGCCTTTTTAAAACTTTTTCTGAGGCTTCCCTGGTGGCGCAGTGGTTGAGAGTCTGCCTGCCGATACAGGGGACGCGGGTTCGTGCCCCGGTCCGGGGAGATCCCACATGCCACGGAGCGGCTGGGCCCGTGAGCCATGGCCGCTGAGCCTGCGCGTCCGGGGCCTGTGCTCTGCAACGGGAGAGGCCACAGCAGTGAGACGCCCGCGTACCGCAAAAAAAAAAAAAAAAAAAAAAAGAATCCGCCTGCCAATGCAGGGCACACGGGTTCAATCCCTGGTCCGGGAAGATCCCACATGCCGTGGAGCAACTAAGCCCGTGCACCACAACTACTGAAGCCCCCTGTGGGCCTAGAGCCCATGCTCTGCAACAAGAGAAGCCACCCCAGTGAGAAGCCCGTGCACCACAACTAGAGAAAGCCCGTCACAGCAACGAAGACCCAACACAGCCAAAATTAAAATTAATTTTTTTAAAAAAACCTTTCTTTCCTTTCTCCTACAAAACTTGATAGTACTTTCTACTGATTTTCCTTCTCTCCTTTTGTGGGCTTTCCCCCTGTGTCTAGTAAGCATGATTTTTATCCAGTCATGTTCTCAGACCTCTTCTCTCTTCACTCTACTTGTTCTCACTGGATGGTTTCATCCACTCTTGTGGCTTTAACTACTCCCTAAGACCTATTATACCTCCTGCATCCAGAAGTAAAGGTTTCACCATACATTCAATAATCCAAGGCCAGACACCTAGGAACCATTCTCCTCATCAACAATGTCCAAACAATCCTAACATTTCTAAGTCATAAATACCTCCTGCATCCAACCTTTCTTCTTTATCCCAGATGTTATTACCGTAATTCATACTATCATCTCTGGCTTAGATTTCAAGTTTCCCAAGTGGTATACCTGTATCCATTCTGGTTCTCCTCCAACCCATCTGCTATACTGACAACAAAATAATTGTTCTAAAAGCTCAATGACCAATTGGTCTACTATTTTTAACTCTTCACTGGTTTCCCCATGCCCTACCTAAAATTTAAAAATCTAACTCTTTTAAATAGTATATGAAGCTTTTCATCATCTGGCTCCATGCCTAGGTCTCCACCTCCTCTCCTGTCCTCACTCAAAACTGCCATACCACACTATTTGCAGTTCCCCAAATAAAACGTGTTGCACGTACTTCCACATGTTTGTGCCCAAGGTTTCCTTTCCTTAAAATGTCCCTCTCTTTTTTATCCTCCTGGAAAACTCCTACTAATTTTTCAATATTGAACACAAGCATCACCTTTTCAGTAAAGCCACGGTGGAACTGATCGTCCTCGCTGAACCTGGTGCATTTAATTATTTACATATTTGCCTTCCCAACTAGCCCTTTAATTTCTTTGATAGCAAGGATGTCTTATTCCTCTTTCTATCTTCAACACTTAAGCACAGTCTTGCCAGAGTAAATATGTCAATAACTGTTGTTAAATGAGCAAATAAATGAATGAATGTAAAGTACTTCACTGGGCACTACTAAGAAATATAATTTTCCTTTCTCAAAAAACTTATGAATATGTAGTGGAGAATTAGGAAGACATACACTCATGAAAAGTTAGGTAAAAATGCAAAATACAAGTCAGAATTCAGAAAAATTACATGACAAACGTAAAAGCGGGAATTCCCTGGCAGTCCAGTGGTTAGGACTCTGTGCTTTCACTACCAGGGCCTGGGTTCAATTCCTGGTTGGGAAACTAAGATCCTGCAAGCTGCACAGCCAAAGAAAAAAAAAAAGAAAAAAAAGAAAGAAAGAAACTTCAAAAAAGAATGTAAAAGATGTACAAATATTAATATATTATAAAAACTTAGAGGAAATCATTACAGCTTAGAATAATCTGAAAAGGCTTCATGGAAAAGCATTGAACTGAGTATTAAAAGAGACATGAGGGCTTCCCTGGTGGTGCAGTGGTTGAGAGTCCGCCTGCCCATGCAGGGGACACAGGTTCGTGCCCCAGTCTGGGAAGATCCCACGTGCCGCGGAGCGGCTGGGCCCATGAGCCATGGACGCTGAGCCTGTGCATCCGGAGCCTGTGCTCCGCAACGGGAGAGGCCACAGCAGTGAGAGGCCCGCGTACCGCAAAAAAAAAAAAAAAAAAAAAAAAAAAAGAGACGTGAGATTTGGGAGAATTGGAAAAAAAGAGGAAAGAAGTATTTTTTTAAAAATCTTCTTAAACAATATACATAGATATACACACATATATATAAGAGCTTGCTATAGGTTGAGATCAAAATGAGAACAAGAGGAGAGGGAGCTAGGATACAAAGACTTCATAAGAGCAAGATTTTCAGTCAAATCTCATTACAACAAATATAATTACAATCAAAATCTACATATAATTCATATTTATATGATATAAATGTTCATTTAACCAACATTTGGGCACCTGCTATGTTCCTGGCACAAGTCTAAGCACTGGGGATAAAGCTGCAAGTAAACAGGCAAAACCTTGGCCCTTGTGGAGCTTACATTCTAATGGGTGGAAATGGAGAATAAACAACATAAACATGTAAAATACTGTATATGGTAAACTAGATGATTCATGTTAAGGAGAAAAATTTAAGAAGAAAAGGAAAGATTGGGGGTTACAATTTTATACATAGAGAAAGTCTCACTGAGAAGATGAATTGTTGTCAATACCTAAATGTCAGGAAGCAACTCTACAAATATCTAGGGGAAAAGAGTTCCAAGAAGAGGGAAGAGGAAGGACAAAGAGAAGATTAAGTGAGTGGAAGAATAGTAGATGAGGTTTATGCAGGAATCAGATGAAGGCTGACCAACTGCCAATTATTTCCAATAAAAATCAATAAAATACAATTTCAGTATACTAAAGGAATCCTGATAATCCATCTAGAATTTGCTCTTCAGTAATATGTAACACAAGCTTAATTTGTTTCTATTTTCAAATTCCACTTATGAGAGATTTTAATAGTCCCCTTAAATAAGAACTATACTAAATGAAAGCAGTCCCATCTCACTCCTAAAGCAGCCCCAAATTTCACAGAAACCACTGTATGATATGATGACAAAATGCACATAATACCACAATGCAACTAAACTTCTACTTGCTTTCATTTCAAGAGTCTGCTAAAAATATTTCACCAAGCCTAAATTTATTTACCTTTTCCCAAAGGAGCTAGAGAAACAAGGATTTTTGTTGCAAGAATCTCACAGGATTTAAATGTCAAAAGATCAACTGCTGCACTTTTTTAAGAGATTTGTTCAGAGTTATTAAGTATGGAGTGCAAACCTTAAAACTGTTTTTTTTTTAATTCATCAGGGTAGAGTTAATAGGTATGAGCAAGCAGTAAAGCATTCGGACTAAAAACAAGGAAGGGTGCTGACTAAGCAATATCAAAACATTTTTAATGATTAAGTCAGTTAAACACTCAATAGAGCTTATCTAACCAGGCTGTTATGAAAGTTTAAAAACAAGCTAGGTAATCTTATAAAGTTCAGGCTGCTTGAAAGCATCCAAGCACAAAATGGAATGAGTTTAGACTACTCTAAGTGGTTCTTAAAGTGTGGTCCACGGACTCGAGGAGATCCCCAAGATTTTCCAGGAAGTATATGAGGTCAAAACTATTTTCATACATATACTGAGTCATTATGTTGTACACCTGAAACTGTTATATCTGAATTACATCTCAATTAAAAAAAAACTTTTTCATAATAACACTAAGATATAACAGCTTAGTATGCCTTTTTCACTGTATTGACATTTGTACTGATGGACAAATTTGCACAGTGCAAAAGCAGTGGTGGGTAGAACTGTCTGCACTTTAGCACGAATCAAGGCTGCAACACCAAATTTCATTAGTAGTCATATTCTTCACTGCCATGCACTCTCAGTTTTAAAAAAAATGCCAGTTTCACTTCATCAATGAAGCAATAAAAATTACTAATTTTGTTAAACCCGAACTCTTGAGTAAATGTCTTTTTAATGATCTGTGTGAAAAAATGGGAAGTACAAATAAGGCACTTCTGCTGCATACCAAAGTGTGACGGTTGTCTTAAGAAGGCATTTGCACAATCGTTGGATGTGCAAACTCAACTAGCCACTTTTTCCATGGAATGTACTTCAAAGAAAAGAGGGAATTAAAAAGAGCGTGAATAGCACAAGAAGATTCAACGAGGATATAGGTTAAATACAAGATATGCTTCCAACCCTCCAATAATTGATAGCATAGCCTAGAAGTCAGCTGGCAGCCTCCAGCTATAGTCTCTTCAGGATCCCTAGCTCTCAAGCTGAGACTACTACTCTCTTCCTGGGCAGCTGATCATATCACGGCACTAAGGCCTGGCCATTTCTGTCAAATACAGACCCTCTAAATGAAGAATTTTTGCTCTGGAGCCCTCATTGAGTCTGAGACTCTGTCAGATCTGAATCACACTCTGAGGCTCTCCCTGCCAATTCTGTTTCCTCCCCTTTCCTTTCATAGGAATCCTCCCCCTCCCCCCTTATACCTCTTGTATTCCTAACTCTGTCTTGACATCGGCTTCCAGAAGAACTCAAATTGGCACAGGGGGTACCAGAAATGGACTGAGAAAGCAGAAAGTAAGAATGCGGTTTGGAAACTACATCACTTACTGTCCCACCGGCAATAGGACCTCATCCTGGGACAGCCCCGGGCAACAAGATGGTGGCCCAAATGCTAAAACCTTCTTGGGAAAAGTGCTAAAACTTTTTTGGGATAATGCTTCCAAAGAGGAACATGCAGGTTTCCCTGGTGGCGCAGTGGTTAAGCATCCGCCTGCCAATGCAGGGGACACGGGTTCGAGCCCTGGTCCAGGAAGATCCCACATGTTGCAGAGCAACTAAGCCCGCTCACCACAACTACTGAGCCTGCGCTCTAGAGCTCGCAAGCCACAACTACTGAAGCCCGCACGCTTACAGCCCGTGCTCTGCAACAAGAGAAGCCACAGCAATGCGAAGCCCACGCACTGCAACGACGAGGAGCCCCCACTCGCTGCAACTAGAGAAAACCCATGCGCAGCTACAAAGACCCGACTCAGCCAAAAATTAATTAATTAATTAATTAATTTTTAAAAAAACAAAGAGGAACATGCCATGTGGTGTAATGACTGTGATGTCTGAAAAGTCTAAGGGGAACAATACAAATAAGAACAATGGAATGGCTGGCTGTCAGCTGTACTGACTCCCTAGAAAGGGCAGCTAACAATTGGAAACTAAGTGTGAAAGCCAGGGGGCTCTCTGGTAGCTCACAAACAAGTCCTTATCACTTACAGTGAAAGAGCAGAAAAAGACAGTTAAAGGCAGAAATGCTTCAAAGATGACTGAATGCTCAGTCAGGGCAGGTTTGCTATACTAAGGTCAGGGTCCTGGTTTGGAAAACATGGAAGCCTGATAGATGGGGTAGGGACAACTAAGATGGTTGCCCCCAAAGATTTTGATTCTCCAGACTCCTCTGCACTCCCAGAGTCTGCAGAGATGATGTTGGCACTTCCCACTGTGCAGGAATACACTTCAGAGGCCTCTCACCTGCAAGGCAACAAAAGCTCCCCTCAAGATCGGCCCCCACCTCCACTCCTGGTTGCCATGATAATAATTAATGTTAATCCTGTTAAGGACATCTTGGGCCTGATAAGAGAGAAAAGAGACAACACCTCAAAGTTGCTGCAAGAATTAGCCAGCATATACCAGCCGAATCAGTGAGGCTACCCACAGTGTTGGATTTTGAGAGTACTTAATCAAGGAGGCCAAAACATTACTGAATAAGGTAAAGTTTGGTTGGGAGGTAGAAGTCCACTGTCTCAGAATATGGGGATTACCACTGTGACAAGGACTTAGGGTTTCATAACTCACTGCTAGGGTGACTCCCAGAAGCCTGGAAAATACAGCCCACACTGAATGAAGTTAAAATGCCTAAATTACCATGGCAGAGAAAGGATAATGGGATTAAAGGCTCAGGAAAGGGGGAATGCTGGAGTGGATATATTATGGGAGGTCATAAGACCCACCAGACAATTATGTTCCATAAGAGGGCCGATTAGACACACCACACACCAAGGCCATCAGGAATACACTGGTGAGACAGACCTTAGCATCACTAAGAATTTAAGTGGTGGCTCTCCTCTATAGTAGAGGCTGTCACAGAAATTGGTTCACTGATGATGGCAATGATGGGGCTCTGAAGCAAGAGCAGCCAGGTGGTAGCACTTAAAACAGGAAGCTAGGGACTTCCCTGGTGGTGCAGTGGTTAAGAATCTGCCTGCCAATGCAGGGGACACGGTTTCAATCCCTGATCCGGGAAGATCCCACATGCCGCGGAGCAACTAAGCCCATGCGCCACAACTACTGAGCCTGCACTCTAGAGCCCATGAGCCACAACTGCTAAGCCCATGTGCCACAACTACAGAAGCCCACGCACAACTACTGAAGCCCGCGTGCCTGGAGCCCATGATCTGCAACAAGAGAAGCCACCGCAATGAGAAGCCTGTGCACTGCAACGAAGAGTAGCCCCCGCTCGCCACAACTAGAGAAAGCCTGCACACAGCAATGAAGACCCAATGCAGCCAAAAATAAATAAAGTAAATAAGTTTATTAAAAAAACACAAAATAACAGAAGCTAATGGACCACACTATCATCATGACTTGCAAGGTGGGAGACAGCCAATAAAGCTTGACCCACAGGGAGCCGGGGAGAGAGCTAACAGAACTTCGTGTCATTAGAGCAAAATAGACAGGCAATCAACAACAGTGCTGCTTATTAATATATACACAATCAAAGCAAGGCAAGAACAGATAAGCACAAGACTGAGAGTAGTTGCCTCAATAAAAAGCTACTATCCCTTGCCTAATTCCTGGACCTGAGCCAGTTTTCAGATCCAGACTGATGGACTTAAAGAGATGGATGGGTCCCCAGGAGTAAGGACCCCATAACAAATTTTATATATATATATATATATATATATATATATATTTCCCCAAAGGGACCTATGAGTATTTACTCAGGTGACTATTTAGGTATAGTGGGGAAAGGAAAATACCCAGACATCTGAAGAACTAATGGTCACAGAGGCTGAGTTAATGTTGATATCTAGAAACGTGGAACATAATTATGGCCCAGTTACAGGGGAAGGAATATAGGAACTAAGTAAGAAATAGAGTTCTGGCCAAAGTCTAGCTTATGGTAGGTCCACAGTCCACTGACCCACCCAGCACTTATTTTCCCAGGCCCTGAATACATAAACGGGATTGGCATACTTAGCAACTGAAAGGCCAGATGAGACCTAAAAATGTCTCCCCACTCCTTGGCCAAAACAGTAAATCAAAAAAATATTGTGTCAGGGATGGAGCTAAGAGGAATGGCAGAGATTAATGCCACCCTTAAGGATCTCAAAGATGCAGGGGTAGTGGTCCCTTTCATATGTTTGTTTAATTCACTAGTCTGTCCTCTGTAGAAACCAGCTGGATCCTAGAGAATGATTGAAGACTACCACAGTTCAACCAAGTAGCAGCCATGACCATAGCTACCATGCTGGATGTAATATGTTTGCTACAGCAGATATACATAGCCTCAGGTACATGGCATACAGCCATTGATTTGGCAAATGAGTTCCTTTCTATCCCAATCAGAAATAGTTCCTTTCACATGGAGTCAACAACAGCATACACTCAGTTTTGCCTCAGGGCTACATTAATTGTCCTACGCTGTTGTAAGATAGTCTGAAGAGATCTGAACTCAGAATGGCACACTAATCTAATAAATCAGTGACATCATGTTGATCGTGCAAGATGATCAAGAGATGGCTAGCATGCTGAAGGATATATGTGCTCCAAAGGACGGGAGAAAAACTATGACTATTCAGGGATCTGCCATTTCAGTGAAGTTTTAGGAATCCAGTGGTTAAGGTTATGCCAGCACACTCCCTCCAAAGCAAAAGACAAACTGCTGCATCTTGCATCCCTACTATTAAAAAAAAAAAAAAAAAAAAGGTAGGTTTCTTCAGATTCTAGAGTCAACACATTCTATACACTGCTGTGGCCCATGTACTGAGTAATATGAAAGGCTGCCAGCTTTAAGTGGAGTAAACAACTCTGCAGTAGGTCCAGGTTGTAGTGCAAGCAGTTCCTATGCTATTGGAGGTATAAATGGTGGGGAAAGACACAGTATAGACTTTATAGCAAGCCCAAGTGGGAGAATTACAGTGCAGGCCCCTGGAGTTCTGCAGAAAAGTCATGCTATTAGAAAAACAACTCCTGCTGTGCTACTGGGCTCTGGAAGAGATAGAACGCTTGACCATTGGGCACCATATGTCCAGAACTGCCCATAATGAGCTGGGCTCAACAGGACTCTCCAAGTCATAAACTCAAGTGAGCTCAGTAACAATCCATTATGAGATGGAAATAGTACGTCAAAAATCAAACCCAAGCAGAACCAAAGGGCACATGTAAGCTACATAAGTAGGCAGTCAAGACTTCCCTGACACTTAACCACAGTTGTGCCAGCACCCTTCCTCAGCTCACATCTATAGCTGTTTGGAGGATCCCATACAACCAAGTTAAGGAGGACATAAAAGCGAAAGTTTGGCTTATAAATAGGTCAGCTCAGTACGTGAATGCAAGCTGAAAAAAAACAACAGGTCCATTACAGCCACACTTAGGGGTGACCATGACAGTAGAAAGGCAAAGTCTCCCTAAGATGGAGCTTCAAGTGATGTACTTTGTGTAGAAAGAAATGTGGCCTGAGATGAGAATATATATAGACTCATGGGCAATGGCAAATGGACTGAGTACCTGGTTAGGGGTCTTTAAAGAAAAAGACTCTACAATGGATGCAAGAAGATATGAGCGGAGACAAATGAATGAACATACAGGAGTGAGCATAAAGTGTGAAAATCTTTTTCACGTGTTAATGCCCATCAGAAAGCATCCAATGCAGAAGAGACAATGAACAACCAAATAGACAAAATGACTCAAACAGCTGACATTAGCCACCCAGAACTGGCATGATGGGAACATGAACAGAGAAGCCACTGTAACAGAAATGAAGATGGAAGCAGAGAAGAAGGCATGGATGCCCACTTACCAAGGCCCAATCAGGCTTCTGCCAACTCTGAACATCCAACCAATGAGCGACACTGAGCCCCCAATACAGCACTATGCCTCAAGCTGACCAACTGGCTAGGGGATATGGGGATATACGTATACATATAGCTGCTTTTCTTTGTTATACAGCAGAAACCAACACAACATTGTAAAGCAATTATACTCCAATAAAGATGCTAAAAAAAAAAAAGTTGAAGGTTCTAGGCACACTTTTACCAGGAGACATATCAAGGATCATATTGAACTATATAAATTACAGCTGCAGCCTGGGAATTTGGGACTCTGTGTATCCCACGACCAGGAGACAAGAAGTAGAATCACCACAATGAGGCTAATTAAACCTCATCCTCAGGTGAAGTAGGGCTGCTGTTACATAATGGGATCAAGGAGTATACCTGGAATTCAGATGATCCATTTGGGTACCACTTGATACTCCCCTGACCAACTGTGACTGTGAACAGACAAATGCAACCACTCCAGCCTGAGAAGAGCATGGTTCTCACACCCCTCAGAAATGAGGGCTGGGGCTTCCCTGGTGGCACAATGGTTAAGAATCTGCCTGCCAATGCAGGGGACACGGGTTCGAGCCCTGGTCCAGGAAGATCCCACATGCCACGGAGCAACTAAGCCTGGACATCACAATTACTAAGCCGGTGCTCTAGAGCCCGCCTGACACAACTACTGAAGCCCGCGTGCCTAGAGCCCGTGCTCTGCAGCAAGAGAAGTCACCGCAATGAGAAGCCCGTCACCGCAGCAAAGAGCAGCCCCCGCTCACCGCAACTAGAGAAAGCCCATGTGCAGCAACAAAGACCCAACGCAGCCAAAAATAAAATTTTAAATAAAAAATGAGGGTTGGGTCATACCACTAGACAAACCACCAAGAACTTCAGAAATTATAGCTAATGGCAAGAATTCAGACTGGATAGTGGAGGAGACAAAGAGAACCACTGTGACCTGGAGACCAGCTACAGAGATGGAGGCTGAAGCCTGTCTCACTATCCTATTTTCAACTTTCCCATTAGGAAGAGAGGTCCATGGAAGTGGAGGAGCTACTCTCAGAAAATGTTTAGAGACACAGATCCACACAGCGTAAGAAAGGGACTGTGGCAATCACTTGGATCTCCCTTCAAAAAAAGAACCCGCATTCAGGTGCAAGGAATACATTTAGCTAGTAGCCTCCAGCTGCAGCATATAAGAATTCATCTCAGCTTTCCAGGGGAGTCCACACTCTCCTTGGGCAGCTCCTAGCCAGTGACTAAACACAGAGGATTTTCTAGAACCTGGCCATTTCTTCCTAATGCAGGACTCCTCTAACAGGCAGTTTTTGCTCTGGAGCTTCTTATTGGGTTGTCCAAGATTTTTTTTCCAGATCTGCATCACAGACTGAGGTTCTCCTTGGTCAGTTCAGCTTTCTCTCCCTTTCCCTTCACAGGCATTCTATTACCTACCCCCATAAAAATCCCTTGCACTAGTAACTCCATCTCAGTGCTTCCCAGGGGGGACTTCCCTGGTGGCACAGTGGTTGAGAATCTGCCTGCCAATGCAGGGGAGCCAGGTTCAGAGCCCTGGTCTGGGAAGATCCCACATGGCGCGGAGCAACTAAGCCCGCACACCACAACTACTGAAGCCCGCGCGCCTAGAGCCCACGCTCCGCAACGAGAGGCCACCGCAATGAGAAGCCCGTGCACTGCAACGAGGAGTGGCCCCCGCTCACCGCAAGTAGAGAAAGCCCGCGCACAGCAACGAAGACCGAACACAGCCAAAAGAAAAATATCAATGCTTCCCAGAGGACCAACCCAACACATTTTGTAATTAACTTTTTTTAATTTATTTATTTATTTTTGCTGTGTTGGGTCTTCGTTTCTGTGCGAGGGCTTTCTCTAGTTGTGGCAAGCGGGGTCCACTCTTCATCGCGGTGCGTGGGCCTCTCACTATCGCGGCTTCTCTTGTTGCAGAGCACAGGCTCCAGACACGCAGGCTCAGTAGTTGTGGATCATGGGCCTAGTTGCTCCGCGGCATGTGGGATCCTCCCAGACCAGGGCTCGAACCCGTGTCCCCTGCATTAGCAGGCAGATTCTCAACTACTGCGCCACCAGGGAAGCCCCTTGTAATTAACTCTTTATAAGGATCATCTAATTTAGTCCACTAAAGTACTACTGTTATTCCTTTTTTACAGATGAGGAAACTGAGGCACAGAGACATTAATTAACTTGCGCAAGATCACAAGGCAAAAGCAGTGAAACTAAAATTTGAACCCAGGCAGTCAAACTCCAAAGTCTGAGCTTTTAATTACTATGCCAGGGAAGACAATATATTATCTTGTCAGCTTCAGATATTAAAATGAGTACTTATTCTGTATAATTTTAGAGAAGAAAACAACAAAAGGATAGATGTTAAAAGCAGATCTTTGGTTAAATACAAAAGAAATTTTCTAATAATCAGCAGTAACCAACAACAGAATGAAGTCCTTCAGGAAGTAATCAGGACTGATCACCGGAGGGTTCAAATAGCCATAGATATTGTGAGGGTGAGGCTTTATAAAACAGATAAAAGTTGACCTAGATCAGTAAAAGCTGTACTACTATTATGTGGATAAAAAGGGTTCCACGGCCAATTAGTCTGGGTAATATACTGCTAAATAAAGTGAAACAAATTTCTTTACTTTTACTCCTCAGTTTTTAAAATATGAATGTGCAGTTACAAATCTCTACCTGAGGGATCCAGTATGCTAAAAAAAAAAAACAAATTTATTGTATTTGACTAAAGAACACTTCCTTGCTACTGGTCGAGGATGATTTCTTTGCTAAGTCAAGATTCACTGATCCAAGGACTGCAGAAAAAGCTAACAAGGAAAAGTATGACAATTTTCTAGCTGGGTAACAATTTTCCAACCAGTCAAAACATCATCTGTTTACCTACACGTCAATATTAGCATCTCTAATACCTCCAGGGTGGGTAGGCTATATAAAAGTTTTGTCACTAAAATGCATTTTATCCTTTTTGAATGCAAAACATGCCCTCCTTTGCTTTCTCAACAAATTCTCTTAAGATCTACAACAATGGGCCCACATTTTAATTACTGAATTCCCACTTTATGAGCAATATGAAAGCTTTAATTATTTCAAGTGTGCTACTTTTGATCTGGTTATTTTCATATAACACAGCTCTCTATGCATTTTTCACAAACATAAACACATCACAAGAAAGGGTAGAAGAAAGGGAATAACAGGTAGAGGGAAAAGGCCTCAGTCACAAACTATTCATCCAGCTAATTTCCAGAGTTGTTGTGTTTTTATTCAGAAATATATTCTCTTTAGTCATTACAGGGAAAACTTTTATGTAAATTACAATCTCTTGGTCTTGATTCTCCTATCTTCCTCAGCCACTACCCACAGCCCACTGCCCCCCCATGCTGTTACTTCATTAATGACATTTAGTCACCATTGCCTAGAGTTGTCCACATGCCATCTATCTTTTCATTGAGCTCTTCTTTAGAAATATTGAATAGAATATTAAATCTGGAAAGGGCCTGAACATCTAGCCCACCACTCATTTTCAGATCAGGAAAATGAGGTCCAGAGATCAGTTAGTATACTTATATAATAATCACAAAGCAGGCATTTATCTACTTCAAAAATAAGTATATGAAAGGAGAAATTCCCAAAATACATGCACATACACATCTTTTTTTTTTATACAAATTACTACATGCCAATAGCATACTTCAAAGACAAATCAACTAAAGTTGTGCTCTTCTAATCTGAATACTTCCTAAAGCACTATGGAAAATCTTATAATAAAACAAATACAGAACACATGGGGAAGTTCACATGATGAAAAAGAGTGTGGAGTTTGTAGTCAGAGTTATATGGTTTGAATCATGGATGTGGGCTTAGGAAAGTCAATAAAACTCTCCAAGCTTCAGTTCCTTCAGCTGTAAAACATCCATGATACCATGGGTATTATAGGATCATTTTAAGAATTATAAATAACAGACATGAAACACCTACCAGAAAGATAGCACACCATTGACAAAACTTTTCCATTACACAAATAAGCAATAAAAGGCAAAAGAAATCAAGGAAAATGTTGTAAACCTGGAATCTTGGGAGGCCTGGATAATGGGGCATGCAGCTACATTTTATATTTTACTTCCCATTTTAGCCACACACATTTTATAAAATGCCCAGGCAAGCTAGAGGTTTATTATAGGCATAATATGATACAATACTCATTGGCCAATGAATACTAGACCCCATGGATTAGGTTGGAACCAGACCATGAAGGGCTGTGCCAGAATAAAGAATCTTAACCTTGTTTTCTAACCATTGAGCAGAAATTTCCAAGAGTGACCTCACAACAATCTCAAAAATAATTTACTTTAGCTACTAATTTTTTAAAACAACAAAAACAAAAAACTTTGGCAGCTATTACATCACCAGAATTACAAAAAGGTCTAGATGATGTATTCTGAAGTTTTAAATTTCTTCTCAAACTTGCGGTGTTTTACTTCAATTACTTTTCAGAGGTTGTTTCTCTCATTCAATTGAAAATGAAAAATGGAGACTAAAAATTACATAAACCCTGACGGAATATTTTCACAAAATTTTGATACTGCTCGTTCTTTATTTTAATAAACAGAATTCTGAGATAGGCTCTGTTGTGTTTTGAAATAATAATAACATATGATTTACTCTTTCTTCATTTTAATAAAACAAATTCTGGTAGATAAACTACCATGAGAGGTTAGAAGAGAACTGTTACAAACAGAAATGCTTACCTCTTCATTAATACCAGCAAAAAGACTCCAGAACTGCTGTTTTTTATAGCTTTATATAGAAATTATGGCATCCAAAGCAACTATAAGATTGTGTAACAAACCAGTTATACAATCTTGTATAACTTTCAGCCCACTCAGTTCAAAATCAGCATTAAAAGATCTAAAAGTGATCATAATCAAATGGGAAAACACTGTGGCTGATCCAATGTATGTAGAATGAAGGCCCCAAATGCGCTCTGTTTACTCAAATAATGGTTCCCTGCAGAATTTCCTAACTAGTTTGAAAAAGCTTTAGAAACATTAGCAAGTCATTATTGCTGACTCTGAACTATGTCCTATAAAACCTCATAGAAAAGCTTTAATACTTTGAATGGAAACAAACAATAGGGGACTATACTACATACAAGAATAAAGAATTTGGGGACTTCCCTGGTGGCGCCATGGTTAAGAATCCACCTGCCAATGCAGAGGACATGGGTTCAATCCCTGGTATGGGAAGATCCCACATGCCATGGAGCAACTAAGCCCGTGCACCACAACTACTGAGCCTGCGCTCCAGAGACCGAGGGCCACAACTACTGAAGCCCACGTGCTGCAACTACTGAAGCCCGCGCACCCAGAGCCCATGCTTTGCAACAAAGAGAAGCCACGGCAATGAGAAGCCCATGCACTGCAACAAAGAGTAGCTCCTGCTCAAAGCAACTAGAGAAAGCCCACACGCAGCAACGAAGACCCAATGCAGCCAAAATAAAAAAGAATAAAGAATTTTTAACAAATTTCCATTTAAGTTTAATTTTTTTTAATCTAAGGCATGAATTTACTACTTCAGTATTTTTTAAAATGCAACAGAACTACCATCATCGATATTACGTCATATATCCTTGAGGATGTATTATCGTAAACAACCAGAAAGTTGAAAAGATGATAACTCACTACAGAATTATCAACTAAAGAAACTATTATGGTCAAAAGCTAGGGCCGCAAAAGCATTTTTAAGCTTAAATAAACAAATGTAAGAAATTTAAACTAAAAGATAATTTACAGAAAAAAATTTAGGATTTTTACAAAGAGTTCTGTAATATAAAATCCTGAACACCTCAACAGCCTCATCAACATGCATTAAGCCTCCCTTGCCCAATATGAATTCAATGCCTTTTTCTTGATTTCAGTGTGTCCAAAGAAATTTCCTCATCTTTACCTTATTTTATTAAAAGCTCTCAAAAAGTACTTCATAAATACAAAACAGTATATACTGTTTTAATTTTTCTAATAGTCCAATTCTGTGAATGGGCTATTTATAATAATTCAAAAGAAAAATTTTTAACAGGAAATATTTTATAAATAACATTTAAATTATTTTATTAAATAAAACTTACGGAGTATTATAAAGTGGAAGACATTCTACTAACTACACAGTTAAAATACTAATACTGATATCTTGGTTTCTCCTTAATTTAGCAATCTCTAATACAAATTGATCATACTGATTTTATATTCTTGGTAGTAAACTCCATAAATAATGACCTTTCAAGCTCTTTCAAACAGAAGTAAACAAGAAGTATATTTTCCACTTCAAGGGTAACACTGATTTACCAGGACTCATGGGACTGAATTACAGCTCTGACTTACACATTATATCATTTAATCCTCGCAATAATCCTATAAGATGGGTATTATCAGCTTCGTTTTATAGGAGAATAAACTAAGGCTTAAAGGGGGTAAGAAAATTGTCCAGGGTTATACAGGTTATAAGAAAAGACTGGACCCCATATCTGACAGGTTATAAAAATCTAGTTCTAATCTACTGCAGTTATGTAAGGAAAAGTCTATGTTTTGAAGATTCTTCAATTCTTAAATAATGTAAGTTTAATAAATGATACTGCTTTTTGAAAACTAAGTATATGAACTATTTCTATTTGGTAACTGCAACTATGTATCTTTCACTGATTATTATATACTAAGAATGTTGTTCTATATAATGCAAGTCAGGTACACACAAGTAAAATCAAAGATCATGTAAAACTGAAAATGAATAACTGAAAAATGAATAAAACTCTGAAAATGTAACAAATATATTTTCACAGAGAATGGCTAATTTATTAGCTAGACATAGGGAAGAGCTAATTTATTTGCTAAAAATGAAATGGAAAATATGTGTAATAGTTAAGATCAAAATTGTTTTCTATCAAAAATTTCAAAAACTTCCAAAAGTAAACTCATTCTCTAAAAAATTAAAGCTACCAAGTTTTAAGTCACACAGAAATTCCAATGCCTGGTTTTTGTTTTTGTTTTCTCCAAAAGGAGGAATGGAATTGAGCATTTATTGAGCACCTTCTATGTGACAGACATTGAGTTAATTGCTTTTGATTACTTTTTGCGGTATGCGGGCCTCTCACTGTTGTGGCCTCTCCTGTTGCGGAGCGCAGGCTCCCGACGCGCAGGCTCAACGGCCACGGCTCACGGGCCCAGCCGCTCCGTGGCATGCGGGATCTTCCCGGGCCGGGGCACGAATCCGTGTCCCCTGCATCGGCAGGCGGACTCTCAACCACTGCGCCACCAGGGAAGCCCCTGCTTTTGATTACTTTTATCTCATGGAACCCGTTCTACTGCCCTGACTACTGAGGGGTACCATTACTCCAGTAGCACATAAGAAGAAACTCAGGATCTAAATGTCACATTGCTATAAGAGTGCAGTAAGATTGCAGTAAGGATTCGTACTCACATCTGACTCCATATTCTGCACCACATCATGCAATTAACAACCACAAAACACACCACACACACTATCCCTTTAGCAACATGAGAATTTAAGTTAAAAATCTAAGCAGTTATCTTTTTTTTTTTTTTTCTCTCCTGTTGCGGAGCACAGGCTCCGGATGCGCAGGCTCAGCCGCCATGGCTCACGGGCCCAGCCGCTCCACGGCATGTGGGATATTCCCGGACCTGGGCATGAACCCGTGTCCCCTGCATCGACAGGCAGACTCTCAACCATTGCGCCACCAGGGACGCCCCAAGCAGTCATCTTTTAAAGAAGCTTTGTGCCCTGCAACTAGTCTGCGGCCAGCACATAACAGGTGCCAAATAAAAGTTTACTGAATGGAATGTAACAGGAAGAAATGGGATCATCTCCACTCACACCATCTTTCTCAAGGAGTTAACATAAAACTATTGCTCACCAGGCAACATATACAATTTTCTCCTTAAAGAATAAAATACTGAATCAGGAATTAGAAGAAAAAGGAATGACCATACATAAAAATTATTAATATTCTTAAAGGGCAAGCTACTGGATTAAACATAGAAGCCTTAAATAGAGATCCAGCATGTTCCACTCAATTACAACACTTATCTGACTCTGCCTTATAACAGTTAATTAGGACCTCCCTAGTGGCGCAGTGGTTAAGAATCCACCTGCCAATGCAAGGGACACGGGTTCGAGCCCTGATCCGGGAAGATCCCACATGCCACGGAGCAATTAAGCCCATGCACCACAACTACTGACCTGTGCTCAAGAGCCCGTGAGCCACAACTACTGAGCCTATATGCCACAACTACTGAAGCCCGTGCGGCTAGAGCCCATGCTCCACAACAAGAGAAGTAACGACAATGAGAGGCCTGCGCACCACAAAGAAGAGTAGCCCCCACTCGCCACAACTAGAGAAAGGACACGCACAGCAACGAAGACCTAACACAGCCAAAAATAAATAAATAAAATAAATAAGTTTATTTAAAAAAACAGTTAATTAAACATGTCCTGCTTCTACAATTAGCTAGCTGCTAGCACAGACCTTGGTCATTTTTGTGTTTCTCAGAACACCAAAGACAGGACCTGGCACTTAATATTAACAGCTAAAATTTTATAAAGATCTTTCACAGATTACAAAGCTTTTTCAGATATATTTATCCTAAAAGCCTTGCAAGATAAGTATGATAACTATATGCATTTTACAGACAGTGACATTGAAGTCCAAGATTAAGAGCCAAGGTAAGTGGTCAGGTATCCTTCTGTAACACCACAGCTACCAGAAAAGGCTCTCAATAAATGTTTGTTGGTTGAATCAGCTGTCCCTAGAAATACGATTTTTCTAAGATTACCACCATTATCTGTCGCTATAAGAAATGACTGTATTGCCACTTAAGATTTATAGCTTTGCTAGAAAACAGATACTTTCACTCAGTTTGACAAGGTTAATTAACTTTGAACTTATTACCAGTGATTCTCAAACTTTAGTAGGACTAATAACTGGGGAGCTTGATAAAAGTGAAGCTCCTTGGGCCACCACCATCTCTAGAAATTCTGATTCAAGTGGCCAGGAATCTGCATATTTTAATAAGCACTCTTAGCTGATTCTAATGTTCGTAGTCTTTAGGGACACACTAAGAACTGAATTAAATTTTTTTAACCCTAAATTCATCTACCTCCCCCAAATTTTTTAATGGAGCCAATATTTTACAGTTATAAATATTTAAGCAAAAATTTTACAAAAACAATACAAGGCTATGGCATCGAATAGGATAGGTCCCCAAAAAACCTTTAATACCCAAAACCTCCCTAGACCTGGAGATTCACATGCTGCACAGAAGGTAAATCAGGGGTCTTTTAGGTAGTTACCCATGTTATTCTGTTTTAATTGATGAATTCAACTATGACTGCAATGTAATTTAGTAAAACATTTTTATAGGTCTTATACAAATGACTGGATGTTCAACAGTAAAATGGAACAGTTAACTTTGAACCTAATACAGAGATAATAACTTAATCACCAACAGTACCAGCCCATTTTAAACTTTAAATGACCATCAAAATGTTCTGAGATTATGGGTGACTTTTCCCCCATTATTAAATATTTACTGAGGGTTGGCATAGTACATCTCTGTACTTTCTGAACTTTCTACAATAAGTATATTTTTTTCAGGATTATAAAAGTTTTATAAGTATTTATTAATCCTACAACCTTCACGTACATAATGGGAAACAAGAATAACCTGAACCACATTTATCATAAACCACAAACACCCAAATATCTGACTTATGGTACCAACTGTAATCACTAACTTTTTTTAAATTAATACCAGAACAAATCACTTAACTACTAAAATTTAGAATATGTCCTATTTCTATCAGGTATCTGTTATTAGCATGACTTTTTAAAATCCTCTTGTCATCTATCCTATGGACCTATTTAGAGAGACAATTTTGTAACGAGGACTGAGGCATTAAAATATTTACACTCTCTCAAGGCGGGGCGGGCGACCAGACCTTTGATGTTTTGTTTTGTTTTTTTAAGATATTTTCTGATTGTATTTATCTAGGAAACTTAACATCGCAAAGCTGGGAGGGGGCTTTCTCCAAGGCAAACCACGCTTAGAAGCAAAATGTAACAGAAGAAGGCAAAGATGAGCTACCGGTAGGTGATGAAATTTCACCTCAAATAAGACGCAAACGGTTGTTTTCAGCCCAGTCAGGTGGGTGAATGACACTCCAGGAGTTCCTAGGGCTTTCAGGGCCCCGCACTTTCTGCGCTCGCTCTCTCTCTCTCTCCCTGCCCTCCCGCCCCTCCCCCCGGGACTCTGCGGGACTCAGCATGGGGCGCGGAAAAGCCCAGGCTGTTCGCAAACAGGCGTCCTCTGCCTGCCTCCGGGATGTACGTGCGGGGCCCAGGGTAAGAGGCTGCGCTCGGCCCGGCGCCGGGGCCAACCCGAAGGGTGCCAGCTACCCTGCCAGTCCCCCGCTCCACACACCCGGCCGCCCCGGAGCCCAGGCCGGGGCGAGGGCTTCCCGGCGACGCGGGGCCTAGTCGCCCCCCACGCGCCTCCGGCCTCCCGGGGGACGCGAGAAAGAAGGGCTGAGGGCCCCCCCCCCCAGCCGCGGGGTGGGGGAGGCGGCCGCAGCGGCAGGACGCCCCGTCCGCCTGGCCCGAGGGCTTGCCCAGGACCCTCCCGGGCGGCCGAAGGCCAGCGAGCACGGGACCGCGCCGCGCCGCGCCACACTCACCTCGAGCAGCGGCCGCCGCCACCTCAGCATGGCCGTGGGGGTCGTCCCTGAGCAGACAGCCTCCTCCGGAGGGCACCGGCCCGGCCCCAGGCGCCGCCGCGAAGCCTCCCACTCCTGAAGGAGCTGTGGTTGCCGCTGCTGCTGAGGCCCAGCGCCCGCCGAGCCGCATCGGGCTCCCGGGCCGCCGCAGCCACGCGGATCCCGAAGGAGCGCCGCTGAGCCGGGCCGGGGGCGCAAGGCTGCGGCGGGACAACCGAGGTGCTGCAAGCGGGGATCCTCCGTGAAGCCTCCAGCGTCGCCGTGGCCGCTCCTGCCGCCGGCGCCGCTGGGCCACAGCGCCCCCTGGACCCCACGCCCGGCTACGGCGCGGGGACTGCGGCGGCCGCCCGGGCACGAGCTGCAGGGAACGCGAGGGAGCGCGGCCTGGCGTTGGCGGGGCCCCGTGTTCCCTGCGCAGCCCTCGGGCCCCCGGCCCGCCCCCGACGACGCCTGCCGGGAGCCGGAAGCCCCTCTGTCCCCACCAACCTTGGTGGGTCCCCTCCCCTCTCCCCAGTCCTCAGGCCCTGAGCACCTTTGCACCTTTTCTCTCCAGAAGGTACGTGAACGTTCCCGTCACTCGGACCTTCACCTGAGAGCAGGGGTGTGAGGGAATCTCCTCGTTTTCGTCTCTCATGATTCAAGGGGGATCCCTCCTAATCCCTGCAGTGTGTCTGGATGCAAGAAGAGTGACCCAGAACCAACCTTCCCCCCGACCCCAATCCTCTCCCGAAACAGTTGAAGGAATTGTCTTTGACCTTAATTTTTTTGGATCTTGTGGCAGAGCATTTGAGGAATTTATCCTACGGATACCAAACCCTTAACCCCCAACCTCCCCCAAAACAGAAAAATAATAATAATAATAACATGCTGAGGAAGAAAAGACAATAGCCAACGAGTTGTCCTGAAATTCATAAATAACTTAAAGGTAAGAGAAGAACAACCATCTCTTCTAACTAACCCACTCCCCCACCCCCATCTCTACTCTTCCACCCCCAACCCCCACCAAATCCCAGGTAAGGCTCTGAAGGAAGGAAATCATTATATAGCTGGGGCTGTGGAATCGTTCTGTTTACAGATACCCCATATTCCATCCCACTCAAACTCTAGGCTGCAAAATCAGAAGCAACAACAAAAGAAGCAAGACTGTCAGAGGGAAAATAGGGAAAGAGAGAAACTCTTCAAGTCCTGTGGTCCCATACTTTTACAAATAGTATACATTATTTTATCACAAAGTGGTATAGTAGATGAGCAGGGACTTTGGTGGCAGACAGATCCTGATAGAACCAATTCCAGCTCTGTGGTGTGTAACTTTATGACCCTGGGCAAGTTATATAATATTTCGGAACCTTGGTTTTCTGATGCCTACCTTGCTGGTTGTTGTGAAGATTGGAGATAATTTATTTAAAGGAACTGGCCCATGGAAGGTACTCAATAAATGTTAGTTCCTATTATCGTTGGTTCCAAAAGACTCTCTGTCTTTCTTAGATTCAAGGTTGTTCTCATCTTTTTCTTTCTCTCTCAATCTGTGTATGTGTGTGTGTGTTCCTGTTGAAAGATGGGTGCATCATTTGTCATCATTCTTGGTCTGGGTAAAATCTCCCTAAATTTCACTAATGGATTTATGTAACATCCCTCCACTGAAGAATAATACAGCCTAGTATACTGGATCCTATGACATTCTGTTGCATGGCAGATATCAGGATAGAACCAGTATAGTTTTCTGTATAAAAAAGAATTATAAGGCAATTTCACCTTACCTTAGGTTATGTCCTAATAATAATAAATCTTAATGAGAAAGTTATATAAGGTCTCTGGGAATTTTCAAATAATAATTGAGCAGCCACCTTAGAGAAAATGTAACCTAACAGCTCTCTCCCAATCAATGAAAGCTGTTCCTGTGTGTACCTTCACCACCTACTTCTGAGTCACGTCGCCAAAAAGTCACTATCCCCTTTTTATAACAAGAGAAACTGGGGCTCAGAAGGAAACTGTGACTCATCCTCACAACAGCGCTATGAATTAAGTAGTATACTGCCACCATTCTACACGTGAAATGCATCCAACGTAAGGAAAACCTGGAAGTAGACCCTGAGATTCCTTCAGTCTCCCATCTGATGCCCTAACACCTTTCTTCAGTATTTAGAAAATACTATAAGACTAAGTTACTGTTGCTAAAAAAATTTCAATCTAGAGAAATGGGCCCTTTAGTTGAGATTAGTATGGCAACCTAACATTAGCACTGTGCTTTCCAAGCCTAGTTCACTATCACCGCAGGAAATCTGCATTTGTTTATGAATAATCATGCTACCCAGGGTGTAGCTACTACGTGAAGATGATTCATTTTTTCCCAGGACCAGTTTCCTCTTGCTTCCCGCTTTCCCTCCTTCTCTTCAAATTATGTTGCTCAAAGAGGCTGCCTTTATCATCACTACCACTTCCCTGATTATAGTAGTCCACTTTAAATCTTTTCATCCATGATTTTATTCCATTGTTTTGACTCTTCCTACCCAATCTGCTCTCTGCTTCTGAAATGTCTTTCATCTGTTCTTTTTCCCCTACTGTAAATCTCTTTCATTTTAATCTACCTTGACCTGCTGTCAATTGATTTGGTTACCCTACCCTCAGTTTTGCATTGATTTCCACTACTATTCAGTGACTCTAAAATATCTCCTTGGGCTTCCCTGGTGGCGCAGTGGTTGAGAGTCCGCCTGCTGATGCAGGGGACACGGGTTCGTGCCCCGGTCCGGGAAGATCCCACATGCCGCGAAAAGGTTGGGCCTGTGAGCCATGGCCGCTGAGCCTGCGCATCCAGAGCCTGTGCTCCGCAGCGGGAGAGGCCACAACAGTGAGAGGCCCCCGTAACGCAAAAAAAAAAAAAAAACTCCTTATTCCCAACCTGGTAAACCTACTTTTGCTTTTATACCGTATACATACTATAGAAAGCCAGTATTCTAAGAATGGTTTCTTCAAATGATTTTAAAATATAGCACCCCAAACAAAATTTTCTTTGCTCCTTAAAATTTGTCCTTTAAAATTCAGGCCTTTTATTTGTCAGTTATAGCTGGGAAAAAAAATTCAGACCAAAATGATAGTCATTTTCTGGCTTGGTGAATGGCACAGGAATCATCCTTAACTCTTGTGTCTCTGTCCTGGACAACTGTTCACTAAACCTGATAAATTCTACTTCTTGCTTTTATTAAATTTCTTTCCTTCTCTCCAACTCCACTTCTATAGATGCACTGAATGAAAAGAAAGAAGGGAGGGAGGAAGGAGGAACTAATGAATATTATCTTTGTGTACAAGAGTATATACTGGGGCTTCCCTGGTGGCGCAGTGGTTGAGAGTCTGCCTGCCGATGCAGGGCACACGGGTTCGTGCCCCGGTCTGGGAAGATCCCACATGCCGCGGAGCGACTGGGCCCGTGAGCCATGGCCGCTGAGCCTGCGCGTCTGGAGCCTGTGCTCCGCAACGGGAGAGACCACAACAGTGAGAGGCCCGTGTACCGCAAAAAAAAAAAAAGAGTACATACTGTATAAAAGTTGGTTTAAAAGAAAGCACAAAACCTCTTCCATGCTCCCAATAATCCTTGTGCTTCCCAATTTATAAGTACTCATTACTACACTGTCAGTATGTGTTTGCTTGTATGTCTCTCACTGTGCTACTGGATCACACATTATAATCTCTGTGTGCCCACAACCAGTCTCAGCACAGAGTACACCGCAGGGGATGTTAAGCTGAACAAAGCTGTGGCTTAGCGTGATGTGCATCAGGCTAGTGCATCCCACCCACTCAGTTACTTTTTAGGCCTTACCTGTTAACTTCCAGGGTCCACCAAAGAGTAAGATGCCCCTTCAACAGGCGATTGCCCTGCAGCCCAGAATTGACCCCAGCCTGCTGCTGCCAGCTATGGTCTCCCCCACCCCTCTGACCAATCATAGCCAGGAATCAAACCCAAAATTCACAGTTACCTGTTACCAAACAGGAGAGCCCTAGAGCAAGCCAGAAGTCAGTAAAGCAACACAAACTTAAAAAGGAAATTGGGGACTTCGGGAGTTTGTTAGGTCACTTGAGTCATTTCAAAAGGAACAAAACAATTCCCATTTTAGGAATGAAGCATAAGGAAGTAATCAAATATATGAAGAAAGATGTGCAAAAAGATGTTTATTATATATTTTACTATAGATTTATAACGTAAAAATGTAAGGAACGCCTTAAATGAATTACAGTACCTCCACACAAAGAAATATTGTGCATCTATTAATTGCATTTTTAACGAATTTTAAAAGACATTGAATACTGCTCATGATTCAGTATCAAATTGTGTTAAGTAAAAAAGATCATTGTATGATCCCAATTATGTTTTTATATATTTATAAAATATATAAATATATTTATAAGGAAATAGTACAAAATGTTATATGTTTGTGGGTTTTTTTATTTTGAAATAATTTCATATTTAAAGAAAAGTTGCAAAATACTACAAAAGAATCCCATATATCTTTCACCCATATCTAACCACATTTGCTTTATTCTGTCTCTTTCTTGTGTGCACACGTGCTCTCATTCTCACTCTTTCTTCCGTCTCTACAGAGAGGTAGATATAAATATAGATATTTAAAGAAACTACTGTAATTATTTTCTGATCCATTTATCCCTAAATATTTTTCAGTATATTTCCTCAAAATAGTACAAATACCGAGACTTCCTTGGCGGTCCAATGGTTAAGACTCCGCGCCCCCAAGGCAGGTTGCACAGCCTGATCCCTGGTCGGGGAACTAAGATCCCAAATGCCCCATGGTGGGGCAAAAAAAAAAAAAAGTACAAATATCACAGTACAATTATCAAACTCAGAAAATAATATTGATACAATACCATGACTTAGTCTATGACCTTATTCAAATTTAGCCAATTGTCCCACTAATATTCTTTATAGAAAAAGAAAATCACTTTTTGTTTCTGGCCCAGGATTCAGTGCAGGATCACACATTATAATTAGTGTCAAATCTCTTTAATATTCTTTAATCGGGAACCATTTCTCAGTCTTTGTTTCATATGACCTTGCTATTTTTATGGCATTTATTTTGTAAAATATCTCTCGATTTGAGTTTGCCTGATGTCTCTTCTTGATTAGATTCAGGTTATGCATTTTTGGCAGGAGTACTACAGAATTGATGTGTCCTTCTCAATGCATCACATCAGAAGACATGTGACACCTATATAGGTGACAGCAGTTTTGTTCACTTGATTAATTAAGGTGGTATCTGCCAGGTTTATGCAGTGTCAGTAACCATTTTGCTCTTTGTAATTAATAAATATCTTGTGGAGAGATCCCAAGTTTTAACATTCATTGATAATTCTTGCTTGAAACAGTTATTAGAATAGTAGTTGCCAAATTTCTAATTCCATCATTATCATTCCTAATACATTTTTTTATTTGCCTTCCTACTGTATGGGCAAACTTTTTGCTTCTCCCCCCATTTATTTGTTTATCAATTTATTGATTTATATCAAGATAAACTCATCCATTTTTATTTTATTCTGTGAATTTTATAATCATTAACCATCAGTTTTTTTTAATTTAATTTTATTTTTTTATACAGCAGGTTCTCATTAGTTATACATTTTATACATATTAGTGTATATATGTCAATCCCAATCTCCCAATTCATCCCACCACCACCACCACCAACACCCCGCCACTTTCTCCCCTTGGTGTCCATACGTTTGTTCTCTACATCTATGTCTCTTATTTCTGCCCTGCAAACCGGTTCATCTGTACCATTTTTCTAGGTTCCACATATATGCGTTAATATACGATATTTGTTTTTCTCTTTCTGACTTACTTCACTCTGTATGACAGTCTCTAGATCCATCCACATCTCTACAAATGACCCAATATTCCATTGTATATATGTACCACATCTTTATCCATTCATCTGTCGATGGGCATTTAGGTTGCTTCCATGACCTGGCTATTGTAAATAGTGCTGCAATGAACATTGTGGTACATGACTCTTTCTGAATTATGGTTTTCTCTGGGTATATGCCCAGTAGTGGGATTGCTGGGTCATATGGTAGTTCTATTTTTAGTTTTTTAAGGAACCTCCATACTGTTCTCCATAGTGGCTGTATCAATTTACATTTCCCCTAAAAGCCCTAGTTCCACTTAATGGAGAATGGTATTTAGAAATTAAGATCTAGGTGGTAGGTGTGCTCATTACCACTATGGTGCCATTGCTTCTAGGCTCTCTCAGTAAGTAGAGCTAGAAAACACACACACACACACACACACACACACACACACACACACACCACTTTTACTTGAACCTCATTTTTACTTTAAAGAACAGATGAACTCCAGTATTCAAATTTGGCAGACATTTTCTAGAAAATGGCTGAAGTGAGCTTGTCACTTCAAGGAAAGCAACTAACAGGATTTGTTGCCAATGATAAAATTCAAGCTTTCAGGTAAATATTAGAATACTGAAAAACTTGTATTCACCAAGATAAACTTGGCAGCTTCCCAAACTTTCTGAAGGAATGGGTGGTTATTAACAAATGTTATGGAATGTTGTGTTGGTATTTTTTTAATAGTGTAATGAAATGTCAACATTGGGAAGGTCTGCATAACTCAGTGAACTAGTATTTTTTTCAAATGACCAACGCATAATGTTACGAATATGTAATTGGGTAAAATATCCCTTTAAAGTGTAATATAGACCAAGAGATTTTAATGGAACAGAGTGCAAAAAATTAATCAGTATGGTTTCAGATTCCACATTGCAGCTAACCATTAAGAAATTACCACTTTTCGGGCTTCCCTGGTGGCGCAGTGGTTGAGAGTCCGCCTACCGATGTAGGGAACACGGGTTCTTGCCCTGGTCTGGGAAGATCCCGCATGCCGCGGAGCGGCTGGGCCGGTGAGCCATGGCCTCTGAGCCTACGCGTCCGGAGCCTGTGCTCTGCAACGGGAGAGGCCACAACAGTGAGAGGCCCGTGTACTGCAAAAAATAAAAAAAAGAAAAAATTGGACTTCATCCAAATTTCAAATTTTCTGCAATTGGTCATGGTGGGACTATTTATACTATAGAAGTTGGCAAACGCTACAAATCAGGGCTTGTTTTGTTAATTGTCTAGACTTAAGAAAGTGACAGAGTGAATGTTAATAATGCAGATTAAACTTAAAATTGTGTTGTATCTATAGCTGTTACGTTATGAAAAACAACAAAAATTGAGGAAATATTCTTCCAGCATTTGAAAACTATTACCTGATTCAGCAAATAAGTCACTCATATTATTGACAAATGAGTGAAGTTCCAATAGATGTCTTTGTTGTTTCACTTTCATCTTACTTGTTAACATAAAAATGTTAACAACATTCATGTCGGAACTGCACTCAGAGAGCTGGTTATTAAACATATACCAGCACACCATAGGCTGGAAAGGACATCAATGATCCTATAATCCAGCATCTCTTATCATTTTACATGTTAGGGGCATGAAGCCCAGGACCTGCCCAAGGTCACAAACAAGTGAATGGATGGATGGTCAACCTTCGAATCATGTACTATTCTTTTACACTTTAACATCACCTCCCTGGGTATCCAGGAAAATATGTTTTCCATGACATGTCAGAGTGAGGATGGGCAGTGAAGATGTGTGAAACAGTTGTCATCAGTTTAGCTAATAAAAAGCCCTTCTCTCCAGAGTTCTAATGATGCTGTGTACCTCCCATGGGGGAACGAGGAGCCAGAAAAATCAGGACACAAGAAGAGACCTGCCAGATGCCTCTCCCTATCCTGGCAGACAGCAATAGGGCAGGTAAACAAGCCATGCCTTATTTTTGGACTTTTCTCTCCTTACGCCCTGAGGCATTAAAGAGATTGGGGAGATATTCAGGCTTCTCTCTTCAATAAAGGATTAAACAGAGGCCTGGCCCCATGGAAGAGGATCATGTTCAAACTTGGCCTCCAGACCAAAGTTCTCTCCTTGGCCTCAATCACTTGGAACATCACTTCAGTATTATTTACCCAGAGTCTCCTTGGGAGGCAAGCCAAGGATTATTAATAATAATAGAAATTTACTTTTACATATATCCCTTTACAGTTTATAAGGCCTTTGTACATGCACCATCCTGCTTCAGCCCCATCATAGCCCTGTATGGTGAGTAGGGTAGGGGTTAGTAAATCTTTTTTTTTTTTTTTTTTTTTTTGGCGGTACGCGGGCCTCTCACTGTTGTGACCTCTTCCGCTGCGGAGCACAGGCTCCAGACGCGCAGGCTCAGCGGCCATGGCTCACGGGCCCAGCCGCTCCGCGGCATGTGGGATCCTCCCGGACCGGGACACGAACCCGTGTCCCCTGCATCGGCAGGCGGACTCTCAAACACTGTGCCACCAGGGAAGCCCAAACCTATTTTATAGATGGGGAAATGAGGCTCAAAGAGACAGGGTGCCCAACTTCGTGGAACAAATTTTAGGACTGGAACCCAGATATACTGACACAAAATTTAGTTGTCTTCCATGGCACAAAAGTACTACAGCACAGGCCTAGAAGTATTCTGAGAATTATTATTAATGATAGTCATTAATAATAAAAAGTAGTTTGTTAGGAGAGAGAATAATTGAGCCAGAGAGGTCTTTGAGAAGCAGTTATTCAGGAGGGTCCAGGAAGTTCTTACTAAGGAAGTGACATGTAAGTTGGGACCTAAAGGCCAAGTAGCAGTGAGCCAGGAGACAGCGTGTGCAATGGCCTGGGAAACTGTGACAGTCAGCCAGTGTGGCCAGAGTGGCCTGAGCAAGTAGTAAGTAGCAAGAGATGAGACCAGAGAGAGAGAGGCAAAGGTCAGGTCACAAAGGATGTGTAGCCCATGGCAGGCAGTTGGGATTTTATCTCAAAGACAGTGGGAAGCCTTGGAAGGTTTTTAACCAGGGGAGGGATGTGATCCAATTTATGTTTAAAATATCACTGGCTGCTGAGAGGCAATGGAATTATAGAAACAATATTTGAAGCAGGGAACAGGAGGCTCAGAAATCCAAGCAAGACAGTAGCTTGGACTAATCTCAGGTAGTAGCAGTGGAGATGGATAACTCTGAGTGGATGAATTTGAAATATATGCCAGATATTGTCAAATAAGTTTTCTTATTTAAGCCTCACAACAACTCAGTGATGTAGGTATTCTACAGGTTTTACAGATTTTTTATTTTATAGATGAGGAAGCTGAGATTCAGAGAGGTTCAGCTTCCATATCATGCTTCCCCTCTGTATAACAATGATCGTCTCATGCCAAGTAAGGAAACTGAAGTTCAGAACCCAGAGTAGGTGTCAGGGTGATTAGCATGATAAAGCTCCTGTCAAAAGGCTTTGTCTTTTTCCAGATGAAAAAAAAATCAGTCTAGGTTAGGGAACTCCTATGGTTAGAGGAGGTTTTATCAACTAGAGAACTGTATGTGACTCAGCACAAGGACAGGCCATCAGGATCCCTAGATCCCAGTAGTGTGGACTATTTGGCAACATGAAAAATTTAAGCCCTAGAAAGGTGAAATTGTAGATTGATAGAATTTGAAAGACTTCTTACAGATAGTTGGGTACAAACGTCCCACTACACTGATGAGAAAACAAAAAACTAGAGTTCAGAGGGGGGGAGGGGCTTACAAGGGTTGCCTGGAATGATAGTGGCAGAGTTGGGGCTAGAACCGGGTCTTCTGACTCCCAGCCTATAGTTCCCACAGAACTAAGCTCTATTTCTTTGATAGGCCCAACGATCCTTTTACACTGAGATATTCCATATCAAATGAATTCCATGTGGGGAAAATCTGCTTTTGAGTAGAGGAAGGGGGACAAATCTCACTTCTGCTCCTAGGAGTTCCCTGCCAGAATCCCAAGTCATTATCTTCCCACATAACAACCTCTTAAATCCCCAAAGCCTGCTCCCAGGAAAACTGGAGAGAGGGCCAGATTGTCCCCAGGATTCGAGGCTCCTATTCCTCCCTCTCTATCCCCTTCCTTCCCCAGGTGCTCTCTTTACTCTTAAAAGCATGCTTTGGGGAAAGGATCTTCTATCAGACACTTAACTTCGGCATGAATTGAGGAGAAGCAAATCCCAGTAAGCCAGGGCCCCTAAATTCTGCCTCTCACTGCTATGGGACTCTTGGGCAAATCACTGCTTCTCTCTGGGCCTGTTTCCTTATCTGTACAATGAGGATACTGGAAATAATTTCTGAGGGACCTGCTAGTTCTGATCGTATGGGATCAGAACTTATCAGTTCCCACAACTCCAGATTCCTGCTACAGAGTAGGTTTGCCGGAACTCTTGGTTACCTGGTGAAGGGATGCTCATCAGGTGGAATGTCATCAGTGGCTGGGCCCTCCCTGCTTTCCCCCAACATCCTCATCTGGTCCCCCACAGCCGATGACTGGAAGCTCCTAGGATTCAGATTCGTTTTCTTCTCTGCATTCAAGGGAGGAATGATCCCCAGCCTTCACCCATACACCCAGCCTACACTCATACCCTGAGTATAATTTGAGGGTGGCATCTTCCTGCCTTAAAATATCTCCTCCCCCCACCCCACTGGGAGGAAGTGAGATGCTGATGAAATCACGAGAGTTGTGGAGTAGGTAGGCTTGGGTTTGAATCTAGCCCCGCCATTTTACCAGGTCTGTGACCTTGGGCAGGTTATCCCCTCATCCTCATATCCCCAAGCTCTGAATGCTCTGAAGATTAGGGTAACGTCTGTGAAATACCTGTTGAAGGAAAGCATATGGTAATCTCCTTTTCACTTAAGGAAAAAATATCACATTAGAAATAGAATATTAAGAGAGCCATCTCTCTCTTCCTACAAGTTTTTAGAAAATGAGGCGATGCCATCTAACTGCTTATTTTCTAAAAACCAAAATGCAATGAAGTCTTTTTTTCTTCCAAGTGTCCAATATATAATTTGTGTTCAATACATTTTTATTATCATTATAATTATGATTGTTTATTTTAAGTCCATTGACTCCACTCATAAGGTTCTGAATTCTCTCTTAAACAGAAATCTATTCAAAACTCTCTCCTGGGGCTTCCCTGGTGGCGCAGTGATTGAGAGTCCGCCTGCTGATGCAGGGGACACGGGTTCGTGCCCCGGTCTGGGAAGATCCCACATGCCGCGGAGCGGCTGGGCCCGTGAGCCATGGCCGCTAAGCCTGCGTGTCCAGAGCGTGTGCTCCGCAGTGGGAGAGACCACAACAGTGAGAGGCCCGCGTACAGCAAAAAAAATAATAATAATAACTCTCTCCTGCTTAAAAATCTTCAGTGGCTCCCCATACCCTACACGATATAAAGCCCAAACTTTATACTGTCGTTCAGAGTTCTTAACACTCTGGTCGAACCTGTTTTTGCAGACTGGAACTTCTGGTATACTAAAAAAAAAAGTGTAAGTTTTGGCATCCCACCTTAGCCACTTAGCCTTTTTCCTTCTCTGTGGTGCTGGGATAGTAATTTCTACCTTATCCATTAAATAATAGTAGCTTATGATAGCTACTAATTGTTGCAGTTATTAAGCGCTGGCTAGTGCACAAAAATTTGACAAATTCATTTAATCCTGACAAGAGCCCAATAAAGTAGGTGCTTTTATTTTCAGGTGAGAAAACGGAAACGTAGGTTAAATAATTATCAAATATAACACAGGCTTAGGCCCAGGTCTAGCTGTCATCCCAGTTCATGGTATAAGCCATTGTGCTAGAGTCTCCCTGAGGGCGTATGTTTGAAAGGGCTTTGTACACAGTAAGGCTGTGAAAATTGGCTATTTATCACTATCACCATCTTCTTCTTCCTTAGATCCAATGCTCTGATTACACAGAGCAAGTTATCATTCTCAAAGGCACCTTCACAGCTTTGTGCCTTTGCTCATATTGTTCTCTCTGCCTGAAATACTCTTATTTTCCTCTCAAAAATTCCTTCCATGAGACCCAGGTAGGAGATCACCTACTTTGTGAAGTCTTCCCTAACACGCTGGCATATCCCTCATCCCTTCAGTGGTAGACATTGAGACTTCTCCATCTTTGTGTCCTTGGCCCTGTCCACTTGGTAAATGTTCAATAGTTATTTGTTGAACTCATTAATCTTAAATCATTTATTATAAATTCAGTGAAACCAATCAAGGGAGTTTTTTATCTTAAGGGTCTTCAAGTATGCAGGAGAAAATCTAAAATGATTGCTGAGTGACACTTAGAAGATAGAAGTGTAATTCAAGCTATGTCCAACAGGTGGCACAGTAATCATGGTCAAAGCAGCCAAGGAAGTGCTCTTTTGAAAAGGGAGAGGGGTAACAACAATAATTAATATTTGCATAATGTTCACAAAGCTTTTTTACATATATTATCTACATGAATTTTTAACCCCCACTTTACAAATGAGGAGGGAAATAAGGGAACTTTTCCAAATCCCAGAATATTTTCAGAACACAATATCAATCAATTAGGTAAGGTGATTTCAAGGGTCCACCAGAGACCCTGTGATTTTCCTTCCAAATTACCTCCCTCCTTTATTGAAAATGTGTGAAATGTTACTTTAGGAGCGTCAAATATTTGGCTGAGGCTTTAAATTTTAAATATTTAAATGGAGGGTAGGGATAGGGGAATGTATGAAATACTTTAATTCATTTGCACTTTAGTGTAAAAAGTTTAAAATATATTCCTGAGAACCACTTGACCTAAGTGGGTTGGGTGGATGCAGTAAGTGTTCATAAGGGCACTGGGGACATGAAGAAGAGCCACAAAGATGAGATGGCAGGTAGGGGTAGGATGGGGAACTATAGGAAGTGACATTAACTTAATTTTGCCATAGGCTAACCTGTCATTAACTTGATTTTGCCATTGCCAGAGGACTCCATTCATCAGGGGGTTTGTTACCCCAGGAATTGGAGAGTACAGTTCAGGACAGTGTAGAATCAAGTAAGAATGCCTGGAAAATTCTCAAGAAACCTTTCTGGCATCCTCTAGAGAGAAGGTAGAAAATCAAGAGTCAAATCTGGGGTTGTAGGAATGAAATCTGGAGTAAAATAGCAACGTCTGAAATTCCAAGTTTGGCACCTGGAGTTCAGTGTTAGAATCTCAGACTCTGATAGAACTTGGAGGTCAAAAGTAAAATACAAAAGTCACAGATTAGAACTTGTGTTCCATATAGCATCTTGGGTTGCTATTATTGAAATTCCAGAAGTAGAATTTCTTTTTTTTTTCTGGCTGCACTGTGTGGCTTGCGGGATCTTAGTTCCCCAACCAGGGATTAAACCCTGGTTCTAAGTCCTTTATATGTATTATTATTATTATTACATTTAGTGCTCACAGAAAAAACCTGTCAGGTGAGTACTATTATTATCATCCCTATTTTACAAATGAGGAAACCGAGGCATAGAGAGGTTAAATAATTTTCCAAAGGTCATACCTGGGTAGCACAGAGATGGTATCTGACTGTAAGCAAGTATGCCTCCAGAGTTCATGCTTTTAAGCACTATGGTAAGTACCTCTAGATTCTAGAGTTTAGAAGAACTTTAAATTTCATTAGTAAAACTTGAGGTGTAACAAATAGAACCTTGAGTTACCATAATAGAAACTATAATGCCAATAGCAGCATCTTGAGCAATCTTTATGTCCAATGGTAGAACGAGGGACTCACACAATAGAAACTGAATAAAACATAAATTATTCAATTCCGAAATTAGAGCCCCAAATGAAGACATCGATTTAATCTCAGTAATTGGAGTCCAAAATTCTACTACCAGAACTTCAGACTCAGCTCTGAACCTTCAGGTCTAATCCCAATAATGGAATCTGTGTTCTGAGAGTAAAGTCTAAGTTTCTATAGTATAATTTTAGTTTCTGAGAGTAGAACCTTGAGAGTAGAACAAAGCTTTGTTTTGTTTATTTTTGGCTGTGTTGAGTCTTCGTTGCTGTGCACGGGCTTTCTCTAGTTGCGGCGAGCGGAGGCTACTCTTCGTTCAGGTGCACGGGCTTCTCATTGCGATGGCTTCTCTTGTTGCGGAACACGGGCTCTAAGGTGCATGGGCTTCAGTAGTTGCAGCACTCAGGCTCCGTAGTTGTGGTGCACGGGCTTAGTTGCTCCATGGCATGTTGGATCTTCCCAGACCAGGGATTGAACCCCGTGTCCCCTGCATTGGCAGGCAGATTCCCAACCACTGCGCCACCAGAGAAGTCCCAGGACCTTGAGTTTTAATCGTAGAATTTTCTTGGGAGACCTAGGGTTTTAATAGCAGAATCTAGAATTAGTGGATCCTTTAGTTCTGAAATTGGAAATTGGGATTCCAATAAGGAAATCTTAAATTGAAGTAGTAGAATGTAAGGTCCAATATTAAGATTTTGGGTTCAGAGAGTACAATAACACGTTTCAAAAGTAGGATATGTGATTCAAAGAATAGAACCTGGAGTTCTAACATTAGAACCTTGGGTTTTGACAAGAGAATCTGGGGTTATTGAATTTTAGAATCTGGAATTTAGGGAATAGAATCTGGAGTTGCCAAAATAGAAGGTATAATTCCAAAAGCAGCATCTTTGGCTTTAGTAGTGGAATCTCTTTGCCCAGTGGGAAAATATGGGACTCACAGAATACAACCTGGAATTCCAAAGATAAATTATTGGGTTCCCAGAGTAGAATCTGTAGTTCAATAGAATAATATTATGGAATGATAGTAGAATATGGACTTGTATTAGTAGAATCAGATATGCTCAGAGTAGACCAGGAGGTCCACTATTCGAATCTGGAGTTCACAAAATAGAACTTGGGAGTTTCAGTAGAACAATCTAGAGGTGCAATTGAAGGATTCTGGGACTTAAAGTAGGACTTGGACTTATAATGGGGGACTCAATATAGTTAGTTTTCATCTCAGTTTTCAACCCTTATCCTGTGTTAATAGTAGGATCGTGCCTCAGCAAAAATCACTATTTCCTGTTTAATGAAGGAAGGTTCTTAGAGGGTAGGATTTCAACTGCCACTTTCAGAAGTGTGTAGAATTGAATGTAACCTCCCAGTGTTACTGAAGGCTATTTGGCTCTAGATGAAAGAAGTCTTCTAATCAATGAGCCAGGTGATTAAGCCTGTGTTATGGGCTCTGAGGCATTCCAAAGGGAAGATTCTATCCTTGTCCTGAGAAGCTAACCATGAACGAGACAATACAAGCCCAATGTAGGGTAGAATGTAATCCAGGCGAAAAATGTGTAGGCCAGCATTATTGAAACGGGGGAAAGAGATAAGTGAAGGCTGCAACAGTCTGGGAGGATCCACAGAGGAGGCATTTCAAAGGACAGGTAGAATTTAAATAGGCAAAGAGGAGGCAGGGCATTTCAGGTGGGAAAATACTAATCATTTATGGAAGCAGGATCTAACATGGTGTGCACTACCAATTTTTCCACAAGGAAGTATTATGGAGTGTCCACAACTCACTAGGTACAATGTAGGCCCTGGGGAAATAAAAAGAAATCACAAGTAGTTTCCTCTGAGGAAATTATGTGGAAAAAACAATTGCAATGACTTTGGCATTAGATATACCTGGGTTTGAAAAGTACGCTCATTAACTTACTAGCTATGTAACTAAGCAAGCCCCTTTGTATCTTTGAGCAAAGAGGATAATGACACCTCCCTCAAGGGTTGTTGTGAGGATTCAGAATATTCATGATGGTGTGGTGTGGGGGGTGTGTGTGTGTGTGTAAAGAGGCACATGGAGGATGCTAGTTGATGATGATGATAGTGATGATATGCTGAGTCACATACAAAGTGTTAAGAAAATACAGAGCAGGTGACATTAGAACTGAGTCCTGTTGGTAGGATGCATCTGACAATCAGAAAAGGGAAAGGGCATTTCAGGCAGAGGAAGCAAAATTTAGAAAAGTACAGAGGCATGAGAGGGAACAGTATTTTGGAAGACCTGGTCATTGATGAGGCTGGAGTAAAGGGTTTTTAGTGCCAGGCTAATTGCCTTTAGGTGATGGTGAAGCATTGAAGTGCCATTAGTAGGGGATTCGCTCAACAGAAATATATTGAACAGGCTTAGGGCCTAACTGAATACTAACTAGACCAGTGTAGGAGAGATGGCCTCTGCTTGCATATACCTTACAAAAATTCAGCTGGGAAGAAAGATAAATAACAACATGAGCATAGAAAGAAAAGGTTGGGCTTCAGAGTTAAGAATCTCTCCCTATGTTTCACCCATCAAGTTTACTAACATTTACTGACACCTCCTTCAGGGAGTCTGTGAGCTCCCTGAGAATAGAGACTATGTCTTTTTCCCCAAAACTCCTTTCTGTGGAAAAACTCATACATACAGAAAAGTTTAAATAAATATCCATGAACTCAACTTCCTAGGTTTAATAATCAACATTTTGATTTATTGCTTTGTATATATTTTTTAACTATATGGAAGTTGCAGACACCATGACACTTTACCACTACATAATTCAGCATAAATCTCCTAAGAATTAGGATATTCACCTGCAGAACCACAATACCATTATCACACCTAATAAATTAATTCCCTAAAATCATCTATAATTCAGCCCATGTTCAAATTTTTCCAATTGTCCCTAAATGTCTTTTATAGTTAGTTTTGTTTGAATCAATTTTCAATCAAGATTCAGGCAGCTCATTGGATCATTGTGTACCTTAATATTCTTTTCATCTAAAATAGTCACCCCATTTTTTTCAATTACAATGACTTTTTAGAAAAAGGCCTATTTTCTTAAAGACTGTCCCACATTCTTGATTGTCTGGATTCTTATAAAGTAGAAGTTAAATCTAAAGGCTTGATTAAATATAGGTTAAATATTTTTGGCAAGACTATTTCATAGGTAATACTGTGAACTTCATGTTGAATTGCTTTGAGAGGTACATAATGTCAAGTTGGCCTACTCTTAGTGATCCTATGATTATTTGGTTAAAGGCGGCCAATCACCACACTCCCCCACCCCCACCTTTGCAATAAACAAGTAATCTATGGTGATATGCTTTGGTACCATGTAACAACCTCTCACCTAATAGTTTAGGATCTATTGAAAGACTTGGGTGAATTAGTTATTTCACTGGTGGTTGAAATGTGATTTTCTAATTCTATCATTCCTTCTATATCTATGGCTGGCATTCTTTTGAAAAGAACTTTTTGTTTCCAACATGGGATGAACTAAAGTTCTTTCTTAAATTGCATGATAAAATGTTTAATTCTTTTCCATTTTACTACCAATTTTTAGAGTAAGAGTCGGTGAAATAGTCACCTCCAATTGTGGCAATGGATTTTTTCTTTTACTTTTTTTTAAGATAGTATCCCTTTGGGTTTGTAGATTTTTACTTATTCAGTATTCTACAAACAATGACAATTGCATTTAGTTTGTCATTATCTATTTTAATGCTTAAATTGTCCCAGATTTGGCCAGTGCAAACTCCTTCAAGCTGCCTCCTGTATAATTTTGATATGGCTCCATCATTCTTTGAGCATTTCCTTATTTTCTGGAACAAAAAGATATCCCATATTCACTTCATACTTTCTCTGCCCTAGACCTGGGATCAGTCATTTTTCTGGAGGGACCCCTGTTTCCTTTTATTGGGGAATGATACCTAGAAGCCCTGATCTAGGCATTAGATGTGCTTATTGCTACTGGGGTGTCACTGCTTCTGGGCTTATTCAGTGGACAGAAGTAGAAAACTTATATTTTAAAAATCATGAGGTAATATTGATGTTTCCAATTAAAGCTTAAGTTTTTCTTAGCTGCTATTATATCTATTTTTCTTAACATGAAAATCATGGTTTCTAATAACATTAACACATTTATTTATTTGTTTTATCCTATAATATACATGAAATAGTTTAGAAATTATAATACCAATGTACTAACAATAAGACTAGAATCAAATTTAAGATTTCTTTGCAGATCTTGTCCTTAGACACTCTCCCACATCCTACTTAGCACCACGTTCAAAAGAAACTTGAAATAATCTTTTCTTTCTAGTAATTATAGTAATAATTTGATGTACAGTTAGGTCCATATGCTTTAATTTATCTTCAATTTTAGTGTTTATTTTTTAAATTTTTATTTTATTGGAGTATAGTTGATTTACAATGTTGTGTTAGTTTCAGGTGTAGTGCAAAGTCATTCAGTTATATATGTATTCATTTTTTTTTAGATTCTTTTCTCATATAGGGTCATCACAGAATATTGAGTAGAGTTCCCTGTGCTATACAGTAGGTCTTTATTGGTTATCTATCTTATATACAGTACTATGTGTGTGTTCATCTGAAGCTTCTGATTTATCCCTCCCCCCCACAGTGTTTACTTTTAAAATAACATCTTGAATATATAACATTTTACATAGCCTAAAGTCAAAATATTTTAAATACTATATTTGGAGAAATCTTCATTTCATCTTCTCCACCACATTTTTCCCTCTGTTGATAGGCAGAAATTTTTAGTAGCTTCTAAAATACTTACAGTGTTTGTGTTTATTTCCTCTTTCTTTTAAAAAGTCCTTTACTTCATGGGCATATATCCAGAGAAAACCGTAATTTGAAAGGATACATGCACCCCCATGTTTATTGCAGCACTGTTTACAATAGCCAGGACATGGAATCAACGTAAATGTCCATCTACAGAGTAATGGATAAAGAAGATGTGGTACATGTATGCAATGGAATATTACTCAGCCATAAAAAGAATGAAATAATGCCATTTGCAGCAACATGGATGGACCTAGAGACTGTCATACTGAGTGAAGTAAGTCAGACAGAGAAAGACAAATATCATATGACATCACTTATATGTGGAATCTAAAAAAAAAGGTACAAATGAACTTATTTACTAAACAGAAATAGAGTCACAGATGTAGAAAACCAACATGGTTACCAGGGGGGAAAGAGGGGTCGAGGGGAGGGATAAATTGAGAGACTGGGATTGACATGTACACACTACTACATATAAAGTAGATAACTAATAAGGACCTACTGTATAGCACAGGGAATTCTTCACAATACTCTGTAATGACCTGTATGGGAAAAGAACCTAAAAAAGAATGAGTATATGTATATGTATAACTGATTTACTTTGTTGTACAGCAGAAACTAACACAACATTGTAAATCAACTATACTCCAATAAAAATTTTAAAAAACCTTTACTTAAAATAATTGAAATCTACAGAAAAGATACAAGAATAGTTTAATGAACTATCCTTCACCTAATTCATCTGTTATTAACACTCCTCCATTTGATTTCTCTCTCTTTCTTCAAAGTATTGATGGTGTTATTTTTATTATTTTCTGAACCATTTTAGATCAGTCTGCAAACATCATGACCCTTTACTCCTAAGAGAAAGGACATTTAAAAATATGTCATAATACGATTATCAATTTCAGGAAATTTAACATTCATTCCATATTTTGGCTAATATATATAGTCCATATGCACATTTCACTCATTATCCCACTAATGTCCCTTAGGTCAAGAAACAACCTCTCCACAAATATTTTCGCATTTCTGCATGGTTAGGTCTTTCTGAGAAAACAAATTCTGGCAACCTGGGTTAAAGGGTGATTGAACAGCAGCCCTAAAGATAAAGACTTTTGGAGACATAAAAAGTCTTCTCCCTCCCCATAGCTATTTTCTCCAGGAAGATAAAGTAGAGATCTCTCTAACCTCTCCCTAAATAGGATTTGTTGCATTCCAGAGCAAACAACTCTCTTCACCTCTAGAGGGAATGATGGGCAGCTGTGAAGGCCGCGCTAGATAGGCTCCGGGATTCATAACTTTGGAGTTTCTCTTATGTAGTACAAACTCCACTGTATGTGCCCTCTTTCTGTCACCCCATGGGAAAATAGGGCATAAAAAACTGGTGCTAAGATTAGGTCAGTAGAAACAGTTCTATCTCTGATCCAGATCCAGAGGTTTCATGTTCCCCTGTGTGTGTGTATGTGTGTGTGTGTGCGTATAAAACTGTGGAAGTGAGATAACATCTCAGACTGTTTATAGTGCAGGACTTAACACTTTATAGCATTTTCCTCCCCAGATCCAGGATCCTATTGGGAAATGACATGTTGCATTTAGTTTGTCAAGTCTCTTTAGTGTCTTTTAATATTTACCTTTTAACTGTTTTTGGCCGCTCATCACACTGACATTTTTGAAGAGTTCAGACCATTTGTTTCATAGTTCCCTTCTTTCTTACACATTCGCAGATAGGGAGGGCCAACTGTACTCTTCTGCACCTTGATTTTTCACTTAACAATATATCCCAGGGAATTCCCTAGCTGTCCAGTGGTTAAGACTCCATGCTTTCACTGCTGTGGGCCCAGGTTCGATCCCTGGTCCGGGAACAAAGACCCCACAAGCCGTGCAGCGCAGCCAAAGGGGGTGAAAAAAAAAAAATATATATATATCTCCCAGAGATTATGCTGTATATTAAGGCCTTCCTTTCTTTTCTATGGCTGCATAATCCTTCTTTGTTTGGATATCCTGTTTCCCTAGTGTGTATCATATACTGTAGGTACTCAGTGAGTGAGTGTTGAGAAAGTAGATGGTTCCAAAAAAAACAAAAAACGGGTAAATGAATGGGGAACAATTGAGCAGAAGAGCAATATATAGCCTGGACAGAGAATAATTTGGAGTCAGACAGACTAGGGATGCAAATCCGGCTCTCCTGGCATTGAGCAGTTTAGCATAGTGGTTAAGTAAGCAAGCTCTTAAACCAGAGTACCTGGGATTGACTCCACCACTCACTTAGCTGTGTTCCCTTGGGAAGGCTATTAAACCAACTGTGCTTCAATTCAGTTTCCTCATCTGTGAAATGGAAATAATAAGAGCAACTATTTCATAAGGTTATTGTGAGAGCTCAATAAATATTAGCTATACTTTATAGCTATAATTTTTCTAAACCTCAGTTTCTTCATATGTAAAATAGGGCTAGTAATACCCATTCAGCAGGGAGAGGGTTGAGGACTTGGTGACCTAATGTCTTAGTATAGTGACTAGCACAAAGAAGTAATTAATAAATTATAGCTATCAAGACTAGGGGATAGAGGATTATCGGTACTGTAAACTCCTGTGAAGGTTGGACTTTATCTTGTTCACTAATGCAGGCCCAAGCACAATACCTTTCACATTGGCTTTGGAGTTAGACAAATCTATTTGTGTTTAAATTCCAGCCAGGATCACACCTACAAACAAATTACTCAACCTTTCTGATCCATATTATCCTCATTGATAAAACAAACATAATATTAGTTTCTATCTCAAAGTTATTGTTGGAATTAAATAGAATGATTGGTGTAAAGCTATCTGATCTCAACTTAGATGATGATTAAAAAAAAGTAAAGCATATTGCTGCCCATGTATGTATGCATTACAAAATATTTTCATGATTATTTCTCTGTGGTAGCCATGAGAATGTGACTTGGGAGACCTCCAACCAGGGAGGGTAATTGACCAAGGCTCCAGCTGCTGAAGGGTGAAATCCATCACTGCATTTGTACTGAGGCTATGCCTCCCATGGGCTGGCCCATCAATTACTGAGTGTGGCAGAATACTAAGGCAGACCTGTTTCTGGGAGACATGGGACTTCTCTGATCACTGACTTTGGCTTGGGGATTCCATATGGCTTTGCCAAACCTTCCTCTGACTGCAAGGAAGCCTAGGGTGCTTTCACCCAATCTGTTCTCCCTCTCTCCTTCACTTAGGGTCAGACTTACATGGTAGTCTGAAAGCTCTCTCAGCCTGTTCCAGAAATTTCCCATAATAAAACCTTTGCTTGATTAATCCCATCTTGGATTCTTTGAGGGCCCAGACTAATAACCCCCTTGGAAAAGGATCACTTAAACATAATGAATATGTGCCTTTTTTTTTTTTTGCGGTACGCAGGCCTCTCACCGCTGTGGCCTCTCCCGTTGCGGAGCACAGGCTCCGGACGCGCAGGCTCAGCGGCCATGGCTCACGGATCCAGCCGCTCCGCGGCATGTGGGATCTTCCCGGACCGGGGCACGAACCTGTGTCCCCTGCATTGGCAGGCGGACTCTCAACCACTGCGCCACCAGGGAAGCCCTAATATGTGCCGAGTTCATGATGAGTATATTTAAATCCAGATATTAGCCAAATTTTATTTTGGAAGGAACAATGACTCAGAAAGGAAAGGAAACACTGTCAAAGGTCTGACCCTCAGTCACTTACTATTCCTGCTCCTTCTTTCCTTCATCTTCTACAGATGTTACGCCCAATAGATTTATTGCATTTTATCTCTGTCTTGGTGTCTGCTTCCTGGAGGACTCTAACTGACACGGCCATCCAGAGGGGGAGAACTCCTGGCTCTCGAAAAGTGTTTTATACAGAATGAAGGAGAAAAGCTGGAGTCAGGGTGGATGAGGGTGTGTGTGCAGATGGGCTATCAGTGCCACTTCCCATTTTGCCTCCAAAACAGTATCTGGAGATCAGTATATGCAAACTTGAGAGTTGAAATTAGCCAAAATTAAATTCTTCTAACCCACTGAACAAGCTCATCAGTGATATAAAAAGTGATTATGTAGTTTAGTAAATTAGAGGTCATGATTGGATGATGGTCTGGGGAATAGAGCACAGTCAAAGCTGTGGAAAACTTCACATTCTTATACCTTGGATTTTAGTTCTATTTTATTAGACCCAGGCAATAAGGTTAAGGAAATGAGTCTCACAACCAATTGCCAAATGAGTTTCACTGTTGTGCTTTATTGCCCCAAATATACCTCAAGCCCCTGAGGGAAAGAAGAAAAGTCGGATAAAAGGTAAAATAATACCAGTGGCAACGTAAGAATACTCTTGAACCCTTTATGAATGTCAGGGCTGGGTAGCCCCTGGTGCAAGAAACCATTGCCTCTGGCAGGTAGCACAGAGCCTTATTGAGGAAGCCATGCAACACAGAGCCATCTCTGTGTCCTATTTGCTGTCCCATTTGCTCCAGGAGCTGTGAGTGGATATCCCAATACCACTGTAAGAATTAATTAGATTAAATGAGCATTGGGAAGTTAATCATTGGCCTAGATTCTGTCTCCCTGGATACAGTCATCGTCAGGATAACCTGAACTTGGTGGTCAATCATTCCACAAGGGATATACAAGATATGAATGTTCTTATACTCATTTTGTGAAAGGAAAAAGTCACACCTTCACAAACATTTTTTGTTATCTGCATAAAGGAACTTTGATTTATTACTTGGTACATATTTTGCAAAAATTAAGAAGACATATATTAAAATCTACCATATGGTATCCAGTCATAATAGAAGTCTGGCAGTCAAAATAGAAGCCCAAATGAATAAATAAATGAAGTGGCAAAAATTAGATTTGATTTTATATCTGACTCCCAAACCCATTTTCTTTTCACTTGACCATGATGTACTTGTAAGCGGTCATTTCCTAATCCCATGCAAATTATTCTGTGAGAGGAATAAATGCTAGTAAGTAAAATAGAAAACTGCCATTTTGGTGCAAAGCTAAATCACAGATTCTCCATAAATGTTAAATAACAATGGTAGGGGACTTCCCTGGTGGTCCAGTAGTTAAGACTCCTTGCTCCCAATGCAGGGGGCACGGATTTGGTCCCTGGTCAGGGAACTACGATCCTGCATGCCACCTGGAGTGGCCAAAAAAATAATAAAATAAAATAAAAATGGTAGAAATCCATCGGTGGCAGTGTGCTTAGAATTTATAGAATCACACAGAATCCCGGGGCGGGGGTGGGGGAAGACCATTAAAGTCATCAAATCTAGGGGTTTTCAAATATGTTCAGGTAGTAGAGTTCCTGGAACTCACAGTGTTCTTTGCAAAACTTCACAGATTACTGACAGCTAGTATTATATAAACGGGAAATGATTTCACTAGAAGATGCCGTGATGTAATGGGAAGGAGCAGGCTTTGAAGTCTCACAGATTGGACTTTTCCATTCACTAGCTTGTGACCTTGAGTAGGTTAGTTAGCCTTTCTGTGCCTCTGATCCCTCATCTGAAAAATGGGGACATCTCCATTTCAGAATTGTTAAGGATTACTTTTGACAGATGTAATGCTAATACCTTGGCAAATGGTAGCTACAGGTCCATAATTCCATATGTAAAATGCTTGGAGCCAGATTTTTTTCAGAATAAGGAATTTTTTTGGATTAAAAAAATGTAATATAGGGGCTTCCCTGGTGGCGCAGTGGTTGAGAGTCTGCCTGCCAATGCGGGGGACACGGATTCGTGCCCCTGTCTGGGAAGATCCCACATGCCGCGGAGCGGCTGGGCCCGTGAGCCATGGCCGCTGAGCCTGCACGTCTGGAGCCTGTGCTCCGCAACGGGAGAGGCCACAACAGTGAGAGGCCCGTGTACCGCAAAAAAAAAAAAAAAAAAAGTAATATGGGACATATGTCTTATAAGTAACACCCCAGCTGAGGGTGTTGGATTATGTCTTATAAGACATAAGATATGTCTTATAAGATTATGTCTTATAAGACATAATCCAACACTTATATTTCTGCAGGATTTGCACCAAGTTTATTAAAAATATAAACTTCGCAAACCATCTTGAATTTAATTGGGGTTTTGGACTTGTGGATAAGGGATTGTAAACAGGTATTAGTATTATTTGAAGATAATACGAGTGCTGTATGTATGCAGGTCTCCATAGCTTAAGAAAATATGCATTTTTTTATGAGGGATGCTGTTGGTATCAACCCAAATCCTTTTTGCCAGTTGATGTACCCATCCTCCAGCTGCTGCCAGTGGTGGCTGATAACAACTCACAGTTGTCCCCTTCCTGGAACTAGCCCTCAACCAAACAGGAGCCACCTCTCTCGGTGGTGACGGAAGTGGGGAGAAGAACTGTTAATGACTGTCTGACATAATCCCTTGCCTTAAAAGACTAATTTGGGGACACAGTTCTTGTTTTAGAGTTTCCCTGTGGCATTAGACCAATGCCGGTCTTCGAAACCACATTCTTCTTTAGTTTTTCTCCCCTCTCCTATGCTGCTTCTATCTCTCTTTTCCTAAGAGCAAATCCCTCAGGCTCTGCTTCTAGGGAACCTAACCTAAGACATTTGGTGCCAAGAGTAGTCCTAGAAAGCAGATTCTAGGAATGGGATTCTCAAGTTGGATCACGCAAGGACTGGATGGCAATGTGGTAGATGGAGTACGAGATTCCCTGGCATACTGTAAATGTAATTGCAAAGACTTGCACCTACAGTGAATTGGGGTGGAATACAGGCGGAAGGAAGGGGATGCTCAGTCTAACTGGCGCAATGTCTAAGACGTGAAAGATACATGGGAGCCGTCGGGACTCCGGAGACCGGGACGCCCGTCACCGCCCTCTCCCGCCCCCGTCGCCCGTCTGCGCCGCGCGGGGCTGCCCCGGGCTCCACCCTGCTGGTCGGCGCCCAGTGGCTGCGAGATCCCTGCTCGGCGCCCCACGCGCCCCTCTCTCTTCTGATCCCGGGCGGGCGAGGGAGGTGCAGCCTTAGGGGTGGTGAGGTAAACCCGAGAACTTCCTGGGGAGCGGGTGTACGGGGGATTTCCACAGTCTTCCCCGCGGCCCCCTCAGTGGGGCGCTGTTGGGAGTGCCCTGGGGTGTTCCGAGACCGCGGAGGGGGAGGGGAGGTGTTAGGGGACTCCTTTTCCTCCACTTCCCGCGACCCCCTTGCACGCCCCGAGGCGTCCCAGGTCCCTTGCTGGCCCCCGCCCCCGCCGCCGCCGCCTCGGGTTTGAGGTGGGTGGGTGGCTTTGCGTGGGCCGAGGATTTCAGGGTTTGGGGGCTCCCCCATTCTAGGTCTCGCCTCCTGCCCTCTTCCTTGGCCTGCGTTGGCTGAGGTGTTCCCGTAGGGGGCGAAATCAGTACGTTGGCTAGTGGCCTTGGCCCTTAACCCTTTGGGTTTGTTTTAAGATTAAGTAAAAGAAAAATGAACAGTAATCCTTGAAGATAACTGGGCAATTTTTCTTTAGGTTTCGTTTTTAATTGTACAAGTTCAAGTGGAGTCAGAAGCTCTTCTTACTGGTGTGAGGACTTATACAAGCCTTCATTTTGTCTACACAGACCAACAGATCATCATTTTTAGAGAAGATACTTTTTTCTCTCCTTTTGGTGTCGTTGATACCAAATACTAAATTCGGGTGCATAATTCTGACACAAGTAATTGCATAAACTTTTCACATGTTGTGCTTAAAGCCAAACCAAACTTGTGTTGAACTTGGACATCTTGAGTTGAGAGAACTGGTAACTTTATTTTAATACATATATATGAAGAATTTAAGAAAATAAAGGCTTCCTCGGACGTGTGCCTCTTAAAATTATTTGCTTTGTTATTAGACATAAAATAAGAAATTTTACAGCACTTGCAGTGAAATTACACTAGAGTACAAGCAGAACCAAAACAAAGTTGCAAAATCTATTGACTAATTTAGGGAGATGTCTCTTTGGAAATTTAAATTTTCTGTGAGAGTAAGTTACCATAAGTATTGGTATACATTGCTTTTCTCTCCTCAAATAAGTAACTAAATAACAACACAAATCTCAGACTTATTTAACACAATAGTTTTTAGCAATGGAAAACCTACAGACAAATTTTTCCTTGGTTCAGGGCTCAAATAAAAAACTGAACAGGATGGAAGATGATGGCAGCCCTCCAGTGAAAAAAATGATAGACATTCACGCAAATGGAAAAATGATGATAAACAAGATGCCAACAGTAAAGAAGGAACACTTGGATGACTATGAAGCGCCAATGGAAACTGACGAAGAGCATGTCAAGAGAACCTGTGCCTCTGTGCCTGAACCTTTACATTTAAATCCCAGTTTGAAACACACTTTGGCACAATTCCATTTTAGTAGTCAGAGCTCTCTGGGTGGACCAGCAGCATTTTCCGCTCAGTATTCCCAAGAAAGCATGTCACCTACTGTATTTCTGCCTCTTCCATCTCCTCAGGTTCTTCCTGGTCCACTGCTCATCCCTTCTGATAGCTCCACAGAACTCACCCAGACTTTGTTGGAAGGGGAGTCTATTTCTTGTTTTCAGGTTGGAGAAGAAAAGAGACTGTTTGCCCCAAGCCCTAAATTCTGTTCTCCGAGAATTTTCACTCCAACAAATAAATACAGTATGTGATGAATTGTACATTTATTGTTCAAGGTGTACATCAGACCATCTTCATATCTTAAAGGTCCTGGGAATACTTCCACTTAATGCCCTATTCTGTGGGCTGATCACATTAACTGATGCACAAAGACTGTGTAATGCTTTATTGCGGCCACATACTTTTCCTCAAAATGGTAGTATACTTCCTGCTAAAAACTCATTGGCTCAGTTGAAGGTAACTGGCAGTGCCTTTGAAGTGGAACATGAATGCTTAGGCAAATGTCAGGATTTATTTGCACCCCAGTTTTATGTTCAGCCAGATGCTCCGTGTATTCAGCGTCTGGAGTGCTGTGGAATGCTTGCGCTCCAGACATTTGTGATGCATTCTCACAGATCACCGGACAAAAGGACTTGCCACTGGGGCTTTGAATCAGCCAAATGGCATTGCTATTTTCACATGAACCAAAAATACTTAGGGACACCTGAAGAAAAGAAACTGAAGATAATTTTAGAAGAAATGAAGGAGAAATTCAGCATGAGAAATGGGAAGAGGACTCAATCCAAGATAGATACACCACCAGGAGTGGAATTATAGTCACGGTATCCAGTTATAAAGCAGGAAGGTGACCATGTTTCTCAGACACATTCATTTCTACACCCTAGCTACTACTTATACATGTGTGATAAAGTGGTTGCCCCAAATGTGTGGCTTACTTCGGCTGTATCCTAGCCTAAAGAGGTCACAAAGACAGAGGCAAGTAGATCTACACTAAGACATTCAGAGAAGCCTCACAGCAGTGGGAAACATCAAAAAACAGTGTCTTATCCAGATGTCTCACTAGAGGAACAGGAGAAAATGGATCTAAAAACAAGTAGAGAATTATATAGCCACTTAGATCCATCAGTTTCAAATAATTCTACAAGCAAAAGGAAACCTGAGTCTACCACTTGCAACTTAGCCAGAGACACAAGTAAGGCGGGAATTGACCGTGATGCTGCAGCTTCATCTCCACTTCTTGTCAAAGATGTCATTTGTGAGGATGATAATGGAAAAATCATGGAAGAAGTAATGAGAACTTATGTAAAACAACAGGAAAAACTGAACTCAATTTTGCAGAAGAAGCAACAACTTCAGATGGAAGTTGAAATGTTGAGTAGCTCAAAAGCTGTGAAGGAACTCCCTGAAGAATAGCAGAATTTACAGAAAGAGCTTGAATCTTTGCAGAATGAACATGCTCAAAGAGTGGAAGAATTTTATGTTGAACAGATTTAGACATAAAATTAGAGCAGGCAATGAAACAAAAATGTACCTGTGACTCAAATTTAGAAAAAGATAAAGAAGCTGAATATGCAGCACAGCTGGCAGAACTGAGACAGAGATTGGACCATGCTGAGGCTGATAGGCAAGAACTCCAAGATGAACTCAGACAGGAACGGGAGGCAAGACAGAAGTTAGAGATGATGATAAAAGAGCTAAAGCTGCAAATTTTGAAATCATCAAAAACTGCTAAAGAATAGAAACCTTTAAAGAGATTCATCTGTGTGTTCCCAACAGGGTCTATTTTTGTTTGTTTGCTTTGGTAATTGAATTCTGAACAATTTATCTGCATGAAAATAACTAGACATTGTATCCATCTGTAGATCAGAGAAAGTGAAGAGATTATATATTAGTATATAAATTTTTACATTTTCCAAATGAATGAAAATGTATGTTTCTTTGTACTTTTTTTCAACCAGCTCAGTAACAGTACTTTATCGTTTCAACCATTAGATAATCTGCCTATATTTCCAATGCAATTTAGCAGTTGCATACTTTTTAAAAGCTGCATTGTGTGATGGAAAATAGTTTTGATCAATTTTGTTATCCATATTTCAGATTCAATTTTAGATACAATGGTGGCTTCATAGTTCATATATAGAGCTACTCAAGGAGTTGAATCTCCATTTTTTTTTCATGAACACAATCTCATTTCTAAGTTAATATAGTATACTCATTATTATAATCAAAATTTGATTTAATTTTGTTCATATTGTGGAATGAATTTCCACCAGTTCTCTTCTATTTAATGTCTCCTAAGAGACATTTTGTCAGTAGAGGAATTTCATTGATTAGGTTATAGCACACCCCATGGGGAAGGATAACATGCTTTCTTATACACTGCTGCTAAACACAAGAAGCAGTTATAATTAGATTTTCTGTTTAAATGTGGTTATATTTAGAAAAAAATTTTTATGTAGCAACTTTAGAAGAGGGAATAAAATGTAATAATTTTTGAACTTTTATGTTGTTAATAGTGGTGTGAAAATATTAATGTACTTGAGAAAAACTGATACCATTGATGTACATCAGTTTCTATACAATCCATAATCCTCCTGTACAGTTTCTCTATGTAGTTGTGGGTCTTATTGATATTTATATAATGGATTTGTTTTCCTTAATGGATTTTTCCTTTAAATTGTAAAACATTAAACACTTTGAAGGCTAAAAAAAAGAAAAATATATGGGAAATAGCAACTATAAGGATTGTGGAAGTGGGTGACTGATGCTGAGTCTGATGAAAGACTGATGAAAGAAAATGACCTAAGATCTATTAATCAACAATTTAAAACAAAGGACCTCACTGTTAGTATTTAAAGAGATCCTCATCTCTTGCAGCCAGTATTCAGAGATAATTATCAAGCAGAAATTTAAGAAAGGGAGAATTTTAGAAAAGGCTGAATTCTCAGTGTAGGAAAGTTTCCTCATAAGAGTTGGGTCCTGATGGGGAAGAAGTAGGACCTTGAGATTTGGGGTGAAGATATCTAGGTAGATTCATTTGAAACGCTTGAATCCCAAGACTCCTCTGAATCCTCTGAGTCTATAGAAGTGCCCCTCTGGCCTAGGTGGGAAGATAAAGGCCCATACCTCCCCATTTTGTACGTACCTTATAAGACAATGTAAGTCCTCCTCAGGATCTGCTCTGATTTCTCCTCGTGGCCACCAGACTCATAACTAGGATCAAATGGCCAAGCAGGCAATATTATATCCCCAAATAGCTAAAGCACCTGACTTACACGTAATGGCAAGTACCAGGAAAGGATGCCTGAGGGCTGGATAAATGGAGGTGGGAATTTAAAGCTGGCTAAGGGAGAGTTCATCAATATCAGGGCTCTCTGTTGTGACACAGGATTTAACACTCAGCAAGGACCCCTAAGAGATGGTTCTATACACTGCTGGAATGGCTCTTTAAAACTTGAAAAAAGTGATAGCCACACATTAAATAAATAGAGATGCCAGAACTGCCATGGTAAAAGGAATCAAAAGGCTCAATGAAGTGGGCCTGCAATAATGGGTTTATTATCTAAGACTGAAAAATCCACCAGTCAATCGTGTTTTTTGGAAAGCTTGGAGGACACTCCATTTACCAAGACAACAAAGAATGCACTAGGTAGGGAAATTACCAGCATCACTGAGAATCTTGCAGCAGCTGTGGTCTCTAAGTCAGGACTGATGGTAGGAGATGGGCTCCCTAGTAGCAATGAGGATAAGAACTCAGATTAGCAGAGACCAGGTGGCTGTACTTCACCATCAGAAGAACGGTGGGGCTTAATTTTAGAATAGTAGCCTGGAGGGTCTGGCCAGCAGGGATTTTGGCGATGGCTCAGAGAACATGGTGTTCCGGGAATTCCGTGGTGACCCAGTGGTTAGGACTCCACACTTCCCGGAGTGCAATCCCTGGGCAGGGAACTAAGAACCTGAAAGCTGGGTGGCACAAGGAAAAAAAAAAAAAAAAAAAAGAACATGGTGTTCTTAGGGCCAAGATAGATGGACGGCCATTGTATATAATGAAAAGGGAGGGGGAAATGAGGAGTTGTTTAATGGACATAGTTTCAGTTTTGCAAGATGTAAAAGTTCTGGAGATCTGTTGCACAACAATGTGAATACACTGAACACTACTGAACTGTACCCTTAAAAATGGTTAAGATGGTATATTTTATGTTGTGTGCTTTTAACTACAATTTAAAATTTTTAAAATTATTTACCAAAAAAATGGATGAGAAGGCTGAGATCAGCTGCTCTACTGGAAAGTCACAAATCTTTGCCTGTTGTCAGACCCAGAAGCTATCAATTATAGGAGACCAGTTTCCCATGAGGAAGCCCCCTATAAAATCACAGCAAGTATACATAGTATTGATTCCTGCAGTCCTTCCCCAATCTATGGCCACTTATTCAGATAACTCTACAATGGAGTAAGAAAAATACCCAGATCTTTCTAAGGTTGTTGGAGACAGGGTCCAAGTTAACACTGGTACCTGGGGACCTAAAGCATTAGCATGGTCTCCTCACTGGAATAGGAGCATATATGAGTTAGATAAAATGAAGGCTTGGGCAAGGTTTGTACCACAGTTGTTCCACTAGGTGTATGGCCCTACCCAGTTATTTCCCATTCCTGACAGTATAATTGGAATGGGCGTACATCGAAACAACAGAACTCTCACATTAGTTCCTTAACCTGTAGAATAAGAGCTACTAAGTAGTAATAAGAAAGGCCAAGTGGAAGCCCCTGAAACTGTTCCTGGACAATGGTCAAAATAATAAATTAAAAACCTGTCACATTCTAGGGGAATGGCAGAGTTTAGTACCTCCCTCAAAACTTTAAAGAATGAAATAATGATGGTTCCTGTCATATTCCTATTTAATTCACCAGTCTGGCCTCTGCAAAAACTGATGGATCATTGCAGATGACAAACTTAATGCAAACTTAATCAAGCAGTGGCTCCAACTACACCTGCTATGCCAGATGTGAATCTTTCTAGAGGAGATTAACAGAGCCTCCGGTACTTGGTGTACAGCCATTGATCTAGAAAATGTGTTCTTTTCCACACCCATCTGGAAAGAGGATCACACAGGATGGGCAACTATACATTCATGGTCTTGCCCCAGTGTCATATTCTCTGTCTTATTATAGTCCAAAGGTATCTGAACCGTTTGAAAATTCTAACAATGATATTAGTCCAGTATATCAATACCATCAGATGTGATAGGAAGTAAGTGGCAAGTATTCTGGATACCTTAGTAAGGCATATATACTCCAGAACGTGGGGGAGAAACTATACAAATATTTAGAGGCCTACCACATCAGTGAAGTTTTTACAGGTTGAATGATCTGGAGCATTCCAGTACCTTGCTTCCAACATTAAAAAAAAAAAAACAAAAAAACCATTGCACAATGCACCTCTTACCACCAAGAAACACGTTTGGTAGGCCTCTTTGGGTTTTGGAGGCAGCATATTCTACACTTGGAACTACTGCTAAGACCCATTTATCAGCAGATACAGGTTTGTTGGTTTGCACCCCACAGGCCTACAAGCCCTGTACTTGCCCAGCTTCAAGACCAAAGAGCCCAGAGTCAGCAACAGAGACATCAATGATTTAATGGATAGGGGGACCTCACATGTCTGAAGCAAGGTACTGGAGCAACACCCCACCATGTGTGGCAGGTGGGAGGCAGGACATGGCGGCAGTCTTTGTTCCCAGGGAGAGGGGGAGGTTACCAGTTATAGGGCGAATTGATGTCAGGTTGGCTCTTCAGTTACCAGGGAAAGCAGCAGAGGGGCACACCACCACCTTTCACTACCCCTTTGATAAGCTATCATAGTGGAGATGTTCTGATCTAAAGCAAGAACAATCCTTAGCTGGGGCCTGGGGCAAGTAGGTAGGAAGGTCAGTCATGTGAATAGGGTATTGGTGAAGCAGGCACTGGTTGAGCAGGGCATTACAGAGAACAAGAGTACAGCCGTCTTGAGTGGCCTGACCATACAGGTTGGAACCTTTGATTGGGGCCCAGAGGAAGAAAGGACTGAAAGATTAAAACTGAGATATGATCAACACTGCTGCTTGGGCTCTATGACTCGACAGATCCCATGATACTTGAGCTATCTGGGAACAGAGAATGACACTGTATGAAATCTCTGGCCACCACTTGGCTCAAATATTTGGACATTCACGCATTTCTAAATTTAGTTGATTCACGTTTACTTAATATGTGCTTACCATATGCCAGGTCCTGTCCTGGACACTGAAAACACAAAGATGTAATAAAACCTGTTCTCTGTTCCCAAGTAGCTCAGTCTAATTTTACTCTTACTATTTGCCTGCCATTTGACTCATCTATTTCCTACACCCTGGCATTTGCTAGGATTCAGGTAGTAACAAAGTGGGGCCAAATGGGGAAAAACTTGAGAACAATTCTATTAACTAAAAATCGACCACAAATCAGGCCAAGGCCATCATGATTTGATTTGAACAAGCCACATCAGTCATGCTTTAACAATAAAAACTCAATTACTGAGACCTACTGTGTATATGCCACACACTTCATATACATTTATCTTCCCCCCAAATTTTGCAAGGTGTTCTCTCTCTCCACATGAGAAAATTGAGGTTCAGGAAGTTAAGGCATCTAAGACACATATGAAGTGTTAGAGCTAAGATTTGAATGTAGGGCTACTTCTGGCACCTCAAATCCTCTTTACCACTATATCATGCTACCTTCATGCTACTTCCAGTGATCCGTAATAGTCTGAAAATACCTTGATGTATTCCAATTCCTTCATTAAACATTAAATTCCTATTTGAAGCCCACCAGTGACAACAAGCTCTTCAAAGTGGTCCTTTTCATCTACGATCAGGAGATTCTTCCAGAGGAAATTCAAATGTCCTCTCTTTAGGATCATTTAGTTGCAAAGAACACTCAAGCTAGGCAGAGGGAGGTGTTTTGTTTTGTTATTTTGGCTGCATTGGGTCTTCGTTGCTGTGTGCGGGCTTTTCTCTAGGTGCTGCGAGCGGGGGCTACTCTTTGTTGTGGTGCGCAGCCTTCTCATTGTGGTGGCTTCTCTTGTTGTGGAGCACGGGCTCTAGGCACGTGGGCTTAGTTGCTCTGCAGCATGTGGGATCTTCCTGGACCAGGGATTGAACCCATGTCCCCTGCATTGGCAGGTGGATTCTTAACCACTGTGCCACCAAGGAAGTCCCGAGGGAGGTGTTTTAAGAACACAAAAATCTCACTGGAAAGTCAGCAACCCAGGGACACAAAAAGGACAGCCAGGCATCACGGGGACAGGAATTTTGAAGCCATTTTCTGAAGCTGTCATTTCTGCTTCATTTTTCATTCCATATCATTCTTACCAGCTTCCATTGCTTGCTCACGGCCTGGCATTAGTGCTCTAGCCCCATCCTACTTGACCTTTCAGTCCAAGATTCCATTATCATCTGACTCGGTCTTTTCTTTTAGTACAAAATCCTTAGAAATAAATAGATTGACCCAGTTTAACCTATGGATTGGATCTTGGATCATGTTCTAACCTTGATCTGACCACCTATGACTACAGTGGAGTCACCCCGAAAACATGGCTGTCTGAGTTTAAGTAGGATCTGTGGATGTAAAACAACTTCAGAAGGGGTGTGAACTGGGCTTGATACACTGTGCTAACAACCTTGTTCAGAAAAACATAAAGATGAGATGAATATCCTCTTTTTCTGTGACACTTAAACAGAGTCTGTAGCAACCTGGTATGATCTTTTATTTTTTGTTTGCTATTTTCTAACTTAACTAAGTACCAAGGAGGCAGGGATTGGCTCCTATCCATCTCTGACCCCTCAAAGCACATATCCTAGGGCTCTCAACACTGTGCCCTGGAACAACTTGATGCTGAGGTAAACAGTATTTGTGATGGGGTACACTTACCTACTGTTGGCTGATCTCTTAAACATAGGGTACCAAGAGGCATACTGACAGTTTGATTGTGTGTGTGTGTGTGTGTGTGTTAAAATATACACAACATAAAATTTACCATTTTAGCCACTTTTCAGTGTACCTTTTCAGTGGCATTAGGTACATTCATGTTGTGCAACCACTATCCATCTCCAGAACTTTTTCACCATCTTGAACTGAAACTCTGTACTCACTAAACAGTAACTCCCTATTTTCCCCTCCTTCCTGCGTTTAGTAACCACTGCTCTGTCTCTATGAATTTGACTATTCCAAGATACCTCACGTAAATGGAATCATACAATATTTGTATTTTTGTGTCTGGTTTATTTCATTAAGCATGTTTTCCAGGTTCACCTTTGTTTTAACACATATCAGAATTTCATTCCCTTTTAAGGCGGAATAATATTCTATTTTATATATACTAGGTCCCTTACATATGAACAAGTTCTATTCCAAGAGCTTGTCTGTAAGTCCAATTTCTTCGTAAGTCCAACAAAGTTAGCCTAGGTACCCAACTAACACAATTGGCTACATAGTACTGTATTGTAATGGGTTTATAATACTTTTGACACAAATAATACATAAAAAACACAAAAAATGAAGAAAACAGTTTTAATCTTACAGTACAGTACCTTGAAAAGTACAGTAGTACAGTACAACAGCTGGCATACAGGGACTGGCACTGAGTGAAAAGGCAAGAAGAGTTACTGACTGGAGGAGGGAGAGGAGCTGGGAGATGGTAGAGCTGAAGGATCGTCAGCAACAGGACACGGAGGGCAAGCTGCAATTTCACTCACGCCTGACGCTGATGGCACAGGTTCTGGTTCCTTGCTGGATTCAATTCTATCTACCCTCTTGAAAAAATGATCCAGTGATGTCTGGGTAGTAGCTCTTTTTTTCTTGTCATAGATGACACGGTAGCACTGGATTGCATTCCGAACAGCTGCTGCAACCTTCATGCACTGTTCTTCGTTCAGTCCTATGCCTCAAAAACTAATAGTGCCTCCTCAAATAAAGAAAATGCCCTTGCCATTTCCTGCATCATGACTCTCTTTGGTTCTTCAGTTACTTCTTCTTCCTCTTGTCTCTCTTCATCCTTTCTGTGGGCCTCCAATTCCATCAGGTCTTCATTAGTAAGCTCTTTGTGTTGCACAGCAAGTTCAGTGAAGTAGTTTTCTTGCAGATCTAGCTCCAGTTTCTCACTGAGGGTCACTAAGTTGCTGAAGACCTCTTTGGACTCCTCATCCACCTTCCAAATCCATGAAAATGGTGAACAAACTGCAGGCAAATGTTCTTCCAAACCCCATTCACGGTGACAGCCGTAACCTCACACCAAGCAAAGTCAATGTTTTTTTAAGGCCTTGTAGATGGTAGTCCTTCCAAAATTGTTGCAAGGTTGTTCCTGATCTGTCACTCGTCTTTACTGCCTGATGAAAAGTGTGATGTAAATATTTCTTGAAAGTCGCTATAACTCCCTGGTCCATAGGTTGGATGAGCAACATAATATTCGGTGGCAGATGCACTGCTTTGATGCTGGGATGAAAGTCGTCCATGAATGGGGGGTGGCCCGGAGCATTGTTGAGCAGCAAAACAATGTTGAATGGGACATCCTTCTCCAAGCAGTATTTCTCTACCTCAGGGATAAAGTGGTGGAAAAACCAGTCCTGGAAAATGGCCTGTGTAACACAGGCTTTGGGGTTACTCTTCTACACAACAGGATGAGAGCCCTTGGCTATGTTTTTAAGGGCTCTTGGGTTCTCTGAATGATAAACTAAGAGAGGCTTCAGCTTCATATTGCCGGAAGCATTGTCACCAAACAACAGTGTTAGCCTATCCTTTGCTGCTTTATAGCCTGGCATCAACTTTTCCTCCTTACTGATGTAACTTCGGTCTGGCATCCTCTTCCAGTACAGCCCTGTTTCATCCACATTAAAAACCTGCTTGAGGGCTTCCCTGGTGGCGCAGTGGTTGAGAGTCCACCTGCCGATGCAGGGGACACGCGTTCGTGCCCCGGTCCAGGAAGATCCCACATGCCATGGAGCGGCTGGGCCCATGAGCCATGGCCGCTGAGCCTGCGCGTCCGGGAAAAAAAACCCAAAAACCTGCTTGAGTCAATATGTGCCTTCATAAATAATTTCTCAAAGTGTTTCATGAAACTCTCGGGCAGCTACCATATCTGCACTCGCTGTCTCACTGCTTACTTTTACATTGCAAAGGTTGGCTCTAGCCTTGAACCCTTGAAACCAGCCATGGCTGGCATTAAAAGATGCGCCCTCTGATTCTTCACTGTGTTTCAAGTCTTCATAAAGGTTTTTGGCTTTCTCTTGAATTAGCATTAAGCTTAGTGGGACTCAGTGCTGAAGCTGATCCTGAATCCACATACTGAGAAGTTTCTCCATCTCCTCCACCACTTTTACACGCTTCTTCGATATTGTTGTCGACATCATCGGCACAGCCAACTTCACATGTTCCATGATCTTGTCCTTGTTCTTTAGAATCGTGCCAATGGTTGAACAATTCACGTTTTAAGAATGAGCAACATCTACCATATTTTCGCCTTCCTCCACTCAATTATTTTCACTTTTTGTTTCCATTGTTATTGCTTGGCGTTTCTTAGCAGTACTGGCTACATCACCGCTGCTTTTACGCTTGCTTCCAGACATCCTGGGCTTGAAATAAAGATGCTGTACTACTGTACTCTATAAAGTACACAAAAGCACAACCACTTGTGGAGGATGCAAGCACATGACAATGTTTGCCAGACATGTGAACTAACTTATGTGATTGGTCATGTGAATGCATCTTTGAAAGTTCACCACTTGAAGGTTCATAAGTAGGGGACTTACTGTATAGACATTCTGTTGATTCCTTCATCTGTTGATAGACATTTGGGTTGTTTCTACTTTTTGGTTATTGTAAGTAATGCTGCTATGGGGACTTCCCTGGTGGTTCAGTGGTTAGGACTCTGCACTTCCACTGCAGGGTGCACGGGCTTGATCCCTGGTGGGGGAACTAAGATCCTGCATGCTGCACAGAGCAGCCACACACACACACACACACACAAATTGCTGCTGTGAATATGGGTGTACAAATATCTGTCTGAGTCTCTGTTTTCAGTATCTCTCTGCTTTGGGGTATATATCTAGAAGTGGAATTGCTGGACAATCTGTGTTTAATGTTTTGAGGAGCCACTATATTGTCTTCCTCAGTGGCCACACCATTTTACATTCTCACTAACAATGCATAAGGGTTCCGACTTCTCCACATCCTTGCCAACATTTGTTTTGTTTTTAATAGCAATTCTAATAGGTGTGGAGTGGTAGCTTATTGTGGTTTTGATTTGCATTTTCCTAATGATTAGTGATGTTGAACATCTTTTCATAGGCTTATTGTATATCTTCTTTGGAGAAATATCTATTCAAGTCTTTTGCTCATTTTTCAATTAGGCTGTTTTTTGTTGAGTTGTGGTTACTTATATATTGTGTATATTAATCCTTTATCAGATATGATTTTCAAATATTGTCTCCCAGTCTGTGAGTTGCCTTTTTATTCTCGATAGTATCCTTTGATACACAAGTTTTTAATTTTGATACACTCCAATTTACCTATTTTTTCTTTTTTGGCTGTGCTTTTGGTGTCATATCAAAGCAATCATTGCCAAATTCAAACTCATGAAGCTTCCCTCTGTGTCTTCTTCTCAGGATTTTATAGTTTTAGTCTTATGTTTAGGTCTTTGATCCATTTTGAGTTAATTTTTGTCTGTGGTGTAAAGTACATCACATTCTTTTGCATGTGGATATACAGTTCTTTCAACACCATTTGTTGAAAAGACCATCCTTTCCCCATCGAATGGTCTTGGTATACTTGTCAAAAATCATTTGACCATACATATAAAGGTTTATTTCTGGGGTCTCTACTCTATTCCACTGCTCTGTATGTCTGTCTTTATGCCAGTACATTGTTTTGCTTGCTATAACTCTGTAGTAAGTCTTGAAATCAGGAAATGAGCCCTCCAACTTTCTTTTTGGATATCTGGGACCCCTTAAGATTCCATATGAATTTTAGAACGAGTTTTCTTTTTTTCCTTAGCATGAATACTTTATGTTCTTTTTATAACTTTTTAAAAATACTGAAGTATATTTGATTTACAATATTGTGTTAGCTGTATAACATAGTAGACTTTTTTTTTCAGAGTATATTCTAAGTTATTACAAGATATTGGGTATAATTCCCTGTGCTATACAGTAAATCCTTGTTGCTTATCTATTTTATGTATAGTAGTTTGTATCTATTAATCCCATACTCCTAATTTGTCCCTCTCCCAACTCCCCTTTGGTAACCTAAGTTTGTCTTCTATGTCTGAGTCTCTGTTTTGTATATAGATTCACATATTTTTTAGATTCCATATATGCGTGATATCGTATAGTTTTTATCTTTTTCTGTCTGACTTATTTCACTAGGCATAATATTCTCTAGGTCCATCCATGTTGCTGCAAATGCCAATATTTTATTCTTTTTATGACTAATATTCCATTGTATATGTATCACAACTTCTTAAGCCAGTCATATGTTGACGGGCACTTGGGTTGCTTCCACATATTGGCTATGGTAAATAGTGCTATGAACATTGGGGTACATGTGTCTTTTTGAATTAGAGTTTTTATTTTTTCCGGATATATACCCAGGAGTGGAATTGCTAGATGATATGGTAGTTATAGTTTTAGTTTTTGAAGGAAACTCCATCTATTTTCCATAGTGGCTGCACCAATTTACATTCCCACCAACAGTTAGAATGGGTTTTTCTATTTCTGCAAAAAACTTTATTAGGGTTTTCATAGGGATTGCATTGACTCAGTAGATCTCTCTGGGTAGTATTTACATCTTAATAACATTAAGTCTTCCAATCCATGAATATGGGATGTCAGTTCATTTATTTATATCCTAATTTATTTTAACAATATTTTGTAGTTTTCTATGTACAAGTCTCTTGCTTCCTTGGTAAAGTTTATTTCTAAGTATTTTATTCTTTTTGATTCTATTGTGAATGGAATTATTTTCTTAATCTACTTTTTGGATTGTTCATTGTCAGTGTATAGAAATGCAGCTGCTTTTGTGTGTTGGTTTTGTATCCTGCGGCTTTGCTGAATTCATTTATTAGTTCTACTTATTTTGTGGGCTAGTTTGATTTAAACACATTAAAAAAAAGTGTGGCTGCAGGATAAATTCATCACCATCTTGTTCAAGTGTATATTTTTCTTTAACAAGGTAACCCTAAAAGGATGCAAAATTTTGAGAGCAAACACCAGTGCCAAGAAGATTAACATATGTAACCTAAGAATTTTTGCCCATATACGACCGTCAAAGATCCCGTCCCAGGTTTGCAAAATACCCAATTATTAAGTTCATAAAACTCAACTCCTGAATATATACAAAAATTACAAATCCTACTTGTAAAAAAACCCTCAAACTTACTGAGTAATCCTTAAGATTTGACTTTCAGGCTAATAATGAGTGATATTTGATGAGGATATCCATCTAGAGGCCACAAAAACATAATTTTTATTTCAATAAATATTTGTTGAATGGTGTGGGGTGATGTTTAGAATTTAAACTCTGGAATTTGATAGATCTAGATTAGAATTCTGGTTCTCTCACCTGTTATTTGTGTTGGTACTTCCCTAAACCATTTTTGCTCCACTTTAAAAGTGAGACCATAATATCTGCCCCACTGAACTGTGTTAAATGAGATAACTCTATTCAGTAAATGTTATTATGATTGTAAGTAGACTACATGTTGTCACTATGCTAGATACTGGGAATAAAAGATGTGTGACACACTATCTGCCATCAAGGTGCTCACAATCTAGGTGAGAAAACTATAAAGAAAATCAAGTAATCTCAATATTGTACTACAGTAAAAAAATATGTGCAAAAGGATGAAAGCTTGAAACAGAGTGGTATGTTGGAGATAAATGTAAGGCTATGACATGCTCAGATATGAAATTTAGGTTGTTTGGCTCCTATGTAAAGGATGGATTGGAGCAAGTGAATCATAAGCAAGCCCAGTAAGGGGGCTATGATAATCTAGGCAAACTCTGTGTGGCAGAACAATACAGACTGAACAGGAGGGTGGCAGTGTAGAATGGAGCTTTGCTGTGCCTAGAAATATAAGCTCCTTTCTGCCATGGCTTGGGAGATAACACACTTTAATCATCTTTCATCTTCACCTTAATCATTTAGGGAGTTCTAAGGAACCCTGTTTGATTCAGGGACCATTTACAGTGGAGGAAAACAGGCTCAGATAGCAAGGCCATCATTACACTAATATAGGGGCATTAGTCACATTATACTCTATGAAAATGGCAACCCCTGGGACACAACAAATATGAATGGTGAACCCCCCAAGTTGTGCATTACAGTAGCCCTACTGGAAAGATTATAACATAGTAGGTAATGGAACTGACCTCTATCTAAAAACCTGTGCATTTCCTACTATTCCATACTATGTCTTTTTAATTAAATTAATTAATTTTGGCTGCATTGGTTCTTCATTGCTGCATGTGCCCCTTCTCTAGTTGTGGTGAGCAGGGGTTACTCTTTGTTGCGGTGCACAGGCTTCTGGCTGCGGTGGCTTCTCTTGTTGCAGAGCACGGGCTCTAGGTGCATGGGCTTCAGTAGTTGCAGCACATGGGCTCAGTAGTTGTGGCACGCAGGCCCTAGAGCACATGGGCTTCAATAGTTGTGGCACGTGGGCTCTAGGGCGTGAGGGCTTCAGTAGTTGTGGCTCATGGGCTCTAGAGCGCAGGCTCCATAGTTGTGGCACACAGGCTTAGTTGCTCCGTGGCATGTGGGATCTTCCCAGACCAGGGATTGAACCCATGTCCCCTGCATTGGCAGATGGATTCTTAACCACTGCACCACCAGAGAAGTCCCTATCCCACACACCGTCTTCTCATAATATTGTATTTATGGATATATAACACCCTTAGGGTTAAACACTGAATTAAAACAAAGAAACAAATCAAACACATCCCAATATGGGTTTTCACAAGAACCTGGTAGGCTTATTAAAATTAATTTAATGGAATCCCACAAATACTAGTTATTTAACAACAAACCAAGATGCTTGATGTATTCTTAAACCATTACTTAATGGGAAAAATAAGGGTAAAACAAATATAAGGTCCCAACTACTTACTTTGGGCTTCCCCAAAACAGATAAATGAGGAGCTTTATAAAAACGGAAAGGACTAACCATAAAAATTAAGATTATCAATCAACTTTCTATAGACATTTCTTGAATTATCTCAATATTTTAAGGTGAATTTCCCCAGAAAATTCTTCTATAGTTATCTTGGCAATAAATACATAACCTTAGTAAAAAGTAAATATTTAGTAACTACTTCATATATTAAAAAAACTATATAATTCATATTTATGCCAAGAACACTACAATTTATAGAAGTTTCATCCACATTCTTACCTATGCCTACTCACTCTGAAGGCAGGAACATTTCTTTGGGTTGAGTCAGGATCTCGATATGCTTTGTCCAGGAAAAGGGAAGGTATGAAAATATAAAACAAAAAAGAGTATTGGCTCATTGTATACAAGAGAGGGCAGCCATTAAGAGTTATTGTCAACAGGATAAAAGGAAATACTGACCAGAGCTCCTCTGGGTGAGCAGTTAAAATATGATCAAAATGTAAAAGAGGAAGAAGTATATACACACGAAGAACTTTTATGAGTATTGATAAAAAGACATTTCTGAAAAAATGATAAAATACCTCCTTGAGGATTTTCAGAAATGAGATTCACAGAACTACAGGAGCAGAAGAAATGTTGATTTGGAAACATCTCATTTGACTGATGATGAATTTCAAAGTCATTAGGTTAGATGACCTGCCCAAGGTCATACGGTTAATGCCCGAGTTTGGACTAGGATCCAATTCTCCTGAATTCCACATGAGTGCTTCTTCCCCCCATTTCGTATACTACCTCTTAAGTTTCCCTAACCACTTGAAGTCCCCTTAACTCTCTCTGCCCCACAATGTGCCCTTTGGGGACAGTCAGAGGAACAGCATTCTGGACTATGTAGACCATGTAGAGCTACTGATCTAACAACGGATGAAGCATAATTTCAAAAAAAGACTAGGTTGAAATTCATTGGGGGTGAGGAGCAGAGGGAAAATACAAAAGAAGTAAATTCTGTAGACAACAAAAAGAGAAGCACAAGAGGAAATATTATCCTCTTTTGTTATTTTATTACTGTTATTTTATTTTGTAGTTAACTCCATATATTATATAAAACATAACAGGGAAAATCAACAAATGTATAAAATAAATTGAGGTGTCTGGATGGAAAAAAATACAAGACCTTTGTCTTCGTGTCTATAGATCTCTTGATATGTTGGTCTTGCACTAGAGATATCAAATAAAGATATCTAGCTTGAAACAAAAGTTGATATGCTGCAAGGTTAAGCCATAGTTTGATGATGGGCCATGACAGACTTTCTAAATCTTATCCTTAAATATTGGCTATAACAAATGCTGATATAACAAAGTGCAAGCTTTTATAAGACAGCAAGAGGGAAGCGTCAATGAATGAATGCAACTTACCTCCAAGTCCTCTGAAAGGAGGTGAAAAAATAAATACTGTGTTTTACCAGTGTTCCCCCAAAGCATTACTCTAAACATGCAGGAGGATGCTATGAGCAGCTACAATAGTAAGATCCAATCCAGAGGTAGGTTCAAGGCCAAGAGTAGAGGAGTGGTTGAAGAAATCCTCCTGGGGCCAGTACCATTTCATAGAATGCCCATTTGTGCTGGGGAATGAGTCTATGGCCCATTTTTTCTGGTTCAAAAGGACATTCCCAATTTCAACCTTGCTGAAAAAGAGGCATTTTTGCACCTGCTATTAAGAACAGCTAGGATACAGGATAAGGCTGGCATAAAATTATTTAGCAAGCACATGCTAGCTATTCCAGTTTGAAATCTACCAAACTGTAAAATCAAAAGAATAAGAAGTTGAAGATGGAGCTGTTGTTCCTCAAGATGTGGGAACAATCTTGCAAAAAGAGGGATTAGGCACTCACTTAACTCTATATGGAGAACATCCTTCTCAGGCTAGATGGAAGATGAGGAAGAGCATTACTAAAGGCTAACCAGGCCACTTAGAGACCAAAAGGGGAGAAAACAAGGCATTTAGGACAAAAACTAGTAGAAGAAATTCCTCTGGCTCTAACTAGGTAAGTGAATCTAAGGCAACTGCACCAAAGATATGCTACCCATTATGCCAGCATGAAGCTGGTGACAAAATATCTCAAGACATTTTAAACCCAGAAAAATGTATGAGAAATATGTTAACGAAGCAAATTAAAACCAAACCTCCAAGGGTAAAATCTCCTGATTTGAAATCCAAGATACTCACTTCATTAATTCTGTGCATCATTAGAAAAAATAAAAAGTAACAAACGTAAAGATTTGTTTTATTTCTACTGGGGTAAGGAGGAGGATAAATAAAACTGTTTTCCAATTTGCTGTCCACTGTATACACACATACCCACACACATACATACACATACACACACTAAAAATACCCCAACAAAAAACAAAACAAAAAAACCAAGAATCAAAACCCAAAACACCCTCAAACTGCACCAACACTTCGTATTTTGACCAAAAGAATAGATCCTGGGAGGAAGTGCAAAATGCAAAATCAAATGATCGAAAAATGCTGAACAAACAGCATTATTAATATACAAAATATTTATATTACTGAACTAGTAACAGCTGATGTTCTCCGTGTCTGTAAAACTTTGGAACCACATAGCTGATTTGTTAAATCTAGTCCATGCCAGCTTCCAAAAACCAGAAAAAATTTTAGTTAGCTTCATTCTTTGATGCCTCATCAAAATTTTCTACGAGATCTGAAAAAAAAAGTAAATAAGTTAAAGATACACAAAAAGACAAAGAGGTAAAAATGCAATTACTAACTTCTAGCCTAACAAAAACAAAATTGTTGCTCCTAGAATTAGCCTGAAAACATAAAAGAGGCAGAAATGAATTGGTGGCATTTCACTAATAATGCTTCATTTATCTGCTTAAAACAAAAACTCTAAGGAAATGTTAGTCTTCTTTTGCCTATGCAAACTAAGGTGACTAGCATTTTCATATGTCAATCATAATTCCTACAGAAATGTTGTAACAATAACTATGCAAATTTATAATCACAATGATTCCAATTTAATAAAGGCAGATTCCAATTTAATAAATGCAGCAGAGTTTTGTGTGACAATTTCTAAGTTCTGAACGGGAGGGCTTTTATCCTGTTTCATTAGATCATATGTACATCGTTGTGAATCCATTTAAATTCACAAGCTCACCATTAACAAAAAACTGAAAAATGATCATGCAATGAATTAAATGAGATAAACAGGATGCTAAAAATCTTAAAACTGAAGAAATGTCACCTACCTGGAACATCATCATCCTCCTCATCAATGTCTTCTGGTTTTGGTGTTTTGCTATCCAACACTACAAAAAGTTTATTTTAAAATTAGCCATTGAGAACAAAGACCCTTACCAAACACTTGTAATGTTTATCCTTTTTTCCTGTCTACATAGTTCTGGAAACAAATCTTACATAGTTGTTCAGAAAAAGCTAAATATTGCCTAATCTAAATGCCATATTTTTTTACCTGATACTAAAATTAATAAAAGTTTAACTTCATTAGATATACACTAAATACGGTTGGCAATTTCAATGGGTAGTGAAGGTAAAACTTACATGCAAAGTGGAATAATTTAGGTGAGTTTAAATAAAGACATTATAGTTAATTAATTCTCCAAATTCCATATTCTCCAAATAAAAAATCAACATTCAAATTTTTTCCATCTCTTTTGGTGTAAAACTATCTAGCTTTGTAGTATTAGCACTGAACTAATAGGCTCTGATTTTTTAGGGATGACAAGACACATTTGAACTCAGAACTATCTTGGACACTCAGAACTTATGCATAGTTGCTGCATCTATAGCACAATCAACAATATTCAATGAAAATATAGTTCTGTGATAACATTACCGTCTTGTTGTCATTAGTCAGAAGTGAATACCAAATCAACTGTTTATAAAATGTGGCCTGCAGATCCTGGCACTTTCCTTTTAGGTAATTACCTCCCAACACTCTATATTACTACCAAAATGTATCTGAATATTCTACATGCTACACTGTATAATTATTAAAGGAACAAACTCAAAAATTTATGAAGCATACAATATTACAAAAAGTAAAATTTATGTACAGGCAAATCCTTCTAGCATAAAATGGACACACCTTTTAAATCATTAGGATCTTTAAGTAAGGTGAGGAGGGAAAGAGGTACTAAACTGAAATACCTACCTTGCCGAGGGAACTGTTCAGCTAACTTCCTAAGGCTTGTTAAGCTGTCAGCACCAAGCTGACTTAATATTCCAGGAAGCATTTCTGTGATTGGTTTGGCTTCAGCATGGCCAGTAATCGCAAAGGTGTTAGCAGAAAGGGAAGCTTGGACTTTGGGATTGTTGAAATGAATAACTGTCCCATCATCTTTAATCATGTTCACCTGTGTGATCACAGAAAAAAATGTATTTCACATATTTGGTACAACTTTAAAAATGTTTTAAAGAACATTTTATCCAATTACTGATTTTTACTTGGTAGTTAGTTATGCAATCCCAATGTAGTAATTATGTAAGCCGTGGATTTTGGTGGAAAAAAACCCTAGTGACAAAGTAAAATAATGTACATGGCATAAATTACTAGGATGGTCAAGAAATAGTCATTTTATTATAGAATCTAAAATTATTATTATTATTATTATTACTGGCCACGCCACATGGCTTGTGGTATCTTAGGTCCCCGACCAGGGATCAAACCTAGGCACATGGCAGTGAAAGCACTGAGTCCTAACCACTGGACCAGGGAATTCCTAGAATCTAGATTTTAAATTCAAAGATTTCTACTGCGAGGAAGAAGTTCATGCCCACATTTTTAAAAAATGGAGTTATCAGCCACGAATTGGCTTCATAATGAAATTACCCATTATCTTAATTTATACTAGCAAACTAAATCAATAGATACTATTGTATCTGTACAATAGTCAGCAACTTACTTATGGGACAGGTTGTAAGGGGGTAATAGTGTATGGTAAAAATAATCACTGAAAACCCATAAAGAACACTCAGAAATTTAATCAATCAGGTGTTTCACTCCTTTGAATACTTAGTAAATTTACAAAAGTTTCAACTTGTTCTCTTCATGTCTTTCTTTGTAGAGGATTTTGTCAGTTTCTCTGATTTTTAAGTGTAGCTTCTCAACAACCTTCAAAAACCCTTGTAAATGACAAGGAAGTTCTCCCACCCAGTCGCCTGGCCATCTGAACATTTATCAATTACTAGGAGACCTTTAAAACCATCCTCACATTCTCTCTATAGCTTTCACCAATATGAACTGACTGTTTCAGATTTAATTTCATTCATTGCCTAGGACTCACTGAAAAGGAAGGCTGAATGTGCATGCACTGTGTAAAATGTTATTTTTCTCTCTCACTCTGTGTTTTAGTAGAGTTGTATTTGCATATAAGTTAAATGTGTAAATAATGTGATTCCACTATGTAGTTGATTTCACTGGGTAAGTTACCTTGGTGGTAACATGCTTATTATATAAAAAGGTTACGAAAGTTAACTCTTGGCTACTTTAGAAGCATTTCATGATCCATCCAAAAACTGCCCTTGTCACAATCAAGCAGAGATGCTGAGTGTTCTCCATGGTCAGTGCAAGTGGGCTTTTCTTCCTCAGAGGTGATCACCACCACTGATAGACAGCACCAGAAAGGAAGGGGAAGAAAGGGGCTTCTAAATTTCAGGCAAGACCTGGAACACAGAGAAAATAAAGGCAAATCCCCTAGAAAATTGTAACTAAACCCCACAAATATTACACAGAGTAAGCATTCAATCTAGCTGTGCTGAACAAAAATCATCACAAGTTAAAAATAATTTACATTAACTTTAGAAAAAGATAAACTATGTACTTCTGAAGATAATTACTGTTTAAGTAGAAAAGTTAAATGGAAAAATGGCTGAAAATATAGGAGAGGAATGGCTTGAGAAGGCAGTGGCATAGTAGATATGAAATGGGATGCTGCTTTGGATCTATCCTAGAATCACATAATTTTAGTATGGGAAAAGAATAAAGATATGGTAGGACTATATTTTCCAAACCAAGACCAAATCACTTAATTTAATAAAGGATTTCTATAATACTTCCAGGTGTGAAAAGAGCCTCAAACATTGTAATATGAGATATTTTTTACTTACAAACATTGAAGTCACAAGAGATTTGAAATCAATATTGTTCCAAAAAAGTCAGGCCATATATTTGGTGAATTTAGAGGTCTTCTAGTTCAAATCTCTTGTTAAAGAAATAAATACTAAAGACAAGAGCTCTTGGTTAAGCAACATACCCAAGGACAAATAGCTGGTTATGTGCAAACCCAGAACTTGAACCTGGATTTCCCAACTTTGTTTAGTTTCCTTCCTATGATGTCATTCTCATTCTTAAAACACTTATTTGTCTACAAAAATTCAATTCTGTGGCACCATAAAAGCTTGTCAGAGAAATATTTATCTCAGAATGCAAGCTAAATAACAGCTGATATATGGATAATATATACCTTACCGGCAGCAAAATAAGAGGCTAACATGGGGCAAAAAACAATAAATAAATTCATGAATTTTCCTTCTGTTCAACCTTCTTTTCCAAAGGCTAAATGTTAAGTCATATTTTACAGCCTGATGTAGGTCTTTGTAGTTTAAAATATGTTGTTTGAGTTTAGTGTGAAAAGCAATATGAACGCCATCCCAGACTGTGAAATACAAATAAACTTATTAATCGTCGTTTTAAATGGGGTTGTATAAAAGATGTAGCTTCATGAACAGAAAGGTCCAGAATCGGGTGGAGAGTTTAGTTTTAGAATAGAGAGAATGAAATACTAGAAGTTAAAAAGGCCAGAATATTTTATTTCTATCTAACATTCCTTCCCCTCTACTGAGCAAATGACATGGTTATATAAGGCTCCTAGAAACAGGCTATTAGAACTATCAAAGGATTAATTGTTGGGCTGAGCAAGATCAGTTAGACACTTCCCAACTCTTTTAGAGGCAAAAGGAGGGATAAGGAATTTGTTAAATTCACAAAGCAAATTGTATGCATTTCATATGAAGACTTCACTTCCCCCCTGTGATTTTACTGCTGTTTGGTCTACGTAAATCATACAATCTATATACAGTATAATAACAAGGAGCAGAGAAATAAACAAAGACTATTGAACTAGCTACTACAACAGCACTCAGGTCCCTTTTTCAGTCGATCAAGCATCCCATTTATGTCAGTGTTTTTTCCACTTAACAGGTAGCTCAGGTAAAGAATGCTACTTGAGTTATGGAGGAAGAGGCATTTAAAAATTTTTTTAAATTTTTTATTTTTGGCTGCGTTGGGTCTTCATTGCCACGTGAGCTTTCTCTAGTTGCGGCGAGCGGGGGCTACCCTTCGTTGCAGAGCACGGGCTCTAGGCACGTGGGTTTCAGTAGTTGTGGCTCAAGGGCGCTAGACTCAGGCTCAGTAGTTGTGGCGCACGGGCTTAGCTGCTCCGCGGCATGTGGTATCTTCCTGGCCCAGGGCTCGAACCCGTATCCCCTGCATTAGCAGTCAGATTCTTAACCACTGTGCCACCAGAGAAGTCCCGAAGAGGCATTTTTTTGACCCCAGCCCAAAACTCCAGATGCCCTTGCTCTTATTTTTTGCTCTAATTAATACCGACATGTCTTGTAGTTACCAGAAAATACTTTGTCCTCTCATGCATAGTGAACTTACATACGCTGTTTTCACTGTTTAGAAGAACCCTTTTCTGCTTCTCCACATTGTAAGTTCCCATTTATCCAAGACTTGGGTCAAATGCTTCTTTTTCTGTGAAAACTTAAGGTGGTTTATTCACCTTCTGCACTTCATGGAAACTGATATTGTATAGAATTATCTTGTAGTATAATTGAGTTTGTAATCTTTGACCTTACTAGAAGGTGAACTCCTTGAGATCAGAGGCCATTCATTGCCTTACGAGATACAGTATCCCCCCAATTGTCAGGACCTAATAGTCACTCAAATTTGCTGAATGGACACCTCCTATAAAACTTATTCTAAAATCATGGATGCTGTCAGATCTCACTTCCCCAAATGCTAGATGAAGGGTCATATTAAGGTTTAGAAATAGCACCAGTAGTACCCCCAATGAAGACACCCAGAACCTCCTGGGCTGTATTTTTGGCCTGACTTTTCCTATTGTTCTGCCCTTTCAGAATCAGCCCAACTGCTCTATAGAATTGAGGGCTATTTTAGGTCATTCCGGGCAACTGCTGGGTGGCCCAATTACGCTACTTATCAAAACCTTAACAACCCCTGCCCTTGCTGGCCTTTGAGTAGGGCACATATATTAACTATAGCAGCCTTCTAGCTGGTAAAGCTGATGCTTGCTTTATTCCTACACAGCAATAAGTTTTCATGGCTATAAGGAGGCTTACAAAGTTATGATTGACTCCACAGCTCTTGCCAGTAACTAACTGCCCTCTCAGTTCAGAGAGGGGGTTTAAATTCTTATGCTATGTAATTTTTGTTTGTTTGTTTCAAAGTCCCCACTAGGCCAGTTAGCTGCAGTTCATAACTGTCTTAAAATCAAGTTTTATTGCTACTCCTTCCTGTATGTAGTGGCACTTAAATGTTTATTAGGAAATTAATCATTTATTGCCTTCCTGCTATATTTTAATGGGGTGAAATAACAGACATTTTAAGAATAAGACACGTAAGTGTCTGGATTGTGTAAGGCTAAGGGATGTCAGATTTTGAAGATTATGGCCTTTGCACACACTCCCATAAGTCAGTATCTTTCACATTCAATCCTTTTAAGCTCAGCACCTGTTTATATCTAAAGGCTAGTATGAAGCATAACCTATTATTACTAATATAAGTGAAAGCTAACAGACATTATTAGACTATATGATATGCTGGGATCATTTTCTCTTATGCTCTGGTGACAGGAGTCTGATGAGATGGATTCTCTGTAGCTGTGCTGTAGATAGCATAAAATGGCATGTCCTTTCTGAAAATCAATTTGGCAATATGGATGAAGAGTTCTAAAAATGTTCATGATCTTTCAGTCAGCAACTGTATTTCCAAGAATCTGTCTTAAGGAACTTGGAGATGAAGATAAACATTTATGTATATAAAAGTCCAACATGTGAGTCTTTACTATCAAAGCATTATAATGCATAATAAATAAAGAATGTTAAATTATGGTATGGTCATATATTGGAATACATGTAGACATTTAGACTGACAATTAAGAAGAATTTTTTAATGACATGAAACAATTTTTATAATATAATACTATTTGGAAAAGGAAGGATTCCAAATTGTACATCTAACTGTAGTCTCAGATATACTAAATATATATGCATATAAAGATAGGAAAGAAATATAAGACTAATAGTAGTTATTTCTTTGTAGTGGAGTTATGACTGAATGCTAATATCTTTTTCATATTTTCTGCATACCCTTAACTTTCTATGATGACAATGTATTTTTATGGGGGAGGGGTGGAAGCTATTTTAAAAACAAAAGATGTTCATCAATAAACAAATGGATAAAATGTGGTATTACCCATAGAATGGAATATTAGTCAGCTATAAAAGGAGTGAAGTTCTGGTACATGCTAAACATGTACCAGATGAATGAACATCTAACATGTACCATGCTAAACATGTACCATGGATGAACCTTGAAAATATGCTAAGTGAAGTAAGCCAGACATGAAAGGACAACTATTACATGATTCAACTTACATGAAATATCTACAACAGGCAAATCCAGAGACAGAAAGTAAGAGAGATTATCAGAAGCTGGGGGAAAGGGGAATGGGGAGTTATTGCTTAATGGGTACAGAGTTTCTATTTGGGATGATGAAAAATTTGGAAACAGATGATGGTGGTGGTTGCATAACATTGTGAGTGTAATTAATGCCACTGAATTGTACACTTAAAATTGGTTAAAATGGGAATCTAATTCTGGAGTTCTCTGGTGGATCAATGAGTCTGAACTTTTAAAAGCAACCTATATGGTTCTGAAAAAAGTGGTCCCAAGACCAATTTTGAGAACTATTAATGGAGCAAATAAAGAATGCTAGTGACAAAATTTTGAAGAAATAATAGTTTTAGTGGGATGGAAAACAAAAGGAGACAGCAAAGGAAATAAGGATACAATGAAGTAGGAGAAAGGACAAGAAGCAAAGCATAGAATTTTAAGGAAAGTCTTGGCAAATGCTGCAGAGTATCAGTGAAATGATGATGGAGAGGAAGCAGAATAACAGGTGAAATCATCTCTAGAAGAAAGACGGGGAGGGACTTCCCTGGTGGTCCAGTGGTAAAGAATCTGCCTTCCAACACAGGGGACATGGGTTCGATCCCTGGTTGGGGAACTAAGATTCCACATGCCGCGGGCAACTAAGCCCGCATGCCACAGCTACGGAGCATGTGTGCCACAAACTACAGAGCCCACGTGCTCCGGAGCCCATGCGCCACAACTATAGAGTCCACACACCACAATTAGAGAGAGAAAACCCACACACTACAACTAGATAGAAGCCCGTGAGCCGCAATGAAGAGCCCATGTGTCACAACAAAAGATCCTGCGTGCCACAATGAAGATTCCACATGCCGCAACAAAGATCTGATGCAGCCAAAAATAAAAGACAAATAAATAAATATTAAAAAAAAGAGAATTCTCTAGGAAAAAAAAAAGAAAGAAGAGGAAATTGGGAACCGAGAGAGGCCAAGACGGCAGAGTAGAAAGACCTCTAAGCTCATTTCCTCTCACAAGCAACATCATAACTAACTACAGAACCATTGATAAAAAAGACTGGAACCCACCAGAAAAGATCTTCTGTAACTAAAGACATAAAAAAGGAACCACAACGAGACATGTAGGAGGGACACATTTGAGATATAATCAAATCCCATACCCACTGGGTGGGCGACTGGAGAGTAATTATATTATAGAGGTTCTCCTACAGAAGTGAGGGTTCTGAGCCCCACACTGGGCCCCCTGAAGAGCCCCTAGACCATTTGGCTTTGAAGGCCAGCGGGGCTTTATTGCAGGAGCTCCACAGGATTGGGGGGAACAGAGACTTCACTCTTAAAAGGTGCACACGAAATCTCATGTGCATCATGACTAAGGGCAAAAGCAGTAATCTGATAGGCGCCTGGGTCAGACCAACCTGCTGGTCTGAGATAGTCTCCTGGGTAGGCGGGGTAGGGGTTGGGGAGTAGCTATGCCTCACCCTGGGGACACAGACACTAGCAGTGGGCATATCAGGGAGCATTCATCTGCATGAGCTCTCCTGGAGGCTGACATCTTGGCACCAAGACCTGGCCCCACCCAACAGCCTGTAGGCTCCAGGACCGGGAGGCCTCAGGCCAAACAACTAACCAGGCATGAACACAGCCCCATCCACCAGCAGACATGCTGCCTAAAGACTTCCTAAGCCCAAAGCCACCTCTAGACATGTCCCTGCCCACCAGAGGGCCAAGACCCCACTCCACGCACAAGTGGGCAGGCACTGGCCCCTCCCGCCCGGAAACCTGCATAAGTCTCTAGACCAGCCTCGCCCACCGGGGGGCAGACACCAGAAGCAAGAACACTACAATTCTGCAGCCTGCAGACCAAGTCTGCAAACACAGGCCAGACACTACCCTGGGACCAGCTGGCCTCTGGCCCTTGGGTGATGAGAGGAGAGTGCACTGCTGGGACGCACATGACGTCTCCTACAGAGGGCCACTTCTCCAAGGTCGAGAAACATAATTAACCTACTACATACATAAAAACACAAGTAGCAATTTAGATAAAATGAGATATCAGAGGAATATGTTTCAGACAATGAAGAACTGATGTAAAATTCCAGAACTAAGCAACGTAAAATCCCAGAAGAACTAAGTGACGTGAAGATAAGCAATCTACCCAAAAAAAGAGTTCAGGGTAATGGTTGTAAAAATGATCAAAGAACTCAGGAGAGAAGGGATGCACAGAGCGAGAAATGAGAAGTTTAGAATTAGAAAATATAAAGAACCACCAAACAGAATCGAAGAAGACAATAACTGAAATGAAAAATACACTAGAAGAAATCAATAGCAGACTAAATGAGGTAGAAGAATGGATCAGTGAGGTGGAAGACAGACTAGTGGAAATAACTGCCACTGAACAGAAAAAAGAATGAGAAGAAATGAAGACAGTTTAAGAGATCTCTGGGACAACATCAAGTACACTAATAGTAAGATTATAGGGGTCCCAGAAGGAGAAGAGAGAAAGAAAGGTCCTGACAAAATATTTGAAGAGATAATAGCTGAGAACTTCCCTAACCTGGGAAAGGAAAGTCACCCGAGTCCAGGAAGCAGACAGTCCCATACAGGATTAACCAGAGAGGAACAGACTAAGACATACTATAATCAAAATGACAAAAATTAGGGCTTCCCTGGTGGCGCAGTGGTTAAGAATCCGCCTGCCAATGCAGGGGACACAGGTTCGAGTCCTGTTCTGGGAAGATCCTACATGCCACAGAGCAACTAAGCCCGTGTGCCACAACTACTGAGGCTGCACTCTAGAGCCCATGAGCCACAACTACTGAAGCCTGCGTGCCTAGAGCCTGTGTTCCACAAGAGAAGCCACCACACTGAGAAGCCCGCACCACAACGAAGAGTAGCCCCCGCTCACTGTGACTAGAGAAAGCCCGTGGGCAGCAACAAGACCCAACACAGCCAAAAATAAATAAATAAATATATAAAAAGCAACAAGAGAATAGCATCAAATAACATATGAGGGAACTCCCATAAGGCTATCAGCTGAATTTTCAGGAGAAACTGCATGCCAGAAGGGAGAGATGATACACTCAAAACAATGAAAGAGAAAAATCTACAACCAAGAATACTCTACTCAGCAAGGCTCTCGAGGTTCAGATGTGATGGAGAAATCAAAAGCTTTACAGACAAGCAAAAGCTAAAAGAATTCAGCACCACAAAACCAGATTTAAAACAAATGTTGAAGGAACTTCTCTAGGCAGAGAAGAAAAGGTCACAACTAGAAACAAGAGAATTACAAAATGGAAAAGCTTGCTGGTAAAGGCAAACATACAATAAAGCACGATATCATCCACACACAAAGCTAGTAGGGAGTTCAAAAAACAAAAGTAGTAAAATCATCTGTATATACAATAAGCAGTTAAGGGATACACAAAAAATTAGATATAAAATATAATACCAAAAACAACAATCATGAGGGTAGGAGAATACAAATGCAGGGCATCTAAAATGCATTTGAAATTAAGAGATGAGCAACTTAAAACAAGCATGAATATACAGACTGTTATACAAAAAGCTCATGGTAACCATAAAACAAAAATCTATAAAAGATATACACACAAAAAAGAAAAAGGAATCCAAACATAACACTAAAGATAGCCATCAAATCACAAGAGAAGAGAACAAAAGAAGGGGAAGAAAATACCTGCAAAAACAAATCCAAAACAATTAACAAAATGGCAATAGGAACATACATATTGATAATTACCTTAAATGTAAACGGACTGAATGCTCCAACCAAAAGACACAGACTGGCTGAATGAATACAAAAACAGGACCCATATATATGCTGCCTACAAGAGACTCCCTTCAGATCAAGAGACCCATACAGACTGAAAGTGAGGTACTCCACACCAATGAAAATCAAAAGAAAGCTGAAGTAGCAATACTTATGTCAGACAAAATAGACTCTAAAATAAAGACTGTTACAAGAGACAAGAAGGACACTACATAACAATCAAAGGATCAATCCAAGAAGATATAACAATTGTAAATATATATGTACCCAACATAAGAACACCTCAATACACAAGGCAAACGTTAACAGACATAAAAGAGAAACCAACAGTAACACAATAATAGTAGGGGACTTTAATGCCCCACTTACATCAATGGACAGACCATCCAGACAGAAAGTCAATAAGGAAACACAGGCCTTAAGTGACACATTAGACCAGATGGACTTAATATGTATAGAGCATTCCATCTGAAAGCAGCAGAATACATATTCTTTTCAAGTGTACATGGAACATTCTCCAGGACAGATCACATGCTGGGCTACAAAGCAAGCCTTGGTAAATTTAAGAAAACTGAAATCATATCAAGCATCTTTCCCAAACACAACAGTATGAGGTTAGAAATCAACTACAAGGAAAAAAACTGCAAAAAACACAAACACATGGCGGCTAAACAATATGCTACTAAACAATCAATGGATCCCTGAAGAAAGCAAAGAGGAAATCAAAAAATACCTTGATACAAGTGAAAACGAAAACATGACAATCCAAAACCTATGGGATGCAGCAAAAGCAGTTCTAAGAGGGAAGTTCATAGAGATACAAGCTTACCTCAGGAAACAAGAAAAATCTCAAATAAATGACCTAACATTACACCTAAAGCAACTAGAGAAAGAAGAACAAACAAAACCCAAAGGCAGCAGAAGGAAAGAAATCATCAAGATCTAAGCAGAAATAAATGAAATAGAGACTAAGAAAACAATAAAAAAGATCAATAAAACTAAAAGCTGGTTCTTTGAAAAGGTAAACAAAATTGATAAACCTTTAACCAGACTCAGCAAGAAAAAAAGGAAGAGGGCTCACATCAATAAAATCAGAAATGAAAAAGGAGAAGTTACAACCAATACCACAGAAACACAAAGGGCCATAAGAGGCAACAAGCAACTATATGCCAATAAAATGGACAACCTAGAAGAAATGGACAAATTCTTAGAAAGGTACAATCTCCCAAGACTGAACCAGGAAAAAATAGACAATATGAAGAGTCCAATTACCAGTACTGAAATTGAATCAGTAATTTAAAAACTCCCAGTAAACTGAAGTCCAGGACCAGATGGCTTCACAGGTGAATTCTATCAAACATTTAGAGAAGAGTTAAAACATATCCTTCTGAAACTATTCCAAAAAACTGCATAGAAAGGAAAACTTCTGAACTCATTCTATGAGGCCACCATCACCCTGATACCAAAACCAGACAAAGACACCACAAAAAAAGGAAATTACAGGCCAATATCACTATGATGAACCTAGATGCAAAAATCGTCAACAAAATACTAGCACCTGAATCCAACAATACATTAAAAGGATCATACACCATGATCAAGTAGGATTTATCCCAGGGATGAAAGGATTTTTCAGAATTCACAAATCAATCAGTGTGATACACCACATTAACAAACTGAAGAGTAAAAAAGCATATGATCATCTCAACAGATGCCAAAAAAGCTTCTGATAAAATTCGACATCCATTTATGATGAAAACTCTCCAGAATGTGGGCATAGAGGGGACTTACCACAACATAATAAAGGCCACATATGACAAACCCACAGCTAACATCATACTCAATGGAGAAAAGCTGAAAGCATTTCCTCTAAGATCAGGAAACAAGACAGGGATGCCCACTATCACCATTTTTATTCAGCATAGTTTTGGAAGTCCTAGCCACAGCAATCAGAGAAGAAAAAGAAATAAAAAAGAATCCAAATTGGAAAAGAAGTAGTAAAACTGTCACTGTTTTCAGATGACATGATACTATACATAGAAAATCCTAAACATGCCACCAAAAAATTACTAGAGCTCATCAATGAATTTGGTAAAGTTGCAGAATACAAAATTAATGCACAGAAATCTGCTGCATTTCTATACACTAACATCAAAATAGCAGAAAGAGAAATTAAGGAAACAATCCCACTTACCTTTGTATCAAAAAGAATAAAATACCTAGGAATAGAGACCTCCCTAGGGAGGCAAAAGACCTGTACTCCGAAAATTATTAAGACACTGATGAAAGAAACTGAAGACGACAAAAAACAGATAGAAAGACATACCATGTTCTTGGATTGGAAGAATCATAATTGTTAAAATGACCATACCACCCAAGGCAATCTACAGATTCAATGCAATCTCTATCAAATTACCAATAGCAGTTTTCATGGAATTGGAGCAAAAAATTTTAAAATTTGTATGGAAACACAAAAGATCCTGAAAAGCCAAAACGATCTTGAAAAAGAAGAATGGAGCTGGAGGAATCATGCTCCTTGATTTCAGACTATATTACAAAGCTAGAGCAATAAAACAGTATGAGACTGGCATGGAAACAGACACATAGATCAACAGAACAGAATAGAAAGCCCAGAAACAAAGATACGCATTTATGGTCAATTAATCTATGACAAAGGAGACAAGGTACAACGGAGAAAAGACAGTCTCTTCAATAACTTGAGCACGGAAAACTGGACAGTTACATGTAAAAGAATGAAATAAAAACATTCTCTAACAGCATATATAAAAATAAACTCAAAATGGATTTAAGACCTAAACATAAGACCAAATACTATAAAACTCTTAGAGGAAAACGTAGGCAGAACACTTCTTGTATTTTTTTTTTTGGCCATGCCACGCGGCTTGCGGGATCTTAGTTCCCCGACCAGTGGAAGCACAGAGTCCTAACCACTGGACCGCCAGGGAAGTCCCATATATACTTCAATTTTAAAAAATCGCTAAAAAAAAAAAGATCTGGGACTTCCCTGGTGGTGCAGTGTTTAAGAATCCGCCTGCCAATGCAGGGGACATGGGTCCGATTCCTGGTCTGGGAAGATCCCACAAGCTGCAGAGCAACTAAGCCTGTGTGCCACAACTACTAAGACTGTGCTCTAGATCCTGCGAGCCACAACTACCGAAGCCCATGCACCTGGAGCCCGCGCTGTGCAACAAGAGAAGCCACTGTAGTGAGAAGCCCGCGCACCGCAATGAAGAGACCCTGCTCGCTGCAACTAGAGAAAGCCCACGTGCAGCAACGAAGAACCAACAAAGCCAAAAAAAAGCTCTGCACATAGGGGAAAAAAAGGCAAATTTTGTGTTATGTTTATTTTACCACACATACAAAAACAGGGAAAAAAAAACAAAAAACAAAAAAAGCAGGATATTTAAAGAATGTAAGACTGCTGTGTGATAATAAGTTGAATGGTACACAGTGTTTCTCTTTTACTCTCCTGTACTAAAAGCTGTACACCCATTGACACCTGAGGCTCTAGCTGGAGGAAGAAGGAACCGCAGTAAGGGTCAACAAATAACTTTAGGTTCTCCTTCTGTATAACTGGTTCAAGAAAAATAAGAGCCAAGAAGAGGAAAATATAAACAGTAAAACTTATGTGTACAATTACAAAATTTAAATTCCCAGCCCTAAGCTTTTTCCTGAGCGCCAGCTCTCTATGGCTAACTTCTTGCAAAACAATTCCACCTAGAATAATCAGTATTGCTTAAACTTAACAGGCCCCAAACAAACTCATCATGGGAGTCAGCATGCTACAGATTATAAATGATGAATAAACACAGTTCCTACTGTCAAGATTCTTACAATCTACTGCAAACAGACTACTTGGTTAATAAGTAATCATACCCTACAACATGAGGCTGTAATAATAAACACATTATAGCAGAGCAATTTAAGCTAAGGGCAGTGGAAGTACAGATAAAGTGTTGATGAATTATGCCTGGAAAGATAGGGAAGGTTTCATGGAGACAGAATCATACCTTAGTTAAGATAGAAGCTGTCCTCTGAATATAATAGTAAAACTCTGTGAAACAACTAGACCATCTGAACCAGAGAAGCAGATTTTTGGTGACATTTCTTATTAAATATATCTGATGAAATCAATTATCTCTGGGAAATGAAACAGATTCTACTTTTTTTTTTTTTTTTTTTTTTTTGCGGTACGCAGGCCCTCTCACTGTTGTGGCCTCTCCCGTTGTGGAGCACAGGCTCCGGATGCACAGGCTCAGCGGCCATGGCTCATGGGCCCAGCCGCTCCGCGGCATGTGGGATCTTCCCGGACCCGGGCACGAACCCGTGTTCCCTGCATCGGCAGGCGGACTCTCAACCACTGCGCCACCAGGGAAGCCCCAGATCCTACTTTTGATAGATGCATGTTATCATCAGGAGAAGAAAGGTGACAACACGGTCACTACAGTCAACTAGATTACCAAGTAAGAAGCACATCCAAATATCTTCAAATGTCAGAGAACGTAAAACATTTTCAGAAATTTAGTTCTGGATTATACTCTCAGAGTTCACATAGGAATTTCTTCCTAAAACCCGGTATTTACTTGGCTTTTTTGTATGAAACAGTCTCTGACACTCCCCTGCCCCCCGCCCTTTTTTTTTTTTTTTTTGCGGTACGCGGGCCTCTCACTGCTGTGGCCTCTCCCGCTGCGGAGCACAGGCTCCGGATGCAAGGCTCAGCGGCCACGGCTCACGGGCCCAGCCGCTCCACGTCCTGTGGGATCCTCCCGGACCCAGGGCACGAACCCGCGTCCCCTGCATCGGCAGGCGGACCCCCAACCACTGCGCCACCAGGGAAGCCCTCCCCTGCCCCTTTTTGACAGCTTTGGATTTCTGTCTTTGGTAACAGGTAAAAGAAATCTACATATGATTGAATTTATTACCCCAAATTAACAAACTAGGGAACACATAAAAGTCCAGAGAAGCCTCTCTTAATTCAAACAGTCCTTTAGTTTTTAAGTATTTGAAGAGGACATAAATTAAGCTTTAGAAGGGGAAAAAAATTACTGGTACTGACAGCCTAGAAACTAAGATTAAAATTTTACTTGGCAGGGCTTCCCTGGTGGCGCAGTGGTTGAGAGTCTGCCTGCTGATGCGGGGGACGCGGGTTCGTGCCCCGGTCCGGGAAGATCCCACATGCCGCGGAGCGGTTGGGCCCGTGAGCCATGGCCGCTAAGCCTGCGCGTCCGGAGCCTGTGCTCCGCAATGGGAGAGGCCACAACAGTGAGAGGCCCGCGTACCGCAAAAAAATGAAATGAAATGAAATAAAATAAAATAAAATTTTACTTAGCAAAAGTGCATTCAATAAGTTTTTGAAACCCAACTCTGATCTCTCTGTTCCAACCCACCAAACCAAGTACTTTCTATTGGTTTGATGTTTTGAAGGTCAAAGTACAGAAAACATAGTAATATTATTTTTGCTTTACAACAATGGTAATGGTATCTTCTCTTTTCAAATGTTTTTATCTGCTTTCCTTAAACTGCCAAAACCCAAAAAGATAGTATCTTCCAGAGTTCAGCACTTTGAAAAAAGCTGAAAACATCCCAAGTTAAAAATAACGAAATTGTAAAATAATCGTTTCTTCTATTCTAAGATGTATATATTTTTTCATATCTTAATGTTTCTGAAAACTGCACACGTTTTCATGTATACATTTAATGTAGTAGTTTCTTTTTTCCTCCTAGAAGCTGTTTTAAACCAAGCGTGTGTCATAATTTTCTTAAAAAAAATGAAAAAAATTCTGCTTTAATTATAGTAACACAAAACATGCTTGAGGCAAGCCAGATTATACAGTACACTAGATATGCCTAAACAAAATTATTTTAGATCTGCAAAGTGTTATATAAAGTACCAAATATCTTGGTTCTCAAAAAATCAATTTTAGAAAGAGGGAAAGGAAGAAAGCAAACCTTCCCATTTTAGTTTCAAACATTCAGAATGTTACAGCTGTTATCTTACAGTGTTAATTTTCTTTATGCATATTTTCTCTGTACAACTAGTCTGTGAGGGTTGGAAGACATCACACACACACACACACACACACGGGGGTGGGAGTGCAACAAGAGCATGTACATGCCTATTATGTACCATTAATTTTCTGTGTGACGTTTTGGAGATATGTGTCTCCAAACAAAACTGCACTGGCAATACCAACAAAAAAGAATTAATAATATAGTTTAATACATGCTATAATAAAATTAAATACAGGGCATTATGGAGGCACACAGGAAAGGCGTCTAACCCTTCTTTGCATAAATGTGTATGTGTGTTACCAGGAAGGCTTCTGGGAGGAAATAACACCTACATTAATACCTGAAAAAGTAGAAAAAGCAATGTCCTTGGAAATACTGATGGGGATTTCTTTTATCTATAATGTTAAGTAATGAACTGAACATGGCAGGTGCTCGATAATACAGGATATAAGGCAGGTACTGTCCCTTTCTTTGGGGGGAGTTTGGAAGAACAGAGAGGAAGGAGGGGCAGGAGGAGAGGAAAAGGCCAATAGTGAGTATAAGAAAGTATAACTAAAAAGACCAAAGCAGGATAAGCCAATGAATAAAATGAACTCTGGTTTTGACATACTTAGTTCAAATCTGGAATTCAGCACTTACTAGCTATGTGATCTTGGGCAGATACCTGACTCTCTAAGTCTCAGCTTTCTTATCTGTAACCAGTAACAACCAACCATGAGACACTGTGAAGCTGAAATGGATAATATATATTTGTTTATCTGTCTAGCTGTCTAATTAGTTTCCACACTAGATTTTAAGCTCTAAACGACAGAGACTATGAATAATATCTTATGAATCACTGCCTAGCAAAATGCTTGGCATACAGCAGATGTTCACTACCATTAAAAATTTATTATAATTTCGACGACAAATAAACCATGACCTCAGCACACCATTATAACTAGTTTGATTATATTCTGAAGAGATCAAAGACTGATAACTGACTGGCTTTTTATTTCACTATAAAACACTAAAAGTTTTATTAATTATAAGAACCATAAAGTCTTCCAAATTTGAACAAACCAAACATTTAGACAAGCATGCCCCTGGAAATATTATGCAGTTAAAATCTATACTTCAAGGAGGTGTAAATACAATCTTTTCCTCTCTCTAAAGAAGTGTTTTCAACCAAGGGTGATTTGCCCCCCAGAGAACATGCAATAACGTCTGGAGACATTTTTGGTTGTTGTAACTGGGGATCTAGTGGGTAGAGTCCAGGCATGCTGCCAAACATCCTACAATGTACAGGACAGTTCCCACAGTAAAGAATTATCTGGTTCAAAATGTCAACAGTGTTGAGGTGGGGAGGGGTGGGCATGGAGTCAGAGAGTAGAAAGGTAGGCAAAGATATAAGATTGCCTGAACACTTATAAGTAGGTTAGGCTTAACATTATCAGAGTTCACGTCCATTATTACAACTTATTCTTTTTTTTTAATCAAGCTGTGATTTTTTTTTAAACATCTTTATTGGAGTATAATTGCTTTACAATGTTGTGTTAGTTTCTGCTGTATAACAAAGCAAATCAGCTATACTATACATATATCCCCATATCCCCTCCCTCTTGAGTCTCCCTCCCTCCCACCCTCCCTATCCCACCCCTCTAGGTGGTCACAAAGCACCGGGCTGATCTCCCTGGGCTATGCAGCTGTCAAGCTGTGATTTTTAAAGAGAGGCTTAAATTTGCTTTTTCTCAAATATACCCCAGATGGAGAATGATCTCTCTGAAAAAAAAAGCATTTTAAATGCTTAATTTCAAGACTTGCAAATGAAGTTCTAATATTTATCAGAGTAAGAATGCACAGCCACATCAAGCTGAATGGAAAAAAGATACATGTGGCTCACATTTCCTACTGTTTTATCAGTATATTGACTTTGAAAGTACAAAGCAGATTTAAACGATGTGTTCATTCATTCACATATGCATGGTTGAAGGAATATGTAGCACTTTGCCATTTCACTGCCTTTTTTTTGGTACTCTGCTATTTCTTTAATAGTAATCCCCATCACCACATTGTTTCTGATCTATGTTTCACAGCACATGTCCATTAATAATCTACTAAAAATTGTGAGGTGGTGCCACACGAAGTAATGACATAATGAAATCTAACTGATGGCAGTGAAAATTTTAACATTGGTTACTATCAGAAATGGAATCATTAGGTAGAAGTAGGTCTAGATGGTAACAAATCACAAACAGTTGATGTTATTATAATTTTTCTTGAGTACCTTTTGAAGTAACATCAGTCTTTGGTTTCAGATTTGAGAAAAGTAGTATTATCAAAATATAATAAAATAATTTAAAAATTTAATGAATAATTTTTGAAAGAGGTCTAATAAGAAATCCAATTCATGTAAAGCTATTGCTAGAGCTTGGCTGAGGTAATGCTTTGAGAGACTGTGTATGGGAAAAAAGTTCATCCTACTGGAAGAAATCTTTGGGTTTCTTTATTTCTGTATCATTAGAAAAAAATCTTATTCTACATTAAAATTCAAGAGCGGTTCCATAATTTTGACATATATGCAAATACTTTGAGTCTGAAAAGTATAATGAATCCCTTAACTGTCTACTAAAATCATTTTTTTGACAATCATCCAATTTATACAATAAGCAAATTCAATAGCTATAGTCCTTCAGAAAGACAATACCAGATTCATCTAAGCTGATATTTTACATTTGAAAGTGTGGTTAATTATCTGTGAATGTGCTACTTGTCCACATAACAATTTACTAAGTGACCATACCTCTTCAATACCAGCTATATTATTCACAGCCAGTTTTTTTAGAGAACTCTGAAGTTTTTTGTCATCAGCTGTAGCTGTTCTATGTACCACCTTCTTCTTTCTGCGCGCTGTACCCTGAAAGATAACCAAACAGAAGTGTTAGCGTGCCATGCATTTGACAACTGCAATCACTTGTCTTCCTTTACATAATATTCTAATATTCTAACATAATATTCATAATATTCACTCAAGAAACTGCCAACTTCGACTCAATAGTGAGGTGGTGCCACACACAGTAATGACATAATGAAGTCTAATGAATGATTAGATGATTAATAAGACTGTCAGCCTAACCCAGATTTTTGAAGGTCAGTTTCTAGCCAATTGTTCTTACTCTTTCCAATATCCAGCCTTTATCATTTTAACATTGTTTCAAGAAAATATGTTTCTAATAAAAAAAATTGTTTCTAATAAAAAATAATTTATAATTTCAAGATAATTTAGTGTGCTTTATATCAACTTTCAAACATTATAAGGAATGCTTTCTTTAACAGTGCCTACCACCCCCTGACAATAAACTCTAAAGATATTTCGAAACTTTGGAGATTATGACATAATTAAGAGTCAAAGGGCTTCCCTGGTGGCACAGTGGTTGAGAGTCCGCCTGCCGATGCAGGGGACACGGGTTCGTGCCCCGGTCCGGGAAGATCCCACATGCCGCAGAGCAGCTAGGCCCATGAGCCATGGCCGCTGAGCCTGCGTGTCCGGAGCCTGTGCTCCGCAACGGGAGAGGCCACAACAGTGAGAGGCCCGCGTACCGCAAAAAAAAAAAAAAAAAAAAAAAGAGTCAAATGCCTATTATGTGAGTGTTCTAGAGTCCTAGAACCCAGGAATGAAAAAGATCAAGTTCTTACTTCAAGGAGCACACATTACAGTGTGAAGGAAAAGTCAATAAACATATAAACAAATTACATCATTTCAAACAGGACAAGGGTATTAAGAAAAAAAATAACATAGTGACAATAATATCAGATGGGGGTAAAGCACTACTTTATTACAATGTTCAGGGAAGGCCCCTCTGAAGAGGTGACGTATGAGCTGAGATCCATGGGAAGACCTAGGGGAAGAGTGATCCAAGCAGAATGAAACTAGAGTGAACCTTTTATTTCTAGAGAAAGTAGGCCAGTATGGCTAAAGCAGAGTAAACAATGGGAAAGGAGGAGGAAAATGAAATCAGAAAGATCGGTAAGGGCCAGATCATGTGGCCTAGAATCCCATGGGCAGGAGTTGGACTTTATTCCAATTGCAATAGGAAGCCATTGGAAGGTTTTAAGCATGAAAATGACTGGATCTGATTTATAATTTTAAAAGATGACTGAGGTTGCTGTGGAAAATGAACTATAATGAAATCAATCAGGAAGCTACTGTAGCAGTCCTGATGAGAAATGAGGGTTGTGGCAGTGGAGGTGGTGAGAGCTCAGACTGTCAGAAGAACCAACAGGACTTGCTGATGGACTGGATATGGGATATGAGGGAAAAAAGGAATCTAGAATGATGTTTAGAATTTTGACCTGAGCAAATAGGTTGAAAATTATACTATTTACTGAGATAGGCAAAGTTCATTTCTAAATGGATACTTTGAAACTCTAAATACATTTTTTCCATTGAAAAACTATTTAAAACAATGAATTAAATTCCTGAGCCAATTTAAAAAAATGTAACCTAAAGCAGGGCTGAAACACTGCCAAGAGCAGTCTATATCTTGAGGCCTAAATCTTTCTGAGACCTGGCAGGAGTAAAGAAAAAGGAAAGGAGGTTTCAATCTCTGGGTAGCTCCTGCAGTATTACTCAGGCAATCAGGCTTATAGAGAGTAGGCAGGAGCCTCAGTCTCAGCAACTCTGGTGGGAGTAGAAGAGAGTCCTGTGGGTAGCAGCAGAGGTTGTAATGAAATCCAGTTAAAGGATGAACTAAGAGTGACTCTTTACATAGATGGCCATTTATTTATGATGTGTTCCTGACTCAGGGATAGCTCAATTGCTTGCTGGATACAACTCAAATGATCCTCACGCACCTCAAAGTCAACATGCCTAAAAGCTTATCAGTCCACCAAACTACTCTTCTTATATTTCCTAAGTTTTGTAGCTCTAAAACCAGAAATTTGGACGTCATCCCAGAATCCTCTCACCCATTCATCCCCCATATTCTATTGGTCATTAAATTGTGTCATATCCAGTCCCTGAATTTGTGTCCCACATACTACAGCAGTAGCTTCTCGATTGTTCTCCTCTATGCCAAACTTGTTTTATTTCATTTTCCACAATGCTGGCAGCTACCTTTTAAAATGACTGTTATTTCCTTCTTAAAATTCTACAGTAGTTTACTGTTGCTCTTGCCTATAGGATAAAATCTGAATCTCCCTAGTATGGCATACAAAACTATGATCTAACCCTAAATTACCTGGTTGTTTCATTTGCTACCATACTTTATCCATTATTTACTCTAAACTCTAGCTATAACAAACTAAAGCAAGCTGTTCCATTAAGCACCATGCTATCTCAGCATCCTATGGGCCTTTGCATGTGTGAGAACGACAATCCCCCCCTTCACCCTACCCACTTATCCTTGCACCTGTTCTTGTTTATTCTTCAGATCTCAGCTCAGTGATGATGTCCTTATCTCTCCTAGGCAGGAGCACCTTGTACTTCATTTTAACATTTACTATTCTGTAGTGGAATTGTATGTCTCTCTTCCAAGCTGAACTGTGTCAAGAGCAGGAAACCTTGACTTATTTATGTACTGTGTGCTTGGCCCACAGTACATTCTCAATAAACCAGCTGAATGAATGTGCCAACTATCTGGTTTAAAATATATAATAGTGATGTGCTGCATCAAGTTCTTAAGGTATATTCTATGGTTCTTGAATATTCCTAGTTTTTGCATTGGTACATTACATTACACTTGCTGCTACAATGTGACTAGTACTTTGGTTATAGGAATGTGTTAATATGACTCCAGAGTCATATAACTGTATCACTATGAAAGAAGGAGAAAGTACTAGTTGCTTCTCCCCTTCCCGCTCTCCTGTCCCCATCCCCAGAAACTGTGGTTATCATCAAAGTAAATGACACAGTGGGGCTGCTACATAGTGTCCTACCTTCCCCCTCCCTAGGTCTGAGGTAAATACTATTCATGCTTTTCCTTTTACAAAGATTGTATTGGGCAGAGATAAAGGTAGAATATTCTTCTTGAGCCTGAGGCTGGAGCTGAAGGGAATCAAAGATTTTCAGTGTTCAGAACTAGATCATCCTTAGGCTTCAAAGTACATGGGAAAAGAATGCTTATGTTCATATTCACCAACATAGACAAATAGGTAGGAATTTGGGAGGAAAACCTAGCAATGAACAATGTACCATCATCAACTTAAGCATGCCCCATTGTACACCTAACTGAAGCAGTAGGGGCATCCAGTCAAGATAACCTTAATATCTGGGATGCCCTGACGGTGAGTCTAACATAATAGCTGTCATTTATTAAGTGTTTAGTCTGTGCCAGACACCGTTTTAGGTGTTTTAGAAATATTACTCTATCTTTAGAAGCATCTTATGTAGGATTACTTTTGTTTTGCAGATGCGAAAATGGAAGCTTAATAAGGTTGGTTAACTTGTTCATCTCATATAACCACCAGATGTTAAGAAGACTCAAAGGTGGCTATTTCAATTGCACCATCAGAGAGAGAGATCTTCTAATTACCTATTTTAGATCTAGACAAATTATTTTCAAATTGGAATGTGGTTTAATCTTGATTGTTTAAAAGATTTTAGATTTTCAATGACCACAAATCCAAAATAATGACACTATCTGGTAATACATTCTCCTATCAGTTTTTCTTATGCCACACTCACCTTGCCCCCTATCCGGACCTGAGCCTGAAGTTTGGCTAACTTTTCTTGATTCATGCTGTTGGTAAATCTAGGGGGGGAAAAATAAATTTGTTAAAGTCACTGTTTTATTTACCAAAACAAAATAACTGTTTATACAACAGTACCTTCTGGTTCACTGAACCTGTAATATGCATCACCACCACAATCATATTGTCTATATTCTTAAAAATATTAATAACTTGTCCTAGCTTCATAAGCCAGACAGTAAAAAATCCAAAATTAAATAATACCAAGAGGGAGCTGAATTTACAAACAGAAAATAGAATGGGATTCAAAGTTACCTATTCGAAGATCCCTCCTTAAAAGCATGATTCAGTACTTTGGCATTCAATAAAACCTAACCAATTATGAAATCTCTGCAAGTCAGTTTTTCCCCCAAAGATTTTCACAGCAGAGAGCTGTTACCAAATTAGCACAACCTTTAAGTAAACATTTTTCTCTCAAATCACATTTTGTATTTCTTTAAACCATAAATAGAAGACAAAAAAAAAAGAAAGAAAAAAAGAGAAAAGCAAAGAAATCTGGACAAAGAAAAAAATACAACAATAGGCTGTGTAGCTGTCAAGATGTGAGGTAGTCACGTCCTCTATTCAAGGTCAGGTGGTATGTTAATAATAGGAAAAGAGAACCAGATTTTCAGACATTCAATGCTTCTGCAGCACTTTCCACGGAGTTCATTCAATACCTTGCACTAATATAATATGTCATACTTGTCAAGATATTCTTGCATATAAGGTAAAATGCCTCCTTGCACAATTTGACAAAAACCTATCTCTGCTACATTGATGCTAAATTTTGTGGGGAGGAGGGGAAGAGGAAACTCTTAAAAATAAACTTTTAAAGGCTAATCTTGATTTTGAAAACTCTAAGAGCATTATACAGTCATGAATCCTACTCTGGTCAGTCCTTTCCTACTAAGGAAAAAAGTTCTTCAGTTTATAATGGGCCATAACATTCCACACTATGTAAACAAATAAAAGCCAATGTTAAAAGTCTTGTTTTACTTGTTCTTGGATCAACAGATCATTACTGAGATATGAGAGAGGGAATAAAGGATAAGGGTGTTGTCAAAACTTTTTGGCTGATTCTCTAAACTCTTTATAATCATCATTCAGATGAAAAAGCTACTGTTTTCTTCATTTCAGAGATGAAAGAGAATCAAAGATTATATAAGTACTAATCGTTCTGTACTCTGACACTGTACTTAGGCACTAACCTGTATATCTCTCTGCTTTAAGGCCAAAGTCCAGTTCCTAAATAATATTTAGAATTTATGATTTCTCAGTCTTTACTCAGTACTGTATCACAATGCTCAAGCAGCTAAAACACTCTTTCATAGGAGCGAGTGTGATTAGAGTACAAAATCAGGAGACTTAGGTGTGTGGCAATCTCAACTCTGCCACAGACTTAAATCTGCTGATGTAAATCCCAATCTCTACATTCAATATCTACAGAAAAGGACCAATATTCACTACTCTCAAAGGAATGTGGCCACGAAGGTGTAGTGAACTAACAAAGAGCCTAAGGAATTTTTTACAAAAAAAAGGGGATAAGTGAAAATATTAGAACCAGACACAGGGTAAACCTTTTGGGACTCTTCGGCATTTTGAAGTAACAATCTCCAAGAGAAGAGGTGGAAGCCAAAATAGAGTCCTGACTTGTTTGAAACAAAGCAAGGACAAAATTAACTCTTTATATCAATGTGTAGACAAGAAAGAACAGAGTCCATTCCAGATAATCAGTATAACAGAAAACTTGTTCCCAAGGAGTACCTCAGAGAAAAAGCATTTTAGGGAGGTTGGAAGCTCAAGGTTGGTAGGGGAGGAAGAAGAGTGGTCCTTTGTCTACTAGCAGGTTGGGGTGCATGGAATTCAAGTAGGAAATTAGATTGGACTCAGTCTATGAGAGAAGAGATTTCAAGCTCAGAATTTGGAACAGACCTCAAAGATCACCTGCTTTAACTCCCTATTCCTCAATCAACCTTCATTTTATTGTACGCATTATTTCTGTCTTGTACATGTGGCCATCTCAAATACTTGCAAGCAGCAGCAGGGTATAAATTATAAATAAATAAAAGTTCACCTCCCTCCCAATTTAATAGATTTGGAAATGAGGGCCCAGAAGGGAGAAGTCACTTCCTAGGCCCAAAAGGAAGAAGTAACTTCCTAAGGCCATATGATTAGTGAGTTCTTCCTTGGGGATCCTAGGATCTTCTAGCCCTTTCCTCAAGGAATCACGAAAAGATGCAAATAATGAGGTTATAATCAACATTTATTGAGTGCCTAAGGTCCAAGCATTATGGTGGGCACTTTCACATACACCATGTTCACAAAGAGATAAAATAATTTCAATCTTTAATCCTGACTTTTTATTTTGTGGGTTACTCTGTCTAATAAGAGAGGCACAGGCTTTGGAATCAGAAAGATCAAGTTTCCACCACTTAGGGCTTCAGAACGGTATTTTACTTCTCTTAACTTCTATCCCTTCCGTATTAGAAACAGTGTAACACCACATACTTCACAGAGTTGTTTTAAGAGTTAAAGATTAAGGTATCAAGCACAGGGTATGGCTCACAGCAGATACTCAGAAACTGGTAACTATTGTTACCATTCCCTAAGGGACAGATCTGGTAGAGTGAAAGAACGTGGGAACGGAAGTTGAAACCTCCATTCACGAGCTGTGTAACACTGCCCGTCGGTCAATCATCAACTTCCTGACAGCCTACTATGCACCAGGCAGTGTTATAGGGCTATAAAAATGGGCAAAGCAATGTCTCAGAGAGGGTGGCAGACTTTAAACAAACACTGCCATTACGAGGTGAAGAGCGCTGCAACGGAATTCGGTCTCCAGCGCTCGGGGGCGGGGGCTGCTAGCCTCAGTTTCTCTATCTGTCTAGTGGGAGGATCAAACGAGATGACAGCAGATAGGCTGTATAAAGCTCACAGCATTATTGTTGTGAATAATGAAGAATAACAGGACAGAGGCGGGGGACCACCTGCCTCCTGGGACTGGATCTGGGCGGCAACAGCGCAGGCCCGCTCGCCCACAGAAAGCGGTGGTGCTGGGGACCTTCCCTCAGGTGCCGACCCCCAGCTGCGCCGCCGGTAACCGAGAGGCCAAGCCAGCCGCCTCCGCCCCCACTCGGCGCGCCACAGCGGAAGTGGCAGCCCCAGCAGTTGGCGGGTGTCGGCAGAAAAGGGCGGGGGGAGATCGTGCGCAGCGGCCTAAGGCCGTGGAGTGGCGGGACCGCCGGGGGTCTCACCTGAAGCAAGGAGGGTCCTCCAACACCAGCACGCGGCAAGAGCAAGATGGCTACCTCAGTCGAGACAGAGAAAGACGAAGGCGGCCGCGGCGGCGGGAGTCGGTCCCACGTGACACATCCGTCCCCGCCTCTCTCTCACCAGAGCAACCTATCCCGGGAGCCCATATACGAACTACAAAGCCCAGGCTGCTCTGCGCCTCCCAATAGAAAAGCGGCAGGTGCAGGTGGCCGCGCTGCATCCCGGAGCTTGCAGTCTCCCTGGTGTTCCATTGTGTCCGTGCCTGCAGTTTGTAGGGAGCCTAATAAAAGGGCTGTGTGTATTTTTGTTTGGGTGTCTACTTTCGCCGGATGTCTTTCACTAGGAATTAAGTACGCACTGTCGAACTTAACTAGTGCGGACTCACGAGTGTGCAGACTCAACTAGTCTCCACTCAGGAGACACGGGAAATTTTGACCTGTTTGTTATGCATCAGAGAGGAAAACTGAGAAATACTTAACCCACGAATTTTAAAAACAACAAAAACAAATAGATTTAACCAGAAGAAGCTTTACACTTTAAGTGCCTGCAGTAACTTATGTCTTGGTGCCCTGAAGAGCTAGGTCAATTTTGCAATGAGAGGTTCCAAGTTTGGTTTTCTCAGAGCTTGCATCAGTTGATTGCATCATCCCTGAGTGGAAGAATTTGGGTTACAAGGAAAAATAAGGTGCAGTGCTTCTTCTCCAGCAGGAAGGGGCATGCTTGCAGGCACGAGACCATGCACCGCAGAACAGACTCGCCAGGTCTCTTCGAGACTCGAGCAGGAACCTAAGAATGAAATCCGGATGTCTGCCTTTTATTTATTTGCGAAGGGGGAGGGGGGGACCCGAAGCCAATGGGCACCCCGCCCACTGTTGGGTGCTGCTGACTTCACAGATCAATAATTTGCGTAGTGAATATTAAGTTAGCGGTTTTTTGGGGGAGGGGCTAGCCCGCAGGCGGACGCAAGCAACGGATGCAAGCAGCAACGGTTCTCCCGAGCCTCCTCCCCACCCCCCACTATCTCGGCCCATCTTTTCTCTCGGTACTCGGACTGAAAGTCCGGAACCTGGGGAAGCAACTAACGCTCAAAAGCAGCCCCCGCAGCCTTCTTCGTGATCTGCACCTTTAAACTCTCACTCCGTCCCAAACCGGACCCCGGAGGCACCACCCACATCCGTCTAACATCACTTCCTTCAGGGTCAGAAAAAAAAAAAAAAAAAATCTGGGAACAGGAGCGGATGGGCTGAGCAGCACTTGGGAAACCGCGCGGACTTTCTGCTAGGACTCGGGCCCTACGTCTGCTCAACCCCGTGACTCCGCGCACCTACCACCATGGAGCTGCGGCCTCGTCTCGGAGCCACCTGTTTGCTGGGCTTCAGTTTCCTGCTCCTCGTCACCTCTTCTGATGGACATAATGGGCTTGGAAAGGGTCAGACCGCGTTCTTATCTTAATCTTTACTTATCCTGGGCCCCAGCCCGGGACAACCCTCTTCTTGTTCTAACATGATCCCTTTCTCATTTTATCTCTGTGGCCACGCTAGATTTCTTTTTATCCTCTCGAACTGCTCCTGGAATTTGGGGTGAGGAGTAGCGGGTCTGGGGAATGTTGAGATGGGGAAGTTTTACTTGAGGCCTCCCTGAATTCTTGGGTTGGGGTAAGGAATTTCCCTTATGTTAGGAAAAGCATGTTTAAGAGACCAGCATAGTGTCTAGCACTTGGTAGGCCCTCAGGCACCGTTACCTTCCCTCCTGGGAGAAATAGGACCTTTGGGGATCTGTGTATTTAGACCCTTGCCCTGGGTCTGAAGAGTCCCCTCCTCATCTCTTCTTTTAAGAGCTAGGTTACTGCTTCCTTACCTTGGAGCGAACAGCACCTATATCCTAGGGAGGGGTGACTGGCACAAAAGGAAGGGCCAGATGAAGGGTCAAAGGTCTGATGTTAGAAACCGCAATGAAGAGTAGCCCCCCCGCTCGCCGCAACTAGAGAAAGCCCGCACACAGAAACGAAGACCCAATGCAGCCTATATATATATATATATATATATATATATATATATATATATATATATATACACACACATATAAAAGACTCAGTTCATTTTGGGGAAAATGTCTGCCCAACACCCTGGTTGGAATAACCATAGTTATTTGGTGGCAAGCTCAGCTTGCAGCTCAATCATACAAGAGCTTTTTCCCTCAAAACAACCAGGGAACTTTGGCGAACAGTAGAAGGTCACCAACAGTTGTTCTTGGTTCCTTGGTGTGGTTCAGTAGGTGTGTCTGAAGAAACTGAGTTTTTCTGAAGAGTGAGGGGGCAGTGGTTATGAATGGAGAATAAGAGGTGTGACCCCCTACTCCATCCATCCCATTACCTACATCTTTATTGGAACTCAGGGTTTTATGCTTTTTCTAAGTGGTTGTGTGGTAGCATGCATTCCCCTCCCTTTCCTTTTTTTTTTGTAGTGACATTGCTGTATGGAATGTCTCTGCTGCAATCCTGCTGTTGTTAATTGTGTTTTATCCTCCCTATTTGCACATTTATTGGTGGGTGATGAGATTGGGTGGACGTTCAGTGTGCCTGAATGCAGTCAGTCCTTCATTCAGTAAATAATTTTTGATCACCAACCGTATTACAGGCATGGTCCTAGGCACTAGGGATATATCAATGGATAGGACAGACAAGGTTCCGCTCTCACAAAACTTATATTCAATTCAGAGAGACAGAGAGTAGATACATGAACAAATTAATAGGCAAGATAATTTCAGCTAGGGATGAGTTCTAGGAAGAAAATGGAACTGATGGAGTAGAAAGGCTGGGGAAGGATGAGGGAGCTGGCATTACTTGAGCTAGGAAGGTCAGGGGAGACTTCTCTGAGAAGGTGACATGTGGGTTTCCATCTCAACGATGAAACTGCACAGTGAATTCTGTTGAGCCAGAATGTTTTAAGTACTGACAGTCCCATTTTAAAGCAGATTATTGTATATTTAGTGTAAAATTGTACTGAAGGAGACAGAAGAGTATAGTGTTAGGAGTGTGGGTTTAGATTTGAGTTTTAATTTATTCTGCCACTAACCAGCTGAGAGGCCGATGGCAAGTTGCTAAACTTCTCAAAGCTCAGTTCCTCATCTGCAAAAGGGGCAGAATAATAACTACCTGAGACACGCAACAAATAATTTACCCTGGTCCAGTATACTGTGTTAGGTGTAGGCAATACCTTGGAGTCATATATTCAGTATTCCTTGTTAGACATTAAGCTCTGTGTGGTTGTTCCAGTTACCATTGCTGCATTATAAACCACCCCCAAATTCAGTGGTGTAAAGAAATCATTTTATTATGCTCACGATTCTGTGGGCTAGGAATTCAAACAAGGCACAGTGGGGAAGGTATATGTCTTGGATCCAAGTCTGGGGCCTCAGCTGAGCTGGTTACTTCTACGTGTGGTCTGTCTTCATGGGCTAGTGTGGGCCTCCTCACCATATGACAGCTAGATTCCAAGAGTGAGTGCCCTAAGAGAACAAGGTGAAAATGCATGGCATTTTTATCATCTAGCTGTACAAGTCAAATAGCATCACTTCCACTGTACTCTGTGGGCATGTTCAAGGGCAAGGGAAATTAAGCACACCCCCTCCATCCCCCATGGGAGGAATGTTGAGGTCCCATTGTAAAAAGAGCATGTGGAATGGGAGATATTGTTGCAGCCATCTTTGGAAAGTACAGACTGCCCCAGTAAGGTAGGACCATTTCTGTCTTATTATTCGTGCCCAGGAATATTTGTTGAAAGAAAAAATGAATGGTACACATGATCGTTGAGATTCCTGTCTTTTTCAGCTCACAGTCTGAAGACTGTCAGGACAAGTAAGCAGACAATTACATGATACTGTGATATGTACTGTAAGCAGGGAAATAGCAGGTAACTTAGGAGCATATAGAAGGGCAACCTTGGTTGGGGGGGGGGCTGTGTTGTGAGGATTAAACAAAAAAACAAAAGGTATTTAATATGTGTCACAAACTTAGAAAAGTGTTTATTTAATGTTTATTATTATATCCTCCCAAAGAAGAATATTGAATTGTTCCTGAAAGGAATTAATAATATTTCAAACTGTTTTTGTTTGTTTGTTTTTATTTTTTTGTATCTTGTGAGTGTGGTTTCTTGGAAAATAGATTACAGCTCACCACCCACCTCCCAAAAAAGTGCTACCTGGAGCAGTGATGAGTAAGATTTCTTCCCAGATGTTTAAGTAGTTTTGACTCTTTCCAGAAGATGGCCTGGTGGTTTGCAGAGAGGAGAGATGGAATGACCCTAGTGTTTTCATTAAGAAGAGGAAGTACTGTGGTGTGGTGTGAGCACTGGATAGAAATCAGGAGGCCTGAGTTTTAATCCTGGTCAGACTCTATAGCCAGCTCTCGTCTTCCCTGGGGATCATTTATTACATGAGAGAGCTGGAACTAGAAATGATTCCTAAGAGTCCTTCCAGCTCTAACATCCTAGAGTTCTAAAATAGTTTTGTTGTTTTCCGTGTGCTAAAAATTTGGAATATGTATCACCTGTGGGGAGGAGTGTAATGATTAACATTTACTGTATATTTGCAGTATTCCAGGAACCGTTCTGTGCATTTTTCTTGTATTGACTGGTTTAATCCTCATAATAACCCTCTAAGATAGATAATATATTTTTTTCCTTGTGAAGTTGACATTTTATTAAATAAATATTTTCATTCATTAAGATATTATATTTTCAATATTTTATTACAGTAGTTTTCAAACACATAGCAAAGTTGAAAGAATTTCGCAGTAGACCCCCTTATGTCTACCTCCCAGGTCTACCACTGATGTCTGACTATCCTTGTCCTATCATGTCTCTCTCCACGTAGTCATCTATCCTTGTGTAAATCCATTTTTTTCTTACAGCATAGATAATATTTTTTCATCATTATCCCCATTTCACAGATGAAGAACCTAAAATGGGACACAGGAGTCACATAGCTAGTAAGTGGACCAGCTGAGATACGAATTCCAGAGCTTCTGTTCTCAGCAATATACCACTCCTGCTCAGAATGCAGAAACTCCTTTGAAAACTTTAAAGGAGAAATGAGAAAGTTTTCAGTGGGGGCGGTTCATGTGCTCTCCTGCCTGAAACAGAAATGGATGGCTTTGTCAAGTCTCAAATGCAAATTTGGCACTGACACATATGGAATGTTTACCTTCCATACTGTGAACTATTCACAGTCGCAACAGCCCTATGGGACAAATATTTCTGTTAGTCATATTTTGCATACGGGAAAACAGCAAGTGGCTAAACTAGGTCTGTTTGATGCAGACAGACTTCATTTAGCCACTGTGTTATTCCACCTCTTAGGTACAGTGTTCCCTGTTTCAGAGACTTGGCTGCCAGTTCTGACACTTAACCTTTTGTTTTGTCAGCTGGGAGAGGGTGGATAATACTTTTCTGATGTCCTTAGCTTACACTCGTGAAAACAATTTGAGCATGAAGGGCTTGGGAATTCTGATGTAAATGCTGTGTTTGGAAATTGTCACTTTCCCTTTTTTCCCCCTTTTAAATTAATGTTTTAGGGCAGGAGCTGCTAATATGGGAGCTTTCAGCTCACTCTGCAGATAACTGGAGTAAATAAAGTGTCTGTGCAGGTGATACTTTAGGAAATTGGACTGTCTTCAGATGTTCCACGTTGGCATGGGTGTGAGTGTGGGTGTTATTGGGGAGTAGGTAGCAACACAGTAAGCACTGTACCTTTTCAAGTTGCTTTTGAAGGGAAACATAAGGACCCAGGTTTTCCAGACCTGAAGTCTGTGTTTTCATTCTGCTTTGGTGAAGCCACATTCCTTTATTCCTTTATTCATTTTTATCTTTGCTAGAGAGTCAGTGAAGTATCGTGAGCAAACTACAGACTCTGGAACACCACCACGTAGGTTCTAATCCCAGCTCTGGCACTTACTAGCACTGTAGCCTTGGGCAAGCTATTTAACTTCACCTTCCATATCTGTAAAATGAAGACAATTAAGTTTCTACCTCATAAGTTTACTGTGAGGATTAAATAATACATGTAAAAGCATGAACAACAATGGCTGGCATATAATAAATGGCATATAAGTGTTAGTCATTAATGCTATTATATTATCGTAATTATAACATAGACTAAGCACTCAAAAAATGATGGTGCTGATTATTACTCGTGAAAAATTCCAATGTACTTTTTAATACGAATTTTCAAAGAAATTTTATACACGTAGTGAACTGTTTCAAATTATACCTCTAGACTTACTCGTAGGGATAATGCAGTAGGGCAGCCAGGGGCACTGGAAAAGCATTTTAATTAGGAATCAGACTAAATTCTGGTTGTGGCTTCCTTTGTGGTCTTGGGTAACCTCTTCTGTTTTCCAGGCCTTTGTAATATGAGAGGATTAGACTGATCTCTAAGTTTGTGCTGTCCGATAAAGTAGCACTAGGAATATGTCACTCTTAATTTTTTTTTAATTTTTAAATTAATTAAAATTAAATTAAAAAATTCAGCACCTCTGTTGCATTAGCCATGTTTCAAGTACTCAACAGCTAATAGCTACCATATTGAACAGTGCAGCTATAGAAATTTCCATCACTGGAGAAAGTTCAATTGAACAGCCCTGCCCTAGGCTCTCTCTTAGCAATAACCTCCTATGGCTGTAAGCTTTGTCAGCTAGCTTCTGAGTAGTCCATGTTTATGGAGAAATTTTATTTTGCCTGGTAGTAATCTAGCTTCCCTGACTTTCTTTTGGCTGACATTTGCCTGGGATATATTTTTCAATCATTTTACTTTTGACTTTTACAAGTCCTTCTGTCTTAGGTGTTCTTGTAAACATAGAGGTAGTTTCTTTTTGTTTTTTTTTTAACCAAAATCTGACAAATTCTGTCTTTTAACTTTAACTGGCAAGTTTAGTTCACTTATGTTTGTGGTGATTATTGACAGAGCTGGTCTTATTTCTCTCATCCAATTTCCGTTGCTACTGTTTTTTCTATCCTTATTTGCTCTTTTTTGCCCTTTCATTGGGGGTTGAGTATTTGCTGGTTCTTATCTTGCTTTATCTCCTTTATGAGTTTGGAAGTTGGCACTCTAGTTCTGTTCTTTTAGTGGTTACTTTTGAAATTTTACTCGCATATTTAACAAAATCTAACATTAATATTTTAACCCCCCAATGGTTAGTGGGCCTTAGAACATTTTAACTTCAGTCTCTTCCTCTTTCCTTATAAGCTGTTGTTGTCCAATATTTTAGTTCTCTCTCCTTTTTTAACTCTATAAATTAAGCATTAAATTTTTATACAGATAATATTTAGATTTATCTACATGTTTACCAGTTAATTTGCTCACTGTTCCTTGTATTTAGGCTTTCTTCTGGAATCACTTCTTTCCTGAAACATGCCTTTTATCACTTAGTTTCTCTGGTTTTCTCCCAGAGGACTATTTCCTATTTACTTTTGTGTCTTCAAACCTCCAATACTTCCTCCACAGTCCTTGCTTTCAGCCAGTCACCACGCTTCCTATTTAACAGAAGGTAGAAGGACTCGGAAGAGACCTTTCAAAAATAGTCACCACGAGATTTACCTACCTTCTAGCACCAGTATCCATATATCCTTCCTTTCCTGTCTTTACTGGATGAGCTATCAGGGCTCCTAGCAAAGGCTAATCCCTCTACTTGAGTACTAAATCCCATCTCCTTTCATCTACTCAAGATATTTTCGACTCTCCCTTTTAGTCCTGTATCATCAGTTTTCCTACCTTTATTATATCATTTCTATCAGCTTTCAACATCCTATACTTTCCTCCATATTGAATAAAAACCTTTCATGGACTCACAGCTGCCTCTAGCAATTGCCCCTGTACAGCAAAATTCTTTAAGAGAGTTGTGTGTACTTGTTCTCTAATTCTTCCCCTGGGCTGTCTTGATCTGGCTCTAATCATCTTTTCATCCTCGCTCCTCTATTGAAACTGGTCTTGTCAAGGTCAGCATTATTCTCCACTTGTTAAATCCAGTGGTCATTTCTGATTTAATAGGAGCATTGGTGTCAGTGGATCATCCTTCCTTCTTGAAACATCTTGGAAACACTTGGCTTCTGGGATTGCATGTGCTGCTGGTTTTCTGCTGATCTCACTGGTAGTTCTTTTCCACATCTTTGGCTGGTTCTTCTTTATCTCCCTTAACCTGGGAGTGCTCCAGGTCTCCTGGACTCCCTCTTCATCTACACTCACTCCCATGGTGATCTTATTCAGTCTTAAGCTTTAAATAACATCCGTATGCTGATAATTGTCCCTTGAATTCCGGGCTCAGATATTCAGTTGCTTATTCAGCATCTCTACTTAGATGTCTAGTAAGCATCTCAAAATGAACATTTCCAAATCCAAGCTCTTTAATGTTCCTTTCTAAAACTCACTCCACCTACTCTCTTTCCCATCTCTATTAATGATAACTCCATTCTTCTAGTTGCCCAGGCCAAAAACCTTAGAGTCATTCTTAACTTCTCTCACCCCATATCCAGAACAAAATCCTTTTGCCTTTACCTTCAAAATATGTCCAGAATCTGATAGGATCTACTCCCTCTACCACCACAGTTGGTCCAAACCACTGTCATTGCATGATTGGATTATTGCAATAACCACTTTCCCAGTCTCTTTTGTTTTTGCCTTTCTCTCCTGTATTAGTTTGCTAGGGCTGCAATAACAAAGCACCACAAACTGAGTGGCTTAAACAACAGAAACTTATTGTCTCACAGTTCTGGAGACTAGAAGTTCAAAATCAAGGTATTGGCAGTATCGGTTCTTTCTAAAGGCTGAGGGAAGGGTCTGTGCCAGGCCTGTCTCCTTATAGATGGCTGGGTTCTCTCCCTGTGTGAATATCTGTGTCCACATTTCCCTTTTTTATATGGACACCGTATTGGATTAGGTCTCACCCTGATGACCTCATTTTAACTTGATTACCTCTATAAAGATCCTATTTCCAAATAAGGTCACAATATGAGGTACTGGGGATTAAGACTCCAACATATCATTTTTGGAGGGACACAGTTCAACCCATAGCACTTCCTTTAGTCTGTTTTCATCACAGAAGCTAGAGCAATCATGTTAAAACAAATCACATCATGTTACCATTGATACTTTGCTCAAAACCCACTAAGAGCTTAGTAAAAGCAAGAATCTTTATAGTGGCCTATCAGGCCCTGCATTGTCTACTCCCTCCCTTGCCTCTTTGTCCTTACCTCCTTCTGCTTTGAAGGACAGCATTGTTTAGTGCTTAAAAGTAAGGAGTCTGGACCCTGAGTGCATAGGTTCAGTTTCCAGCTCTGATGCTCATTAGCTGTGTGAACTTGGGAAAGTTACTTAAACTTTGTGCCTTGGTTTTCTCATGTGTAAAATGGTATTAATAAGAGTACCTACCTCTAGGGTTGTTATGAAGATCAATATTGGTATAGTACTTAGAATAGTGCCTGGTATATTAATAGCAAATACTTGTAGCAATTCTCCAGTCTTAGACACTGTTCTAAATTCTTTTTGTTGTTGTTGTTGTTATATTCATTCATTTCTTTTAGTTTTTAGATTCCACATATAAGTGAAAACATACAGTATTTTTTAAAAATTTTTTTTAACATACAGTATTTGTCTTTCTGTGTCTGACTTATTTCACTTAGCATAATACCCTCCAGATCCATCCATGTTGGTGCAAATGGCAAAATTTTATTCTTTTTTATGGCTGAGTAATATTCCATTATATATATATAAAGTATATATTATATGTATATATAATGTTTTTTTCTTTTTGGCCACACTGCGTGCCTTGTGGGATCTTAGTTCTCTGACCAGGGATTGAACCTGGGCCACCATAGTGAAGGTGCTGAGTCCTAATGACTGGGAATTCCCCTGTATATACCACATCTTCTTCATCCATTCATCTGTTGATGGACATTTAGGTTGCTTTCATATCTTGGCTGTTGGTAAATAATGCTGCTATGAACATTGGGATGCATGTATCTTTTTGAATTAGTTTTCGATTTTTTCCAGATATATACTCAGGAGTGGAATTACTGGATCACATAGTAGTTCTATTTTTCATTTTTAAAGGAACCTCCATACTGTTTTCCACAGTGACTGTGCCAATTTACATTCCCACCAACAGTGTGCAAGGGCTCTCTTTTTTCTATATCTTCTCCAACATCTATTATTTGTTGTCTTTTTCAAGATAGCCATTCTGAAAGCTGTGAGGTGATATCTCATTGTGGTTTTGATTTACATTTCCCTAATGACTAGTGATGTTGAGTATTTTTTCATGTGCCTATTGGCCATTTCTATGTCTTCTTTGAAAAAATGTCTATTCAAATCCTCTGCCTATTTTTTAATTGGGTTGTTGGTTTTTTTAATATTGAGCTGTATGAGATGTTTATATATTTTTGGATATTAACCCCTTATAGGTCATATTATTTGCAATTTTTTTTTTCCATTTTGGTAGGTTGTCTTTTTGTTTTGTCAGTGGTTCCCTTTGCTGTGCAAAAGCATTTAAGTTTAATAAGGTCCCATTTGTTCCTTTTTGCTTTCATTTCTTTTGCCTTAGGAGACTGATACAAAAAAATATTGCTACGATTTATGTCAAAGAGTGTTCTACCTATGTTCCCTTCTAGGAGTTTTATGGTTTCAGGTCTTACACTTAGGTCTTTTTTAAATTAATTAATTAATTAATTTTACTTTTGGCTGTGTTGGGTCTTTGCTGCTGCTTGTGGGCTTTCTCTAGTTGCAGTGAGCGGGGGCTACTCTTCGTTGCAGTGTGAGGGCTTCTCATTGTGGTGGCTTCTCTTGTTGCAGAGCACGGGCTCTAGGCATGTGGGCTTCAGTAGTTGTGGCGCATGGGCTTAATTGCTCCATGGCATATGGAATCTTCCCGGACCAGGGCTCGAACCTGTGTCCCCTGCCTTGGCAGGCAGATTCTTGACTACTGCACCACCAGGGAAGTCCATCATTATTTAATTTAATCTCCTTAAAAACTGAATTAGGCGATATTATCTCCATTTTACAGGTATGAAAACTGAGGCTTGAGGTATAGGACTGTCCATGGTCCCATACACCTAGAAAGCAGTGGATTTGGGACTTGAATACCATGCTTTTGACAAAGGAAAGCCTTTTTTTATGAGTATCTTGTGAACATGCCACATTTCTTTCTTGGGTCTTTGCCCTTTGTTCATGTGTGAATGTTTATGAGGCTCTTTTCTTCCAGGTTTTGGAGATCACATTCATTGGAGGACACTAGAAGATGGGAAGAAAGAAGCAGCTGCCAGGTACAAGATATGGTTTTAGGTTACTTATGGTGGTAAAACACTTTCCAGCCATCAACTTAGCATTAATTTCAGGTGAAGGATTATGCCAAGGCAGAGCAATGGCGGGGCTGCCTGATAACAACAAAAATAATAATACTACCTAACATTTATTAAGTGCTTACTATGCACCAGACATTGAATTATGTGAATTAACTCATTTAATTCTCACAACAACTCTTTTGAGGTGGGTACTGTTGTTATCTTCATTTTACAGATGAGAAAACTAAGGCATAGATCAGTTAAATAACTTGCCCAAGATCACACAGCTAGTTAAGTGGTGGAGCCAAGATCTGGACCCAGACACTCTGGCTTCAGAGCCTACACTCAACCAGTAAGCCATACTGCCTAATAGTCTCAAGTTGAATAGTCTTAAGTTCCAAGTAGGTTTAGTCTATTCACAGAAGACTTATACAAAGGAGGAGGAAAAGGCAGAACAGGGGAGGAAAGGCTAAACATCGATCTGAGTGCTTTATATTCATTAATTTATTTAATCCTCACAACCTATGAGGTTGGTTCAGCCTGTGAAATAAGAACCATTGTTATTATTTTACAGGAGAGGAAATTTAGATACACAATGGTTACATAACTTGACAATAGTTTACACAGCTAGTAAGTAAGTAGCAGAGCCAAGACTTGAACATTCTCTACTATACTGTACTGGAGAGATATAAAGATACAATGTATGTGCACTTCCTTTATACACACACATCCTTGCACAGAAATACTCACACTTCTGCACCTACCAAACTGTAGTGCTTGCTTTTGCTAGAACAGATCCTACAGCTTCATGGCTCTGAGCCTCATACCTTCTGCAGGAGTAGGGTTGCCAGATTTAGCAAATAAAAATAAAGCATGCCCAGTTAAATTTGAATTTCAGGTAAACAATAAGTAATTTTAAATATGCCCCAAGTAATATTTGAGACATACTTATTTTAAAAACATTTTTTGTTGATTGTCTGAAATTCAAATTTAACTAGGCATCCTATATTTTATCTGGCATCCTTACCCAGGAGAAAAATTCCTATTAGTTTTTCACGTTCTAAATCAAATGACTATTCCTAGGTAAAGTCTTCGGCAACTTTTGTGGGCATTTTGTTTTTCTCTTCTGTACTTTTACAACCCAACCTACCTCTATCCGTTAGAGTGTATGTTATTCTGCCTGTAGGTGCCTGACTTTTCCCATTCAGACCCTTGCTTTGTCGGGGTACTGTTTTATGTTCATCTCTGAATTCCCAACCATGAAGATATTGAATGATTGAAATGGTTATTGAATAAACAGTTACTGAATGTTATTGGCTGTAAGGAATGAAGGGGAACTAGTATTTGTGAATTGTCTTCCATTTGCTAAATATAGTGCTGATTGTTTTGCAATATTTAATGTTCTTTAAGGCTCCATTATAAATTGATGGACATAGTCTTTGGCCGCCAGGAGATCACATTCTCCTGAGACGTATAACATTTGACAGAAATAGCCGATGCCGTTCTAAGCTCCATCTCCTTTCGGAGAGAGTAGGATCTGGCTCTCGTTGGTCTAGAACTCCTGTTTCCATAGCAACAGAGGTCCTGTAAGAGTCAAGGGAGGCAGGAAGTGTGGCTTGCATTTCCGGTTTGCGTCGGAGCAGCCGGCAACCCGGAAGTTGACGCTGCGCGGTTGCACATGGCCGCGCCCTGGGAGGATGCCGCTGGTGGTGTTTTGCGGGCTGCCGTACAGCGGCAAGAGCCGGCGCGCGGAGGAGCTCCGCGTGGCACTGGCGGCCGAGGGCCGCGTGGTGTACGTGGTGGACGACGCGGAGGTGCTGGGCGCGGAGGACGCGACAGTGTACGGCGATTCGGCCCGTGAGAAGGCCTTGCGTGGGGCCCTGCGAGCGGCCGTGGAGCGGCGCCTGAGTCGCCACGAAGTGGTCATCCTCGACTCGCTTAATTACATCAAGGGCTTCCGCTACGAGCTGTACTGCCTGGCGCGGGCGGCGCGCACTCCGCTCTGCCTGGTCTACTGCGTAAGGGCAGGCGGTCTGAGCGGGGGACCGCGGGTGGCGGGCGCGGATGAGAGTCCGAGCCGCAATGTCAGTGTGAGTTGGAGGCCGCGAGCTGAGGAGGGAGGGAGACCTCTGGCGGCGGGCACCGGTGTCCTCGGGGAACCGCAGGCAGTGGACTCTGTAGTAAATGGGAGAGCCCAGGCAGAAGTACCTAAGGAACTGGAGCGGGAGGAAACCAGGACGCCAGATTTTCCAGCTCTTGTGACTTCGGAATTCGAGAAATCTGCAGAGCATGTGACCGGTGCCTTTTACCCTCCCGAACTTCTGGAGGCCCTAGCGCTGCGCTTCGAAGCTCCCGACTCTCGGAACCGCTGGGACAGGCCCCTGTTCACCTTGGTGGGCTTAGAGGAGCCGTTGCCTCTGTCAGAGATCAGAGCTGCCTTGTTTGAGAACCGGGCTCCTCCACCCCATCAGTCTACACAGTCACAGCCACTTGCCTCCAGCACCTTTCTGCACCAATTGGACCAGGTCACCAGCCAGGTGTTGGCAGGACTGATGGAAGCTCAGAAGAGCGCAGTCCCTGGAGACTTGCTTAAGCTTTCTGGCACCACAGAGCACCTGCGGTTTACCCGGCCTTTGACCATGGCAGAACTGAGTCGCCTCCGTCGCCAGTTTATTTCCTACACCAAAATGCATCCCAACAATGAGAACCTGCCTCAACTGGCCAACATGTTTCTGCAGTATCTGAGCCAGAGCCTGCACTAACCAGAGCTGGTGGGGGAAAGTCATGGCTCCTTGTCTAACTACTGCACTCTCTGTTTCTGTGGGAAGAATAATCTGAAGGTCTGCAGAATATATTGATGCGTGGAAATAGAGCTATTGTGACCGATTCACTCGTACGTTTCTGAATGCCTCTGTGCCAGGCCTTGAGTTTACAGCATAAATTGAGACTAGAAAGAATGGAGAACTAGCTTGGAGGAGCTTGGCAAGTTTCTCTAGAGGACAGAGCTCTGGTGGACAGGGTTTACTTAGATTGGGTTCTACTTGGGATATCACATACCATTGATTTCCCCCATCTGAATTGTGGGAAAGCAGACTGGATGGATGAATTGTTTTAAAATAATTGTGAACAGAACTGAAGATGACATAGTTTTGCATCTGTACTGGCCCTTTTTTCATACCACAGTTTTTTGAGTACTGTGCCTACTTTTTGCTAGTCTCTGTCCTGGGGCCTGGGATCACAGACAGATCCACTGGTTTCTGTCCTTGGGAAGCTTTGGTTCTAATGGTGAAAGACAAAACCACTAGATTGTTTCATTTAATAAAATCTTTTAGATGAAGGCAGTGTGCTGGCATCTCTTTTGCTTTATGTTCTTCATGTAATTTACTTAATGTAACATTTTAGATACACAGGTATCCCTGTTATGCCTTTGATCAAACATACTTTCATAGTGCTGGGTGAGAGTCTCGATGCTTTGGTCTTAACCTAGGGTGACTGTTACGACAACTCCCATAACTGGGTGCTTCATTCTGTTTTTCAAGACAAATAGCACTTTAAGCTTGTCTTTCATTTTTTTCATTGATTTCAGTAAACAAATGGTAGGTACCTACCTTACCAGTGCTTGTGTTTTTCAAAGATGTATTAGATAGTCTTTGCCCTTGAGAAGTTAGTAGTTTAGACAAGTAAACAGGTGATTAGAGGATAAAAAGGACTGGCGGTTAGAATGCTTTGCGATCCCAGAGGAGGAATTGGACTAACTAGCTGTTGAGAGGTGGTGGTTTTGGCAAGGCTTCACAGAGGTGTTTACATTTGGACTGTCACTCTAGAGCAAGGGTCAGGAAAGGGTCAAACAGTAAATATTTTAGGCTGTGAGGGCCATAGGGTCTCTGTTGCAGCTTATCAACTGTGCCATGGTAGCACAAAAGCAGCCATAGACAATAAGTATACAAATAAGTGTGAATGTGTTTTAATAAAACCAGTTACACTGAAATATGAATTATATTTAATTTTAATATATCACAAGGTACTATACTTCAGATTTGTTTTTCAAACATTTAAAAATGTTAAAAAAAACCATGTTTGTATATGTTTGTATATAATTACCGTACAGAAGCAGGCAGTGGGCTGGATTAGGCCTGCAGACTAGTTTGCTTACCTCTGCTCTAGAAGGATGAATAGGAGTTTGCTTGAGAGAAAAGAGAAAGCAAGACATTCTAAACTGTTCTGTAAGTACACCGTGCTGTTAAAAGGATGGGCTGCCTTGGTTGGTGATTATTTCTTGCTTATCAGGTTATCTGGACTACCTTTTGTTTCTGATATATGAGACTGGATTCTTGCATGAAATGGAGGTTTGGACTAGGCAGCATCTAAGGCCTCTTCCATTTTCATTCTCAAATTCCAAGTTAGTTGATTATCAGTTGATTGGGTTTAAACCCATGGATTCTGGATTGCTGTTCTAAATTGAAGTAGACATAGTGGTCAGAAAGAATATTGATTCTGGAGTCAGACTTACAAGTTAACTTCTAAAGTGGCAGAACCTAGAATTTATGTGGCCAAATGTTTAATTTCTTGGAAGTCTCAGTTTTCTCATTTCTATTATGAGACCATTACCTTAGGATTGTTGTGAGGATTTTTATATATATATATAAATTTATTTATTTATTTTTGGCTGCGTAGGGTCTTTGTTGATACGTGCGGGCTTTCTCTAGTTGCGGTGAGCGGAGGCTACTCTTTGTTGCCGTGCACGGGCTTCTCATTGTGGTGGCTTCTCTTATCGTGGAGCACAGGCTCTAGGTGCATGGGCTTCGGTAGTTGTGGCACGCAGGCTCAGTAGTTGTGGCTTGCGGGCTCTAGAGTGCAGGCTCAGTAGTTGTGACACACAGGCTTAGTTTCTCCACAGCATGTGGAATCTTCCCGGACCAGGGCTCGAACCCATGTCCCTGCATTGGCAGGCAGATTCTTAACCACTGTGCCATCAGGGAAGCCCTGTTGTGAGAATTTAAATGAGATAATGTGTGTAAAGCACATACAACAATGTCGTATAATAAATATTTAGCACATTTGGCTATTATTATTATGGCTATGTAGATCACACTTCTTACCTAACCTTGTCCTGCTCATTTAGTTTATAAGCTTTTACAAGTATTAGAGGCACCATTCTGTCCCAGATTTGTAGTAGGCCTATGATGAGATAGCTGACTAATTCTTTTGACACTTACTAAATTAATTTATATATATTTAGAATAGTACCTGGTACACAGTAAATGCTGTATAAGTTTTTGCTACCAGTAATATTATTCTCTATATTAGGCGTAGGAAGTATAGAGGCAGCTAAGAGTTCCTTCCTTAAGAAGCTCTAAGTAAATAAAAAGATACAGTTCAATGTGGTAAATAAAAGATACAGTTCAATGTGTTAAATGCTGTGATAGTATTGAACAGCATGTGGTGATGTGGTGATATGGGGGTTGGATGATGGAGAAAGCCAACGTCTGATTACATAGGACCCTTCTACAAGTCGGCATTTGAGCCTTGAGAGCGTAAGAGCTTCAGCTGGCCAAGACTGATTCAGGTGGAATATGTTGCTTATTATGTTATGAAAGAAAAAGCTTTTTCCTCCCTGATTATAAAAATTACATTTAATTGGGAATTCCCTCGTGGTCCAGTGGTTAGGACTTGGTGCTTTCCCTGTCGCTGCTCAGGTTCAATCTCTGGTTGGAAAACTAAGATCTCACAAGCCACATGGTGTGGCAAAACAAACAAACAAACAAAAAAACACTTAATTGTAGAAAAATTGGGAAATACAGGAAAAGTATAGTAAAACCCACAATCCCATTATCCAGAGATAACCTCTATTATGTTTTGGAACATTTCCTTTTAGACTCTTTTCTACATATTTGTATAATTAAAACTAAACTATAGATAATAATTTTATATTCTAGCCTTTAACAGTGTACTAGTGAAAAATTTTATTAACGTTTCAGTGGTTATATAACCATAACATTTAGAAATGCTGTAATTTGTTGTTTTCTTCTACAGTCTTTTTTCCCTAGCTTTAAAGCCCAAATTTGCAGAATTTACTGGAATGTCAGAACTTAGCAATAATTTTGTTGTAATAGTCCACTATTATTGAATAGATTGTCTTAAAATTTTTCTTATTGAAATTATACTACATGAACATCCTTGTACATTAATCTTTGTCTTCATTGGTTGGTCATTTTATTAGAATATATTTCAAGAAGTGGAATTACTAGATTATAATTTCTTCATTTTGTTTTTAAGTGGATTACCCCTGATGGTGATTATCCATAAGTCCTGGTGTGGAGCTTGCAAAGGTAGGTGCAAATGATCAGACCTCAGATGTGTTCTCAAATATTAATGTTTAAAATATATTAACACTGACTTTGGCTCAGCACTGCTTATTGCTTGAAGGAATACCGAAGAAATTTATGGTATAGATTGCCTGCCCTCAAGAAATTTGCAGTTGTATTTGCAAGGGGTTGGAGGGTGAGGCAATTAAGATATGGTTATGTAGAATATGGGATCAGGTGCTACAATAGTTGTATGGACAGTTGTATGTAACAGAGAGAGACATGAGGAGTGGTCTTACTGGAGGAGGTGGGAACCAAATTAGAGCCCAGGTTTTCTTACTTTGTAGCCTGTGTTCTTTCTGGTATACCAGCCTGCCACTTCCCAGTCAGATTCCTCCTTTTGTTTGGTATGCTACACTTAATAAAATCATGTAGGAAAAAGAGTATAAAATTAGTGTAAATTGCTAGTTTAATAATATATATACATAAGTGGTAGAGTATTGTTACTCTATTGTCTTTATTACATCTATTCTTAAATAGATGTTATTGAAATACGTAAAAAAGCCAATAGTAATAATTTTTTTGTCAGTATGCCGTTATCTATATTTTATAAATTAGATGAAAGCTTAAGAGAAATAAAGTCAGCCACTTAAGTTACATAACTATGCAAGTAAATGGCAGAAGCAGGACCAGAATTCAAGTGTCCTAATTTCTGGGTCTTAAGATTAGCAAAAGGGTCAGTTATATGAATCATCTCAGCAAATTAGGGTTTGGGTATGACAATGATGTTTTCTTCTGTTCCAAAATCTTTTCTTCCCCCTAGCTTTAAAGCCCAAATTTGCAGAATCTACAGAAATTTCAGAACTTTCCCATAATTTTGTTATGGTAAATCTTGAGGTAAGACTTCCAGAGTTTCTCCTTTGTGCTATGATTTTAAGTCTTTACTGTTTTAGAGTTAGCCTCATTGATGGTATAAAATCTTACTCAGCAGAGCTGTCTTCTTGTCTGTATGTGTTTTTCTCTTGAACTCTAATACTAAGTCTTGCATCAGATATGGTAGAATGCTATCGAGCCCCCATTTGTGGGAGGAAGTAAGAGAAGAAAGATTGGATAAGATGACTAAATTTTAAGGTCCCTTCACTTTTAGCTTATGATTATGACATGTTTTTACATCTTTGTATAACTGAACTAAAGATGTGGTCACATGTGTAGGCCACAATTCCCTGCAAAATATGATTCAGTTGAAACCCTACTCTGTGCTGGGCTTATATGTAGAGCTTCTTCTTATTTCATTAGATATCCTTTATGTATTTCACATTGACCAGAGGTGTTGGAATCCCAAGTCAGAATATCAGATCTTAGAGTTAGAAGGGATTGTTAGGCCATTGATGCTATCCCTGTTTTACAGATTGAACATCTTAGGCCTGAAGGAGTTAGGTTAGTCAAGGTCATAGAGCCTAATAGGTGATAAGAATAGGTACTGTGACCTAGCTGTGCTGCCTTTTAGGCTGTACTCTTCCAATGTGGGATGCTCGGATGCTCTGTGATGATACTCCTAGCCCTGTTTCTATAAAATGATGTTTATTTAAACATAGGACTGGAAATCTTCTGAACACATTACCAGTTAATGTTGAGGTAGCTAAGGGATTGCTTATAAAGCTAGTGGATAGCCTGAACGCTGACACACCTCACTGAAGGCAAAGTTATATTAACTATTTGATATAACTTCTGAAATGGGAATCACACCGTAAACGACAAAATTACTGTTGATTTCTATGCATCTAAACGCCTCACCACTTTCTGTGATGAGTTAGAATCACCACTCACAGGAAACAGAAATGTGTTCGGTGAGCATTCTCCAACTTGAGAGATTTCTTAAAAAGAAAGCTAACTGTGTGGTCATGTCTCCTGGGAGAAGTGTAACTTCACAATTGTACTAAAATGTCAGTCTCATCAATTCATGCCTTCAAGAAAAACTGTGCAAGTCAGTGATGTAGGTACTGAGAATCAGCAGTGAACAAAACAGACAAAATTCTTTGCTGTCATTAAGTTACATATGAGGAATTGAATATGGGGAGGCAGACAAATAAGTATGTCACATAGTGGTAAATGCTATGGCTAAAAATGAAGAATGGTGGGGATAGTTTGCAATTTTAATTAGGTAGTTAGAAAACAAGGTGACATTTGAGCAAAGATTTGAAGCAGAAAAGGGAGTGAGTCATGTGGATGAAGGGGGAAGTGTGTCCAGGAGGAGTGTAAGAGCAAATACAAAAGCCTGAGTGGGGAGCATGCCCGGCTTGTTTAATGACAGCAATAGCAGGCAACTTAGTGTGGTTGGAAAAGACTGAACAAGGGGTAGGGCGTGATGTTAGAGAAGTGCCCAGGTGGCAGGTGAAGTAGGGCCTCTTAGGCCACTGCAAGGACTTAAGGTTTTACCCTGAGTGGGAGGGGAAGCCACTGAAAGGCTTTGAGGAGAGAGGGAACATGATCTGACTTAAGGTTTATACTTAACAGGATGAAGAAGAACCCAAAGATGAAGATTTCAGCCCTGATGGGGGTTATATTCCACGAATCCTGTTCCTGGGTAAGGTGAAAGGTCTTAATCTGGGGATCTGTGATGCAGAAGGAGAGAGAAATGAATCAAGGCACTGACTCCACCTAGTGAAATTTTATTGGGATGGCTAAAAACAAAAACAAAAACCAGTTTCAAGAGAGAATGGGGAGTTCCGAATGCCAGAACCTCGGATCTGAAGGAAAACTTTCCCCATTAACTACGTGCTTTTGTAAAAAACAAAACAAAACCCCAAAACTAACTGCTTTTGTGAGCAGTGGGAGAGTAGTGATCATTCATTTATCCATTTAGCAATCATTTGTGCATCAGCCATATGTCAAGCACTGCTAGGCACTACAGGGACTGAGATAAGCCACAGTTCCCACCCTTGACCCTGTAGTGAGGTTGAAGCAATGGGATTCTATAACAAGAAAAATGTATTTCCACAAACAATTTTATAAAAGACATTTAATGACTACCTAATCTTTGCTCAGCATTCTGCTAGATTCTATGGGGGAAACAAATAAAAATATAGATCCCACCATTATCAAACAGAAAAGAAACATGCCAGTAAGAGGGACCAGCATATACCAAGGCATGGTGGGGAGTGAGGGTAGGGGTGGGTTGTGTTCAGGGAATTACAAGGAATTCATTGTGATTGCAACAAAAAACAAGGGGTAAGGTGGTGAGATAATGGGCTGCAAAGATGGGCAGGTCTCGTTTTCCAGAAGGCCTAATGTACCATGTGGTGCTTAAAGTACCTCTCTGTTGTAACTATTGCAATCCCTCTGCCATTTTGTCTACAATAGATCCCAGTGGCAAGGTGCGTCCTGAAATCATCAATGAGAATGGAAACCCCAGCTACAAGTATTTCTACACCAGTGCTGAGCAAGGTATGGTTATGTTGAGAGAGAAGAGGGAGGGTTGCTGCTAGGTTTCAGTAGGATGAACCACATGCAAGGTCTGTGATGGGAAACTAATTCAACATGTTAGCCGAGCATCTGCTGCATGACTAGCTTTTGGCTAGATGCTGTGTAGAATATAGGAGAAAGATAAGACTGAGCCCCTTCCCTAGCTTTTTATAATCCAGATGGGAGCTAACTGACCCACAGGAAACTGTTAAGAACTGAAGGTCCCAGAAATAGTCACTTGCCCGTGGACCCACAGTTAAAAAGTCACAGAGCCAGGATTTCAGTCCAGAACTTAGTTTTTTTCCACTGCACTAATGCTATTCTTGTGAGAATTCAAAGAAGGGGAATGCTAACTGTTAGCTGATCTAGTCTGAAAGGTTTCATAGATAGTAAACTTTAACTGGATCTAGATGGATACGGATAAGAATTTGTCTCTATGGACACATATGAAGAGGGCATTTCAAGTTACAGAAGCAAGGGGTGTGTGTGTGTAGGGGGGAGTATAGCCCAACATGGAGAGGGCGTGAGGCATGCTGGAGGGAATGATGACTGGGTTGAGTCCTAGCCAGCAGAGGAATGCGGAAAGCATCATTCGAGGCAGAGGGAACAGCGTCAGCACAAACATGTGAGGGAAGATTGAAATCATAAGTCAGTCATGCTTTTTTGTTCTCTTATCCTTGAGCACAGTCATTCTAGAGGGAGAGGTTGGAGTTCATGCCACGTAATGTCCCTGTTTTCCTTCTGAATTTCTCCCTGCCATCTGTAAAAGAGGGTTGTTTGCTAAGTTGCCATGTGTCTCCCATTGCCATGCTGCCAGGTTGTTGATCACTTTATGTTCTGAGTCCTCGGAACTCTAATTTCTCAGGATAGGGAGAGGAAGGAGATCTGCAGAGGTTATCCTCTCCTTTCCATGGGTAAGGAGAATGTCATCTTTCCTACCCAAATGCCGATCACTGGAGGTTGGTGTTACAGGGAAATTTTCCACATGGAGAAAGGTAGCTGAACTTTAGGTTCCCAACTTTTTTTTTTTTTTTTGGCTGTGAGGCTTGTGGGATCTTAGTTCCCCGACCAGGGATTGAACCCAGGCCCACGGCAGTGAAAGCACCTAGTCCTAACCACTGGACCACCAGGGAATTCCCATAGGTCCCCAACTCTTGACCCTGAAATTCACCTTCCTTTTAGAATTTCATGAAGTTACCACTTCCATCTTGACACCAGCATCATCCTTTAACACATTAGTCCAAATGTGGACACAGAACCCTTTGCCTGAATTCTCCGTGGCTCAGCTGACATGAAACTGGAATATTCAAACCTGGCTTTACTAAAGGCTTGGGCAAAACAAAAGGGATGTAACAAACCATACTACCTGGTTTGCTTTCTGAGATCCACAGACTCTGGCTCAGCCTAACAACTGGCCTGCCATTGTATGGGGAGCCTGTACCAAAACAGCTGCCCTCCTTGATGCCCAAGATAGATGAGAAGTTTCATCTTCCGTCTGCCCAGGGCCTGCCTTCCAGGTTTCTTCTGTGCCTGAGAACTTGACTTCTTCCATACGTAATTGATACTAGATATGACGACCTCTTTCAGTGAAGACCATCCTCCCTCCATGTACACACACACACTCATATACCAGTGTAAACTGTAACCTCCACAGGATATGAAATAAATGCAGCGATCCTCCAGAAGAGATGATGGGGATGGTAGGAAGATGTTTTCTTTTCCCTTAGTGTCAAGTGAATATCTACAGCCTGTGACAGGGGTTCAACTCTAATCCTGGAGGGTAAGCCAAAGTAACTACTAACATTTTTTTCAGACTTCATAGTTTATAAAGCACATTTATTATTCATTCTCTCATTTAATTTTTATAATCTGTGTGAAGTAAGTAGCATCACCTTATTTATAGATGAGGAAACAAATTCAAGAGACTTTCCAGGGCTAAAATCCAGAACTAGATCTTGAATCCAGATCCTGTGCTCCTCTTATATTTCTCCTAAAACATAAAAATCTGTATTGGTTGTCACATGTCAAATATTAAAGACGTGCTTCATACTTTTCCCCTCAACTTTTATTTCACAGTTGTTCAGGGGATGAAGGAAGCTCAGGAAAGGCTGACGGGTGATGCCTTCAGAGAGAAACATCTCGAAGATGAGTTGTAACATGAATGTATCCCTCCTTTCATCAAAGTTACTGTTCTAGAAGGAAGGCAGCAGGGAAGGGAATATTGAGGAATCACTCAGAACATTTAAACCTTGTTCCTGCCTCCATGGGAAGGGGCCCTCTCACTGTGGAAGAGTTCTGCTGCCAGAAGCTGGTCTCCATGTTTGTGATCCAGCAGAGTGTGGCAGACTTCCTTCTCCTGTCCCCTCTCACCTAAATGTCTCTGTCATTGAAGGTAAAGAATGACACCTTTTGACACAAAACTTGAGCCATTTGGAGGTTTACTCCTCACACTGCAGTAGTTGAATCGTTCCATTTCCTCCTGCTTTACTCACCTTAGTGGTGAAGAGAGACCAGAAGCATCTTTTTTATAATGTTAAAATTGCAGAAATAGCTTATCATTTAAAACAAGTCCTAAATGTAAATCCGTAATTCTACCCCACCAAGGAGACCAGCCTGTTTCTTCTCTTTCTCTCCTGGGAATAATCTTGGGCTTCTTCCTGAATCCCTTCAACTTCCTTCCTCTTCTCTGGCTTGGCTTCCCTGTTTGCACGCATGCGTGTGCAGGAATGGCTGTGTGCTTTGGACTCAGCCCAGCTGGAAGCATGCTTTCCTCTGTTACTGTTGGAGAAACTCAAACCTTCAAGCCCTAGATGGAGCCATTTTTGTCAAGTCGTCAACTGTATTTTTGTACTGGGGTTAACCAAAAAAAAAATATATATATATATATAAATTGTTCCATTAAACTTTAATAAAACTTTAAAAGGAAATGTGTTTATGGCCTTTTTGTTATTGGAGAATGGAGGGAGGGAGATCATTTAGGAAGAAAACTAACCTTGAGGGCCTAATCTAGGAGCTCTGTCTAGGACTCCTCGTGCACCTGCACCTCCCACATTCTAATAGGCATCAGAGCTCTTCTCTTCTACTTTTTAAATACCTGAATTCCCTCCTTCCTCACTGTCACTCTTGTACAGGGCAGGCCTTTTCTACTTCCTAGACTATTTATTGTTGTAGCCTTGTAACTTGCCTACTTGCCTCCAATATTCTCTCCTGCAATCCATCCTCCTTACTTCCCCCAGAGTGATCTTTCCAAAACACAGATGTGACCATGTCACTCCCCTGCTTAAAGCCTTTCCTGCCACCCTCGAGAAAATAATACTAACATTAGAAAATATTTGGGCCTCAGTATGTGGCAGGCACTCTTCTAAGTGCTTTATGTGTATTATCCCATTTCGTTTGCCTTTAGTCCTAACAGGCCTATGACAAAGGTACTATTATCATTTCCATTTTATACAAGAATTTGAGGTGTACAAGGAAACCAAGGCACAGGATCAAGTCAAGATCTTTACCATGCCTCTTAGGAAGCTTCTTCAACATCATTTGCTCCCATTGTCTTTGCGTTTTGTGTTGTGGTGACACCAGATTGCTTCAAGTTCCCCTGACAACATGCTCTTTCATGCTTTTTTGTCTTTCCTTGGCTTGTTTCCTCTGCCTAAAACTTCTTTTTACTCATTCTTCACATTTTGAGCCACCTCTTGCAGACCTGGCTTTTCTCAGGAGGATAAAATGCCCCTCTCCCCAATACATCTATCTTGGCTCAGCACTACATTCTATTGTAATTACCTGTTTGCACACATGTAGCTGTCATCAGGCAGCCATGCTCTAGGGCAGAGCTATTCCTCTGTCCTGTGTACCAAGGTCTCTAAACAATGTCCTTTCAAGTGAGTTGTCAAGCTCTGTGGTAGGTTCTTTTCATTCATTCTATTTAAATCCCATTAATGGTCCTAATGGATAGGTATTATTAGCCTCATTTTATGGAAAAGGAAACTGGAGAGAGAAGTGGCTTGCCCTCAGTTTCTAGTCTAAATACTGGATTCTAACCACCCCTGTCTTATTCCAAACTCACACTTTTTTCACCACACATTACATTACCTCCTTTATGTTCTAAGGTGTGACTCAGAACAAGAGTTTTCAGTCTGGGGTATGTAAAGACTTTACAAGAAATACATGGACACAAAATCTTTACTGAATTGATATCCAGGTCTTCATTTTCCCAAAAGTGATTTCCCAGGATTCCTCAAAAAATTAAACAATTACCATATGATCCAGCAATTCCACTTCTGGGTATATACCCAAAAGAACTGAATGCAGGGACTTGAATGGACATTTGCACACCTCTGTTTATAGCATTTTTCATGAGTAAAAAAGGTTGAAGCAACTTGGGTCCATCAACAGATGAGTAGATTAACAAAATGAGGTATATACATACAATGCAATGTTATGCAGCCTTTAAAAGGAAGGAAATTCTGACACATGCTAAAACATGGATGACCCTTGAAGACATTATGCTAAGTAAAATAAGCCAGTCACAAAAGGACAAATACTGTATGATTCCACTTACATGAGGTACCAGTCAAATTCATAGAGATGAAGACTGGTGGTTGCCAGGAACTAGGGGGGTTGGGTGTTAGTGTTTAATGGATACAGAATTTAAGTGGGGAAAGATGAAAATGTTCTGAAGATGGATGGTGGTGTTAGTTACACAACAATGTGAATGCTTCTGTACTTAATGCTACAGAACTGTACACTTGAAAGTGGTTTAAATTTTGTTACATACATTTTACCACAGTTAAACAAAAAAGATTTCCCAGGATATGTCATCAAGATGGTTCATTCCCACCTCCCTTATCAGTCACTATTCACCTTTCCCCACTTCACAGAAGAAAGGCATACCTCTTACCCTGAATTTTAATATGGTGCATTGCTGTATTATGCAAACACCTCTGGGGTGCCAAACCAAGGTAAATTGAAATAGTACTAAGCTTCCTTGATTAAAGAAAGGCTTTATGTCTTGTACATAGTTGTCATAAGCGTAGTTTGTCAAGAGTAAAACCTAACATTAGAAATGGGCAGTTTGCACCATTTGGAGATGTTTTGAATTCAGAAATGTTGTAGAGTGGAAGTGATGAAAATTTGCTTCTTCCAGTCCCCTGTTATTAAAGAAGGCATTTCTCCTGAGGGAGAGGAGAAGAGAAAGAAGTTTGAAGTCATCCAAGTGACAAATTCATGACAGGTCTTCACCTCTTAGAATTTGGAATTAGCTTTAGAGTTAGGATTTGAAACTAAGATAGTTGTCATACAGATTCATGTTAACATGTTTATTTGACTTGAAAAATGAAGTTACGTTGTTGCCCCTGGGCAAAGACTTGAACAGATACTTCACAAAAGAAGATATAAGAATGGCCAATAAGCATGTGAAAATGTGTGATATTAGGCAACAGAGAAATGTAGATTAAAACTATAGTGAGATACTATTTCCCACCTGCTGGAATTGCTAAAATTAAAAAGACTGTTGATACCAAGTGTAGAGGGGATGTGGAGCAACTAGAACACTCCAGTTTATTGTTGATGGGAAGGTCAAATGGTACAAACATTTTGGAAAACAGTTTGGGAGTGTTTTATAAAGTTAAATGTACACTTACTATGCAACCCAGCAATTCCAGGATTACAGGATTATGTGATTTATATAAAACAGAAGTCTGCAAAAACAAAAACAAAAACTTGTACAAGAGGGACTTTCCTGGTGGTCCAGTGGATAAGACTCCATGCTCCCAATGCAGGGGGCCTGGGTTCAATCCCTAGTCGGGGAACTAGATCACACACGCATGCCGCAACTAAGGGTTCACATGCCACAACTAAGAAGCCCGCATGCCGCAACTAAAGATCCTGCATGCCGCGCTTCCCTGGTGGCGCAGTGGTTGAGAGTCCACCTGCCGATGCGGGGGACGTGGGTTTGTGCCCCGGTCCAGGAAGATCCCACATGCCACCGAGCGGCTGGGCCCGTGAGCCATGGCCGCTGGGCCTGTGCGTCCGGAGCCTGTGCTCCGCAACGGGAGAGGCCACAACAGTGAGAGGCCAGCGTACCGCAAAAAAATAAATAAATTAAATTAAATTAAAAAAAGATCCTGCATGCTGCAAAGAAGATCCTGTGTGCCGCAACTAAGACCCGGTGCAGCCAAAATAAATATTTAAAAAAACCAAAAACTTGTACAAGAATGATAGAAACCTTATTCATAATATCCAAAAACTGGAAACAACCTAAATGCCTATCAAATAAGTGGATAAACTGTGGTATATTCATACAAAAGGTTACTACCCAGAATAAAGAAAAACAAACTACTGATACATAAAACAACATGGATGAATCTCAAAAACATGCTGAGTGAAAAAGACCAAAAAAGAGTACATTTATATGAAGTTTCAGAACAGGCAAAACTTGTCTGTAGTCTGAGAAATCAAATCAGTGGTTACCTGAGATTGGGGGTGTGGGGAGAGGAATTTAACTGCAATGTCACGTGAGGGAACTTGCTGTGGTGATGCAAATGTTGATTGTGATGCTTACCTAGGTGTATGTATTTGTCAAAACCTATCCAACTGTAAACTCTATATAGACATTTTACTGTATGTATATATCAATACATTTTGATTTTAGAGATAATGAATTACTTTTTTTTTTGGCTGCACCGTGCAGCATATGGAATCTTACTTTCCCAGCCAGGGATGGAACCCGTGCCCCCTGCAGTGGAAGCGCAGAGTCAACCACTGGACCGCCAGCGAAGTCCCAATACATTTGATTTTAAAACGCTTATTCTGGGGCTTCTCTGGTGGTGCAGTGGTTAAGAATCCGCCTGCCAATGCAGGGGACACGGGTTCGAGCCCTGGACTGGGAAGATCCCACATGCCTCGGAGCAACTAAGCCCACACGCCACAACTACTGAGGCTGTGTGCCACAACTACTGAAGCCCACATGCCTAGAGCCCATGTTTCACAACAAGAGAAGCCACCGCAATGAGAAGCCTGCGCACCACAATGAAGAGTAGCCCCCACTCGACGCAACTAGAGAAAAAGCCCGCGCGTAGCAGCAAAGACCCAATGTGGCCAAAAATAAATAATAAAATAAAATAAATTTAAAAATAAAATAAAACACTCTAACTCTCCAAAATGAACTCTTTTTAAATGAAAGACTGATGTAGCTGATTGACTTAACAGTGAAGACTGACTTGGCCATTTAGCTAATATATAATACTTTTTCCATAAATTGAATGAAAGACAAGGGTTTCATTAAAATACACTTGAAGCACATGATAAGATGAACACAGTTTATCACAGCATGTTGCATTGGCAAAGATTTTCTTAGCCCTTTTTGTGGCATTTGGGTTGTGTGGTGTACCTCCAAGGCAAGTGAAAATGTTTGAGAGGTAGTTAATAAGTATTTGATGTCTTTGTGGTATACTTTCCAGAAACTGAGAAAGTGAATGACTTTAATGAATGGGTAACAAATTCTTCCACAAGGTAAGTGTTTTCTATTTCTTTGCTTACAACATGACTAAAAGAGGGCCTAATTGATGTATCAACTGGTATTTTAAATTTTTGATGTTAGGTCACTTGTGATTTTTTGGCATATAACTCAGTAAGAGTTCAAAGAATTTAATGCTATTGCACTAACAAAACTTCCATTCTCATGTACTTATTTATGTGAACATTTCTAAGCATTTATATTTCTAAACGTAATAACTAGTGTTAAGAAAAATTGTTCCAAACTTTTAATGTTATTGTACAGCATTGTAGTAACAAGCCTCCCTAAAGGGTTATCTGACTTTCTAAGAGAATACAAATTAGTTTGATTTACTATTTACTGTTAATTAGGGTACACACATTTTACAACTCTATAGAGTTAGATGTCAATTTATAGAAAACTGATAAGAAGCAAATGATTTCTTTCCCAGGGAGAAGATAACCTCATAGGTTATAGCTTTAATGCCTTTAGGTCATTAACCAATTTTGTGTCTGATTTAATAATCTTATTTCAACTTTGAACTGGTTTTGTCATCTTGCTGGTCCTGATTAATAAGTTAAAATTTTGGCATGTGCTTAAAATCTGTCCGAGAATTAAGTTTTTAACATTTTGAGAATACTCTTGATATAAAAAGTAGTTAATGCTGAATCCTGTCCCATTCTAGCCATAAGTAATATTCTTCCCACAGATATATGAATGACATTTTAAAAAGTCATGTCACTAAGATGCAATTTTAATAAAACTTTACTTTTTATGTTTAATAATTATTAACATTTGTAATATTTATTGTTTTGATTGACATACTAATAATTCTTGTACGGATAATTGAATCTGGAAAAAAAATTTTAACTCTTAGATTTTAGCTTAGGTTCCCCTAAAAGTAGGGCCTGAGATAAGGCCTGTACGGGTAATATATTCTAGGAAGAGATTCTTGGGGACAGGAATGAGAGACTGGGGAAAGTGAAGCACAGGAGGGAGAACCAAAATAGGATTTATTATTGAGCTGTTTACCTCTCTGGTCCGGGGTTGCCTCAGAGGAGCTAATTTCCTGGAATTGCGAACGTCGACACAGAGGTAACAAAGAGCCTTGGAAGCAGAAAGCAAGAGATAAGGGAATGCAGTTTTAGAGAGGTGTCCTCAACCTCCAAATGTAGCTGGTTACCACAGTGACAGCCAAATGGGGGGAAAGATAAAGAGGTTGTAAACTAGGGTACAAAAATTGTCTAATGTAACTTAGATTCTTATACTCAAAGAATTTGACTATAAGAATTTTAGCATTTTAGTTCCTATTAAATACATAAATTTACTATAGAGAGGTATGACATGGTGATCAATAAGAGACTTTAAGCATATAAATGCATTACATTAGCTTATAATTCTGTGGGTGGAGTGAAAGAAATGCAAGTTCAAGAAGAAAGAGAATAATGTAAAATTTCCAACCGTTAAGAAGAGCCTGTCCATGTATTAGTTTTAAGTGGAAAAAAAAATTAAGTGGATAAAGTGGGTATAAAATTCCTGTGGTACTTAGGCTCTAGCGTATACATTTTTTTAAAGTGACATAACAGCTTTTTCTAAATGTTAATATTTACAGTACACCAGAAATTATGTCCTTTGCCGTTATTTAAATGATGAAGCTTTTAGATCTCAAAAGAGTCAACTTAAAAGTACCTAGTTTTGGGCTTCCGTGGTGGTGCAGTGGTTGAGAGTTCGCCTGACGATGCGGGGGACACGGGTTCGTGCCCCGGTCCGGGAGGATCCCGCATGCCGCGGAGCGGCTGGGCCCGTGAGCCATGGCCGCTGAGCCTGCGAGTCCGGAGCCTGTGCTCCGCAACGGGAGAGGCCGCAGCAGTGAGAGGCCCGCATACTGCAAAAAAAAAAAAAAAAAAAAGTACCTACTTCTCCAAAATTCTTTCAGGGATCATGCAACCATAGAAGTTTCAAGACTAAAGGTTTCAAACATTCTTTACCTAAAGATGCAAACATTTATACAGCACTGTGTGCCAGAAACTGTTCTAAATCATCCAGTCGTATTAACTCATTGAATCCTAACAATAACCTGATGGATTTGGTTCTATTGCCATCATCATCATCTCTGCCTTATAGATAGGGAAACTGAGGCACACAGTGGGTAAGTATCTTACCTAAGCTAGTGGGATCAGAGTTGGGATTTGAATGTGGGCAATTTGGCCCCTGAAACCATGCTTTTAACTACTACACCATACTAGGCAATTTGTATTCAAGTCAGCCAACTCAAGGACTGCATCAATGCCTTATGCTGTGTAGCAAGTATAAATTTTCAAGCCAACTTATACAATTACAAAAATAGAAACATAATTGTCTATTCCAATAACAATTCTCTTTCAAACTGCCATTCTGCCTGAAGACAGAGAAACCACTTACAGTCAGGTCCAAGCTTTTTTAGGTTATTTGAGCTTGAAACTTGATCAACTTTAGGATTTTTTTTGTCTCTTTTCTCCTTCCCTGGATGGCATTTAAATCTCAGAGAATTATACAGTGTCATGACATCAGATAAGAGACACTGCTCATGCCAGCATCTTCTGAGGTATAACGCATCCTACCTGGTCCTGGCACATCCTTCCACGAAGGCATCTGCTGAGATGTCTATTTTCCTATCAGTCTCCAGTGGTCAGTCCACACACCCTGCCCCTTTATCTTGTCAGCAAGGCCCCTCCAGGTGGCCCTTTCAGCTCCTCATCACCACTTCTCTTCCCTTCATTGGGCGGGATAATTGGGCTGCTCTCCCATGCCACTCTAGGCCATGAGCATCAGGGCCACTGATCGCAGTTAGGCAGCCTCTCCAAGGATAACCTGTCACTGCTGAGCGCCTAACTTGTCAGCTGCAGCAACCAACACTGAACCTTTGGACTTGGTGACACAATCCAGAGACTCCAACAGCAAGGCACCTCGTGTCGGTTTGGTTTTTTTTTTTTCTTTCTGTTTTTTGGCTGTGCTGTATGGCTTGTGGGATCTTAGTTCCCCCAATCAGGGATTGAACCTGGGCCCTCAGCAGCGAAGGCACTGAGTCCTAACCACTGGACTGCCAGAGAATTCCCCCTCGTGTCAATTTAATTACACTGGATTCCTCTTATCCTGGATGAAGCAACGATCTGATTTTATTGGAAAAGAGTCTTAATCTGGATTTCCCTTCTGCCAAGCTTCTGCTTTGGTACCACCATCTGTGGGCTTGCTGCCCATCTTAGTCACCATCATGCTGTCTCACTCAGTATTGCCTCTAAAGTGCACTCACTTTACAGTGATGCTTTCATGTGAGATTGAATTGGGAACCGTTGGGGAAGAGTTGGCAGACTGTGAGGCCTCCATTTTGCTGGTGTGACTTTGCAGGTGTGATGTGGCTCTGGAGACAAGTGTTCTGGCAGCAGCTTCCTGATCCCAGGTTGTAGCTATCGCAGAGTGTTCCAGGAGGACAATGGCTTGCTTATTTCCAGATGGTGGCCAAGATGGTGTGATCCCGAAACCATAACCTGGGAGGGCAGATTCCTTCCCGAGTGATGTAAAACTTTCATTTCCCATGTCAAGACAGCCTACGATGTCTTGGAGTCATTCCTTGGGGCCCAGTTTAGTGTTTGTTCTTCTAGTCATTTCAGTGATTTTTTTTAGTACCTAATTCCCTGTATTAAATGCTTTCTGATTAAAATAGCTAGCATGGTTCCTATTATCCACAATAGAACCTTGCTTATTATAGCAGTGAACTTCCTGATTAAGATATCCTATATACAGGTGTGATTCCAAAAATAGCACTTAGAAGTTCTAGATTTGTAACTGGATGTAGTAAATAATGAGACTTTGGGTTGCACTGCTTTTGGTGAGTGGGTAATTGCATTTTGAGTTGCATTATGTTGAAGTGTTTTTTTCTTTTAAGTGTAAATATGGGTAGGCGGGAAATAATATAGTTCAAGTTGGGCAAAGAAATTAGTGTATTATGTAGCCATTAAAAAATTCTTTTTAGCCATTAAATTATCCTTCTTAGATTCAAGAAATCCTTCACCTTATAAATTTTGGAGGGAGACAGAACTCTCTTTCTATTTTAGAAGTTGGAAATACTAGATAATTGCTTTCCCAGCCTCCTTTGCAGCTAGACTATAGGCAAATGACCTAGGCTCAGCCAATCAGATACACCTTCCTGCAGCACAGACAACAGCATTTGCAGGAAGACTGAGTTCTTGGCGCAGTGATGGTTATAATGCCCACAGTGGTGTCCAGTGTTGGAGGCTAGTGGTTTTCAAGCAGTACAAGTTTAGTACTTAGTGGTGACAGCCATGGTGTCTTCCCCAGCATGTCTGCAATGTGTACCCCAAACCTGGTTCTCCAGCATCCCTGGGTAGTTTATGATCTAGTCAGTGTTATGTTTTTTAAATTAATTAATTAATTAATTAATGGCTGCATTGGGTCTTCGTTGCTGCACGAGGGCTTTTCTCTAGTTGTGGAGAGCGGAGGCTACTCTTCGTTGCGGTGCGCTGGCTTCTCATTACGGTGGCTTCTCTTGTTGTGGAGCACAGGCTCTAGGTGTGTGGGCTTCAGTACTTGTGGCATGCGGGCTTCAGCAGTTGTGGCTTGCGGGCTCTAGAGTGCAGGCTCAGTAGATGTGGCACACGGGCTTTGTTGCTCCGCGGCATGTGGGATCTTCCCACATCAGGGATTGAACCCATGTTCCCTGCATTGACAGGCGGATTCTTAACCACTGCGCCACCAGGGAAGTCCCTACTCAGTGTTATTTAATAAATTCTTTTTTTTCTTACATAAGCCAGAGTAAATTTCTGTGGCTCGCCACTGTAATAGTCAACAACTGTTGTCTAGCAAGGTTATAGAAGCATTTTCCAAAGTATATTCCACGCAACACTAGTGTCCCTAGAAAGGCATTCCATGGCTAAATAAGTTTGGATAACAATGTATCTCTTGGAATGATTTATAATTAAAATTAATATTTTAGAAATTCTGAGAGGTCTCACAGGATATTTTTTTTGTGTGATACGCGGGCCTCTCACTGTTGTGGCCTCTCCCGCGGTGGAGCACCGGCTCCGGACGCGCAGGCTCAGCGGCCATGGCTCACGGGCCCAGCCGCTCCGCGGCATGTGGGATCCTCCCGGACTGGGGCACGAAGCTGTGTCCCCTGCATCGGCAAGCGGACTCTCAACCACTGCGCCACCAGGGAAGCCCTCACAGGATATTTTTATTTGCTACTAGATGGAGTGTGAAACCAACACATGGAGGGGGGGAAATAATGAGAAAACTGCAGTGAAACACGTTTGGAGCCAGTGGATGAAGTCAACCTTGAATACCACTTTGTGGACTTCAAGATATATGACCTAATATTCCAACAATTTAAGTCAGCTGAAGCTTGGCTTCCCATTACTTGCATGAAAAGCCATGAAAAACTTCATCTAAGGGCTTCCCTGGTGGCACAGCGGCTGAGAGTCTGCCTGCCGATGCAGGGGACACTGGTTCGTGCCCCGGTCCGGGAAGATCTCATACGCTGCGGAGCGGCTGGGCCCGTGAGCCATGGCCGCTGAGCCTGCGCATCCGGAGCCTGTGCTCCGCAACGGGAGAGGCCACAGCAGTGAGAGGCCCGCGTACCGCAAAAAAAAAAAACAAAAAAAAAAACCTTCATCTAATATCTTGACCTCTCATTTATTTGGCCTCCTTCGCATCAATTACCTCCACTCTATCGCAGCCACTGACTCGAATGGTCTCATTATCACTCAAAACTCTTCTACCTTTGAAGACTTGAATCAGAAATTCCATTCTCTGAGCACAACTACCTATCTATCCTTTCAACCTAACTGATCAATATCTTCCATTACACTTTGACCTTATCCAGATCTTCTGATATAACTTCCTCAACTTTGCCCTGGTAAATAAATCTACAGACCTTCCCTGTATCTGTCTCATCTTCTCCTCCTATCCTTTTATTCCAGTGGAAGAGATGGTTTCTACTTATCAGAGGCTAATCCTTCCATTGAGCTCTGGAGTCAGCCCTTCCCTGTCCTCAGTTTTTTTTTGCCATAAATGTTTCTCTCTTATATCATCAATCTCTCTATCTCTATTGGGTTATTCCTATGCAAACTTAAACAAACACTTATTTCTCATCTAAAAACAAACCATCCGTGGACTTTATATGTCTCTCCAGCCTGACCCACACTGTCAACCTTTCCTCACCTCATTTTCTCTTTGACATTCTACCTGTTACACTCCGGCTTTGGCCTTCACAACTCCACCTAAATGGTTCCTGTTAAGGTAATGGGAGGAGATATGGAATTTCGAAGTGAATGAGGAAAGTGTGGCTGAAAAAATCATTTTTGAAAGTTCTCTTTCTAATTCAGATTTTCATGGATGATACAATTCCCCCATATATTTGATATCATGTGCCAATGAATATTGTGATATGCTGCTAGCCAAACTATCATATCTTTGTACATTGCTTTAGGACCCTAAAAGGACCACAACGACTGAAAAGAGGAACTGGATCCTTGTGAACTTTCTTCCAGTGTTCCTTATCAAATAGGTCAATAGCACCACCCTATTGTTTTACATGCCAGAAACCTGAGACCCATCCTTGACATCTCCTTCTCTTTACTCCTTAATTGTCAATTACTGTTCATTCTCTGTCCTAAATATTTTTTTAAAAAATCCATTCACTCCTTGTTATGGGCTGAATCATGTCCTCCCCCAAATTAATATGTTGAAGTCCTAACCCTCAACCTCAAAATGTGACTGTATTTGGAGATAGGGCCTTTAGAGAGGTAATTAAGTTAAAATGAGGTCATATGGGTGGGCCCTAATCCAATATGACTGATATCCTCACAGGAAGAGATTAGGACACAGACACACACACACACAGGGAAGACCATGTGAGGACACAGGGAGAAGATGGTCCTCTATAAGCTAAGGAGAGAGGCCTTAAGAAATCAACCTTGGGACTTCCCTGGTGGTCCAGTGGCTAAGACTCCACGCTCCCAATGCAGGGGACCTGGGTTTGATCCCTGGTCAGGGAACTAGATCCCACATGCCACAACTAAGAGTTCACATGCCGTAACTAAAAATCCAGCATGCCGCAACTAAGACCTGAAGCAGCCAAATAAATATTTTTTTAAAAAAAAGAAGAAGCAAGAAAGAAATCAACCCTGATCTCAGAATTCTAGCTTCCAGAACTGTGAGAAAATAAATTTGTTGTTAAGCCACCAAGTCTGTGGTACTGGATGATGGCAGCCCAAGCTGACTAATACACTCTTCTTCATCCATATCATCACCACCATAGTCTAAACCACCAGCATTTGTCACCTAGACTTTTAGTGTAAGATCCATCAGGGCAGGGCTTTTGTCTGTCTTGTTCACTGCTGTATTCTCAAAGCCTAGTATAGAATCTGGCACGTGGTAGGCATTCAATAAACATTAATGAGATGGCTAAATAAATGAATAGCTATTTAGCTGGTTTCCTTGCATCCATCCTTGTCCCTCTCTCCACATGTTCTCCACAGGGACTGCTCTCTTTAGAATAGAATTCTGGTTATATCATTTCCCTGCCTGAAACTCTTCACTGTCTCTCCTCCATTACTCCCAGGATAAAGTCCAAAATCAATAATACTGTTTAAGTGAGTGGTATAATTTGGCTCTCAAGTCTCTCTCCAGCTTCATTGCATGTCATTCTCTCATTCTATCACATATTCCAGCCACATTTGTTTTCTTTCCATTTTTCAAAGTTCCTCATGGTCTTTACACATGCTATCCCCTCTACTTGGAGTGTCCTTCCCCATATTTTTGCCTAACTCATTCTTCAGAAATCCCACCTAAATGTTGCTTTGTAAAATCTTCCCTGATCATGGCACCAAAACAGCTTTTTCTTTTATATCTCCCATTACTTTTCCTTCAAAACAATGATCACAATGGTAATTATGGATATGGTTAGTTGTGTAATGTCTGCCTTCCTTATCAGAGTGTAAGTTCTGTGAGAATGGGGACTGTATCTGTTTTGCTTGTTACTGTATTTCTAGTGCTCAGTACCTTCAGCCATGCCTGGTATACCATAAATGAATAATTGTGTTAAAGCATGGGCACTGTTAATTTCCTAGGGCTGAACATTTTATTTTAGCTATCATGTACCAACTGCAAGCCTAAGGTCCAGAAGTAGTACAAAGGAGGGAGTGATTAAATTCCCTCCAAGTAAGGATGAGATGGATACAAGGATGAGTAGGGAAGAGTCTTCTTCACAAAGGAGGGGTATTCAGGAAGGCACTCAATGTAGAAACAAAAGCCTATGCGAAATGCTGAAGTATAAAGCAGTTTTTATACTGCAGACTTACAGTATAAGTTATTCTGTATGGCCAGAGAAAAGGAACAAGGGGGTTGGTGGTGGGAGATAAATCTAGAGAGAAAAGGACCAGGTTGAATTTGTTAAGGAGGTTGGATTTTATTCTATCATGCAGTAAACATCACCAGCTTTTCCAGTTCTTTCCTTTGTTTAGGTCTGCTTTCTCTCTTACTATCCATGGATATTTGTAAAAGTCATTTAACCTAGCTGAGCTTCAGTCTCCTCTTGTTGAATGGTTGATGAGAGACATGAGATAGTGTATGGAAGGCACTTCAGAAGGTTTCTGGCATATGGTAAGTGCTTACCAAACGTCAATTCCCTTCCTTTCAGCCCCTATGTTCAAGCTGATTTCAGCACCATGACTGCTGGTCAGTCCAGCGAGATTGCAGTTCCCCTTTAGAGCACAAGAGGGAGTATGAGACTGAACCTTTGCAAAGGGTCACAGGGCATCTTAAGCAGCATCCCTCAGCAAGCCCTCTGAGAACGAGGAAACAGATGTTTTCCCAAAATTAGAGAGGCAACCTGACTTATTTTATAGAGTCTAAGCGAGTGCAACTGTTCGTAAGTTCCCTAGACATGTATCTGAAGGGAGAAATCATTGGCAAGCATGATATACTTAGTTATGAGTTGTCAGATCCCTTAAAGTATCTGATGTTATTGAATTGAATATCCTATTAAGCACCTCCTAATTTACATACATTATCACTTTTTTTTTTTTTTTTTTTTTTTTGCGGTATGCGGGCCTCTCACTGCTGTGGCCTCTCCCGCTGTGGAGCACAGGCTCCGGACGCGCAGGCTCAGCGGCCATGGCTCACGGGCCCAGCCGCTCCACGGCATGTGGGATCTTCCCAGACCAGGGCACGAACCCGTGTCCCCTGCATCGGCAGGCGGACTCTCAACCACTGCGCCACCAGGGAAGCCCCATTATCACTTTTAATTGAACTCTCTTAAGGAGCCAATGAAATAATTCTCATCCCCATTTTACAGATGAGTAACCTGTGTGATCAAGAGAAATTCAATCACATAACTAGCAAATGGTGAAGGTTGGATTTGAACTTAGACCTCTCTGATTCCAAAGTTTATGTCCTTTTGATTATCCCACACTAGTTTACTTCAATTTCTTTTGAAGTCACTGCACCAGCTTTCTCTCTGGTCTCCTTGTCCTCTGTATCTTGGAACCTCTGATCCATCTCCATTCTATAAGCTGAGTTCTTTCTAAAGTGTAAATTTGGCCATCTTACCCCTGGAGAAAGCAGTGTAACAGCTCCACATTGCCCTGATCTTTGAGTCCATCATCCTTAGCATGGCTCCCCAGGCCCTGGCTGGCCTCTGGCTCTGACTTACCCTCCCACCTCACTCAACACCTGTACTGTGCCCATCATGTCTGTGCTTCCAGAGACCTACAGTCCCTGATGTTCCCTGAAGCCTTCATATAATTTCATAACTTTGGGCCTTTGCTCATGCTGGTCCTTCTACCTGGGTTCCTTCTCTGTGAGTTTAGCTCCTACTTATCCTCGAGGACTCAGCTTAAGTCTCAACTCTGCATCCCAGGACCTGCCTCCTAGCATGAGGCCTAACTCTGAGGCTCCTCCCCGTTGATGTGTCCCAAAGTGAGAAAACAGCCATGTCTTGCCAAATCCATTAATGTGGCTGATTTTAGTCTTGGCTTCCCCTACTTTCAGTAGCTGAGAAACCACGGGCTATTTATTTCTTCTTCACATCCAGGATGGTATGAATCAGTCCCCACCTCATATGTTTACTGTGAAAGTTAAATGAGATGGTGGATGTAAGAAACCTTTTGTGAATATTTGTATGCCTATTTATTCAGCAAATATCCCCTGACCCCTTCTAAGAATGATCCAGGAGGTCATGTTGGGTTGCAGTTTGGCCTATGCCTTTGTGAACGCAGAACAGTGGGTCTTACAGCCTGCTATCCTGCACCAGACCCTGAGCAACTTGGGTCAGGGACCATTTGTTATCCACTTGGGTGTACAGCAGGTGCTCAGGTGATATTTGTTGTGTGAGTGAGTGAGTGAATGAATGAATGAGTGAATGGTATTCAAGGTAGTGGGAGAAACTGAGGCAAATTCATGGAGATGTTACGAGCAGGTCACCCTCTGGGAACCAAAAGTAGTTTATGCTGTTGGAGCTTAGGGCAGGACGGGGGAGTGTCCAGTAATGAGGCTAGAGGGTAGTTGAGGCCAGACCACAAGAGGCTATATGTGCACATTAACAGATTTAACCTGGGTTAGGAAGAGTCCTCTGCTGCAGTATGGAGTGTGGATTACAGGGGAAGTTTGGAGGCTATCGTGGGGATAGGACAGTGAGAAAGCTGTGGCCGTGCAATGGAGAGCTCTCAGGAAGTATCACGGACAGGCTTTGGTGAAGGATTGGTAGGGTGGGCGAAAGAGGGAGGGGTGGTGGGTGGGACCTGGGTTCTGAATATTCACATGTTGAATGCTTCGTGTGTGTGTGTGTGTGTGTGTGTGTGTGTCTGTGTGTGTGTGTCTCAGACTCCTCCCCTGCTGACAGCGGTATGCCCTGATGATAGGGCAGTGTCCTCAGCGTGCATTTTCATTTATTTTACAAATTAAAAAACTGAGGCACAGAGAAGAAAGAAGGAACGATTAGTGTATGAAGTGGTGTTTGAGATACTTACCATTTTTTCTCCTTACCCAGATCTGTTCCCATTCCTGTGGTAGATTGGTTAAGGGCCATTGATTCCTCCCTTCTCTATTCATACCCCTTTGTGATGCGACTTTGCTCTTCTTCTCACTCAGAGCTCTTTGAATCTGGGCTGGGCTTGTGACTCGATTTGGCCAATAGAATGCAGTATATGGGGTGCTATGCAGTTTCTGAAGCTAGGCCTCAAGAGATTGTATCTTCTGCCTTGGCTCTCTTGGAACACTGCCGCGAGACCACCATGCAAACTGGTCTGGCCTACCAGTGGATTAAAAGCCGCATGCGGAAGAACCATGGCACTTAGCCCTCAGCCAGTACTAAATGCCAGGCCTTGGAGTGACCTTCCAGTTGAATGCTGCTCACAAGTGACTCAAGGTAAAATCAGCAGATGAATCCACTCAGCCAGCCACAGAATTGTGAGAAATAATAAATTATTGCTGTTTCAAGCCACTGAATTTTTGGGAGTGGTTGTTATGCAGCAATAGATAACTAAAACAACTTCTCTGCTCCCGTTACCAGTAAATGGCTTCACTGTCTACCTGGTTGTTTATGCCAATTCCCTTTCCCAGACATCTCATATTTAATCTGCCACCAGGTCCTAAATACAAATCAAATCCCTGTACTTTCCACTTTCCCCACTGCTATGACATGATTTCTGGTCCTCTTCATCTCTCACCTGGATTTTTAAAGCAATTTCTGACTGTTCCCTATCTCCTTTCTCCCTGCTCCCTACTCATCGCATCCCATCTATCACACCCACCACAGTCAGAGCTATTCTTCTTATATGCATATGTAACCAGGTTACTCCATTGCTTCAAACCTTTTGCTTGCAAGGTAATTTCCCAAACCTCTAACATGATTTACAAGGCCTTAGGCCATCTAGTCTCTGCCTTTCTTCCCAGCCCTGTCTTCCACCACTCCTCCCATGAGCCCTATGTTTCTAGAGCTGCTTTACATGTTCTGGTGACTTTCTGGCACCTGCTCCAGCTCCCCTGTTATATGAGGCAACCCACTGAAGGGGCGAGAGAAAAACGCTTGACCTGCCAACATATCTGCATTCCTAGGCTGGCCATGAGGGACGCACACTGGGGTGTAGATCTGAACCTTGTAAAGCTTTGAACATTCCAAGTGCAATCCACACTTAGGCTACTACCTTTTCTTTTCTTCTTTCTTTTTTTATATTGAAGTACAGTTGATTTACAACGAGGCTACTACCTTTACTAAGTGACTGATTCTCATTCAATAAAAAGTATCACTTTTATATTTCATATAAAAACTAGGAGCTAGAGAAGGCTGATTGCTCTGGCAACTAGAAAAGATTTAAGGTAACTTTGTTTGTAGGACTCTTAACCACAAATGGTGTTCACCAAGCAACCGTGATTCTGGGGTCTAATAGAAAGAGCCCTGGACTTGGAGTCAGACAGACCTGGTGTCTGGTTCTGCCATTTACCAGATGTGTGACCTTGGAAAGTCACTTCAACTTTCTGACTTCTGTTTGCTCATTTATAAAAAGGGGATGGCAATCCATACCTTGTATGATTGTATTGAGGACTAAATGAGACAAAAGATATGAATGAGCCCAGTATATTTTAAGGTCTTAATGATTATAACTGTTAGCCAATCTGATTGAAGACAAAAGGTAGCGTTTTGTCTTTCTTCCTATTCTTACTTGACATTTGGATCTGGAAGTGAAGACAGTCCAATATAGTATGATTAGTTTTGTGTTCTCTCTGGTGATCACCTGCTAGTCAATAGGGAGGCACAAATGACACAGCCCAAATGTCAGATATGGCCTCCCTCCCCCTTTAAGATCTAAAAGCAGTGAGCTTGAACCTCGATTTTTACATTGATTTTTACATTTGATAACCCTTGTAAGTTGGAAGACCTCCTGGAGATCTCCGCAAATTCCACGAGGGCTTGTGCTCTCTTCGTCTCTGCCTCTACTCTCCTTTTTCAACTCAGAAAAACAAAGCCCATTGCTCAATTTTCCCACTCACTCATCCTTACAACTCCTCTCTCAGAAAGCATTCCTGAGTGTAATGGCCTTTACTGAACTCTTGAGAGTCACAGAAATTGGTTACATTATATGTGCAACAAACAGCTTCTCCCATTTAATGCATTCCAGTGTTTAAACACCCTTTGTACACCTGCCATGGGAGGGTTTCTTCTGACCCTTTATCCATGTAGCACCTACCCTTACAATGATTTTCTTACTCATCTTTTTCCTTTCCTTCCCCCAGCTCTCTTTGTTACCTCTCTCACCCATATTGCTAAGTGAATTCCAAATTCTTTTCCTTTTATTGCACAGAGCAAGTTGGTGTCTCCCTTCTTCTCTCACACTTACATATCCACACTCCTCAAGGTCCTAAGTAGGACAAAAGGACCTCTGAACATTAGGGTCTACCTTTCTTGGAAGGCAGTTGTGGTTAAGAAAATAGCATTTTTTGTTCTGTTATAACCACAGTGTTTTCTATTATTGAGGGCTTACTATGTGCCTGGCTTACTATGTGCCTGTCAGGTGCTTTCCAGTAGCTATCTCATTTTCTTATTTGATCTTCACAACATTATTGCTCTTTCTACACATGAGCATGAGGTGCATGTGTCAGAAAAATGGGGTGATTTACATAAGATCACACAGCAAGTAAGTGTGTAAAACGGATTGAAAACCATATTTGTCTGGCTCCAAGTCTGTGCTCTGTCCACTTTAATACATGGCCTTTCAGGGAAGAAGGAGAAAGTGATGTGAAGACCTGAGGCAATGTAAACACAATACCATCTGTTCTCATATTGTCTCTCAACTCTAAAAGGATGGTTTTATGTGTTATCTCGTTATTCTTGTGAAGAATGAATAATCATTATCATGACACCCATTTTGAAATGAGGAAACTAAGACCTTATGGGAGAAAGGGAGTGAGGGAGCAGGCAGTGCAGGACATTTGATTTTAAGATCACAGAGGCACTAGTTCTGTGTGATTAAGAAGTTCAAGGTATGACCATGGGAGGTAATGTGAAGAGGAGACCAAGGACTGAGGGATCAGGAAATCACATGGCTACCGAAGGCACCAGGAGGATGGCAAGACAGGGCTAATGAGAATGACCATGAGCCAGGGGCTGAAATCTTCAATGCATAGGAGCACTTGGAGGTCAATCATGACCTTGATGAGGAAGGGTGGAAGGTGGTATGGCTGGAGACCAAAGGAGGAGGAATTTTTGTACAAGTGTGGAAGTGGCAATGCCAACCCCACCTCCTGGTCCTGTGGTGTATGGGGAGTGAGAAAGTGAGAAACCTTCCTGCAGAGGGTTACAGGAGGAGTCCTGGAGGAGGGTCAAGCTTTAACAAAGGTAAAGAAGTAACCTGAGTACTCTCTGAAGAAGCAGAGGGTGTAGGAGAGTTTGTTGACAAAAGAACAGGATTCTAGAGGGCACAGTGGAAGGGCTGCCAGGATGAGGACAGTGGGGAGGTGAGTGAAAGGGAGTGGGTGGAGAAGCTCAGAACAGTTCAAGGATGAGTCTGAGGGAGAAGTCAGACAACGAGAGGGACTGTCTACTGGGTGGTTCCTTGGGCCATAGAGACAAACTGTAGATCAGGTCATAATGGAATGTGGGAAATAATTATTTTGGTATATGACTCAGGCCTCTAAGATTTTTAAAAATTGAATTATAGTTAATTTACAATGTTGTGTTAGTTTCAAGTGTACAGCAAAGTGATTCTGATATATATACATATACATATATATATATATTCTTTTTCAAGACTTCTAAGATTTGAGAAGGGGGAAGAGTATGGGGAGGGATGACGATTCTAAACCAAAGCTGGCAGCTGGCTCCTGTGACCTCAGGAAGACTTGAAGTCCAGGTCCCCGTGTGAGGGTGGGGTGCTAATCACCACTTAGACCTGCCTTCTCTGACGGAGTTGGGACTTCCTAATGACCAGGCAAGAACATTTTCTCACTCCAGGCTACTGTTGGTAATGGGGAGCCATTGAAAATGTTTTGTTTCTGTTTGTTTCTTCAGGGTTGATGGTAACATGGTGACATTTAGAGCAATCACTCAGGCTGCCAACATAGAGGATGGATTGGAGAGTGGAGGCAGGGAGACCCATTAGGAGGCTGTTGCATTAGTTCAGGCAAGAAGTGATGAGGGCTGAACCAGGGCGAGAGCAGTGGAGACGGAGAAGAGGGGAAGGGATAGGATATGTTACAGAGGCGTCATCACCAGGCTGATGGGATGTAGGGTGTGAAGGAGTGCATAGGGTAGAGAACAATGCCCAGGTTTCTGGCTTCGTTTCCACCTGTAGACAGCCGTCCAGATTCTGCCTCTCTACCAGGGCTTTTGTGAGGATGAAGCGGTATAACGACACGGAAGTGCTTTAGAAATGGCCATGCTACAAACCCATCATCACCTACACTATCATAGAAGCTCTCTGATCACCCTAGTAAGTTCAGCGTATGGAACGAGGCGTGAGAATTAAGATAAGTCACGATAGTCACCCAGATATTGGGGAGCGCCGGGCCCCCAAGATACCTCGGATTTCCTACACCTGCCCAGAGCTGGGGGCCCGGCGAATGGGGACTCCGCCCCTGGGCGGGGCATGGGTGGGCCCTGGTCGCGGTGGTGGCCCAGCCCAGCTGCAGCCCGAGCCTCAGCCCGAAGTCGCTGCGGTGGGGACCAGACCCGCCCCGCACCGCCCTGCTCCGCGAGCCCACTGCGCCTTTTGCCGCCCGCCGCCAGGTCCAGCGGTTCCGCGGCGCTGCCAGGGAGCGAGCCGCTCGTCCTCACCCGGAGTCCCAGGTAAGGGGCGCGGCCCGGCAGCCCGCCCGGGGAGGATCTGGGACCGATTCCCGGCGCAGGGCGCTGGGGACTGTGAGTGGGCGTTGAGAAGGAGCACAGGGCAGCGGAGGGAACACCAAGGAGAAGGGGCCAGGCGAGGCCACTAAGGAGAGGCACCGCGGCAGTGAAGGGGCGCGTAGCCTGGGGAGGGGGCGCTGAGGAGCGTCTACCCGGGCTGTGAGGGCCGCAAGGAGGGCTCCAAAGGCAGGGGCAGAGGGATTGGGGGAACGAGAAAGAGGGCGCCGGGGCTCGGGAAAAGGATGAGCGGCAATTGGAGCGCAGTGAGGGCTCGTTGAGGGGGAAACGGGGCGGGGGGATGGGGGGAGAGGTAAGGAGGGAGCTGAGAGGGACAGTGCGGGAAGAGCGTACCAGTGAGCCGAGGGGCGGGGAAGGGGGTGCTGAAGCGAGAGGACTGAGAGGAACGAGGAAAGGGAGGCGTGGAAGTGAAGAGCTAAGGGGAGGGGACTGGCCGGCCGGGGTCGTTTCGAGCTGGAGAGGAGTGAGATGGTGAGGGGAAGGGGCGCTGGGCAGGAAGGAGGTGCTGGGCCGGGAGAAGGTAAAGTGAGTGTGGTGTGGTGCTGGAGCCCAGGTGGGTCTAGGCAACGGGGGTAACCTGAGTGCGGGAGAGGGAAGGAGCTTGGAGGTGGGAAGCTTGGAAGAATGGGAAGGTGGGAGGCAAGGCTGGGTCTATCCAGGCTGCAGAGAAAGGGGGTGGGGAGCTGATGGAGGGAGAGAGCCAAGGCCTTGGATATGGGCTGTGGGCACCTGAGTTCCGGCTAGGGGTGGCGCATGGAGAGGCACTGGAATAGAGCAAGGGGTTGGCAGCCGGGAGTGGAGGAACTGTCGGGGAACTTGGAGAGTTTAGGCTGGTAGATGGGCTGGGTCATGGTGCGGAGGAAGCCAGGTGTGGGTTGTGGTGTGGGAGTGGAAAGATGATTGGGGCCCAGAGTGGAGTCCAAGGGCATCTATCTGGTAGCTGTGTCTTAGCTCCTCAGAAGTCTGAGGAGGGGGTGCAGGCACTGGACCCTGTTACGCAGCTACCTGGGGTCAGAGACAAGAAGAGAATCGTTGACAGAGAAATTCATCCACAGGCTGACTCTGTTCTGGAGTCCAAGTGTGGGAAGAGATTTTAGGGAGGGAGGTGGCAGCTAATAGAGGTGTGGAGGGGAGTGGGAGAAGGACAGGGCCATCCATCCCAGCTTCTTGGAATCCAGATGGAAAAGGGTGGGGGATAGTAAAAGGAGTTGGATGTGTGTGTGTGTGTGTGTGTGTGTGTGTGTGTGTTTGCTCACCTGTTCTGAGCCTATAAAGGGAGGAAGACAATGGAAGTCCGTGAAAAGCCCTGTCTGTGGTACTGGGAAGCCTTGGTGCTGAGTTTGCCCTAGCAAAGACATTCTGCCAGAGGATGGTAGGTCAGGGAAGACTTCCTGGTCATGAAGGATTTAGCTAGCCGCAGAGGAAAGAATGTTCCTATCAGAGGAAACAATATGGAAGCAGGCAAAAATATAAAATGATCTCCAGTCCAAGAAATAAATCTCCAGTTTCTTAAGGATTACAATATGAAGGGAGACACCAGCAACATATAGAGGATGTTTAAGAAGGTTTCTCCTCTAAGCTGGAACTTCTATGGTTTCTCTTCATCTCCCCAGAGTACAGCACAGGGCCTGGCACACAGTAGGTGCTCAATGAATGTTGATTGAATGACTAATTGAGCTGTGGCTGTGCTCCTGCCTCTCTCATGTACTGGTTTTAATTCTTCCAATAGTTTGCCCAGAAGTCACTTTATTAACTCATTTTATAGATAAGGAAACTGAGGCCCAGGGTGCGATCTGCCTAAGGTTACACGATTGCTTAGAGAGCCAGGGCTCAGCCCAGGTGTCTCTGACTTTGTCTTGTGCTCTTTCCTTCAAAAGAGAAGTTCATCCATTTACTTCTTCACTACATGTATTCAGTTGATCTCTTCTTGCTGGATTTTAAGGCTGTCTCCTCTTCCCTCCTCTTTCCTGCCTGAAGTCAGGTTCTTCCTTAGATGCTTATCAGACTCAAAGTGTTGTTTGTTTTTCACACCAACCCTTGGAGGAGCCATTTCCTTCTTTCCCCCAGCCTAGGACCAGATATGACTTCCCTGGGCCTTCATCTGTATTGCTTGTCAGAAGACAGTGAGCTACCCAGCTCTGTCATTTATGTGACTGTCAAAAAAGAGAGAGAAGATCTGATTGATGCTTATCTGACAAATGCAGTTCTGCAGACACCACCTGTGCCTTGACCTGTCTGCTCAGATCTGCCTCAGGCAGCTGCCTGCTGGGGTGGTTTTTACTTCTCTTCCGAATGTCTGTGTAGCCCCTGCCCCACTCTTGAGAAGATCCCCTTGGGGGCGTCCACATGAACCTGCCTTCCAACTGTACCTTTCATACCACCTTCTGGGAAAGCTATGCTGTGTGCACATAAACAAATGCTGACAGTACAGTATGGCAAGTGCTAGGGAAGAGATCTCAGGGTGCTGGGCATGCTTTTCTACTCACCCTAAAGTTGTTGTAGTTTTTATTTTCCCTAATCCCAGTCCAATCTGGGGGTAATCAGATGACAGAAGTTCTAGTAATGATGCTCCAACTGACTTGCTGTATGACCTTTGACAAATCACTTCTCTTTGTGGAGCCTCAATTTTTTTTACCTGAAAATGAAGGAGAGTGGATCAGACCAGGAGCTGAAAGTATTTTTTACTCTTGCCTTGCACCTATGGCAGACATAGCTAATAAAGGCAGACACTTTTCCAACTGGATTCTATGCAAGGCCAGGTGTAGTTTTCTCCACACAGTGTAGGTATGAAGCACCCTTATATACATTTTCTTTTTTTAAAAATTTATTTATTTTTTATACAGCAGGTTCTTATTAGTTATGTATTTTATACATATTAGTGTATATATGTCAATCCCATCTCCCAATTCATCATACTACCACCACGCCCTCCGCTTTCCCCCCTTGGTGTCTATACGTTTATTCTCTACATCTGTGTCTCTATTTCTGCCTTGCAAACTGGTTCATCTGTAACGTTTTTCTAGATTCCACATATGTGCGTTAATATACGATATTTATTTTTCTCTTTCTGACTTACTTCACTCTGTTATGACCATCTCTAGGTCCATCCATGTCTCTACAAGTGACCCAATTTCTTTCCTTTTTATGGCTGAGTAATGTTCCATTGTATATATGTACCACATCTTCTTTATCCATTTGTCTGTCGATGGGCATTTAGGCTGCTTCCATGACCTGGCTATTATAAATAGTGCTGCAGTGAACACTGGGGTGCATGTGTCTTTTTGAATTATGGTTTTCCCTGGGTATATGCCCAGTAGTAGGATTGCTGGGTCATATGGTAATTCTATTTTTAGTTTTTTAAGGAACCTCCGTACTGTTCTCTACAGTGGCTGTATCAATTTATATTCCCACCAACAGTGCAAGAGGGCTCCCTTTTCTTCACACCCTCTCCAGCATTTGTTGTTTGTAGATTTTCTGATGATGCCCATTCTAACTGGTGTGAGGTGATACCTCATTATACTTTTGATTTGCATTTCTCTAATAATTGGTGATGTTGAGCATCTTTTCATGTGCCTCTAGGCCATCTGTATGTCTTCTTTGGAGAAATGTCTATTTAGGTCTTCTGCCCATTTTTGGATTGGGTTGTTTGGTTTTTTTTAATGTTGAGCTACATGAGCTCTTTATATATTTTGGAGATTAATCTTTTGTCTGATGATTCGTTTGCAAATATTTTCTCCCATTCTGAGGGTTGTCTTTTTGTCTTGTTTATAGTTTCCTTTGCTGTGCAAAAGCTTTTAAGTTTCATTAGGTCCCTTTTGTTTATTTTTGTTTTTATTTCCATTACTCTAGGAGGTGGGTCAAAAAAGATCTTGCTGTGATTTATGTCAAAGAGTGTTCTTCCTCTGTTTTCCTCTAAGAGTTTTATAGTGTCCAGTCTTACATTTAGGTCTTTAATCCATTTTGAGTTTATTTTTATGTATGGTGTTAGGGAGTGTTCTAATTTCATTCTTTTACGTGGCTGTCCAGTTTTCCCAGTTTTTCCAGTTTCTTATTGAAGAAACTGTCTTTTCTCCATTGTATATCCTTGTCTCCTTTGTCATAGATTTGTTGACCATAAGTGCGTGGGTTAACCTCTGGGCTTTCTATCCTGTTCCATTGATCTATATTTCTGTTTTGGTGCTAGTACCATATTGTCTTGATTATTGTAGCTTTGTGGTATAGTCTGAAGTCAGGGAGTCTGGTTCCTCCAGCTCTGTTTTTTTCCCTCAAGATTGCTTTGGCTATTCGGGGTCTTTTGTGTCTCCATACAAATAAGATTTTTTGTTCTACTTCTGTAAAAAATGCCATTGGTAATTTGATAGGGATTGCATTGAATCTGTAGATTGCTTTGGGTAGTACAGTCATTTTCACAATATTGATTCTTCCAATCCAAGAACATGGTATATCTCTCCATCTGTTTGTGTCATCTTTGATTTCTTTCATCAGTGTCTTATAGTCTTCTGAGTACAGGTCTTTTACCTCCTTAGGTAGGTTTATTCCTAGGTATTTTATTCTTTTTGTTACAATGGTGAGTGGGATTGTTTCCTTAATTTCTCTTTCTGATCTTTCATTGTTAGTGTATAGGAATGCAAGAGATTTCTGTGCATTAATTTTGTATCCTGCAACATTACCAAATTCATTGATTAGCTCTAGAAGTTTTCTGGTGACATCTTTAGGGTTATCTATGTATAGTATCATGTCATCTGCAAACAGTGACAGTTTTACTTCTTCTTTTCCTACATTTTCTTATTTAAAAATCACAGCAGCCTTCTGCAGTAGGTAATGTGATCATATCATAGATGAGGACATTGAAGCTCAGAGTTTAGGTGACTTGTCCAAGTTCATACACTGAGTTACTGGGAAAGCTGGGATCAGTAGCCAGGCTTTTTGTTATAATAAAGCTGCCACTCTAAAATCTCTTCTAATTCCAGTAATCTAAGAGTGCAAACAGCTGCATCAGAAAAATGAAAACCAATAATACAACACTTACATCAATAGTCTGGCACATGGCAAATGTTCAATAAATGTTTACTGAAAGGAGTAACATGCCCAAGGATTTACTCTAGGTTCATTGTTGACAGGGTATAAGGATGGATAAAACTCAGCTGAATCCAGAAGGAGAGACAGACAGTTAATTGTAAAACAGGCTCAAATTATGGAGCCCAGATCAGGGAGAGGACACTTGAACAAGATTTGACTGCAGAAGTGAATTAAAAAACCAGTGAATTAATATTTATTGAGTACCTCCCATAGATCAAGAAACCATGCCAGATTATTTACACATGATACCATAGCTATTGGTACCATAGCTCATTGAAGTAGGTGGCATTTTCTCTGTTGTAAGGTAAAATGCTGTGGCTTAGAGAGCTGATATTACTCACCCAAGAATTCAGCTGAAGAATAGAGCAGGAATTTTGACCTCTCCCATATTACGTCATGGTACTAGGTCTAGTCTCAGCTGTTAGTTGTGAGGCTTGGGTAAATCCTTACAATTTCTAGCCCTCAATTCCCTTCTTGATCCAATGGGCATAGTAATCTTTGTCCTTCCAGTTTTATCTCCCAGGTCTATCTAGAGGATAAAATAAGATAAAGGAAATTGAGGTAAGGATCAAATCTGTGTTTTAGTAGAGTTATTCTTTGACCAGGGGTTCCATTTCTAGGAATCTCTCCTAAGGAAATAAATAGGAAAGAGAACAAATATGTAAAGAAATGGTCACTGCAACTTAATTTTTATAATTAAGAACAGAAAAATAAATATATGACTTTAAAGAATTGGTCATATGACACAACCATAGGATGGAGTAAAGTGTAGTCAATTGAAATCATATTTACGAAGAATTTTTAAAATCTCAGTATATGATATAATGTTAAGTGAAAAGGAGCAGGATACAAAACTAATTATCTCAGCTATTAAAATATACATGGAAGATATAGACTAGAATGTATTGTATATTATCATTTATATATATATATGTATTTATAAAGTATGAACAGACCTCTGTGCTTATATATGCAAAGAATATCTTTGAAAGATACATAAATCGTTAACATGTTTGCCTCTGGGGAGAGGAACTAGAGACTGGGCATCAGGGGTGGAAGCAAGACTTACTTTTCACTGTAAACCTTTAGGTTCCATATTACCTTCTTTTTATGCAAAAAGTTAAGAAAATAATGCAAATTGCAGATGGTGATAAAGTAATACTTGCAAATAGTAAAGTTTGTCTGAATTATTTTCAGTGTGTGTATTACCCTTTTTTTAAAATACTAATTACTGGTTTATTGTAAAAGTGTAAAGGATACAACTCAGGAACAGCCAGATGGAAGAGATGCATAGGGCAGGGTAGGAGGAAAGGGTGTCTTGGCGCTTCCAGGGTCTCTCCTAGCACATCAACGTGATCACCAACCTGGAAGATCTCCACACCGCTTTGGTTAGGGTTTTTTACGAAGATTTCATTACTGTAGGCATGATTGATTAAGCCATTGGCCTTTAGTCATCAACTTAATCTCCAGCCCTTCTCCCCTCCCGAGAGGTTAGGGGGTGGTGCTGAAAGTTCCAACCCTCTAATCATGTGGTTGTTGCCTCTGGCAACCAGCCCCCACTCTGAGGCTGTCCTGGAGCCCCAGCCACCAGGCATCTCATCAGCACACAACAAGACACTTCTCACTTGCACTTCCAGAGGTTGCAAAGGTTTCAGGAGCTCTGCCTGGAACCAGGAACCCAGACCAAATACATGTCTTTTATTATATCACAATATCGCAGTGCTCAATAAATGGGAACTGTAATATGGTTATTGTCACCATCATATCTCTCATGGGAAATAACGAGTACTTGACAAATATTTGCTGGTAATATTAAGGCCTAGGTATACTACAATGTATTACCTTTTAAATTAAATAATAAGGTATAATTTCAAAATAGATGGCACTCCGGTGCGTGAAAAAATAAAGGAGGAAATAAACTTCAAATGTTAACAGTGGCAGTTTCTGAGTGGATGCCGTGTCTGGTAATTTAAAATTTTCTGTTTTACATTCTTGTGTTTTTTTCTAACATTTTGTAATGGAGATATACTTTCAAAGAAGAGATTTTCTTTTGTAAACAAACAAAGACGACTAGCAGCAGAGTGGAGGATAGTATGAGGTCGTTGTGATTGCTTCCCTTGTTTTGACTTGCTGTTTTGGCCTTTTTTTTTTTTCCAAACTCAGCTTAGGAGCTACCCCTACAGGAGCCTCTCCTTGCCCACCATGCCTCCAGGTTGGGTTAGATACTTCTTATGGGCTTCCTCAGCCAAGGCTTCCCTCTGTCTTATCACTTATCCACTGCTTTGTTACTCTGTGTTTATGAGTTTTTTACTCTAATCTGTGGCCACTCAGAGGTCAGACACCATGGCTGATTCATACTTGTATTCCTTGTGCCCAGCACAGGGCTTGACCCAGAACAATGTGTTCAGTAAATATTTGCTGAAGGAATAAATGGGAGGAGCTGGGCTCCACCCCAATCCTGAGACAACATTTGGGGCAGGTGCAGTGAAGGGGTGACTCTGAGTAGTGTGTATTTCCTCAGTGATGCTGGGACGTGGAGTGAGTGTATGCAGGGCGGTGTGACCATTAAAAGTTAGGTGATCCAGGGTGACACTGGAGGTGTGTTCCTGAGTGACCACAGGTCTCTCCTGCAGATGGCTTCAGTGACTGATGGTAAAGCCGGAGTCAAAGATGCTTCTGACCAGAATTTTGACTACATGTTCAAACTGCTCATCATCGGCAACAGCAGTGTTGGCAAAACATCCTTCCTCTTCCGCTATGCTGATGACACCTTCACCCCAGCCTTCGTCAGCACCGTGGGTATTGACTTTAAGGTGAAGACAGTCTACTGCCACGAGAAGCGAGTGAAGCTGCAGATTTGGGTGAGTCCTGGGCATCTTGGGTAGAAGTGTCCCAAGAGCTGACTCGTTTGCTGGTACAAAGACTGGGCGGTGAGGCCAGTTTAGAACTTCTGCGTTTTATGACATTAGGCACCAGTGCTATTGTGTATCTGGCCCCTGGCCTATCCCTTGTTGGCTTTATACAGTTTTGCTCTCCTCTGGGAACTCAGGTGTTTCTGCTGCTTAACTGTCCAAAAGGTTTTATCCTGGCTTATATGGATGAGTAACCAAGAATCTGGGCTTTGGAGTTATAGACCTGGATTCAGATTTCAGTTCTGCCAGTAACTAGTCATGGAACCTTGACTAAATTACTTAACCTCTCTGGGCCACGCTTTCCTCTTTGGGGATTATAATAGCATCTATGTCATAGGGTTGCTGGGTGCTTAGCATAGTTCCCGGAACATAATAAATGCACAATAAATGTTAGCTACTGTATCCATAATCTATCACTCTGTAATCACTTCAAACCTTGATGGCTTAAAACAACAATAATAATTCATTAACTCACAGTTGCTATGGATCAAATATTTGGGAGTGGCTTGGTTTCTGGCTTGTGGTCTCTTATGAGGTTGCTGCCAGGTGTTGGCTTAGGTTACAGTCATCTGAAGGCTTGAGTGGGCCTGGAGGGTTACCTTCCAAGGTGGCTTACTCACATGTCTGGCACTGGCTTTAGCAGGAGGCCTTCATTCCTTTCCACGTGGATCTTTCCACAGATCTGCTTCACTCCACAGAGTGTCTTCATGGCATCTCCTAGGGGGAGAGATCAAAGAAACCAAACAGGAAGTGGCAGTGTCTCTTATTAGAGTATTCTATTGGTCACTGATTCAATGTAGGAGGAACCTACACAAGGGTATGAATCCTGGGAGGTGGGGATCATTGGAGACTATCTTGGAAATTGACCACCACAGCTACTATTATTGGCATTTATCAGTGGTACTAATAAAATTTATATGTATTTGAGATGATATAGCAACATGTACATCATATATTTTTCTGTACTTAATTAGCCCTGGGATTAGAAATTTGTGATTTAAAGTATTCAAAATATATTTATTATCAGTCCACTCAACATTAATACATTGTACATATATGTTATTAGTATAGTCTGTATACAGTACTTTTCTTTTTACAAATTATTTCCATGTGTTAATACTATCTCACAATCAACCCCATGGGACAGATATTCAGAGAGTAATTAATTTGCCTTAGGTTGACCGCACAGCTACAAAATGGGATTCCAACTCAAATCTTCTGATTCTAAAGTATGTGCTCTTTTCTCTACACTGTGCAGTTAGGTCTTATAGAGCTCATATTTTCATTTGTGATCATGTTAAGTATTACTTTATAGAGAGATAAAAGTTCATTTTGTTTATTTAGTCTCTATTAAAAGCATTGAGGAATCAAACCATTAGAAATGCAAGAAGCTACGCATTCCATTTAGTTCATTGGTTCTAGAAGTGTGGTCTCCAGATCAGCAACGTCAGCATCACTGGGAATTTGTTAGAAATGCATAATCTCAGGTCTCTCCTCAGACCCAAGGAATCAGAAACTCTGGGGTACAGCCCAACAATCTGTGTTATAACAAGTCTTCCAGGTGTGTTTTTTTTTTTTTTTTGGCGGTATGCGGGCCTCTCACTGTTGCAGCCTCTCCTGTTGTGGAGCACAGGCTCCGGACGCGCAGGCTCAGTGGCCATGGCTCACGGGACTAGCCGCTCCGCGGCATGTGGGATCTTCCCGGACCGGGGCACGAACCCGTGTCCCCTGCATCGGCAGGCGGACTCTCAACCACTGCGCCACCAGGGAAGCCCTTCCAGGTGGTTTTGTGGTTGGCTAAAATTAAAGAACCACTGATCTAGTTTAGCTACCTCATGGTGAGAATCAATAAGCATTTATTAAGTACCTGTTCTGTGCCCAGTGCTTCCATTTATGTAGTCTGACATCCTCCCTGCAGCCAGTGCACAGAGGGGTCTGAAAGCAAAAGATATTTGGGGCATGGTGAGCAATACAATGAAAATGGAGCAAGGCTGTGAAAGAGCAGGGAGGGGATGCTGAGAGAGAAATTTGCTGGAGAGGCTGTCAGGTGGTGGCTTGGGAGTCAGGGAGACCTTGGACAACAAATAGAAGGTTTTTGAAATGGGCCAGAGGGTACATGTCTGATTATTCCTTAGGGCACTGAAGAAACTTACTAGAGTTTATTCTTGTCTTTGTATATAAAATAAATGCTTACTAATATTTACCATATGGATTGACATGGATATCTTCATTTGATCTCCACATTTGGTGCTCACAGATCCTACACTCAAAAAATCTTCAGGTGGGAGGAGATACTCTTCCTTTTAAGGGGTTGGCAGTAGTGGCTCCCTCACTCTTTTATACATTTTCAGCCCATTGTGAACTTTTGCAGTTTTCCTGTGCTTAGTTAAGTGGATTTATTGATTGTACTACCTCATTTTAACTAAATGAACCTCCATGATGGATATGTGGATTTAAAAGAGTCCTACCAAGAAACCTCTGATTGAAGACTATATTAATTATAGTAAGCCTAAGTGAGCACAGAAAATAGCTAGACTGATATCTCCCTGACACCTAGCACAAGTTCATTGTCAGCCATGTTTTGAGGTAAAATCAATGACAATCTAATTAGATCTGACATAGTCAATCACACTGCTTTTGCTAAAAAAAAGTTAGTGGGCTTCCCTGGTGGCGCAGTGGTTGAGAGTCCGCCGGCCGATGCAGGGGACACGGGTTCGTGCCCCGGTCCGGGAAGATCCCACATGCCGCGGAGTGGCTGGGCCCGTGAGCCATGGCCGCTGAGCCTGCACGTCCAGAGCCTGTGCTCTGCAACGGGAGAGGTCACAACAGTGAGAGGCCCGCATAGCGCAAAAAAAAAAAAAAAAAATGTTAGCAACGGGTTTTGTGTGTGTGTGTGTGTGTGTGTGTGTGTGTGTGTGTGTGCATGCATACTTTTCTGTAGCAAAAAATAAAAATTTTCTGTACTGTTCATATATGCATTAAAATGTAAACATTTAAATATTATTTGTTATTTTAATGTATTTTAACATCGTTTGTGTACAGAAGTAGGTATAATATATATGTATATGTAATCTAAGTAAATATGCAAATACTGTGAGTGCTGTGCCTACATTTTTCTTACAGGGGTATGAATTTGGAGACTACTACCACGGGCACTGGGGAGCATAGAAGGGTTTTAACAAAGTCAGATTTTCATTTTAGAAAGATTTCTGGCTTCAGTTTGGGAGGGTAGATGGATATGAGGCAAAGAAACTAGTGGTTTGGGTAAGTTACTAAATGTATTAGTCTGCTCAGGCTACCATAATAAAATAGCACAGACTAGTTGGCTTAAACAACAGACATTAATTTTCTCACAGTTTTGGAGACTGGAAGTCCAAGATCAAGGTGCCAGCCGGTGTTGATGTCTGGTGAGAGCTCTCCCATTGGGTTGCATATGGCTGGCTTCTTGCTGTGTGCTCACACTTCCTTTCCTCGGTGCTCACACTGGAGAGGAGTGAGCGAGCTCTCTGGAGCCTCTTCTTCCAAGAGCACTAATCCTATCAGATCAGGGCCCCACCCTTATGACCTCAATTAACCTCAATTACTTCCTTCAAGTCCCCATTTCCAAATATAACCACACTGCGGGGTAGGGCATCAACACATGAATTTTGGGAGGATACAAACATTCGGTACATAACACTCAGAAAGTGATAAAATGACATAAGTGATGGAAATGAGGAGAGAGAATTAAGATTAAAATTTACAGGATTTGATGATTAATTAATTGTATAGGGAGAGGGAGGAACATGTATCTTCTTATACACATCTATTTATACATATTTACTTCTCTGAGAGTTCTGTGATTTTTTAAAGTTGTGTGAGCTTTGGTAAGTCACTTTACTTCTATGAATAGATAATATTCTCAACTGTAAAGGTCTCACAGGTTTGTTGAGGGAGGGGCTACATGATAACATAGTATTGTGCCTGGCACATAGTAGGAATACAATAAATGTTAAGTTCTGTCCTTTCTGTCCTCCTGATCTTCATGCAAATGGTAACTGGGTTCCCTCAGAAGGTTTCCCACCTGTGATTCCAGAAGTACTGGAACAGCATCCAGGGATTCACTAGCACTGTATGAAGTGTTCATATAAACTTTTCAAGCTCATTTGACCTCTCCCAGGGGATTTCAAAAAAGTCATTGTCAGGGTGGAAGCTGGAGAGGGAAGAAGAGGAGGTTGTGAGCATCACTGAGCAGGACCATTCACAAAAGGAGTTTCTGTCATCTCTGGGGGATGATGATGGTATTGGTAGTGCCTTGTTCTCTGGGGTTCCTTGCCACATAGGTCCCTGAGAGTCTCCTCTGTGTCCAGAGAGGTTAATTATTGTGGAATAGAGAAGAGAATCTTAGTGGGGAGGTGAGGGTAGGGGACAAATCTCATTAATAGAGAGTGAGAGCATGCACAGGTGTGGAGGGAGGGAGAATTGGTAACGCCACAGCAACACACTTGACTAGAGGCCACTTACTGCTTGGGTGCTTGTTGCCAAGAAACTCCTGGAGACACGTGGGAAGAGAAGAGTGGGAGAGGGCCTTCCACTACCTCCATGTGGGGCCCATTACAGGGGATATTGGGTCTGGTGCTGGCCAAGGGAAGGATCCGGGGGTCTGTGGGATGACTGAGCTGACCCACCACTGTGGAGTCCTGCATTCCAGTCCTGGCTCTCCCTGAAGTTCAGTCATTGTGTGATCTGGAATAACCCCTCCCCTCCATGGACCTATTTGGACCTGTTTCCCCAACTATCAAATGGAGAAAATAATCCTTGTTCTTCTTGCCTCATGGAATGTTGTGAAGTTCAAGGGAGGATATGGAAAGGAAAGCCCAAGGACAACTATGAAGTTTTGAGTAGATCAGAAGGACTGTGGATATTGTCAACCATGTGAATTCTTCCTGTACGTGCTTTAAGTCATTCTTTGTGTCTTCCCACCTTCCCTCTGACCCAGGGAGGTAGTTATCTCCTTAAAGAATGGGTGGTTGAGCCCAGAGATGTCAAGTTACTTGTGCAGAGCCAAACAGTAAACTTCATTCTTTTATTCATTCAATAGACATTCATCTGGTACTCCCTCTGTGCCAGGCATTGTGCTAGCAGTGGGGAAACACCCTTCCTGCTCTCCTGGAGTTAATGCTGTAGCAGGAAAGATAGATACTAAGTACATGGGTGAAAAATATCTAATTTCATCTGTGGTAAGGGCCGTGAAGGAAAAAAAATAGACTTGTTTCAAACTCAAGCACTGAGTCACAGAGCTCAGGAATCGCTGAACTGTGACTTAGGTCTCATACCCCGCATGCAGCTGGGGTCAGGCTCAATTCTATTCACAATTTAAAAGGCTGATGACCTTCACCACACCAGCTCACTCCAGGCCTGGTCTCTGTCAGGGGACGTGGTGGCAGGGGCCTCCACTGTGGAAGGACAGAATGTCCTCCTTCTCGCTCCCACCAGTGAGGCTTTTTTTGGTGACCTTCTTGTCAAGAAGACTTTAAAGATAGGAGTGTCTCATGTGTCCAGGGTTACTTGTATAGAGACTGGGGAATGGACTGGCTGGTCTAACATTTTTCTATCGAGAGTTTGAGAACTCTGTGTTTTGTGAAGGACTTAAAGGCCACTGTCCTCACTCCTGGGCTTGTCCTGGTATTGCTATTCTCCATCCTCTTTCTTTCTCTGCAACTCCCTCTTCTGAAACCCTCAGTCACTACGGTGCTCGCATGTACCTCCATTATTCTACTTGTTTTGTTGTGTTGGCGATGTTTTTTTTTTTTTTGGCCACACCGTGAGGCTTGCGGGATCTCCGTGTCTGACCAGGGATTGAACCCAGGTCCATGGCAGTGAAAGCGCGGAGTCCTAACCATTGGACTGCCAGGGAATTCCCTTTGGTGATGATTTTGAAAAGATAATGTGTATAAAGCACCAGCATAGTCTTTGGCATGGAGTAAACACTAAACAAATAGTAGTTTTTATTAAAGTTCTAGGGAGATCAAGAAATGATACTCCTTGTCTTCCCCCCTTAAGTCTGGAACCAATTGAGAGATAGATACAAGAGTCAGAGAGATGGGGAGTAATGCGACAGCCTTCTTAGTGATAAAACTAGGATGAAGCACATGGCCCAAGTCTTCAGGGAATTGGAGCTGGCTAATACTTCACTCTGAAGTCAGATAGACATACAGACCCAATCACAGGCCGACATGAGTGGCTAGCTGCCACTAGCTCCTACAACATGCACTCAGGGTCAAAGTCCATGTGGCCCAGACTTACTAATGCTTAAGGCTTAAGGGTAGGTCTACAGTAGAAGCCTCAATCTCCATGGACAGTCTTCTTCATGGAGGGGGAAAGGAGGGTCCCTCCTCCAACAGCTCTTTTTATAATTAAAGAAATAGAAGTAAGCATTCGCTCCAAAGAGAGGTTGGGCAGAATGATGAAATCTGGGAAAAATAGGAGGAGTCTTAGGGGGTTTCGTGGAAATCCTAAATTCCATAGTGTTGAGAGTGACTCCCTACATAACCAGGAGCTGAGAACAATAAGACTAGGATGAGATAGGCTGTTGGTAGTCAGCTAGTTTCTTTCACTCACTAGCCAACCACCCACATAGCTGCCTCGATGACATTTAGGTTGCCACATGGCTTTGGAATCACTTATAAATATTAAAACGTGAATATCAAATCTGGGAATGTCAAAGACCTATATCTTAGGACCAACAATATAAGAGTGTAATAAAATGTAATGGAGCTTAGGAATGTGGGGAAAGGCCATACCAGAAACCCAGACTAAGGAGGATTGTGGCTCTTGAGCAGTCATTTAACAAATATTTACTATGCCAGACAATGGGGCTAGAGAAGTTAATATGAATATGACACATTCTCTGCTCTCCAGGAACTGGTGAGAATGAATTTACCTCTGAGCTCCAAAAGTGAAGTAAAATGAGTAACATAATTCTCTTGTTCTGTTAAGGGAAGCAAACTGGGACATCAAGAGAGATTGACTTTTCCCTTGTATATTTAAGAATATATAATAATGGATTATTATACATGATTGGTCAACTGTTTAATGGACATCTGCATTTGTTTCCTATTGCCTCTCTGACACATTACATAAATTTAGTGGCTTAAAACAGCATGGATTTATTATCTTATAGATCTGGAGGTCAGAAGTTCAAAACGGATGTCACTGGGTTAAAAATCAAGGTGTTGGCAGATTTGTCTTCCTTCTGGGGGCAAGGGGAGAATCCATTAACTTGCCTTTTCCAGCTGCTAGAGGCTGCCTGCATGCCTTTGCTCAGGGCCCCTTCCTCCATCTTCAAAGCCAGCGGTATAAATTCTGTCAACTTCTCTCTCTCTCTGACCTTCCTGCCTTTCTCTGATAAGGACGCACATGATTACCTTGGGCTCCTTTGAGTGATCCAGGATAATCTTCCCATCTCAAACCTTAATTTAATCACATTTGCAAAGTCCCTTTTGCCATGCAAGGTAACATATTCATAGGTTCTGGGGATTAAGACATGGATATCTTTGGAGGACCGTTATTCTGACTACCACAGCATCCATTAATAACATGGGAATGATCTAATATAAATTCTCCCCATTTTTCAAGGCTCTAACTCAGGTTCCCTCTTCTCTAATGATAGCCCCCTCTGCTAACTCCCTGAAACAGGTACTGTCTGTCTCTTAGGCTAAGACTACCTGCTGAGAATGCCTGTCATCTTCTTAGGTGCCAACAAGCCTGTGAGCTTAGAGCTTATCACATCTCAGTCTCATTTTAGACATGAGGAGGCTGAGGTCCAGAGAGAGATAGGACTTACTAAGGGCTTATTCCAAAACTCCTTATGCCACCTTCAGGAAGTTGAAATCTGGCCACCAGAACATAATGGGGACCCAGAGAGACTGATGGGCAGCACAGAAGAGGACAGAGGCTGAACAGGAACATGAGGGCTGTGACAGGTCCCTGTGGCTCCAGGAATATGGAAACACTTGCTGAGTACAACATCCTGTACTTAGCTCTTACAATATTCAGAATTGATTTTTCTAGGCAGCAAGTTTCCTGGTGTGGCTGCAGAGACATGTTGACACTTTCATCTTCCCGAAGCTGGTAGGAACCAGCTGCTGGGGAGGTTTAATCTGATTTTTAAAATCACAACAAAGACTATGGGAGGTCAAATCAGAATTGCAGGCATAGTCCGCCTTTGTAATTTGCAAATGAATTAACCAGCAATCCTGATTGGCTATTCAAGGGGCCTCCACACTTTGGGGCCACCACTGCCTTCCCTCCACCCAAACTGGTGTGGGGGAAAAAGAAATTTGCACATTCATTCATTCAATAAACATGTGTCACATGCCTATTAGGTGCCAGGCACTGTCATCATAGGGCAAATAAACAGCTACAATACAACATAGTGATATAAAGGGATGAAGAAAGTGCTGTGGGGACACAGGGAAAGGAGCTGCTACCTCTACCTAGAAAAGTTATTTTCCGCTTTGCAAAAGAGGGGGCATTTGAACTGGGTGTTGGCAAATGAGTAAGAGTATTTCAGCTTAATGTTGGGGAAGATCTTTACAAGCAAAAGAAAAGACAGGCGCAAAATCACAGTTGCTTTCAAGGACCCATTTTGTGCCTGACTGTGGTAGGCTCTGCAGGGATTGGTGAGACAACATCCCTACCTCTAAGGGAGTGCTCACGTAGTAAGAGAGATATAGCATGTACACAAATAGCGACGATGCTACAGATATGAATGATGCCTTGAGAGAGGTACAGAAAGTTTTGAGGAGTTCAGAGAGGGAATGCTCCCTCTAAGCTTGAGAGCATCAGGAAGGGCTCCATGGAGGAGGTGGCTTTATGGTAATGAAAGTTGGCTCTAGCATGTAAGAACATCCTCAGAGGCTCTCGGTCTCATTCATCCAGCTCTGTGGTCCAGGCTGATCTCAGTTTTTGACTCAGCGGCAGTGTGCTGACATCCCTGCAATTATTTGTATGTTCAAGAAGCAATGCAGCACATTGCCAGGAGCGCAGCCTTTGGAGCGAGCCAATCCTGTGCTCCAAACCCACTTCTGCCACTGTCACCTTGTTCAAGTCCCATTACTTCCCTGTACTTCACTTTCTTCTTTCTAAAATAAAGATAATTTTAGTAACAACCACATGGTGCTGTTGAGAGAATAATACAAGATAATCCTTAGCCTAGTGGCTGATACATAGTAAATGATCCTTAATTGGTAGCCTTTATTCTTAATAACTCTGTTACTCTCAAGGGTTGATATGTGGCAACTGGAGGTCTGAATGTGATCTGAGCTAGACTCTGCATCCTTTTTAGGGGCTGAGGAACATCCACCCGAATTCTTTCTCTGAGTCTTAAGCTGAGTCTGCAGTGATTGATGGCTGACCCCTTTGGCAGAGCCCTGCCCTAATGGCACGTGCTGCTTAGCTGGGGATAGAAAATGATTCAGAAAACCATAAAGAGCTCAGATGTGTGGTGCTGAGTGAATGCAGTAGAATGCCAAGAAGAAAGAGTTCAGCATTGGGTAGAGTGGGTAAGAAAGGCCTCTGGGAGGAAGGTGGCGGGCATTGCAGGGTAAGGCAAGAGAGGAGGGTGTAATAGAGACATTCCAACCAAGGGAGGGGTCAACATAGGCTGAGATGGGGGCAGACTTTAAGGGATAGGGTGAGTTGCCATGTGCTTTGTACGATGGTCTTTCTGTGAGATGACTGGACTCCTCCCTTATCTCCCAGCCACAGCTCCTGCCTCTGCTCCACATCCCGTGTGCAGTAGCCATTCCAGCCACAACAAACTTCTATGCGTTTGTTCACTTATTTACTCATTCATTCAGCAATATTCACATTGTGTGCACCAAGCATTGTTCTAGGTGCTACAGACACAGCAGTGAAAGTAACAAATGGAATCCCCTATCCCACATTCCCCTAGATTTAAGGGGGAGACTGGCAATAAAAAAGTAAGTACACAGTATGTTCTGTGATGATAAGCACTCTGGAGGAAAATATAGCAGGATAAGGGGGATAGGATAGGATAGGATAGGAGGGCTGTTTATAAATTTAATCAAGGTGGTCATGGTGAACTTCACTGAACAGGACACTTTTCAATAAAATCCTGAAGGAGGTGTGGGATATTTGGAGGAAGAGGATTCCAGGCAGAAGGAAAGGCAAGTGCAGAAGCCCTGAGGCAGGGATATGTCTGGGACATTCCAGGGATAGTAGGACCCCAGTGGGGCTGGAGCAGGAGAGTGGTCAGAGATGAGGCTGGAGTTAGTGGGAGGGCCAGACTGTGTAGGGCCTTGGAGGCCTTTGTAAAGACTTTCGGTTTTTGTAGCCCAAAAAGTATAATTGATATACAAAAAACTATACATATTTAATGTATATAATTTGATGGGTTTGGACACATGCATATACCTGTGAAACCATCACCACAATCAAGATAATAGACTTATTTATCAACTCCAGAAGTTTCCTTGTGTCCCCTCACCCCCTCTTTTTTTTTTTAGCAGTAAGAACTGTTAACGTGAGGTTTACCCTCTTAACAAATTTTTAAGTGCACGGTACAGTTTTTTTTAACTATAGGCATTATGTTGTACAGCAGAGCTCTAGAATTGCATCTTTTTTTAAAAAAATTTATTTTATTTTTGGCTGCGTTGGGTCTTCATTGCTGCGCGCAGGCTTTCTCTAGTTGTGGTGTGCAGGCTTCTCATTGCAGTGGCTTCTCTTGTTGTGGAGCATGGGCTCTATGTGCGTGGGCTTCAGTAGTTGTGGCTCGTGGGCTCTAGAGTGCAGGCTCAGTAGTTGTGACCCGTGAGCTTAGTTGCTCCGTGGCATGTGGGATCTTCCCAGACCTGCATTGGCAGGCAAATTCTTAACCACTGCACCACGAGGGAAGTCCGAACTTGCATCTTGTGTAACTGAAACTTTATACCAATTGATCGACTCATTTCCCCTCCCCTCAGTCCCTGGAAACCACTGTTCTATTTTCTGCTTTTATTTGACTATTTTAGATATCTCATATAAATAGAATCATGCAGTATTTGTCCTTCTGTGATTGGTTTATTTCACTTAGGTTAATGTCTTCCAGGTTCATCCATGTTGTTACAAATGGCAGAATTTCCTTTTTTAAGGCTGAATAATATTCCATTTTATGTTTATACCACATTTTCTTTATCCATTCATCTATCAATGGACATTTGGGTTGTTTCCATATCTCAACTATTGTGAATAATGCTGCAATGAACATGGGATTGCATATATCTCTGAGGTTCTTATTTCAATTCTTATGGGTACGTACCCAGAAGTAGAATTGCTGGATCGTATGGTAGGTCTATCAAAGGACTTGAATAGACATTTCTCCAAAGAAACATACAAAAGGGTCAATAAGTATATGAAAAATGCTCAGCATCACTAATCATTAAGGAAATGCAAATCAAAACCAGGAGATATTTCCTCATACCTGTTAGGGTGGCTATTATAAAATTAAAAAGATAATAAGTGTTGACAAAGCCTGGAAAAATTGGAGCCCTTGTATACTGTTGGTGGGAATGTAAAATGGTGCAGCCACTACGGAAAACAGTATGGAGTTTCCTCAAAAAAATCTTTAAAGGCTTGGGTTTTACTCAGGATGAGATGGGAGGGATCTCATGAGCAGTGGAATTATATGATCTGACTTATATTTTTTAAAATAAACTTTATTTTTTGATAATTTTAGATTTATAGAAAATTTTCAGTGATAGTACAGAGAGTTCCCATATATCCTTCACCCAATTTCCCTAAGATTAACATCTTTATATAACCATGGTGCATTTGTCAAAAGTAAGAAATTAAAATTGGTACAGTTTTATTAACTAAGCTATAGACTTTATCTGAATTTAACTAGTTTTTCAACTAATGTTCTTTTACTGTTTTGGGGTCCAATCCATGTTGTACTTAATAACATTTAAAAAATTGAGATATAATTCATATATCATAAAATTCACCCTTTTAAAGTATACAGTTCAGTGAGTTTTAGTATTCACAAAATTGTGCAACCATCATTACTAATTCCAGAACATTTTAGTGTCTTACATTTTAATATTTAACAGGATTGCTCTGAGGCAGACTTATGTCTGTTTCAAGAATAAATTCTAAACTGACAAAGGGCAGAAGCTGGCAGGATCAGTTAGGACTTGTAATAATCCAGGCTGGGGATGATGGTGGCTTGAAGTAGGGGAGTAGCAGTGGTGGTGGTGAAGGTGGTCTGTGGTGGTAGTGAGAGTGTGTATACACTGAAAATATTGTTAACAGGATTTGCAGATGAATTAGATGTGGGAGAGAAGGAAGGGGAGGAGTCAAGGATGACCCCAAATGTTTGGGCTAAGCAACCAGAAGGCTGATGATGCCTCTGACTGAGATATGGAAGACTTCAGGGAAAGCAGGATTTGGGGAGACAATTGGGGACTGAGTTTTGGTTATGCTAAGTTTTAGATGCCTATTAGATAACCAAGTAGAGATACAGAACAGGCTGTTGGATAAATGAATCTACAGGTCAGGGCAGAGGCCCTGGATGGAGATATAAATTAGCAAGTCATTAGCATAGAGTTGGTATTTAAAAGAAGCCAACAAGGGCTTCCCTGGTGGTGCAGTGGTTGAGAATCTGACTGCTAATGCAGGGGACACGGGTTCGAGCCCTGGTCTGGGAAGATCCCACATGCTGTGGAGCGACTGGGCCCGTGAGCCACAACTACTGAGCCTGCACATCTGGAGCCTGTGCTCCTCAACAAGAGAGGCCGCGACAGTGAGAGGCCCGCGCACCGCGATGAAGAGTGGCCCTTGCTTGCCACAACTAGAGAAAGCCCTCGCACAGAAACGAAGACCCAACACAGCCAAAAATAAACATAAATAAATAAATTTTAAAAAAATCATTTAAAAAATAAAAAATAAAAGAAGCCAACAAGATCAACAAGGGAAGGAGTGAAGATAGAAACATTCTAAGGATGGAGACCAGAGACATTCCAATATGAAGATGCTGTGAAGATGAGGAAGAATCGCAAAGGAGACTGAAAAAGAGCAACTGAAAAGGAAACGTGTGGGGCCTTTGCAGCCAAACAGAGAGTTTTCCAGAGGGAGAAGAGATAACTGTGTCCAATGCTGCTGCTTAGTCTATATGAGGACTGAGACTTGACCCCTGGATCTAGCAGCAGGGAGTTCATTGGTAACCTTGTTGTGACCTGTTTTGGTGGAGTAGTGGGGATGAAAGCCTGCTAAGAGTGGGAGAAGAGAAACTGGAGATAACCAAGTGTACATAGTCCTTTCAAGGATTTTTGCTCTTTGGAAAAAGAGACCACTGAGTGGTAGCTGAAGGTGAAGGGCGATGTGAGTCAGAAGACGTTTTTGGTTTTTTTTTTGTGTGTGTGTGTGTGCGGTAAGTGGGTCTCTCACTGTTGTGGCCCCTCCCACCGCGGAGCACAGGCTCCAGACGCGCAGGCCCAGCGGCCACGGCTCACGGGCCCAGCCGCTCCGCGGCACGTGGGATCCTCCCGGACCGGGGCACGAACCCGTGTCCCCTGCATCGGCAGGCGGACTCTCAACCACTGCGTCACCAGGGAAGCCCTGGTTTTTGTTTTTTAAGATGGGAGAAGTAGCTGCGTGTTTGTGTGTTGGCGGAACAATACAATAGAGATCAACAAACCAAGCAACCAACAAAGAAACAACACAAAACTGACACTATAGGAGAGAGAAGAGAGTTTCTGGGACAATATCCTTGAATTGGTGAGAGGAGATGGGATCACAAGCAGAGCGTGAGTCCTTGCTAGGAGCACAGACTGTGCATCCATATTAACATGGCAGAGCACAGAAGGAGGGGCCCCAGGGGCAGCTAGCGGCTACGTGTGCTGGTGGGAGTTCTCTTGGATACAGTTTTTTGGTGGAATAGGTAGCAAGGTCTTCAGCTGAGAGAGGTTAGGGGCGGGGTGTAGCGATTCAAGGAGAGAGGAGGAAGGTGGGAGAGTGAATAGACTAGGGAAATAAAATTTTATTTTTGATTGGCATTAAGGCTCCACTTGAAATTAGGGATCGTAAATTTAAATTTATGAATTTGAAGCATGGTTGTGTGCTTTTCTCCAATCATGTTTTGCTCTGTGGTTGCAGTCATAGAATAGGCAGCGAGCTGGCTCTAATGAAAGTATTGTTTTGCTGAATGACTATGACAAAGCAATAGAGAGCCAAGAGAGTCAGGGGGGTGTGCGGGAAGCCATTGTCATAATTGGCCATAGAATTTAAGCTGGGCAGAGAAGAGGTGATGATGTAAGGGCAGTGAAAAGATGATAGAGGTTTAAGACTCTTGCAGCTGGTAATCTAGAAAGAATGAGCTAGAAAGATCATCTAGGAATGATGAATCTCCGTTTCCTCAGCTGTAAAATAGGAATAACATTAATGGCTAGCGATCTGAGAGTGGGAGGTTGAAGTTCCTATTGGTACTGACAAGGTGCAGGGCATGATTGTGGGTGAGTGGCTGAGGTAGGGGTAGAGATCAGCATCACTGGAGGAGAGGAATTTGAGGGAATGAGAGTTCAAGATATAGGAAGGCTCACCTCTGTGGCTATGAAATCACCAAGAATTATGGAGAGAGTAACAGTGAAGCAGGAGCTGTTCACTGGTCAGCAGAGGGATGAGTGGGTGGCATAAGCTCATGATGTGAGATCCAAAGCTGGAGGCCGTTTTGTTTTTTGAAGGAGGGAAAGAGAATGATCTGCAGGCAGGGGTGAAAAGCAATAACATGTATCCCACTTTCTGGCCCAGAGATTCAAAGGTGGTGAGAGAGGAGCAACCATCAATTTGGAGGCTTTGGGAGAAGCCGTGTCCTCGAGGAGAACCAGGTTTCAATCACAGCAGGGAGGTGAAGAAAACACCCAGACCAGAGGTTGAGGAAAATGAGATTTTCCTGATGACCAACTGTGGGTTTCAGAAGGCCCAGGGAAAGGTTTCAGTGGGGAGAGGAGAAGATAGGATTGGAAAAGATGATGTACAGAGCTGTATGGGAATCAGAGTCCAGTAATTCGGGATGGCCTGGGAGACAGGCTTCTTGCCATGACTCACATGAATAGAGGGATAAAAGGTGCAACAAGCCAAATTGTAACGCAGACAGATGGCACCAAAGCAGACAGTGGTTGTGTGGGGTCATGAGAGGAGGGATAAGGGCCTTGCTTCCTCTTTTTTCTTTTTTTTTTTTTTTGCAGTACGCAGGCCTCTCACTGCTGTGGCCTCTCCCGTTGCGGAGCACAGGCTCCGGACGCGCAGGCTCAGCGGCCACGGCTCACGGGCCCAGCCGCTCCGCGGCATGTGGGATCCTCCCGGACCGGGGCACGAACCCGTGTCCCCTGCATTGGCAGGCGGACTCTCAACCACTGCGCCACCAGGGAAGCCCCCTCTTTTTTTTTTTTATGAGTTTTTAAAAAAAATTTTTTGGCTGCACCACGCAGCAAGTGAGATTAGTTCTCCAACCAGGGATCGAACAACCACCCCCTGCATTGGAAGTGCAGAGTCTTAACCACTGGACTGCCAGGGCAGTCCCGGGCCTTGCTTCCTCTTAATCCCTGCTTTTAGAGGCCCAGAGGCTGGCAGAGCTGCCATTCTTACTCAGAATGCCTCCCTCTCCATTTCACACATCTGTAATTATTGTGGCAATAATCAGCAACCACCATTTATGTAAAATATCCTCACCAGTAAAATGGGACTAATAATACCTCCCGCAGCGTTCGCGTGAGCTGACAGTGGCACTGGCTAGGGGCCGGCACTGGCTAGGGGCCGGCACTGTGCTCAGTGCTTTTAGCAACTCATGTCATCCTTACAACAACCTTGTGAGCTAGGTATTGTTATTATCCCTATTTTACAGATAAGTAAACTGAGGTCCAGAGGAGTTAGATAACTTACTTAAGTTCATACAAATAGTAAGTGGTAGAGTCCAGATTTTAATCTAGGTATATTTGACTTCAAAACCCATGTATGCCCCATGCCCTGTACCCCACCCTCCTTGTTATATCTTTACATACATAAGGACTTGGGTGCTCAGAAAGCACTCAATAGATGGTGAAAATGTTAAGAGTTATAATTATTGGGCAGCAACTATATATTGTACAGGTATTTTACATGCCTTTTTTTTCTTTCTTTTTTAAGTCATTGCAATGATGGTGCACAAAACTGATGAGAAAACTAAGACTCAAAAGTTAAGGAACTTGACCAGATATTATCAAAATTAGTAAATGGCACAACGGGAATTCAAAATTAAGGCTGTCTGCCGCCAGAACTTGTGTTCTATTTACAGTCAACTGCCTTCCCCATTCTTCCCATTGCCCTGTGATGCCCCAGGGACCTCACAGGTGGTTGACAGTCAGTGTCACAGCTGAAACTTGGAGTTGCGTCTCCAAGGAAACACTCTCAGAAAGGGATGGGTTATCTGTTGCAAACTGTCTCCTGTTAACTTTCTAGCTCCCCTCCCTTTCTACCAGCCCTCCTCTCTCTCCAACCCCTACAGCTTCACAGGTGATTCTAATGGGCATCACATATACAGGTATGTCATTAAGTGGCTTGACACTTAATGTAGTGCTCTGTGAGGAGCTGCTGCACGTTCTGGCAGAGTGGGAGGAGGGGTGGGGGCTTCCTTAGTTGTGGTAGAAGTAAAATGAAAACATGGCACCGGCGGTGTGACAAGTTATGATGTCTCTGAATCTCCGTTTCCTCAGCTGTAAAATAGGAATAACATTAATGGCTACTTCTTAGTAGTGCGGTAAAGATTAAGGAGACAATATAAGGAAAGGACCTAGCATGGTGCCTGTAACATATTAGGTGCTCAATAAACTTGCCCACAGTGGCACAGTGAGTGGTAGAACAGGATAACTTCATGAATGTTCTATTGTGCTGTACGGTTGTGATTGGTCTTGGTTACTGCCGTTTTTGAGATTGAAGCCATGGCATTTACAGGGTAGAGTTCATCAGCAGAGAAATTAGATATGAGCCATGGACCTTTTACTCCCATTTTCAGTGGGGGTTGGAGAGAGCAGCAGTGCTCTGCCCCTGAAGATGCCCAGCTACCTTCAAAGGCAAGAGATTCTCCTAGCTTGCTTGGGTCCTGCCTGATATGCTGCTAAGGGCAGGGGCAGGAGTCGGGGAGGCCACGCGACTGAGGATTTATAATTCCTTGCTTCTGCAGACTCCCCTTTCCCCCACACCATGGCCCAGCACCATTGCCCCACACCTTGGGTTGTCAGGTGACAGCTGGAAACTCTTACCCTCTCTGTACGCCTGTGCTTCTCACATTCCTCTGTGAAGACTGTCAACTCTGTGTTAATGACGCAGAGGCTCTGAGCTCAGGCCCGGGGTGGAGGTGGAGGAGAGGGGAGATGATGGGACGTCAAGTCCAAGGAGGTGTCTATGCTCCCTCTCTTGAGCACCCCAACCACTGCCACCAGCTTAAAACTGAGGCTCCTCCTTTATTCTTCTCAGCTCTTGTCCTACTCATCCAGTTGTTCATAAGAACCATTAATTCTATCCCCCAAATTTCTCTTGAATGCATCCCCTCCTCAGTTCTGTTCCATAAACATTTATCCAGAGCAAACTGAGCCTGGCACTCTGCTCCTTTCCTACCTCAGATTCTTGTTCTCTCCCCCTTAGCCTGTATCAGCAGCCCCAGTAGATCTCCCTGCCCTCAATCTTCCTCCCTCCATATGCTCTCCGATCACTGTCACTCCACTGCTTAAAACCCAGGGAGGGCTGCCCATCCATACCCAGTAAACTCCTTGCCTGGCATTCCAGGCCCTTTCTTGCCTTCCCAGTTCCATCTTCAGTCACTCACCCTTCAGGCAGTCCACACTCCACCCATGCATTCCCCAAACCGCCAATCCAAACACAGGATGCATTTAAAAAAACCCAAACTTTACTTTTTAGAATAGTTTTAGATTTGCAGAAAATTTACAAACGATTGTGCGGAGAGTTCCCATTTACCCCCTACCCAGTTTCCCCTATTATTACCCCCTTATATTAGTATGGTACATTTGTGCTAATTAACCAATATCGATAACTTATTATAAACTGACATCCATAATTTATTCAGATTTCCTTAGTTTTTTACCTAATATCCCCTTTCTGTTCCAGGATCCTATCCAGGATACCATAATGCAATTAATTGCCATGTCTCCTTTGGCTCTTCTTGGCTGTGAGAGTTAGGATGCAATTTTTTACTACTTCCTTCCCCCTCTCCTTAGAGATTACCCCTCCTCCCTACTTCTCACCAGCAAACTTGCATTTGACTTTAAAGACTCAGTTCAAGTATAACCTCCTCTGGGAATCCTTTCCTGACCCACCTCTCCCCGAGCCTGGGTTAAGGGCCCCTCCTTTACTTCCAGCACTTACCAGCTGTACTGTGTCTGGAACTTACCTGTCTTCCTCTCAGATTGCAGGCTCCCTGAGGGCAAGGGCCAGGTCTGATACATGTCTATAGCTCTATCACACAGCACAAGGCCCGGCAAGGAGTAAGCATTCAATAGAAGTTTGCAAAATAAAAGTGAGTTCTCAGGCTGAGCTTTATACCTCTCAAAGTCAAGGCCAGCATTCTCCGTGCACCTGACATGTCCAACCCTTCTCTTGGCCCCAGATCAAGTTTTACCTCCCCAGGAACCTCCTCTAGCCCGTTCTGCCCCTCAGTGGCTGGGAGGCTTGGGGTTTCTTTCGGGTTAGTCTCTGTGGAATGGACATGCTGCTTTCTTACCTGCTTTCCTCTCAGAGCCCTCTGGATACCAGTCCAGTCAGATCATCTGGTACATCTGATCTCATTTGATCCTGAGGAGGATCTTGTCGTCCTCATTATATACATGAGGATGCTGAGGCCCAGAGAGGTAAAGTGCTTGTGCTTTACTAGAGGTCACACAGCTGGATTACGTGAGACTTGAACCCAAACTTCTGTGACTCACCTCCAAACCTTCCCACTGGACCACACAATTTCCACATATAAAAAGTGAGACCTGGGCTTCCCTGGTGGCGCAGTGGTTGAGAGTCCGCCTGCCGATGCAGGGGACACGGGTTCGTCCCCCGGTCCGGGAAGATCCCACATGCCGCCGAGCGGCTGTGCCTGTGAGCCATGGCCGCTGAGCCTGCGCGTCCGGAGCCTGTTGCTCCGCAACGGAAGAGGCCACAACAGTGAGAGGCCCGCGTACCGCAAAGAAAACAAAAATACAAAAAAACAACAACAAAAAAGTGAGACCTAACCACAAGCAACAATTAAGTGCTGTTCGGGAGCCATTCCAGTATATCCCAGTCTCTTCTGCAGGGAATGTTCTAATAGGGCTGCAGGCTGAACCCACAGTTCCATAAACTGGCTGAAACTTTCAGTTTTCTCCACTAGGACTTGGGGAGGAAGAGAAAAGGGAAGTAAGAGAGAAGAGGAAGAGTGAATAGAGAAAATCAGAGGTGATTCTAAGGTTGGACGTTGTGTCCAGGCTCCCATGAGGTGCCATTTTGTGGGGAGAGAAAACGTACTCTTTGGATACTATCCTCCCCACACTGTCATGTTGCTGTGTCACCTGATTGAGCCCAAGGCCAGCTATCAGCAGAGGCATAATTAGCCTTTTAATTTCCTTCCAGCGGAAGTTTACTCAGGCAGTTATCAGCCCTGCTTTCTTGGGTTCCTCCCTCTTCGCACTTTCCTACAACTCCAGCTCTCCAGGAATCTGAGGCCTGTCCTGGATGTGGCACCAGGGGAAGAACAGCAGATTATCAAGGGCCAACTGTCAATTAAATGATTATGACTAATGTTTATACAGAACTTTACAGATACCCAAGCACTATCACAACACTTATTTCATTTTATCTACCCAACACCACCAAGAAAAGGATATTCATTTTGCAGCTAATGAATGGGCTCAGAAAGTTAGATAACTGGTTCAAGGTCACATGCCAGGAAGCAGCAGAGCTGGAATTTGAACTCAGATGTGCCTAACCCCCAAATCTATACTCTTACCACTGCCCCTCACAGTACCCACTCATTAATGCTTGCTGTGTTTAATTAAATGACATGTGAGTGCTAAAGAACACTAAAATTAAGGGGATGATGAGAATGAGGATTTTAAGAGGCTTCTTGGAGGAGGTGATTCCCCCACCCCCTGAGATGGAAACAGAAATAGTGCCAAGGTATAGAATTAAAAAAATATGTATATATATAATATACGTTATATATTTTTGGTCTTGTTCCCAAAGGGATTTAAATGGCAGAGAAAGATTAGACAGAATGAGGGACTTCATCTTTTTTTTTTTTTTTTCAGTTTGGTGAGATTCTAGGCTGATTTTTTTTCTAAGTGTGCTGCTCCAAATGATCTCCCAGCAGTTCAGTCAATACTATAAAACAAAAAACAAAACTAGAAGAGCTTATAGTCTGGTGGAGGAGACAAACACCTTGGCAATTCATTCATTAGAGAGGGGGTAGAAAAGGGTTTAGGAAGGCTGTGAGGTCAGATTGTCTGGTTCAGATCTTTAACCAGCTGTACGACCTAAGGCAAGTATTTAACCTCTGTGTCTCAGTAACTTCACCTGTAAAATGGGTATAATAATGGAATCTCTCTCCGAAAGTTGTAAGAATTTGCATAGTAACTGGCATACTCTTAGTCTCAACAAATGGCAATCAGTCATCACTTCTGCCTGTGGGTATTGGAGGAAATGTGACTCACTGAGGAGGAAGCATTTGAACTGAATTCTGAGTAGTGACTGGTTCAGCAGGGCAGGGGATCAGGCTGATCCAGGCAGAGGGACCAGCATGAGAAAAGCAAAGAAACTTTGAGGAGCACAGTGTTTGGCACCTGGGGGATTAGCTCAGGGTGGTTAGAACCTGAGGAGAAAAAATGGGAGGGGTGGCAAAAAAGGCAGTGAAACTGTTAGATTAAAAAAACAGGAATAAGTGTAGCATTCTAGCATCCTGGAAGGCAGTATAGCACAGGGTTTAAACTCCCAGCTCCAACATTTGTTAGTTTGGGTGAGTACTTAACTTCTTTGTGCCTCAGTTTCTTTATCCTACCTGCCTCAAAGAGCTGATTGTGAGGATTGATGAATAATGTGTGAAAAATACTTGTCACAGTGCTTGACACTTGGTAAATACTCATTTCATGTTAGCAGTTACTATTATTACTATTTATCCTGACTCCTTAGAGCTAGAAGGGGCCCTAAAAACCACTTAGTCTAATATCCCTGTTTTAAAGATGGAGAACCCAAGGCCCAGAGTGTGTGGGGGGATGGTATTCATAAACCCACAAAGCAAGTTAATGATCGAATTAAATCATACCCAGGCCTCCTGACTCCTGGCCTGCACCATGTGGCCCCCTTACTATCATCAGGCTGCCTCTGACAGGTTCCCCCTCCCTCTTCAGATGATTGTCTCCCCTCCCTTGTAAATAAATTTCAAGGCATTTGCTTTGTGGAGCTGAGTGTTTATCCTATTTTTAGAGCACTCTGGCACCTGTATGCAAATGTTCCTCAGGGGACTTGTCTGCTATGGTGACTTGGGCCAACTCCCTAAAGAAAGCAGCTATGAGACCAAAGGGAAAACACAGCCCAGGGCAGGATGGAGATCCTGGACTGTCTTTCTAGTTAAGTCCCAGAAGTCCTAGGGAGTTCATTCTAATCTCTTACTTACCCTGTATATGTCAACTCCATATGTCTCTGTTTGGAAATGAGTTCATAAGAGGGTTTCTGGGCCAGGCTTCCACCCAAGGTTTTGGACTTAGGATGTTGTGTCAGAAGGTGCCATGGGACCCCGGCCTGTGGATTCACATTTAAAAGAAATAAATTCACATTTATTTAGCTCTGGTGCTGGCTCAGATTCTTAGGAATTATTTCTTCCTATCAGGAAAGTGGAAGTAATGTGGGGGTTTGGAGACAGAAAGGCTTTATCAGACAACCTGATGGTTTTGCCCTGCAGAGCTGGAGAGAGATGGGACTCGTGAGACGACAAAGAGGGGAGAGCAAGGCCTCAAATACCTCCCCCATAGAGGTCAGTGTCTCCTGGCCCTTGACGTAAGCAGTAGTGTCCCCATCCTCAAAAGCCTCACCATTTAGCACACACTTACTGAATGTCCTCTAGGCAATAGGCCCTATGTTGGGTGCCACTAAATCCCTCAGTGGTTCCCTATTCCCTTCCAGACAATGTCCAAGTGCCTCGCCTGGCATTCAATACCTCCATGATATAGCTCCAACCTCACTTCCTATTTTAAGTACTGTGTTTCAGAAATTGAAAATGCTATCAATAAGATATATCCTTATTTCAGAAATGCTAAAACGTGAAAAGAAATGGGCATCTTAAAATCCATATAATATTGTATTTACACTCAGGCGAAAATGGGACTGCTTGTACTCTGCCCAGATGCCATGCTGTTTTAGGCTTTACTAGTTTTCTTTTCTTTTTAGCTGTTTATAATGGAAAATTTCACACATACACTCAAGTAGGGAGACTAACTAGTACTTGAACACAATCATTCATCTACAATGATGATCAACTCATGATTTATCTTCCATATTTTTCCCATATTTCCTTCTCCTTGGACTATTAATAATAATAGCAACTGCTATTAATCATTATGGGTTTAGTTTTTCTTAATTATAAAGGTAACATATGCTCATTAAAAAATACTTTGAAATTATATCCAAGCATAAAGAAGAAAATATTACTGACATTGTGGTTGGTTTCTTTCCAGTTTCTTTTCTATGAATTTTTAACATAGTTGAGGTTATATTCAACCTCAATTGAATATATAGGTATATGTATATTCAATATATGTATATTCAATTTTAAATCCTACCTTTTTGAAGGTAAAACTATGACATAAGTACAGCTAAATTGTTAGAAAATCTTTATAAATATGTTTTTTTAAACATCTTTATTGGAGTATAATTGCTTTACAATGGTGTGTTAGTGCCTGCTTTATAACAAAATGAATCAGTTATACATATACATATATCCCCATATCTCTTCCCTCTTGCGTCTCCCTCCCTCCCACCCTCCCTCTCCCACCTTTCTAGCTGGTCACAAAGCACCAAGCTGATTTCCCTGTGCTATGAGACTGCTTCCCAGTAGCTATCTATTTTACATTTGGTAGTGTATATATGTCCATATATACACTACCACTCTCTCACTTTGTCCCAGCTTACCCTTCCCCCTCCCCGTGTCCTCAAGTCCATTCTCTAGTAGGTCTGCGTCTTTATTCCTGACTTGCCCGTATGTTCTTCATGACCTTTTTTTTTTTTTTAAGATTCCATATATATGTGTTAGCATACGGTATTTGTTTTTCTCTTTCTGGCTTACTTCACTCTGTATGACAGACTCTAGGTCCATCCACCTCACTACAAATAACTCAATTTCGTTTCTTTTTATGGCTGAGTAATATTCCATTGTATATATGTGCCACATCTTCTTTATCCATCCTTTTGTCGATGGACACTTAGGTTGCTTCCATGTCCTGGCTATTGTTAATAGTATAAATATGTTTTTAATGACTTCATTGTATTTTATAGGGAAGATATACCATATCTATTCATTAACTCTTTCATCAACAATGTTTGTTGCATTTACCACATTTTGGGCACTCTAAACAGTGGTAAAGTAATGAGGCACAATCTCTGCCCTCTCAAAGTTTAGTTGTTCTCCATTGTTTGAACGTTTAACTACTTTTCAATTTGGGGCTGTTATGGATAACGTTGCAGTGATCAGTGATCATCTTTGTGTGTAGAACTTTTCCTAGGTTTCAGATTATTTCCTTTAGATAGATTTTCAGTAGTGAAATTCCTCTTGTACTCTACCTTGGCCAGAATCAAATATTATCTTAGTTTAATTTTAGCTAATTTAATAGGATAAAAATGGTATCATTATTTCAAATTGCCTGACAAGTGTCCTATTTTTATCACCAGCAGTTTCTTAGTACAAGACCTGACTCTCATTTCCTTTTGGTTGCTGTGACCTGGGGATATATTAAGTATAATCTTGTTTCAAGCCTCTCTTTTTCCTCCTGACCCTCTCCCACATCACTTCTTCCCCCATTTCTTCCTGTCTTGAAGGGGAGTTGGGTGAGTCACCTAAAGTGTACAGCAGGTGGCAAATTAAGCAAATTCCCAAAAGAGACTTCGCAGAATGCTCTGAATGGTGCTGATGTCAATTGGGAGGCAAAAAGCCTGAAGAGGAAATGGATTGGCAACTGTAATGCTAAATTTGACCATGCCAAAGCACTGGGGTGTTAGGGATGATGGTTCTTTCAGCAGGCATCTTTAAAATACCTGCTACGTGCCTAGATCTGTGCCAGGTACTGATGAAGGCATATTAGCTGGAGAAGACACAAATGAAATAGGTCATACTTAATAGTCAACTATGTACATGTCTAAGGCGTTCAGACTAGGTGGAGATGTCCAGCAGACAGTTGGAAATTTCCATCTGAAACTTGGAAGTAAGGGGCCCAGGGGATAAAGAGCCAGTTTAGGAGACAGAGCAGGAGCAGGGGAGATATAGGGAGAGCACTGGTGAAGCGAGGTTTCGGAGGAGCTGAGGAAAGGAGGGGTTTTGAGAAGAGGAGTATGTTTGGGGCATGTCTTCTTTGTTATTTAAGGCAACAGAGAGATAATATTACTCAGCTTCTCTCATTCATTCATTCCTTTGTTCATTCAGTATTTTTGGAGTACCTGCCAGGTGCCATGTATTGCTCTAGACATTATTCTAGACACTGTTCCTTTTATTAAGAAATAAAAGGCATAGCCCCAAATCCACAGTCTAAATGAGGATTTATAGATGAGAATTGAAACAAATCCCTGATATAGGTTCTGTGATCCATTCATTCAAAAATATTTATTGGGCTTCCCTGGTGGCGCAGTGGTTGAGAGTCCGCCTGCCGATGCAGGGAACACGGGTTCGTGCCCCGGTCCGGGAAGATCCCACATGCCGTGGAGCGGCTGGGCCCGTGAGCCATGGCCGCTGAGCCTATGCGTCCGGAGCCTGTGCTCCGCAACGGGAGAGGCCACAACAGTGAGAGGCCCATGTACCGCAAAAAAAAAAAAAAATTATTGAACACCTAAGATATGCCAGATGCATTGAGGGGCAATGAAAGGAACCCCTATAACTTTCAGTTTATCTGCATGAAGTAAAATGTAGTACCTACATCTTAGTGGAAAGTATCTGTGAGAGGATTTGAGGTTTTGAGGGTTTTGTGTGAGATCAAGGCTAAAAATAAGAACCAGGGCATTCATCTCTTTGAGCGCAGATTCCTCATCTGTAAAATGAGGGAGTTGACCCTATATGTACCTGTCACAGGATTTGTCACGTGTGAGGTAGCTTCCCTGCTAGTCTGAGAATTCCGAGGGCAGGGATCACGTGGGTCTTACTCACCGGCACAGTGTAGGCTCAGTAAATATTTGTGTAATTGATGACTCTCACAGGGACTTTCTAGATCTAATATTCTGTGCTCTGCTATGGCTAAATTAAAGGCCCAACTACATTCTGTGAAGGCCCAGAAAAAATGTTGCTGGATCCCAAGGAACTTCCTAGAATAGGTGCCCTTTGACTTGGACCTCAAAGGTTAGATAGGATTACAGTGGGCAGGGAAGTCCTGGATTCCAGTGACCTCTTTCCTGCCCTCTGCCCTCAAGGATCTACCAGTTACTACCTATGTGAACTTGGACTCCAATTTTCTCACTTGTAAATCAATAGTGACAATAATTCATGGTGTGCTGGAAAGAATACTGGATGTGGAGTCAGAATATTTGCATTTGAGTCCCAGCCTAACCAAAAAATAAGTAGCTGCATGACCTTAGGAAAGTTACCTCTCTAAGTCTCAATTTCCCTACGTGCAAAATAAAGCAGTCAGACTGGATGACCTCAAAGATTGGTTTCTTCTGGCTCTAAAAAATCTGTATCACAGGGTCATTCTTAGGATCCAATGAAATGATGCAACAAAAATGCTTGTAAACTGTAGGGTGCTCTGAGTGTGGTCTGTACTACTGAGGACAGATGGGTGTAACACCAAGCCAGCTTTAACGGAATACTCTTTCCTTTCCTCAGTCCTCTGCTTCTCCTTGGCTACACTGAACCTCCCCGGAAAGCTCTCTCCCTCGGCTTTCCTCCCATTCCCATGGGACATAATGTCTCGGCTCCCAGGTGCTGCAAAATACAAAGGGCTTGGAGCTTGGCAGCTGTGGGTTGGGGCACAGGGTGAGGGGAGAACCAGCCCAGAAGCTCTTATTACTTGCGTCCCTGGTGTCATCATCCCCACCCCCCAACCTGGCCTGGAGGGAATGAATTGAAGAGGGGGGGATGGAGGAGTTTGGCTGGTATATAACAGGGCAGGATCCAGGGATGGAGGCCCCAGAGATAACCTCTTGCTAGTTGTGTGACCTCTTAAGTCTGTCACTGCTCTGGGCCTCCCTCTTTTGTCTATAACATGGAAAGGAATCAGAAAGAAGAGGTGACCCTTTTCTCACAGGTGCTTTTCCAACCAATCCTGAGGTTCTAAATGAGTTTTCCCTCCTCAGCACATAATCAGCCTTTGAGTTTCATTCACCAGCCTTCTTAGTAAGTGCCTACTATGTGCCAGATGCTATAGTTGAGGGCCTGGGATTTAGCTAAATAAAGATTGGGTCTCAAGATGCTCATAGGGAATTCCCGGGTGGTCCAATGGTTAAGACTCTGCACTTCCAACGCCAGGGCCCAGGTTCGACCCCTGGTCAGGGAACTGAGGTCCCACAAGCAAGCCGCGCAGTGTGGCAAAAAAAAGATGCTCATAATCTGGAAGAGGAGACAGATGAATGAACCAGTAGCTATAATAAATGTGATGTGTGCGATGATATAATGCCAAATCATAAAAGGACAGAGGAAAAAGTTACTTTGTCAGAGGAGAGGAGGCCAAGGAAAGTTTCCGAGGATGTGACCTTGAAGAAGATTGTGAATTATAAAAGAGAAAGGGGATTTCAGGCAAAGATCAGCATATCAGGTTAAGGCCCAGGGGTGTGAAGGAGCAGTGTTTGGGAAACCACTAGTTAGGCAAAGCTGGAGCTCACTGGTTCAGTGGAGGAATGGGAGGGAAGAAACTGGAAAGGAAACCTGAGTAGATCCTGAAGGGTCTACGTTCTATGGAGTTGCTTGGACCCCATCGTGTGGGCAGCCGGGAAAGGGATTTAGACCCAGAGTAAGGAGATGAGATTTGGATTTTTAGAAATTCCCATCTGACATTCAGTGTGCTCTGTCAAAAATGTTGCAGTCACCCACAAAATTCACCCTTTCAACCAGTATTTTTTGGAAATCTCCCCCACTCCATGTGCCAGGGCTGTGCCAGGCACTGGAGACACAATAGTAGGCAAAACCAGACATCCTGTTCTTGTGGCCCTTGCAGTTTGGCAGGGAAGACAGACTTTAATCAAATAATTACACAAATAAATACAAAATTACAGTGGGGAGGAGTGCTAAAAAGAAGAAGTACATGGTGCCAGGAGAACCTGTAGTTGGAGCATTTGACATTGCCAGGATGGTCAGGCCAGTTCCTCTGCTGAGCTGAGCTCCAAAGGAAGAGTGTTGCCTCAAGGAAAGGTGCTAGAAGGCTCTATGGGAATGGGCTTCTCCTGCCTCAGAATCCCCATCCAATGCACATTTCTCTTTCCAGTCAACAGACACTGTAGACTTCAAGTAGGTATGTGTAGTATTCAACCTTTTATCTTCAGGACCTAGCCAACACTTGCCACAGAATCAGTGCCCAGTGAAGATTTGAAAAAAAAAAAAATAGAAAGGAAAAGGAGGAATACCCTCCCTTTAGGCACTTTAGATATTTGAAGATAGCAGTACGAGTCCCCAAAGCTTCTTCCTTCCTTCAGTTGCTTCTCCCATGACACAGTTTCAAGTTCCCGTCACTGTTCTGGTCATTCTGTTTAATTGTGGTGCCTGTCACACGTGATTTAAAACATCAGGGATGTAGCCCTGTGCCATGTGCATTGGTCTCTTGGAGTCAGAAGACCTGGTTTTATTTAAGCCTCTTTTCATCATTCACCTCTTCAAGGCGCAGTTGTTTTGTGTGTGTGTGTGTGTGTGTGTGTGTGTGTGTGTGTGTGTGTGTGTGTGAGCTAAACAAACCTAGAACTTAAATATTTGGAGGGCTGCCACATGAGTGAAAAAATAGATTTATTCTTTGGGTCTCCAGAGAACAGCGTTAAATCAATGAATAGAAATTACCACATGCAGCTTTCAGCTCTATGGAAGGAAGAAATGTTCTAATACTCAGAACTGTCCATCAGTGGAGTGGCTGCCTTTGGAGGTGGTAGGCATCCAACATTGGGAACACTCAATGTAAGTATGCTGTAGAAGGAATTCCTTTTTTAAGTGAGCGGGTGGATTGAGTAACTTCTAAGATTTACTTTTAATTTTAGAACTCAACAATCTGATAGTCAAGACAAGTGGAGGAGCTGGGAGGGGGCATATGTGGCAGAGAGAGTAGCATGAACAGACATATGGAGCAGAAATTAGTATTGCATGTGTGGGTGACAAGGAGGAAACTCCAGAAAGAAATGATGGATCTGTGTTGGATCAATGATTCAATCAAGACAGAGAACATAACTAATATTGTTGAGCACCTGTGTGCCAGACACACGTGATTCCATTTAAGCTTTGTGGGTGATTTCCAGCCTTACCCTCTGGTGGAGGGGAGATTGTTGGCCTTAGGAAGTCTTAGACATGGTTGGAGGATCTCCTATCTGGAAGGCTTCAGGGTGGGCTGGGTCCTGTCCTGAGGGGCAGAGAGGGATTCAGAATACGCAGTCTGGTTGGTCTATAGGCTGTGCTGAAAATACACACTTGTCAAAAGACCGAATTTGAATCCTGACTCTGCTTCCTTATAGCTTGTGACTCTAGCAATTTCCTTAACCTCTGTGACCCTCAGTTAATCCATATATAAAATGGGGACTCAAACTCGTCCTGCTTCAGGCTGACATAATAATTAAGAGAAATAACGTAGAGCAAAGGGCATCCCAGGAAGAGCACAGGCTTTGGAATCAGACCTAGCTTTGAATCTGTCTGCCATGAACTGGTTGCAAGATTGTAGGCAAGTTATTTAAATTTTTCTCATCTGTAAATAAAGATAACAGTATTTCAAGGCTGTTTTGAAAATTAAGTACAGTAGGAAAAGTGCTTAGCATAGTGCCTGGCACATAGCAGTTTTATTTTGTTAGTACAAATAATAAGATCCCGTATATAAAGCACTTATCAAAGCGCCTGGCGCATAGCAAGTGTCTGTCGGCCACACTGACAGGGCTGCTGCAGGCCAGGATGGTGGCTTGTGCATCATGGTGTCCGCTCTCTGGCATAAGGCTCTGCCCATATGAAGAGCTCAATGAGTGTCTGCTTCGTAGAAGTGAATTGATTGCTCTTGATGACACGGTCTCCTTCCTCAAGTAGCCAGTGAGTCATGCCTCTTTCTTTCTCCTCTTTCCTGTCTCCTCTTTGGTTCTATTTCTGACTCTCCTCAGTGGGAGGGGAATCAATGTTCGTCAAAGTGATTTTTAAAAATAAAAGAGAGAGGGAGGTTTAGAAGTGATTCTCTGGGCTACTTTCTATTGAGCACAGGGTAGTGAGAGCTGGATTGTTGTTTCCAACCTTGCTTTTCTTTAGATGAATAACAACAACAACAACAATATCAACAGTAATAGCAGTAGCTACTATGAGCTTCATTGAGCACCTACTATGTGCCTGGCACTCTGCCAAGCTCTACCAGTACATTGTCACTGATCCTCACATAACCACTTCAGGGCTGGTATTATTATCACCACTTTATTGATGAGGAAATTAAGGCTTAGAAAAGTAAAATAATAATGAAAATGACAAATACTCCTATATTTGAGTATCTATTATGAGCCAGACATTTAAAATAATCTTAGTTAATTACAAACACCCTACAAAGTAAGCATTATTATTCCACTCGAATCGTGAGGAAGCTGAGCCTCAGAGAGATGAAAGAACCAAGCTGTCCAAAAGCACACAGTTGATGAGTGGCAGAGCTGGGAGTGAGACCAAAGCCTGATCAACTCTTTTTTAAATTTTTATTATTTTTATTTTATTAATTTTTTTTTTTTGGCGGTACGTGGACCTCTCACTGTTGTGGCCTCTCCCGTTGCGGAGCACAGGCTCTGGACGCGCAGGCTCAGCGGCCATGGCTCACGGGCCCAGCCGCTCCGTGACATGTGGGATCCTCCCAGACCGGGGCACGAACCTGTGTCCCCTGCATCGGCAGGCGGACTCTCAACCACTGCGCCACCAGGGAAGCCCCAACTCTTTTTTAAAAATAAATTTTATTTATTTATTTATTTATTTTTGGCTGCATTAGGTCTTTGTTGCTGTGTGTGGGCTTTTCTCTAGTTGTGGCAAGCGGGGGCTACTCTTCATTGTGGTGGGCGGGCTTCTCATTGGGGTGGCTTCTCTTGTTGCGGAGCACAGGCTCTAGGTGCGCGGGCTTCAGTAGTTGTGGCTTGTGGGCTCTAGAGTGCAGGCTCAGTAGTTGTGGCGCATGGGCTTATTTGCTCCATGGCATGTGGAATCTTCCCGGACCAGGGATGGAACCCGTGTCCCCTGCATTAGTAGGCAGATTCTCAACCACTGAGCCACCAGGGAAGTCCAAAGCCTGCTCAACTCTTAACTCATCCATTCCCTTTCTGTCTGGCCACTTTCTGCTCCTTGAGGGAAGCATCGTATTGAGACCCTGGGTGGAGGCAGCCCTGGGCAGGTTTGAATGAGAAGGAAGTGGCACATGGCATGATACTCATTCACTCCTGTTGGGCAGACCCTGGGAAGCTGGCCCTGCTCCTGGGGCTGACTGTGGAAGTACAAAAATAATGCCTAAGTGACATTTACTCTGTATCAGGAACTGTTCCAAGCATTTTAGATATAATAACGTTCTTAATCTTCACGATAACTTTGTGAAATAGGTATTGTTATTATTCCCGTTTTATAAATGAAGAAACTAAGGCCCCCGAAAGGAAAATTGCCCCAGGAGGGGATTACCGAAGAGCATGAATACCAGGAGACAGCAATCATTGGGAGCCATTTTAGAGGCTGCCTGCCATTGTCACATAGTAAGTGCTAAAACAGGGGTTTACACCCAGAAGTCTAATTCCAGAGACCGTGCTCCTAACCTTAAAACTATGTGGCCTTTTTGTTTAACAAGGTGGTGATTGAATCCCTACTGTGTGCATAGCCCTGTGCTAGGCCCTGGGAGTACAGAGGTGAAACTGATTCCATGTCCAAGCTCATTTATTATTCTATACCAGGATTTCCAATTAATTGGGCATCAATTGGGTGGCAGGGTTCTTTGTCAAAGAGCTGGGGCACAGGGCCAGGCTCCAGGCAGAGATAAGAGACTGGAAACTCTCATAGAGAAATGGTATAATGTGGGTGGAATGAGAAGAGATGAGAACTGCTGGCAGTGCAGTTGCTCAGAAATCCTGCTTGGGCCTTTAGATCACCAGTCTGGACAGGTGGCTTAATTCTAAACCCTACAGGACAAGATTTAAGGTCTGAGCCTGTAGATTGGAGGGAGGAGTCTCATCTGTTGTGTTGGCTCTGAGGAGCTCAGGAAGCAGAGGTAAGAGTGTGGGAGGGGAGGATCAAATTCTGCTGCAGTGTTTCATAGGTACACACACACACACAGAGCTTTTGTGAGATATGGCAGACAGTGAATATTTCTCTAATATTAGTGCCTAAGATTCCTGTGTTAGATGTTTACTCACTCACTCTCACTCACTCACTCACTCAATCATCTATCTCTTCATTCATTCTTTAATTCATTCATCCACTCACCCATTCATGAGCTGGATAAAATTCTGTTTGCCAGAACTCTTAGGGAGAAGTACTGTATGTGGTCAGAAGGAATACTCTGTTAGGCTGCTTGAGGTAAAGAGTAAGACACCCAAAAACCTGCTCAGCAAACAGAAGATGGTGATTCCTATGCTCTCCAAGGATGGTGGGTGTGTTAAATGCAGATTTTGTTTTGCTGAGTAATGTGCAAGTCTGGGTCAGAGCTGAATTGCTCAGGACATGAAGAAACTGAGCCCTGCCAGAAACAAAACCCATCTGTCATCATGCCCTGTAATTCACCTCTTAAATACCTCTTGAGTCTATTTCTACTCCATCCTCATTGCTACCACTCTAGTTCAAATCCATCTTAGGTCGCACCTGAACCACTGCAAAGATCTAACCAACCAGCTTTCCTGCCTCCCATCTCTACTTCCTCCAGTTCATTCTCCACATCAGAGTCAGAGTGATCTTTCTAAAGTTCAGATCCAATCATGTTATTCTCCTGTCTCAAAATCTTTGACCCTAAAAAGATCAAGTTCAAACTCCATAGCATGGCATTCAAAGCTCTTTCTAGCTTCATCTACTCATTTCCTGCCGTTCCTTAAGTTCTTCTGGAGTAGTCACTGGAAAAACATCTTCCTTCTGCCAAAATACCTTTCCTTCACTTTTCTGCTTGGAAAATTCTTCTTTCGGAGAATCCCTGTTGTCTCCTTCTGTTACCAAGTAAGCACATCTGTAGGTAATGCTCCTGGGCTTGGTACATGGGAGTGGCTATGCCATCTACCACATTTCCCATTCTCTCCTGGGCGTATTATAGGATTGTGCTTTCTTGGGTATGGGCATGTGACTTGCTTTGGCCAGTGAATGGGAAAAGTGGAAGAGCCAACACATGACTCATACACTTTCTTTCCCTCTCGTAGCCACCCTGTCACTCTTTTTTTTTTCGGTACGCGGGCCTCTCACTGTTGTGGCCTCTACCGTTGCGGAGCACAGGCTCCGGATGCGCAGACTCAGCGGCCATGGCTCACGGGCCCAGCCGCTCTGCAGCATGTGGGATCTTCCCAGACTGGGGCACGAACCTGTGTCCCCTGCATTGGCAGGCGGACTCTCAACCACTGCGCCACCTGGGAAGCCCCACCCTGTCACTCTTTATCCTGGAATGAGGAAGACAAAAGGCAGAGCACCCAGCCAACCCTTGATGGATATGTAAAAATAGTGAAAAATAAAACCTTGTTTTTGAAGCTGTTGAGATTTTGAGATTGCGTATTATTGAATAACCCGGTCTACCCTAACTGGTACACTATCTCTGCTTTGACATCTTCCATAACTACCTAAAACCACCATGTTTCTACCTTATCTGACTCGTGTAACACATTTTCTTTATGCCACATACCCGGTACTGATGACATACTGCCGCATATTGCTATTATGAGTTCAGTGGTATGTCTTAGCCACCTCTTTACTTTTACTGAGGCTTCCTTAGGGCAAGGATGGTCCTTGTTCCATTTCTGTGTCACACAAAGTATGGTTCATAGCCAAGGCAATATACTGTAATGGGTGTAGGAGTCAGACATACTTGTTTTGAATCCCAAATCTTACATTTGATGGGCAATCTCTCTGAACTTCAGTTTTCCCATTTGTAAAATGGGAGTAATGATATGTACCCTACAGGTTTTTCTAAAGTTTGTGGATAACAGGTGCAACATATGTACAGTTAATGGCAGGCTATAATTCTTATTCTCATTATTTGTTTTTATTTTTTAACCATTTATTTATTTATTTAGGCGTGCTAGGTCTTAGTTGTGGCATGCAGGCTTCTTATTTTTTTATTTTTTATTTTTTAATTAATTAATTTATTTTGGGCTGCTTTGGGTCTTCGTTGCTGCGCATGGGCTTTCTCTAGTTGCGGTGAGCTGGGGCTACTCTTCTTTGTGGTGCATGGGCTTCTCATTGAGGTGGTTTCTCTTGTTGCAGAGCACAGGCTCTAGGTGCACAGGCTTCAGTAGTTGTGGCACATGGGCTCAGTAGCTGTGGCTCGCAGGCTCTAGAGCACAGGCTCAGTAGTTGTGGTGCACGGGCTTCATTGCTTCGTGGCATGTGGGATCTTCCTGGACCAGGGCTCAAACCCGTGTCCCCTGCATTGGCAGGCGAATTCTTAACTACCGTGCCACCAGAGAAGTCCAGCATGCAGGCTTCTTAGTTGTGGCGTGCAGATATCTTAGTTGCGGTGTGCAGACTTCTTAGTTGCAGCGTGTGACTCTTAGTTGCAGCATGTGGACTTCTTAGTTGCAGCATGCATGTGGGATCTAGTTCCCCGACCAGGGATCAAACCCAGGCCCTCTGCATTGAGAGCATGGAACCTTACCCACTGGATCACCAGGGAAGTCCCTATTTGTTTTTATGATCATTATGGATAGTGTTCAGTAAATGCCTGTGGATAAATCTTTCATTGATTGAGGTATAATGGTATGTGCATTGGACTTGGAATCAGAAGTCCTAGATTTAAGGCATAGCTTTTGTCACCAGCATTGTGGCCTTGGAAAAATCACCTACCCTCTCTGCATTTTTGCATTCTCAACTACAAAATGTAAATACTGATCCCTACCTCATAGAGATTATTATAAAATTTAAATAAGATAATATATGAGGAAATGTTTTATACGTGCTCAAGTATCACACATCTAAAACTAATGATTCAGAGAAGACCGGCTGGTCCCTCACATAAGGACCGTGTGGACATTGTGAAGCATCCCAGTGTACTCCAGTAACACTTTGTTGTGGGGCTTGGCTTATCTTGCTTACATGTTTGTCTTTCCAACTAGACTGTGAGCTGCTTGAGATAAAGAATTGTCTTCGTCTTTTTTTAGTAAAAATGTTTATTTGTTTCTCCTTATATAAGTAATACATGCTTAGCATAGAGGAAATAAAAATAGCTGAAGAAGGGCTTCCCGGGTGGCGCAGTGGTTGGGAGTCCGCCTGCCGATGCAGGGGACACGGGTTCGCGCCCCGGTCCGGGAGGATCCCACGTGCCGCGGAGCGGCTGGGCCCGTGAGCCATGGCCGCTGAGCCTGCGCGTCCGGGGCCTGTGCTCTGCAACGGGAGAGGCCACAACGGTGAGAGGCCCGCATACCGCAAAAAAAAAAAAAAAATAGCTGAAGAAAATGAAAATCCTGGTAATTCTTATCTTTCATACAGAGATAATCACTATTAACCTTTTGATGTGTTTCTTTCCAGTTTCCTTCTCTGCATATATAGTTATGAAACTGACATTATATCGCACATACAAGAATTGTTCCATTATAATAAATATTCTTATATAAATAAACACATTAAAAATCTTGTATTTTAACCATTCTCCTATTGTTGAATATATAGGTTGATGTCAGTTTTTCAATGTCTAAATAAAGTTGTAAGAAGCATTTTTGTGCATAAATATTTGTCTGATATTCTATTTTTGTAGAAAAAGTTTTTAGAAGGAAAAATTTCTAGTTCAAAGGGTACATTATTTTTAATGCTCTTGGGACTTCCAAATTGATTACCAGAAAGATTGAACCAAGTGTCGTTCCCACAAGCAAGGTATGAGGTTATACATCTCACTACATCCTCAACTATAATGGGAATTATAATTAAAAATAAGGTTAAAACCTATTAATATAATAATTATCCATTTACATTTCTTCTGTGAATTGTTCTTTACTCCTGCTCATTTTTCTATTGGGATTTTAATTATCTTCTTATTAAATTCTATGAGGTTTCAGAAACCATTTTATTCTAGTCACCAAGTACAATAAAAGATACATAATAGGTGCTCCTTAAATATACTTTGGATGATTTTAATTATCCTGGGGACTCTTTAGAAACAAAGCAGACTTTCTAGGAGGCTGACACTTTCCTTTTCCCACCCAGGACACGGCTGGACAGGAGCGGTACCGGACCATCACCACAGCCTATTACCGTGGAGCTATGGGCTTCATCCTGATGTATGACGTCACCAATGAGGAATCCTTCAATGCTGTCCAAGATTGGTATGAGATTCATTCCTTCACCCACTCATCAAACTGTTCATGAAAACCTAGTATGTACTAGGTTCTGTGCTATGTGCTAGGGAAACTCGAATGAATCAGACATGGCTCCTGTCCTCAAAAAGTTCACAGATGAGAGGAGAGGACAGATCAGTGAGCAGGCAATGAAAATATCATGTGACAGGTGCAGTGATGAGAGTGGCACCAAGGCTGTGGGAACCCAGCGGAGGGCTCTGACCCAGCCTGGGAAGTCAGGGAAGTTGTCCTGGAATTGCTGACACATATGCTGCGTTTTGAAAGATGAACAGGAGTTAGCCAGAGGGACAAATGGGTAATAATGTTCCAGAAAAATAGTACAGATGTGCAAAGATAAGAAGGTAAGTGAGAGGGTAAGAAGAGCAGAGGTCATGAAGGATTTTGTGTGCTGGGGTAAGGGATTTGGATTTTATCTGGTAGGTGCGGACATTTGAACAGGGAAACAACAGGTTCAAATTAGTCTTTTAGAGAGATCATTCTGGACATAGTGCTAAGTGAATCCACATATTGCTTCCCTATAAAGTTTATCCCTGGGCCGGGGGTCCAAGTTCATAAAGATTCAATATCTTGATACGATAGAAATCGGCACAGTTCCCCAGAGGTATAACCTCTGAGCAACTTACATCTTTCTTCCTGGAGCATTACTCACAGGGAGAAGGGAGCACGAGAGGAAGGGCACGTGAGACAGAAGGCCAGGACCCGGTGCCCCTAATCAGTGGAAAGGATGGGGAAGATGGAGCGTGTGTGCATGGCTCTTCTTCACAATCAGAGAGGCTGAGTAGGCTGGGCACACAGCAGCGGAGCTGGCCAGTGCCAAGCTTGTCTCCCGCTCTTCTTTGCCCAACAGCTACCCTTTGAAGACTTCCTGTCTCCCAAGGAACAGTTGTCATGACTATGTGCAGCACTGTTGGTGCCTTGGAGCCTTGAGCTGGGAGTGGCCTTGCAGGCTGCTTGCCACGTTCTCCCCGCCCACCCCTGAGTTCTCAGCATCAGTCTAGGGTGCCACCCACATGCCTGTCACCCATGTGTTGTCCTTCTTAGTCTGTTGGTCATCCCCTTCTTCCTCCTTTCTCCCCCTTTCCTTTTAACAAGTCCTTCTCTCCACCTTCCTTTTTTCTCCTTTCCTCCCTCTTTTTTCCCTTCCTCTCTCTTTATGCCTCTTTTTTCTCCTGCTTTTTTCCTTTCTTGTTCCCCTCTTCCCTCCTCCAGTCATGATTTTTCTCTTCTCCTCCCTTCTCCCATGTCTCCATCTTTCCCCCCCCACCTCCCACCACGAAGTGATTAGCTCTTTCTTTAAGTATCTCCACACTGCCCATTCCCTGTCGGCCTTGACCTCCTTCCCTCTCTCCATCAGTCGCTGTTCATTCTGCCTCAGGCACACAGTGACTTTAACACCTGGTGAAGATTCCTCCAAGAATAACCTAAGTTGCTAATCTGGGAGCTGAGCCTGGATGGTGGTGGTAGGAGGGAGGAAGATGACAGAAGAGTGGCATGGGAGACTTGGGGAGTTGGCTCCATGTACCTGTCTTGAAGCTGAAGACTGAATGTCTATCTTTCCCAAGCTCTGGCCTTTAGTTTTGCCTCTGGGAAACTTGGTCCCAGCCTAGCACCCACCTGCCATCTAAGCCCCAGTACCCAGCACAGAACCTGGCTCTCTGTCGGTTCACCACAAATGGTGGTTGAGTAAATTCTAGCCTTTGAGGGAGTGGCTTTTCACCCTTAAAGAGAAGATTGGTGGTGAGATGAGCTTTAGGAGCAGGGTTGGCCATCGGTCCAGGTTGCAGTTAGGGTTAAGTTAGATTGTCAGTGTCAGGATAGGGTCAGATTTTATTTAGATCTGCTTCAGGATCAATCGTTTGCTGGCTTCTTCCTTCATCAGACAATCAATGACTTTTTTTCTCTGTGCTCTATGCTGGGGGCTGGTACCCCAAAGATGAATAAGCCTGTCCCTGCTCTCAAGGAGAGACAGATAAATTCAGCCAAATGTGACAGGCGCCACAAAAAAGAGTAGGGGAACAAAAGGGAAGGTAATTGTTTCTACCTGATGAGGTATTTGGGGACAGAGTTAGTCCAACTACACAAAAAGATGTCTCCTCAATAAAAAGGTCTGATTTTATTTCCTCTGTTTAAAAGTTTGTTTCTCATTATAAAAGTAATACAAGCTCACTTTCAAAATTTTGAAAGGTAAAGTATTTTTTTTTAAGTTTTGGGACTTCCCTGGTGGTACAGTGGTTGAGAATCTGCCTGGCAATGCAGGGGACACAGGTTCGATCCCTAGTCTGGGAAGATCCCACATGCCTCGGAGCAACTAAGCCCGTGCACCATAACTACTGAGCCTGCACTCTAGAGCCTGCAAGCCACAACTACTGAGCCTGAGTGCCACAACTACTGAAGCCCATGCACCTAGAACCCATGCTCCACAACAAGAGAAGCCACCACAATGAGAAGCCCGTGCACAGCAGTGAAGAGTAGCCCCCGCTCGCCACAACTAGAGAAAGTCCGCACGCAGCAACGAAGACCCAACACAGCCAAAAATAAATAAATGAATGAAATTTCATAATCATCCTACGTGAGGGAAACCACTGCTGACATTTTGGTTTCTACAAATAATAATGATCTAAGGCCTCAGTGAAGAGAAGGAGGGAGAGGCTTGTTGGGCCAGGGGAAGCTTGAGAAGCCTCCCCCAGGCAACTGTGGGATCAGCCCTGAGCCTTGGAGGCTGTGTGGGGAAGGGATTTCCAGTAAAGGCAAAGGCACATGCCATGGAAGAGCCTTTGGGGAATGGGTGAGGTTTGTGAAGTGAGAGAAAGGGTGATGAGGCTGGAGAGACAGGATGTAAATGGTCTTGAACGCCTAACTGAGGGATCTAGACTTCATCGCTTAGCTAGTCCAGGGACCAGAGAAGGCTTTTAAGAAAGGACGAATCATCTGATAGATGTTTTAGAAAGAGCTCTCTGCCTGTGAGGAGAGGGCATTAGAGGTGGACTCCAAATAGCTGAGTGAAGTTTGCAACCAAGGCTTAAGGGTCAGCATCTGTGACAGCCAGCAGGAGCAGAGGTCTGACTGTCCTAGGATGAATTAGCTGACAGTATCTCGTGTGTTGCGAACCCCACTGAAGGGGCTTCTGTGAGCTTTGCAGGGTCCTTTCCAGCCTAGGAGGATGTCGTTAACACCGTCATCTCTCTGTCTCTCTTTAGGGCTACTCAGATCAAGACCTACTCCTGGGACAATGCACAGGTCATCCTGGTGGGGAACAAGTGTGACATGGAGGAAGAGAGGGTTGTTCCCACCGAGAAGGGCCGGCTCCTCGCAGAGCAGCTGGGTATGTGCACAGCACGTGTGTATGCACGGGAGTGGGGCAAATGGAGAGGACAAGTGTGTGTTTGTATTTGTGACATTAAGGATGTGCTGTGATTGTGAATTATGTGCATATGTGCTCTGTGTGTATTGTTTCATATTTGTGTGATGTACATATGGGCTTTGTGCTAGTGAATTCTAGGTATTCATTATTTATGATACATGTATATTTTGTTACATTGAATGTATAAATAATTTTTTATAGATTTATTTATCTTTGGCTGCGTTGGGTCTTCGTTGCTGCACACGGGCTTTCTCTAGTTGCGGTGAGCAGGGGCTACTCTTTGTTGCGGTGCTCAGGCTTCTTCTTGCGGTGGATTCTCTTGTTGTGGAGCATGGGCTCTAGGTGCATGGGCTTCAGTAGTTGTGGTGCGCAGACTCAGTAGTTGTGGCTCGCAGGCTCTAGAGTGCAGGCTCAATAGTTGTGGCGCACGGGCTTAGTTGCTCCGCAGCATGTGAGATCTTCCCAGACCAGGGATCGAACCCATGTCCCCTGCATTGGCAGGCGGATTCTTAACCACTGTGCTACCAGGGAGGTCCTTGAATGTATAAATAAAATGTAAATTTATGAAATCATTTTTTTAACCAGCTCCTTCCACAAAGGATTTGAGGTATCCTATAAAAATCATCATAGTATCAATACATCAATAAAAAAATAAGTGAGACAATTGAAGCAAAGCAAAAGCAAGTGTAGGAGAACATAAGAGGAGGCCAGGGGTGAGATAAGTGTATATTTTATAAGTTTTTGGGCATGTGCAAGAGTTGGTCCAAAATATTTGCTTTGAGCTTCCCAGCAACCATTGCAAAGAGGGAAACGTAATCAGTTACACGGTTCAGAGATGGTCCTTAAGATGAAAACAAACCCATTATTCCAGAGAAACACTGCTCTCCACTGGCAACTGTAGAGCAGACTCTATATGCTGAATGCGACAACGTCCTTAATATCTAACGTGCCTTACAGCAACTACAACACTGAACATCGTAGGCTGTGTCTTACAATTTCTCTCAGTGTAAACTGATGCTTTGTCAGCAAAATACAATTCACGGCAAAAGTCATTGTATGAGGGATGAGACAACGTGGTTTAAGCATGCAGCTTTTTCCAGGGTTAAAGCACCTTGATCCTTGTGCTCCACTGAGACCCAGGTGCCTCAGTTGTGTCTCAGTGACTGCACAGCAGGACACCTACCTACACTTGCTTAAAAGAGCAGCCTTTCTTTTCTTCCTTTTTTTCTTTTCTTTTCTGTATTGGGGTTCAATGTGGGATCACCTTAGGGAAGTCTTCTAGAAGAATGAAGTACTGCTGAGCTTTTAGCCAGTCTCCCTAAGTATTTCTTACAACCTAGGTGCTGTAAGTATTGAGGAATAGGGAGTTTAAAGTTGTATTCTCTGCCAGTTTCTGAAGTACAGATATTTGGGCTGGTGGGTGGGAAAATTGTATAATATACAAGTGTGAGTTGTGTCTTGTATATATTTGTGTTATGTGTATTATGAGTAGATGTATAGGAGAGTGTCCTATACTTCTTTCTTCCCTTTCCTGTCCTCCAGTGTGTCCTGGAATAGAAATTAACACACTGTAGGTGCTTAATAAATACGGAGGCTGGGCCATTTGGCTCTTGATGGTTCTTACCCCATCACAGAGGTTCTCAGGGTCCAGAATGTGCCTCTACCCATTCCCATAGTTCACAGAACAGTGAGCATGTGGCGAAGCCCTCACATGGGTGACCTCAGGCTACCTCTTTATGTCTTCAGCCTGCTGTCGCCGAGACTCCCAACGCTGTCCCTGGATCAACGATGTACCATCTGTTTGAAAGGCTCTTTTCTACTCCCCATCCCCTACTTTTATCCAGCTGTTGAAAGCCCAGTCATCTTTCAGAACATCTTCACTGCTCTGAAGCCTCTTCCGTATTCCCCCAGCTCTTTTCTTTGTGCTCCCACTTAGTGTACCCCGTACATGCAACAGGCACAGTACCCATCACACTTGGGTGCACTTGTTTCCATATTTGTCTCCAGAAAGCTCCATGACGACAGGAAGTGAGTCTTGTTTATCTTTATACCCACCGTGCCTGGCAAATGGCCTGGCAGTGAGTAAACACTGCAAGACTATGTTTGGATTAAAATTTTATGGAGTCAAGTATTTGGCTACGTCATTTTACTTTGTTCTAATTACGACTTCCTGAGCTCCTACTCCATGCCAAGTACTGTGCTGTGAAATAGGCCATGTTCCCTGGTCTGAGGCAGAAATAGGGATCCACCTGGTGATCAATATTGTGATAGGGGGATGTGCCGGGGTTGTGGGAGCACAGAGGAGGCACCTATTCAGTTGGGGTCAGAGAACATGATGCCCACTCTGAGTCTTGAAGACAAGTAGGAGCAGCCAAGTGAGAAAGAAAGGCAAGGACGTTCCAGGCGGGGGAATAACACTGGCAAAAGCAAGGAACAGCACTCTGTGTTTAGGGAATCATAAATCATTGGATTGTGTGAGTCTAGAGTAGTGCTTCTCCAGGCGGGAGACTCATGTCACTGGAAGTGTGCAAGATGATTTTATGTATTTATTTTGGTGTGTATTAGAAAAAATATATAATCAGCATGTCAAGCCCTTAATGTTAAACAAGACTAAGTTTTTAAAAGGTGAGTTAATTTTATATTCGGAAAAAATATAGCCAGCATGCCAGACCCTTATGACTAGCATTTTAAAAAGGTGTGTTAGTTAAACATTTATTAGGTGTTTACCATGTGCCGGGCCCTATTCTAAGTGTTTAAAGTATTACTCATTTAACTTAATCCCCCTAGAACCCTCTGAGATAGGTACTTTTCTTATATCCAAGTTGTTCTTTTAACAGATGAGAAAACTGAGGCACAGAGAAGTTGAGTAACTTGCTTAAGGTCATACAGCTAGTAACAAGTAGAGTCAGAATTTGAATTCAGGCAGTAGTCTGGCTCCAGAGCCTGTGCTTCTAACCATTTAACCTCACTATACAGCAAATATCGTAATAACGGCTGGCATTATATGAAATGCTTTGTGTTAATTATCTCATTTAATTCTCACTATAAGTCTTCAAGGTAGGTCATGTTCAATACTCTGAAAAATTAGGTTCTTGCTCAAGATTACACAATTAGGAAGTGGTAGAGCCAATAAAGATCTACCTAATTTATGTAGGAAAACAGATGGAAGTGAGATTAATTCTTACTACAGGGTTTAGGAAGGTACTTAAAGAGGGCCTTAATGAATTGGTTAGATTTGTGTAGGTCAAGGTAACCCATCTCAGTCCTACACAACTTCCTGAGCTTTCCTCTACTGCTTACCAGCACTTGCCTATTTACATGTCTGTCTCTCTTGGTAGACCTCAGCAGTAGCAGGGGTTACGTCTAAAATTTTTTTCATTATCCCAGCCACCCAGCACAGGATAGATACTCATTCACTCGTACATTTGTTTATTGAAAAATATTTATTGAGCACATACTCTGAGCCAGGTTTTATCTTGGCACTTAGCTGTGATTCTTACTGTCACGGAACTAATGGGGGAAAGAGACACTAAACAAATAATAATACAAATAAATATATAATTAAAAATTGTGTAAATGGGTGAATTGTATGGTATGTGAATTATATCTCAATAAACCTGTTAAAAATTGTGGTAAGTTCTATTTGACTTAGGACTCTCATTAGGGCAAGTGATAAAATCCCAAATTAAACAAGCTTTAATTTTAAAAAATAGAATTTTTTAGCTTATGAGTGCAACTTAATTGCACTATTTCTTAGCTTTGTGTATGCCTTCAGCCTCTTTCTATAGTCAGACTCTGAATGGAGAGTAAGATGGATGATGGCAGCTCCAGATTCATATCTTCCAACTTCTGCAAAAAGAGGATTCTTGCTCCCAACTACCTTATGTCAATCTCAGGGAAGACTGTGATTGGCTACCTGTGAGTCACATGCCTGTCCCAGTGGCTGGGGGAGGCAAGTATTGTAACCTATAGTCCCACCAGATAAGAGTAACATAAGGCCACTGCAAGTGCTATTAAGAAAGTAAAAAAGAGAGAAACCTAATTTTAGACTGGAGAGTCAAGATCTTCTGAGAAAGTAACTCTTAAGCTGAGAACTAAAGGATCAGAAAAAAATTAGGCAAAGATTGAGGGTGGGTTGGGGAGGGGAGTGTTCTACATCAAGACCAGCCCTAACGTAGTTTAGAGCTGAAAACGCTCATGAGATTTGAAAGACCATGTTGCAGGGACTAACTAGTCAAGGAGAGAGTAGTGGGAGATGAGGGTGGAGAGGTGGGCAGGGGCCAGCTCATGCAGGATCTTGCAGACCATGTCAAGAATTTCGCAAGGATGTGATCATATCTGCGAGCAGTGAGAGAGGATACTCAGCCTTCCTCATCCTCACCCTCTGCTACACCAACTATTAAGTAAGTCTCAGTGATCTGCTTGCCAGTGCAGTAGGGCCATCCTCTGCTTTATGGGACTCCTCTTCAGGACTCCCTTTCTTTTAGTGTTTCTCAACTCTCTCAGCCAAAACTACTGATATGGCCAGCAACTAACATTTATTAAAGCTTTGAGTAGCAGCAGGCCTTCTATATCCTCAAAGTTCCTGGGACGTGGATGAGGCTGTAGAGACGCTGAGGCAAGTGGATCTTTGGGAGGGCAGAGAAGTTTCAGGGACTCCTATTCCAGGAAGCATGACATGTTAGGGCCTCTACCTCTTTGTGCGGCTCGAAAAGGGGCTCCTTGTCTCTTCCTCGATCTGACTGGGAATGGGTCTAGACTAGAGCCCAGGGATGCTAGTAAAAGAGAAATGTGCTTCTGCCTACAAGGGCAGGAGAAACCTGTTCAAAATGTGGTTTTGAAACATACACATAAACACTCACTTCAGTGAAGTGTGGAGGGAAAAGTATCAGCCTAGGAGTTTGGAGACTGAGGGTTTTATTCTGCTTCTGCCACTAGTTTACTGTGTAACCTTGAGCATCTTGTTTCCTGTTTCTGGGTCTCAATTTTGCCCTTTTGAAAAACAGGGGATTTGGATTAGTTGAGTGGGAAGGTCTGTTCAGCTCTATCCCTCTGACTCCATGATTTCAATTCACACAATTTCCCACTCATCACTCAGTCCCCACAGACCCTTGTACAGGGCTTTGCTTATTTTAGGTGCTTGATAAATGTTTTTTGGATTGGGGTGAATTGAAACCTTGCATCACTCAGCCTGGTGCAGAGAAACAAAGACCTAACTGACATTGAGAATAACTAACCTTGGTGTAGTGACTTATGATTCACAATGTGTTTTCACAACAATTCTCTTGTGACCCTCACTCTCACTCCTAGTCTGGGAGACGGCATTGTCTTCTGCTCCATTACACTGAAGAAGCTGAGTTCAGACCACTTATGTTTTCTTGCATGCAATGAGCTGTGCCACACTTCCGTGTCTTTCTTTTTTCACTTGAAGATTATGTAACTTTTCTAAGCCACACAGGTCATAGGTGGCAGGTCCAGTGCTCTAACTCGGCCTTTAGACTCAAAATCTTAACGCTTCCATTGTATCACCACCCAGTGGTGTTTTCCCAAAGGCTTGCAGTAGTTTCTCTTGAAATTTCACCCTCAGTCCCAGTGTTGGTGAGAATTCTTTATATTATGTTGTGGTAACACATAACCCAAGTCAGGAGCTTGGATAATAAAGGTTTATTTCTCACTCACATTACATGCCAGCAGCAAGTCAGCTGCAACTCTGTCCATGTCATGCAACTCTGAGATCCAATCTGAGATGCCTAAGCCACACAAAGACTCTCAAGGCTTCTGTTGGGACTTGGTATGCCCACATGCATTGGCCAAAGCAAGTTACATGATGAAATCTGATGTTGATTGACAAGGGAGATATGTTCCTCCCACAAGGAGGCACTGCAAGCCACTTGGCAGTGGGTGGGAATATAAAGTCTTCTACAGGGAGGGCGGTGAACAATCTGCCACAATCACTGAACACATGATGGACCCTGGTGCCACAGAGGTGAATAAGTTCCCTGCTCTCAAGTTGCTCATTGACCAGGGAAGCAAAATAGTACAGAGATAATCTCAGCGTCCTGTTTACTAGCATTCTTCACCCTTCTCCAGCTCTGTCTCTCTCTTGAAACCACCCCCTGGGGAGTTGACCTTTGCAGGCTGTGTTTCCCAGCCTCCTGTGACAGTGGCTTTTGGCTGGGTTTAGCCAAGGAGAGATACTGGCAAGTGATGGGAGTTGGGGAAAAGAGAAAAACCTGCATGTGTGTCTCCCCCACCCCTGGGCAGGCTCCCCCAGTAGAGGCTGCTCCTCTTCTCTGACTCCTGCTCCCACAGTTTTAACTTCCTTTGGCCCCATTAATAGTTTTCTTTCCTGTTAATAATCTCTGGGTTTCTTCAGTATTCTGTTTGGCCTCTTAGTTCTTCTACCACCCATATAACCAGTTCCCTCTAGTTAAAATTTTAAGAATAGTGCCCATTTTCCTGATGGACTCTGGCTGAAACAATCATGTCAGGTACCATGGGAGTCTAGGGGAGCGGTGCACTGTATGTTCTGAGTGGTAGAGATGGGGTGGGGAGAGAAAGGGAAGGCTCTGTGGCATCAGGGATTCCACAGGTGAGTAATGAAGAGGATTAGGTGTAGGAACTAAAGAGTAGGAAGTAGCATGAGTAAAGAAACCAAATAAGAAAGTGTCGATGTTTCTGGAGCATGGTGTGAGCCAGGAGGATGAGGCTGGGGAAGTGGACAGAGGCTGAGCTGTGCAGAATCTTGGGTGTCAACCTAATGAGGCTGGATATTGGATGCATTAAACCTCTTTGAGTTCCAGTGACACAAATCTAAGTCAAAATAGCTCAAGTTATAAGGACAGGGGCATAGCAGAAACAAAACGGAAGAGAATGTTGCTGGAAATGAGATGGTTAAGAAATTAAGAGCCAGGGTGTCGGATGGATTGTCCACCTGAAACCCAAAGTTCCTGAGAATGAGTACAAGCCTGGGTGGAAAGGAAGGCAGTGAATCCCTTGCCAAAATCATCAGTGACCAGAGGGGCTTGAGTTGAAGACTGATACAAGATGGAGATGATGAGGTATCAGAGCAGGCTAGAGAAGGGATTTGAACATAAAAGTAGAGGAGAAATGTTCTGGGGCAGTTTCAGGGTGAAGAGAAGCAAGTTTAGCTAGTTGTGAGTTTCTGAAAAGAGTTCTAAAGTCAAATTCAGAAGCAGGCAGTGTGGACAGAGTCAGTGGAATCTGTGGGGCTGTGACAGCTGCCTTTGGACAGGATAGGTAAACAGGAGCATTTTGGGGGTGGGAATCATCTCAGATTCAATTAAGAATTGGGCCCAATTAAAGGCAGCAGAAATTCCATTGTTCTGAAGCCAATTAGAGGGAGGAAAGGACTGGGGGATAGTCTGATTAAGTGGTCCTCATCTTCCTGAGCTCTCTAGATTCTCAGCTCCTGAGACTCCTGACTAATGAACCTGAGGAAAGGTTACCGCCTGGGCCTGCTAATGAAGAGCCTTCCAGGAGTCTGACAGTCGTTGGGTGGAGGTGCATTTGGGATTGTTCTGCTAGCAAAAGAGACCCACGAGCTGGCCAGGGTCATGTACCAGTTACTTGAATCAGAGTTCTCATACCTTGGGTATCTTTGAGACGGCAGTGATGACATCTCCTTGGCCTGACATATGCGCTTTCCGTGTTTGGTTACTTACTCCCTCTTCCGTCACCACTTTGAGCTTGCTGCTCTAATGATAACAAACTGCTATGATCATACTGGGATATACCAAGACTGTTTTTTGTCCCATTATATGTGTTTATGCGGTTTCCCCTGCCTGGTGTCCTATACATGCATGTGCTCACACATGTCTTTATCTAGCTGATATCTGCTTAAGAATCAGCTTCTCCAAGAAGACTTCCCTGGGCCCCAGGCTCAGATAAGTGCCTCCTCTGTGCCATGACAGTTCCCTCACTCCCCACCCTTCCAGCATTTATCACATTGTCAGTGTGTCTATCTCCGCTTCTCAAGGTTAGGAACCTCATCTGATTCACTTCAGTGTCCCCAGTGCCCAGCACAGGGTTTGCCATGCTTATTGAGATGAGTTCTCATGAACCCCACTGTCCACAGCCCCTCAACCACATCCTCCACGCTCATTCCCGTCTCCTGCATCCATCTGTCTGTTCATTCAGTTAACATTCACCAAGCCCCTACTCTTCTGGCTGGTACTGGAGCTCGGATGAATGACGTGGTCCCCGCTTGGGGAGCTCCTTGGACTTCCACCATGCACGGTAACACGTGCTGTGGCAGAGGGAAGCACAGAGGAGGAGGCAAAGCCATACCTAAGCTTAGTCCTAAAGAATAAGTTAGTCAGGTGAAGAGTTTTGCTCTGTTCTGGCCTTAAAGACACCCATCGCCACTAACTTTTGGAAGCCTATTCCCTCTCTCCTCCCCTGCCACTCTCTCCCTCTGCCACATTCCTGCACAGCCTCTGGTTTGCTCTACCTGGGTTATAGTGTATTCTGTCACTGTCCCAACTGAGAGTGAGACAAGGGGGCATAAGGGATAGAGCCCTGGCTCATGCCCCATCCCTGAGCCTCAGTTTCCCTATCTGTAAATTATAAGTGATAACCCTTGCCTTGACCCCCCCAAAAAGTTGTTTTAAAATTGTATTTGGGAATCGTTAAGGACTATGAACGTGTGAGGGACTGACACTCTGATAAGTGTGTCTTTTCTCCACAATTAGATTTGGTCTCCCTTGTCCCTGGCACTCAATGCAAGACCTGGCACAAAGTTAATGTTCAATAAAGACCTGGTTTATTGATTGACCCTGAATGATGAAGAAAAAGAGGCTTTCCCCAAAGGCCCTGGGGACTGATGGAGGGGCAAGGAAGCTGGGACTCAGATGGGCTGGGAACATAAGGGAAAGGGAATGGTCATGTATTACACGTGCCAACCACTTCACATACTTTTGTGCGTTTAATTCTTATTACCACCCTATGAGGTAGGTGATATTCACCCATTCTACAGATGAGGATACAGAGGCTGGGAGAAATTAGGCAATTTGCCTGAGGTCACACAGCTGGTAGCTGACAGAGACTATATTCAAATCCAGGCTGTCTGACTTCTGGGCTTCTTCCCACTGCCCACCTGCACAATGGGACACGTCCTCCCCTCAGTGCCAATTCCTCAGAAGGGATTGGTGATCCTGGCCTTGACCTGTGTCCCCATCTTCATCCAAACTGATGGTTTAAGCCTACTTACTTCTTTACCTGTTTGCCCCTTTCCTAGGCAAGCAACATACTCTGCCCACTTCCCCAAACACTGTCACTTGTAACAAACCAGTCAAAGGCCAGAGAGTCAATGTTTATGATATTCGTTAAGGAAAAGCTACATGCTGGAGGGTCTCTCAAGCCAACTGCGTCTCTACAGCCTGAGGATAAGGAGCCAACAGCCGCTTCCTTCTTCATCACATGTCCTCAATTAGCAGGAACTTCTGCACCTTGCTTTCTCAGGTCGGGAAATGGGCTACAGGAGAGGCTGTCAACCAGAGGCGGGCTGGCAGGAATTGCGAGTGCCTTCAAGCTGGCGTGGCCCGGGGAAGAGGAGCCCTGTTTGTACCTGGGGGCTTCAGCCCTCTCTGTGGAAAATGGGATAATAGGGAGAAGGAGGGAGGAGGAAAGAGACCTCCCTCCTCTGTGTGAGAGGATGACAAAAGAGGGAGGAAAGGGATGAAGGGGAAGTGAGAGGAGCAGATGAAAGACGAGCAGAAAGAAACTGTCATTGTAACAGGCAACTTCGTACGCAATTTATCCATTGTCTCGCTCAGTCCTCCAGGACTGCTCTCAGCAGGAAGATGCTGTTGTTATTCCCATTTGACAAACAAGGAGGCCGAGACTCAGAGAGGTTAAGTGATTCAGAAAGATGAAGTGACTTGCCCAGATTCAGACACTGTGGTAGTCAGATAAAAGCAAAGGAGGCCGAAACGGGAGGCAGGGGTGTGTATGGATGTAGGAGCTAGCCAGACCCAGATCTAAAACCAGTTTCCACTAACACAGTCACGTGACCTTGTGTGAGTTAGGTAATCTCTTAGAGCCTTCATTTTTCTTTTGTAAATTGGAGATGATTATATTTACCCGACAGGCTGTTGGAAAACAATATTTGTAAAGCTCCTAGCATAGCATCTGGCATATAGTAGGCACTCAATAAATATTAAGGATCCCAAGGAGTATGAGAAACACAAGGGGAAAAGAAGGAGCTAAGATGGAAAAAAGGGAAGAGGGAAGCTTTTGAGGAGAAATAAAGATGGACTCAGAAGGAAGGGAAAGAGGAAGGTGGACAGACAAAAGAGGAAGGAGTAGGCCGGCGCAGGGACATGATGGAGAATGGAGGCTTATGCTTCTAAGGGCTGCCACCAACCTGGCCAAGACCCTCAGTTGGAAAGCAGCCGCTTTGTCTGAATCAGGAGGGCCTTGCTCGTGTCTCCTGGGACAACCAAGTTCTGTTCATTGTCACAGAAAATACCTTTAAGGATCTCAAGGTGCAAAACAGACAAGAATGTCTCACCCTTCAGGTGCAGTTTTTCCTGGGCAATTTGTTGGGTCTGTGTGAGAAGCAAGAGATCCAGGGCGATTCCTGGAAATTCAGGGAGGAGGAACCCCTCTGAGGGGAGATAACCCAGTGTGTCTGTGAGTAGACAGAGCAAATGAAGCTCCGCTTATCCAGTGTGGATCTTGGAGTGTCTCCCAGAACCAGACTAGACTGGCCAGGCTGGGGTGAGTAGAGGCAGGGGAAAGTGGAGTGAAAGCCCTGGTCAAAAAGGACAAAGCTTGGGCTTCTTATGCTGGTGACTTTGGGCAGGTCAGCTTACTTCTCTGAGCCACAGCGTGAGCATTAGTGAAATGGAGAGGCTCTGCCTGGACCCTCCTTCCCCTAGGGGTGACATGAGGATCAAATGAGATAATGGATGCTGATCAATGCTTTGGAAGCTCAAGTGCTGTGTACACATAGTCAAGTAGTCACTCTCAGAAAACACCTAATTATCACACACACACACACACACACACACACACACACACACACCGTGTTGTCAGGCACAGGACTATACACTTTACATGCATCATCTTGTTTAAACCTTGAAATAATTCTATGAGATAGATAAAATTATCCCAATTTATAAACCAGGGAATTGATTCCTAAAGAAAATAGGTGACTTGCCCAGGGTTACACAGCTGGTCAGTGATAGAGCCAGGATCCGTCTGACTCTAAAACCAGTGCAGGTAATACCTGCCCGGTACCCTCTCCTTGAGGCAGAATCCTCTGCCCGTGGCATTAGGCCTTCTTGCTTTACTCCTGAGCACTGGATGTTTTCATGCAGAGTGTTCTGGCCAGGGGGCATGAAAAGGAAGGGAAAGATCCTTACTGCTATCTCTCTTCTATCCTCAGGGTTTGACTTCTTTGAAGCCAGCGCCAAGGAGAACATCAGCGTGAGGCAGGCCTTCGAGTGTCTGGTGGATGCCATTTGCGACAAGATGTCTGATACGCTGGACACAGACCCCTCCTTGCTGGGCACCTCCAAGAACACCCGTCTCTCGGACACCCCGCCACTGCTGCAGCAGAGCTGCTCATGCTAGGCAAGGCCCACTGTCCTGATCTCCCTTCATTGTGACACCGCACCCACTTTGCTTCTCCGTTATACTCTGTCTTCCTTCAGCTGATTTGCTGCTGTTCCTTGCCTGCAGTGAAAGTGGAAGCATGCCCCTGGGGTTCTCTATGGATGGCCCCACTCACAGACACTCAGCACTAGACTAACTAGGTCATAATGTGGGCAGAGGTTCATTTTACAAAAGGAGAATCCACTTTATGAAGGGGATTCACTACAGGGACTTGGAAAAGCGAGTCTCTTTCCTGTCTTTAAAATAAGATTTCCTCCCTTGACCAAAATTTGACACACCCACGCACACTTTTCAGGGCCTGGCCAACTGTAAAGTGAGACACACCTGCATAGCTAATCCTTTTGAAAAAGACCTCTCCATACACAACCTGCTTGTTTCATATCAGGCTCCCTGTGGGGCTTCCTCTCACCACTAGACAAGCCTTGTTTCTCAAAGCCCTCGCCTGTTACCACGGATGCCCACAGGGCCTGGGCAGTTGCTGTGGTGACAGGCCAGAGCTAATCTCCAGAAAGCTCAGCCTCTCTAAATGATGCTGAAGGAGCAAAGGCTGAGTCAGAAACACACTTAAAAGAAAAAGATTATCCCCTGCAAAATGTCAAAGGTTCCTGCTATATGAAAGAGCAAGTGCATGAGCTCCAGAAAGACAAAGAGAGAAAAAGAGAAACACAGGCAAGATAAACAGGTCACGAATTTCTGATTTTGCTGCTTTCCAGTAGGTTCTTAACTGTGGAACTCCATGACATTGGTCATTGGTTCTTAGACTCCCAGAATCTGAAAAATTTATAGTTGGTGGAATCCCAAATTTTACCAAGTCTCACTAGTCAATTCCAATCTTCATGTCTCTGACAATTGGCTGTCAAGCCTCACAGCCACATCTCTTCTAAAGCATACCTTCTAGGCAGGGATGGGAGCTCAGTTTCCACACCATCTTTGGCCATCTCTCATAATCAGAAAGTTTTCCTTGCTTTAAGCTGAAATCTGCCTCCTGGAAATTCTTCTTCCTCTTCCCACTCCATTTGTACCAGCTCTGCTGTCAGAGACTTCACAGTCTCTGCTCCCTCTGCCCCGTGACACCCTTAGATGATTTGAGAACAGAAATCATGACCCCTGGAATCTGCCCTTTCTCTAAATCAAATAGTTCTAATCCCATCTGCCCTTCTTCTTAGGGTCTTCTCCCCATCCTGCCCTTTCCTCCAGCCCATGTTTCAATCACTCTTGAGTAGTCCAACTGGGAAATGTGATTCAAAGCAGAATAAATCTAAGGGGGTATGACCCTGAAAAAATTGGGAAAAGTGAACTCAGAGGTCCCAATCCTAACCTCATTCTCCTGGGGGTGAAAGCTTAGTTTCTACTGAAGAGCAGCTGTGAAACTCCTTCTGGTGGAAGCCACTTAATTAAACACCCAAAGAAAACAAAAAACACGCCTCTGACACCAGCAACAAACTCAATGCATCAGTTCATGGTTCTAGCTTGTTTGGACACAGGCACATGTTTGGTTTTTAACTGAAATAATGATGTGGAGCTAGCAACGATTCCTGAAAATCTTTCCTCCCAGCCTTGGCCTGAATCCCCAGCTTGACACTTCAGAAGTCAGTGGGGGAGGAGGGAGAGTCTCTCCCAAGTTTTCTCTCCATTTTAAATGCAGCTTATTTTCCTAGGAAAGTGCATTAACTAGCGACAGGTCCAACGACTACATAAAAGGACCCTTCAGGGTCAGCTCTGTGGAGATGTTGCCTTCTTTGACACAGTGCAGAGGATGGCGCTTTGGACTTGGAATCAGGAGACTCAGACTCTGCCCTTAAATCAAGTGTGACTCTGGACCAGTTATTCCCCATCACTGAGTCTTGATTTCCCACTTATAAAATGAGGGAGGTGGGCTTCCCTGGTGGCGCAGTGGTTGAGAGTCTGCCTGCCAATGCAGGGGACGCGGGTTCGTGCCCCGGTCCGGGAGGATCCCACATCCCGTGGAGCGGCTGGGCCCGTGAGCCATGGCTGCTGAGCCTGCGCGTCCGGAGCCTGTGCTCCGCAATGGGAGAGGCCACAACAGTGAGAAGCCCACGTACCAAAAAAAAAAAAAAAAAAAATGAGGGAGGTTACGTGGGTAATCTTTCGGGTCCCTTCTGGCATGAATAACTCTGAGACTCTTTTTTTTCACCTTCAACATTTCTGTTGATCTGCAAAATAAACCCAAGAGATGAGGACTATCCCCCCAATATCACTGAGGCTAATACTGTTGTCATGCTTACTCAGTACTAGCCATTGCTCCAAGCACTTAACATGTATTAACTCATTTATCTTTCCAACATCCTTGTGAGGGAGGCACTGTAATGAATCTCATTTAAAGACAAGGAAATTAAGGAACAAAGAGGTTCTCTAGCTTGCCTAAGGTCACATAATGAGTAAGTGGTAGAGCTGGGGTTCAAAGCCAGAAAGTAGGCTCCAAGGTCTGTGCTTTTCACCACATTCTGTACTACGTTTCTTATAGTACAGTGATCCAAAGAAGTTAAGAGACTTGGCCAAGATCACACAACTAGCAAGTGTTAGAGCCACAGTAGAATTCAATCCCAAGGCCATCAGACTCCAAGTCTACTGGAGAGAAGACTTATGTCTCCAATCTGTTAATAAATTTTTCAGCTAATCTGAGGTGATAGCTGTCTAACGCTCTGGGAAGGAGGCTCTGAGGCAACCAGGTCCCATGGGCCTGAGCAAAAAAATGCCCATGTTTCTGAGGCCTAAGTGCTGGCTTTCCCTGTATCTGCCTCTGTCAGGCAATTCTTATCTAGCTCTCAAGCAGTGCTGCGAGCAGCCTCCCTGCATCAGCAATGGGGCATAAGTTTATAAAGTTCTCTGACAATGGAAGAATGCGGTCCCTTCCCAGGGCAGTGTTCTGAATGTGCTCTTTACACTGTAAAGTCCTCTACAGGTCAGGAATAATTACAGTTTTTCTGGTCAGTAACACCCATCTACCCAAGTACTAGGATTTCAAACCAAGCTCCTCATGACCCCTGGGTATGTTAGTACATATATCCAATAATCCTTTCTCTCCTACTGAGTATCCAGGCAAAAATTGAATTTTTTACTTAAAAACTGTCAAATTCCTAATAACTCAGGTGCCAGTTCAAGGGAACAGGCATCTTCACAACAGTTAAATGTAATAGTGACAAACTCTTCTACCGGGCAACAAACAGATCTGCTTGTTAGATGGCAATTCCCCAGCCTTGCTCTGTGACCTCGTTTCTGCCGAGTGGAAGGCAGCAGCTTCCAGCTGATGGCAGTGAACGTTCTTCGATCACGGTAATAGTGCAATTAGGTTCAAGCTGCATAATATATGTTTATGGCAACTTGTCCCAGTTTTCATCTTGCTTAACATTCCAAATAAAAGAAGAATAAAAAAAACTCTTGACCTCTAAAAAGGCAAAAGTAGGCCAAAAGTGCAATACAATATTGTAGCTATTTATAGAATCTGTTTTAAATGCATGTGTATCTGTAAATACAAAGTGATTGGTGACTTACTACTGTCTCCTCAGTCTGTAACTTCTAGGAGCAGCAATGCTCCTAGATTGTAGATTGTACTAAATGGTCACAGACTCATTAAATATTAGATCTGGAAGGGAGCTTAGAAAAAATCTTGTCCAGGCTCCTCTTTGTACAAAAAGGAAGGTTGAGGTCCAGGGAGGGGGAGGAAATTTTCTAAGGTCACTCTGTGGGTGGATTAGTGATGGAGCCAGGACTAGGTCTTGGATTACCTCTAGGAAGAAATTCACCTATTCTGTATCTACTATAGGTCTGGCACTATTAAACACTGGATAAATATATATGAAAACAAATGGTCCTTCCCTGCAGGTACCTATAGTCTAAGGGAGGTGCTGTTTCTGAAATATTATTATCCCAATTTGGCAGGCAAGGAAACATAGCCTTGAAAAAGTTAACATGCCTAAGTCATTCATTAGTATCATTTGAACCCACCTCGGTCTCTTGCTCTTTCAATTTTCCTCTTCAGACTGTATATTTGAGGTGTTGGTAGTGACAGATTTCCAAAGATTGTCAGAATTAAACAGCCTCACTTGGGACATTGGTTTCACAATTGTTTTGTGACTGCAGCCTTATAATGTCCACAGAATGATATGAACATTCTCCAGACCTGACTTTCCCAGTTACACCACCTGCTCCAAGCTCCTTGCTTATGTATCAAGCTTCCTACAGTGTCTTGAGGAATGTTTATTTGAGTTTGTTTGCCAATAGTTCGGTGTAAGTAGAAGGAATTACAGCAACAAATGTCCTGGAATCTCATTGATTTCAGATTCCCCATCCCAAACCTACACCTGATTACCTGCCACAGCTGGAGAATCAAGCAACAGCCTGTGACTGGGAGTGCCTGCAAGAGACAGGCCCATTGGATACAAATACTTTTAAGTGATGGTTTTGAAGGCCTGGATCCCTTATATGAGGTAGGCAAAATTCAAATTTATTCATTCAACAAATTAGTGTCTAGTATGTGCCAGGATACAATCAGTGGTAAATTAGACACAATCCTTGCCTTCATCAAGCTTATAGCCCAATAGCTTGTAGTTGAGTCTAGACATTGTAAAATAATCACCCAAATAGAATTACAAAATGCAGTGAAGGAAAGCTACATCATTCTATGAGAACACGTAACTGGAAAACCTGAATCACCTATGTGGAGCTGTGTCAGGGGCCTGAGGAAGACTCCACTGCCCCTGGCCATCACTTTACATTTCTCAATTAAGCTTTCACCTTTTAGTTTAAACCTTTGATGGCTGATTGAACACAAATCCTCCAAAAAGAGTAAGAGTAAGAGGGAATTCCCTGGTGGTCCAGTGGTTAGGACTCTGGGTTTAATCCCTGGTCGGGGAACTAAGATCCCGCAAGCCATGTGGCGTGGCCAAAAAAAAAAAAAAAAAAGTAAGAGTGAGATCAAGAATATCTGTACCTGTGACACATCTGTAGATGTCTGGTTCAGAGTTAATTGTCCTCTGAGAGATATAATAAACCACTCCAAAGCTTAGTGACTGAAAGCAGTAAACATTTGTTATTTCTCATGATTCTATAGGTCAGCTGGGTGTTTGCTCTGACCAGGCTGGATGGTCCAGAACGGCTTCATTCACGTGTCTGGGGACCCAGCTGAGATGACCAGGGTGGTTGAGGTCTCTCTCCATGTTTTCATTTTCCAGAAGGGGACCCAGACTTGTTCACATGGTGGTGGAGGTTTTCCCAGCAGCAAGAGAGGGCAAGCTCCAATGCAGAAGCACTTTTCAAGCCTCTATTTGTATCATGTTTGTTCATGTCCAACTGACTAACAAGTCATATAGCCAAGCCTAATTTTAAGGGGTGGAGGAATAGATGCCATCTCTTGATAGGAGGAGCTGTAAAATATTGTGGCCATTTTCCTATCTACCAATGGAAGCAACCCTAAGTCATCTGAAACTAAGTCTGGTAAATTTCCCTGGGTCCTAAAGCTTGGCTCTGAAGAGGACCCCAAAGGAAAATATCACAATGGTTTACAGCAGGGCAGTTTCTCATCATTTGTTTAGTTGTCCAAAGGGTGTACTTTGGAGCAATCAAGTCACGTCTCATGGAGTTTTGATGCTTGTTTAACAGTTCATTTGGTTAGTTCTTAGCTCCCCCCAAGGGATGAGTCGGGCTTCTCATTGTGTGGGATTCACTGTAATAATGGTTCTGATTCCCACCTGAAGTTCCTGGCTGGAAGCCTAGCAGAAGGATTCAGTATAGGCAGAAGAGATGACTAAAAGAACAGTTGGGCCCTCTGCTCTAGCTATAGTTTCTTCCTTGGAGCCTCATCTAGTCCTGAGGCTTTAGATGCTACATCTTTGTTAATGACATGTATACACAAGTACCTACTAGACATCTCCGTGTCTCAAACTTACTATGTCCACACTGGAACTCTTGATTCTGCTCCAAATTTATTTTAACCCTACTCTTCACAGAAATCTCGGTATCATTCTTAATTCCTTGTATTTCTTTTTCTTAGTGTCCACATCTAATCCAACACCAAGTCCTATGATTCTACTTCTAAAGTCTATCTCAAGTCTGCCCACATTTGTCCATTTCCATTGCCATGACCTTGGTCCAAGGCACCATTGTTTCTCTCTTACCTAGGAGCTAACACAGAGCTTGTAGCCAGTTTCCCTACTCCACACTTGCACACCTACAGTCTACCCTCCACACAATAGCAATCTTTTAAAAATAGCAATGAATGAGCACTCGTAACACTGAGGTTTACTTCAACACCACACATGAAAAGAATCTAGAGACTTCCACTATTATTAATAATTATTATTTTATTGATTCCGTTTCTAGCCCTGAATTTGTCCCTCACTTGCTGTAGGACCTCTGGTAAATCATTTCTTTTAATAGCCAGCTATCATGTCTCCCCTCATTTCTTCAGGAAATGGCAACCTCTTCTTTTGCAGTACTACTACTTTCTCATTCAAACCAGGTGATTCTAGTGAAGACTGTCAGTAAAGGGGGCATGTGATCAAGTGGGGCCAACCAGAATCCCTCTCTAAGATTTTTTTAAACTGGAGCTATTTTCTTTCCCTTTGAATGACAAATATATGAGGATGTGCACTCTAAAACCGATGGTGTATCCTCAGCTCAGGTGTAGAATGCCACTCTGTGGTAAGAGAAAACAAGCTCATCATGAACAGAATAGCCATAGACATAAGATGAGAGAGTGTGTCCTGTGGCTTTCCTGGCCTTGATTCTGGCTTCTTGAGATTTGACTGGTCACCTCTTTCTTTGATTCTGTTAGACACCTCACTATATGTTTTTAATAAAGCCCCCATCTAGCTTTGCTTATTGGAGTTAGGTTCTTATAACTTGCAACCAAAACATATTCTTTCCTCTTTGGTTCTCTTTGGTGCTCCAAATTTTTAAACACTGAGTCTTCAGAAGATCCCATTTCTATGGACTTTCTGATCAAGAACTTTGTATAATCTGGAACAAAGCCTACTCACTTCACCATTTCCACTTCTTATACCTGAATGCATGAGGAAGAGGGATTTTGCAAGGTAAAAAGCAGCTCTCCATGAACTCTGATGACAGCACAGGCAAAGGTTCCTATGGTTAGGTCACTGATCTGCACAGAGTCTGGCTTCCCAGGTACTCAGAAACTACACAAAACAGCTAACACCACTGCTGCTAGTTCTCCACATCTGTTCCTATTTCTCTGCCAACTCGGTGACACCCATTGTCTTGAGAAAACACCATTGAATGGGCTGAGTTGTGTGGCATACGCTTTTACCTGCTTTTCTTCTATCATTTTGAAGTGGTCAAACAGCAAAAAACCAAATAGGAAGTCTCTTGAAGGGAGATGATTAAAAGAATTTCCTTTGCTTGATGTAAAATTGTGCAATAGAAATGCAAAGTAAACCAAATGTAAAACAGATAGCTAGTGGGAAGCAGCCGCATAGCACAGGGAGAGCAGCTCTGTGCTCTGTGACCACCTAGAGGGGTGGGATAGGGGAGGGTGGGAGGGAGACCAAGAGGGAGGTCTTGGTATAGCTGATTCAGCTATATAGCTGTATAGCTGTATAGCTGTATAGCTATATACAGCTGTATATATATACATATATACATATATATATATACAGCTATATACAGCTGTATAGCTGTATAGCTGATTCACTTTGTTATAAAGCAGAAACTAACACACCATCGTAAAGCAATTATACTCCAATAAAGATGTTAAAAAAAAAAAGAAATGCAAAGTAAGTCAGTAAGTGTCTGAGGGGTGCGATTAGGATTGCATCTCTTCCTGGGGTTTACCAATGGACTGGGATAAAGCTAACAGGCTGTGCAACCTTAGCTAAGTCACTCCCTATCTCTGGGCTTCAGGAGCTTACAGCAGATGGTTTCTGCAGGCGCTCTTGGCACGAGTGCTCTGTGATTTTATGCCCATTTTCTGTAAGAGCTGTAAGTGGCAAACAAGATTTTGGCAGGAATCCTTTCACTATGAAAGCCTCTTTTCTCCTCGGGTATAATGAAAACAGCCAAGGCTATGTGATCCCCTCATCACTCAACCAGGCTTGTGGCTCTGGTTTCTGAGGCTGCCAGAAAGCATCTTAGCAGTTAAGTGCATCTGGATGGTCCCTGACTGAGTGTCCCAGGTGAGAGGTTCCTAAAGTGTAACAAGAGGAAGAGGAGAAACAAGAATCTCTGAAGAGACTTATTAAGAACGGAGCACAGACTTAATGCATTTGAGAAGAGACATTGGGGCAGCAGCCAGTGTTTAAGAGTCATAAATTGCATTCCAATTCAAGGAGGACTTAATTTATAGAGCGCCAAGTGTGCCAGGCTCAGCTGGGCAAGGTCTTTCTGCATACAATCTCCATCATGCAACTAGGATCCTGGGAGCTGAAGGGCTGAGAGATTTGCATGTGCTGAATTATCTTCCAATCCCTCTAAACTTAAGACCATGGGATGAGGACTGAGAAGGCAGTATGGTGCATGGTTTAAGAGGACAGGGCTTGTGGTCCAACAGACCCAGGTTCAATTCTTAGCTCTTCATCACTAACTAGTTGTGTGACTTGGAGCAAATTACTCTCAGAGCCTCAGTTACCTCATATGTGAATGGAAAAATAATATTTACCTCAAGAGGTTGTTGAGGGGATTAAATGCGAGAATGGTACAAATAAAGCCTTTAGTGCAGGCCTGACATACACAGTAGGTGCCGAACATGTGGTCTTGACTACTGTGCTACCCAAAATCATCCAGTCGGGCAGAGCAGGGACAAAACCCAATCCAGGATCCTTGTAAGTGCTCTAGGAACAGAGACAGGAAAGACCCAGCATAAACATTATGGACAACAGAGCCAAGGTGGGTGGGAATGGGGCCTATAAGTAGGAGATGGAGCCTGGGCTTGGAAAGCGGATCCAGGTAGAGTCTCATCAGGAACAAGGGAAGAGAATCCAGGAAACTGGCCTTGAACGGCTCTGTGGCATGACCTTGTTGGGCTGGCTGACACCAGACACCTGACGGAATGCAGAAACCAGCCTCCGGGGGTGAGGAATAAGCCAAAAATGAGGTTTAGAGAGTTCTGGAGCCTTTGTTAGAGATGTCCTCCAGTGCTCAGGAAACCAGGATCCTGGAGACCTGGGTTTGAGTCCTGCCTTTGTAACATACTAACTGTGTGACCTTGGACAAACATATTTTCATCTATAAAATGAGATTAATGATCCTGCCTACTTCACAGAATAGTGGTGAGAGTCAAATGAAAGTACATTTTAGAAACTGCAGAATGTTGTGGACATATAGGATGGAGCCACTGTGAAGGGGCTGGGGGTAGGCAGCAGGTGGCATTCATCACAGAATGAAACTGAGCATACCCCTCCCGGAGCCATTTCCAAGGGTCCCCTTCCCCCTCCACAGCCTCTCCCCTCCCCCCACATTTTGGTCCCAGGAACCTAACCTCACATGGAAATATCAGAGCCAGCATGCCCTACACCCAGAGGTTTGCTTAACTTCAGAGAAACTTCCAGAGTCTAAGAGCAGCCAAAGGGAATCAGCCAGTGCATGCGGGGTTGGATGAACAGAGCAGTGAGCTATGATGGGATAGGGACCCAGGAGCGGCAGACGGTGGAGTCCATGTGCACTATGATTAGAATAGCATAACAAAAATCACCAATCATTTGTTTGGCACTTTACAATTCCCAAAGCACTTTCTTTTTTTTTTTTTTAATTATTTATTTATTTATGGCTGTGTTGGGTCTTCGTTTCTGTGCGTGGGCCTTCTCTAGTTGTGGCAAGCGGGGGCCACTCTTCATCGCGGTGCGCGGGCCTCTCACTATCGCGGCCTCTGTTGTTGCGGAGCACAGGCTCCAGATGCGCAGGCTCAGTAATTGTGGCTCACGGGCCCAGTTACTCCGCGGCATGTGGGATCTTCCCAGACCAGGGCTCGAACCCGTGTCCCCTGCATCGGCAGGCAGATTCTCAACCACTGTGCCACCAGGGAAGCCCCCAAAGCACTTTCTCATCGAAGCCCTAGTGATCTTTGACACAACCCTGTAATATGGGTTTTATTATTTCCAGTACTCAGATGAGGAAAACTGAGGCCTGCATCAGAGAAGCAACCAGCCCAAGACTACATAAAGAAGACAACAAATGGCGTAGTTAGTCTCAGAACCAGGTAGGGTGTGGCCCAGGAGTAGGCAGTCCTGGTCCTGGGCCCTGCCTATTGTCGGCAGGAGGAAGGCAAGCTGAAGAGAAAACAGAAGCATCAGTTGTGTCTACATCTGGCTGCTTCTCTGCTTGCGGGAAGGAAGGAAGAGAGGAACACACACTCCTCACTGCCTCCACACCCTCAATAAAATGAAACTCTGGAGCAGGGTTGAGCAGCAAAGACTTTCCTCCCGTCACGGGGCCAGGGGCAGATGGTCTCCCCAGTCACACAGAGAAATGTCACCTTACTCAATTTGCACACCATTTTCAATTCCCCCAATAGCTCTTCCTAATTTATTCAACCAGGGACAGGGCCGGTCTCATGCCAGCCTAGGAGATGTACCACAACAGGGTGAGCAGAATTCCTCAGGAGGAACAATTAGCAAAAACTGGTGTTGTCACTCTATAAGACTGAGCAGGGAGAGGAATCATAACTCTTATGTTCCAACCCGCCCCCCGACAGATTCTAGCTAAACAAATGTTTTCATTCTTTTTTATTCTTCTTATATTCTGTATACTGACACCTCTTCTTAGTGACACATGAAATATAAAATGTCATGTGGTGTTGTGAGTTTGTACAAATATAAAGAGATATAGTGGTGTACAGAGTAACAAAAGGAAACATCCTATTTGCAAATATATGGTGTCTCCTTGTTCTGTGTTGATATGTCTTATTGATATAAACTGGCTTTTCTTAATGTAGCCCCTATCCTCATCATGGTGTCAACGATGGTATGTGCATTAAAGTTCATCCGAAGTATACATCATTTATGCAGTGACTCTTCCCTGAGTTTGTGCTAGGAGCTTTGGGAAAAGACTCCTGCCATCTGAGGTCTTAGGGACTAGGGAGACAGGTCCAGCACCAATGCAATAAAAGCCACAATACCAGGCGGTAGTTCATGAATGACTCAGAAAAGGGGGAGATCAGGGTGAGCTCTAATAGTCAGGGAAGGCTTAATGGAGGAGGAAGGACCGGAGCTGCAAGAGGACAGGGATAGCCATTCAGCTTGCACTTGTGAAGATCCTCTGGGTCCCAGTTCTGTGCTGGCTGATATAGAGGATGCAGAGAATCACAAGGGGCAGTGTGTGCCTCCGAGGAGCATGGCTCAATACTGACTCCCAGCAGTGGGTTAGGATACACTGCTGGAGCATTGAGGAGCAAGAGAGCTGCTCAATACACTGCTGAGCTGGAGAGAAAGAGCTCAGCCCACAGGAAAATGAAACAAAGTGCAGACAGAAATGGCAGCTCCTGGAACTTCCCTGGTGGTCCAGTGGTTAAGACTCTGAGCTCCCAGTGCAGGGGGCCCGGGTTCGATCCCTGGTCAGGCAACTGTACCCCACATGCCGCAACTAAGACCCGGCAGAGCCAAATAAATAAATAAATATTAAGAAAAAAGAAAGAAAGAAATGGCTGCTCCTAAAAAGGGCAGAACCCACTCCCCACTTACCAACCCTCCCCCCAAAATGTATAACAAGCATATCAGATAGCAAATTCAGTCTGGTTCTCCACCCATCCCCACCATGGTGGGGAATCCTTTCCCTTTGTCTAGCCTGGTTAGCTCTTAATCATCTGTCAGGACTCAGCACCAAGACCCTGGTGAGCCAGAGAGGATGCAGAGCTTTGGAGAAACAGAGCAGAAGTGATGGAAGTGTCAGATACTGCATTCAGTCAGGATCCTTTTGATTATGTGACATATACCCACTTTTAATAATCATAAGAAAAGAAAGGTCATGGTGGAAGGGGAATTTGTTAGCTCATGTTACTGCAAAGTCCAGGGGTATATCTAGCTTCGGGCTCAGCTAGAACTAGGTGATTAAATTATATTATCAGGATTCCCTTTATCTCCCAGTTTCACTCTCCTCTGGTTGGCTTCATTTTCAGGTTGCTTCAAGCTTATCTTACCACATAGCCATCTGGACAAAAAGAGAGTACCTTTGCTTCAATAGTTTTCTCTCTCTTTTTTAAAAAATTGAAGTTTAGTTGGTTTACAATGTTATGTTAATTTCTGCTGTATAACAAAGTGATTCAGTTATACATATATATGCATTCTTTCTATATTCTTTTCCATTATGGTTTATCACAGGATATTGAATACAGTTCCTTGTGCTTACAATAGGAGCTTGTTGTTTATCCATTCTCTATATAATAGTTTACATCTGCTAATCCCAAACTCCCAGTCCATCCCTCCCCCACCCCCTCCCCCTTTGCAACCACATGTCTGTTCTCTATGTCTGTGAGTCTGTTTCTGTTTTGTAGGTAGGTTCATTTGTGTCATATTTTAGATTCCCCATATAAGTGATATCATATGGTATTTGTCTTTCTCTTTCTGACTTAACTTAGTATAATCTCTAGGTCCATCCTGTTGCTGCAGATGGCATTATTTCATTCTTTTTTATGGCTGAGTGGTATTCCATTGTATATATACACCACATCTTTATCCATTCATCTGTTGCTGGATGCTTCAATAGTTTTGTCAAAAGTCCTGGGTCATGTACCTGTTCTAGGATCAGTCATCATACCAGGAGGTGAGGTGTTCTGATTGGCTAAACCTGTACCTTGTGCCCATCTCTGCATTTGGAGAGTGGGGTCAGTCCCACTGAAACCAGATGAACGGCAAGTGGGAGAGGAGTGGTTGCCCCTAAGTAAAATTTGCGTGCTATTTCCAGAAGAGAAGAGGGTGGGTGCTGGCTGGACAAAAACATCACCTATTCACGGGAGATACAGAATCGGATCATTCCACAAAAGACTCCCTACAACTGGACATAGGAGAACAAAAATGAGTTCTACCCCCAGGATATGGAACTGGAAGGAAGAATGAGGGCAAGGATGGTATGGGGTGCGGGTTTGCGTAGACCCGAGGCAGCCAGCTGAGTGCAGAGCAGGCAGGATCAGTATATATGATTGAAAAGGCTGTGTCCTGCTAAGGGGGCCTGTGGAGGCTGAATGGCGGTTGACATGCTAGGCTCCAGGCGCTGAACTTTGTGTCCCAGTGTGGAGCTGCCTCCACCAGGATGAAGTGTTCCTTTGTGTAATTCACGCAAAGGTGCTATCTGCTCACTCAGCCATGAATAGAGGGGCAACATCCATCCAGAGCGGGCAGCTGTCTCCAGTTTGCACAAGGATGCTGTAGTGGGTTGAATTGTGTCCCCCCAAAGATATATTCAGTCCTAATTCCTATGAATGTGAACTTATTTTGAAATAGGTTCTTTGCAGATGTAATCAAGTTAAGGTGAGGCCATACTGGATTAGGGTAGGCACTAAACGCAATGACTGGTGCCTTATAAGAGGAAGGAGAGGGAGATTTGGACACAGAGACACAGCGGAGACACAGGGATGATGTGATGATGGAGGCAGCCACTGGAATCATGCAGCTACAAGCCAAGGAATGCAAAGAATTGCTGGCAACCACCTGAAGCTAAGACACAGGCATGAAACTTTCTTCCTCAAAGCCTTCAGAAGAAATCAACACTGCTAACACCTTGGTTTTGGACTTCCAGGCTCCAGAGCTGTAAGAGAATAAATTTCTTTTGTGTTAAGCCCCGCAGTTTGTGGTACTTTGTTACGGCACTGTTAGGAACCTAATACAGGTAAGATAGGGGCTAGCAGCCACCCCAGTAGTGAAGTTTTCCTCTACCCTTATGTCCTGGTAGAAGACATAGAAAACCCAGGTACTCAAGAGATCCCAGTAGAAGTATTTGGGCCTCCTCATAGGTACTACTACCCAAGGGTATCCTGGAAGTGCCTGTTACCTCCACCTTCACACAGAAAGTAAACAGTATTTTCAAACTGTAATAATTCATAGAGTGAGGGCTGCCAATAAAATGAGTGGCAACCTCTCCCTGGTGTGAGAAGGGGACTGGGGCACACTTTAGATCGGGGCGTCTGCATATGCTGTTCTTTCTACTCCTCTGTATCCCAAGCTCAGTTAGGTGCCTCCTCTGGGAAACCACATCCCCCTTTGTTTTCCTTTGCCATAGAACTTACTGTGCCATATTGTGATTTTCTGAGTACTTGTGGGAATAGATTGTCCCATGATACAGAACACATTTTTCTGTGAAATAAACCAGGCAAGAACTAGGCAAATGTACATAAGGAGTCTGGAAACCTACTTAAACAAAGGAAATGAGACTCCAATAGTTTCACTAACAAGATTCAGAGTTATTGAAATGTGTTGAGGTAAACCACGGTAGCTGTGAACATAGACCAGTGACAGAGAAAGGTGGTGAGTCCCTGGAATGTCATTCCTCAGAGAAGTGTACCTTGACTCTATCATACCCTTTCAACTTGTTTTATTTTCTTCATGAAAATAAATCTTCATTAATCATCATAAAATTATTTTATTTGATGAAAGTTTCATGATAGCAGGGACCTTGCCTGTTTTGTTTACTGCTGTACTCTCAGAACCTTGGGCAAGTTCCTTTACTTAAAATGTCTACTGCAAACCTCTTATTTGTAAAACATACCAGCCTCATGTGGTTATTGTGAGATTTAAATGCATTAACATAAGACCTTAGACCAGTGCCTGGCACAAGTTGATAGTTGATACTAGGTAGCATTTATATTGTGCCTACTGTGTTCTAGGCACTATTCTAAGCACTTTACATATACAGTTGGCCCTCCATATCTGTGGGTTCTGTATCCTCAGGTTCAACCAACAGCAGATTGAAAATATTCAGAAAAAAATTCCAGAAACTTCCAAAAAGCAAAAGTTGAATTTGCCAACACGTCTGGCAACTATTTACATTTCATTTACATCGTGTTAAGTATTATAAGTAATCTAGATATGATTTGAAGTACACAGGAAGATGTGCATAGGTTATACACAAATACTATGTCATTTTATACAAGGGACTTGAGCATCCACGGATTTTGGTATCCTCAGGGGTCCTGGAACTGATCCCTCATGGATCCTGAGAGGGATTGTACATCAACTTCATCCTCACAACAACCTTATAAGAACCTCATTTTGTAGATGAGGAAACAGAAAAGTTATTTATTTATTTATTTTTGGCTGTGCGGCTTGTGAGATCTTAGTTCCCCGACCAGAGATTGAACCCACGCCCTCGGCAGTGAAAGCGTGGAGTCCTAACCACTGGACCGCCAGGGAATTCCCAACAGAGAAGTTATTTAACTAGTCTAAGGCCACACAGCTAATAAATGCAGAGCAGACATTGAAACCCCAGAGTCCCAGACTTCACCGTAACACTGTCCTGGCCCCTAATATAGATCCTTTTTGAATGAATAAAATCGCTTAGAGAATGGAAAAAGATGGAACCAGTGGACTGGCTCAAAATTCAAGACAAGTATTGAAGGGGAATAGTGGTTTGGGGTCCGTGAGGCTGCGATACTGAATTTGCATCTATTTTGTCTTTCTGTGGTCAGTCTTGTGCCTGGGGAAATGGCTGTGAGGGTTAATTTATAAAGTAGTAAGTTGGCTGAGTGTAGTGCTGGGATGAGTGTAGTGCTGGGATGGGGTGTTGTCTTCCTTCACATCCTAAGAGCCTCGGAAGCCTGGTCAGGGATTCCCACTAGTGGTAAGAGCAGGGACTGGTGCTGGAGACCCAGCCCCCATCACACCGCATGAGACACACCCAAAGCAACTCACTCCAGCAGTGACAGAAGCAGAGGAGAGAATCTGTCTCAGTTGCCCATGTTTCAGCCCCCTCTGGCTTTGACAGCTGCACCGGTGATTTATAGGATACTACTGGGGCATCCTTTAAGAAATAAACTGTTATATGACCCAGCCATTTGTCTTTGCCACCACAAGAAAGTGAGCTACTGGAGGTCAAGGAAGAGAGTTTTACTTCTCTCTCAAACCCCAGGTCCCCCACAGGTTATGGCACATTAAGGGTCTCCAGTAGCTATTTGTTGAATAAAGAGAATTGAATGGTCTTTGTCAACAGATGGGATGATGCCTAGACAAGGCAGTTGCTATCTGAGATTTTTAGCTGAAAGGTGGTCATGGTGATGGTATTTTGGAAAGGTGTTGAGAAGATGGAGAGATCACAATCAAGCTAGTTCTGGAAGAAGCCATGAGAAAAAAATGGTGTGTTCAGGTGGTCACAAGTTTAAGCCCTTCATGGCCAAAGGCCTTTTTAAAATCTTTCCCTAAAACTTCCACAGTCTGCTGAAGTTGAAGAATCTTTTTTCCCTGTTTTTCTTCAAGGATAAGCTGGCAGCAGTATCCAGAGTCCAACACCAGGCACTTATGGGGAGCTGTTTTTCCCAGCTCCCAGCTCTTACAAGAGCTGCTTGGATCACAGTTGTGCCTATGGAAAGGGAGGTCTCTACCCTTCCATACTGGTGTCTTTCTGCCTTTCATAGTGGGCATATAGAATGCCTGGGAATCAGCTGGTAATTGTCTAAATGAAATACTTGGGTTATCTATGCATGACTCAATAAACTGACTTTTTAAAAGAACAGCTAAAAATAAAAATAGATATTTTTCATATATATTTTTATATATGTATATATTTTACTCATTACATAAGCAGATTTCTTCACATTATATTGAAAATATGATTCTAGAAATACTTCTACTCCGTAAACATGTTCATCCTCAGCTGATTAGACCTGCAAATATATCCCTCGGCTACTAGGATTAGGGTCACCCCTCTGCATCTTCCTTCATCTGTTCCCTTTGGCAAAGGGCACCACCTTTCATGTAACCAGTGTCTTAATGCTGCTTAGAGCCTTCTTTTCCCCTATTCTTCCTTCCCCCCAAACATTAAAATAACCACACTCTTAGATCCTGCTACATGATAGATGCTCATAAATTAGTCTCCCACTGAGATGATCTGAAAAATAATGGCCTAATATATATATCATTTCTCCATGGGAGCTAATATCAAGTAAGAGTCTTCAGGAACTGAAGGCCCTAATGGTAGACTCTCAAGTGCTGTGTCAAGCCAGTAGAATACATAGAGAATCGAGGAAAGGCCTAACACGTATATGGAAACAAATTTTTTGTCACAGAAAGCATTTACAGATCAGTTGGGAAAAGATGGACTATTCAATAACTGGTTATCTATGTGGGAAAAAAAAATAAATCTGATCCCTACCTTACGCCATACACAAATATCAGTTCCAGCTAGATTTAAGACTTAATATGAAAGACTTAAAGCTTATAGCAGAATGTAAAACAACAGAACTTTTAGAAGACAAAATAGGAAATATCTTTATGACCTCAGGGTAGAGAAGGATTTCTTAAACGGGGACTAAAAGTGCAAACCATGAAGGAAAAAAAAAGTGTAATTTCGGGAGACTTCCGGGAAGATGGTGGAAGAGTAAGACGCGGAGATCACCTTCCTCCCCACAGATACACCAGAAATACATCTACGCGTGGAACAACTCCCACGGAGCACCTACTGAACGCTGGCAGAAGACCTCAGACCTCCCAAAAGGCAAGAAACCCCCCACGTACCTGGGTAGGGCAAAAGAAAAAAGAAACAACAGAGACAAAAGGATAGGGACGGGTCCTGCACCAGCGGAAGAGAGCTGTGAAGGAGGAAAAGTGTCCACACACTAGGAAGCCCCTTCGCGGGTGGAGACATCGGGAGGCGGAGTGGGGGAGCTTGGGAGCTGCGGAGGAGAGCACAGCAACAGGGGTGCGGAGTGCAAAGCGGACAGATTCCAGCGCAGAGGATCGGGCCGACCGGAACTCACCAGCCGAGAGACTTGTCGGCTCGCCCGCCAGGGCGGGCGGGACTGGGAGCTGAGGCTCCGGCTTTTGTCGGAGCGCCGGGAGAGGACTGAGGTTGGCGGCGTGAACACAGCCTGCAGGGCGTTAGTGCACCGTGGCTAGCCGGGAGAGAGTCCGGGGAAAAGTCTGGAGCTGCCGAAGAGGCAAGAGACTTTTACGTCCCTCTTTGTTTCCTGGTGCACGAGGAGAGGGGATTAAGAACGCGGCTTGAGAGAGCTCCAGGGACGGGCGCGAGCCGCGGCTAAAAGTGCGGAGCCCAGAGACAGACATGAGACGCTAAGGCCGCTGCTGCCGCCACCAGGAGGCCAGTGTGCGAACACAGGTCACTAGCCACACGCCCTTCCGGGGAGCCTGTGCAGCCCGCCACTGCCAGGGTCCCGGGATCCAGGGACAACTCCCCCGGGAAAACGCATGGCGCGCCTCAGGCTGCAACGTCACGCCGGCCTCTGCCCGCCGCAGGCCTGCCCCACACTCCGTGACCCTCCCTACCCCCCCGGCCTGAGTGAGCCAGAGCCTCCGAATCAGCGGCTCCTTTAACCCCGTCCTGTCTGAGCAAAGAACAGACGCCCTCCGGCGACCTACACGCACAGGCGGGGCCAAATCCAAAGCTGAGCCCCTGGGAACTGTGAGAACAAAGAAGAGAAAGGGAAATCTCTCCCAGTAGCCTCAGAAGCAGCGGATTAAAGCTCCACAATCAACTTGATATACCCTGCATCTGTGGAATACATGAACAGACAAGGAATCATCCCAAATTAAGGAGCCCTGTGGATGAAAGGCTCTTGGTGCTGCAGCCAGGAGTCAGTGCTGTGCCTCTGAGGTGGGAGAGCCAACTTCAGGACACTGGTCCACAAGAGGCCTCCCAGCTGCACATAATATCAAACAGCAAAAATCTCTGAGAGATCTCCATCTCAACGCCAGCACCCAGCTTCACTCAACGACCAGCAAGCTACAGTGCTGGACATCCTATGCCAAACAACTAACAAGACAGGAACACAACCCCACCCATTAGCAGAGAGGCTGCCCAAAATCATAATAAGTCTACAGACACCCCAAAACACACCACCAGACGTGGACCTGCCCACCAGAAAGACAAGATCCAGCCTCATCCACCAGAACACAGGCACTAGTACCCTCCACCAGGAAGCCTACACAACCCACTGAACCAACCTTAACCACTGGGGACAGACACAAAAAACAACAGGAACTACGAACCTTCAGCCTGCAAAAAAGGAGACCCCAAACACAGTAAGACAAGCAAAATGAAAAGACAGAAAAACACACAGCAGATGAAGGAGCAAGATAAAAACCCACCAGACCTAACAAATGAAGAGGAAATAGGCAGTCTACCTGAAAAAGAATTCAGAATAATGATAGTAAGGTTGATCCGAAATCTTGGAGATAGAATGGACAATAGAATGGACAAAATGCAAGAATCAGTTAACAAGGACCTAGAAGAACTAAAGATGAAACAAGCAACGATGAACAACACAATAAATGAAATTAAAAGTACTCTAGATGGGATCAATAGCAGAATAACTGAGGCAGAAGAACGGATAAGTGACCTGGAAGATAAAATAGTGGAAATAACTACTGCAGAGCAGAATAAAGAAAAAAGAATGAAAAGAACTGAGGACAGTCTCAGAGACCTCTGGGACAACATTAAATGCACCAACATTCGAATTATAGGGGTTCCAGAAGAAGAAGAGAAAAAGAAAGGGACTGAGAAAATATTTGAAGAGATTATAGTTGAAAACTTCCCTAATATGGGCAAGGAAATAGTTAATCAAGTCCAGGAAGCACAGAGAGTCCCATACAGGATAAATCCAAGGAGAAATATGCCAAGACACATATTAATCAAACTGTCAAAAATTAAATACAAAGAAAACATATTAAAAGCAGCAAGGGAAAAACAACAAATAACACACAAGGGAATCCCCATAAGGTTAACAGCTGATCTTTCAGCAGAAACTCTGCAAGCCAGAAGGGAGTGGCAGGATATATTGAAAGTGTTGAAGGAGAAAAACCTGCAACCAAGATTACTCTACCCAGCAAGGATCTCATTCAGATTTGATGGAGAAATTAAAACCTTTACAGACAAGCAAAAGCTGAGAGAGTTCAGCACCACCAAACCAGCTCTACAACAACTGCTAAAGGAACTTCTCTAGGCAAGAAACACAAAAGAAGGAAAAGACCTACAATAACAAACCCAAAACAATTAAGAAAATGGGAATGGGAACACACATATCAATAATTACCTTAAATGTAAATGGACTAAATGCTCCCACCAAAAGACACAGATTGGCTGAATGGATACAAAAACAAGACCCATATATTTGCTGTCTACAAGAGACCCACTTCAGACCTAGAGACACATACAGACTGAAAGTAAGGGGATGGAAAAAGGCATTTCATGCAAATGGAAACCAAAAGAAAGCTGGAGTAGCAATTCTCATATCAGACAAAATAGACTTTAAAACAAAGACTATTAGAAGAGACAAAGAAGGACACTACATAATGATCAAGGGATCGATCCAAGAGGAAGATATAACAATTGTAAATATTTATGCACCCAACATAGGTGCACCTCAATTCATAAGGCAAATACTGACAACCATAAAAGGGGAAATCGACAGTAACACATTCATAGTAGGGGACTTTAACACCCCACTTTCACCAATGGACAGATCATCCAAAATGAAAATAAATAAGGAAACACAAGCTTTAAATGATACATTAAACGAGATGGAGTTAATTGATATTTATAAGACATTCCATCCAAAAACAACAGAATACACATTTTTCTCAAGTGCTCATGGAACATTCTCCAGGATAGATCATATCTTGGGTCACAAATCAAGCCTTGGTAAATTTAAGAAAATTGAAATTGTATCAAGTATCTTTTCCGACCACAACGCTATGAGACTCGATATCAATTACAGGAGAAGATCTGTAAAAAATACAAACACATGGAGGCTAAACAATACACTACTTAATAACGAAGTGATCACTGAAGAAATCAAAGGGGAAATCAAAAAATACCTAGAAACAAATGACAATGGAGACACGACGACTCAAAATCTATGGGATGCAGCAAAAGCAGTTCTAAGAGGGAAGTTTATAGCAATACAATCTTACCTTAAGAAACAGGAAACATCTCGAATAAACAACCTAACCTTGCACCTAAAGCAATTAGAGAAAGAAGAACAAAAAAACCCCAAAGTTAGCAGGAGGAAAGAAATCATAAAAATCAGATCAGAAATAAATGAAAAAGAAATGAAGGAAACGATAGCAAAGATCAATAAAACTAAAAGCTGGTTCTTTGAAAGGATAAAATTGATAAACCATTAGCCAGACTCATCAAGAAAAAAAGGGAGAAGACTCAAATCAATATAATTAGAAATGAAAAAGGAGAAGTAACAACTGATACTGCAGAAATACAAAAGATCATGAGAGATTACTACAAGCAACTCTATGCCAATAAAATGGACAACGTGGAAGAAATGGACAAATTCTTAGAAAGGCACAACCTGCCAAGACTGAATCAGGAAGAAATAGAAAATATGAACAGACCAATCACAAGCACTGAAATTGAGACTGTGATTAAAAATCTTCCAACAAGCAAAAGCCCAGGACCAGATGGCTTCACAGGCGAATTCTATCAAACATTTAGAGAAGAGCTATCACCTATCCTTCTCAGACTCTTCCAAAATATAGCAGAGGGAGGAACACTCCCCAACTCATTCTACGAGGCCACCATCACCCTGATACCAAAACCAGACAAGGATGTCACAAAGAAAGAAAACTACAGGCCAATATCACTGAACATAGATGCAAAGATCCTCAACAAAATACTAGCAAACAGAATCCAACAGCACATTAAACGGATCATACACCATGATCAAGTGGGGTTTATTCCAGGAATGCAAGGATTATTCAATATACGCAAATCAATCAACGTGATACACCATATTAACACATTGAAGGAGATAAACCATATGATCATCTCAATAGATGCAGAGAAAGCTTTTGACAAAATTCAACACCCATTTATGATAAAAACCCTGCAGAAAGTAGGCATAGAGGGAACTTTCCTCAACATAATAAAGGCCATATATGACAAACCCACAGCCAACATCGTCCTCAATGGTGAAAAACTGAAAGCATTTCCACTAAGATCAGGAACAAGACAAGGTTGCCCACTCTCACCACTCTTATTCAACATAGTTTTGGAAGTTTTAGCCACAGCAATCAGAGAAGAAAAGGAAATAAAAGGAATCCAAATCGGAAAAGAAGAAGTAAAGCTGTCACTGTTTGCAGATGACATGATACTATACATAGAGAATCCTAAAGATGCTACCAGAAAACTACTAGAGCTAATCAATGAATTTGGTAAAGTAGCAGGATACAAAATTAATGCACAGAAATCTCTGGCATTCCTATACACTAAGGATGAAAAATCTGAAAGTGAAATCAAGAAAACACTCCCATTTACCATTGCAACAAAAAGAATAAAATACCTAGGAATAAACCTACCTAAGGAGACAAAAGACCTGTATGCAGAAAATTATAAGACACTGATGAAAGAAATTAAAGATGATACAAATAGATGGAGAGATATACCATGTTCTTGGATTGGAAGAATCAACATTGTGAAAATGACTCTACTACCCAAAGCAATCTACAGATTCAGTGCAATCCCTATGAAACTACCACTGGCATTTTTCACAGAACTAGAACAAAAAATTTCTTAATTTGTATGGAAACACAAAAGACCCCGAATAGCCAAAGCAATCTTGAGAACGAAAAATGGAGCTGGAGGAATCAGGCTTCCTGAATTCAGACTATACTACAAAGCTACAGTAATCAAGACAGTATGGTACTGGCACAAAAACAGAAATATAGATCAATGGAACAGGATAGAAAGCCCAGAGATAAACCCACGCACATATAGTCACCTTATCTTTGACAAAGGAGGCAGAAATGTACAGTGGAGAAAGGACAGCCTATTCAATAAGTGGTGCTGGGAAAACTGGACAGCTACATGTAAAAGTATGAGATTAGATCACTCCCTAACACCATACACAAAAATAAGCTCAAAATGGATTAAAGACCTAAATGTAAGGCCAGAAACTATCAAACTCTTAGAGGAAAACATAGGCAGAACACTCTATGACATAAATCACAGCAAGGTCCTTTTTGACCCACCTCCTAGAGAAATGGAAATAAAAACAAAAGTAAACAAATGGGACCTAATGAAACTTAAAAGCTTTTGCGCAGCAAAGGAAACCATAAAGAAGACCAAAAGACAACCCTCAGAATGGGAGAAAATATTTGCAAATGAAGCAACTGACAAAGGATTAATCTCCAAAATTTATAAGCAGCTCATGCAGCTTAATAACAAAAAAACAAACAACCCAATCCAAAAATGGGCAGAAGACCTAAATAGACATTTCTCCAAAGAAGATATACAGAGTGCCAACAAACACATGAAAGAATGCTCAACATCACTAATCATTAGAGAAATGCAAATCAAAACTACAATGAGATATCATCTCACACCAGTCAGAATGGCCATCATCAAAAAATCTAGAAACAATAAATGCTGGAGAGGGTGTGGAGAAAAGGGAACCCTCTTACACTGTTGGTGGGAATGTAAATTGATACAGCCACTGTGGAGAACAGTATGGAGGTTCCTTAAAAAGCTACAAATAGAACTACCATATGACCCAGCAATCCCACTACTGGGCATATACCCTGCGAAAACCATAATTCAAAAAGAGTCATGTACCAAAATGTTCATTGCAGCTCTATTTACAATAGCCCAGAGATGGAAACAACCTAAGTGTCCATCATCGGATGAATGGATAAAGAAGATGTGGCACATATATACAATGGAATATTACTCAGCCATAAAAACAGACGAAATTGAGCTATTTGTAATGAGGTGGATAGACCTAGAGTCTGTCATACAGAGTGAAGTAAGTCAGAAAGAGAGAGACAAATACCGTATGCTAACACATATATATGGAATTTAAGAAAAAAAAATGTCATGAAAAACCTAGGGGTGAAACAGGAATAAAGACACAGACTTACTAGAGAATGGACTTGAGGCTATGGGGAGGGAGAAGGGTAAACGGTGACAAAGCGATAAAGAGGCATGGACATATATACACTACCAAACGTAAGGTAGATAACTAGTGGGAAGCAGCCGCATAGCACAGGGAGATCAGCTGGGTGCTTTGTGACCGCCTGGAGGGGTGGGATAGGGAGGGTGGGAGGGAGGGAGACGCAAGCGAGAAGAGATATGGGAACATATGTATATATATAACTGATTCATTTTGTTGTGAAGCTGAAACTAACATACCATTGTAAAGCAATTATACTCCAATAAAGATGTTTAAAAAAAAAGGAAATATCATGAAGTAGAATAAAAAGGAATTGTTTTGGTTGAGAAAAAAAAAATTCCCAAAAGAGTTATGAAGATCATAAAAGGATTTGTTGAGAATAGTTGAAGGCACTCTGTAAAAAAAAAAAAAAAAAAAAAAAAAAAAGTGTAATTTCAATTGCTTTAAAATTAACAACAGCTGTGCACCAAAAGATACCTTATTATGAGGGAGAAAACAAGGTACTAAGGGGGAGAATATATTTGTAACATATGGCTGACAAAAGAAAGGCAGAAAACTCAAGAGTAAAATGAGTAAAGGAAAAAATGTCATCATATTAATGGCCAAAAAGCACGTGAAAAGATGTTCAACTTTGTTAGAAACAAGGAAATGAAAATTAAAACCACAAGACACTATTTCTCACCTACCAGATTGACAAAAATTAGAAATTCTGATAATAACCAAGTGTTGGTGAAATTCTAGAATGACAGGAATTCTCATTTAATGCTAGTTGGAATGTAAATTCGTAGGACTTTGGAAAATAGTTTTCATTCACACTGTACGAATTAGCAACTACATATGTATATGTATTCTTGCATTTGCACAGCAAGAGATAAACATAAGAATGTAAGACAGGAATAAAGACACAGACCTACTAGAGAATGGACTTGAGGATATGGGGAGGGGAAAGGGTAAGCTGTGACAAAGCGAGAGAGCAGCATAGACATATATACACTACCAAACGTAAAATAGATAGCTAGTGGGAAGCAGCCGCATAGCACAGGGAGATCAGCTCGGTGCTTTGTGATCACCTGGAGGGGTGGGATAGGGAGGGTGGGAGGGAGGGAGACGCAAGAGGGAAGAGATATGGGAACATGTGTATATGTATGGCTGACTCACTTTGTTATGGAGCAGAAATCAACACACCATTGTAAAGCAATTATACTCCAATAAAGATTTTAAAAAAGGACTTCCTTGGTGGCACAGTGGTTGAGAGTCCGCCTGCCGATGCAGGGGACACAGGTTCGTGCCCCGGTCCGGGAAGATCCCACATGCCGCGGAGCGGCTAGGCCCGTGAGCCATGGCCGCTGAGCCTGCGCGTCCGGAGCCTGTGCTCCGCAATGGGAGAGGCCACAACAGTGAAAAAAAAAAAAGATTAAAAAAAAAAAAGAATGTCTAAAGCGGCATTGTTTGTAAAAATGAAAAGCTGGAAACAGTCCAAATGTCCATCAACTGTAGAATGGATAAATATATTATGGTAGATTCATACAATGGGCTATCATACAGAACTGAATATGAATGAACTATAGCTACACACTTGAACTACTTTAATGAATAAACAAAAAAGGCAAGTCACAGAAGAATAACATACTGTATGATTCCATTTATGTAAACTTAAACAGGCAAATCTAAGCGATGTATTTTTTCTGGATATCTTCAGTTTGCCCCTCCAGTTTCACTTTCCACACTTCTATTTCTAGGAGGCTGCACTGAGTGAACTGAATCAATGGGCTCTTTTGATTTGTAGCTTCTGGTAAAGTTTGGTTGATGGGAGCCACCAGCAGAAGACGAGAGGTAGAAGCAAGTGGGGTGGAGTATTTACTCTCTGGTACCCTTGCTGTGGGTTGCTGTCGGCTGATTGGATTCCTTCCACTGAAAGTCTCATCTCCTATCGGGAGGCCCTCTTTGTCTGACCTCCCATAACCACTTCCACTACTCCAGCTTCAAGCCTAGGTTGATAAAGAGCACTGTCATTAGCTTAAAGTTAATATCCTGTTGTATGCTCACCATACCCTGCCCGCACCTTTCTAAATAGCTCCTTTAATAAACTCTCCTCAAATTATCCTACTTTGAGTGTGCCACCTGTTTCCTGCCATGACCCTAACTGGTACAATATTGTTTAGGGATACACAGACACTATGGTAAAACTTATAAAGAAAAGCAAGGGAATTATTAACATAAAATTCATGACAGTAATTACCTCTGTGGGGGAGGGAAATATGATACAAAAAACCCACATTGGGGACTCATGTACTGGTAATATTCTATTTCTTAAACTAGGCCTTTTGTAGATGTGTATTTGCTTTATGATTATTCTTTAATATGGTTATTCTTTAATGTGTTGTAGATAACCTTTTTTATGTATATCTTACAATAAAGATTAAAATATAATAAACTCCCACTAGAATGAAAGATCATGAGGGCAGAGATTTTCGTCTTGTTTCTTTGGTGTTGACACTAGTAAGTACAAAAATATGTGTTTGAATATTAACTGAATGGATATCTAACTTTGGCTTAGGACCTCCCCATCCACGATATGGAGTCAAGGAATCTTTGCTCAGATTTTTTTTTAACTCTAAATCCTACTGTACAAGCCAGGAAGAGCTTCCCTTTTTCTGTCTTCCTTGTTGCAAGCTCCGCACACTCTCTTTCTCGCTCTTCTTGGTGGCTACCACCATAATTCTGTTTTGGGGGGTATTCTACCACGTCTCCACCCCATTCTTCTCTCAATCCGACTCCAGAATTAAATATACTCTCTCTTCATCTTCCTTTCTTCTTAGACAGCAAGTTCAAAGAGTCATTTTGTTTAAAGGATTTTATTACCAACCATTTTGGGGAAATAGGAAAGGAATACAAAACAAGAAGTATTTACAAAGGTCTTGGTTCCCTGACTGTGATTTGAATTCCTTGTAGGAAGTCAGGTTAGGTTTTAGCCCTTCCCTTTTAATTATCCTTCCTGTGGGTTTGGTCATTACAACTCACTCTGGGTTGGTCCTTGGAGGAATCACTTGGTGGAATGACAGTAAACAACTTGTTTCTCTGAGGACTTCCAGGGAGGGTCATTTCTCATTCCAGGAATTATTCATTGGAGCATTATTTAACATGCCCCAGACTTCTTTCTCCAAGGTTCTTTGTTCAACATTGGTCCAGATACTGAAGGTGGGTAATGAGGTAGCTAAGAACAGGCAGATCAGCATAAGAAAAACAAAACTATAAATCAGCCTCTTCCAAATTGTTTCTCACAGAATACTAGTCTTGTAAGAATATTCATTACCAAAAAATAAAAATTAAAAAGGGAGAAACGGGGTGTATTCTATGGTCAGGCAAGTTTGGGAAATGCTGTATGCTACATTGTCTTTTTTTTTTTTTTGCGATACGCGGGTCTCTCACCGCTGCGGCCTCTCCCGTTGTAGAGCACAGGCTCTGGACGCGCAGGCTCAGCGGCCATGGCTCACGGGCCCAGCCGCTCCGCGGCATGCGGGATCTTCCCGAACCGGGGCACGAACCCGCGTCCCTTGCATCGGCAGGCGGACTCCCAACCACTGCGCCACCAGGGAAGCCCCTCTACATTGTCTTTTTAGAGAATCAGAATATATGTTAGGAAACTAAAGCCCCTGAGAATCAGCTTTACTCTGTTTAATTCTGTTTCTCATGTTTATTTGACCATTGAACCTCTTTTCTGGACCCCTGTTAATACTCTGCTGAAGTTCTACCAAACACATTTTCGGGGAATTCTACCCTTATTAGAAAGTAGAATAGGATCGATATTCATTTAAACTTAATTATCTCCTTAAAGGCCCTGTCTCCAAATACAGTCACACTGGGCTTTGGGCTTTAACATATGAATTTGGGGTACATACAATTCAGTACATAATTGGGTCACACCTTTATCCTTTCCTTTTCGGCTTCATATTTACACAACTCATCACATATGTAAATCGTTCTCCCAAGTCTGCTAGGTCTGCCATAACAAAGTGCGACAGACTTGGTGGCTTAAACAACAGAAACTGATTTTCTTTCAGTTTTGGAGGCTAGAAGTCTAAGATCGAGGTATCTGAAGGTTTAGTTTTCCCTGAGACCTCTCTGTATGGCTTGCAGGTGGCCACCTTTTTGCTGTGTCTTCACATGGACTTTTCTCTGTTGCATGCATCCCTGGTGTTTCTCTCTCTCTCTCTCTCTTTTTATAATAATACCAGTCATATTGGATTAGGACCCCACCCTTATGACTTCATTTAACCTTAATTATCTCCTTAAAGGCCCTATCTCCAAATATAGTCTAATTGGGTCACACCTTTATTCTTCCCTTTTTTAAAAAAATTAATTAATTTATTTTTGGCTGCATTGGGTCTTCGTTGCTGCACACGGGCTTTCTTCGTAGTAGCGGGGGCTACTCTTCGTTGTGGTGTGCAGGCTTCTCATTGCGGTGGCTTCTCTTGTTGCAGAGCACGGGCTATAGGCACACAGGCTTCAGTAGTTGTGTCACATGGGCTTAGTTGCTCTGCGGCATGTGGGATCTTCCAGAACCAGAGCTCGAACCCGTGTCCTCTGCATTGGCAGGCGGATTCTTAACCACTGCGCCACCAGGGAAGTCCCTATCCTTTCCTTTTCATCTCATATTTACACAACTCATCACACACGTAAATCATTCTCCCTAGGCCTTAGTGTTTTTCCAGTAGGGCAAGAAAATTGAGAACTTGGATCAGCAGGCCATGGTTCAATTACACATGCATTGAGTACCCACTTGGTGCAAAGTATTTTGCTAGGGATTGTGAGGGATAAAAAGATGTTGGTGACAAAGGCCAGGTCCAGCTTTCAGGGAACTAGGGCCTTAACCAAGACTATCACTAACATAGACTGTTTTGTCTACCATCATACTTTTTCTATTCTTTAACAGAAACTCTGGTTAAAAACAAACAAACACATTTTAGTCTAAAAATGACATGGGCTTCTTAGTTTCATGGAGACTAGATGCTCACAACATAATGCAGCTTTGGAATCAGTTACAAGCTTTGTGACCTCAACCCTCTTGGTTCACTAGTGTAAGATAGATGCCCCCTGGAAAATAAACTTAGATCTTATTTTTCATGAAACTCATTTCATTTACTCTTAAAGCAGTACTTGAGAAAAGCACAGATGGACAAGCAAAGGATGAGGGAGATTATTTTTCTCAGAATGAGGAGGAGAGAGAGATACAACTGAGAGGGCCAAGTAGGACATCTGAGGAGGTACATATGATGGGCTAACCAGGGAGGGTAGTTTGAGCTAAATCTTGGTGGATGGGAAGGATTTGAATAGAAAAACAAAACAAAACAATGAAACAGAAAAGAAAGCATCTGAGGCTTACTGGCCAAGATGAGGAGATGGAAATTAGCACGTTGTCTGAGGCAGTGAGCCCTGAGGAATCATCTGGCAGGAGCATACAATATTATCCATTGACAATATTATCCAGTGCAGCAGATCATGAGATACTGAAACTTAGGGCTAACTGGTGCCAATTCTTGAGAAGCAGGAAAAGCTAAATCTCAGGGTCAAGGACAAGGTGGCAATATCAAGTCAATTTCAATCATCAAGTTGATCTGCTAAGGGTCTAGTGCAGTTTTCCTCAAAACGTGGGCCTAGGAATCTGTATTTCTGGTTTTAAAACTGCTTCCCTAGTTGTTAAGTCCTCTAAAGTTTGAGATTATTTATTTGCCTAGTGTTGAGGAGGCCAGACTCAGTAATACCCTGCAAACCAGGATTCATACACTGACCTAAAAAAAAAAAGGATGGTGGCCCCAGAGTGACACCCCACCCTCAGCACTATGTGGATAACATTTGTTATGTCCTTACTATGAGCTGGACAGCATTATCTCATTTAGTTCTCACAATACTTTTACATCTATGAGATAGGTTGTATTATCCCCATTTTTTTTTTTTTTTTTTGGTTGCACTGTGTGGCATGCGGGATATTAGTCCCCTGACCAGGGATTGAACCCGTCCCCCCTGCGGTGGAAGTGCAGAGCCCTAACCACTGGACCGCCAGGGAATTCCTATTATCCTCATTTTATTTATGAAGAAACTGAGGCACCTTTAGAATATGTAACTTGCTTAAGGTCTCACAGTATTAGAGTCAGGATTTGAATCCAGCTAGTCTGACTCCACAGCCTCTACTGTGCTAAGTTGCCAATTGACTGTAATGGCCTGCTCTTAGCACATTCATGTAACAAATATTTACTAAGTCCCTAGTGTATGCCAGGCTTTGTGAATAAATAAGAAAAGTAATCAATGAAGCAGCAGAGTAATTTTCTCATCTTCATGACAGTAGGGGAGGCAAACAGATAAAACTCAGGGAATAATTTCCTAAGCATATCAAGTCATCCATTCATTCAATAAATACTACCGAGCACTTACTGTGTGCTAAGTATTATGGTAGTAACTAAGGATAAGGATATGAATCAGGATTTTAAGACCCTGTTCCTGACTACTGGAGCTTGATAGGGGAGAGAGACATGTAAACCACTAAATCTAACATAAGACGGAGTTAAAGGCATGCCATAAAGATGACCAAAGTACTGTGGGCATCCAAAGGAAGGAAAGGTCCAACCACGTTGTTGCAGGTAGCAGGATTTCCTTCTTTTTCATAGCTGAATAATATTCCAATGCATATATATGTGTGTGTGTGTGTGTGTGTGTATATATATATATATATATATATATACCACATCTTTATCCATTCATCCATTGATAGACATTTAGATTGTTTCTGTGTCTTGGCTACTGTAAATAATGCTGCAAAGAACACGGGGGTGCGGATACCTTTTCAAGTTAATGTTTTTGTTTCTTTTGGATAAATACCCAGAAGTGGAATTGCTGGATTATATGGTAGTTCTCTTTTTAATTTTTTGTGGAATCTCCATTCTGTTTTTCATAGTGGCTGCACCAGTTCATAGTCCCACCAACAGTGTACTAGGGTTCTCTTTTCTTCACATCCTTGCCAACGCTTGTTATTTCATGTCTTTTTTATAATAGCCATTTTAACAGTTGTGCGATAATATCTCACTGTGGTTTTGATTTGCATTTCCCTGATGATTGGTGATGTTGAGCACCTTTTCATGTACCTGTTGGCCATCTATATGTCTTCTTTGGAATGTTTATTCAGAACCTCTTTCCATTTTTAAATCAAGTTCTTTGTCTTTTTGCTATTGAGTCATGAGTTCTTTATGTATTTTTTATATTAACCCATTATCAGATATATGATTTGCAAACATTTTCTCCCATTCTGTAGGTTGCCTTTTCATTTTGTTGATAGTTTCCTTTCCTGTGCAGAAGCTTTTTAGTTTGATGTAGTTCCACTTGTTTATTTTTGGTTTTGTTGTCTTTGCTTTTAGTGTCAAATCCCCCCAAATCATTGTAAGAGCAATGTTAAGGAGCTTATCCCCTATGTTTTCTTCTGGGAGTTTTATGGTTTGGGGTCTGTATTCAAGATCCATTTTGAGTTGACCCATTCTGAGTTAATTTTTGTGTATGGTGTAAGATAGGAGTCCAGTTTCATTCTTTTGCATGTGGCTGTCTAGTTTTCCCAACATTTATTGAAGAGACTATCTTTTCCCCTTATATATACTTGGCCTCTTTGTTGTAAGTTAACTAACCATATATGCATGGGTTCAATTCTGGTTTCTGTTCCATTGATCTATGTGTCTGTTTTTATGCCAGTACCATACTGTTTTGATTACTGTAGCTTTGCAATATAGTTTGAAATCAAGACATGTGATGCCTCCAGCTTTGTTCATTCTCAAGAGTGATTTGGCTATTCAGTGTCTTTTGTTGTTACAGAAATTTTAGGATTGTTTGTTCTATTTCTGTGAAAAATCCACTGGAATTTTGATAGGGATTGCCTTGAATCTGTAGATTGCTTTGGGTAGTACGGACATTTTAATATTAATTCTTACAATCCATGACAGAAACTATCTTTCTGTTTATTTATGTTTTCAATTTCTTCGATCAATGTCTTATAGTTTTCAGTACAGAGCTCTTTCACCATAGTTAAATTTATTCCCAGATATTTAATTCTTTTTGATACAATTGTAGATGGGATTGTTTTCTTAATTTCTCTTTCTGATAGTTCATTATTAGTGTATAGAAATGCAATTGAGTTTTGTATATTGATTTTGTATCCTGCAGGTTTACTGAATTCATTTTGTAGTTCTGACAGTTTTTTGGTGGAATCTTTAGGGTTTTCTATATATAAAACCATGTCAGCCTGCAAATAAAGACAGTTTTACTTCTTCCTTTCTGATTTGGATGGCTTTTTTTTCTTGCCTAATCACTCTGGCTAGGACTTCCAATACTTTGTTTAATTCTTACAGCAACTCCATGGGGTAGGTGTTATTGGTCCCAATTTACAGAAGAGGAGACTGAAACCTGGAAAGGTAAAGTGACTTACTCAAGATCACCCAGGTAGTAAGATCCGAAATACGAACATGGGTCCATCTTATTCCTATACCAGTGCATTTTATTGACTCTTAATCTCAGCTGATCCTCAAAATTATGCTGGGATTAGAAATAACGTCCTGTAAATTTTTTCTTTTCTCTCCATTCCACTGCTATTGTTTCAATTTACAGCATCAACTTTTACCTCACCAAAGGAGCATAGTGTTTAAGAACACAGACTCTGGAAGCAAACAGTATGGATTTGAATTCTGGTTCACTAGCTGTGTGACTTTGGGAAAATTACTTAATCTGTATATACCTCAGATTCCATATCTGTAAAGGAAGGATACTTCATAGAATTTCTCTGAGCATTAAATGAGTTAATGTGTGTAAACTGTTTAGGAACATGCATGGAACATAATAAATTGAGTTATCATTATTATTAATTGTGTCTTTCTATTTCAGAGTCCTGGCAGGAAATAGATGGCACACTCAAGCTAGAAGATTTGAGATGTGTTTAATAAAGGAACTATTTACAAAATGTGTGCAGGGCTTAGGGAGACAAACATGAGATATAAAGTTCCCCTGGTGCTAGCAACAGTGTAAATCATTACTAGCCAAAAGCATGAAAGAATAAAGGGAGGAAGTGATTAATAGAATCTAAAGTGGGCAGTTGTGTGGAGGGTGCTGCCTGATAAGAGCTTTGGCCTTTGGTGGAAGGAAGTATCCTCACAAAGTGACTCAACAGGGAGGGAGCTGGGGGATAAATACTCAGACCTCTCTTTCCTCCTGACCTCACATGTCCTGCTGCTATCTCCCAATGCTGGACCCAACCAGAAGCCAAAGGGCAAGGAGGACTCTGGGGAGGCCACATAGGCCAAACTTCTGGGACATAGAGTAAGCGGAGTAGGGTGGTATCTGGAGAAACAAACAGAAAATATCCAGCACACCTTCCTTCTAGTCTAGCCTTCCTCTAGTCTCTAACTTGCAAACAAAATGATCTTTCTAAAACATGAATCTAACCTTGTCTTGCCCCCTTTGATGTCCCTTAGTGGCTCTGTATCACCCTCAGATGAAGTCTATGCTCAACATAAAATACAGGGCCTAATGATTTATCTCCAATTTACCCCACCAGTTTTAACTATTGCCATTTCCCTCTCAAACTTTACTGTGGAGACATATTTAATTACTTTCACACCTACAAGAACAGTGCTTTCTCTTCTTTGACCCTTTGCATATCTTGGAACTCAGCCTGTAATGATCTTTTCTCTTTCATTCTCTTTCACTTGGCTAATGCTCATTCTTTATTTATTCATAGAAATGAAGGGGTTTCTCCTATCCAGTTTGATTTTGGGGAATCTAATCTCTGTTTACATAGCAATGCTTTCTTGAGTCCTGAAAGTAGTGGTACTTTGAGGCTATTTGAGCGTACCTTTATCTTTTAAGTGGACTTCTGTGATTTTCTTCAGATTCTAATTATAATAAATATATAGCCTGCAAGATCAAGCCTGAAAGTAATGAGAGTTAAGTTTTTTTTTTAATTGAAGTGTAGTCGATTTACAATGTTGTGTTAGTTTCAGGTGTACAGCAAAGTGATTCATATATATATATATCCTTTTTTAGATTCTTTTTCATTATAGATTATTACAAAATATTGAATATAGTTCCCTGTGTTATACAGTAGGTCCTTATTGTTTATCTATTTTATATATAGTAGTTTGTATCTGTTAATCCTAAACTCCTAATTTATCCTTCCCCCACTCTTTCCCCTTTGGTAACCATATGTTTGTTTTCTATGTCTGGGAGTCTACTTCTGGCTTGTAAATAAGTTCATTTGTCTCATTTTTTTAGATTCCACATATAAGTGACATAATATTCTCTGTCTGACTTCACTTAGTATGATAATCTCTAGGTCTATCCATGATGCTGCAAATGGCATTATTTCGTTCTTTTTTATGGCTGAGTAATATTCCATCACATACATATATCACATTTTCTTTATCCATTCATCTGTTGATGGACATTTAGGTTGTTTCCATGTCTTGGCTATTGTAAATAGTGCTGCTATGAACATTGGGGTGCATGTATCTTTTCAAATTAGAGTTTTTATCTTTTCCAGATATATGCCCAGAGGTGGGATTGCTGGATTATATGGTGACTCTATTTTTAGTTTTTTAAGGAACCTCCATAGTGGCTGCACCAATTTACATTCCTACCAAAAATGTAGGAGCGTTCCCTTCCCTCCACACCCTCTGGAGAGTTAAGTTTTTAATGAGCTTACCGAAATGTACTTTCAAAATGATCCTCTGAGAACAACAGAAGCCTAATCCACATCCTTAGAATCCTAGGATGTTAAGTAGACTTCTAGGAGTCCTATTTGCATGGGGACCCAATGGGCGTCTTGGGAAAAATGACAAGTATGCGTTTTGGAGCAAAGAATATAGATAAGTACTGCCTCTGTCTTCTGGACTGAAGAAGGTAAAGAAAATAAAATGTATTAAAGATTCTCTCTCATAACCGTACAGTCATCTTCTCCAAGAAGAAATAAAATTAACATTATTAAAGAATATCTACTGAAAGCTCCTTTGTCCATCTGGTTCTTTTTGAAAAACAAAAACCAACCAACCGGACAAAAACCTAAAAGCTCTCATGATGGAGCAACATGGCAGTTGTTTAAAGGGAGATAGAATTTACTCTGTTAAGACTGAAATAGAAAGGTTATTCTTTTTTCCCCTAAAGTCCCAAATTCCTGTTCGAGGACGGGACATACATTCCCATGTCTCTAGCTCCACCTTGTGGTCAGTCAAGAAATTACCCACATTGGGCTTCCCTGGTAGCGCAGTGGTTGAGAGTCCGCCTGCCGATGCAGGGGACAAGGGTTCGTGCCCCCGTCCGGGAGGATCTCACATGCCGGGGAGCGGCTGGGCCCGTGAGCCATGGCCGCTGAGCCTGCGCATCCGGAGCCTATGCTCCGTGGCGGGAGAGGCCACAACAGTGGGAGGCCCGCGTACCGCAAAAAAAAAAAAAGAAAAGAAAAAAAAAGAAATCATCCACTCCCCATCAACAGGGGTGTTCGGTAGTCATCAGGATCTTTACACTTGCTGGCAGCTCCTGATGACATATTTTGGGCCAGGCTCTGTATAAGTGCTATTCAAGAACTTAATCCTCAAAAAAAAAAAAACTAGGAAAGATGTATTTTATAGTTGGAAAAACAAGGTTAAGAGAGTTTACCAGAGTTTAGGACTTGTCAAAGATCATACAGGTGGCAGTCAGAACCTTGAACCAGCCCCTTCTAGGCCTTTCCTTACTATCACAACTGTCTGCTTACAAACTAATGCACACATATATCACATATGTTTTTCTCCCTTTACAACACACATATCTTATTTAATCCTCTACTGCAGGGATTTGCATTTTCAAGGTAGTCCATAAGAAATGTATGATCCAAAGCAACAAATTAATGTTTAAATCACAGGCATTAGATTAGAGCATTAGGCCCACGATTACCTATTCTTGATGAGAAAATGGTATATTGGAAAAGCCAAGAGCTTTGCAATTGCACCTAAGTTTGAATACTTGCTCTGCCACATACTAGCTGTGTATTCTTGGGCAAGTTACTTAATGTCACTGGTCTCAATTCCCTTACTTGTTGAATTAAGAACCAATGGACTGGGAATTCCCTGGCAGTCCAGTGGTTAGGACTCTGCGCTTCCACTGCACGGGCCACGGGTTCGATCCCTGGTTGAGGAACTAAGATCCTACAAGCTGCATGGTTGTCCAGCCAAAAAAAAAAAACAAAGAACCAATGGACTCAAATAATGTTAATTTTTGTAAATCAAACTCTGGCTTATTTTTCATAGAAACTAATTTCTAAAATAACAGGGACTTCTCTGGTGGTGCAGTGGTTAAGAATCTGCCTGACAATGCAGGGGACACGGGTTCAAGCCCTTGTCTGGGAAGACCCCACATGCCTCGGAGCAACTAAGCCCGTGCGCCACAACTACTGAGCCTGCACTCTAGAGTCCGAGAGCTACAGCTACTGAAGTCCGTGTGCCTAGAGCCTGTGCTCTGCAACAAGGGATGCCACCGCAATGAGAAGCCCGAGCACCGCTGCGAAGAGCAGTCCCTACTCACCTCAACTAGAGAAAAGCCCGCGTGCATAAGTGGAGATCCAACGCAGCCAAAAATAAATAAATTTATTTTTTTAAAAAGTTAATAACATACCAGTAAACAAAGTGTCCCATTGGAATCTGATGATTGAGTTTTAGTAGATGGAAGAACTGTTCATATGATGAGTTAAGTTGTTAAAACGCTCAGTGGATCTTTGAGAAGTGAAACTTTGAAAACCATGTACATGATAGGCAGAATAGTGGCCCCCTAAAGATGTCCACATCTTAATCCCTAGAATCTATGAATATGTTAGGATACACAGCAAAGGGGAACTAAGGTTGCCGAAGGTATTAAGATTGCTAATCAACTAACCCTAAAATAGGGAGATTATCTTGTATTATCTGGGTAGGTGCAACTTAATCACAAAGGTTTTTTATAAGTGGAAGAGTCAGAGGAAGATGTAATTATAGAAGAAAGGCATAGAGATGCACTGTTGCTTGCTTTGAAGATGGAGAAAGAGGGACATCAGCCAAAGAATGTGAGCAGCATCTAGAAGCTGGAAAGAGCAATGAAACAGATTCTCTTCTAGAGTCTTTAGCAAGAAATGCAACCCTGCTGACTCAATTTTAGCCCGGGGATACCTGGGTCAGCCTTCTACCTCACAGAATTATAAGATAATATATTTGTGTTGTATAAACCACTAAGTTTGTGGCAATTTGTTATAGCAGCAATAGAAAACGTGCAATACCTATGACCATCAGTGTGTCCAGACTTCTTACCTGTTTCCTGTGGTGGTGTGGAAAAAGCACTGGACTTGGAATCTGAAGACCAAGATTGGCACCTCAGTTCTGCCATTAAATAGCTGTGTGACTTCCAGTAAATCACAGTTCTTCTCTAAGCATGTTTATCATGCGGTGGCACCTACCTCACAGAGTTATTATGTACAACAAATGAGATAATGGATGTGTAGGTGGTGTAAATACTATCAAGCATTCTATATATGAAAGGAATTATTATTTACAGTACCTAATACATGGTTGGTATGCAGGAAATGTTTGCAAAGTGAGATTAATTATTCTTTGACAGTCCTTGGAATGTGGAAACGCGATTGCAAAACATATGCTAGGTACTCGGGAGAAAATAAGAGATCATATATGATATCTGCTCTTAAGTTGATTACAATATAATAATGGAGATATATTCAGGAGAAGATTTAAACTGTAACTCAAAATTTATATGAGACAATAACACAAGAGAAGTCACAAGGTTGTATATGATTAAGTATCAAAGAAGTGATATAAAAAATATGTATCTGGAGTTCAGGTATGGAATAGATGGTAAGTGTGAGCTGGAAGACTCAAAGAAGGATTCCAAGAGGAGGAAGGTCTTGAGCAGGATCTTGGAAGGTGTGGTTAGATGGAGAGCAATTGCTACTGTTACACCTGCAAAGCACTGTGTTTCTACACACAATTTCAGGAATCATGTTTTACATTTAGGACATTGGCCATCAGGTCCAATGTTTCAAATGGTATCCTTTTTGACCCCCTTGGTAATATTTTTTCCTATTTCTTTTTCAAAAATTGCAAACTTAGAGAAAATTGTAAGAACAGTAAAAAAAAAGGAGGCCTTTTTTCCCCTGAACCTTTTAGAATAGGTTGCCAGTATGATGTCTTACCATGGTGAAATTATCAAAATCAGGAAATTAACATCTACTCATTACTATCATCTAATCCACAGACCCCATTCAAGTTTAGCCAACTGTCCCAATAATGTCCTTTATAGTGATGCATTTAATTATCAAATCTCATTAGTCTTTAATCAAAACAGTTCCTGAAACTTTGATTTTCATAAAGTTATCAATATTTTATAGAATATTCCTCAATTTAGGTTTCTAATATTTCCTCTTAATTAGATTCAGGTTATACATTTTTAGCAGGGTTAGCAAAGAAGTATGCTGGGTTTTTCCTCATTGCATACCAATACCAAATTGCAACCTTACCAAATTCGTTGATTAGTTCTATTAGTTTTCTGGTGGCATCTTTAGGATTTTCTATGTATAGTATCATGTCATCGGCAAACAGTGACAGTTTTACTTCTCCTTTTCCAATTTGTATTCCTTTTATTTCTTTTTCTTCTCTCATTGCTGTGGCTAGGACTTCCAAAACTATGTTGAATAAGAGTGGCAGCAGTGGACATCTTTGTCTTGTTCCTGATCTTAGTGGAAAAGCTTTCAGATTTTAACCATTGAGTATGATGCTTGCTGTGGGTTTGTCATATATGGCCTTTATTATGCTGAGGTAGGTTCCCTCTATGCCCGTTTTCTGGAGAGTTTTTACCATAAATGGGTGTTGAATTTTCTCAAAAGCTTCATGGTGTATGATCCTTTTAATGTGTTGTTGGATTCTGCTTGCTAGTATTTTGTTCAGAATTTTTGCATCTATGTTCATCAGTGATATTAGTCTATAATTTTCTTTTTTTGTGATGTCTTTTTCTGGTTTTGGTATCAGGGTGATGGTGGCTTTGTAGAATGAATTTGGGAGTGTTTCTCCCTCTGCAATTTTTTGGAAGAGTTTGAGAAGGATCAGTGTTAGCTCTTCTCTAAATGTTTGATAGAATTCTCCTGTGAAGCCATCTGTCCTGGACTTTGGTTTGTTGGAAGATTTTTAATTACGGTTTCAATTTCATTACTTGTGATAGGTCTGTTTATATTTTCTAATTCTTCCTGGTTCAGTCTTGGAAAATTGTACCTTTCCAAGAATTTGTCCATTTCTTCATGGTTGTCCATTTAATTGGCATAGAGTTGTTTGTAGTAGATTCTTACAATCCTTTGTATTTCTGCAGTGTCAGTTGTGATTTCTCCTTTTTCATTTCTAATTTTATTGATTTTCAACCTCTCCCTTTTTTTTTTTTTTGATGAGTCTGGCTAAGGGTTCATCAATTTTGTTATCTTCTCAAAGAACCAGCTTTTAGTTTTATTGATCTTTGCTATTGTTTTCTTCATTTCTATTTCATTTATTTCTGCTCTGATCTTTATGCTTACTTTCCTTCTACTGACTTTGGGTTTTTTTTGTTCTTCTTTCTCTAGTTGTTTTAAGTGTAGGGTTAGATCGTTTATTTGAGATTTTTCTTGTTTCTTGAGTTGAGATTGAATTGCTATAAACTTCCCTCTTAGAACTGCTTTTGGGCCCCACTGGCTTTGGGCCCAGGATCCAGGCGTCTGGACACAGGTCGAGTTGTCGGCAGGGCAGAGCCACAGGGCCTACAAAGATGCTGGCTGTCCCGGAGATGGGCCTGCAGGGGCTGTACAGTGGCTCCAGCCCAGAGCAGTCTCTAGTGCCCAGCCCACCCGGCTCCCCAAGGACCCAGGAAAGCTGTGGCATTGCCCCCCTCACACCTTCACAGTCTCCAAAGCCTGAGGCCCGAGCCCCCCAGCAGGCCCCCTTCTCTGTGGTAGTGGCCATCGACTTCGGCACCACATCCAGTAGCTATGCCTTCAGCTTTGCCAGTGACCCTGAGGCCATCCACATGATGAGGGAGCAGGAGCTGAGGATGTTGGATGGGACCCATGGCCCCATGGATAGAGAGGATCCCATGAGCAACGTTTATGGAGATTTAAGTGGATGCCAAGCACCATATTCACAAGAACCCTAAAAGGAAATGGGAGGGCGGGGACCCAGGTGTGGCCCACCGGAAGACCCCCACCTGCCTGCTGCTGACCCCAGAGGGTGCCTTTCACAGTTTTGGCTATACAGCCCGTGATTACTACCACGATCTGGACCCTGAGGAGGCTCGTGACTGGCTCTACTTGAGAAGTTCAAGATGAAGATCCACAGTGCCACTGATCTCACCTTGAAGACCCAGCTAGAAGTGGTAAATGGAAAGAAAATGCCTGCCCTGGAGGTGTTCGCCCATGCCTTGCGCTTCTTCAAGGAGCATGCCCCTCAGGAGCTGAGGGACCAGTGCCCATCGCTGCCAGAGAAGGACACTGTGCGCTGGGTATTGACAGTGCCGGCCATCTGGAAACAGCCAGCTAAGCAGTTCATGCGAGAGGCTGCCCACTTGGCCGGACTGGTGTCAAGAGAGGATGCAGAGCAATTACTCATTGCCCTGGAGCCTGAGGCCGCCTCTGTCTACTGACGCAAGCTGCGTCTGCACCAGCTCGTGGACCTGAGCAGCCGAGCTCCAGGCAGTGGGTGCCCGGGCGAGAGCCACTCCATTGATCCCAGCTTCCGTCAGGCCCGAGAGCAGCTTCGAAGGTCCCGCCACAGCCGCATGTTCCTGGTGGAATCGGATGTCGGAGAACTGTGGGCTGAGATGCAAGCAGGAGACCGCTATGTGGTGGCAGACTGTGGGGGAGGCACGGTGGACCTTACCGTGCATCAGTTGGAGCAGCCCCATGGCACCCTCAAGGAGCTCTACAAGGCATCTGGTGGCCCCTGTGGCGCGGTGGGCGTGGACCTGGCCTTCGAGCAGCTGCTGCGCCGCATCTTCGGCGAGGACTTCATCAGCACCTTCAAAACGCAACGCCCAGCAGCCTGGGTGGATCTGACTATAGCCTTCGAGGCCTGCAAACGCACCGCAGGCCCACACCGTGCGGGGGCGCTCAACATCTCGCTGCCTTTCTCGTTTATTGACTTCTACTGCAAGCAGCGAGGCCACAACGTGGAGACAGCCCTGCGCAGGAGCAGCGTGAACTTCGTGAAGTGGTCCTCACAGGGGATGCTCAGGATGTCTTGTGAGGCCATGAACGACCTCTTTCAGCCCACGGTCAGCGGTATCATCCAGCACATAGGTGAGCACCTGAGCCTGGGTCCTTCATTCACCTCAACATACATACCCAGATGCGGGAATATGTTACCCTGTTAATGCCTGGAAACCTCCCCATATCCATACACTGAAATGAGACCCAGAATCATCTGGAATACCTGGAGGATGCAGTGTGGTGGGAAGATATGCAGTCTTGCCAGGTTAAAGAACCTCTGGTGCATGTTTCCCCAAATGGGGTGATAGTATTAGGTCCCCCAAACTGTTATCACAGGGATTTAAATGAGCTGAAGTATCTAGAGAGTGAGTGCAATGTCGTGCACATAGTAGGCATTTAATATGTGTAAATGCAGACCCTTATCTCAAGCCCTCAATGGTGTGGTGGGGAAGCAGAGCCCATAAAGATTGCCAGGGGCCCTCATGAAAGTGCCCAGTGTTTTTCTTTATGGGAACCAGGCTACCGTTTTATAGTGAAATGACTAGTTTCTGGTTGCTCGAGGATACAGGCGGGCAGAGGAGAGGCGCCAGTGGCTGCGCAGTGGTGGCCTCAGTGGCCCACTCCACGTCCCTCCTCCTTACCCCCACCCTCCACTCCTGTACCGCAGAGGCGCTGCTGGCGCGCCCCGAAGTGCAGGGCGTGAAGCTGCTGTTCCTGGTGGGCAGCTTCTCAGAGTCGGCAGTGCTGCAGCACGCGGTGCAGGCAGCACTGGGCGCCCGCGGCCTCCGCGTGGTGGTTCCGCACGACGTGGGCCTCACCATCCTAAAGGGCGCGGTGCTCTTCGGGCAGGCTCCGGGCGTGGTTCGGGTGCGCCGCTCGCCGCTCACGTACGGCGTGGACGTGCTCAACCGCTTCGTGGCTGGGCACCACCCGTCCGACAAGCTGCTGGTTCGCGGCGGCCGCCGCTGGTGCACCGACGTGTTCGAGCGCTTCGTGGCCGCCGAGCAGTCGGTGGCCCTGGGCGAGGACGTGCTGCGCAGCTACTGCCCGGCGCGCCCAGGCCAACGGTGCGTGCTCATCAACCTGTACTGCTGCGCCGCTCAGGACGCGCGCCCGGGCTTGCGAAAGTGCGGCGAGCTCAGTCTAGAGCTCGAGCCCGCCGAGGGAGGCCCCCATGCCGCTGGCGCGTCCCCTAGCCGCCGCGAGATCCGTACTGCCATGCAGTTTGGCGACACCGAGATTAAGGTCACTGCCGTCGACGTCAGCACCAATCGCTCCGTGCGCGCCGCCATCGACTTTCTTTCCAATTGAGGGCGCAGTGCCAGCCCCCCTCTGCCCCGCTGAACTCTCTTTTGGCCCAGGGCCTGGGGAGCGGGCTGAGGCGGACCAACCGGCCCCATTCCCCGCCATCCTGCCCCAGGAGGTGAGGTCGCAGGAGGATGGGTGGGGACATATCCAGAAACTCTGGCTTTGGGATTGGGCCCCGGTCCGCTGACTGGAAGGCTGAAGGGCCCTGCCAAGGACTGAGGTCAAGGAGACTTAAAAGAGGTTTGTAAGACGGTGTGCCCACAGGGAGCACATGATCCTGAAAGCAGAATGCACTGGAAGACTTGAGCCCTGGTCTGAACTGGGGTCCGGGATGGGAGTGGGGGGGTGGGGGTGCAGCTGCAGGTGGGGCAGCAAGAGGAAGGAGGTTGTGCAGGGCCTGGGCCTGAAAGGCAGAGTGCACTGACCGACTGGCTCAGCCTGTTTAGGGAGCCAGACAGGACAAGGACTGGAAGCTGACAGGAAAAGGACAGGGGTAGTAAGACCTTCCTCGGTGTGGTACTGACCACCCAAGTATGAATGTTAATTGTAGAAAGAGCAGTAGCAGACTATGAGGAGAAGGGTACAAGGCGAGGCACTTATGAGGGAGTGTGAGGGCACATGTCGGGGGGCCCTTTCCTTTCTATCTGAGAAGGCCCCAGGGGCAGCCTATGAATGACCCACTTGCACTCCATCGAGCCACGGACTGGGGGGAGGGTAGGGAGGACAGAGGGAGCACTGGTCGCAGCTCTGCCATCAGCTCAGTGTACCTGCCCTCTCATGATGTGCAACAGCCCCACCTGCCTGAGAACCCTAAGGTGACAATAAAGCATTTATGCTCAAGGTGAAAAAAAAAAAAAAAAAAAGAACTGCTTTTGCTGCGTCCCATAGGTTTTGGGTCATCGTGTGTTTGTTGTCACTATTTTCTATGTATTTTTAAAATTTCTTCTTTGATTTCTTCAGTGATCTCTTGGTTATTTAGTAGCACACTGTTTAGCCTCCATGTATTGTGTTTTTTACCATTTTTTTCCTGGAATTGATTTCCAGTCTCATACTGTTGTGCTCAGAAGATATGCTTGATATGATTTCAATTTTCTTAAATTTTCTGAGGCTTGATTTGTGACCCAAGATGTGATCTATCCTGGAGAATGTTCCGTGTGCACTTGAGAAGAAAGTGTGTTCTGCCACTTTTGGGTGGAATATTCTATAAATATCAATAAGATCTATCTGGTCTATTGTGTCATTTAAAGCTTGTGTTTCCTTATGAATTTTCTTTTTGGATGATCTGTCCATCAGTGTAAGTGGGGTGTTAAAGTGTTACTGTCGATTTCTCCTTTCATGGTTGTTAGCATTTGCCTTATGTATTGAGGTGCTCCTATGTTGGGTGCATAAACATACATAATTGTTATATCTTCTTCTTGGATTGATCCTTTGATCATTATGTAGTGTCCCTCCTTATCTCTTGTAACAGTCTTTATTTTAAAGTCTATTTTATCTGATACAAGTATTGCTACTCCAGCTTTCTTTTGATTTCCATTTGCATGGAATATCTTTTTCCATCCCCTCACTTTCAGTCTGTATGTGTCCCTAGGTCTGAAGTGGGTCTTTTTTAGACAGCATATATATGGGTCTTGTTTTTATATCCATTCATCCAGTCTGTGTCTTTTGGTTGGGGCATTTCATCCATTTACATTCCAGGTTATTATCGATATGTATGTTCCTATTACCATTTTCTTAATTGTTTTTGGTTTGTTTTTGTGGGTCTTTTTCTTCTCTTGTGTTTCCTGCTTAGAGAAGCTTCTTTAGCATTTGTTTTAAAGCTGGTTTGGTGGTGGTGAATTCTCTTCAGTTTTGGTTGTCTGAAAAGCTCTTGACTTCTCCATCGAATCTGAATGAGATCCTTGCTGGGTAGAGTAATCTTGGTTGTAGGTTTTCCTCTTTTATCATTTAAAATATGTCCTGCCACTCCCTTCTGGCATGCAGAGTTTCCACTGAAAAATCAGCTGATAACCTTGTGGGGATTCCTTTGTATGTTTTTTTTGTTTGTTTGTTTTTTCGCGGTACACAGGCCTCTCACTGTTGTGGCCTCTTCCATTGCAGAGCACAGGCTCCGGACGCGCAGGCTCAGTGGCCATGGCTCACGGGCCTAGCCGCTCCGCGGCATGTGGGATCTTCCCGGACCGGGGCACGAACCCTTGTCCCCTGCATCGGCAGGCGGACTCTCAACCACTGCGTCACCAAGGAAGCCTTCCTTTGTATGTGTTTTTTTGTTTTTCCCTTGCTGCTTTTAATATTTCTTCTTTGAATTTAATTTGTGTTAGTTTGATTAATATGTGTCTTGGTGTGTTTTATCCTGTATGGGATTCTCTGTGCTTCCTGGGCTTGGGTGACTATTTCCTTTCCCATGTTAGGGAAGTTTTCAACTATAATCTCTTCAAATATCTTCTCAGACTCTTTCTTTTACTCTTCTTCTTCTGGGACCCCTATAATTTGAATGTTAGTGCATTTAGTGTTGTCCCAGAAGTCTCTGAGATTGTCTGCAATTCTTTTCATTCTTTTTTCTTTATTCTGCTCCTCAGCAGATATTTCCACCATTCTGTCTTCTAGCTCACTTATTCGTTCTTCTGCCTCAGTTATTCTGATACTGATCCCTTCTAGTGTATTTTTCATTTCAGTTATTGTGTTGTTCATCTCTGTTTGTTTGTTCTTTAGTTTTTCTAGATCTTTGTTAAACATTTCTTGTATTTTCTCAATCCGTGCCTCCATTCGCTTTCCAAGATTCGGGATCATCTTTACTATCATTACTCTGAACTCTTTTTCAGGTAGACTGCATATTTCCTTTTCATTTATTTGGTCTTGTAGGTTTCTATCTTGCTCCTTCATCTGTGACATATTTTTTTGCCATCTAATTTTTTTTTCTTTTTTTATGAGTGGGATTGTGTTCCTGTCTTACTGGTTGTTTGGCCTGAGCCTTCCAACACTGGAGTTTGTAGGCTATTGAGTACAGCTGGGTCTTGGTGCTGAGATGAGGAACTCTGTGAGACTTCACTCTGATGAATATTCCCTGGGGTCTGAGGTTCTCTGCTAGTCCAGTGGTTTGGACTCAGAGCTCCCACCACAGGAGCTTCGGCCTGACCCTGGGCTCATGAACCAAGATCCTGCAAGCCGCATGGGGTGGCCAAAAAAAAAGAACAATAACAAAGTAAAAAATAAAATTAGACTATGAAACTAGCAGATATGTTAGAAAGAATATAAAAATAAAAATATAGATGGGGCTTCCCTGGTGATGCAGTGGTTAAGAATCCGCCTGCCAGTACAGGGCACATGGGTTTGAGCCCTGGTGCGGGAAGATCCCACATGCCATGGAGTGGCTGGGCCTGTGCGCCACAACTACTGAGCCTGTGCTCTAGAGCCCATGAGCCACAACTACTGAGCCTGTGTGCCACAACTACTGAAGCCCGTGCGCCTAGAGCCTGTGTTCCGCAACAAGAGAAGCCACCGCAATGAGAAGCCCATGTGCTGCAACGAAGAGTGGACCCTGCTCACTGGAACTGGAGAAAGCCCGCGAGCCGCAATGTAGACCCAATGTAGCCATACATAAATAAACAAATAAGTTAATTAATTAATTAAAAAATATATATGAATCAACAACCGGAAGGTACATCAGTACCACAATAGTAAAAAAGAGGAGGAGGGAAAAAGAAGAAAAAAGGTGGGGGGAAAAGGCCTTGGCTGTGGAGGGCGGGGCCTAAGCAAGGATGAGGTTTGGGCAGTGGGTGGGGCCAATGCTCAGGACCCACAGGGCTGGAAAAGGCCCTGGGGGCTGTGGGGGGTGGGGCTTAGGATCAAGGAACAGAAGGGGCCCAGGCGTGTCCCCCACCCCTGGTCTCAGAGGGCAGGGGACCTCACCTGGGAGCCCAGAAGGCTTCCTGGGCTCAAGTGGGTGAGGCAAATGCCCTCCTCCCCTCTCTTGCTCCTCTGGTCTGGGAGGGCCTCTCCTGCCTGCCTCTCCTGATCTCCCTGGCCTCTCTCCTATGCCCAAAATCTGTATCTTTAGATGAGAGTTGAGGAGCTCTTGGCTGGATTTGTGATAGAATAACTTTCATTTGACATAAAGTATTTTTTAAAGTCACTCAATTTATTTTGGCGTTTGAACACTAAATTTTTTCTAGAAGTATGCTTATAGTACAATAGAAAACTATTTTTATCATCACACAAATTCTTTGGTATGTTGTGCACACATTTAGTCTCACAACAGAAGACTCCATAAGAACATGCCTACTTCTTGACCTAGATACAAAGCTACCAAATGTGGAGAGCCATCAGTGGGCAGGACACTAATAACGAGAGCTCCAAAAGTATAATCGCTTAGAGCATGGGCCCAGGACAGAATTGTAAAGTAAATAGTATTTCTCTTGTTACCCACCTCCTCTTTCTGTGCCTTTCCTCTCACATTTAGCAACCTCTTTATCACCTGGGTTCATGGTGATCTCAAGTTGCCCACAGTGTGCTTCAAAAAGGGGGAAATAAAAGCAAATCCATTCACAGAATGGTGCTAGTTTTTTACTCCTTTCAAGGATATTATTGGCATTTAAGAGGAGTTCTAAAGAGGACAATGAATCACTAATGGGGGAATTTTAGACACTAAAGTAAGATAGATAACTTTAGGTTTGAGGCTCACAGCACTCCCAATCTACTCACCCTAGAATCAATATTCCACATTTCTGATTATCCTGAATCTCAAATATAAAGGTGGGTAGTGGGGTTAATAAAACAATTTACCTTTGAATGTTTAGGAGTAGGGTGCAAATTTGTCCCTCTGGGAGGCAGACAGCCATTGCATTGACTAAAATAACTTTCTGAAGCAGGCATCAAACATAAAAATGAGATGTGCTTAATTTTCATGATTTCTGACCTCATCAGAAAAAAATAGGGAGAGAAGGGTCACCAGACCTGACAGAACGGTTGGCTGCACCACACAGTTTGTGAGATTTTAGTTCCCCGATCAGGGTTCGGACCAGGGATCGAACCCAGGCCCTCAGCAATGAGAGCGCGGAGTCCTAATCACTGGACCACCAGGGAATTCCCGGGAGAGAAATCCTTAAGGTAAAAATGGGAAGGAGTGGGCTTCCCTGGTGGCGCAGTGGTTGAGAGTCCGCCTGTCGATGTAGGGGACATGGGTTCTTCCCCCGGTCCAGGAAGATCCCACATGCCGTGGAGCGGCTAGCCCCGTGAGCCATGGCCGCTGAGCCTGCGTGTCCAGAGCCTGTGCTCCGCAATGGGAGAGGCCACATTAGAAAAAAGCACTTAAACACTCTAGGAGAGCCTGGAGAAATAAGGCTAAAAGTTATAGTCTGTGCTTCTTATCTTTCTTGGGGCTCTTAAGATCTTTTTAACCTTCAAATATCTCAATTTCCTGTAAAATGGCAATAGCTTAATTTATCTGTTTTCTCTGAGGAATAGTCTTCACAATAATTACGAATACTCAAATGGAAGATGGCAAATTTCTAAGTTATTTAAAATGGGAAAATAAAACTCCTGGTTTGCGAGTCCTGGCTGTGGGTTACTTGTGAGCTTCACCTCTCTGGATAGGTATTTCTCTTTATAGCTGAAGAGGCCAGATTAAAGTACTCCTGTGATCCCTTGCTAGTTCCCACATTTTACACATCTAATCTGACACTTTTGACATCTGCTATGGGGTCAGAATTGTATTGGGCCAAGCATCAAAGAGAAAATTTTCCTGTGATATTACAGTCTTATGGTTTTCCTCTTACCATTCTGGTAGTTCCTTCTCAGTCTCTTTTGGGAGTTCTTCCTCTTCTATAAGCTTCTCAAAGCTTGGTTCCTGAGCCTTTTTTTCTTCACAATGAGCGTAGGTGATTTTATTCAAAAGGCTTTGGTTACCACCTAGAAGCCCATAAACGTCAAATTGACATCTCCAATTTAGGCCTCTCTTCTGAGCTCCAGACCTGATCCTCCTTTTGTATGGTTCACAAATGACTCAAACATAACATATCCAAAACTGAGCTTAGGCTTTTCTCCTCCCAAACCTGCTCCTCTTTCAAAATGTCTTGTTTACTGAGATACTGGCACCATCATCTATTCACCCAGAAAACTAGACACAAGGGAGTGACACCTCTCCCTTCTTCATTCTTCCACATTGAATCAGTTACTACCCCAAACCAGTCAATTCTACCTCCTGAATATATGACATCTGTGTACATGTATCTCTATTACTCCTCAAATCCGAGCCATCATTTTCTAGTGTCTATATCACTTTAATACCCTCCTAAGTGCTCTCTCTCTTCTTTCTTTGTCTTGGCCTCCCCCCACCTGACCCCCAAACTATTTTTCACACATCAGCCAGAGTGATCTACTTGGAAAACACCTGTGATAATGTCTTCCTGTTTTATTTGTTCAACCATTATTTACTGAGTACCTTTAATATGCCAGACACTATTCTAGAAGCTAGGAATCCAGCTACACATAAAATAGACAAGGCAATGACTTCTTTTTACTCTTAGGAAGGTTCTGTATAATCTTGACCACTGACTCACTTCTCCTTTGCTCCCAGATTACTATAGTTTATCCATATTAGACTTGCTTTCTCAGAGCTTTTGAACAAGTCTATTCCTATACATTCCTATACCAATTCTTATACATTTTCCAAATGGATGCCTAACTGTCTCGTTAGAGAAACTCTCTGACCAAACTAGGTCCCTCTTTCAAAAACTATTCACAATGATAAATCTAAAAATTTGCTTGCTTGTTTAATATCTCTCCAACTAGTTTGCTTGTAAGCTCCAAGAGAACAGGAAATTTTCTTCTCCATTATTCTATTCCCAGTGTCTGGCACATGTTAGGTGCTAAATTTGTTGGTTGAATGAATAAATGAATGCCTAATTACAGAGTGCTGTTATATTCCTTTTTTTATAAATTTATTTATTTATTTATTTATGGCTGTGTTGGGTCTTCATTGCTGTGCACGGGCTTTCTCTAGTTGCAGTGAGCAGGCGCTACTCTTCCTTGCGGTGTGCGGGCTTCTCATTGTCGTGGCTTCTCTTGTTGCGGAGCATGGGCTCTAGGCATGCAGGCTTCAGTAGTTGTGGCACGTGGGCTCAGTAGTTGTGGCTTGCAGGCTCTAGAGCTCAGGCTCTGTAGTTGTGGCCACAGGCTTAGCTGCTCCGTGGCACATGGGATCTTCCTTGGCCAGGGCTTGAACCTGTGTCCCTTGTATTGGCAGGCAGATTCTTAACCACTGCGCCACCAGGGAAGCCCTATTTCAATAGTCTGGTGACCTGTAAGATTCAGAGGCCTCTTTATAAAGGGAAAAACTGACGGTCACACTTTAGGATGTGGCCTCTCTTTGTTTCTAGTCAGAAAATACCAATTGTTGGCTGAATTTGAAGATTCCTTACGGTAAGCAGATAGGGTAGGGAGTCCTCAGAGGAAAAGAACCAGATATAGTTTTTTTGACACAAGAGAAGCCATTTTGGATTAAGCCATTTTGTGATCTAAGCCTGGCCACAATGCTTGCCCTTGAGTTGCCCTTGAGCAGGTCTCAGTAATTAATGATCTTAAGGGAACAAAGGAATGCAGGAACAGAGGAAAAGGTCAAGAAACAATAGTTCAGTGATAAAAGAGTGCTAGTTCCTCCTCAAGGGACGAGTATTAATCTGATACATATCTTGGAGTTGTTCTACAGGAACTAACCTCCTACACCCTGTTGGAGAATGTTAACTACATGCTAAGACCTCAGACTGGTAGGAATCTAAGGAATGATCATGTTGACCTTTTCTGACCCTTATGACTTCAATCTACTAAAGGTTGGACTTTGTCAAACTTTGCCCCAATTCACTGTTGAATTTGCCGCTGCTCAAGCCCCTGCATGTGTATGCATACACCACCCAAATCCCTTCATGAATATGCATGTTCCCTTAGCTTAAGACTTCCCCAGTTTTGCTGTTCAGGGAGACACTGCTTTAAGAAAGATCCCTAGTATTTTCCTTACTTGCTGCAGGTAATTAATCCTTCCTTCTCCCAATCTTTGGCTTAGTTATGTCTTTTGGCTAGACACCCACCAAGAGGTGAACCCAATTTTGGGAATCATTACTTGTAATGTGTTATTGCTTTGGAGAGTTAAAAAAAAAAACAGAATAGTCATGTCACTTCAGGTATTTATTCAACAACAAACATTACTGTTTTACAATGCGCTGGGAAGCTACGTTAGGGACTGGTAATAAAGAAAATACACTGCTCTGAAGGAGGGCAATCTAGCGGAATTGCTTAGTTTAAAAATTGATAGGTTCTTGAAAACAAACTGGGATATTTGAACGATATTTTTCAATGAATTTATCTCATCTGCTGCCCTAGTTCAGGTTTCACCTCCTGCCTGAATCGTTGCATTTCTCCTTCTCAGCTCCTTACTCTCCTATCCTGCGTTATTCATTGTCATAGCTTACACTTAAAAAAAAATCTGTTTTTATTGTGTTTTTTCCCCTTTGAATGCAAGCTCCAAGAAGACAAGTTTTTTTGTTTTGTTCATGATTGTATCCCCTGTGTCTGGAGTTGGGGAAGCCTAGAAAAATTTTAAGACTTGTAACGATCAACAATAAATCTCCTTTCTTCAAGTGTTTCTCCATTCACTCATTCATATTTACTCCTTTTATGTGCTAGGAACCCTCATCCCATGGTTAATAAGACATATTGTATGTCAGCTGCTTTTTATTTTCAAGTATGTCTGTTTCAATCACATTTTGCCCACCAAAGGCCACTAAAAGCAGAAAAAACTTTGGGAAAAAGGACTTGAGGGTAGCAGCCTGACACGGTGGCTGCTCAATAAAAGTTGGCTAACTTGAGGCTGTGGACTCCAGTCTGAGGGGGAGCTAAAAAATCTTTTCACGTGCAAGACTGAACACATCTACACCGGTCTCTTAAACTTTCTTAGGCCCTGAGGGCGAACAGCACGAAGTTCTAGCAGGCCACAAGGCGGAGAATCAAAACTGCTGCTTCTGGCGTTCAGCTCAGCGCCACTCAAGCGCAGCTTCCATCCGGCGGCAGAAACATACTTCCGGCGTTCTGCTTTTTACGTGCTGAGTCACGGCCACAGTCTCCACCCCAGGTTTGAGGGGCAGGATGAGCAAAATATGACACGAGTGGGGGAAAAAAAAAGGCTTGGGAATTAATTTTCTCCACTCGCCTATAGGTTTTCTCATCAGGGGAATATTTTCCTCTGAGCCCCGAAGCGCTATTCAACCACTTCCTCAAACCACCTTCCCGCTTCGGTCATAAACTCTGCGCAACCTTTCTGGCGCCCTCCTCCCGTCGTCCTCCGCGCCACTCTCTCCGCCTCTTCTTCCTCGCCCCGCCCACCCCTGGTTTCGAAGAGCTCGCTGGGTGCTCCGAGAATTCGGCCCGCGCTCGTTGGTTCTTTTTATTCCCTGTTCCCATTGGTTGATTACGTGCGCGTGACTGGTGTCTTGCCTTATTATTGGCTAGAATCAATTGCGTCATCGACGGCCAGGAGGGCGTGGGGATGAGGGAAGTTGGCGTGAGGGAGACCGGATTGGGGGAGGGGTTCAGGCCTGTCCCCCCGCCGGCTGCGGCAGCACTACCACCGGCCGCTACCGCCTCCGGAACGCTGAGGAGGAGGAGCAGCTGGAGCAGGAGGTGGGTCTTGGCGAGCGGGATGCCACTTGCTCCGGCTTGGTGGTGAATGCTGAGGAGAGTCACGGTTGCTGCAGTCTGTGCCACCAGGAGGAAGTTGTGGTGTGAGGCCGGACGGGAGCTCGCGGCGCTGTGGAGAATAGAAGCGCGGGGTCGGTGCGAAGACTCGGCGGCTACCAGACCTTTTCCTATTCTGACCATGCCTGGAAGGAACAAGGCGAAGTCCACCTGCAGCTGCCCTGACCGGCAGCCCAATGGACAGGATTTGGGCGAGAGCGGCCGGGTTGCTCGTCTGGGAGCCGATGAATCTGAGGAGGAGGGACGGAGGGGGCCTGTCAGTAATGTCGGAGACCCTGAGATCGTCAAGTCTCCCAGCGATCCCAAGCAATACCGGTGAGGGAGGAGGCTTGGACTGGGGAGGAGAGCAGGGGGCGGCCTCTCTGTTCCCGCTGTGGTCCCTTCTCGTCTCCTAATCTTCCGAAGGAGCAACCAGGGGCACACTTCCCACCCCAGAAGCTTCCTTGGATGGAAGTGGCAAGGGCAGTTAGGGGCATCTGTGTGGTGTCAGCTCGACGAGGGGCAGATCTTGGGTCCAACCAGGAATCAGGATGTCAGAACGGGAAGGGTTGTTCGAGTAGTTATGACATTCGCTAAAGCAAGAGTGGAGGTTTTCCTGAGGATGGCAGGCTGGATGGTCAGGGAGTCTTGGTATTCTGTTATGAGGAAAGGGTGAAGGGGCTGGGGATTTTAATTTTGGAGAGGATATTAAGGGGCATATCATCACTATCCACAAATACTTGAGGTGCCTGTAGTTGAAAGAGGGGTAAAACTAATGGGTGGAAGTTACTAGAGGATCGTGTGGTTTCAGTAAAAGAATTTAGGCATCAGAGTTGGCCTGTGATGAAGTGACTTATTTCCATGGGTTGTTTCTCATTGCTAGAATGGTTGGGTGAACTCTTCCAAGAATGTGTTAGAGAGGACTTGAATCTCAACTGAGTCATAGAAGACTTGTAAGGTTTCTTCTAATCCTGAAATTCTCAACTTTTGGTTTATGCCATAATCCTCTAAACATCTCTGATAACTGGTGGCTCAATCCCCACCTAAATATTATCTTCACAGGTAACTTATTCCATAGAACGTCATGACTGTAATGTATTTTAAGGAGAGAGCATATTGTCTAACTTCATTTTAAAGGCTGAGGAAATTGAGATCCAGAGAGTCTGCTTCTTGTTCAGAATTATACAGCTGAATAATAACAGAGCTGGTTTGAACCCTGTCCATCTGACACCAAATGCCCTGCACAATTTACTGATTTTTATAAAGTTCTTACTGAGTTGAAAGCTGAAAGATTCTAGGTTAAATTTGTTGTATGCCCCTACATTGTTAGAGCAGGAAAGAACCTTAGCCTTAATCTTTTTCACTCCCCACCATCTGCAAAAGACAGGTGACTGAAATTAAGGTCTAGAAGGAAGTGTTTTAGCCCTAAATTGAAGACAGGCCTAAATTCTTCTTTCACTCCACATCTAGAGATTAACAGTACACAACTCTTTGTACTATTCTTCGCAGGCTGAAGATCTTTATGAATGGGCTAAGTTTTCTCTCTTTCTCATCAAAGATGTGGTTATAGTAGTAATAATGTAAATGAGCAAGTTGAAACCTTGATAAAAGTTATTTAGTTTTTGCCGTCCAGATTAAATAACAGCTTCAGTTTTTTTTCTGCCTATATAAAGTTACATAATAACAGGTAATGTTTATAGAATGTACACTATGTGTCGGATACTGTTCTAACTACCTTTGATGTATTGTTTCATTTAATGACCTCATTTTTGGCATATTCATTTGAAAAATACTTACCAAGTCTTACTGTGTGCTAAGCGCTGAGCTATCTTAAATCTTTTCTGAAACTCGGTTGAATATAATTTAATAAATGATATTTTATTCTGGGTACTGAGCATACAAAGATGATTAAGACAGTCCCTGCCTTCAGGGAGCTTCCAATGTAGTAGAGGGACACAGACACATAAAAAAGGTATAACTAGAGCACTAAAGTTTTATAGAAACTATAATAGAAGTATGTGCTGGGTATAGCAAGGAATAAAGTAAGGAGTGGTATAAACTCTACCTGGGGAGAAAGTTAGAAAAGACTTGAAAGAGGAGATAATGCTTAAAAAGTATTGTCTGAGTAATTGTTGCATTTCTACATTTTTGTGGTCTTTTGCCAATCATTGTCCTTAGTGTCTCAGTTTTCTTATTTTAAAGTGAAGGGTGTTGATTAAGAATAGCAGTGTTTTCCAATAACTTCCTCTCCTTTCAAAAGAGCAGGTCCACTTTTATCTGTTTTATATACCAACGTTTTCAATTAGACTCTTAAAGGAAAGATTTTGTTACTTTAAAATAAAGGTGGAAAACCTCGATATTAGATGAATTTTAAAGATTTAACCATCCTAAAGTTAAATTCTCTGAATTTTGTAACCAGAAGTAGACATGAGGCATCTGCAGCCCAGAGAGCTGAATTATCCTTCTAGGACCTGCTCAGATGTTATCTCTGTGAAGCATTTCCAGGCAGAACTAATCCCTCCTTTAACTGTATTTCAGTAGGACTTTATACATGGTCCATTACAGTACACATCCATTGTATTATAATTATTTATCTTATGAATGTGTGAATAAGTACCAGAGGCGGACCTGATTAAAGGAATATTTTGTTGAAAATAACACCTCAAAATACTTGTTTACCAGTCTGCATTTATTAAAATAGCCTGTGGAATTTTACTTCTCTATATGTAATTTGTTTTAAGTTTTTGGAAATGTTAATCATACCTCCAGGACATCCATTCTGCTTTTTTATAGTGATCTGTAGCTTGGTAAGTGTTGATTTCCTTCTCTTCTGGAAGGATTAGGGACTTTTTTTCCTGTAAAGTAGGCCTTGAGGTCAACTTAAGTGGTCCTCTAAGAAGTTGTACAGGAAGGAGTGGGAAACAGAAGGGAAGCCTTTAGCAGTGAAGGTTTGAAATAGATAGTGTAGAGAATGGGTGAAGTATATTTGAGAAATACTAAGAGAGAAGTTATGAGTTCTTGAGCATGAAAATGATGTAAATAAAGCAGTGTTTTAAGATTAATGTGAAGATAGTAGCTTAGACCCACGAGATGTGGCAAGACTGTTTTAAGGGGTAATTATATTGGATTGGCCAAAAAGTTCTTTCAGTTTTTAAGTAAAAATAAGAGACATTTTTCATTTTCACCAAGAACTTTATTGAGCAATGTATTCACCGTTTTGTTCCACTACCTTCTGCCATTTTTCATGCAACTTCATAATTCCATCTTCCCAAAACTTTTTATCTTTTTGAGCGAAGAACTGTTCCAGTTGCGTTTTACAGTCTTCCAGGGAATTGAAATTTTTTCCATTAATAGAATTATGTAAAGACCGAAATAAATGGAAATCCGAATGTGCGGTGTCTGGTGAATCAGAACTTCCCAGCTAAGCTGTAACAGTTTTTGCCTGATCATCAAAGAAACGTGGTCTTGCGTTATCCTGATGGAAGATTATAAGTTTTCTGTTGACTAATTCTGGACGCTTTTTGTGGTGTGCTGCTTTCAGTTGGTCTAATTGGGAGCAGTACTTGTTGGAATTAATCATTTGGTTTTCCGGAAGGAGCTCATAATAGGGGACTACCTTCCAATCCCACCATATACACAACATCACCTTCTTTGGATGAAGACCGGCCTTTGGTGTGGTTGGTGGTGGTTCATTTCCCTTGCCCCATTCTGTTCCTTTCTACATTATTGTACAGCATCCACTTTTTATGACCTATCACAATTTGTTTTAAAAACGGAACGTTTTCGTTACGTTTAAGTAGTGAATTGCATGCGGAAATGTGGTCAAGGTTTTTTTTTTGCTTAACTTATGTGGAAACCAAACATCAAAGCGATTAACATAACCAAGCTGCTGCAAATGATTTTCGCGCTTGATTTGGATATTTTGAGTATGTTGACTGTCTCCCAGGTGGTATAACAATGATTGTTCTCAATGTCTCAATTTGATCGCTATCAACTTGAACTGGTCTACCCGACAGTGGAGCATCGTCCAGGGAGAAATCTCCAGCATGAAACTTCTCAAACCACTTTTGACACGTTTGATTAGTCACAGCACCTTCTCCATACACTGCACAAATCTTTTTTTGCGTTTCAGTTGCGTTTTTACCTTTCTTGAAATAATAAAGCATAATATGCCGAAAATGTTGCTTTTTTTCTTCCATCTTCAATATTAAAATGGCTACACAAAAATTCACCAATTTTGATGTTTTTTTAAAATGCACGCTGATGTGACAGCTGTAACAAAACACTCTAATGAAATTGTTTTGAATGAGGTTAAACACAACTAAGCACTACTAGAGCCATCTTACTGAAATGAATGTTTTGGCCAACCCAATAATTGTGTATTGAATGGTGTGTGCTGATGTATATGGTACTATTCTTTCTCTAATTGATGTGTTCCTCTCTTCACTTTTTTTTTCTTTCCTCTTATTAAGTTAATTTAACAAATGTTTGCTAGGCTAAAAACCTATGAATCTGGAGTTCAACTCTGTTTTGCTCACTCACAGCATGTCATAGTTCTCAAATAGTATTTGTAGAATGTCTAAATGCATGAGTGCCCATATGCCAGGCATTTTCATGGAACTCTTGGGGATATTCTGCTAGGAACTTTTTAGGATCCAGGATCAAATTTGTATCCTGGCCAGTTTTAAAAAATCATTACTTGATTTTTGAGAGAAAACAAGTATGAATAGGCAGGTTACAGAGAAAAAAATATAAATTATACAAATAATAATATGAATGGTGATATTGTAGTATATTTAATTCATATAGAAGCTTGTGGTAGTTGGCACGTAATAAGCATTCAAATGTTAGCTGTTATTGTTTTAATATGTTCACAATTAAATGATATTTGCAGCACTGTAATAGCAAAAAGTTGGCAACAACTTTATTGTCCATTGGTTGGCTAAAGATTATTATTATACCATTCTACAATGAAAATAATATGTAACTATAAGACTAGATAGAGGGGCTTCCCTGGTAGCGCAGTGGTTAAGAATCTGCCTGCCAGTGTAGGGGACACGGGTTCGAACCCTGGTCTGGGAAGATCCCACATGCCGTGGAGCAACTAAGCCCATGTGCCACAACTACTGAGCCTGTGCTCTAGAGCCCGTGAGGCACAACTACTGAGCCCACGTGCCACAACTACTGAAGCCCGCACACCTAGAGCCTGTGCTCCGCAGCAAGAGAAGCCACCTTAATGAGAGGCCTGCACACTGCAATGAAGCGTAGCCCCCGTTCGCTGCTACTAAAAAGAAAGCCTGCGCGCAGCAACAAAGACCCAATGCAGCCAAAAATAAATAAATAAGTAAATAAATAAATTTATTAAAAAAAATAAAGTGTTTAAAATAGATAGATGGTTTTATATATCGATATGGAGAGGTGTCCCATTTACTATTGAATGAAAGAAGCCAGTTGCAAACCACAATATATTGTATAATTCCATTTTTATAAAGAAAACCCAGAAAACAACACCTCCCATTATATGTTTACCTAAAATGTAATTTACTGTGTTTAGATATGTAGAGAAATGATTAGAAGTGATATTGAGTAAGCTTGTTTCTCTAGAGAAAAGGAGAGATTTGACTTGAGTTGTTTACTTTTTAGTAATTAAAAAAGATTGATCAATAAACAAAAGTATTATTTGGTCCTTGTAGGAAATTTAGGTAACAAGAAAAAATTTAAATTCCCTATAATCATTCCACCTGGCATTAACCACTGGTAACGTTTATTCCTTTTTGCTATGCAGTTGTAATTTATAATTTTGAAATGGTATAATACTGTCTTTAACAATGTTGTGAACATTTTCTTATTAAGTGTTTTTCAATATATTTTGTCCACTTAGAAGTCCATGGTGTAGATATACGATAATTTACTCATTAGCATTTTATAGGATGTTTAGATTATCAAATTTTTCTTTACCTTAGAAGCCTGTTTATTCTCAACTGGATCCTTTGGGTGTAGACCCAATCATAATGGGTTTGGTAGATATGTAGGGTAACCTCTGGTGATCTGGTCTGTTTCTAGGATATTCTTTACTTGGGAGAACTGGCAGATAAGAAGATGGTTTGTTCTGGGACTTTCACTCTGACATAGGTCTTATTTTCATACTGGTTCCTAGAATGAAGTCAGTCATTAAGCCTGTCCAAGTCATAGGAAACTAAGTATATTATGGTCCTTTTCTAGTGTGTGTGTGTGTGTGTGTGTGTGTATTATTATTTTTTTTTTTGTGGTGGAGATGGTGGGCTTAGTTACATGGACCAGAATTAAACTGTTTGCAGAAAAGTTGGAAGTAGATTGTAGTTTGGAAAGTTCACTTGGTCCTCTGAAGACAGAGAATTTATATTTCTATTACCACCAACAACAATGGTCTTTGTTCTCCTAATAATAACTGGTATTTGTTGAGTGCTTACTAGGTATTAAGTGCTATTCTATGGAGTTTACATAGATTATCTCATTTAATCTTTACAGTAATCCTATTAGATAGTGCTCTTATTACATGATAGCCTAAATGCTATTCTATGAAAATACATTACTGAGCAGGTACTGAGCACTAACTGGAGTATAAATGAATTGTGTTCTCTCATTTGGTTCCTTCTAAGCAAAATTCTTAACCACGGCAGGTAAGGTCTAAGTCCCTCCATTTTTTGATTCTTAACTTTCCAGCTTCACATTCTGTTATGCGGTTTTGTGCTACTTTTCTTGGCACATGCTGTACTCTGGTCAAACGTTACCTCCTCTGTGAACCCTTTACTTCTCTTCTTTCAATCTTCCCCTCCTATATGTGAGCTATTTACACTCTTGTGTGCCCCTGTAGCAAAGTTTTTCAAGCTATTTCATCTTTTTGTAAGTACTGGTTTGTCTTTCCCCTCTATTCTGAAATTTTTGTAGAGAGGGATTTTGTTTCTTTGAATCTTTGTATGCCTTCTTTTCTGTTATTAATAAATCAACTGTCTATACACCTAACACCCATCTTTCCACTTGTGCAATAGATCCCATCCCCTCTTTATTGATCCCAGCCACTAATTATTTCACCGGTTGTTCCCCTTCCATCCTGCATCATCAATTTCCCCTTTTTCCTGGATCATTCCCATGAACATACTAATATGCTATAATTGTTCCTATTTTCTGGGGAAAAGCATTTCTTTGCTCAGATCCCTTTGGACCTATGCCCTTCCAGCTACTCAAATTTCTCTATTTCCTTGATAGCAAAGAGTTGTCTGTATTCAAAATTTGCAGTTCATCAACTCCCATTATTTCTTGAACTCAGAGTGGGCTTTTGCCACTTTGCTTTACCAAAATAGCTATTTTCAAGATCACCAATAACTTTTACAATTGGTCAGTTCTCAAGTTCTTATCTTACTTGACCTTTCAGTATCTTATGACACAGTTGATCGTTCTTTCCTTCTGGAAATGCTTTTTTTTCAGTTCCAGGTCAACACTGTTCTTAGTTCTCTTTCTGCCTCATTTGCAAGGTTTCTCCTTATCTCCTTTCTCCTTATTTCTAAATTTTGGAGCGCCTGGGCTCAGTTCTTGGACTTCTCTTACCTGTCTGCTTTTGCTCCCTGTGTTGTGGCTTTAAATAGCACCTTGTATTGAATAACAATTTTACTTAGGTTCCCCACCCCTATGCTCTTTCTTACTGTTTTATTTTTCTTCATAGCACTTATTTACTATTTGATATACTATATATTTACTTGTTCATGAGAGCAAGGACTTTGTTTTGTTCATCCCTATATCTCTAGTGCCTAGAATGGTGCCTTTTTTATAGTCTTGCTTCCATCTCTGACCCCTTCATCCTTTTCTTCTCTGGCCTGATGGATATATAAGGATATGTTTTGCAGTCTTCCTTTTTTAAAATCATTTTATTTCTTGTTTTTATTTCAGATTAAAATTTTTTTTTAAGGAATAAAACCATATAGATACACTTGAAGCTCTTTGGATATTGCCCCCTCCTATTGCATTCCCTATCCTCTTTTTCCAGTCTTAACCATTATTTGAATTTTATATATATATACCATTCCTATGTATATTTTTATATTTTTTATTAAATTTGCATTTATCTATAAACAGTATACATTATTGCTTTCACATGTTTTAAGTCATATAAATAGAAATTATATCACATTAGATGTCTCATAACCTTTTTTTTTTGGTTTAACATTGCTTTTGAGGTTTGTTCATGCTGATAAGTGTAATACTAGTTATTTGTGTTACATGCTGTTTAATATCTTGTATGAATATATCATTATTTATTTGTTTTCCTACCACTGGTCATTTAGATTATTCCCAATTTTCTGTTGTATTTTGTTTTCTGATTATGCCACAATTTATTTTTTCTCGATTGTTGTATATTTAGGTTATTTCCAGTGCTTCAGTGAACATTTTTTTTTTTTTTTTTGCGTTACGTGGACCTCTCACTGTTGTGGCCTCTCCCGTTGCGGAGCACAGGCTCCGGACGCTCAGGCTCAGCGGCCATGGCTCACGGGCCCAGCCGCTCCGCGGCATGTGGGATCTTCCCGGACCGGGGCACGAACCCATGTCCCCTGCATCGTCAAGCGGACTCTCAACCACTGTGCCACCAGGGAAGCCCTAGTGTACATTTTTATACATGACCCCTTGAGTACACATTTTAGACTTTATTTATATACCTATAAGTGAAATGACTAATTTTTAACCTTACTATAGATGTTGCCAAAGTACTCTTCTAATTAGTTGTACTATTTACATTTGTTCCAGAGTTCCTGCTTCTATATATTATTACCAATTCCTGATACTGTTAGATTTTTAAAAAAATTATTGAGAACTTGATCTGTGGGAAATATTTTTCTCTTAAAAATTTTTTTATTTGCAATTTCCCTTATTACTAATAAAATCAAACATTATTTCATGTTTCCTGGCCGTTTGGATTCTCCTTTTATGAACCGCCCATTTTTCTCTTGGGTTGTTTTTTTCTCCCCTCTTTTAAATTGACTTGTAAGAATTCTTTACATATTTTAAATAATCCATTTTTGATTATGTGAGTTGCAAATATATTCTCTAAGTCTATATAGCTTATCATTACCCTTTGTTTATAAAGTCTTAAAATTTAATCAGATTTATTCATCTTTTTATTTATGGTTTGTGCTTTTTCATCTTATTTCCTTCTAGAAGTTTTATTGTTTTGCTTTTTACACTTGTGTAAGGATCTAATTTTATTATTGTTCTTTAAAACTATGGGCAGCCAGTTGTCCAAGTACACCTTTTGAAAAGTCTATATCCCAGAGGTCACCAAATTTTTTCTGTAAAGGGCTAGATAATAAATATTTTAGACTTTGTCAGTCAAGAGGCAAAATTAAGGATATTATGTAGGCACCTATATAACAAGAAAGAAAACAAATTTCTGCAAATTAAAAAAAAAAAATTTTTTTTCTTGGCCATGCTGTGCAGCTTGCGGGATCTTAGTTCCCTGACCAGGGATTGAACTCAGGCCACCACAGTGAAAGTGTTGAGCCCTAACCACTGGACCACCAGGGAATTCCCTCTGCAAATTTTTAATAAAATTTTTATTAAGTTCAAAATACAATAGTAGTACTTTATTTAGTAATACAGGTCTACTAGTGAGAAGAGGTGGAATTCTTTTTGGGAGGGATAGCATTTTGCTTTTGGGGGGGTTCAAAGTTAATGTTCCCTGTCTTTAAAGTTGATTGCAAATGTGTCATCTGTTAATACTGATTTGTAATGAGAGTTTACATATTTCATCTTTGAAAATGTGTTTTCACACAGACAGGTACTACCAAATACTGATATTAGTCTACGAGCATTTGATTTTATTTGAACATATTCATTGCTTGGAAGGCATTTATAGAATTCTATTAGTTTCTTCTCTGATATTTTTGCCGTTTAGTTTCTTCTCTGATATTTTTGCCATTACATTGTAGATTAATCATTTCTGATTGAAAATTAGGTGGAAGCTCCTCAATTGCACAGTTAAAAGGACTTTGAAATAAGGAAATTTCCTTTGTGATTGCACCACCGTCTGAAAAACACTGCTGGAACCGTAGTTTGCTTGGAAAACATATCTGTGGCAAATTTGTGTGGGAATGGAGATAGGGCTTCTTGTTTTAACTTTTAACAGCACAGGAAAAGTATAAAGCCGCTTGCCATTGCTTGTAATTCAGATAACATTAGTTGTTTTTGAAACATAAGTTTTGCGTATAGGCACTGTTTGGTAATTTTGGGTTGAAATCATTAAGAAACATGAAGTCCACAGCAAAAGCTAACTTCCAAAGCCATCTGGTATTTGACAGTGGCTGAAGGCTGTTCTTCAAAAAAGTTTAAGTTTTTACTCTGAGCTCAAAACATTGCAATAAAAGGTTCCTATTGCTAAGCCATCAAACTGCTTACTCTAGAGTAAAGGAAATTAAAAATATTCAGTTTCTGGGAATTTCCTGGCAGTCTAGTGGTTAGGACTTGTGCTTTTACTGCCACGGTTCTGGGTTTGATCCCTAGTTGGGAACTAAGATTCTGAAAGCTGTGCGGAGCAGCCAAAAAAAAAAAAAATTCAGCTATTTCTTTTTTTTTTTTTTAAATAAATTTATTTATTTATTTTTGGCTGCGTTGGGTCTTCTTTGCTGCGTGTGGGCTTTCTCTGGTTGTGGCGAGTGGGGGTCACTCTTTGTTGAGGTGCACAGGCTTCTCATTGCGGTGGCTTCTCTTGTCGCAGAGCACGGGCTCTCGGTGCGTGGGCTCAGTAGTTGCGGCACACCGGCTCTAGAACACAGGCTCAGTAGTTGTGGCACATGGGCTTAACTGCCCCATGGCATGTGGGATCTTCCTGGACCAGGGCTCAGAACCCGTGTCCCCTGCATTGGCAGGCAGATTCTTAACCACTGCGCCACCATGGTAGTCCCTCAGCTTCTATTTCTGACAAAAATTAACAGAACTAATGATTATAAAGTCTACAAGAGCAAATGACTACTAAAGATAGGAATTTATTTATTTATTTAAAAAATTTTTTTAAGATGGGAATTTATTAACAAAATCCACATTGAAAGTGTGACATTTGAATTCAACTTTCCCCTTTCCTTATTTGGACATGATAGATATATGCTGTTGTTTCAAAGAAAAAGTTACAGTACATGTGACACTTGAAATGCTGTTCAGTTATAAATGCATTGCTGCGGTTTTTAGGTTGTCGAGCAGCAGTGAAAATGCTGCATGTGCTCTCTCACAACTACTCCATTCTGCCATTGTGACTCAAAAGCAGCCATAGACAATAAGTAAATGAATGAGTGTGGCTGTGTTCCAATAAAACTTTGTTTATGGACACTGAAATTTGAATTTCAGATAATTTCATGTATCATGAAATATTAATCTTTTGTTGGATTTTTTTCCAACCACTTAAAAAAGTAAAAACCATTCTTAGTTTGAAAGCTGTAAGCCATAGTTTGGTAATTCCTGGTATATCTTTTTTCCTATATTGCCAACTCTGTCATATGTTAAGTTTTCATATATGAACGAATCTTTTTTCAGGGATCTTTATCATGTTTTATTTTGTAAATTTCTTTTTCATTATGTCATGGCCTAAAAATTCATATTTTATTTGCAGAGAGGGTTTGTCAACTAATTTTCGTGTCTGTGGACTAAAAAGTTTGATTTCTTGCTGTTTCCATTTATTTTACTTGATATAAATCTTTAATCTGGTTGATTTTGTTGCTAAAATTAGTAACTTATTAATTTTTCATTAATAGGTCTTTACTGAAAATGAAATTTAGATGTAACATCCCACTTCCTGTTCTAAAATACATCCCAATTTTTTTTGATAAACCAGTATCAATATTTATAGCTCAAAATATTGTTCATACTGAAACATCTTCTTTCTTGAGTAACTTTGTTGTCTCTAGTATTAAAAATTGCCTTATTTTTAAAGACAGCTTTATTTAGATATAATTCACATACCATACAATTCACCCATTTAAAGTGTGCAACTCCTTAGTTTTTAGTATATTTACAGAGTTGTGCATTCATTACCACAATTTTAGAACATTTTCATTACCTCAGAAAGAAACCCCACACCCCTTACTTGTCAGCCTTCCCCAGTGGTCCAACCTGTACAAGCCCTAGGCAAATGATAATCTATTTTCTGTCTCTCTAATCCCTGTCTCTCTAGATCTACTTTCTAGAAGTCTGTCTACTTTCTGTGCCTCTGTCTGTTCTGGACATTTCATATAAGTGGAATCATATAATATGTCATCTTTTGTGATTGACTACTTTCACTTAATGTTTTCAAGGGTCATCCATATTGTAGCATGTACCAGTACTTCATTTCTTTTATTGCTGACTAATCCATGGTATGGATATATTTTATTTATCCATTCAGTAGCTGATGGATACTTTTTGGCTATTATGAATAATGCTGCTATGAACATTTATGTGTAAGTTTTGCATGGATGTATGTTTTCATTTATTTCAAGTATATAATAAATAGGAACAGAATTGCTGAATCATATGGAAACCATTTAACCATTTGAGGATCTTTCAGACTTTTCCAAAGTGATTGTACCATTTTACTTTCCTTCCAGCAGCGTGTGAGAGTTCCAATTTCTCTACATCCTCACCAACATTTGCTACTATCTGTCTTTTTGATTATAGCCATCCTAGAGGGTATAAAGTGGTATCTCATTGTCATTTGCATTTCCCTGATGGCTGATGATGTTAAACATCTTGTCATGTGTTTACTAGTCATCTGTCATCTTCTTATCTTATACTATGTGTATCTTCTTTGGACAAGTATCTGTTTAAATCCTTTGTCCAACTTTACTTTTTTTAATTGAGTAGTAATAATTCTTTATATATTCTAGATATAGGTCTTCTTAGATAAATGATTTGCAAAAATTTTCTCTTGATGGTGTCCTTTGAAGCACAAAAGTTCTAAATTTTTATGATTATTTTTATTGTTGCTTGTGCATCATATCTAATATGCCTTATTACTATTATTTTTGTTTAGTGCTCTTTGTGATCTAACATGAATTCTACCCTAGTTCTCTGCCAGAGCTTTAAAACTCCTCTAACTATGGTCAAACACATCAATAAATCCATCAATTCAACTGTTTTCTTGTATCTTCATTCCTCAATCAGTTTAGAATATAAATTCTTCAGTCCCAGGAAATTTTTCTTGAATTTTTTCCCTAATTTTTCCCCTCTGTTTTCTTTTGAAGCTACTATATAATATAGGAACACTGTTTCAATGAGAGGGACTTTACTATGGTAACACTGTTAGCCTCTTTCTCTACCTCTTCTTCCCCTTCACAGGAGTGGCTTATTTGATTAGTGAGTGCAGTAGAATGACCTTGGGCATGCTCACTCTAACCTTTTCATCTCTCTTTTCATTCCAGCCTGCAGACAGCCAGTATTTTGGCATATTTTTAGCCAGTGCAGTAGACTGAGTGCACGACTAGCTCTGCCTTTTGGGGGAAATATTTCAGTTCTCATGGATAACTTCAATTCAGAGAGCGTTAGCAAGCCATTGCCAAACCGCTCTTGAGCTGTGTTCTCCAACCTAGCTTTATATCAAGGATAAAGCTGACATTTTGCTCTCAATTTTTCTGTTCCCTCCCTTTTTCTCGTCTGATTCTGAAATCAAGTGGGGAAGAGACGTGCTTTTTTAAAATTGTGGTAAACTGCACATAACAGAATTTACCATTTTAACCATTTTTAAGTGTACTGTTCAGTGGCATTAAGTATATTCACATTGCTGTGCAACCATCACTATCATCCATCTCTAGAACTTTTTCATCTTAAAATGAAACTCTGCACCCATGAAATAATAACTCCCCATTTCCTCCTCCTCCCAGTCCCTGGCAGCTGCCATTCTACTATCTATTTGTGAATTTGACTATTCTAGGTACCTCATGTAAGTTGAATTATACCATGTTTGTCCTTATGTATCTGCTTTATTTCATTTAGCATAATATCTTCAAAATTCATCCATGTTGTGGCATGTGTTAGAATTTCCATCTTTTTTAAGACTGAATAATATTCCCCTGTATGTATATATCACATTTTGTTTATTCATCTGTTGATAGACTTTTGAGGTGTTTCCTCTTTTTAGCTATTGTGAATAATGCTGCTGTGAACACTGGCTTACAAATACTCTTCTAGTCCCTGCTTTAAACTCATTTGGGTACATACCAGGAAGTGGACTTGTTCAATCATTTGAGTTCTCCTAATGTATTAGCGTTGCTGTGTAATAGTCCACCTCAAAATTTAAGTGGCGCAAAGCAACAATGATTTATTATTTTTTTACAATTCTATGGGATGACCAGGCAATTTTTTTTTCTTCTTACCTGGGCTCATTTTTGTGGCTATATTCATTTTGTGGGTTGGTTGGAGCTAGAGGGTCTAAGATGGCTTCAATCACATGTCTAAGGCCTTGGTGGGGACAGCTAGAAGGTAGGCCTTCTCTCTGCACATAATATATCCTCATTCATAGTTTAGCTTAAACTTCTTGACATGGCAGCTGAGTCCCCAGAGAGTGAAGGCAGAAGCTGCAGGGCATCTTGAGGCCTAGGCTCTAGGACTTCATGACAAATTATAGGGCAAAGTTTACAAAGCTAGCCCAGATTCAAGGGGTGGGGAGAAACAGACTCCAACTCTTGGGAAGATTGACCAGGTCACTGTGGGGGCCATTATTAAAATGATCAATTACACCTACTAACCTAACAACTGATCCATAGATGAGGAACTTTGAGAAATAGGGAAGGACTGCCATTAGGGAACAAAAAGGCCTTCTGGTGAGTCTTAAATGGGGTAGCTTGCTGTTATGTTTTAACAAGCAGAGAAGCATGTGGATTTTTTTGATCTTGGTTATTTGCAAGAACTATATTGTACCATGCAGTAAGTTTTTGTTTCTTTTTCTTCTTCTTTTTAAAAATTTTACCTTTGGCTGCTGTGCGCAGGCTTTCTCTAGTTGCGGCAAGCAGGGGCTACTCTTCCTTGTGGTGCGCGGGCTTCTCATTGCGGTGGCTTCTCTTATTGTGGAGCATGGGCTCTAGGTGCACGGGCTTCAGTACTTGTGGCTCGTGGCCTCTAGAGCGCAGGCTCAGTAGTTGTGGCGCACGGGCTTAGTTGCTCTGGGGCATGTGGGATCTTCCCGTACCAGGGATCGAACCCATGTCCCCTGCATTGGCAGGTGGATTCTTAACCACTGTACCACCAGGAAAGTCCCCATCTTTTCTTTTTTTAAACAAGTTGTATGGTTAGCTTTAAACTAATGCAGCTTGGGTGAGAAGGCTTTAGCTGACTCAGGCAGGCCATATCAGCTTTACTATGTGGACTGTTTTAACTTGAGATTTGCAACTGGCCTAGAATTATAGGCAAAACTGAACAGGGATTTAATTTTTAATGGTTTGGTGAGCATAACAATTACTGCTTTTATGGACTTCTTAAACCAGGTCTGCAGCTTTAAACTGCAAAGATGTCTAAAGTTTCAAATGTACTATACAGTAGTTAATGACTAAGGCTCTAGCCTTAAATTGTTGATTCCAGGTCTAGAAAGAGAGTACTAAATCTTTTTAGGTTAAAAGACGGTACTTTGTAATTATGTAACTTGTCACTACCCGTCCCCTGCCCCCCACTATATGGTCTCAAGTATTTTTGGATTTAAATACATGAGCTCTTAACTGCGGTAATTTTAGTGACTGAAAGTGGCTTCACAAAAGGTTGGTTCATTTAATTAAGGAACAAATAAAAATGAGTGGGTGGATACTTTATTATAAAGAAAATAATGCCACATTCTTGATTCTTGGGCTTGGTTTGAAAAATATACTTGTCTTTTTTTTTTTTTTTATCCATGCCATTGCAGTCTGTGGGATCTTAGTTCCCCAGCTTGGGCCCGGCAGTGAAAGCACCGAGTCTTAACCACTGAACTGCCAGGGAATTCCCTACTTCAGTCTTTATAGTCAGTACAGGAGCAGTGTGAGGATGAAACCAAATAAAGGTAGACAAGTTGAATAAGCTAGAGGGAGAGAGGTTTTCTTAGACATCTTAGAAGAGCCCTACCCCTCCAAAAATTTACACACACACACACACACACAAATAATTGAGACTACATGGTTTGGGGGGAGGTAATGACGAGTTATATAATTACAAAGTTAGCCCCCCAAGTACCCTTTTTTGACCTATAATGATTTAGCATAGTCTAGGTCTAAAAATAGCAATTTAAGATAGAACCTGAGTTGCTAATGGTTTTCTCTCTGTATATGGAAATGAGGTCTTGAAGGCTATATAGTATACTGTGGTATGACTATGAGATAATGTATTTGCATATTTTTCTATATATGGACATTTGGATGATTTCCAATTTTTCTCTACCACTAATGTTGCTGCAGTGAACATTGTTGACATATCTTTGTGCATGTGTGTGAACATTTCTATAAGATATATAGAAATGAAATCACTGGGTTGAAATGTATGCAGAGTTTACATTTTTAAGAAAATAGGTATGGCCATATTCTCCTACAAAAATACTGTACCCACTGAGATTCATAAGCAAGTGTGTGAGAATACCCTGTCCCCTTGTCAGTATTGGATAGCAATACAAATTTAGCTAATTTGCTGGATGAAAAATGTTTTGTTGTTTTCAGTTGATTATCTTTGATTTCTGCTAAGGTTCAGCATCACTTCATTTATTAGACATCTTGTATTTCTTCTTGAAATGTTTGTATATATTTTTAAACCTATTTTTATTAGTTTTTGGTTTTTGCTCTTATTGATTTGAAGGGACTCGTGTATATTGTTATTCTTTTCTCTCAATATGTACTTTTCTCTTTGATTTAGTTTATGATGTTTTGTTTTAGAAAAGTTTTAAATTAGAATATAGTGAAATCTTTCCTCTCCCCCACCGCCCTTTATAGCTTCTGGATTTTGTATCTTGTTTAGCATAAATTTTCTTCATGCCAATATTATAGCAATATTTTCTCATAAATACTTTTAAGACATTTTTTTTCTTTTAGCTCTGTAAGCTATGTGAATTTATATGTGTTAGGTGTAAGATAGAGATGGCTATTTTATCTCTGTAAATGAATTATCTATTGTTTCAACATAATTTATTGAATTATAATAAAGTATTGCAACAATATTATAAACATTGCTCTGTTTCTAGAACCTGTTTTCTTAAATTGATCTGTAGGTGTTCCTGTTCCAGTATACTCTTTAATTTTAATTGCTTTAAAATATTTATTTTTATAATTGGTAAGGCAGTTCCCCCTCATGTTTTCCCTTTTCAAAATGTTCTTGGCATTTTTGGTTTTTTTTTTGTCCATATGAATTTTAGAATCAGTATGCCAAGTTACACACACACACACACACACACACACACACACACACACACTTACTGGGATTTTAAAATTGGAATTGCCTTGAATTTATAGATTAATTTGGGGGAAGAATTTATATCTTTGTAATATTGAAGTTCCCATTGCAATGACATGGTATGAGTAGTTACGTCTGTTATTTTCTCCTGTAAAATTTTCTAGTTTTCCTCATGTTGGATGAGCAACAGAATGGCTTCTGGTGCCGTGCTACTTGGGTTCAATCCCTGCTAAGCTTGGGCAAATAAAAATCCTTTATTTTGTGTGTGTGTGTGTGTGTGTGTGTGTGTGTGTGTGCGCGCTTTAGTTTCCTCAACCATAAAGTGGGAATAATAACTCATTAGGGTTATTATGAAGATTAAATGGGTTAAGACATATAAGTTAATACACTTAAAATATGAGGTGTTATTATTAGATATATATTTATAGTTTCTTTTGCTTTTGTGAATAGGATCTTTTATTTAAATCTCATTTTAATTGGTTACTTTTGGTATATAGGAAATTCATGATTTTCGTTCATGGTTCTTGATTTGGATGCTTTGCTGAACTCTTCATACTATACTAATATATATATATATTTTAAATTCTCTTGCATTCTCTTGGTAATCGTATATTTTTGCAATGAATTGTTTTAGCTTTCAGTATCTTTGCTGTATAAATCTATTTTATTTATTTATATTGTGGATCTATTTTCATTTGCTAGGACTTCTAATACAGTGCTGAATAGAAGTGATGATGAAGAGCATTTTGTCCATAATTATCTTTAAATGGATTTGATGATTTTGTAGAAGTTAACTCTCTGTAAAGCTAAGGGGTGTGTGTGTGTGTGTGTGTGTGTGTGTGTGTGTGTGTGTGTGTGTGTTCTTAATTTGTTATGGAGTGGGTTTTGGATTTTCATTAAATTATTTTTATTATACAAATAAGTGATTGTATTTTTATTACAAAAGATTGAAAAATATGTAGAAATTATAGAGTAAAGCATGAAAGTTCTTGTATCTTGCTCTACTTTTATTCCTCTCTCCAGATGTATATATTATTGTTACATTTGGTTTGTATCCTTTTAGTTCTTTTGCTGTACCTTTATGTACATTTAGTGTGTATATGTGTACACATAATTTTATTTATTTTATAAAACTACTTAATATTTTGTTTCATTTAGCAGATATTAAGTATCTATCATGTATCAGGTCCCCTTTAGGCATTAACATTCTTTTGTTCATTCAACAAATATTTCTTAAATGTTTCCTAAGTGCCAGGCAATGTCTTAGGTGCTGGGAATATAGCTATGAAGAAAAAGAAAAGTCCTGCCCTCAGAGCTAACTTTCTAAAGGTGCAGACAGAAAAGTTTTTAAAAACCCCAAAAAACTAAAAAACAAAAACAAGTGATGATAAATAGTGTGAAAAAAGTTAAAACAGGATAAAAGAGGATAGGGATGGACTGGGGTGCAATATTAGATAGTGTGTCAGAGAAAGCGTGTTTGAAAAGGGGACATTTTAGCAAAGACTTGAAAGAGATGGAGCAGATGTTCAAGAAAGAACAATAACGTTTTGGTCAGAGCAAGGGAATGAGGGAAGAGTAGGAAAGAAGTTTGGAGAAGTGGTGGGGCGCCAGATTATGTGGAGCTTTCTAGGCCCTGGTAAGGATTTTGGATTTTATTCCAAGTATGATGGGAAGCCATTGATGGATTTTGAAAAGAGAAATGGCCTTGTATTAGTTTGTTAGGGCTGCCATAACAGAATACCAAAGTGACTTAAACTACAGAAATTTATTTTCTTACAATTCTGGAGGTTAGACGTCCAAGATAAAGCTGTCAGTAGGTTTGGTTTCTTCTGAGGCCTCTCCCTTTGGCTTGCAGTTGACGGTCTTCTTGCTGTCGCCCCATCTGCTCTTTGATCTGTGTGTGGGCATGTCCAGTATCTGTGTGTCCAGATTTCCTCCTCTTAATCAGGACACCAGTCAGATTAGACTAGGGCCCACCCTAATGGCCTCATTTTAACTTAATCACATCTTTAAAGACCTTATTTCTAAATACAGTCACATTCTGAGGTTAAGACTTTTTACATAAGACTTTTGGAGGAACACAAGTTAGCCCATAATACACCTGATCTGCTTTCTTCAGGCTGCTAAGGATAGACTTGAGGTATGTGTGTGGGGTGGGAGTGGGTAGTGTAGGCTTTTTTTCAGACTTTCTTGGGAAGAACTAATACCTTATCATGTTCTCTTTTCTATTTTCTCCATTAATCTGATTAAATTCACATGTTTTCTAATAATTTCTAAAAACTTCTGATCTGTGTAATGGCATCCTTTTCTTTCTTTTATTGAAGTATAGTTGATTTACATTAATGTGTAAGTTTCAGGTATACAGCAAAGTGATTCAGTTATACATATATAAATATAATATATTTTCAGATTCTTTTTCATTACTATAAGATATTGAATATAGTTCCCTTTGCTATACATAAATCCTTGTTGTTTATCTATTTTATATATAGTGGTGTGTATCTTTTAATCCCATACTACTAATTTATTTCTCCCCACCCTCCCTTTCCTCTTTGGTAACCATAAGTTTGTTTTTTACGTCTGTGAGTCTGTTTCTGTTTTGTAAATAAATTCATTTGTATTAGATTCCACATATAAGTGATATAATATTGGTCTTTCTCTCCCTGGCTTACTTCACTCAGTATGGTAATCTCTAGGTCCATCCATGTTGCTGCAGATGGCAGTATTTCATTCTTTTTTTATGGCTAAGTAATATTTCACTGTGTGTGTATGTGTGCATGTGTGTGTAACATCTTCTTTATCCATTCATCTGTTGCTGGACACTTAGGTTGCTTCCATGTCTTGGCTATTATAAATAGCACTGCTGTGAACATTGGTGTGCATGTATCTTTTCAAATGAGAGTTTTCATTTTTTCTAGATATATGCCCAGGAGTAGGATTGCTGGATCATATGGTAACTCTGTTTTTAGTTTTTTTAAGGAACCTTCATACTATTTTCCATAGTGGCTACACCAATTTACATTCCCACCAACAGTGTAGGAGGGTTCCTTTTTCTCCACACCCTCTCTAGCATTTATTATTTGTAGACTTTTTGATGATGGCCATTCTGACTGGTGTGAGATGGTACCTCATTGTAGTTTTGATTTGCTAATAATTAGTGATATTGAGCATCTTTTCATGTATCTGTTGGCCACCTGTACGTTTTCTTTGGAGAAATGTCTGTTTAGGTCTTCTGACCATTTTTTGATTGAGTTGTTTGTTTTTTTGATATTGAGTTATATGAGCTGTTTGTACATTTCGGAGATTAACCCCTTGTTGGTTGTATCATTTGCAGCTATTTTCTTCCATTCTGTAGGTTGTCTGTTCGTCTTGTTTATGGTTTCCTATGCTAACATTTTCAAAGTCTGTTGTGATTTTGTTCTCAAACAAAGCCAAAACAAAAAATAACCATAACTTTTTTTTTTTTTTTTGGCGGTACTTGGGCCTCTCACTTCTGTGGCCTCTCCTGTTGCGGAGCATAGGCTCCGGACGCGCAGGCTCAGCGGCCATGGCTCACGGGCCTAGCCGCTCCGCGGCATGTGGGATCTTCCTGGACGGGGGCACGAACCTGTGTCCCCTGCATCAGCAGCCGGACTCTCAACCACTGCACCACCAGGGAAGCCCGCTGTTTTTTAAATGTGAATTTTGATTTGGGAAGGCGATAAATCCATGTGTTTTGTCTTCCATCTTGACTCATAGGCTCCTTTTCTTGTTGCATGTTATTTTTTATAGTTTCTGCTAGAAAACTTTTTTTTTTTCCCATCTTCAATGCTCAGGTTAAGTGTACCTTATCTCAGAAACCTTCCCTGACTGCTTCCTTCTTTCTAACAACCTGTGTTTACCTCTGTCATTCTGTATTGTACTGGCTTTATTGTATTGTACTAGACAGTGAGTGCCTGAGGATGAATAATGTGATTTTATTCTCTTTACCCTTAATGTATCTTATACACTTCAGGCTGCTAAGTAAATGTTTATTGACTAACACACTGAAGAATGAGTATAAATGCGAGAAGTTTGTCATAGGTACTCAGTCATCAAACTGGCACAACAGTTTTACTAATTAGGATAGTCATGCTTACAGCGGTGCTACTAGTCTGTGGGATTTACTTTTCTTAGAGATGTAGCCATTTTCTTAGTTCATAAAAGCATCTTTGGAGACTGGTATAAAATATCAAACACATTGTACCAAAAGGAATCAACAGAGTTTAAATATAATGAGATTTTGATTCAATATTTAAGCTGATATGACTGCTCTGTATATTGAGTGATATGTTTCTTTTAGGGTAGGTCTTCTGGTATGGTAGAATGTTTATTAAATACTTATAAGCTAAAAAAAAATAGTAAGGGAGGCTGGGTGGTGGGTTTGTTGTCTATGTTTAACTTCTAAATTTAGTTTTTGAATAGGTAAATATATTTTCATAGTTCAAAATTAAAAATACAAACAGGGTAGATTCCCTGTATTTAGAAAATACAAACAGGGAAGCATCTCTCTTATCCTTTCCCTGTAGATACTTGGAAACTGATAAGCTTTTGAGGTTCTCCTCACAATCAACCAGTTTTCATTAGTTTAAAAATAGTGTTGTGTGTGTGTGTACTTGGATTTTTAAAATAATTCTGCTAAGCTGATCACTTGCGTTGGTGTACTATAATGAATGGCTGACTCAAATGTTTTGTGATTTTTTTTTTCTTTTTTTTTTTTTTAGATACATCAAATTACGAAATGGCTTGCAGGCACTTTTGATTTCAGACCTAAGTAATGTGGAAGGTAAAATGGGTGATGCAACAGATGATGAAGAGGAAGAAGAAGAGGAGGAAGAAGGAGAAGAAGATGATGACAACGACGACGATGATGATGAAGATTCTGGAGCGGAAATAGAAGATGATGATGAAGAGGGTTTTGATGATGAAGATGAGTTTGATGATGATGATGAACATGATGATGATGATGATCTTGATACTGAGGATAATGAATTGGAAGAATTAGAAGAGAGGGCAGAAGCTAGAAAGAAAACCACCGAAAAACAGGTGTGAATCATGTCTGTTATATCTTTTTCTAATTTGGGAATTCTTTGGGATAAGTTCCAAACTTATGTTTATCTCTTAATGGCCAAAAGGAAATATATATCTTTTGATCTTAGTAAAGGTATATTTATTCTGTATAAAGATTACATTTAAAAAAATGTTTTGCTCTAATTTTAAAAGTGACAAATGCTTATTATAGAAGCTAATGGAAAATAAAGAAAAACAAAAATATAAAAGTTGCCCATAACCATAACTCTCAGAGGTAATCACTGGTAGTATTTGACTGCGTTATCTGTTTTAAAAACAAATGTCTGGAGGTGAGGATCTGCATAATTCTTAGCCTGGGATAGAGGAATAAGAGAGAGTATCATCCTTGAAGAGACTGGAAAAAGCATAATAAAAGAACAAGGCTAGTGTAGAGTCCTCACCTGGGCCTAGGGTTCTAAGAGTCCTCATATGGGTAATTTCTGTCTTGGTAATTGAATGTGATTTATCTGTTTTTATGAGGAAGCACCAGAGGTCTGAATAAGTAATACGTAAATTGGAAGAAATGAAATAGAAATGGGGAGTTGAGCTTAGTCAGTGAAACATATAATGACAATAGGTGAATAGATAAGTAGAGCTTGATAGAGATAATTTTCCTCTCTGGATATTTTTTTAAGAATGTTTCCATTTTGCAGTAGGAAATATCTATATTGGAGGATAATATTCTGGAGCTATTATAGTGGAATTGATCAGCAAATGTTTGTTAAAGCTAGTATCTTGAATATTGATAATGCATTCAACATGGTACAGTCCTCAAAGAATGAATTAAAGTTCAGATTATTAACACTAAAATCTAAAGGTCATATGTATAATACTATAAAGTCAGCTCTCAAAGTGTGAAGATGTGAGATTTAAGTAGCAGATATGGCCTAAATAAATTCTTTGATAGATACTCTTCCTGGAAAAAAAAATTTTTTTTTAAAGAAGATTGTGGCAATTCTTTCACTGAGGTGTTGGAGGGATTGAGTTATGTTTAAAGAAGCTATTTGCCCTTGATATTCAGATTGTGAGTGATGCCTGTTTTGGGAGAGCAAGATAGGTCAAGTGGTTTTAGCTTGGAAAGCTTTAGGGATGAAAACCAAAATACTGGGGGAAAAAAAATACATATATGCTACTTGATAGTTTATACTAAAGTCTTTGTAAGTAAATTGGGAATTAATAAATTCACTTTTAATTTAAAATAGATCTAGTAATTCCAAATAGAGGAATAATAGAAGGGAAGAAATGATAAAAGTCAGAAATGGAAAGAACATTGACAGTCAGGAAACCTGAATTCTAATTCTGAGTCTGTCACTATCTTTCTGAATGATCTTAGGCCTTTTCATTTTCTCATTTTTTTCTCATTTCTAAAACAAGAGAATTAGGTTACATAAATTTTAAAGTCCATTTTAGCTCCAAAACTTACTGTGTTATAACTTCATAACTGAATATTCCTTGTCTGTAAGTTTCTTTCTATATGTCTATTTGTAGCTTTTCCTGTGTTTTGGACTTCTGTATACCTTCTATCAACTGATGAGCAAAACTCTAGGATTAAATTAAGAATTGTTTTGACAGCCAATTTTATTGTCAAGATATAATAAAATATCTTAGATTTATACAGAAATTGTGAACGTCTTTGACAAATGAATATGTGCATCCAGTATTTTGGGTACCCCTTTTTATCTTGCTTAAGTGCATCAAACTCCAAATGTCACCTCGTCTAGAAGCAGTAAGGTCACATTCTAGAGATCATTTAAAAAATGGCTTAGATGCTGCCTTTCTTTTCTGAGAACTTGGTATGATATATTCCCTCATAAGATATTGATAGCTAATTCTCTGGATATTAGAAAGGAATGGAGGAACCTAATGCAATTTGAAGAAGAGATCGGATTGTTTAGATTCAGATGCAGTGGGTACACGAGTGAAAGGCTTTCCTTTGATCCCATGATCTGGGAAAATGATTTATATTCATTGAATGAATAAATGCCTACAAAAGGGAAATAACGTAGATAGTCTAGGTAAGAGGTGGCTTAAGAGTAGTATAGGGTTTGCAGCGGCTTTATGATTTTTTGTTTGAAAAATGTGAAATGTGTTCAAGATAAATATGTGAATTTATAAGGGTAGTGGGAAGAAAAAATTTTGAGGTTTTTGGAGAACTTTTACCTAATTAGCAAGTTAACTACTCTTTTGAGTTATCATTTTTATCCCCTCTATTTTCTTCCTCTCAAAAGGAAATTGTTCTTAATCTGAAAGCTTTGATAAATTAACAAGGTTGGAATTTAAGTATGATATATGCTGAATTATGATTTGTTTAGGCCTTTCTTAAGTCAATTCTCAAGTATGAATTTTTCAAGTATGAATTTCTTGGGTAGATAATTCTCAAGTATGAATTTCTTTTCTAGCAATTGCAGAGCCTGTTTTTGCTGTTGTCAAAGCTGACTGATAGACTGTGGTTTAAGTCAACTTATACAAAAATGTCTTCAACCCTGCTGGTCGAGACAAGAAAACTTTATGGGGTAGTTGGAGCTGAAAGCAGGTTAGGCATCTATTAAACATCACAGAACAGGTTAGACTGTGCCTTAAAGAAGTGGATATTCCCTCATGTTGTAACTGAGTTTATGTGCCTAAGGCTTAAGTATGGGATTTATGGTATCAATTGAGACTATTTGGTTCTTCCAAAAACGTACTTTTTTTTCTCCTCTGACACATGGTTAGACTTTATACCAGGTGTATGCTATTTTTTAAAAGCCCTCTAAGAGGATAACCATTTATCAAAACAGTCTTGTGTCATCGAATCTGTTAGCCCTTTAAAATTGACATTTGTAAAATTTGGGAAAGTTAATAATTCAACTTACTATCCTCAAGGATTCAAATTGACTATTTTCTCTCCCCTTTTGTATCTTTTAACTTATAATGATGTAACGGTATGCCCTGATCATTTTAAATGCAGAATTTGGTATGCCTCCTGACCATCTATTTTGTTGGAAACTGATTTTCCCAAGGTATTGCGAGAATATCAACCAATAAGTATTTTATATATCTTCAATAAGAAGTGAAGAACTAAAAAGCCTCTTTAAAGTTTAGTTCTGTAGTTTTTTAATAGTTAAAGATTTTCTTTCTTAACCATTTATTTATTTTCTTTGTTAGATGTTTTCCTGACTTGTTATTTTATGCCCTGTTTTAATAAAAACAAGATTTTCTGAGTAACATATTGAGAAGTTTCCATCTAGTAACTGAGTTACTGAACACAGAGAGCCTTTAATTGCTTAGAGATATTTAGACAGAATCTACTCAGGTATATTACTTCTGCAGATTTCTGAAATCTGATAAATCAGGAAACAAACTTGGTCCAGAACTTTGAAATGCTGGCACAATATAATACTTGGGTGGGCTGGCCAGTCCCCCTTCGCTTTTTTCTGTCTGTTTCTGCTTTTTTCCTTAGGTCTGCACCTCTTCAGCATTTGGCAGGATGGCAAGAGGAGGAGCAGCAGGGTGAAACTGACACAGTTCTGGTGAGTTTCACTTTGCTGCTCCTCCTGATTCTCAGGGAAAGAATTTTGTTACTTTCTATTGGAAAAAGTCCATCTCCAAGTGAATCTTTAAAATGAGATGATAATATTCCTTTAGGATTGACTCACTGTTTATTTGTATGTGTTCTACTTACTCCAGTCTGCAGCGGCTCTTTGTGTTGGCGTTGGGAGTTTTGCTGATCCAGATGACCTGCCAGGGCTGGCACACTTTTTGGAGCACAGTAAGATCTTTGTAAAATATCATTCCCGGGTGTGTTTTTCCCTCTAAATTTGAATGAAATGATTTCAAAGATAAGTAACTGGTTTGGTAGAATTATAATTTGTTTAATAAGAGAAAAACTAAGAAAAAATGTTAGTGGATATCATAGGGGAAGACTTAATTTTAATCTCCTTGAGTGCACTTATTTTGAAGATTAGAGTGAAACCACTTAGAAAACTATTTTAAAATGTAGGTTTTATTATTCAGGTACAGGAAGCCCAACAAATCAGGAGAAAATTGCTAACCTCTAGGAATTTAGTCTGTAGCCTTGGGAGGGGCAGTCTCTTCCAGGGCTGGCAAGGCCTCAAGATGTCAAAGCATCAGAAATACAGAAAATAAAAAGGCATGATTAATATCAAAATAAAACAGAAAATCTTCAGTTTAATTATGAATGTACCCAAGTAAAACCTTTGTGAATGCTATACAGTTATGATACTTAAATTACTCATTTTTTTGTGTTTTGGTTTTCTAAGCTATTCAATACTTGAGGGTAAACTTCTAATGAGATTTTACAGTAGAAATTAATCTGCTTATATGTCTGTGTTTACATTTTAACCTTTTCACAAATAAATTATGTATTTCTTTCATTAAAAATAAAATGTTTAGGCTTTGAGAATAAAAGTAATATATGAACGTTATAGAAAATTACAAAAACAGAAGTGTAATGAAGAAAGTATTATCCAGACGTAACCATTGTTCATGACATATTTTCTTCTTTTTCTTTTTTTCTGCATATGAGAAATTTCATCCTTGTTAATAAAAACATTGTCTGTATCTTTGTGTTCTGTGACTTTGTGTTCTTTCCACTTAGTGGTATTCATGGGTAGTTTGAAATATCCAGATGAGAATGGGTTTGACGCCTTCCTGAAGAAACATGGGGGTAGTGATAATGCTTCAACGGATTGTGAACGTACAGTCTTTCAGTTTGATGTCCAGAGGAAGTACTTCAAAGAAGCCCTGGATAGGTAATTAACTCAAAATGTATTTTTATTTTGATTATCTAATGCCACCTTACAATTGGAAATATTGGGCATTATTCTATGGTATTTCTTTTCGAGCAGTGTTCTAATTCTGTAGAATTGTCACAATACTTTATTTGGAGAAAAGAGCAAATTATAAATACGCCTTGGCTCTTGTTTTGTAATCCTTAGTCTTTGTTTTAAAGATTAAACTGAAGCCCTTTAAACACCTTTTGAGTTTTGTACATAACATAGTCTCTATTGACTCATTATTGCAATTGTTATTTTCTAATTTAGTAGAAAATATGGAAAAACAGAGAAGCAAAAAGAGATAAGATTGCTCCCAATTTCATAATCTAGAGTTAACCGTGATTGATATTTTGGAATATAGCTATCTATACTCGTATATGGGATCAGCTTGTTCATATCTTTTCATATTTTTAAACAAGGTATATCACTTTTACATATAATTTTATAATTTATAAAGCATGATTTTAAGTGATTGTTTATGATTCATATTATATAGAAGTACCATAATCTGTTCAGCCAGTCACATATTATTGGACAGTTGAATTGTTTCCAGTTTTCTAGTATTGTAATGCTATGATGAATATCCTAATCTTTGTGTACATCCTTAATTATTTCTTTTAGTTAAGTTCTAAGGAGTGAAATTTCTGTCTATTTTCATGAATATTTTTAAAGCTTTTTTTAAAAGAACTTCTGATACTCACTGCAAAATTGTCTTCTAGAAAGTTTATGTCAGGGCATTAGTAGAGCTTTGCTATCACAAGGTTGTAAACCAAAGCCTACGCTGGAAAAAAAGGAATCACTTTATACCAAAATCTAGATAAATATAAGATTGAAATATAAAAAAAAGAAATCTCAAGTTTGACCAGTATAATGTAAGCCCTGAGGGCAGAAATTTTGGACTATTTTTTGTTGATATATCTCCAGCATCAAGAATTTGGCAGATACTTGATATTTCTTGAATGAATTAACACAGTTTTTCTTTAATAGAAAAAAATGCCATAAAATCAAAACAGAAATGGCAAAAAAAAAATCTCAAAACATGACAAAGGTCCAGTTTTCTTAAAGAAATTGTCTCATCCCTTAAGAGATTAATTTGACCCTGAGAAAACTTTTAGGTAAATTCCTGTAAGTTGAAAGCATATACCATTATTTTCAATGAAATAAATATTTTATGTGTTCTTCTTTTCTTTTCCTTTTTTTTTTTTTTTTTTGCGGTACGCGGGCCTCTCACTGTTGTGGCCTCTCCCGTTGCGGAGCACAGGCTCCGGACGCGCAGGCTCAGCGGCCATGGCTCACGGGCCCAGACGCTCCGTGGCATGTGGGATCTTCCCGGACCGGGGCACGAACCCTTGTCCCCTGCATCGGCAGGCGGACTCTCAACCACTGTGCCACCAGGGAAGCCCCTTTATGTGTTCTTGAACCCCCAAGTTAACAACTTTTTTTCCTAAAACAATGCCAAAATTCCATTAAAATTGATACAATTACTTTGATGACAATATTTATAATAGGATACAACTTAGCGGTTTTTCTTCATTAATCTAAAATATGGCTGTCTACTTGCATTCAGTGAACTAGTTTATAGCTCTTTTTTTTTTTTTTTTTTTTTCGCTACGCAGGCCTCTCACTGTTGTGGCCTCTCCCATCGCGGAGCACAGGCTCCGGACGCGCAGTCTCAGCGGCCATGGCTCACGGGCCCAGCCGCTCCGCGGCACGTGGGACCCTCCCGGACCGGGGCACGAACCCGCGTCCCCTGCATTGGCAGGCGGACTCTCAACCACTGCGCCACCAGGGAAGCCCTATAGCTCTTTTTTAATCATATACTTAAGGACATGTTTATAGCACATATATTTGATCTCAGTGTTTCTCTAATTAAACATTTAATTCCCAAATAACAAACGAAAGAATAGAGACAAAAGAAATTAACAAAGGCAATGCAAATGATGCCCAAATTTATCTTTTCTATAAACTTAGAAAGTTAGGAATACTCTGGAACTTTCCTGGCCGTCCAGTGGTTAAGACTCCATGCTTCCACTTCAGGGGGTGCAGGTTCAATCCCTGGTTGGGGAACTAAGATCCCACATGCCGCACGGCCAAAAAGAAAAAAAAAAGCCATGAGAAAATTAGGAATACTTTTAGGATGACTGCATGTTTGCTCTTGTTTCAAAGTTTTCAGCTTGCAAGTTTCACAACATCGAAACAGGTCTTTATGTGTGAAGAAAACTTAAGCAGTAGACAAGTTGAATTCTCATGACTTTGTATTTGGTTATATCCAGATATAAAGAAGGAAAAAATCCACTTCATTGGAAAAAAGAATAGGCAAGGGATATGTTGAATAAATCCTGACCACCTCAGAGATGATGAAACTTGGTATAAAGTCTAGTTAAAGAACTTGTTTCATTTCTTCTTAAGAAATTCTATGTATTTGAAATCTAAGAACTACTTCAGGAAATCAAAAGATATTTACACATTTATTATAGATTATTTCTACTTAAAAGAAAAAGAACCTATCAGAATTAATAAGAAGAATGCTACTGCTTAATAGGAGAAATAAATAAGAATATCAAACCATGAATTCATGCCATAAATGGTAGATAGTGGTAGAGCATTAAGCATTGCCTATACTATAATAAATATGAAAATATTACACTTCTACAGTTAGTAAGGAATAAAAAGTCTTTGGATCATTTTCAAAGGACTCTTATATAGCGTGGATTAAGTGCCAGTATTTTTTAATAAGTCACTAAAATCCAATTCCTTCACAGGTCACATTGTTTATCAGTATCTTGAGTCATTTAAATAAAAAGTTGAGGAGATGACTGAATTTTTAGTAAGTAAATGAGAATGGAAGCTGCTTTTGCCTCGGTGGCATTTGCTAATTTCAGTAAATTTGAACTTTGGTTTATCAGTATTTCAGGGCAAGAGCAAGAATTATCAAAGCCCAGGATGTTCATATGGTGGGATGTCTAACAGGATGCCCTTCTCATGATAAACTGGGACTCCAGAAGGCATCACCCTCAGGTTGAAGAAATGGATTAGCCATCCTGAGGAATTACAGCCTGCTTTCAAAATGCCTGAGTTGTCTAGCAAACCTTAAGCCTTGATTGTGATTTAACATGGTCCAGAGCTGGTAGTGTTCTCTGATGCCCAAGAGAAGCAAACACAAATCCTCTCAAAAGGAAAATACCTTTATTTTATGCTTTACATTACTCCTATAAACAATTTTTCAAGTAGAGTGACCAGCATTCAGTCACACATAAGCAGGCTCACAACAAAACAAGACAACATGAATGAGAACAGAAAACAGAAAAAGACTTTTAATGCCTTAGAAATCTTAGAGATTGGAATGTACGATTACAAAAACGATTCAGTTTTAAAGAAATAAGGGACAAGTTTGAATACAGTTGCAAGGCATAGGAAACTATAAAATGTGACCTATGGGGTTTGAAATATAAAAAAAAGAAAGAGCATTTTGAACTGAGACATGATAATTGAAATTGAAACCCAATGGACAAGTTTAAGAAAAGAGTAGCTATAGATGAAGATAGAATTTGTGAATTGGAAGATAGACCAAAAGAAATCCCTAATACAGTATGAAGAGAAAAAAGATGAAAGGTACAGAAAAAAAGGAAAAGGTGCATAGTGGATAGAGTGAAAATGTCAAATATGTATTTACCTGGGGTCCTAGAAGGAGAGGAGAGAAAGATAGAGTAGACAAAATACTTGAAGGTTTGGTCACTGGAAAATTTCCAGAACATCAAATCAGACGTTAAAGAAGTTTAACTAATTCCAAAAGTGTATATTAAAAGACATCCACATATAGAAAGATACAGTGACTACAGAAAACCAAATATAGAAAATCTTTGCAAGATGGAAGGGCAGAACTCCTTCAAAGTCATATTAGTTAGTCTGATGGATGACTTTTCAACAGCACTAGTGGAAGCTAAAAGATAGTGGGGGTGCTTCCCTGGTGGCGCAGTGGTTGAGAGTCCGCCTGCCGATGCAGGGGACACGGGTTCGTGCCCTGGTCCGGTAAGTTCCCACATGCCGCGGAGCGGCTAGGCCCGTGAGCCATGGCCGCTGAGGCTGCGCGTCCAGAGCCTGCGCATCCGGAGCCTGCGCTCCGCAACGGGAGAGGCCACAACAGTGAGAGGCCCAAGTACCGCAAAAAAAAAAAAAAAAAAGATAGTGGGATATCTGTAATAGCCTGAAAGAAAATAACTACCAACCACAAATTCTACACCAAGCAAAAAATATCTTTTAAGAATGATTGTAAAATAGACCTTTAGACACACAATTGAGAGTGTGTGCCACCAGCCAACTTACCAAAGGAAATTTAAAGAATTTCTTTCAGGCAGAAGGAAAATGCAGATCAGAGATGCAAAAAAAGATAGAAGAACAATGAAAGTCATTTTATGTGAATAAATATAAATGAACATTGATTACTTAAAACAGTAATTAAAAAACTTAAAAAGTATACAGAATTAAAACAACAATAACATATCAATCAGGAATAATGATGATGGAGAAAAAGGTATTTTTCTAAGGTATTGATTAACATTAGACATTGATAAGTTAAAAGGATACATGTAATATTTTCAAGGGTAACTTCTAAAAGAACACAATTTGAGCGTAAAAATTCCAAACCAGTACAGGGAAAACATTTGGAATAATTCTTTTTAATAATAAATTCAAAGAAAAAGTAGTAGGAGAGACAGAACAAGTGGGAGAAGCAGTACAAAGTAGGATGGAGGTAGATGTTGATCCATATATAGCAGTAATTCTCATTAAATGTAAGTGGATTAATTTCCAATTAAACATTGTTAGACTGGATTTTTAAAAACCCAATCGAATAGTTTTCAAGACTTAGATGTAAGGCTTGGAAAAAATATTACTGTTGCTCAAAAGGCTCACTTCATATTGATAAAACTTAACTAGGAAGACATAATTATTTCCAGTTTGAACACATCTACTAACATAGCCTCACAGTAAATCATATATAAAGACCAATGAACAAGTAACCAACTGCAGTGGGAGATTTAACACCCCTTTCTCAGTAATTGATAGAACAACTGTAAAATCAATAAGGATGTAGAAGATTATAACAAAAGGATTACCACTTTTTTTCATAGGTGTATACAGAATGCTTAATTAACACTTTCCAACTACAAAATTTTTTCAGTTGACCCTATTTTAAGCCACAAGTTCAGTCTCAAATTTCAAAGCATTGAAACCATATTAATTATGTCTTCTGAACACAGTGTACAGTTAAATTTTAGCTAGAAATCAGAAGCAGAAAGCCGACTAGAACATTGCCTTATGTTTGGAAATTAAATATATTTCTAAGAAACACCTGGGTAAAAGATGAAAGCATATCAGAAATTAGAAAGTATTTTATACTGAATTATAAAAATATTATAGAACAAAAGTTGTGGGATGCAGCTATAGTAGTACTTAGAGGGAAATATATAATCTTAAATGTATATGCTAGAAAAGAAGAATGGCTTAAAATTAATGAGCTGATCAATCTCAGGAAGTCTGAGTAAGACCAGCAAAGTATGCCCAAAGAAAGAAGAAAGAAGTGATGAAAATAAATGAAATAAAAAGCAGACTGACCTCAGAAGAATGGTGAAATAGGACCTCCAAAAAGCCCCTCCTCTATAAAAGCAATGAGAACATTGCCAAAAATTGTCAAAATCAACTTTTTCAGAACTCTGGAAATAACCAAAAGCTTGCAACAATCCAAGGAGTATTCATTCAAGTGAGTGACTAAATCTTACTAAGAACAGTGAGTTTTGTGGCATTTTAACTTGCCCTATTTCCATTGCCCTCTACCCAGCTCTACAGTAGTCTCGAAAACAAAGAGGTCCCACAATCTCAGTAAAAAACAGCAGTCTAGCAGCCACTGAAGGGGGCTGGATGGATTTAGAGCTCTCTAAAAACATCATTCTGGAGAATCTTTATTATTTGACCTGTCTGGTAATTTCCTGGGAACCACCATTCATGGATTTTTATGTATTTGGCCTGACTGGGAGCTCACCCATTTGCAGAAATCTTTCTCTGGAGGCATTTGTTGAAACCATTTGGATGGAAGTTGTTTACCTTTATGACTACCTGAGGCAGTGGATAACAGTTGGGGCAAACAAATAGGCTATTCAAAAAGCTTAAAAGGAAAAACTGGAAAATGATACATCCTAAGGGGCTTTGAAAAGCTCCAGTATATTCCTGGAAATTTTGAAGGTCACATATGTGCATATAGCTGTGTCATGTCCAGGGCTGTGTGCATGCTCAAGAAAGACCTAAGAATGCCTTAAGCTGTCACCATGGTTGACCTTGAGTCTCTGGGCAAGCAGGATGTGATGGCTAAGGCAGAGTTGTAAACTGCTTGACTGAATGTTGAAAGCATCCCCCAATATGCACAGACAACCCCTTGGCAAGGCATTTAATGAAATCTCTCCTCAACCAAAGATTATCACTAAGCTAACCAAGCAGTGGTTGTACTTGCCAAAGAATATGGACTTTACAGAATTAGTTTAAGAAAGGTACTAAATATATAAACAGTAAGAACAGCAAACAGCAATAATAACAAACCCTGAGGAGGGAGGAGAATCTTGATTTACGGAGTTGCCACATTATATTATTTAAAATGTTGTTTTCAACAGAAAGTTATGAGGGATGCAGAAAGTATGGCTGAACACCAGAAAAACAGTAGTCAATAGAAACTGTCCCTAAGAAGGCCCAGATTCTGGAGTTACTAGGCAAAAACTTTAAATCACCTTTTTTTTTTTTCTAACATCTTTATTGGCATATAATTGCTTTACAATGGTGTGTTAGTTTCTGCTTTATAACAAAGTGAATCAGCTATACATATACATATATCCCCATATCTCCTCCCTCTTGCATCTCCCTCCCACCCTCCCTATCCCACCCCTCTAGGTGGTCACAAAGCACTAATCTGATTTCCCTGTGCTATGTGGCTGCTTCCCACTAGCACTTTTACATTTGGTAGTATATATAAGTCCATGCCACTCTCTTACTTCGTCCCCACTTACCCTACCCCCTCCCCGTGTCCTCAAGTCCATTCTCTAGATTGCGTCTTTATTCCTGTCCTGCCCATAGGTTCTTCAGAAACATTTTTTTTTTAGATTCCATATATATGTGTTAGCATATGGTATTTGTTTTTCTCTTTCTGACTTCACTGTGTATGACAGACTCTAGATCCATCCACCTCACTACAAATAACTCAATTTCATTTCTTTTTATGGCTGAGTAATATTCCATTGTATATATGTGCCACATCTTCTTTACCCTAAATCACCTATTTTAATTATGTTCAAAGAGCTAAAGAAAACTGTCTAAGAACTAAAGGAAAATATGAGAATGATGTCTTACTAAATAGAGAACATCAATAAAGAGATACAAATTATTAAATAGAACCAAATAGAAATTCTGGAGTTGAGAAGTACAACTCAAATGAAAAATTAACTAGAAGGGCTCAACAGAAGACTTGAGTTAGCTGAGGAAAGAGTAAACAAACTTGAAGAAAGGTTAGTTGGGATTGTCCAGTCTGAGGAACAGAAATAAAGAAAAGGAATGAAGAAAAATAAACAGAGCCTCAGAGATCTGTGGGACACCGTCAAGCATACTAACATGTGTATCATAGGTGTTCCAAAAGGAAATGAGAAAAGGTTAGAAAGTATTCTTGAAAGTATAATAGCCAAACTCTTTCCAAATTTGATAAAAGACCAAAATCTACACATTCAAGCAACTCAAGGATTTCCAGAAGGATAAACACAGTGGTATTCACAACAACGACATTCACAATAAGACACATTATAATCAAGCTGTCAGAAGCCAAATGTAAAAAGAATATTGAAAGTCGCAAGAGAAGAGCAGCTTTTTTCATAAAAGTTAATCTCAATAAGGTAAACAGGTGCTTTCTCATCAGAAATCATGGAGGCAAGAAGGCAATGGTATGACACATTCAAAGTGCTGAAAGAAAAAGACTACAAACCACGTATTTTATATCCAGCAAAAATATCCTTCTTAATGGAGAAATTAAGACAATCTCAGATGAGTTAAAAACCAAATTTTAAGTTTGTCATTAGCAGATCTTCTCTATATGACATACTAGATGGATGGAGTCCTTCAGACTGAAATGAAAGGACGCTCAAATCCACATGAAGAAATAAAGCATACTGGTAAAGGTAACTATATAGGTAAATATAAAAGAAAGTATAAATATACTTTTTGTAATTTTTTCCTATCTGATTTAAAAGATAACTAACTGTATAAAGCAAAAATTATAAATCTGTTGATAGGTATGTAATGTATAAAGACATCATTTGTATGGCAATAATAACACAAAGGAAGGGAGAGAGAACAGGTATATGGGAGCGAAGTTTTTGTATACTACTGAAGTTAAGTTGGTATTAATTCAAAATGGATTGTTATAAGTTAAGATGTTAGTTAAGAAAATAACTCAAAAAATATAGTAAAAGAAATGGCAAGGGAATTTAAATGGTACTCTAGAAAATATCTATTTTAACAAAAAGAAGTCAGCAATGGAGGAATAGAGGGGAAAAAAGACATAAGACTTACAGTAAACAGATAGCAAAGGAAGATATAAATCCTGTCTTATCAGTAATTAAGTGTAAACAGGTTAAGCATTTCAATTAAAAGACAAGGTACTGGCAGACTGGGGAAAGAAACATGCGTCAGCTATAAATGCTGTCTGTAAGAGACACACTTTAGATTAAAATACACCAATAGGTTGGCAATAAGAAGATGAAAAAAGATATACATACAAATAGTAATTAAAAGGGAGCTGGAGTGATTGAACTAATATCTGACAAAATAAGACTTTAAGATGAAACTTTTTACTAGAGACAAGGGAATTTTGTAATGATAAAAGGGTCAGTTCATCAAGAAGGTATAACAGTTATAAACATAAGTTCATCTTTCAAAGGAACCTCAAAATACATAAAGCAAAAACTGACAGAATTGAGGGGAAAAATACACAAATAATAATAGTTGCAAATGTAAATATCCCACTTTCAATAAAGGATAGAACAAACTAGGTAGATCAACAAGAAACAGAAGACATGAACAAGAGTATAAACTAACTAGACGTCTACAGAACACTTCACCCCAAATCAGCAAAATACACATTCTTCTTAAGTGCAGCATGTATTTTTCTCCAGCATAGATATATATTAGGTCATAAAATAAATTTATTCCTAGTAAATTTGAAAGGATGAAATTATACAGAGTATGTTCTCTAGCTATAATGTAATGAAATCAGAAATCAGTAACAGAAGGAAATTTGGGAAATTTCACAAATCTGTAGAAATTAAACAACCTTACCCTAAATAATCAATGGATCAAAAAAGAAATCACAAGGGAAATTTAAAAAATAGAGACTAATGAAAACAACATACAAAAATTATGGGATGCATCAAAACCAGTGCTCAGAGGGAAATTTATAACTGTAAACACCTCCATTAAAAAAGATCTCAAGTGACCCTAAACTTCCATCTTAATTAACAAGGCAAAGAAGAGCAATCTAAACCCAAGTAAGCAGAAGGAAGGACATAATAAAAATTTGAGTGGAAATAAATAGGGAATAGAAAAACAATAGAAGATAAAACCAACAGTTGGTTATTTGAAAAGATGAACAAAATTGACAAACTTTTGGCTAGACTAACCAAGAAAAAGGAAGGCTCAGATTATTAAAATGAGGAATGAGAGTGAACATTAGTATGATCTTAACCAAAATAAAAAAGAGTATAATAGAATATTATGAACTATTTTATGCCAACAAATAGATAACTGAGACGAAATGGACAAATTTCTAGAAAGACACAAAACTATTGAAACTGACATAAGAAGACAGAAAATCTGCATAGACCTGTAATGAGAGATTGGATGAGTAATCAAGAATTTACCAAATGAAAAGTATAGACCCAGGTGACTTCATTGGTGAATTCTACCAAACATTTAAAGAATTAACACTAATGCTTCATAAATTCTTCCAAAATATAGAAGAGGAGGGACACTTCCTAAATCATTCTATGAAGCCGGTATTACTCTGATATCAAAACTAGACAATCATTGCACAAGAAAACTACAGACTAGTATCTGTTATGAATAGAGATGCAGAAATCCTCAACAAGACCACAAAACTGAATCCAGCAACATATAAAAAGGATTATGCACAATCCAGGTGGGATTTATCCCAGGATTGCGAGGTTAGTTCACCATACAAAACCCAATCAACATAATATGCCATATTAATAGAAGAAAGGACAAAAACACATTCCAAAATTCATCTCAATATAAACAGAAAAAACATTTAACAGAATCCAGCACCCTCTCATTATAAAACACTTGATAAACTAAGAATAAAAGGGAACTTCCTCAACCTGATAAAGGGTATCTGAATAACCCACAACTAACATCATACTTAATGGTGAAAGGTTGAAAGCATTTCCCCAAAGATTAGGATCAAGATATCAGCCCTGTCCACCTCTATTCAACATTGTAGTGGAGGTTTTAGCTAGAGCAGTTAGACATGAAAATGAAATAAAATCATGCAGATTCGAAAAGAAGTCAAACTATCTCTATTTGCAGATGGCATAATCTTGTACAGATGATTCTCATTATTTGTGGAGAATTCACCTACTCACTAAAATTTATTTGTAACTCCAAAATGAATACTTGCAGTGCTTTTCTAGTCATTCATGGACATGTGAAAAATTTGGGAAAAAATTTGAAAATTGTTGTGAAAAATTTGAGTTGCCTGACACACACCTTCTCAGCTGAGGTTGAAAAAGGCAACACTCTACCTTTTTGTTTCAGCTTTCATACAGAAATGACCAGAGGATAAGGGACAGTACAATATAGTAAGAGAAGCTCTGGCTCTGGAGCCAGTTCTATGGAGTTTGAGTCCCAACTCTGGTACCCACTGGGGAAGTGGCCTCAGGCAGTTTCCTTAACACTTCTGAACCTCATTTTCTCTTTTGTGAAATAAAGAAAAGAGAATCAACTAGAATGAGATACCTTTAGGATTTAAGATCATAATCTGTGTATGTGTATTGCTCCTAGGACAGTCATTCAATACTCGCTAATTCAGCAGTCATGACAACTTTAGAAAACATAACTACCACAAATAATAGGAACTCATTGTATATGGATAATCCTACAGAGTCCACAAATGAACTATTAGAGCTAATATCAAGTTCAACAAGGTTGCAGGATCAAGATCATTGTACAAAAATCAGTTGTATTTTTATACACTAGCAATGAAAAATACAAAAATGAAATTAAGAGAAAATTCCTTGTACAATAGCATTAAAAAGAATAAAATACTTAGGAATAAATTTAACAAAAGAAGTGCAAGAGTTGTTTGTGGAAAGCCACAAAAATTTTTTGGAAAGAAATTAAAGAACAAATTAAATTAATGGAAAGCCATCCCATGTTCATAGATTACAAGGCTTAATATTGTTAAGATGACAATACATCCCAAATTGGTCTACAGATTCAACTTAGTCCTTATCAAAATTTCAGCTGTCTTTTTTAAAGAAATTGATGAGCTGATTCTAAAATTCATATGGAAAGGAAGAGACCAAGAATAGCCAAAATTATCTTGAAAAAGAACAAAGTTAAAGGACTCATACTCCCAGTTTCAAAACTTACTCAAATCTACAGTAATCAAGGCAACATGATACTGGCATAAGAATAGACATATACTTCAGTGGAATAGAATTGAGGCTCCAGAAATAAACCATTACATTTATTGTCAGTTGCAAGGGTGCCAAGGCAATTCAATGGGAAAGAATAGTTTTTCAACAAATGCTACTGTGACAACTGGATATCCACATGCAAAAGAATGACGTTGGATCCTTTGTTCATACCATATACAAATATTAACAAATTGAGACATATGCTTAAGTGTAAGAGCAAAAACTATAAAACTCTAAAGAGAACATAGGCATAAATCTTCGTAACCTTGGACTTGGCAATAGTTTTTCAGGTATGACATCAAAAGCAGAAGCAACAAAGGAAAAACTAGATAAACTGGACTCCACTGAAATTAAACACTTTTTTGCTTTAAAGGGTCCTATGAAGAAAGTGAAAAGACAACTCACAGCATGGAAGAAAATACTTACAAATCATCTATCTGCTAAGGTGCTAGTATCCAGAATATATATAAAACTTTTAGTTTCAACAATAAGAAAACAAATAACCCAGTTTTAAAATGGGCAAACGATTTGAATAAGACATTTCTCCAAAGAAAATATTCAGGTGGCCAATAAGCACATGAAAATATGCTCAACATCTTAGTCACTAGGAAAATGAAAGTCAAAACTACAATGAGATACCACCTCACACTGGTCAGAATAGCCATCATTAAAAAGTCAACAAATAATAAATGTTGGAGAGGTATGGAGAAAAGGGAACCCTCTTACACTGTTGGTGGGAATATAAATTCCCACCACCTATGGAAAACATTATGGCAGTTCCTCAAAAAACTAAAAATAGAGTTACCATATGATCCAGCAATCCCACTCCTGGGCATATATCCGGAAAAGACAAAAACTAATTTGAAAAGATACATGCACCCCAGTGTTCATAGCAGCACTGTTTACAATAGCCAAGACATGGAAGCAACCTAAATGTCCATCTACAGATGAATGGATAAAGAAGATGTGGTATGTATATACAATGGAATATTACTCAGCCATAAAAAAGAATGAAACAATGCCATTTGCAGCAATATCATTACTAAGTGAAGTAAGAAAGAGAAAGACAAATACCATGTGATATCACTTATATGTGGAATCTAAAATAGTACACAAATGAACATATCTATGAAACAGAAACAGACACACAGACATAGAGAACAAACTTGTGGTTGCCAAGGGGTAGGAGGGTGGGGGAGGGAAGGATTGGGAGTTTGGGATTAGCAAATGCAAACTAGTATACATAGAATGAATAAACAACAAGGTCCTACTTTATAGCACAGGGAACTATGTTCAATATCCTGTGATAAATCAGAATGGAAAAGAATATGTATAACTGAGTCACTGTGCTGTATGCAGAAATCAACATTGTAAATCAACTATACTTCAATTAGAAAAAAAACTTCAATGAGATACCACTTTGAAAAGAAGAACATTTACAATTATTGGTGAATGTGTGGATAAATTGGAACTTTCGTACATTGCTGGTGGTTCAGCGGTGTTAGAAAATGTAGTTAGAAAACTTCCTCAAAAGTTAAACGTAGAGTTACCATATGACCCAAAAGTTCCACTCTTAGTATACATACTCTACAGAATTGAAAACATATATCTACACAAAAACTTCTACATGAGTGTTAGTAGCAGTGTTATATATAATAGGTCAAAAGTGGAAACAACCTAAATGTCAATCCACTGATGAATGGATAAACAAAATGTAGCACATCCATACAAAGGAATATTACTTGGCAATAATAAGGGAATGAAGTCCTGGTAAGTAATACAACATGAATGAATCTTGAAAACGTTATGCTAAGAGAAAGAGGCCAGATGCAGAAAGCCCCATAGTGTATGATTCCATTTATATGAAATGTCCAAAATAGGCAAATCCATAGAGACCAAAAGCAGATTAGTGCTTGCCGGGGGCTGGAGGGATGAGGAAATGGGGAATGACCGTTAATGGGTACAGAGTTTATTTTTGGGTTAATGAAAAATTTCTGAAATTAGACAGTGGTAATGTTTACACAATTCTGTGAATGTAGTAAAATCCCTTTAATTATGTACTTTAAAAGGGCATTTTGTGGTATGTGAATTATTCCTCAGTAGAAACAATATACATATGATAGTTTCAAGAAAGCTAAATGTTGGTTTGAAAAAACTGACAAAATAGGTAAACATTTCATGAGACTGGTCAGGGAAAAAGAAGAGTATGTGCAAATATCAGGAATGGAAAAGAATTAAGACATTGGCAGATATTGAAAATACAATAAGGTATTTTGAACAACCTATTCCAGTAAATGAAAAAACTAGATGGCGTTCACAAATTCTTAGTAATATTATTTATAAAACCCACATAAGAGAAATTATAATTTAAAAGTTTTCATACTCTTATAATCATTAAAAAATTAGTAATAAAAACTTCTCAAAAATAAACTTGTTTAGAGTCGTACAAAAAATTGAAGGAAGAAATAATTCCTCCCTCATTTATGAAGGTAGCATGACCTTGATTTAAGAAAGTATAATATAAGAAAAAATATAGACCAGATTCACAAAAAGGCTGATATAGCAGTACTGAGTTGGGGTCATCTTAGAAATATGAGGTAGGGTTAACAGAAAATCAGTGCTGTTCATCGCATTGTCAGATTGAAGGAGAAAAACCATGTCTCAGTATATGTAGAAAAAAATTACATGGTGAAATTCAGTATCTATTCACAAAGATGCTCTTAGCAAATAGAGTATAAGGCAGCTTTCTCAATATGATATTTGATAGTTTAAACCAAACCTTATATTTAATGGTGAAACCTTGAAAGATTCCAAGTTGAGATCAGGAACAAGACAGAGATACGGGTTGTGATCGCTTCTGTTCATCATTCTATTATATTAGGCAAGAAAGAAAAATAAGCAAAATACACAACTGTCAAAGCATATGATATGATTGTGAACATAGAAAATCTAAAATCTTCTACATATAAAAATTAGTAACATTAACAGAATTTAGTAAGATAGCTTGATATGCAAAAATTAAAAATGATAAAAATGATACTATGTTTAACATATAAAAGTACAACTTCTATGTATCAGCAACAGTTAGAAATTAAAATTTAAAAAAAGTTTATAAAAGCTACACAAATAATCAGACACTCAAGAATCATCCCCAAAATTATGTGTGAGACCTCTTCATGGAGAATATATTAAAACCTTATTGTGAGATATTTAAAAAGACCTAAATAAATTGAGAGAAATACTATTCATGGATTTGAAGCCTTGTTTTTTTGTTTTGTTTTGATTTTGGCCATGCTGCACGGCATGCAGGATCCTAGTTCCCCAACCAGGGATCGAACCTGTGCTCCCTGCATTGGAAGCTCCGGAGTCCTAACCACTGGACCACCAGGGAATTCCCTGAAGCCTTTTTTTTCTTTTAGTGACATTAATCTTCCTATTTAATGTACAGATTCATTGATATCGCAACCATAATCTCAGAAGATTTACTTAGTCTTAAATAAACAAGCTAACTCTAAGATTTATAAGGAAATGCAGAGGGCTAAGTATAGACAAGATACTTTTGAATTGGACAAATAACAAGGTAGCAGGACTTGACCTACTAGATATTAAGATTTGTTTTGTAATTAGGACATTGGGGTGTTAGCAGAGGGCTAGACAAAGAGATGATGGAACAGGATATTTCTTGGAATGGAAATAGACCAACACATATGTGGACACTTCATTTTTGATAGGAGCATTATGGAGCAGTGGTGAAAGGGCTTTTTAAAAAAAATGGTGCCGAGACAGTTGGGCTTCTATAAAGGCAAAACCAAAATTGACTCCCTATCTCACAACATGCACAAAAAAATCAATTCTATGTGGATTATAGACCAAAAAGTGAAAAGTACAATTAAAAGTTTTATAGGTAAGCTTGACTTTAGCCTTAGGTAAGGATTATCAAACAAGATGCAAAAACAAAACATAAAGAAAAATGATAGTACGTTATGTTCATCTAAAGATAACATAGAGTATGAAAAAAGCAAGTATAAAGTGGGAGAATATATTTGCAACACATGTAACTAACAGAGGACTTATATTTAGAATAACTACCAGAGATTTAATTATTAGATTATATATGTAATTGTATGTAACATAATTTATATATGATAATATCATATAAATGGATAATTATATATATATTATTATGAACAATAAGAAAAATACAACCCAATAGAAAAAAACCCTTAAACAGGCATTTTACAAGATAAGAAATTCAGATTATTAATAAATATATGAAATGTTCAATCAGGAAAATGTAAATTAAAACCATTATGAGATTTAACTATCCTCCTAAAAGTTGCAGAAAATTTTAGTCTGACAATACCAAGTGAGGGTGATGTTGTAGAGGATTGGAGGATGATCTGATGCAAGTGTAGATGGGCACAATCACTTTGGAAAAGTTTGATTATTACCTAGTGATGTAGAACATAGGATGCATATACTATTACCTAGGAGTTCCTTTCTCAGATATATATTTAGACAAACTTGTGCACATGTGCTGTGGTACATATTTATAAGAATGTTTACGGCAGCATTGTTTGTAATGGTTCAAACCCAGAACCAGCCCAAATGTCCACCAGCAGTAGAATGGATGAATAAATTCATGCAGTGGAATATTCTACTGCAATGAAAATAAATGATTCACAGCCACATGTAGCATCATGAATGACTACTAAAAAGAGTGTTGAGTTAAATAAATCACTATATATCCATTTATATGAAGTTCAAAATGAACCTATATTGTCTAGAACATGCATTCTTGGCAGGCTTCATACTGTTTCTTTTGGTGGCAAAAATTGGTCTTGAAGGTGAAAAAACATTTGATATTATAATGGTTTGTGGCCCTCCAAAGCTTAACCCTACCTGCAAAATCTTAGTGTTTGATTTCTTTTTGAGTTTTCTCAAATACACCTGAGCACCATTTACTCTGACATTGACTTTGTGGAAGATATGCAGAGCGTCTGCAAGGTCAGGGGTACAAAATTGTGGTGGATAGATGATTGGAGGACTTTCAAATGACTGATCTTGAAGTCATCACTAGAGGTGGTCTGTGTGTGTCAGTTGGTTGCCATTGGCTGCCTTGTGGATGTTATGTTTGATCCTCTCTCTGCTTTTGTGTGTGACTTTGATTTTTAGAATTAAATAAAAATATTCTGTTTTATTATTTAGTTCCTTCATTATTTAGTTCCTTTTATTATTTATTTCCTTCATTAGTTATACTAAGTACCGACAAGAAAAAAATGTCAGTAATATTTTAATGAGTATCTAGTAGCTAATTAAATTAAAAGTTTCTTCTCAGAGCAAGCAAAAGTTCAAAGTTTATTAAATATTGTAGGAAATTAATTTTTTCAATGTGTTTTGTTGGAAAAATGAGTTTAATTTTTTAAAAACTTGATTGCATTGCTGTTATATAAATTGTTAATTTGTATATGTAATTTGATGCATCACAATTTATATAAGGAATATATTACATTAAACAGCAAATACAGTTATAAAATTAAGTGAAATACTAATAGCCTTTAAAATTTTAACTTGGGATTTCCCTGGTGGTGCAGTGGTTAAGAATCCGCCTGCCAATGCGGGGGACACAGGTTCAATCCCTGGTCTGAGAGGATCCCACATTCTGTGGAGCAACTAAGCCTGTGCACCACAAGTACTGAACCTGTGCTCTAGAGCCAGCGAGCCACAACTCCTGAGCCCGTGTGCCACAACTACTGAGGCCCGTGCACCTAGAGCCCGTGCTCCGCAACAAGAGAAGCCACTGCAATGAGAGGCCCGTGCATCGCAACGAAGAGTAGACCCCGCTCGCCGCAACTAGAGAAAGCCCACGTGCAGCACCGAAGACCCAACGCGGCCAAAAATAAATAAATAAATTAAAAAAAAATTTAACTTAAAAAGTTAAAAAAAGTAGGCCTCAGATACTTTTTATTTATAAAATCACAGATACACATAAAATATGTAAACAGATTGTATATGTGTGTAAAAATGTCATAGGGGAGTGATTAGAAGAAAATTTCTGAAAAGGCTACTTAGGGTTGATAATGGAAAAAAAAAAAAGATCAAGAAACACCAGCCTAGAAATACATATATATGTGGTAAAACTATCAAGAAAAGCAGAGAAGTGATACCTGTAACATTCATGGTATTAACTCTGAGGATAAGGTGGGTGCTGGGTTCTTCTAGAGTTCTGACAGTGGTCTATTTCTTGATCTGAGTGGTGGCCACTCAGGTGTTTACCTTATAGTGTATATGCCCATGTTTTATATATAATACTTTTCTGTATGGGTATTATATTTCATAATAGAAAAAAGGTAGTTTGTAGACTTTAAAATCTAGAAATGCTGTGTATTGTTTAGGTTTTATATGCATGATTATGAACTAAATCTCCATCTTAGTAAAGCTTCTTAATTAAAAAAGTAGATGTTGACTGATGAAAAGCTTATACCAAACAGTTTTTTTTTTTTTTTTTCCAGATGGGCCCAATTCTTCATCCATCCACTAATGATCAGAGATGCAATTGACCGGGAAGTTGAAGCTGTTGATAGTGGTAAGTGCTTTATGTCTTGCTGCTTTTTCCTTCATTGATCCAGTCGTTTAGCACATTTACTATTCTTTGTCACTCTTTATATTATAAAGGGCTATGTTAAAATAGATATGTCATGTTTATTTTTGAAGCCATTAAATGTCTAATTCAGTATATATTTGAAATAAGTCAAAGAATGGTAGATTTTCGATTTTTCAGCCTTTGTTTTTTGAGGGTTTTACCACAGTGACTGACCTTTTGCAGGATAAGAGCCTGATTCTTAAAGCTAATACTGGGTGTTAAAACTTTAAAAGTTCACATACTCTTTTTGTATGAAGAGGCATTTTCTCTGAGACTTCATTTTAAGCACCATTCTGATATTTAAATAGCTTATTTTTTGTTGCCTCTGTGTGTCAGTGCTTTGTGGGTTGAGTTTCTATAGTTCTGAAAACAATCGTGGTATGTTTATGGATGAAGAAACTAAACTGAACAGGAAATGCATTTAATTTTACTTTTTGACAGTTTTTCTTATCTTTGTGATTTAAATACTGAAGACCGTAAGGAAGGCTGTGTGTCTCTATAGGGTGCAGGTTCATTAGAGAACTGTGCTGCACATATCCCTTAATTACAAAGTACCAGTAAATAGCACCACTGCAGATTAACCCTGCTTCCTTATTTTAGTATTAGAAACATGTAACAGTAGACTTGGGGGGATTTCTAGTTCACATAGGTTAGGCTTGGCTTGCATAGCTGAAGAGGCCAGGTCTCTGTACTAGTTCTTCTCTTTGTAGCATTTTCCCTCTTGGCTTGATTGTCTAGTTCTTATAATCACTTATTGCGTTCACTAGGCTGAATAAACTGCAGATGGCTGGAAAGAACTGTCTTGAAGTCAGCAAACTTGTGTTTTACTTATAGAAATGTCACTAACTGTGGCCCTCAATTTATTTGTAAAAGAGGGTGGAATGGAGTTAGATTCCTCCTGGTTCTAGTAGCTCCTTATAATCAAGGATTTATTTTCTTCATTTTTGTTACTTGCCTACCCACAGTGTCTGTTTTTTCATAGGCCCAGATAAGTATTTGTTGAATACATAAAAAACCAAAATAACTAAGGAAAACTCCAAAAGCCTTCCCTACTTTTTGGGACCTATATTCTGTGTCTTTAATTCTTTCAAGTGTGTTTTTCTTTATACAGTTTCTAGAGTGGGTCGAAACTGGCATTTAAAAGGTTAGACGTCTAGGGAATTCCATGGCAGTCCAGTGGTAGGATTCAGCGCTTTACTGCCAGGGCCCACGTTCAATCCATGGTCGGCAAACTAAGATCTCACAAGCTGTGCGGTGCGGCCAAAAAAGAAAGATTAAATGTCTAATTTAATTTTACAAGTTTAATTCAGAATATATTTTATTATATTTTGAATATTATGCAGAAATATATATATATATACATACATATGTGATATATGATATGTACACACACACTCACATACAATAAGTCATTTTGGTTTAAGATGAACTTAAGCTAAAGGCTCTGTTTTTTTGTTTGTTTTTGATGATAGGAGACCTAGATTTCAATTTGTGATCTGATATAAATAGCTAGGTATATATCATTAGTTACTTAACCTTCTAAGTATGAAGGATTTACTTGAGATTAGGGAGATGGGAGAGGTTTTAAATTTTAACTGGTGTAATAAACTAGTATTCATTAGCCAGTTTTGCTTTTTAGCATACTGTTTATGATATATTATTCTTTTATTTGCATTTATAAGACATCAGAATATTATAAATAAGACAAGAGCTAAGTTTAGATTCTATGAACATACAAGATCATTTGGAGACTCAATATTTATACATTGATAGATATTGATATTTATTGTGAACACAGTATAAATTTATCTTGGCTAAAACCACAAAATGTTTAACAGTTTTGCATGTTAACGTGTATAGTATGCAGACCATTAAGAGTTAACAGCTCTAGGCCAGGTCTAAGTCAGTATTATATTCATACATCTTAGCTTTTCTTTTTTCCAAAATCAATATCTGCAAATAATGAGATCTATTTTTGAAAGCACAATAATCAGATGTTATTTTCTTCTATTCAGATGTGATAGTCTTTATTCTATCATTCTCATCTCATTCGCATGTTTTTAGTTGCCTGCATGCTTGGATGGCCCATTCAGTGTGAGAGGAGTTGAAAGGAAGTTCAGCTATCCTGGTAGAATCATCTTTTCATTTTCTTTTTCCTTTATTCCTCTCCACCTGCTTATGGAAGAGATTCTTTCCTGAGTTTTTAATTTATTATCTTGTTTTACCTTCATTACTTTATCACCATGCCCTGCATCAACAGTCTGTTTCTGGTCTAATCTTTCAGTGGAGTGGTTATACACACAAATTTATAAGCATTTATTTACACAATGCAGATAGGTCTGTTCAGTGTTTTATAATTTTCTTGAATACATTTAATCACAGAAGCTCATAAATGTCCACAGGGTAGGTTTTAAAATGGGATTAACTTATTGCTAAAAGAAGATTATAGAGAAAAAAATTATTTTTAATGATTAGCTCTTTATTTTAATGATTGTTCATACTTTTACATAAGCATGTTTAATTGCCTGCATATTGTACCTTAGTAATTGAGACTGAGGATATGGCCAAAGACTTTTTTTATATAATCAAGTGGTTGAGTGTGTTCTCTAAGTGTTCAGTATTTATACTCTATTTTTATCAGTTGTAGGAGGTACTAAATCACTTTTTGTAGGTATGTTTTTATGTCTACTCCATTAGTTTTCTGTTGCTGCTGTAACAAATTACCAGAAACTCAGGCTTAAAATAAAAACAGATTTATTTTCTTAAACTTTTGGAGGTCAGAAGTCTAAAATATTTCCTCAGGGCTGCATTCCTTTTGGAGCCTCCAAGGGATAATCTGTTTCCTTGCCTTTTGCACCTTCTAGATACCACCTGCTTTCCTAGACTATGGCTCCTTTCACTATCTGAAGAGCCATGGGTGTAAAATCTTCTTTGCTATCTGACTTCTGCTTCTGTCTTTATATCTTCTGTCTTTGATCCTCTTACCTCTCTCTTTTAAGGACCCTATGATTACATTGGGACCCAGATAATCCAGGATAATCTCCCCTTCTCAAGATCCTTAATTTAATCACACTGCAAAGTTCCTTTTACCACATAAGGTAACACATTCACAGGTTTTGGAGATTAAGATGTGGCCATCTTTGGGAGCCATTATTCAGCCTGTCACCTTAATAATGGAATTGTTTCTTCTGTGTTACAGCCATATCTTCATAATTTTTACAGAGATTTAAAAAATTTACTCTGTTGAAGCTATGTATATATTTTTTTACTACATATGTTTTCCAGGTATGGAAATTATAAATGTATATATTTTTTGCTGTCTCATCCTTGATTTAGACTTCATGGCTTATAACTGAAGTATTTTATTGAATATACTTTTGCTTCTTTCCATCTCTTCTGTCACCACTTTAGTTTCCACTCTCTTTACCAAGTATAACAGTGATGGCCTCTAATCAGTTTCCCTGTCTATACTTTTGCTTCCACATTTACAACCAGAATGAACTTAGTGAAGTCCAGATCTGATAATGTTACTCTCCTTATTAAACATTTGTAATGCCTTACCATTACTCCTATGATTAAAAAAAATAGCTAACATTTTTTTTTTTTTTTTTGCGGTATGTGGGCCTCTCACTGTTGTGGTCTCTCCCGTTGCGGAGCACAGGCTTCGGACGCGCAGGTTCAACAGCCATGGCTCACGGGCCCAGCCGCTCCGCGGCATGTGGGAACTTCCCGGACCGGGGCATGAACCTGTGTCCCCTGCATCAGCAGGCGGACTTTCAACCACTGCGCCACGAGGGAAGCCCCCCCAAAATACTAACATTTATTGAGCACTTATTATGTGCATTGTTATGATTATTACCTCCATTATCCTTATTTGACATACAATGAAACTGAGGCTTAGAAGTGCTCTTTCAAAAATTGTTTCTTAACTCTTCAGCCTGATATCTTGCCTCCGCTTTGATTCTGAACCTTCTGCCTCCAGCAGCTAGTTTTAGTAGTACCTGCTGCATGATGTTCAGTAAATATTTGTTGAAGGAATATATCTTATTTAATTCTTATAAGAATCCTGTGAGCTAGGTACTTGTAACTCCATTCTATAAATGAGAAATAGAATCAGGGAAGTTAGATAACTTTCCCAAGGTTGTATAGCTTAGTAAATGGCAGAACTTGGATTCTAGCCAAGATACTTCTGACTTCAAAGTGATTGTTTTTAACCATTAATACTTTATTACCAACACAGTTGGCTTTGGAGGAGATTTAAACAATATATATGACAAAGTTCCCAGACAGTAAGGAGTTTGATTTAACATTTTCTTGGCACTTTCATCAGTAAGATCTTGGACGTAGCATCTGTTGACTGAAAAAAAATGCACAACCTAAAAGTTGAGAGTTATGTTTTATTTGGCGGATTTTCTGAGGACTTCAAGCCTGGGACACAGCATCTCAGATAACGCTGAGAAAACTGTTCCAAAGAGGCAAGCGGGGGAACTAGGATATATAGGATTTTTTTGCAACAAAAGACCAGGTAGTCGGAACATCAGAAGATTACTGTTAATAAAAGAAACCGAGATATCTCAAGTTAAGGAATTTAGCGCTTTTCTATGTACGGGAAGATGCAAGAGTCTGGGCTCACTGAAATCATTCCTTTGATAGGCACCGCAGCTATCTGGGTCCAGTATCCTATGTTTTCTCATCCTGAGCTTCCTGAGGGCGCACCGTCCCTGTGGCTGTAATGTGATGGCTTGATGGCTGCAACATCTTTTGTTTACTGATATGGCAGGCAATACTTTAGTTCTCACAATAATAACCTTCAGATTATTAACTGCCTGTTTCATTTGAAAATAAGGGAAAATCTCTAGAAAGGTGAATTGACTACCCAAAGTTAGAGAATGTGTTAAGTCATAGAACTTGTCCTAGATCATTGGTTTCCCTGCTTCAGTCTTACTACACTTTATTCATAAAATTAATTTTTGTTACTGCCTTACTTTCAGTTCTTTAAGCTTGAATTTCCAGATAATAAAGCAAGATACTGAATTTCATTTTATTAAAAGTATTTCCTTAAAACTGACAGAATATCAACTTGCAAGACCCTCTGATGCAAACAGAAAGGAAATGTTGTTTGGAAGCCTTGCTAGACCTGGACATCCTATGGGGAAATTTTTTTGGGGTAAGATACTAAATACTTCATCTATTTCATGTTTTCTAGTTAAGGAAGATTGAGAATATGAAAAGTTTATAAAGAATGGAAAGTTATAAAGGTAGGGTAGCTAGGTACCTTTTACCTTTTAGGGTAGGTAGAAAGCTTTTCAAATAGAAAGTAGTTCAGCATGCCTATATTTGGTTCTCTAACATTGGATATATGAGGAATAGCACCTAACATTTTGTGAATGTTTTCTGGGTGCCAGATGCTCTGCTAACACTACATGAATTATCCCATTCAATCATCATAACAATGTTATGAGCTTGGTACCATTATAATCTCCATTTAAAGATAAAGAAACAGGCTCAGAGAAGTTAATTTTCTTAAATATGATAGTGGTGGATGTGGGATTTGAACCTCTGTTTATCTGGTTATAAAGTGTGTGCTCTTCCCCAACCTGACATTTCCAGTTATCAACAGAGATTCAGCAATAATTTCTCTAGTAGCTTTTGAGCTGTGACCTAATTTTGTTTAATTGTTAAGCTGTTTAAATGGTATCTGGTTTTTCATAATGGCTTTTTCTTAGTGTTAGATTTCAGTTATTATGGCTTTTTCTTAGTGTTAGAATTCAGTTATTATAGCCTTATATTAATCCTCTTGACCACAGAGTAGAATCTGGAATGAGTTGATCTAAATGGTACTTCATTCAAAGGATGATTTGCTTGTTTGCTTGTTTGTACAGTTATATACACTTTGTGTGTCATCCTTGCTTTATGTGGTTTATTTTTAAGAATTATACAGAATATTACTAAAATAATTAAGAGATAAAACCTAATAGTAGACTAATTATTAAGAAAGGAAGCTTAAGGCAATTACTGTTGTTAAGGTATTGCCAACTAGAGATTAATTCCTTATGTGTTAAAATATACTTTGAAATTGTTTCTTATGAATTTTTGTCTTATTATTATTATTATACACTGTTTCAATATTTTGAGTCACTTGGGTTATTTCATTAGTTAAATATAGTAGCAAAGGATGCATTGTCAGTGTGGAGACTTAATAAACTTAGTTATTTCTATAATCTTTTCCATCTTTTTATAGGAAATGCTGAGACTCTCAAACATGAACCAAAAAGAAATAATATTGATACACACGCTAGATTGAGAGAATTCTGGATGCATTACTATTCTGCTCATTACATGACTTTAGTGGTTCAATCCAAAGGTAATATTGTCTACTATGGCCCTTAAAATTATTTGGAAGTAGTGCTTTCTTAGGATTTGTCTGTCGTATCAATGTTGCAGTTCACTGTTAATTTACACTACTTTAGTGCTTGATCCTAATATGAACTAAAGAAAATCAGAATTTGAAGAGGCAAAGCTCAGGGAAGCACAAAATCATCTGATTCTCAGGCAAATGTTTTTTCTTTTATAGACATAGGTCTTAACTCCAGGCTAGTCTATGAGTGTATTAATGTACTGATTGATCATGAATTGTTTTTTCTTTTTTAATAAACTTATTTATTTATTTAATTTTGGCTGTGTTGGGCCTTCATTGCTGTGTGCAGGCTTTCTCTGGTTGCGGGGGCGATTCTTCGTTGCAGTTTGCGGGCTTCTAATTGCGATGGCTTCTCTTTGTTGTGGAGCATGGTCTCTAGGTGCATGGGCTTCAGTAGTTGTGGCACACGGGCTCAGTAGTTGTGGCACATGGGCTTAGTTTGCTCCTCAGCATGTGGGATCTTCCCAGACCAGGGCTCGAACCCGTTTCCCCTGCATTGGCAGGCAGATTCTTAACCACTGCGCCACCGGGAACTCCCATGAATTGGCCTTTTAAGCCACATTTGGCTGCTGCCTCTGTTATCTCCGGTTTTGCATTTAATCTGTATTAATCATAAACTCTTAAAGGGCACAGTGTTTGTCTTTTCATCCTTACATAGGGTTCAGTAAAATGGCATGATTAATTGAAGTCTGTCATGGTGATGCTAGCAGAAGTATCTTAAATGTAATAATACTGGTCAATATCTCTACTCTTTTCCTTCTTTTATCATTACTGAAAATGATGTTGTGTCAACTTTTCTCATTAAAGAAATCATAGTACCTTTCTTTTGTTTTCTTTATATTTTAATCTCCTTAGGCTGTTTTTCAAAGTCAGTCATTTGCTGAACTGTTCATTTTGATATGTCAATACCTTATAGTTTGTATATTTCTTTTTGAAAAACTAATCCTCTCACCCTAATGTGATTCTCCTTTCTTCAACTAGGTATTGATTCTTTTTCATTCTCTTCTTCTGTGATAACAAGTATGAGCATATTAACGCTTGTTGCAGATTTCTAAAATAAGCCCCACGTGTTTGATTAGAAAGCCTTGTCCAATCTAGAGTCAGTTGATTTCGGAGCTTCAGCATTTATTATATCATTTAAGAGTTAAATATCAGTATAAATAGTATAGAGTAAATTCAGAACTTGATTAGTCTAATTTGCATCTTGTATTTATATACTGGGGCATCTCTTTTGAGAATTAGTGAAAGTCATGTAGCTGGTGAAACTAACAAATACTATCCAGTGATGGTAATGAGTCACTGGGATAAAGCTAAAAGGTTTCCTTTTTCATTTAGATCTCCTGTTTTACTAGAAATTTCAGAAGAATTTCTTATGAAATATAAGAAAATAATCAAAAGAAGATAGAAATCATATCAGCCTAAGAAGACATATATTAAAACCACAGCAAGTGTAAATTAATGTAAAGTAAATGGAGTATAATAGTACTGATGAGCTGCTGAGAAGGGTAGTGTAGGTTAGTTAAGAGAAACCTTCCTAGAGGAAGTAAGTTTTGGAATGGGGTAGGAGGATGATTGATGTATTTTTATCTCTTGGTCCTTCTTCTAGCCTAATGATAAACAAAAACTTTTTTTTCTACTCGTGTGTTTTTTCTAAGTTTGCCAGGGAGAAAGAATAAAGGAGTCTTAACAAAATTATATGTGTCTCAAGGTTTTCTTAAATATTATTTTTCCTATTACTGCTTAAGGAATGGCAAGTGATGCCCAAACTAAAGTATTCCTTTGTTTTATAGTTAAAGATCTGTGAGAAATATAATTGCATTTCTACCTTTAATAACAACACTGCCTTTCCCTTTCCTGCCCTCTCCACGAAGAAACACTGGATACTTTAGAAAAGTGGGTGACTGAAATCTTCTCTCAGATACCAAACAAGTAAGACATTTATTTTCATAAATCATACACCTATAGAGTTAAAGAGGCTAAAGTTAAAGAGTTAAAGATTCATATCTTCCCATATGAATCCCAGAGGTTTTTGCTTTTAGTTTATTTTTTTTTAAACAGGTGATTATATTAAGAACTAAAGTAGTTTAGCAAGATTGCACAGCCTTTGAGTGGGAAAACTAAGATAACCAAAGATCCCATAGTTTCTGTAGTTCAGAACTTATAAGCTTGTAAACTTATAGTAAGCAGTAACTCTGAAGAATTTGTGCCTCCTTTTACATTTATTCAGAGCTTTTCTGTTACTATGTACAGTGCTTGAAATTATGATATGAAAGCAAATATTGTATTGAGAGGTAGCATATACATATACGTATCCCCTGCCTCAGAACAAATTAAGTTCTGAAGGTTTGTTTTGAAAAGTCAGTTGTTTGGAACTTGGAATGCTTTTTCCCCATAAACAAAATAATCTCGTAGTTGATGACTGACTTTACATATTGCCTGAAAAGTCTATTGCATATATTGTAGTTAAATCAAATTGCCTTTTATTAGAAATTGGATGTAGGGTTCTAGTTCAGAAAGCTACTATTTTTTTGTCCACCTCAAATTCATCAAAATAATACAAATATTTAAAAGATACTTTATTGTTACATTTTTTGTTGCAAAGAATACAGAAAATTTAATTCTCAAGCAAAGTGTCTCTTCCCACTCTTAGCAGTTTGCATTTTAGTAAACTAAATGAAATCAGATTATTTTTTCTTGCATCAGGTGAGTAAGCTAGACTCTTTCCAGTTCTTCATTCCAAGACAATTTGTTTTAAATTTATGAAAGAAAAATTAGCTTTAAAAATGTTGGAATAATTTGTAATAACAACAGATTGGTTATTATTATCTTGGCTTTATGTAAACTTCTGTTGATAATTAGCAATACTTTTAAGTATGCTAATTAAGACAATGAAAGCCATGCCAAAGTTATGGGATTATTTAATTTGTTTTTGTTTGTTTGTTTTGATAAGAAATGAGTATTAGCTATGGAAATGTCAAATGGCAGATTGAAATGTGTTTCACTGTGAAACTTTACTAATAAAATCAGAGGTATATTGAATAGGCGGATTCATTAGGTCTTGTCAATCAATTCCTAATAAGAATTTTAAATTAAAAAAAGTGCTTTTACATATTATTCACTAAGAACTTTGGTTCCTTAATCAGACGGGTTAAAAAGTGTTCTAGGTAATTAATACTGATTCATACTGACCATATTTTAGAAGAAATATTAGTTACAATATATTCAACCAGGTGGGAAGCCTCTAGAAGGAAGAGTCCAAGTTTCTCAAATACTACAGTGCCTAATATTGTACTTTATATGTAAGAATCTCTCCATGTATATTTCTTGGATTAAAAAAATGTCTCTAGTGTAAGTTTTCTTTCTGAAATGGCTTTGTATTAAGAGGAGAACTGAAGTTGGATGGGACTGATAGAGACAGTAAATATTGAGAGGGGAGGTCCCTTCAATTCATTGTTTTCTGTCTCCTGTGAGTTTTAAAAGTATTTGAGTTATTGGGGCTGAGGTTAAGAATAGTTTGTGTAGTTCAGGATTTTGTGGCTTTGTTGCCATCTATTCGCTTATGCCTAGAATGCTTTTCAGCCAGGAGTATGTAGAATAGACTATAAAAACCTATCAGTTTAGGCATCCCTAAAGATACTGCTTATAAAGGCTTTTGCCAATTAAATTTTAATGTATTTGTTTTATTTTCAGTGGGTTACCCAAACCAAACTTTGGCCATTTAACGGATCCATTTGACACACCAGCATTTAACAAACTTTATAGAGGTTCGTGAACCAAAGGTTTAAAACTGTTTGAAATAACTTTAGCACATTCTCTAAAACTTAACTGAGGCTGCCAATTTTCTTTGAAAATGAGAATACAACAGAAAGTACAGCTGGATTGGAAAGGGAGTAGACAGTGGAAATCCAACTAGTGACAGATAGCAGGCCACTAACTAGTAGCAGTTTCATTGGTTTGGCACCTTAATGCTACTTGAGTCTGTTTCATGCTTTCTCCCTATTTTCTTCTTGTTCCCTTTCGTTCTTGGTTTTTTGTTTCTTTCCTATTTTGTTTTTATCTATATTCTGCTCTTTTTTGCCTTTAAAAGAGAAAAATAGAGGATGGGAAAACACTTTGGAAATAATTTCCTTTTATCTTCATTATAAAACCAATTTTTGTTAAATGAAGGCAGATTTAGTGTAAAAAAAAAAAATGGGTGGGGGGAGTTACCCTTAAATCTTACCATCCAGAGAAGTGGTTTTGGCAGATTTCCTTTTGAGTTTCTGTAGGTATATTTTCTTAATGTAGTTCAGATTATAAAGTATATACACTCTTATCTCTTGCTTATTTCATTTAATATTATATTTGTAATAACTGCCCAATGAGCCATCGCATGGTTATGCTATAACTTATTTAACAGTTTGCCCATAGTGAATATTGCAGAAACATTCCTAATTCACCATTTCTCTTTCTTTGCTCTTTTTATCATGGCAGATTTTTTTCTTTCTCCTAATTGCCTAGTTATTCCCTTCTTCTCCTTCACCCCATTGCCAGTCTCTTTCCTCTTCCCTTTCTCTGACCAATGACTTTTGTCACACTCTTTATCTGCTGCTGGCTCCATTTTATCTAAGCTGACTCTTCCCAGAGACAACTTATTTTTGGTTGTATTCTTCCTGGCTGTAGATTTTCTCTTCAAAGAATCATAGAAGAATGGGAAGCACTGGGAAGAATCTTAGAGTTACTTCAGCCTACCCCACTCCTCATACCATAACAGATTCAGAATGAGTTAAATGCAAGTGATTTTCTCAAGGTCGTATAAACACAGATAGCAAGATAGTAGTAGGGCTGGATTTCAGCCATGGGTCTCCTGACTCCTAGTCCTGTACCCGTTCTTGCAAGAAGGGATCCATCTTTAGGGGCTTGCCTATTTTCATAGTTCTTTTATCCATGCCTTCTCTATCTGTGAAACCAAATTGAAAAGAAATTTACAAAAATTGCATTATTCAAATTGGAAAATTGGCAACTTGAAATAATAATTGCATTATATTTAACTTTCCCATGCTTATTGGAGGATGAAATATATTGAATTTTAAAAAATTTCATGTAACATAGTATATATAAGTTATAGAGAAACACTTATATCTGTTCTTCTGAAAAATATTTTTGTTCAGTTGTTCCAATCAGAAAAATTCATGCTCTGACCATCACATGGGCACTTCCCCCTCAACAGCAACATTACAGGTAAGAGTTCAAAGGCAAATTTACTCCACTAGATACTGAGTGAGAATCATATTTTAAAAGCATACTAAATGGTTTAAATTTGGGCATTCCGGATTTATAAACACAGGTAACATGGTAAACTAGGACCTCACTACTCCTGGATTGTTCAAGCCTTTGCTATATATTTTAATGTCTTCTTGGGTATAAAAGCTAGAGTTTTCTTATAATCAGTTGCCTTTCCTGAGTCTTTGAAGTTAAGTATCTTAGTGTGAATGCTAACTTTTGTAATTATTTTCTTTAGCACTTTGAGTACAAATATATGTTAGCTTATGATTTATTTGTCAGTGGTGGCCATTTAGTTTGATCTTGTCAAAAGTAAAGTTAAATAATTTTGAGCCTGAAATACAACTACAGCATAAATCTCAAGGACCTACTTGAGTTGGGAATGAGTTAGGTCAGATTTTTAGAAATTAGGAAAACACTTCAATTTATTTATATAATTATTTTACATGAGCAATATACATGGGCTAAGAAGTTCCTTAAAGATAAGGATCAGTCAATGGCTAGAAATGCTTTTCTCATTAGATATAAATGCTAATGAACTGATAAAACTTTAACTTAAGTTTCTAAAACTAACCAACAAAACAAACCCAAGAAGAGACACACACAAGCAGAAGGAAAGAAAAGTAATGTGTATTGCTTTAAGCTCAGTAAAAAATGCTTTTAACAATCAAGTCCCATGAAGTTAACAAGAACAGTATGCCTCCAGTGAGAAAGCAGAGAACGTGTGTATTGTCTACTTACTTTTTTTTAGTGCAAGGATAATATAGGAAAAAGTAATGTCCATTGGTTGTATAGTTATGTTACAGTATCCCAAAAAGTGTTAAAATGATTACATGCATATTTAAAAGTTTATTCCGTTTGTTTTAAATTTATATTATAAGAGTAATATGCTTGTAAAATGTTGAGGACAAAAGAATATTAAGTAAAAGGTAAAGCTCTGCTTCTCCTCTGTCCTCAAAGATATGCCCAACATTAATAGTTCCATATATATCCTTCAGACATTAAAATAATGAATATAAAACATGTCTTTTTTAATGGAAATAGAATTATACTATGTATACATTTTTCCCATTTTTTGCATTTCTTGTTAATTAACAAAGCCTTGTTTATCTTCTGCCTGATTACTAAGGTAATTCATTGTAGAAATCTTGAAAACTACTGAAAAGTAGAAAAAAGTCATCCATGATTCTGTTTTCCAAAGACTGTTACCATTTCTGTATGTTTTGATCCAGTTATTATTATTTTTTTAATGAACTGTATATTTGTTTTAACCTGATGCTTATCCCAAATATGTGAACTCCCACTAAATTAGCTTTTGGGGGAACGATTTTATTTTTTTACAAAGAAGCAAGTGTTTCTCCCTCCAGAGTTACCAAATACAGTACAATTAGATTTGGTCACATGCAAATGTTATGTATTAAACTGGGTTCATTCTTTAACTGATTTGCTCCTCTATGTCAGTTTTAGGATAGATGAAATCTAAAATATGTCATTCATATTTTATGTTTTTTTTCAAATTCATATTTTAAACAGTGACTTTTAAGAGTTTACTGAGTATAATTCTGTAAACTAAGTTTAAAATTTAAGAATGTTTAGATTTCCTAGCTTGATTTTTCTGTATATTTTTGGTAGGAATATATTCCCAAAATTATAGTAGAAGCCAGTGTGTTATTCATGATGTGAATAACACATAAACAACTACTCAGACTATTGATGTATATTATTATATAAGATATTTTTTACACCTGTTATTGCATTTTCCTGAAAAGCCTATGAGTAAGTAGTTAGGCAAGTAGAGAGAAAAAGAATAGAGTGAGATTAAGTCTTTTGCTCAAGATCATGCACTTACTTACAGGAATAACTAAAACTACAAGCTAGATTTTCTGACCCATAAAGCAACACATTTCAGTTTACCACAGAGCCTGATGCAATGCCGAAAGCTTTTAAGGATACAGAATGATTTATATCTGCATCAGATTCTAAAATGATAAAGAATCTATATTATTTCTATTTTGGGTGAAAAAATAATGAAAGATTTTACCATGAAAAGAAGTAAGATTGGTATCCAAAAGAAAAAGTAGTATCCAAAAGAATTCTTAAATTTTGGAATATTTGTACTTATTCAGTGATTTCAGATGAAAAGTTAAATTTCACCATGTTTTCTATTTTTATCTCACTGCTGTCAAATTAATTATAGTTTCATATTTAGTAGAATTTATGTGAAAATAAGTTTGTAATCACATTCTCAAATATCAATCTCAGAAGTAAGATTTTCTAAAGTAAAATTAAGGTATTTATACCTTAATTTTTAAAAATTTCTGACCTTAACTTTTTTTTTAAAGGGTGAAGCCACTTCATTATATCTCTTGGCTGGTTGGACATGAAGGCAAAGGCAGCATTCTTTCTTACCTTAGAAAAAAGCAAGTATTTAATTAATAAGTATTTTCAGTGTAGCAATCTCTCAAATAATGGACAAGTGTTATATAACCCATTCTTTTCTTTTTTTGCTTTGTCTGCCAGGAAGCGTAGATTCAAATCTAATACTTAATTAAAGTCTCTTCATAACCTAGATTATTTTAATGGCCATATCATATTTGTATATTTCCTTGGAAGCCACTTTTTAGCCCATGTTGGAAGTATTATAGTCGTACACGAAATTTTTAAATTCATAAATAGAGTCCAGAATTACATGAAAGTTTAGCTCTAATCAAGAATTTGGATTTGAATAGTAATGAAGTCAGTTATTTAAATGCTGTGGATCTCCAGGCTTTCCCAACCCAGAAGGTAGACTTTAATGAAAACTTCACTGGGCAGATAAATCATATAAATATGGGAGACTGTGAACAGTATATGCAGCCATGTTAGCAGTATGTTAGCCATGTTTCCTAAAGCATTTAAGCACTTGTTTAAGTTGCCTAGCCAAATAATAGAAATACAGCTTTAGAATCAGGACCAAATCACATTAAAGTAATTCCTTGCTTGATTTTTCTATACACTATTCAAGAATGGAAAGTAGATGAGAAATTTAAATAAGACTTTAAAATATTGATGTGTACTAGATTATTAAAAGAGAGCTGAGAGGGCAGGCTTATTAGAAAAATAATGAATGACGTTAAGTACATATATGCCTTACACAATAAATGTAATATGATTTGAGATTTGCATAACCTTTTTACCTTACTGAACTTTATTAGAATTTCAAGTTTTTCATTCTGGCCTCCTCTCTCCTTATTTTAGACTTTCAGGATTATTCTAGTTAGGAAAAGATACAGTCTTATTGCTTCTTTTTTAGATAACCTGTGCAGGTTAGCTGATGGTCTCAAAGAGCCCACTTAACATTCTAAGTAGGGAAGTATCTGAAGTGTTTTTTAAGGCTTCTCTTGGGAGATGGCTCAAAAAGGGATGCGAGAAATGCCTCCCAGGGGAATTCCCTGGAGGTCCCAGTGGTTGGGACTCCGCGCTTTCACTGCTGAGGACCTGAGTTGAATCCCTTGTCAGGGAACTAAGATCCTGCAAGCCTAGCAGTGCGGCTAAAAAAAAGAAAAAGAGAAATGCTTCCCAGCAAGCATACTTTTAATATATTGTGAAGTATGAAGTATGAAGAACATACTTCACAATATATTAAAAGTATGCTTTGACAAAAAATTACTTTGTTCTCTTCGACAAAAAATTACTGTGGCTGCATGAAACTGATAATGTTTTACTATGTTGTAATATTAGTGTTTCCATTAAAGAAGTAAATACAGCTGTTATTTCCTTCTGATCATTCCTGTATGCAGTACAATTCCTTGGGAGGCTTTGTACTTTAAAAAAATTTGTACTTTTAAACTTACTGTTGGAAAGCATGTTTGCTTCAAAGCCTGGGCTTCCCAAATTTTACATAGAAAGCCTACCTATTTTGTTAATTTGAAGTATTTGTAGACTATCAATCCCAAGATATTGACTGGATTAATTTTTTCTCCTAACTGTAGGTGCTGGGCTCTTGCACTATTTGGTGGAAATGGTGAGACAGGATTTGAGCAAAATTCTACTTATTCAGTGTTCAGCATTTCTATTACATTGACTGATGAAGGTTATGAACATTTCTATGAGGTAAGTAATAAAAATGGAGGGTTTTTAAAATTATATAGATATCACTTTATGCAAAAGTATAATTAGATGTTTCATTTTTAGGTTGCTCATACTGTCTTCCAGTATTTAAAAATGCTGCAGAAGCTAGGCCCAGAAAAAAGGTAATATATACTTATAAGAGTCAATCCTAATATGTTTTAGCCTTCAGGCTACCAACAGACATGCGTTAGTCCTGCTTGGTGGTTTTCTAGGCATTTCTTGCTTAATTTCCTTTACTTGTTCCATATCCTTATTCCGCTACATGTGAACGTATGTTAAAGATTTAGGTTTACGTGGACAGTCTGTTTATTTTTATACTTCTCTTTTCTTGATGACGATTCTAATGAGAAATTTAAATATGTCTTCTAATTATAATTTTCTTCTTTCACAGAATTTTTGAAGAGATTCAGAAAATTGAGGATAATGAATTTCATTACCAAGAACAGGTACTGGAAGTCAAATTCTTTTTGAATGTTATCTGTGACCAAGTTGAAACTGGTGTGGACATTGTTCCTCTTTTTGGAAGTGTCACTGGAGTTTTAATTCTGCCACTCTCTGTCATGTGAGTCTCTAGATGGCCTTGAGGTTTCTGAAAATTCACTCTTGTGTTTTTGAGTATTTATATTGAGTTAACGGTGAGAGAATTAGGCAGATTGACACAGATCATGTTGTGTGACAATCATTCATCTATGTAGTCATTTCATATGTCTATCCCTTTAATCCCTTTGATAAACATTCATGGAGAGCTTGATATTTTGGGAATTCAAATATTGTGAAGACATTCTACAAGGTAATATGAAGTAATTACCATATATAATGTTAGAAATAGTGTGCTTTGTACTTTCAGGGTAAGGAAAGCATTTGCCTTTACTGGAATAGGACAGGGAAGCCTTCATGGATGTAGTAAATTTGAATTGAGTTCAGTATTAAAAAATGGATAAGGTTTAGATATTCTAAGCAATGGGAAGCACATTAAGTAAGGAACTCTGGGGTATTATGAAAAAGTGAATGATCCTACATGTCTGTGGCATAGGGTATATGAAAGCAAAGTTGAAAGGTAAGGAGTTTAGAGCAGGGTTTTTAAAAAACCCTTTTTGTGCCTTGGATCCCTTTGGAAATCTGTTGAATCCTATGGACCCCTCCCCAGAATATTATTTCACCTCTTCATCTTTTTAAACTCTCAGAAAAATCGCCCTAGTAGTACAATGATCACTGGTATATCCCTCACCTAGATTTACCAGTTCTTAATATTTTGCCATATTTTCTTTCTCTCTCACACCTCTTCTTGTGTGTGTATGTATTTTTTTAAGATTTAATTACAGATATCATGATACTTCACCTCTCAATGTTTTTTAACATGTATCTGCTACAAACAAATGTATTCTCTTGCATAACCTCACTAAAATTGTGCTCAGGAAATTTAACATTAAAACAATACTGTTAAATATTTATTATGCAGCCCATAGAATAGTGGGTTTTTGTTTTGTTTTTGTTTTTATTGAAGTATAGTTGATTTACGATATTGTGTTAGTTTCAGGTATACAGCAAAGTGATTCAGTGATACATATGTATATATGTATATATTTTCAGATTATTTTCCAGTATAGGTTATTACAAGATATTGAATATAGTTCCCTGTGCTGTATAGTAAATCCTTGCTGCTTATCTATTTTATGTATAGTAATTTGTATCTGTTAATCCCATACTCTTAATTTATCCCTCCCCCCATCCCTTTCTCTTTGGTAACTATAAATTTGTTTTCTATGTCTGAGGCTGTTTCTGTTTTGTATATAATTTTCATTTGTATTATTTTTTAGATTACACATATAAATGATATCATAATATTTGTCTTTCTCTATCTGACTTGCTTAGTATGATACTCTCTAGGTCCATCCATGTTGCTGCAAATGGCAATATTTTATTCTTTTTTTATGGCTGAGTAATGCTCCACTCTGTGTGTGTGTGTGTGTGTGTGTGTGTGTGTGTGTGTGTGTCTGTGTGTGTATCTCATATTTTCTTAAATCACTCATCTGTTAATGGGCACTTGGGTTGCTTCCATGTCTTGGCTATTGTAAATAGTGCTACTATGAACATTGGAGTGCATGTATCTTTTTAAATCAGAGTTTTCATCTTTTCAGATATATGCCAAGGAGTGGGATTGCTGGATCATATGGTAGCTCTATTTTTAGTTTTTTTAAAGGAAGCTCCATACTGTTTCCATAATGGCTGCACCAATGTACATTCCCAGCAACAGAGTAGGAGGGTTCCCTTTCATAGAATAGTGTTTTTAAATGCATAAGATAAAATCCAGTAGGTTACAAAGGAATACTGAAATAAAGACTCAAAATAGTAAAAATTAGTAATATGGGTCTCTGTATCGATATATTAAATAACAAAGTCTAATGGTAGATCTAATAATTATTACAATTTTAAGTAGCAATGAATGTGCTATTTTTTCTTCTTAATAGTCATCCATTTTATACACATCAGTGTATACATGTCAATCCCAATCTCCCAATTCATCACACCACCCACCCACCCCCCACCCCCGCTGCTTTCCCCCCTTGGTGTCCATACGCTTGTTCTCTACTTCTGTGTCTCAATTTCTGCTCTGCAAACCGGTTCATCTGTACCATTTTCTAGTTTCCACATATATGCGTTAATATATGATATTTGTTTTTCTCTTTCTGACTTACTTCACTCTGTATGATAGTCTCTAGATGCATCCACATCTCTACAAATGACCCAATTTCGTTCCTTTTTATGGCTGAGTAATATTCCATTGTATATATGTACCACATCTTCTTTATCCATTCGTCTGTCGATGGGCATTTAGGTTGCTTCCATGACCTGGCTATTGTAAATAGAACTGCAATGAACATTGTGGTACATGACTCTTTTTGAATTATGGTTTTCCCTGGGTATATGCCCAGTAGTGGGATTGCTGGGTCATATGGTAATTATATTTTTAGTTTAGTAGTTCTCCATAGTGGCTGTATCAACTTAAATTCCCACCAACAGAGCAAGAGGGTTCTCTTTTCTCCACACCCTCTCCAGCATTTGTTGTTTGTAGATTTTCTGATGATACTCATTCTAACCGGTGTGAAGTGATACCTCATTGTAGTTGTGATTTGCATTTCTCTAACAGTTAGTGATGTTGAGCAGCTTTTCATGTGCCTCTTGGCCATCTGTATGTCTTCTTTGGAGAAATGTCTATTTAGGTCTTCTGCCCATTTTTGGATTGGGTTGTTTGTCGTTTTTCCCTTGCTGTTTTCAATAATTTTTCTTTGTCTTTAATTTTTGCCAATTTGATTATTATGTCTCTTGGTGCATTTCTCCTTGGGTTTATCCTGTATGGTACTCTCTGCACTTCCTGGACTTGGGTGGCTATTTCCTTTCCCATCTTAGGGAAATTTTCGACTCTAATCTCTTCAAATATTTTCTCGGGTCCTTTCTCTCTCTCTCTTCCTTCTGGGACCCCTATAACGTGCATGTTGTTGCGTTTAATGTTGTCCCAGAGGTCTCTTAGGCTGTCTTCATTTCTTTTCATTCTTTTTTCTTTATTCTGTTCTTCAGCAGTGAATTCCACCATTCTGTCTTCCAGGTCACTTGTCTGTTCTTCTGCCTCAGTTATTCTGCTATTGATTCCTTCTAGTGTATTTTTCGTTTCAGTTATTGTATGGTTCATCTCTGTTTGTTTGTTCTTTAATTCTTCTAGATCTTTGTTAAACATTTCTTGCACATTCTTGATCTTTGCCTCCATTCTTTTTCCGAGGTCCTGGATCATCTTCACTATCATTATTCTGAACTCTCTTTCTGGAAGGTTGCCTATCTCTGTTTCATTTAGTTGTTTTTCTGGGGTTTCATCTTGTCCCTTCATCTGGTACATAGCCCTCTGCCTTTTCATCTTGTCTGTGTTTCTGTGAATGTGGTTTTTGTTCCACAGGCTGCAGGATTGTAGTTCTTCTTGCTTCTGCTGTCTGCCCTCTGGTGTATTAGGCTATCTAAGAGGCTTGTGGAAGTTTCCTGATGGGAGGGACTGGTGGTGGGTAGAGCTGGCTGTTGCTCTGGTGGGCAGAGCTCAGTAAAACTTTAATCCGCTTGTCTGCTGATGGGTCGGCCTGGGTTCCCTCCCTTTTGGTTGTTTGGCCTGAGGCGACCCAACACTGGAGCCTAGCCAGGCTCTCTGGTGGAGCTAATGGCAGACTCTGGAAGGGCTCAAGCCAAGGAGTACTTCCCAGAACTTCTGCTGCCAGTGTCCTTGTCCTCATGGTGAGGCACAGCCACCCCCCGCCTCTGCAGGAGACCCACCAACAGGGTAGCATGTAGGTCTGGTTCAGTCTCCTGTGGGGTCACTGCTCCTTCCCCTGGGTCCCAATGCACACACTACTTTGTGTGTGCCCTCCAAGAGTAGAGTTTCTGTTTCCCCCAGTCCTGTCAAAGTCTTGCAGTCAAATCCTGCTAGGCTTCAAAGTCTGATTCTCTAGGAATTCCTCCTCCCGTTGCCGGACCCCCAGGTTGGGAAGCCTGACGTGGGGCTCAGAACCTTCACTCCAGTGGGTGGACTTCTGTGGTATAAGTGTTCTCCAGTCTGTGAGTCACCCACCCAGCAGTTATGGGATTTGATTTTATTGTGACTGTGCCCCTCCTACCGTCTCATTGCGGCTTCTCCTTTGTCTTTGGATGTGGGGTATCTTTTTTGGTGAGTTCCAGTGTCTTCCTGTCGATAGTTGTTCAGCAGTTAGCTGTGATTCTGGTGTTCTTGAAAGAGGGAGGGAGAGCATGTCCTTCTACTCCGCCATCTTCTGAGTGTGCTATTTTGAGATATCTGCAGCAGCTATATTGTGATTTCTATTGGTTATAGTCATAGATGCTGATAATACTGCTGTGGTTTGTTGCCTGTATATTTATAAATTAATAAAAATGCTAAGTTAGAGTTTAATGAAAATAAATATGTAATTTCTTCCCAGTCAAACTCATGCTTCCCGCCCTCCCTGAATTTGTCCACTGATATCTTGTGGGAGGTATCTGTAGACCCTTAATTAAGAGCCCCCAATTTAGCACCAGTTCATAGAGCATCGTGAAATCTGCCTTTTTGGATCATCACCAGGGACAAATATCTACTATAATTTGAGAAGACTTAAGTACATGAGGACAAGGTCACAAAAACTATAAGCTTCCAGTTGCTATTGATTCCTATACAGTCTGCTGTATATGCTTGAAGTCATTTGAAATTGAAATCTTATTCTATGAAAACAGAGAGCTACTGTGTTTTATCTTGGCCATTTGAGGGTCCTATAGACACTTCTCTTCTATAAATTGATTGATATGCATAGAACCCCCAAGTCCTGCCATCAACTTTAGCAGTACTGATTTTTTTCAGTGTTCTTATCAACTGTTGTGGCAACATGTGGGCAGAACTGTGGCAGGGAAAGAGTAGGAGTAAGAATTGTGGACTGCAGCCATAACTAATACCCTTATTCCTTTTTGGGGGATTGGCTTTTTAGCATTAGCTGAGTTACATTTTCTTTCTGCCCTTCTAGTTTCTTCTTAGCAAGACATTTCAAGATACCTTTTTTATAGCTCGCCATTTTGTAGCTCATTTTTTTTTTTTTTTACCTTTAGCACAGTATTCATGAATGCTTGTCTTGATTTTAAAACATGAGCCCAAAACATTTTAGACTAAAACCTAATCAGTACAAAGAACAAATCAGAAAGGTTAATATCTTTGTTTGAACTGCTAAATTTTAACTCAAGTAGCTCAGCTTATTTCAGCTTTTATATATTTCTGTTTTATTAACAAAGTTGACATATCTCCTCTTCAGATATATTTCTTGTCTTCATCAGTAAAGGCAAATAGGAATGCTCTTTCAGACTATTCAAGTCAGTCTTTTTTAATTTAAAAAAAATTTTAAAGTAATTTTTATTTCACACGGGAACTTGGACTCAATATGCCTTATAAATCAGCTACTTGAACTAGAGAAAAGCTGTTTAAGTGTCTTTCTATACGCAGAGAAACAGGAATAATGTAATAATAATGGAAGGCAGTGAGAGTTGCAGTAAACAATTAGAAGATAGATAATAACAAGTGTTGGAGATGTAGAGAAATTGGAACTCTCATACATTGTGGGTGGGAGTGTAAAATGGTACAGCTGCTTTGGAAAACAGTTTGACAGTTCCTTAAAAAGTTAAGCATAGAGATACCATATAAGCCTGCAGTTCCACCTCTAGGTATACACCCAAGAGAATTGAAAACCTATGTCCACACAAATACTTGTACACTGGTGTTCACAGCAGCATTATTCATTATAGCCAAAAAGGGGAAACAATCCAAATGTCCTTCAATGAGTGAATGGTTAAACAAAATGTAGAATTTGCATACTGTGGAATATTATTCAGCATAAAAAGTAATGAAGTATGGATTCATTCTACAACATGGATGAACCTTGAAAATATGCTAAGTGAAAGAAGCAAGACACAACAGGTCACATATTATATGATTCCATTTATCTGGATATGAAATATCCAGAATAGGTAAATCTATAGAGCCAGAGCACAGATTGATGGTTGTTTTCAGTGGCTGGGAGGTATGGGTAACAGGGAGCAACTGCTTACTGGGTATGGAAGTTTCCTTTTGGGCTGATGAAAATATTCTGGAACTATATAGAGGTGATGCTTGTACAACTTTATAAATATACTGAAAACCACTGAGTTATATACTTTATTATACATTTTATTTTAATTTTAATTGTATACTTTAAAAGTGTGGGTTTTATGGTATGTGAATTATATCTTAAAAAAAAATTAAAGGATATCATTTAAGTGTTTTTTTTTTTTCCCTAGTACTTTGTCCATTGCCTTGGCACCAAAGATCTACTTTTAGCCAGGGTCCTGTTTTCTCATAGGAAATATTTTGAATCACTCAATTTTGTAGCAAGCTGAATAGAACAGTTAACTTACAAAAATAAGTGGCTGGTGAAAATAACTGGTTAAAAAATTTAGAACAGAGTAGAGGGAGTCATTTTAAACAATAATAGCACTTGAAAGAGTGGGAGATAAGTGAAATAGGCAAGGAAGATTAAGAGGTACAAACTTCCAGCTGTAAAATAAATGTCATGGGGATGTAATGTATAGCATAGGGAATATAGTCAATAATGCTGTAATAACTTTGTAAGGTGACAGATGGTAAATAGACTTGCTGTGGTGATCATTTTGTAATATATAAAAATATGGAATCACTATGTTGTACACCTAAAACTAATATAATGTTTTAAGTCAATTATACTTCAAAAAAAAAAGGTACCTTAACCTCCACACACACACACACACACACACACACACACACACACACACACACACACAACACAAAATAGTAGCACTTTAGTGACTAATAAACTTGATTCAGGAATGTTTCCTGAGGTGGAGCAAAAAAAGGTAACAATGAATCTTTCCATACTTTTTCCATATTTTATCTGAATGTGATAATGTAGTAGGTAGCATATACCTATGATCTCTAATTTGATGTATGCATGTCTCATTTCTCCTCCATGAATGTAGTAACCTTCACTTCTGTTCTGTCTTCTGTTAGATGAGAGAACAGCCCAGATTGTCTAGGGAAGGACTGGGCAGTATGGTATTTTGGGAAAGTGTTCACTGCTATGTTAAGAGGCCCAAGCTCTAGTGTCTACTCGCCTATCACTTATTGTGTGATCTGGGGCAAGTCACCTAATCAATCTGAGTACATTTCCTCATTCTAAAATGTAGGAATGGAGCCACTTGGTGTCTAAAGGACCTGTCAGTTTTAAGATTCTGTGCATTTGGGTACTCAGTAAATATCAATACTTGAATTGGTTGCTTTCCTCTGGAAAAGTATTTCCATTTCATAGGTTAGTGAACTTTCTGTCATTATTTCAGTTTTAAATTGAGATAATATACTGATTAATTTAACCACTTATAGCAAGACTTATGTAATGACACATTTTGATTTCTGTTGATATATTGATTTTGATTCATGCTTACAAATAGTTTTTAGGTGATAGTGCTGTAGTGATAAAATGATGAAGACCCTGTCTTTAGGGACTTCATAGTCATGTGGGGCACTTGACATGTAAACAGACCTTTAAAGTTCAGTGTTGTAATTTCTTCGATGAAGACGCTGTGATGTGATTAGAGCCTCGTGTGTTGTAGGGCTCAGTATGGGGGATTGGAGAGGTGTTAGGTTAAGCTACTTTAGTTCTCTGGCTAAATTTTTTGTAGAATTCTGAGCATCAGATTCTTAAGCTGCAGTTACATCTGGTTGTATCTGTTGGAAGCTTTTGGTTTCATTGTTAAAAAAAGAGATAACTTTATATTTTGTGGCACATTAAGGATAATAATGGAGAATTTCTGGTGTGAAATAATCTTACCTCTTTACAGACAGATCCAGTTGAGTATGTGGAAAACATGTGTGAAAACATGCAGCTGTACCCACTACAGGACTTTCTCACTGGAGATCAGCTTCTTTTTGAATACAAGCCAGAAGTAAGGAGGTTTCCATTTCTAAAATTTACTTTTAGAGAAAGAGGAGGGTAAGAAAGTACATAGAGGTACTTAAGAACTGTGGGAATGGAGAAAACTTGGTTATGTTTAGTCAAGTTTTTTGTTTGTTTAAACAGAAGAAATATCAGTAGTTTTGTGGGTAATTTTTCCTGATTCTTGTATATGACTGTGGTTTAATATGAGGAGAAAACCAAGTCCTCTTCTTAGGTACTATTCCCACTGTTTTTCAAGTGTTGAAACATCTACTAACATAAAGTCATTAAGAATTATGTACTTTAGATGCTAAACATACTTGTTTAGCTTGCCTTTTAATTCTGTTGGACACCCTGGACAATTAAATTTTAATCATTTTGAGAATATGTACAAGAAAAATATGATTCCCTGAATTCAAAATATATGACTTAGGGATAATAAATGTTACACATAAATAAATAGTTGGTCAGGTCTTTGCTCCACTAGTCCTGGGAAATAAGTTATTTCGCTCCATATACGGTAGCAGTTCTCAACCAGGGTGATTTTGCCCCCATGGGATATTTGTCAGTGCTTGGGTACATTTCAGTTGTCATAGCTGGAGAGTGCTCTTGGTATCTAGTGGGTAGAAGCCAGAGATGCTGCTGAACATTCTACAATGCAGAAGATGGCACTCCACAACTAAGTATTATCTGGCCCAAAGTGTTAATAGTGCCAAGGTTGACAGACTTTGATATAGGGTATTCTAAAACTACTGATTTTAAAGGGGATGGGGAAAGGTAAAGGAAGAAGCAGTAACCATACATTCTTGTCATTTCTCTAGGATGGTTGTGCCCAGGGGTCCAAGTATTTTTTTCTGAACCACTATTTGTTGTTTTTTTCTCAAAGAGATGGTGTTGAAGTGCTAGTTAGGGTTTCAAATCTAACCCACAAAAATCTTATGTTTAGTCCTTATCATAGCTGAAGGATTATTGAAGGAGGCCCTACATTGGGATCATTTTACTGATTCTTGTGTATGAGGTAGTATAATACATAGCAGTTAAGAGCATAGTTTTTGGAATTATGAACAAACTTGGTTAGAACTCCACTTTTGCCACTTCTAGTTGTGTTGTTCTGTGCAGATTATAGAATCTTTAACCTGAACAAATTATTTAAACTTTAACCTCTGAGGCTGAGTGCTTTCTGTAAAATGGGTATACCTTAGGGTTGTTTTTAGGATTAAATAAAATAATGTATGTTAAACACTACCTAGCACATAGTAAAAGCTTAGTAAATGGTAACTCTTTTCACTGCTAGTCCTCTTATTATGTAGGATTTGAGATGAGTGCTGTTTAAGCATTCTGAAGAAACATATTAGAAACAGCTGATAGACTAATGTAGTTTTGTAAATTAGGGTGTTCATGGACTATAGACAGATAGTTTCATGAGCATCAAGATGCTAGGATCTTGGGGTGCCTAACATAATGTGGCTTTGCCTTTTTAATAGAGATGTATTAGGTTAAAGTTATAATTGTTTTGTATGTGTCTCCCCACTCCCCCTTCACCCCTGCCCCTAATTAGGTCATTGCTGAAGCCCTTAATCAGCTAGTTCCTCAAAAGGCAAATCTTGTTCTACTGTCTGGTGCTAATGAGGGAAAATGTGACCTCAAGGAGAAATGGTTTGGGACTCAGTATAGTATGGAAGGTAAAATATTTTAAAATTGTCCTACATTTAGGTATATGATTCACCTGGGAAGTTTTATTCCTTAATAATTTGTCTGATAGTTCCTGTGGGAAGAACTTATGTATTTTTTTCAGTAGTTTACTTTGAAATGAAAATTATTTATACTGCTTTGCAGAAAATTATTTTCTGCAATGTTTATGTCTGTATTTATTAGCTAGTGAGAAAATCCTATTGTATTGGTAGTTTGGGGGCAGACTTTGGACTGTGTTTTAAAAAGTGCTCCTCAAACTTCAATGTGCATATGTATCACCTGGAGGTCTTATTAAAATACAGATTATGATTCAGTAGCTCTGGAATAGGGCCTGCAATTCTGCATTTCTAACAAAGTTCCCAGATGATAACAATGCTGCTGAGACTGCACATTGAGTAGCAGGAGTCTAGAAAGCCTGGATATGTCACTCACAGCTTTTCTGAGAAAAGAGAATTGATTTGTGAAGGCCAGTTGTTGACTGGTTTGTTATTAATAGAACTCTGATCATTTGTTCTTTATTGGATCAGTTTGTCTTTCATCTCTACAGATATTGAAAACTCTTGGGCTGAACTGTGGGAGAGTAATTTTGAATTAAATCCAGATCTTCATCTTCCAGCTGAAAACAAGTACATAGGTCAGTAAAATAGCAATCATTGTACATAATCCATCCATGTACTAATATTAAAACAAATAGCACCTCTGTAGTATGTTATATTTTACAAAGTATCATTTGAATTCATATTTGAGTTTCCCAGTTATCTCTGGGATAAGCATTACAGTTTTCTTACTTTTCCAAATGAGAAAACTGCTGCTCAAAAAAGCAAAGTGACTTGTCCTGGATCTTCAGTTGGTGAATGCAGGAAACAGGACTTAAACATAATCCTGAGACTTTTTCTTGTCTATGATAGCTGATCCTTTCATGTGAGTCTCTGTAGGAATTGCCATTATCTTGTCCAATTGTTCTAGTGTTTTTCAAACTACAGGTTGCAACCCATTAGAGGGTTGTGAAATCAATGTAATGGGTTTTGAGGTCAGTGTAATGAGTTGTGAAAGCACTAAAAAAAATCAGAGTAGAAGATAGCAAAATGTTTCACTGAATAAAGAAAGGGTATTATTTTAAGAACTTTTGTTCTCAGTAGGTATATATGTGTGTTATCTGTCTGCTAGCTTGCAATGGAAAACAGTTCTAACTGTGAGAAAGTCACTGGTCTAGGACAAAGGTTACAGTTGTATATAACTAATTTTACTCAGAATACCATTTTTCCCAGCAATTCCATTCCTAGGTATATACCCTAAAGAATTAAAAACAGGTATTCAACCAAATACATGTACATACACTTTCATAGCAGCATTATATACAAAAGCCAAAAGGTAGAAACAGCCAGATCCATAATGAATGAATGGATAAAGAAATTATGGTATATACATGCAATGGAGTATTATTCTGTCATTAAAAGAAATGAAGTACTGATACATGCTATAACATGGATGAACCTTGAAAACATTATGCTAAGTGAAAGAAGACAGACACAAGGGGTCACATATTGTATGATTCCTGTTACATGAAATATCTAGAATAGGTAAATCCATAGAGACAGAACTCAGACTGATGGTTGCCAGTGGCTGGGGGGAGTGGGTACTGGAGAGTGACTGCTTAATGGGTATAGAGGTTTCCTTTGGGGCTGATGAAAATGTTTTGAAACTAGAAAGAAATGGTAGTTGCACAACATTGTGAGTGTACTAAATTCCCCTGAATTGTTCACTTTAAAATGGTTAATTTTGTTATATATAATCTAACCTCAGGAAAAAAAATGCTTTTATACAAAAAGTCTTGCATATTTTAGATAATTCAGTTCTGCATCTTTAACTTTAAGTATCTAAACAACCCTTTTTTTTTTTTTAGTAAATATAGCCAGTACCTTTTTTTTAATTCTTAAGTTAGCTATTTCGCACCTGAGTGTTGATGAAACAATTTATGTTTCATTAACTTAAAGGACAAATTTGATGTTGTTTGAGCAGAACTATTTTGTTAACTTTTAAAAACTCTGTAAGTTTGGTAAAAGACATTCTCATTCAAGAATGCATTCATTCATAAATTGGTTTATACAACTATTCTGACCAAAGGTCCCTTTCAGTTAAGATTGTCTCTGAGAAAGAGAATGAAGCTGAATATGGAGAGATCAGAATCAACTCTTGGGAAATTACATCTTCAGAGTTCATTTAAGGCCAAGAGGACTTTCTTTTTAGTATTGTTCTAATAATTTATTGTATTTCAGCATTTGAATTTGACTTATGTTTGCCACAAAGAAAACTGACTTACACTTCCCAAACCAGGAACAGATTGGTGGCAATCCTGTTGAGATAACTGAATGATTTATGACCTTTCACTTTTGTTAGCCACAGATTTCATGTTGAAGGCTTTTGATTGTCCAGAGACAGAATACCCTGTTAAAATTGTGAATACTCCACAAGGTTGCCTATGGTATAAGAAAGACAACAAATTCAAAATCCCCAAAGGTAAAATATTTCCCTCCTTAATAATAGTGAAATAAGTATAACAAATCTTTTTCCACTTTCTAGCAACCTTTTCCCTCTGTGTCTATCACCTCCCTCTCTTTCCCCTTCCCCTTCTACTTGAAGACCTTTTCTAGGCTTATCTATCAGATCCGTACTGTGCTCCGGTGCTATCACAGAAATTCTTATGGACATTATAGATTCCAGGAAGTATATAAGAATTCAAGCCTAAAATGAAATTATTTTTGGATATTTTTCTTTCAGTTATATGAAAGCAGAGCCAGGTGTTTGGCCATCCTAGGGAATAGGTGGTGTTTTTTGAACATTATTGTTAAAAAGAAAGTAAGAGTAGCTGAAAGAAATTATTCTTAGATACAATAGATAGCTGAGTCCAGCATTACAAATGTGAAATATCCTCTATCTGTCTCCCTCTACTATTTTGCTTTTCAGCGTAAAGGAAGCATAGTATATAGTTAAACAGACTCTGAAGCTCTTATCTTCAACACGGTAGCCCAAACTGTGTTGCTTTTTTATTTTCTGTTCTTGTGCATGGCATTGGAATTTACTGAAGCAACTTGGAATCAAAGGCTGAGTGCTCTTGGCTGCCATTTAACCCAAATCCCTAACCTTAACACAACTGGACTAGTTCTGAGGGATTCTTGAGTTCACTGGGAAGGTGTTTACTCAATTTTTCTTGAATAGATTATAAGAGTGTCTAAAAATGTTCATAACATTTATTCAGCTTCCTTGGAAAGGCGCTGCTATAACTTTCTGTGAGCATTGGGATTTTTCCCTTAATGTTCTTGACATGTATACCTCTGTAAGCATTTTTCCTGACCAAAGCTATTGATAATAAGAGTATTCTTAGGCCTCTCTGCATATCTGTCTATATATCTGGTCTTCCCGTAGATTAAAGTGTACCTTCTGGACACTATTTGGAATGGTAAATAATACTTTCTAAGAACCCTTAAGGATAAAAATGTAATGAGGATTTAAGGATTAGTGGTTTGTTTCAGAATTTTTAAAACAACATAATATTAGGGGAAAATAGCAGATGTATTAAATATTTGAGGCCTCTGGCCTGTATTTTCTTATTTAGGGTCTTTTTTCTTTCAGCATATATACGTTTCCATCTGATCTCACCTTTGATACAGAAGTCTGCAGCAAAGTAAGAAATTGTCCTCTTTTCTGGAAAATATTTTTTTTATTATTGGAAGACTATTTTGTTTGTTTATTTCTGAATCATTTTATCATTTTTCTCTGTCCGACTTGAGCTATGCTCCTCATTTATGTGTTTTTATGTGCCCCAAACAAATTATTTGTATCAATACTAATCACTAAGATGGAATTGTGGCTGCTCCATCTCCAGCACCCATTTGTAAAACATGCTGACAGTTTAGGCTAGTCATAGAATTACTGGATTGAGAAAGTTCCTTAGAGATGAGTTTGGGTCAGCTTCCAGTCTGTAATGAGGACTAATGGATCTGTTGACCTGTATTTAGAGATTATTTATAATCAGATTCCTTGGCAGGAATCTGATTATACTTTGTTCTTAGCAAATTACTTACATGTTTATGTAGGTTGTGGGAGGTCAGAGAGCCTAAAATGTACCTGAATCATAGGAGGTGCTCAGGAAACGTTAGTATACTTCTTCCTTTCTTTTGCCACTTAACCTGTAAAATCCAGCCTTAATCTCACAAGCAGCACTAACATTATTAATATTCAGTTTAAAAAATGCATTACCCTCCTCCATTTCCTCAGTTTTTTGATTTTTCAGTCAGAAAACCTAGGGCGCAGGGATAACCAGAGCCTTTGGGCCAGTTGCCTTTCATGCATTTTACACTTACCCCATTGTGCAGTATAAATATTGGGTTGGCCAAAAAGTGTCTTCAGTTTTTAAGTAAATATAAAAGACACAGTTTTCATGTTCACTAAAAACTTAATTATATTCACCATTTTTTTCCCACTACCTTCTGCCATTTTTCAGGCAACTTCATAATTCCATCTTCCCAAAACTTTTTATCTTTTTGAGCAAAGAGCTGTTCCAGGTGCCTTTTACAGTCTTCCAGGGAATGGAAATTTTGTCCATTAAGAGAATTTTGGAAAGACCAAAATAAATGGAAATCTGAAGGTGTAATGTCTGGTGAATACGGCAGATGAATCAGAACTTCCCAGCCAAGCTGTAACAGTTTTTGCCTGGTCATCAAAGAAACATGCAGTCTTGTGTTATCCTGATGGAAGATTATGTGTTTTCTGTTGACTAATTCTGGACACTTTTTGTTGAGTGCTGCTTTCGGTTTGTCTAATTGGGAGCAGTACTTGTTGAAATGAATCGTTTGGTTTTCTGGAAGGAGCTCATAATAGAGGACTCCCTTGCAATCCCACCACATACACAACATCACCTTCTTTGGATGAAGACCGGCCTTTGGTGTGGTTGGTGGTGGTTCATTTCACTTGCCCCACGGGCTCTTCTGTTCCACATTATTGTACAGTATCTACTTTTCATCGCCCGTCACAATTTGTTTTAAAAACAGAACGTTTTCATTATGTTTAAGTAAAGAATCGCATGTGGAAATATGGTCAAGAAGGTTTTTTTCGCTTAACTTATGTGGAAACCAAACATCAAAGTGATTAACCAACCAAGCTGGTGCAAATGATTTTCACTGCCTGATTTGGATATTTTGAGTATGTCGGCTATCTTCTGCATGGTATAACGTTGATTGTTCTCAGTTAATGTCTCGATTTGATCGCTATCAACTTCAACTGGTCTACCTGACTGTGGAGCATCGTCCAGTGAGAAATCTCCAACACAAAACTTTGCAAACCACTTTTGACATGTCCGATCAGTCACAGCACCTTGTCCATACACTATACAAATTTTTTTTTTGAGTTTCACTTGCGTTTTTACCTTTCTTGAAATAATAAAGCATAATATGCCAAAAATGTTGTTTTTTCTTTCATCTTCAATATTAAAATGGCTACTCAAAAATTCACCAATTTTGATGTCTTTTTTTAAATACATGCTGATATAACAGCTGTCACATACAGTCTAACAAAATTGTTTCAAATGAAGTTAAAGACAACTAAGTACTACTAGAGCCATCTTATGGAAAAAACTGAACGAACCTTTTGGCCAACCCAGTATTACATTTTCTCTGTGTGTGTGACATGAAAAAGATAGGGAAGCATTGCTGAAGGTGGGAGTTCTGTAATGCCCCTGTGAAACTGAGTCCTGGGTATGCTGTATTTACCTTTGAACTCAATTAGTATATATGGTTTTACATTCTGGAGTAGTGAATTAACATCTTTATAAAAGTGAAGTTTCTTACTCTAAGTCAAAGCAAATCCATTTGTCTATTTCTTGCCAATTAATGATGCTATTTGCATTTTATACTCTTAGTGTGGTCCTCTTTGATATCTTTGTCAATATCCTTACCCATAACCTTGCGGAACCAGCTTATGAAGCAGATGTGGCACAGCTGGAGTATAAGCTGGTAGCTGGAGAACATGGTTTAATTATTCGAGTGAAAGGATTCAACCACAAACTACCTGTAAGTACAGTGCTCTAATTTCCTCACAGGCAGCTTTAAAATTTTATATTTATGTTTGTTGTGCCTATAGCACCAAGCATAGAGGCTTGTGCATGAGGTGCTGTACATAGAAAGAAATGTTTATTAATATGAATTATTGTGTTTTTTTGGCTGATGACAGGTATTCTAACTTTGGCCACACAAGACCAACATATATTCATTAATTAATTACATTAATCAGTGTTGTATGCATTAGTAATGGATACAACACAGCCTGTGCTTCAGGCTTGATTTCACTTCCCTTTGCTGTCAGTTTCTCTGCAGCCAACACTGGTGTTAAGGACTGGTTTGAGCATAATTTCATGCCATACAGCAAGGACAAATTTAAAGCACCTGACACATTGCCTGACATAGAGTAGAACTCAGATGTTTGTGTTGTTTCTTCCTCTTCTTGCACTCTTTTCCATTGTTTCAAGTGTGTGTGTCTTGTTTTCCTTCTAAGTTTCTGACTCTTTAGAAACAGAGTTTATATCTTGTCAGTGATTTATCTTTTGGTAAAGAATATGTTTCAGTGTCACTTTGTCAAAAACTTCATCAGTAAAGGAAGAAATAATATGGGATGCTAGCTAAAGGATTAGATCAAGTACCAGGTAAAATAATATAATGTACCCAACAACAAATTTTATATCTTGGTTTCTTGGGTAGAACATATATTAAAGTTTGGGGAACTGCACTCATACAAGAAAAAATCTGGAGGAGAGGACCTGGCAGAAATTAGACCTGTGCTAAGAGGTGATATAGCCTCCATATCTTAGATAGTTCTCTCCTTTATACCCTCATCCCTGTCAGTCTCCCCGGGGAACAAAGATTGGTCTTAGGAGGAGACACCATGGAATATTTTACTAACCTTCAAAAGCCTAAATATAATTTAGCTTAAAATCCAAACATGTTAAATTTTTGGAATTACCTGGAGAGCTTTTTAAAAATACAAACCATAGAAAACTATTTGAGGTTCTTCATTTTATGAAGCTTACCTAGCCTTAACATTAAAACTTGATATAGACTATAAATATGTATGTAAAACTGGAGATCAGTTTCACCTATGAAATACAGAGTCAAACATTCTAAAAACTTGAAAATTAAATTCAGCAATAGAACAAAAAGAATAATTCACCATGACCAAGTGCCAGGAATGCAAAGGTTGGTTGTTCAGTATTAGGAAGTTGATGAACATAAATCATTATAACAAAAGTCAGTTGAGGAACACTATGTGAATATAGTGATAAATGCCCAAAAAATCATGTGATAAATTTGAGTGGTCATTCCTAATAAGTAGGAATGGAGGGAAGTTACTTAACCAAAATAAAAACCTTAATTAAAAGACTAACAGCAAATGTTCCACTAACTGATGAAATGCTGAACATTAAAGTTGGGAACAAGCCAAGGATACCCATGATCACATCTATTACTCAACATTATTTTAGAGAAAAGTACAGAACCTATCTAAAGAAAACTAAATCTTTTTGAAGCATATAAAAAAGACTTTAAATAAGGGAGAGACTCATCATGTTTCTGGATAGAACAGGTTGATATAAAGTCATTATTTCCAAAATTACATTCTCCCAATTAAAATCACATTTAGGGGCAGTGGACATGCTGGATAAAATTATTTTTAAGTTTAGTTGGAAGGAAAAATGTTTTAAAATACCCATAAAAATTATAAAAAATAAAAAGAAAATTCATTGCTCCAAATTTGACAGTTATTGAGAATTTTAGCTCCTAAAGATTCTTTGAGTCATTAGTATTTCTCTTATGTCCTGCGCAATGCCTGTTACCATACTGGGCCCCTGGTAAAAGCCAGTGGGAAACATTTTCCCCCTAAACATTAGTGGATTGCCATGCTTCTCCACTTAAGGTGCTTCTTTCTTTTCTTCTTAGCTGCTGTTTCAGCTTATTATTGACTACTTAGCGGAGTTCAGTTCCACACCAGCTGTCTTTACAATGATAACTGAGCAGTTGAAGAAGACCTACTTTAACATCCTCATCAAGCCTGAGACTCTGGCCAAGTGGGTATACATGGATGGGATCAGCTTATATTTTGAAGGCCTGAAAGTATTTGCCTTCCTGGAAATTAAGTGTGGGGGATGAGGCTGTAGTTTCAGTGCTAATTCAGATGTGATAGAAATGTGCTGTGTTTTAGGAAAACAGCCCACAGAGTTACAGGATTTCTAAACCCAGTGTAAGTAGCTATCTGTCAGTAGGACTGCAAGCAGCCTACTATACTTAATTAGAGGCTAAAGGTAAAAACGGTGCTTCTTCCAAAGTTTGTAAGTAAATAACAGTTCAAAAAATGCTGACTTTGTTGTGGCTCAAAATTGCTTACTGGTGATTATATGGTGATTTTAGTGTGTTGGATGTTATGTTAAGTAGCTGAGTTAAATTGCCTAACACATCACTTATCTGACAAATGCAACTATCCAAGAATTCATCCAGGGTTCCAGAAGAGAGCAAAAAAACTTGACAGTCTGTGTACTAATGCTTAAATCCTCTGCTAATAGGCAACCCTCCTGGGCCTTTTCATCAGAGCCTGTTCTTTACCTTTGTGTGAATCAGAAAAAAGTACACCCTTGGGGTAACCTCTATCAGCAGGTAGAGCCTTTGTGGAAGGGGAAAAAAGTTCCCTCTGAGCAGATACAGCCCTTTGTGCACAAGGATTGCAAGCCCCTACTTGATCTGCTTGCTGGGCATCTATAAATGGAAAACGAAGAGCACAACTTTATATAGAGGCCCTGCTTTTGACATAGTTATAATGAGCCCATAAATGTCCAAAATTCGAAAGCAGGGGAGGGAGCAGTTAAGAATCAGACATGTAATAACTAATAATCTGATCACAAAAAGTTACAAAAGCTCATAACCAAATATAAATTGGAAAGGAGAGTTGTCTGGAACTATTGGTATAATGAAAAATAGCCTGTGTATCCCATAACTTCTGAATACTACTTTATTAAAATGTGGTAGAGTAATAATAACACCTGTTTATTGAAGATTTGTTATGTGTTAGACCTAAGAACTTTTTTTTTATAGACCTAAGAACTTTTAAGTGCACTTATTTATTTAATTCTCACCAAAATTCTGTAATGGTAGCCATTATTATTTCCCTTGTTTTACAAATGAAGAAATCGTGTCACAAATGTTAGGTAACTTGCCATGTTCAAACAGCTTACTGTGTGTGGGAGGGGGTTAGTCTGATTCTGGCCTGGAGCCACTTATGCTGTATTGTCATTGTAGTAATAGATATCCATGATGATCACCTCCAGTAATTAATAAATGCTAGTGAGATTTCAAATCAAAATAGTAATATTAAATTGGTGTGTGGCTCATCTGGCAGCTTATGTGAAATAATTTATTTTGCAATTGAAACAGATAAGTGAGTTGTACCAATGAGCTAATAATCTATGTAATAGTTTGTATATGCAGTTTTAAATGCTTTTTGGTGATTATGACATTGTTTCCCTATCTTAAGTTGTGATAGAAATTGCGTGTCTTTAGAACACATCATCTATAGAAACTTAATCAAATCCTTCTTTACCCTTAAGATTCATTTCTTACAATAAAGCTTTTTTTTTTCTGCTCTCTGTACAGAGACGTTCGGCTTTTAATCCTGGAATATGCCCGTTGGTCTATGATTGACAAGTATCGGGCTTTGATGGATGGCCTTTCCCTTGAGTCTCTGCTGAGCTTCGTCAGAGAGTTAAAATCCCAGCTCTTTGTTGAGGGCCTGGTACAAGGAAATGTCACAAGCACAGTGAGTGTGAGGTGCTCTGTTGCTGCTGGCCAGGTTTGAATGCCGTTCTGGGCTCTGGAATTGCATTAGTTCTTCCCTAAAGGGGAAGCTCTGTAGTCTGGCAGGCCAGCATTGTCACAGTCTGTTTAGAAGGGAACCTGGCCCCTCCGATGCTAAGCAAGACTTTCTTATGAAGGAGACTGCTGCTATTGGACAGGACTTTGAGTTAAATGGGTTTGGTAAATATATGGTATTGGTTACATTTGTTGAAGACTGTGGAAACTACAAACAGTTTAATTTAGAAATTAAAGTGGGAGCTGGGGAGTGGTGAGGGATGTGTGTGTGTGTATATATATATATATTTATATATATATTCACATATACTTAGGCAGAACTTGTATGTCAAACTTGCATGTCAAGCTACGGAGCTTGGGCTTTATCTTATAGTAAATGGAGAACCACTGAAGAATTTAAAAGAGGATTTGTCATTAAGAAAGATCCAGAGAGACCAGTTATGAAATTGTTATAAAAGTTGACATGAAGTATGATTCCACTTATATGAGATCTCTAAAGTAGTGACAGTAACAGGAGGTAGAATAGTGGTTACCAGGGGTTGTGGAGGGAAAGAAGGGGAGTCATTGTTTCTATGGGTATTGAGTTTCAGTGTTGCGAGATGAAAAGTCTGGAGTTCCATTTCACAACAATGTGAATATACTTAACACTACAGAACTTTACACTTAAAAAAGGTCAAGATAGTAAACTTATGTATTTTTACCATAATAAAAAAGTTGAGGTGAAAATGATGAAGCCTGAGGTTAGGCAAAATAAATGAAAAAGAAATGCTTAAGAAATAATGAGGCAGAGGATGATCAAAGGCAGTGACTGATTGGCTGTGGGGGTGAGGGAGAAGGGAGGGCTCTAGGATGATGCCCAGATTTCTTACTGGAACCAGTGGGTTGGTAGAGGAGTAGGAACAGTGTAGGTTTGCGGCCATATGGGGAGTTGGTTTTGATCCATATTGAATTGGATGTGTCTGTGGGACCATGTTACTAACTGAGGCCTCTTCCAGCCAGGAGTGCTTGTTCGGACAGTCCCTGAACTGTTTGGCTCTTGACCTCTTCCTCCATGGCCTCCCAGTTTCTCAGGACTGGCCCTTTAATGGAATATATAAATGGCCACTCTCGAGATTGGCTGCTATCCTCCCTACTTCTCTGTCTTTATCCCCCAACCCCCAAACCAGCCCTGGTTTCTGTCATGCCAACAGAAAGTTTAAAAACGGAGAAGAGCAGGAATAGCTGCCTGCTTCTCTGAGCACAGTGGGAGTACCGTGTAGGGGTCCTTTTGGTTCAGAGGACTTAGTACCATGAATTGCCCCAGGCAGAAACCACTTTAGAGATAAGCTTACCTCTCCACTTATCCCTCACAGGTTAGAAAACAAGTCTTAAGAGGGGGAGGGGATACATCATTCACTTAGTATTAAGTATTATTCTGTCACTCACTCTATGCCAGGCTCTGTATTAATAGATCCAGGTTTCTAAAACACAGCCTAGTGGGGTAAACTGAACAATTAAGTTTGATTCAGTGGGGAAAGTTTCACAGTGGACAGGTAAACAGGTAAACAGGTAAACGCACCAAGGGAGAACAGAAAAAGAGCCACTTCAGTTGAGAGCCTTAGTAGTCAACAAACATAATCAGTATTGAATCAGTGAATGATAAGCCCAGTGAATGAATGACCAGCATTTAGGATAATAGATATCTGCTTTCCTAATGCATTCCAGGGCTTCCCAAGCAGTTAGAATATTGGTATTAGTTGGTTCTGGGTGAAATTAATGTCAGGAGAGCCTAATATAGTTATTTTCTTCTCTTTTGCCTCCTAGGAATCTATGGATTTCCTGAAATATGTTGTTGAGTGAGTATTGGTTTGAGTTTTCTCTTTGGGAGTTATGTGTTCTTAATAGCATGAGGGCCTTGAGACCAAAACTCAGTTATTACTAAATCCACAATGGAGATGCTTCTCGTAGTAGGTTTTTTGAGGCTAGTTATATAAACAAAGCAATTCAGATGGGACTGTGGAAGGCCTGACCTTTTCACAGTTTGGGGGTGCAGGTAAGAGGATAAAGGCACGGCCTCAGTAACCCACACTGATTGTTTTGCAGCAAGTTGAACTTCATGCCTCTGGAGCAGGAGATGCCTGTGCAGTTCCAGGTGGTAGAGCTGCCCAGTGGCCACCACCTATGCAAAGTGAGAGCTCTGAACAAGGGTGATGCCAACTCTGAAGTTACTGTATACTACCAGGTCAGTGGCCCCTTTGCACACAGCTGTCCTCATGGCTAAGTATCTTGAGGACACTAAAGCCTGGGGGAAGGTCCAAAGTATCTGGGAGAAGTGAGCCTATGCTCTTCAAGGACCTTTTGCAGTTATTCTGTGGTTATATGCTTGGGGTCATTTGTACTCTTGAAGCAACTACATTTAAAAATTGTTCCTGTCAGTGAAATGGATCCTTTTTCAATCACAGTGCTTCTATTAATCACCCAACCACTAGTCCAGAGGGACAGAGACTGAAGTATGGCTGGAAATTCCTACATGTTCCCATGTCAGAACTCCAAGGAGCAGGAGGACATTTGTTAAAAGGACAGTTTTAAAAATGTGACAAAAATAAACATAGCCAGTCAACCAATACACAGTAAACAGAATGAATACCAGAGTCATAATTAAAGGTTTCAAAGCACCTGAGAGATAGGATTTATCACCTGTTTTATGGATGATGGATCTGAGGTCCTTCATTTACCTGAGGTCATACCAGCTGGGGCTCGAATTTATACCTTCTGTCCTCAAATCCTGTATTTTTTCCACATAATTCTGGAGAGATGGGATGGTGCTTAAAATAAGGAAGAGCTCTGCAACAATCTCAATTGGCTCATAGACTATTTTGGCTTGTGGTTAGTCATACTCACTTCTAGGACTATGGGGACCTGTGTCTATCTAGACTGATCTCAGACTTCCCAAACTCTGGGGCTCCTATAGCTGCTGCTATGGTCCTGGATTGTCTACATGAGGAAGTCACTTCTCTGTCTGGCCTTGTGAAGATTCCTGGCCTGAACTTTGGGCAGGGCTGCATGGCTTCACCATCACTTTGTCCTTTTCCTGTGTTTCTGGCCCTGGGCCTGAATCTTTCCCTAGAGGCCCAGCTTGTCTGTAGAGCCTGTCTTCCTCTGGCTGTAGCTACCTGGTTTTTTTTTTTTCCAGGTTCTCAGCTTATTTGAAGCTGCAATGACTACCAGGTCCCAAACTTCATATATGGTATGACCTGGCCCTGCTTAGCCCTGTCTACATTTCTGGTGCTTAACCCAGAGAGAGTAGTATTTCTCCAGTTTCAGGCAGGATTTTGTATTGTAAGACGGAGTCTGTTGAGGTGCTTTCCATGGATCACCTCTTAGCACCAGCTTCTAATACAAACTGCTTCCCTTGGGGAAACCACTTCCCTCCTCACAGAGAGCATTTTGAACAGGAAGTTGATACAAGGTTTTGAATAGTTTTGTTGCAATCCTTTCAGAGGCATACAGGAAATCTTGTTGCTGATAAACAGGGCTTGCAGGGCACAGAGGCTTCAGCTTCCTCAGGTGAAGCAGGAAGGAATAGTAATGAGTCTGTATCAGAGGAGCCTGCAAGAGTCTGACTGGGATGCACTGGCAACACTTGCTCGTTGGCCTCCTGCCCTCTTTCATCCTGTTGTTTTGCCAGTCTCCAGGATAGCCAGGATGTGGTCTCCAAGTGTGGTATCTGCCTCTTATGCATTTTTCTTATCAACTAGTTTTGGGTCCGTGTGTGTGGCTGCAGAAGCTCCTATTCATATCCTCTCCATCTGAGGAATAGGTCCAGTTACCCAGACATTTCCTGCTCTCCTCCTTAGGACCTTGAACTGCAAGTACTTGATTTTAGGTTGTGTCCTCTGGGTTCTTTGGGCAGGAGCTGGCAGGCAGGTCAGGGATTATTCGACTCACCTCCACGTCTGCCTGCAGTTCTGTGCTAGGGCTGGGAATACAAATCATCAAGCATGATTTCTGTTCTCACAGATCTCCTGTTTTGTGGGAAGGCAGGAAGTATAGCAATAAGAGGGTATGATGAACTCTTGGAAGAGAAGAGTGGGATAGTACTCTTCTGAATACCTGAATAAATGGTTGCTGAGAATAGCTGGATTATTAAAAAGCCCCGTAAGCCATTGGATTTTCAGTTGGTCAGATCAGCTTTTTCTTTCAGTCAGGTGCCAGGAGCCTGAAAGAATACACTCTTATGGAGCTGCTTGTGGTAAGTTGTATAAAGGAGAGTCACGATGTTCATGAGCCCCTGACCCACTGTGAGGACTGGCTTTCTGGCCTTTCTCCCTGAGGGCTAGGGACTTGGGAGTGGTCAGAGATCTGTGATTGGTAGGTGAGATGGTTATTTAGTGTTTCTCACCCAGTATGAATATGGACAGGGGGCCTGGGCGATTTAGGAGGGAGGCTGGACTCTGGGGTCATGTGTAACACTTTTGGGGGAAGAAATGGAAGTTTCTCTGCTGGGAGGAGTTGAGCTGATGGTATGTTGAATTACAGATGCACATGGAAGAGCCTTGTTTTGACTTCCTTCGAACCAAGCAGACCCTTGGGTAAGTCTGCTGGCAAGAAAATTGAGCTCAGATAAGACCTGGGGCTTACTTTGCAGGCTTAAGTTTATCAGATATCCTGACTGAGCAATCTCTCAGAGCTCTTTGGTCCTTTCATGCCTTAGAGTCGTACCTACTGGTCAAAACTTCTGGAATTTGCATCTTGGACTGTGATCAGGCTCTCAGTTTGGTCAAGCTTCAAGATTAGCAAGAGAAAAAGCTAGCCTGTGGTCCACAGTTCAGTAGAGGGTTGGATACTCTAACCTGAGAGTAAAATACATGTACACATTTATGGATCCTCTTCCAGGACCTTCAGGTCCAGTAGGGATGAGCAGAAACCCTTCCCACTCCTCTCTAGTGCCTCTGAGGACAGGGCCTAGGTGACTGCCTGAGCTCATAGGACTTTTCATTCTGGCTGTAGGTACCATGTCTACCCTACCTGTAGGAATACATCTGGGATTCTAGGATTCTCTGTCACCGTGGGGACTCAGGCAACCAAATACAAGTGAGTAAACGAGTGAGTAGATGGGCCCAACTATTATTTTTCTTGGCACAGAGAATAGGGACTGCATCCTTAAACCTCAGGCAGCTCTGACCATTTGATTCCCATTTAGTCACAGCTGCAGGGGTTGGCTCATAGATGGCCTGATCCTGGACTTAGCAATGGTAAGTATGAGGAGTGGGCCCATAGGGCTTGACTCAAGTCCTATGGTGACTGCAGGGCTAGCCACCGCTTCCTCTCTTCAGGCATATCTGAGGACCAGAAAGGCAGAGATGCCCGACCTGGCATTCATGCTACAAGCAAGGTATTGGGTTGGCCAAAAAGTTCCTTTGGTTTTAAAGTAAAAATAAAAGATACATTTTTCATTTTCACCAAGAACTTTATTGAACAATGTATTCACCATTTTTTTCCACTACCTTCTGCCATTTTCCAGGCAACTTCTGATTCCATCTTCCCAAAACTTTTTATCTTTTTGAGCAAAGAACTGTCCCAGGTGCCTTTTACAGTCCTCCAGGGAATGGAAATTTTGTCCATTAAGAGAATTTTGGAAAGACCAAAATAAATGGAAATCCGAAGGTGCAATGTCTGGCTAATACAGTGGATGAATCAGAACTAAACAGCCAAGGTGTTAACAGTTTTTGCCTGGTCATCAAAGAAACATGCGGTCTTGCGTTATCCTGATGGAAGATTATGTGTTTTCTGTTGACTAATTCTGGACACTTTTTGTTGAGTGCTGCTTTCGGTTTGTCTAATTGGGAGCAGTACTTGTTGAAATGAATCGTTTGGTTTTCTGGAAGGAGCTCATAATAGAGGACTCCCTTGCAATCCCACCATATACACAACGTCACCTTCTTTGGACGAAGATCGGCCTTTGGTGTGGTTGGTGGTAGTTTATTTCGCTTGCCCCACAATCTCTGTACATTATTGTACAGTATCCACTTTTCATTGCCTGTCACAATTTGTTTTAAAAACAGAACGTTTTCATTACGTTTAAGTAGAGAATTGCATGGGGAAATGTGGTCAAGAAGGTTTTTTCGCTTAACTTATGTGGAACCCAAACATCAACGCGATTAACATAACCCAGCTGGTGCAAATGATTTTCAGTGCTTGATTTGGATATTTTGAGTATGTTGGCCTTCTCCTGTGTGGTATAACGTTGATCGTTCTCAGTTAATGTCTCGATTTGATCACTCTCAACGTCAACTGGTCTACCCGACCGTGGAGCATTGTCCAGTGAGAAATCTCTAGCACAAAACTTTGCAAATCACTTTTGACACGTTCAATCAGTCACAGCGTCTTCTCCATACACTGCACAGATCTGTTTTTGCGTTTCAGTTGCGTTTTTAATATACCGAAAATGTTGCTTTTTCTTCCATATTCAATATTAAAATGGCTACACAAAAATTCACCAACTTTGATATATTTTTTTAAATGCACACTGATATGACAGCTGTCACAATACAATCTAACAGAATTGTTTTGAATGAAGTTAAAGACAACTAAGCGCTACTAGACCGATCTTATGGAAAAAAACGGAATGAACTTTTGGGCCAACCCAATACAAGGCCTTGTTGGTTCTCAGCTTTGGAATGGTCAGCCTGGCTGTCTACTGCTTCCTGTGAGGATACCAGGAAATCGGGCTAGAGGTGGGGTAGGGGTAGGGTTCTTCACCGTTCCCTTCCCTCCCACAGCTTAGGGGAGAATATCACTTCAGCCTCTTTCCTGGAAATATGCCTTAGCCCTGATTCTCTCCTTTGCCTTCTGCTTGAGACCTGGTCACTGATGACTTGTAATTGAAGGTGTTTTGTTTCAGCTCTGAAGTTGTTGATAAGAAGATAGAAGAGTTTCTTTCTAGCTTCGAGGAGAAGATCGAGAACCTCACTGAGGATGCATTCAACACCCAGGTGACTTTACTGTGTTGGCCTGGTCTTTTGTTCCTTGGCCCACCCAAGCCCTCATGACAACTAGACACCAGTCTTAACAGTGCTGTATGCTGGCTGGTTCTTGAGTTCTGTAGCACCCCCCTTAATCTGACCATGTCTTCCCAGCTTCATCCCTCCCCATCATGCTGGCAGGTCCATCACAAAGCAGACTGGACAGGGCCAAGTGTGTTCTGAGGGAACTGGTGTGAGGCCACACCTGAGGGTGTCTCTTTCTGATGGTAACAGGTCACAGCTCTGATCAAGCTGAAGGAGTGCGAGGACACCCACCTTGGGGAGGAGGTGGACAGGAACTGGAATGAAGTGGTGACCCAGCAGTATCTCTTTGATCGCCTTGCCCATGAGGTAGTAACACCGTTTTCAGAGTAAGACACCCCAGAAAGGGACTCCTGATTTAACAGGAGACACAATTCTAAGCAAATTGGTATTGTGTGGAAGAGAAACCTGGGGCAAGTTATTTACTTGCCCATTCCTTGATGTGATTGATCAAATCTTGTTTCCAGACTGGCTTCTCTAGAGCCTTAGGTAGCCAAGTGAGCAGGGTGCTTGCTAATCCTTCTGCTCCCCCAATTTCACTCAGATCCATTTTTAAAAAATTGAAGTATAGTTGATTTACAATGTGTTAATTTCTGCTGTACAGCATTCACTTCTGCATATATATATATATATATATATACACACATTTTTTTTCACTTTTTTATTATATGCTTAGGTTCCCTATAAGGTTTGGGAGAAAAACGGCTTCTGCTACTTAAAGAAAATTGAGAACTTCTGGTTCTCAATTTTATGGAGTTCCTTCCCCAGATTTAAGGATTCTGTGTATAGGTCTTTGTGACAAATTCTAGCCCAAAGTAATAAATCCCATGGAAAAGAGCTCTGGGCACTGCAATCCATAGCTCTGATACTATAACCCTATGTGGTGAATTACCAAAGGATACTGAAGCAGAGGGGTTATTTAACAAGAGGCTTCAGTCAGCCCAGCTCTTCAGGTTCTGCGGTTTTCCTATTAGAAGCCAGAGCGTACCATTACCATGTACCTGAGAGGTGACACTAAGGTGTGATGGGTTTGGCTCAGCGTACAGTACTCAGCTGTAATTACACCATCTGCTACCTGTCAGGGTCAGTCACTGCTAAGAAACATAAAGGTGTGTCAGAGGCTCATTTTTATCCTTCTCCAGAAGGTTGGGAGCCAGCTGAAACGTGGAAGAATAAAATGATGTGCAAAAAGCAGGATCAAGGAGGTCTGCCTAGGGTGTTATGTTTAATATCCTTACAGAAAATACACTGTTAGTCTTTTAAAGCTTTCTTTCTTTCCTGTCCTCCCTTCCCCCTTTAAGATTGAAGCACTGAAATCATTCTCAAAATCAGACCTAGTCAACTGGTTCAAGGCCCATAGAGGACCAGGAAGTAAAATGCTCAGCGTTCATGTGAGTATGGTTACCTAAGCCGTAGCTCTGTCCTTTCCAGGGTTGTCATTTAGCACATTTACCATTCCCTGAGTTTAGATTGGTATCAGAGATCCTAACAGGTCCCCAAATTTTGTCAGCATTCTCTCTCACCTCAGGTCTTTGGCCTCTTTCAGGTTGTTGGATTTGGGAAGTACGAGCCGGAAGAGGATGGTACCCCTTCCGGTGAGGATTCAAACTCTTCTTGTGAAGTGATGCAGCTAACCTACCTGCCAACCTCTCCTCTGCTGGCAGATTGTACCATCCCCGTTATTGATATCAGGGCTTTCACATCAAGACTTAACCTTCTCCCCTACCATAAAATAGTCAAATAAACTGCAATCTCATTGGCCTGAAGCACTGTGTATTTAAAAGTGTTTGAATTTTATGACGTTAGTTACACTACTACTGCCTTAGGGCTTCCACTGAATTTTTGCACTGGCATCATAGAATTTGTCGTTCCCCCCACCCCGCCCCTCCTGTTGTGACTAACAAACCAAGAGTTACTATAGCAGCTGCAGAGAGAAATTAGCAGGTGGGCCAATGTAACCAAAAAGCTTGCAGGAGCCATCTGAGACGCCCTGGCCTGTCCTGGTCCTCTCAGCTTGAGAATCCAGTTCTGTATGACAGGCTTCAGAGGCCCTATGTAATTGATGTCTTCTTAGTACCTAAATGCGAGGTGCTAATACTAATAATACCTGTGTTGTTGTTTTTAATGTATTTAAAAATAAAGGTAATTCTGTATTGCCCTTCAGAATGAGCCATTTGCTGCTGTGGCATTCCTTTTATTAATTATATTTTGTTTCGGTGTGGGGTGGGGATCTAAAAATAAACATTCTTCCCAAATTCTCTAAGGCAATAAAATATTTTTGGATAAAATTTCGGTAGCCCTATGTGTACTACTTGAGAGTTCAATTAAAACATGCGCAATAGCATTGTGGGGGCTAAAGACAGAACACAGAGCCTAAGGAAAGAAAAGGATGGACCCCTTCATTACTTCAAGAGTCCCTGTAAAAAGCTAGCTCCTGTATTCAAGGCTGCCAAATAACTGGGTTCAAGTTTAATCATAAAAATAATAAAAGAAACACACTAAAAAAAAAAAGGTTGGAAAAATTACTTTATGAAGGCTTAAGAAGCACTGAGTATAATTAAACTGTAGTCCAGAGTTGGATACAATTTAATAATAGTTCAATTCCAAAATAAAAGTTATTGTAGGTAAGACCATGAAATTTCCTAACATGTGGTTTTAATACATTGTGCTAAATTTTCTAAAACAACTCAGAGGAACCAATATTTACAGTACATGGCGTATTTATGAAAAACCTGGCATCACCTATATATATATGTATATATGTGTGTGTGTGTGTGTGTGTGTGTGTGTGTGTGTGTGTGTATATATATGTATAGAACCCAAGATTATATGAGCTAGGAAACAGATGTTGTATATCTCAACAGCAATACTAGAGTGCAGAGTTTGAGACTGGGATTTATAACGTGGGATTTGGAAAAGGAGCAGACATCTTGTTTTCAAAACCTGAAGTTTTTTCTCAAGACCGAAGTCAACACTGTAACTGCCACAGAACAGGAAAAAGGGAAGCTTTTCTTGCTTTAATTGTTCATCTGCATCAGAAAGTCCAGTATCCCTGAGATAGGAACCACTGCAATAAGAAGGGAGTGAATAGGTTCTCCCAAAGGAAGACTGTTACTTCATTGTGCCTCCTGCCTGGGTCACCAGGAGCAAACCTTGCATTTCCCAACCTAATGCTTTGCAGCACCGAGACGTTTCAGTAATGGTTCATCATAAACCCAGCATTCTCCATCTTCATGAAATAACTAGAAGAAAAGGGGAGAATTCAGTTACACACTTGCTCTGTACTTCTATAATATCATACCTTTAATTATTTTATGTGCTCCCCCTCCCCCCAACACTGAAATGAGTGTTCATCTCGTTCATCACCATGTTTACTCGGTACTTCAGTATTCACTGAAATGAACAAATGAGTTACAGCTCAGGGAACAGCAGTAGGGAGACTGAGGCAGGCTTCCAAAGCAAGCTTACCCTTGTCTCCCACTGAATTTCCTTTTCCTTCCTTTCTCGGGCTTCTGCTCTTTGTCTTTCTTCAAGTCTATGCTTGGCTTCAGTTGCTGCATCAATGTCTCTGATTTTTAAGTTGAAAGTGACATCCTTCCAAAGGCTAAAGAAAAGAAGTGAAGGTACTAATAAGTACTTGATGGACAGAGGAGTTAGCAGTCTTGAGAATGAAAGGCTAGATCCATCTAGAATATAATATAACTACAGTACAAGTCAAATGGCTTTAAATGCTGTAGTTCACAGACTATAAATCTTCGGCTGACACCAGGGCACTGGAGTAAAGAACAGAGAAGTGGTCTCAGAAGATTCCACTGCTAGTTGTCAAAGGAGGAAATACAGGATGGGCAGAAAGCTGGATATATGGTTAGGACAACAGAGGAGAAAAAACAGCTGAGACTGGGATTCCACTTCTGGCTGTACCTCTAACTAGTGATGCAACCTTGGGGCTGTCAGTTCACCTCTCTAGGGCTTCAGTGTCCCTTAGTATAAACCAAAAGGGGTATATAGTAAGATCAGATCAGAGGACCTGAGAAATTCTACTTCATGAAGACTCCCCTGGAATTAATAATGAAATCTGGGAGAAGCAGTTTGAATACAGAGAATAAGGGTCAAGAGATGCACTGCAGAGGCTTAAGGCAGGGTAAAAGATTTGGCTTCCTCTCAAGGCCTGGAAAATGATAACTAGACAAGTCTGGTCCAAACAACACTTTAAAGTGAAGACTCCTGGGACTTCCCTGGTGGTGCAGTGGTTAAGAATCGGCCTGCCAATGCAGGGTACACGGGTTTGAGCCCTGGTCCGGGAAGATCCCACATGCTGCGGAGCAACTAAGCCCGTGCGCCACAACTACTGAAACCTGCGCACCTAGAGCCCGTACTCTGCAACAAGAGAAGCCACCGCGATGAGAAGCCCGCACACCACAACAAAGACCCAACGCAGCCAAAAATAAATTAAAGAAAGAAATAAATTAAAATAAAATAAAGTGAAGACTCTTAGGAGCTAGAAAAGTAGACACCCTAAGATTCCCCTTGTGTGAGTAGCAGAGCATAAATGTCTACAGATCTCCACTTATAACTATGAGCAGGCAGTCCAGGCAAGCAGACTGTTAACAAGTTAAAGACACAGGCAGGGTTATAGTTTGTAAGGTCTTCTTCACTTAAGAAATCCCCTAATATGCTAAACAAAGAACTTTAGTGCATGATTCCTCATACCACTAAAAGATCCTGATTTTATTGTACAAATGAAAGGGGGAAAAATTATGACATTTGAGACTACTAGAAAATTGAATACCAATTAGATATTTGATGATATTAAGGAATAACTGATTTTTTTAAAAAGTACAATGATGATATTGTGGCTGGTGTTTTTTGTGTGTTTTTTTGAAAAAGTCACTTTACAGATACATACTAAAATACTCAGAAATGGAATTTTTTTTTTTTAAGTTTCTTGCAAACAAAAAAGACCCTAGGGAGTGTGGGTAGAGACACAAGAGGAAGGGGATATGGGGATATATGTATATGTATAGCTGATTGACTTTGTTATACAGCAGCAACTAACACAACAATGTAAAGCAATTATACTCCAATAAAGGTGTTAAAAAAATAGTTCTCATGAACCTAGGGGCAGGGCAGGAATAAAGACGCAGACATAGAGAATCGACCTGAGGGCACAGGGAGGGGGAAGGGTAAGCTGGGACGAAGTGAGAGAGTGGCATGGACATATATACACTACCAAATGTAAAATAGATAGCTAGTGGGAAGCAGCTACATGGCACAGGGAGAGCAGCTCGGTGCTTTGTGACCACCTAGAGGGGTGGGATAGGGAGGGTGGGAGGGAGACACAAAAGGGAGGGGACATGGGGATATAGGTGTATGTATAGCTGATTCACTTTGTTATATAGCAACAACTAACACAACAATGTAAAGCAACTATACTCCAATAACGATGTTTAAAAAAAAAAAGAGACCCTAAAGATGTTTTGATATATATATGATCTCAGTTGGGACCTCACTACCATCTCTTACAAGCCATAAAGATGGTGATAAGTCAACATACACTCTATACTTATTATATGCCAAGCATCATACATAGGCTCCATGTTTTTCTCATTTAGTTCTCACAACAATGCTGAGGTAGTTCCCATTTCAGGAAAGAAGGCAGAGAGGGTAGCTTATAGTCTTGGTTACAGTGCAAGTGGTAGAGGTCCATATGAACCCAGGCATTCAAACTCAGTCTGTGCTCTGTTACACCCCGCTATACAGTCTCTACAACCCAGCCCTGCACCTATGCTTGGCCAATAGCAAGAGCACTGCTGCAATAGCTCTAGTTATGTCACCTCCTTACCAGCGGGATTCGTACTCATTCTGATCTTCCAACTTCCTCACTTTCTTCTTGATTATAGGCAACTTCTTGGTATCTATAAAAACTACATTTTCCTAGAAAACAGAAGAGGTAGATAGATGTTTTATTGTTCACACTGTTCTAGAAGGAAAAGTCAACTCTTCCCATTAACAGATTTAATCATGAAATCCCACATGTTAGTGATGTAGACAATGAGTTCCATATGCAATCTTCAGCCTAAATTATAATCGTTTGTTTTAAGTCTTGGTAGAGGTTCAATTCAACAGACAGTTTCAATGTGGCTATGTGCTACATGCTTGGGATGTAATCTCTTGGAGAGCTAGACAACTAATCCTAACGTTAAGTACTCTGAAGTGCTTTTTAAATTTCAAATTCTGAGTCCAAAATCCAATTCATTGGCTCCTCCTGTTAATGCCATACCACCTCCCTCCTACCTTAATTAGGTAGTTTGCAAGTTCCTTGAGGGCAAGGACTATCCTTGAGGGCAAGGACTATCTTACTCATTTCTGTATCCCTGGTGCCAGGCAGTTAATACATTTCTTAGACAAAATCAAACTGTGTATATACAAACACACGAGTTAATAGTTTAGCACCTCATTTTATTTATAAACACACATACCATATATTCTAACGATATAGCTAACATTTACTGGGTGCTTACTATGGTGTCAAGCATTTTTTTTTTTTAATATATTATTCTTGAGTATTTTAAGGGGAGAGAGGAAAGTAAAAATCATTCTACTACCTGTACTGCTAGGTAAGAGGTGGGAGAAGGAAAAGGCTTGCCCTGAAGAGCTGGCATTAGAGCTCATCCTGGTTAAATTTCCAGATGAAGGAAGCCAGAGTAAGGGATGGGCTACGATTCAATGAAGCCTGAAACAAATGGCAAAACACAGGTTCTTACCCCTGTTGAGTATTTTGCATACATTACACCATTCCATTCCCCTTCAATTGAGCAGAAAGACTTCTTGTCATTTGGAGAACTAGATTAAAAAACAAAAACAAAAAACCACAAACATTTGTGTTAGTCTCAAACTGAAATTTCTCTACCAAAGAATCTCATTAGTGTGACCTACCTACACAGCAGAAAACAGAGGAGCAACTGTGAAGTCTTTGGTGAAGGCAGCTTAATAAAACTGGATTTCTCAGCGCCAACTATGAGAATGAGGGCCCTAAAGAAGATGCTAATAGACTCAAGATCCCAGAAACTGTGGGTATGAGATGCGCTAGGTGCTGGGACCATGGCAAACTAGGGACAGTCCCTGCCCTCGAGCTGTTCACAGTCTAGTGGGGAGACACTGCCATTGAGATTCTGGGTGGCAAGTGCTGTGGTGAGTTCAGGTGAGCACTGGAGACCAAGGGCAACACTGCTAGGATGAGGGTCAGAGAAGGCTTCACTTAAGGATACAATGCTGGAGACCAGGCTTTCATCTTCAGGCTGAAAGGGACCTCTGGGTCAAACGATTTTACCTCTTTTCCTAAGCAAGGATCCCTTCCTCAGAAGCCCCAACAGGTTTTACTTGGACATGACAGTGATGTGTATGGCAGGTATGGAACTTAGAAGATAAGCATTACAACAAAGGACAGATTAGGAAGGGCAAGGCATGGACATAGAAGGAGGCTAGGAGGTCAGAAAGAGAAAAATACACAGGGTAGAGGGATGAAGTTGCTATCAGTAGGCTGAAACTTGCTTCCTCTATGACTTGGTGCTTTGTGTGAAGGAGGACAAAGGGAAAGAAAAATGGTAGGATTCCAAGTTTAGAAGGTTATTGTGCAGTGGTTCTCAAAGTATGGTCTGGGGACCCCTGGGGCTTCCCAAGACCCTCTTAGGTCAAAACTATTTTCATAATATTTAGACATTACCCTAATTTGAAAAGCCCACCAAGCATTCTTTCAGAAGGCAGTCTTTCTATTATAAGTCGCTGTGACTGGCCAAAAAATCTGCTAGCAGTTCCTGTTGCTGCTGGTTGGTTGCCTCTAAGGAATTCTGAGAAGCAGGCCCACGCAGGTCTTTGTTCTGGACATCCTATTTCCCCCACCTGCCTATTTTAGGCGAGCAGCCGCATTATCGTGGTGACTGGTGCTATTCCCTAACCTCTGCCCGTATTTTCTGACTGCAATAATATTTTGGATTTTACGGTGATCCTTAGTAAACATCTTGTGCTCGTGGTCCCGTCCTACCCTGCTCAAGATTTTTTTGGAGGCTGATTCTGTCATCCAAATTAAATTATCTCCCTAAAAAACTGGTTAACCAATCCTATGTCTTCCATCTGCAACACTGTTCCCAATAAGGCCTTTGAGATCAGAGAAAGTCCTGCAGATTTTCCTCTTCTAGGCAGGCTCTAAACCACCCAACTGACTGTTTACCCAGACAGCACAGCTGTCTTCATCTGATCCTAGAGAGTCAAACAGAACCAAGCAAAGATGTGATGGCTACTCTTTTTCCCCAGCAAAGGCACAGAAAAAAGGACTATGAGGGCTTTGAGACACTTCGGTGGGAGTCACAGCATCTCCTGTATGGGCTAGCTCATGGTCCAATCCAGCAATAACGAGTCAGGCACCCATAATCTGGGTTAGCTAGGAGATCCAGGAAGACTCTTTCAGTTCCCCATTTGCAAGTCAGGTTCCTAGGAAGGAAATCCCACCAATGACCTCAGGCTGTTCTGACCCCAGATTTTAGGTCTCCTCCTGAGATGGGATTTTAGGAAGAGACATGACACACAAGATGTGAAGTAAGTTTACAAAGACAGAACCATTAAAATGGAAGTTATAGTTCAAGACAAAAGGAAAAGTATTTCAGAGAAGCAGAAGCACCGAAGCAGAAAAACAAAATACCTACAAAATCTCAGCAGTAACTCTGTGCTTCTTGCCCCCATAGAAAGGTTTGGTGTGGAAGACGATATTGGCACTATAGCCAGTCTTGGAACAATTAATATTGCATTCTCCGCCTAGTTCCACCCAGGGCACTGTGAGGATAGACCTACAAAATCAAAAGTTTCAGGTAAGGCTGACAGTTCAGAGGAAAGAAAGGAGGGGCACAGCTTAAGGAACAAAGGAACAGCAGGGTCTGCTGCTTGCTAATCAGAGGAATGCACACAGCTCTACTTGCCTTCCATAACCATTGGGGAATGTGAGAATGTAATGTTCATCATGGTCTAGACACGAGACACAGCCTGTGGAGACAAGAGATGGAATTTCAGCTAAGTAGTTGACGGAATCTCCATTCAGTTTAGGGAAAATCAATCTTGCATCCCACCCCTGCTCTCACCCCCAATACACATGCTTCCCTGCAAACAATGACATCCAAACTGGCTTTCTGGGGCCATTTACTCTTACTAGATAGGTGTCCAGCACATATTAGAATGACATAAAATTCTATTAACACTGTAGTCCACCAAAAGCCCCCAGACTTACCCTGTCCTATGTTGTGCACCCCAATTGACATCCCAAGGAATTTTGATTTGGTCCAGATATGAGCATTGAATTGTATCTTCTTGTTAAAGCACTCAGCATAAAAGGCTGAAACTGAATAGAAATTGTTTTCAATTAGTGCACTACATAGCCATAGTCCCCTCTCCAACTCCATTAACCCAGAGAAAAAACTGGCTGCATGGGGAAAATCCTTTACCCCTCAAAGAACAGCCTTGAATGTAGTCAGAAATTACCCACCTGCCTTTTATACCCTGTTTCCCCCAATGCAAGCAACCGTTCAGGACCATGTGGGCAGGAATTTCCCTGAACCATGAGGCTATGACCAATCCCAGAGGCTTAAAAACAAAGAGTCTGTCTGTTCTTCTGGTCAGCAAGCATGTTCCTGGCCCAGCCCCAACCTGGGCCCATCCAGTATTACCAGTCTTAATGCTGCATCCAGCAAATAACACGGGAGGACACACCTTCTTTCCACTATGCCAGGAATATACTGTGCAGAAACTACGTCTTTTTTATATAAACTGTCTTCAGAGTTGCTGGGATCACTAGAGCACAGCTCATGCTGTAAAGATGACTTCAGAAGCACTAAAAGGTGGCTTCTCAAATCCCTTCTTTTTATATATCATTAACCAGTGAAGCCTAATAGAGTCTTTGGAACTTATACCAGGAACAGATATGAGGAACCAATCCTCACAGGATTGGGAAGATACAGGTGGCCATAAAACTGACCGTACAGTGACCTCAGTTATGGAGCTCTTTATGACCCTCTTTAGACAGAACAGTTTGAAAGTGGCTACTGCCGAGGAGCTCTGTAACTTACTGGGTGGATGATGGGAAACCTGCTCAGCCACGAATGTTACGCTATTCTTGGAAACCCAGGGAACTGGTCCTTCTGAAACTAGCTCCTGCAAGTAAACATAACATCATTTTCTTTTGATGTGGAAACAAATGACAGTGCAGAGAATCTGATAACTGGAGTCTCTGCCTCCCAAGGCGGTTAACTGCTCCCTCCTCTACACACCCAAAACATTTCATATATACTTTTCTTGTAGCACTTATTCTACTGGAATTACTGCTTTGTGTCAGTCTCCCTAAGTCTCTCTCACTAAGACATTATTGAAGGCAAGGTGCCTAACTCAGGGCCAGGCCTGGCACAGAACAATGTCTGCAATATGAACAAGAACAGACACATTGCTTCAGGAAAGGACTACATGTAATGTGTCATTCAGAAAGGGAAAAATACAGAGAGTTATTTTTAAGGAGAGATTATTATATGAAAGCCAGTGTGGGCCAGGGGCTTATTTTTTTCACCCCTAGAGGCCTTTTAGCATTTATTTGGGTCTTCCATGTTGGTTGTTTTCCTCAAATCAACCCCCAAACGTTGGAGCCCTGTGGCTCAGGTCTCAGTTAACTATTCTTCTCTAGATGTCTTCCTAGATGATTCCACCTAATCCCAGGGATTTAAGTGCCTTCTAAATACACTAAAATCACTGAAAGCCCCGTCTCCATCCTAGACCTCTCTCTCCCTTGAACTCCAGACTCTTAAATTCTAACTCCCTACTTGACAGTTCCACTTACATGTCTTTATATTTTATACTTTATATTTCATTTTGGAGTTCTGGATTTTTCCCTCCCCAAATCCAATCTCTTCCTCTTTAGTAAATGGCACCAACCAACTGCTGAAGCCCACAAGCAAGGATTCATCTCTGACTGTCCCTTTTCCCACACCTTGCCCAATCCATCTAACAGCTCTGCCTCCAAAATATAGCTTGAGTCAACCATGTCTCTCCTGGAATAATGCCAAAGCCTCCTCCTTGCCAAATGCCAAAGCAAGTGGTCTCCTTGCTTCTATTTGCCCCTTTCCAATTCATTTTTCACAAAATAATTATAATGACCTTTTCAAAGCAAAAATGAGTTCCTGATAAGCCATAAAATTATCATTATGGTCCAGGAGGACTTTGCGTGATCTGATTTCTAAATTTCTATCCTCATCTCACGCCACTCTTTCTCCTTGCTCACTGTGTTCAAAATATACTGATCCAACAACACTGTTCTTCTACGGGTGGTAAACATCAGTGCCTTTACCATTATTATCTGCCTCCAAATAAAATGAAATCTTGAATCAGTACACTAAAAGCTAAGTACTAAGTATCTAAATACTAAGGTAATTTAAAATGTCAGTGGAGAACTCACCACATTCTCTTCAGTATCATTTGGTAATGTCCAGTGACACTGAAAGATCTCGCCCAGAACGGGGTTGTACGGCTTTTTGGCAACCGATCCTTTCCTTCCTGCGTGAAAGGCTGAGAGGTACCATTTTACAACCTGAACCATTCGGTCTCTGGCATCCTTCTGGTCACTAATACTGCAAGGGAGAAAGACAAAATTTAACACCCTGTTTTCTGACAGCACCCTCAGCATGGTCCACCCTAAGCCAGACTAAGAGGACCCAGTACCAGGAGCTACCTCGGTCTCTTTTTAAAACTGAAGTATAATATACATAATTAAACACACCAGTCTTAACCGTTTGGTTTGATGAATTTGAAAAAATGCTTATATCCATTTAATTAATCACCATGCAATCAAGCTATAGAACATCTCCATTACCCCCAAGTTTCCCCATCCTCCTTTCCAAGCAATCCCCAACCCTTACCCTGAGGCAAACACTGTTCCTGGTTTCTAAGACCATTAGCTTTGCTTGTTCCAGAACTTCATACTTATAAGTGCATTGTTTAACTGCCAAATAGTCGCAGATTTTCTGGATATATTTCTGTTATTGATTTCTGATTTAATTCTTTCATGATCAGTGAACATATTCCATATGGTTCCAATTATTTTCAATTTATTAAGTCTTCCTAGTATACGGTCTATCTTGATGAATGTTCCATTTACACTTAAAAAGACGGTTATACAAATTGTTTGGTAATGTTTTAGTAAAGTCAATTGGACCTTCTATAGCCTCACTGATTTTCAGAGGGGTGGGGGGAGGTGCATGCTGCTCAATCAATTCCCGAGGGAGGAATTTCCAGCCTTGATTGTGTACTTGTCTATTTCTCCCTTCAGTCAATTTTTGCTGCATATAGTTTGAAGCTGTTTTACGTATTTAGGATTATTATTTATTCTTGATAAATTGACTCATCATATCATATGAAATATCCCTACTTGTCTCTGCTAATATTTCTTGTCTTAAAAAATATCCTTTGATACTAATACAGTGACATCAGCTTTGTTATGCTTAGTGTTTTGCATGGTACATCTCTGTCCATCCTTTTAACGAATCAGTGTCTTCATATTTAAAGTCTCTCTCTTGCAAACAGCGTAGAGATGAATCTTGCTTTTTTATCCACTCTTATAATCACTGTTCTCTTAAATGGAGCGTGTACGCTATTCACATTTAGAGTAATGAACTTGAAAAAACATGATATAGTTGGGTTTAACTCTATCATCTTGGTATTTTTCTATTTGGCTTCTCTATTCTTTGTTCCATTATATTTCCTTTCCTCCTTTTTGGGGAGTTAGAGAATTCCATTTAATCTTATCTATTGGCTTTTTAGCTGTACTTCTGTGTTTTCTATGTGATTCCTCCAGGGACCTCCCAGCTTAAATTCTCATACATTAAAAACTATCCTTAAACCTCAAATATATATCTAATGAATAACTGATACTTTCCATTTATTTATGTTACCAATAAATACTTACATTTTATTTGTTCAATTATGTATGAATTTAAACAGTGCCATCGCTATTTGAATTTCTGCCCTTTGGGAATTGGTTAAATGGGTCTCTTAAAATCTTCATTAAGAAGGTATGTATCAATGTCATACAATGTGCCCACCCACTGTGAAGCTTCAGTAAACCACAGTCCAAGGCCAAGGAATGCAATCAGAGAAGACGGATTAGAACACCCCATTACAAAGAAAGTATTGCTGCTACCACTGAAAAGCAATGTGAACTCACTCACCTCCTCATAAATCAATCCCACCTTTAGATTAGCTCTGTCCTTTATACATGTATCTAACATTGCAAGCTTTGTATTTGAAATTTATGAATCAGGCTATACTCTGGACACTGGTCTGTAAACTCTGCAAAGGCAGACACTGTGACTCTTTCCCTTTCCAGCTCATAACAAAGTGCCTGGCAAACAATAGGTGCTTTAGAAAGGTTTGCTAAACTCGGATAACTGAAATTCATTGGATATAGTGTAAATAATTTAACAGTGATTACCAATTCCTGGATCAAATAAGATCCTAGCCTTGGCTCCGTAAATCCTAGCTACCTTAACAGGCACTCAAGATTTTCTGAAGTGTTTAACTTGGTTGCCTAACAATATCACCGCCAAATAATCTAAGCAAACGGGCATCTAATACAAACGAAATATTCAATTCCACTTTTCCCCAGAAATGTCTGAAAGGCAAAGGGATCCATCTATCCTGCCAAGGCAGAAAGCTAATGGGTAAAGTCTTAAAAAAATTGGAAACTACTATATTGAGTCAAATACCTCACAAACAGGTCCGGATGTGCAAAAAAGTCTGCATACATTTCTAAAAGAGATCTTCTTTCAAGAATAAATGTTGGAAGAACTACCTGAAAAACATACATATTTGACCCTTGAGGATCAAATTCCACTACAGATAAACAGATTGCTGAACTGCTTAAAAAAAAAAAAGTATATGAAAACAAAAAACTCATTCCAATCATAGTAACACCCACCAAGTACTGCCCAGGCATGCTTCTGATACCTACTTCTCAAACTGTTCTGATTCAGAATGCCCATTAACCTGCCCAACAGATGAAAAACAGAGATTTTGAATGTTCAAATGTCACTTCCTCTTTGCAACCTCCCTTTAGCTCCCTGAATCAGTGTAACAATAACAACAACTACTCAGTAGCAACCCTTTGATACCTATATGAACCTTCTGGAGTATCACATACACATTATCTTATTAAACTGTACAACAATCCCATTAAGAAGAAATTATCATCCTTATTTTACAGCGGAGAAAAATGAAGCTCAAAAGGGTGAAAAATTTTCTCACCACTCTGTTATTCAGTGGAATTCAAAATCGGGTCTGTCTGGTTATGGGGGCGGTGCAGGGCCTGCTCACTTCCCCTCTATCATCGTAGGCGCACTAGGGAACTTATCTGCTTATGGGTCTGTGTCTGCAAATGAACAATGAGCTCCTAGAATGCAAGGGCCATACTTATTTCTACTTGCATCTTCAGTTACTATCCTCAAAGTAAGAAAAATTTAAGTAACTGAAGGAATAAACAAAATGAAGAAGAGAATAAAGATGGGATTCAACAAACTCCTTCATCATGGGTCTGAGCCCATGAAGAAAAATGCTGAGGGGCTGGGAATGTGGCAGAGGAGAAAGTAAAGAAGAAATTGGAAAGTAAGGAAAAAGGATAAGATAGATTAGGATTAACCAATTAAAAAAGGAATGAAGGAATAGTTTTTGAAATGTGTATCAGATTAGACATTATTCATTATGGAAGTAGTGCATCATAGTAAGTAAAAATTCCTTTAAATGTAGTAATTACTGTATATGTGCTATATTCAAGATCGTGTGGTAAATGCTATGGAGGGAGCAAAGGTTAAGTATGAGAGAATAATACCAGCATTTAAATTTTAGGTAGAATGTGATAAATATCATACAAGAGATGCTCAAGGTACCATGGAAATTGAGGAGAGGCAAAGATCATGTTCTGTTTGGGGAACCAGAATAAGGGCAAAGTTTGGAAACAACTTATTGAGGTGGGGTGCTAAAGAAAAGCCTTAGAGAGTAGGCTATAAGAGACAGAGGGAAAAACAGAAGAACAAGACATGGAGATTGGGGGGGCGGGGGCAGAAAATGAGTGTGACAGGGACTGACCAGTGGACCAATATTGCTGCGTATATAAAGAGGAATGATAGAACACAAGCTTGAAAAGAAAAACTGTGGTTCTAACATTTAGAATGTTTATTATCAGGCTCCAGAGTTTAAATGTTCCACAGAACATGTATGTTCATAATATACATATGCTTAGATTGGCAAGTAAGTTTGGTACAATTTCCTACCACTCTTGGAGAACACAGAGATTCTAAATCACTAAGTAAGACTGCCGAAGAATAAGACAGGACTAAGCGTCTTAATGTATAAACAGCTCTTGCAAATCAACAAGAAAAAGATTACTATTGCCAGTAGAATAATGAACAAAAGAACTGAACAGGCAATTGAAATGGCTAAAAACCATAAATTTGATTTGATGTGTAATCAAAAAAAATTTTTTTTTCCCTCCCTACTTAAAAGTTTTCTTAAGAACTCTCATTCAACACATCTTCTTCAGTGTTTTTAGCACTATACTGATGCATGCCATTATGTCAAGCTGCTGGAACACTGATAAAAGTGAGCTGGGTTAGGTTGTCTTAAAGCTGGATTCAAGTACTTATTTTGTCACTTCTTAGGTGTGAGGAAGCCCTGGAAAATTAATTCAACCTCTGCAAGTTTCTGTAAAAGGAAGATAATTATATGCCTTGCTTAAATCTTAGGATTGTTTTGAAGACCAAATGAGGTAAGCGGGATGTGACTTTATAGTATTTCCAAACACTACAATGTATTTGGAAAATAACTCTTTATAGAAAATATTTGAAGAAAGTATTTTTATAAATAGGAAAATGAGATATAAATTTAAGGCATTATTGTAATAATACTTTGGAATGCACAAGGGAATCAAGATTTCAGAATCTGCTGGCAATCATAGCCATTTATGCCAATAAAGATTTCTAAAATAGCTAATTTGGCAAAAATTAAACTTTTAGTGGCTCCAAACCCAAACCTGGACTATCTGGCAGAGGAAATTATGTGAGGCAAAAATTACACACTTGATTGTGGCACACACTTTTGGTTGCCTATGTACACCTCTATTAACAGAACTTTCATTCAGTTCAGGTTCAGGCTATAGGTTGCCATAAGAGTCACAGGGCCCTCCCAGATCTCAAGGGGTAAATGTGGATTAATCTAAACCAATCATTTAACCTCCTTTACCAGTGACTGGTTTAGGCGTGCACACTTGCCTAGTTCTGGCCAATGAGATTCAATTGGCAGTTTGATGGGCCACTGTTGTTATATGTTCTCCCTATTACAACAACAAAATTCATGAAAAGAAATTATTTTTCTGCCTCTTGACATATTTGCATAAGGATGTGATGACTGGAAGTGCCGCAGTCATTTTGCAATGATGAGGAAGACAGGTCCGAGTGTGAATGTCAGCATGCTAAGGATGGCAGAGCAGAGAGACTGAAGGAACCTAGGTCCTTTCTCACATTGTTGACCCACTACGAATTAGTCAATCCTGGAAATACTCTACTCTGGACTTCTCATTACATGAGATAATAAACCTAGCATTGTTCAAGATACTGTTAGGTGGGTCTTTTATTACTGAAGACCAAAATCAACCAAGGTAGAAGGTGTAGAAAAGAAATATATTATAAATGTCAACATCTAAAATTAAGCTGTGTCATTCAAATGTGAAGTTACAATTCTGCTCCAGCAATTATGCAATCAATCTAATGATCACTGAAAAAATTCTGAGGGCAAGCTCCTGCAAATATTCTCTTACCTAGAACTTTCCCAGCAAGTATGTTTGTTGCAAAAATTTTCCATTTTCATTTAGATTTGGGGTAAAAATTTTTATTATAGACACTTACTAGAAAGTATTATGGATTAGTTTACAGATTTTGAAATCTATGACCAGATCAGAATCTCAGTTCTGCCGCTTAAATAAGACTTAGCCAAGTTACTTAACCTCTATGAGCTTTAGTTTTCCTCATCTATAAAATGGTGTTAACAGTAACACCTAACTTTGCAGTGCTGTGGTGAGAATTAGGTTAAAGGATGAGGCTTTTGGCACAGTGGCAGGGATATACGCAGGCACCTATACACCAGTCTCCTACATCAATCAGGTATTCTGTTTAGAGTGCCAGTTTAAATTCAAATTCAAATCCAGAACCACAATAATTATATGGCTCAGCATGTGTCATACAGTATTCCACTCACTACCTGTTCCATTCCTTACAACAATCCTGTAAAGTAGGTCACTGTATGTCCATTTTGTATATGAGAAACCCAAAGATCATAGAGAAAGGGACTTGCTCAAGGTCACACAGTTTGGTAACAGCTGAAGTAGGATGTAAGCACAGGTCCTCTAACCCCGAGATCAGAACTCTGCTCATTTTGATTCCATGCACACTACACTGCTTTAGGTTTTGTTCAGACTACTAACCAAGCCCAATACTATTCCATGCTTGCCCCCAATAAAATCCAAATCATAATCTATATAATCCATATGTACTATCTCTATGAAATTATCCTAGCTTTACTTATTTCATCCATTTATAAAAATTTTCAGTTAACTCAGGTACATACATATTAATTCATAACAAGACAAAAGTATAAACAGAAGTTATGTCATTATACTACATTTGCAGACACACTCACCATACGATCACTGAGAATCTACATATACACATTAAGACTAACAGCAAATACCAAATTTGATTCTTACCTTAGTGAGATCCATTCCAAGCCTAACCTGTGACAATAGATGCATGATAACACTCTTGTGCTCTTCCACCGACCCTGCCTCCCCTTCATCATCTCTATCATCATGTGAATCGAAAAGGTCTAAAATAAAACAGATCTTCTTAGACTGGTGTTAAACTGGGCCAATCTGCGCTGTTATCAAGTATTATACATTTTTTTTCAAACAAGTGTTTTTTAAGAAAAAGAAGGTAAACTCTCCAAGGCTGCTTACCAGCATCACTTGTTCCATTGGACATGGAAGAATTAAGTGATTCCGTGGTATCTGGGCGCTTTAGACTATTTCCTGAGCTGCTGTGTGTCAAGACTGAGGCAGATCCAGAGGAACTAAAAAAAATTAATCACCTTCTTAAGCTCTTTAAAAAAGCAATTTAAAATCATAGTAAGATACCAATCTATTTAAAACCAATATATGAAGATAGCTGAGAGAAACTAACTAGACCCTTAAAGTTAGCTGGTTACATACATACATGCTTTCTGACTCTCTCCCCATCAGGCTCATGTTTTCTGCATGGTGTATGCTCAACCAAGCCATGTTGAAAGGCCATGAAAAATTGGTAAGATTTTGCCTCTGCATGTGAAACTAGAGTTCATTTTCCAATTTTGTTACTTTGCATAAATGTAGGTATGTCATAATTCTTGGCAACCATTTCCAGAACCTCAAAACTGGTAAGTCTATTAATTAGCCTCAGAAAGATGTCTATATTTTTGAGATCCTTTGATAAAAGCCCACACTGGTAATAACACCCTTCCCAGTCATTAGAAAATTATATTTGAAATTAAAAAATAAAAAAGCATATTACTTTTTACAAGTAAATTTATGGTAAGTGGTATTATGAGCTGATTAACAGGGTCTAAAGGAAGATTCCTCTATTTTATTATTACAGCTATGATCATAACTTACCTAGGACTAGTATTTGTACATTAACAAAAGAATGATCAAAGTTTACTTATTAAGGGTAAAAACAGAAACCAAATTTCTCATACTGCATATATTATTTATAAAATGGTACACACATAAAAGTCTTTTATTGCAAATTTATAGGTACAAAACACATTATATATTCTAATTTAAACACAGTTTGCCCTGATTACTTACCTTCTTTTGATTTCTTATTTAATAATAAGCTTGATTTTTTTAAGAGTAGTTTTAGGTTCAGAGCAAAACTGAGCAGAAAGTACAGAATTCCCATATGCACAACCTCCCCACTATCAACATCCTGCACGACAGTAGTACATGTGTAACAGTTGATGAACCTACATGACATGCCATTATCACTCAAAGTCCATAGTTTACAGTAGGGTTCACTCTTGGTCTTGTACATTCAATGGATTTTGACAAATGTAATATAAGTATCCCCCACTGTAGTATTGCGAGAATAGTTTCATTATCCTAAAAATCCTCTGTGCTCTGCCTACGTTAGAACATTAGAATAGTAGAACATATGTATTCTAATTTAAACATAGTTTGTCCTGGTTACTTGCCTTCTTTTGATCTATTTTTCAAAAATCCTTAGGTAACTGAATATTGCTACTTTGATAATTTAGTAGTGTACATCACAAGGTACTATAACTAATGTCTACCTCACCAGTTTTGAAAGCCAATGGAAAATATGAGTAAAAGAACTAGATAAGAGAAATCCAATTATCATTAAATAAAAGAGCTGCATAAAAATTATCTTCAAAAAGTTTTGTGGCTCTTTGATACATCATCAAAATAGAATCAATCTTTTAAATCAACTGATCTAAAAACCTCAGATTCTTTAAAACATGTATCTTATTTTAGATTCCAAACGTCAGAGATGAATTTATGCTGTGCTTTTCCTCCTTACTCAGGTTAGAAACCATGTCTGGGCCAAGTGAAACGCTCAATAAAGCTCAAAATGGAAAAAAATGGGATAAATTCTCATTTAGCCATTTCATAATTTACCTCGTTCAGGACAGAGGATTTAAAGACTATAGTTACAAAACAAGAGCAACACTGACAAAAATGACATGCATACAGGAAAGGTTTATCTGCAATGGGCTAACTTGCACAGAATTAAATCATAAGATCATAAATAAACTAAACCGAAAAAGGTACAGCTCTGAACTTAATTATAACAACAGAATCCAAAACTTACTGAGTACCTTGTATGTGCCGAACACTGTGTATGTTCATCTCCATAACAATCTAACCCTAAAAGGGAGACATGATTATTCTCATCATACACAGAGTCTCAGAGGTTCAATGACTGGACAGAGGTCACACAACTGGTAAGTAGTGGAGCCATTTCAAGTATATGTCTGGCTCCAGAGCACAAGTTCTTTCCCACATGCACTTTCATCTAGTTTATAAATGTGCAAAACCCAATAACATAGCTCACACAGAAGTTATCATTACTACAGGTCTTTAGAAACTGAACGGTGAAAGGACTTAAGTTTTCAAATTCTCTTCTGTCAGATAGAAACTTGACTTGAGAGCTAGAAAACTAGTGGTAGCAGCTGGTGACCAGCAGGTGGCACACAAGCTCAATGCCTACAGAAGCCAGGCAGAGAGCATAAATATGTGAATAGGGCCAGATTATAAAACAATAGAGACCTGGCACTAGTGTACTCAATTTGAAGGGATTTAAAGTTCCATTTAATGGGAAAATGTATATCTGAATCACTTTGCTGTACACCTGAAACTATCACAACATTGTTAATCAACTATACTCCAATTAAAATAAAAATTTTAAAACAAAAAAATCAACAAACACTGTGCTGGCCAAATAAAACATCTGTAGTCCCTACTAGTTTGGGAATCTAGATTAGGGCATAAAAGGAAAGAATGAAATTGAAGGAGAAAAGGAAGCCTGAGTGGGTGAGCTGGACAAAGAATTTAACTCTGGATCCCTTCAAATAGGAGGTTCATAAACTGTGTATTTGTTAAGGGATGGGTACTGGCAGAGTACAGAGAAGGAAGCTTACAGGAGAAAAAAGAAAAGCCTATGAGCCTGCAGGTAACTTTGTAGATATGCCTATTACAGGTACAACAGGTAAGCATTTAAAATTTATCTATTTCAGAAAAATTTCAGGAGAACCCCTGAAACTGGGGCCAGAGATTGACTATCTGTGATGTAATGAGGCTAACCACATTATTATCAAGCTTTTACTGAATATAGTTACAGGCTTCTAGAAGACAGATGATCCATTTTGATATTCAACTGTACTTTGTTTCGATTAATAGCTAATGATCGAGACTGTCCTTAATTCTGTTTAAAGAAAACAATGATTTAACACTTCAAAAATAAATAACCTTTACTTTGGAATTTTCTTCCAAATGCTTATTTTCTTTTAACCCCACTATCATAAAAAATATTTTAAAAATTAAAGTGAAATTTCCATTGGCAAACTGCTAATAAGGGTCTTGTAATAGTTTATTTCCCTACATACAAACATTAAGAAACCAACATTCTAAACCAAACTCTTTCTGCTAAACTAGCCTTCTTAAATTGTGGGCTCAAATCTCTCTTCCTTAAGTAAAGTCTCATGTCCTAACAGTATGTATTTACCCAATCACATATATTTTACTTTTCCAACATTCAAAATCTGAATTTGATCTACTATGTAACAAAACTTCCTGAATTAATATCATCATTTTCCTTATAAATTTTGAGATTCTGAATAGTTACAGAGCAATTATATATGATACTGTATTTCTCAGTTCATGTGCACACTTAACAGAACTGGAGTGCTGGGTCATATGGTAGTTCTATTTTTAGTTTTTTAAGGAACCTCCATACTGTTCTCCCAGCAATCCCACTACTGGGCATATACCCTGAGAAAACCATAATTCAAAAAGACACATGCACCCCAATGTTCATTGCAGCACTATTTACAATAGCCAGGACATGGAAGCAACCTAAATGTCCATTGACAGATGAATGGATAAAGAAGATGTGGTACATATATACAATGGAATATTACTCAGCCATAAAAAGGAATAAAATGGGATCATTTGTAGAGACATAGATGGATCTAGAGACTGTCATACAGAGTGAAGTAAGTCAGAAAGAGAAAAACAAATATCATATATTAATGCATATATGTGGAATCTAGAAAAATGGTATATATGAACCTATTTGCAGGGCAGGAATAGAGATGCAGACATAGAGCATGGACATGTGGACATGTGGGGGAAGGGAGGGTGGGATGAACTGGGAGACTGGGACTGACATATATACACTACCATGTGTAAAACAGATAGCTAGTGGGAACCTGCTGTATAGCGCAGTGAGATCAGCTCAGTGCTCCTAGATGGGTGGGATGGGGGTGGTGGAGGGAGGGAGGTCCAAGAGGGAGGGGATATGTGTATACATGTAGCTGATTCACTTTGTTGCACAGCAGAAACTAACACAGCATTGTAAAGCAAATATACCCCAATTAAAACAAACATTGTTATCTCTAAAAAAAGAAAAAGAGAGCAAGAGAAATGGAGTGCCACAAAATATTTCTTACTAAAAGAAACCAAGGTTCAAGGTCTAAGTTTGGTTGATAGTACTTAGCTTGCAAATTCACATATAATCATTTCCAAATTTGTACTGTATTTCAAAGCAAACCCCAAGCTGTAACACTAGCACCGACTCCTGAGATGGCAGGAGACTTGGAAAAAATACCCAGCAAAAAGTAAGCCAACTACATCTACAACAAATATAAGAACATTAAAGCAAATAACTGTTAATTTGCTTTCTATAACAGCTATCACTTACTGCACACTTACTATACATGCCAGACATCATAGTAAGCACTTGACATTATTCTCATTTAAATGTTCACAATGACCTCTTGAAGTTGAAACTATTATCCTCATTTTACAAACAAGGAAACTGAGGATGTCATAGGTTAAATAACTTGACCAAGATCACACACCTTAAAAGCAAAACAGATTTAGAACCTATTCTTTTCTAAGATTCCAGAATCCAAAGTCTAACCACCGCAACCTATGTACCAGTAGGGCTAAAAAGTACTTTGCTTATTGGCTATCATGTAAGTGACTTTACATGTAAAGGCCTTTTCTGTACAATGGAACATACCTAGCTTTGATTTAACAGTGCAAAACAGGTCAAATATTTCCTAATGAGAGAAAACCTATCATCAATATCTGCCAAAATCTGCCTACTTAGTATCTCTGGAGTCCATGTGCTTCCCTCCATTCCTATGCTATGACCTTAGCTCAGGTTATCAACATTTCTCAAGTTTCTACCCAGTTTTGCCTGGTCTTCCTACATGTAATGCATCCCCACTGCATTCGATTCTACACAATTCAGGCATATCTATTTTTCTAAAATGCAGACCTGACCAGCAGCTGCCATCACTTGTGAGAAAATATTCAAAATTCATAAAAGGCTAAGAGGACTCTTTCACAACCTGGCCCTTGTCAATCTCTTCTGTATCTTCTTAACCATTCCCCACAACTTATGCTACAGCCACACTCAGCCATGCTCAGCAGCTTACAGCTCCTCATAGAAACCAAGGTCCCGTTGCCTCCAGGCCTTTCTTATTAGGGTTCCATCTCCATGAGAACAACACTTTCCATTTCTCCTTCCTCTTCTCACCCCCATGTCCCTCCTCTCCCTACTCATCCACATCTCACCATGGATCACATCCCCTCCCTCCTCTGTGAATCCTTTCTTGACTTCTCAGGACTTCAAAATGTTCCCATTCTTTCTGTGCTTATTCTTTTTTTTTTTTTTTGGTACGCGGGCCTCTCACTGTTGTGGCCTCTCCCATTGTGGAGCACAGGCTCCGGACGCGCAGGGTCAGCGGCCATGGCTCATGGGCCCAGCCGCTCCGCGGCTTGCGGGATCCTCCCGGACCAGGGCACGAACTCGTGTCCCCTGCATCGGCAGGCGGACTCTCAACCACTGTGCCACCAGGGAAGTCCTGCGCTTATTCTTACATAGCATGTTTCCCACTGGATTATAAAAGTTTGTTTTTCCCCCAATAGACTGTAAGTTCCCTGAGGGCAGGGACTGGCTCTTTATTCACCTCTGTATCATTCATCCATCTAATATAGTGCCTGGCTTATAGGCACCCAAATATCTCTACTCTATACAGAACAAGTAACGGTAACCTCCTCTTATGTGAGTAATACTTCCTAGCTTACTCACTTTCATTTGACCCTCTCCTAATGTTGTTTCTATAGAAATAAGGCCCAGAGTTAATGAACAATACTGGCATGTTACCACAACTGATGCAAAATTATACCATTTGAATTAAATCAGGAGTAAAATCACTATTCTCACAGAACTAGCTTTGCTCAATAAGCCAATTAAAAATAAGCTGTCTTTTTCACTTTTTCCAAATAATAATTTATAAAGGAGTCCGTCATTAACACCAGTCTCAAAATCAAATTACATTTTTAAAAATCAGGAGTCATTTCAATACATATGTAGTTCATCTACTTACTCTATTAAGTGCTTTGGGGATGAGCCACTCTGATGGAATTCATCCGCATCATAGAATTCATCTTCACTGCTAGAATAAGAGAACTCTGGGACTGTGTTTGGAGACAAGTTGACATGGCTTGGAGAAGTTAGACTGCTACTAGGTGGTGAGTGCCCGCTGCCTAGGAAGTTAAAACGTTTTTAATTAGGGGACAGTGTTGGTAATAGAAGGGAAGAAATTAAGGAGATGGGGTCAAAGCAGACCTTTCTAAAATCAAAAAATAGTTAAGTTGGTAGAAGTCCCTAGACTATCTGTAAAGAAATCAACATTTAAACTAGACAAAGAAAAAGGCAAATCACATTATAGAATGGGACATAGCCTTTTAAATAAATGAAAAAATACTATGTCCCCATCTGTAATTAGGAAGGGAGTTCTTTTGATTATAATCATACTGTGTGAGTTAAGGTATTAGAAGTCCCATAGTAGATACCAGTAACAACGGGAAGCCAGAGCTCTTATTTTATACTATAGATCCAGATACCTTAAAAATGCAGCAGTGAACCAACAAGAATACAAAGTGGAAAGAATATCAAAAACCACATGAATGTTAAAATTTTGTTCAGGATATCACATTCATATTAGTCAATATGTTTTGGCAATCATGTGCAAACACAAAAGCTGGGAACACTTACCATTCAAACTCCTCACCTCTTTTCTACCTAAGTTTAAGTCAGGTTGCCCAGAGCCCAGGGGCAGAGAAAAAGAGAGGGCTACCATGGGAAGCACGTGGAAAAAGGAAAGAACCAGGAGGAACATCTTCCTATTCCTAAACAGTCTAATTAAGGAAATAGAAACTAATGGAGATCCAGAGAAAGAATCTCTGTGATAATCATCTGGTTCATAGTCTAGTAATAAAAAGTAACAATAAAAGTATCAAACAGAGCAGTGAAGTACTGAAAGTAATTTAACAAGTATCTACTGAGCAGATATCTAAGGGCTCTCAGGCAATTTATGCCAAACTGCTACAGATGCCTGGTATAGATTAAAATTAATTAAGTCACTGCTGGCAATATAAAAGCCAAGGCCTCAATTCTAGAAGGAAATGAGAATAGCAGCCGTAAAAATGAATCCAGAGCCATCCATGGATTTTTAGTGTCCCATTCCAGTGTCTATCTATGGTTCAACAGTTGAAAGAGCACATCCACCTGCCACATTTAGTTGCCATGTTCACAAAGATATTTTAAAAACATAACACTGAAAGTCTGCTGCCTAAATAGGCAAAGCTTATTGTGGGAATTCCAAAGATAGTTCATCTTAGCAAATAACTTTAAATTCTTACCCCACCGCTGCCCCGCCCCAGAGCAGCAATAAGATGGGAAATAAATAAATTTCTCTTATTGAAATAATGGGGGGAAAAAATGAGAGAGAGAAAGAAAGAAAGAAAAAGACCAGGAATTACAAATGATCAAGTAACAAGCAAATAGTCCAGGCAACCACACAAAACTGAAAATGTATCCAAGAAGAAAATGAGTTGGAATGGGAGTTGCAAACAAAAGAACTGAGTTTTCCTTACGAGAGAAAACATTTCTTTTTTCAGTTGTTCCTTTCTTTCTTTTATGTATTAGTGAGAGAGATAAAGGAAAGAAAGATGAAGAAATTAGGTTGAAAAATCAAACAAGACACAAACCACACACTAATTTAAAAATTTTTTTTAAATACACCTACTCTAAAATGTTATATTTTTAAAATGCTGTCTTCTGAAATAATTAATCCTAAATTATTTATAACTAATGATCCTAAAATTAATGTACATAAAGAATACTGCTGACTTTTTCAAAGTCTGTAACTGACTAGGTTTTGTATATTTCCAAATGGAAAATTTTGTCTGTTTCAGAATTCTGACATAATTCCTCCTTATAAAAAAACAAAACAAAAAAAACACAGATACTGTTTTTAAAATGACACAGTGTAATGAAATACATAAAAAAGGTAGACAAACATTTCAACTGCATTATTCAAACTGCTTATCAGCATTTTCCCAAGAGCTTCAAATAAGAGAGCTGTTGTTGCTTGCTTTCTTTCAAAATTAAGGAGACATCTGCTCAGGCTGTTAAATCTTAAAAACCAAAGTAATAACATCAGCATCTTTACTAACTCAAATTTCAAACTAGCTAAAAAGCACAGGGTAACTTTTCATTATTACACAGGTAAAGTCTCATCCAGGAAAGAACCTGTGGAGCAACAGCAGGGGCTTATCTCCCGCATCCTCAAGAGTGGTTTTGGTTTTGGCATCCGGATAACAGGGACAAAAGCACCAAGTGCTCCCTTGAATTTGGTGCAACTGATAACCCAACATCAACCTAATTAGTTTTAAAACAAGAAATAAATCTATACTAACATTAATAGCATCCCTGTGAATTAGAGAAAAAATAAAGACAATAAATCTAAACAAATTAAGAAAATGCAAACTAAAATGAAGTATCCTTTTTTTCCTTAAATTGGCAAAAATGTGACCAATAGATCTATCCTTAAAAAATTCATATGTGCCAAAAGGTGCTGTACAAGGATATTCCCTGAAATACTGCTTATAATAGGAAAATTTTGGAATCAACCTAAATAAATGTCCATCAGCAGAAAAACAGTAATAGCCACTTGAGCAGCTGTAGAAAGAATGTTGTGTACCTAAGTGTATGAACACAGAAAGCTCTCTAAATGTTCTCAGTTAAATGAAAAGGGAAAGTCACAGAACCACATGATCTAATTTAGGTCAGGGAAAAAAACAACAATAAAAATACACTATAATATAGGTATGTAGGTACATACATGTATAAATGACAAAGAGTAAAGAAGGCTTGCAGCTTTTGTTCTCATACTTCTGTATTATCTGATTCCTTTACAGTAAGAAAGTATATAAATCTAACTCAAGCAAATTTTTTTAAAAAGCCAATACAGAGCTTCAAAGTAAGTCTTAAGGTAAACAAATACACAAAACTCTGCAGTATTTTATTTCATTTAAATTATAATTATTAATAAACTTCTGGTTCAATCACAAAGTTAACCACTCCATGTATGGAACTGTAATGATAGAGCAAAGGTATCTCCAATACAAAATATACAACCTTTCTTCAATCTTTTTCCCATCTCCACACAAATCTTGAATGTTAATGGGCAGTTATGAGAAGTAAAGGAATTACACAAATCTGTACCTGTACTATTTGGTGTTGGAGTCTGATGATGTCCCAAGGTAGTAGCTAATACAGGTCCAACTGGTAGAGAAGATGGACGCTGCTCTGACTTACACAACTGAGCAGGTTCTAGGAGATTTGAACATGTGAAATAAGTTAGAGAAAAAGCCAAACACAACTCTTCTTTTTCTTTAACATCTTTTTTGGAGTATAATTGCTTTACAATGGTGTGTTAGTTTCTGCTTGACAACAAAGTGAATCAGCTATACATATACACATATCCCCATATCTCTTCCCTCTTATGTCTCTCTCCCACCCTCCTTATCCCACCCCTCTAGGTGGTCACAAAGCACTGAGCTGATCTCCCTGTGCTATGCGGCTGCTTCCTACTAGCTATCTATTTTACATTTGGTAGCAAACACAACTCTTTAACTGCAATATCCTGAAGATCAGTAGTTTTTGAGACTATATTCTATTAAGTCAAGTTCCATGCTACTACTCCTTTCTGACCCCCAGTTCCCTTTAAACTCAATGATGATATGCTACCTAGTACTAAGACACTAGGCAGGATATCAAGAGACTAGTCAAGACAGGCCAGTACCTCAGTACAACTACTCTGTAAAACCAGCAAATGCTTCGGATGATAAACTGTTTCCCCCCCGAGGATCAAACCGCTTGCAAAATCTAAAATGGGGCACAGTACTTCCTCTTTAGTCTCGTGAGAGATATTAAGCTCAATCTCCTAAGGAGTAAAAATTCATAAAAAGATCTCACATACTTAATAAGTATTTTTAAAAAGATTTTCTTTTTTTCCAGTAAAATTTCTGAATTATGTCATCAGTGAAAACACTGAAATGTTGGATGCAACAAAAAGGTAAAAGGAACCAGTGGGTGTTGGCCTTAAGCCCTCCTCTGCCAGTTAAAAAAAAAAATTTATTACTCTATCCCTAAAAATACACATCTATCTAATCAGTAGGCATCACAAATTTCATTCCTCCCTTTCTCATTATCTTTAAGTCCACCATGAAGAAACCATTTGTATTATTCAGAGCTATAAAGAATATGACAAAATAGAACATTCCTGGATTACTTTCAAGTAGATCAAGGTATATTAAGTTTTCCTTGGTAGCCATCAATCCTGGGTCATAGGATTCTGTCCTAGCAGCTAATCCAAGTAACCATGTTTGTCTTCCATCTCACTTTGAAAACCAAAAGCCCTTTAACTGTACTCAAAAAGCCCCAATACCAAAATACTATCATATTTTTCCAGTTCATTTTTGGCTGTATTTTGTGTGTGAAATTCCTTTTACTTATTAAAAAACAAGACAAAAAAAAAACCCTTCAAGATTACTACAACTGCCATAAAAAATTAAGTTTTTTGTCATCAGTGTACCTGTGAAACATTTTTCCAAATATTATACTATACCTGGAGGTAAGACAGTCTGGGAAGGCATTGTGTTGATCACAGGTTCCAAGGGACTAGGTTGATATATTGCATCTACAGGATTAATAGTACTCTGAGATAAAGAAGCACAGTATAGTTATTTTTAATTAAATACCCTTCCAGTATTGACCCTCCCAAATGTATGAAAACCCCACACTTCTGACAGCAAAGTCCTGAGGGTAGCTGTACAGACATGTTGGTCAAATTGCAAAGAGGAAATAAAACAACTTTACTATATGGAAGTCTAAGAGTTTCTTATAAGATTATTTAAAGAAGCATTGTAAGGAGGGAAAATGAATGAATCTCTGACATACAGAAAGGTAAAACTAAATGAAAATACTTGGAAAGAGTTGTAGAATGGTTTCAGGAAGCCGAAACAATAACCTCTCGATTCAACTCAGTACTTCTCAAATTTTAATTCACCACAAATATCAAAGATGGAGAAATGCTCTCTCCTGCTTTGGTATTAATAAGCATTATACCTATGACTAGCTAATGTATCTGTACCACTACAATCTTATTTTTACATCCCATACTACGGCCACCTTCTATCAATGTGTATTGCACCATATAGGCACCTAGTTTTACAGTCACTAAAGGCAAAGAAATGTATCTTCTAATTGGACGTCTTTTCTTTTTGAGGATTTAGAAGGAAAAAAAATACTCAAACATGTAGTTACAATTTTAGAGAGGGAAAAAAAAAGTCTAGGTTCTTCTGACTCCAAGCCAAGACACTATTTTGCCAGCATGATGGCATTTTAAAAACAAGACTCCAAAGCTTACTGATATTTTTTTATTTGGAGGAGGGGGAGATTTTAAACCAAGGCCTTTGCCAAAGTAAAGTTTGAAACCACCACTTAGAAGACTATACTAGATAAAACCCAAGAAAGAAAAATTTAAGTTTTTTAGCTTTCCTTGATCTGGAAAACTAAACTTCAAACATGTATTAGGTAGAGCTTGTAACAGAAAATACTGAAACAGAATTAGAAAAGAAATACTTTATTGATGAGCCCCAAAAGCATTTGTAAAAATTTAAAAGCACATAACAATGGAAACTGAGATAATAGGAAAGTTTTTATAGCATTCTTATTTAACACCTAAGTTATTTTTTTCTTGTATCCTCTCTCTGCATAAATATCAATATGTAAAAATCACTAAATCAGATCTCTTAAATTGATTTGAACATAAGAATTCTGATTCTTGTCACAACAGTCTACATACCATAAATATTCTAGTCCTAGAAAATAAAGGATACAAAGAAGCTCTGAAAACAATCATTAATAATCAAAAGCCTAGTAAAGTGAAGTGGGGAAGGTTCTGGAGCATTAGGAAAAGCACAGAAACAGAGACTTAGAATTTTAATTCCTAGAATCCTTGTTCTACCAGTGACTTGCCAAGTCTCATCTGCTGTGGGCCTCACTTTCCCAGTGTATAAAATGAAGAAAGGTCTGGATGCTATGGTCTCTAAGGGCTTTCTGGTTATTACATTAGGATTCTATTTTCAGATACCAGGCTGGGCCATAATACCTAAACAAGTGTCTCAACAATCCTGGAGCTGTTCTTAAAATAAATTCCTTATTTTTTCATAGTGATTTTTCTCTAAAGGACTCCAAGTGCTTTACAAAGGCAAAATCCCACCTTTAATACTTTGAGCCGTAAGAATGAGAATATCCCACCTCCTTATCCCCAACCTATTATATAAGAAAAAATTACTAAAGAGACCAAGAAATAAAATAACTTTGGAGAAAGGGACCAGAATTCAATCTTTTGAATGCAATCTTCTGTTTTTCAGAAGCCTAATATTAGGTTTGTCAATCCCACAAAACACTTTTAGACTTTTTCTTTTGTTGCTGTTGTTAACAGAAAATACAACTACTGTCCGTGGTCAACCAACTTTAGGCTAAAAAACGTCAAATAACATTCTACGCCTTGCTTTAAAAAAGAATGTGCAGAGCTTGAGAAGTGCAAACAAATGACAATACTAAACCCTAATCTGTTGTAAAATTAATAAAATTCATGCAATACAATATAAAATACAATTATATATACATATATGTATGTATAGCTAACATTTACTGAGTACTATGTGCATACTATCTCACAACAATCCTCTGAGATAGAAGTCACTTTTCTTTATAGATGAGGAAACAAAGACTCAAAGGTTAAGAAGCTTGCCTAAGGTCACAGATAGTAAGTGGCAGGGCTAGGTCTTAGCAGTCTGGGTCCAAGGCCTAAACCATGAACAGTGCCTTTTTTTAAAAATAAAAACTCTTAAGGAAAAATGCTATAGTCCCGGATCAAATGATTCAAATATGTTTGTCTTCTACAAGTTTAGGTTTTCTATCAGTATAAACTATCTAGATGTTTTTTACTACAAATGATCAAACATTTTTAGTATGCTTTATAAAACTATTGTTTAACATAATAAAAAGTAACTGATTTGCTTTGAGAGAAAAGAGATACAAGTAACTGCCATCATTAGTTTTCCTTAGGGCCTTTGGGAACCATGAAATGCTAGACAACATACACAGTCTTTTTCCATGAGGCTTATAATCTTAACTGATATCTCAGAAGAGATATTATATTGTAATTATATCACATAATTGTATTAAATCACCATGGCTCAAACTATGAACTCACATTGTGAAGAAAAACAAAAATTCCAATGTGCTTAATTCAAATTTTAAAAATGTTTCTCTTACTCTGTTTTCTTAAGAAATATTTAACTTATTTTTCATTTTAAGCCAAATATAAACATAACATGCTCATCCTTTCAAATATAATCATAAGATGGTTTTCAAGATTTACAAAATGAGTTTCCAGATCTCAGATAAGCTGGCATTTGTAAAGCCTCAGACAAAAAAAGAGGTTGCCTCCTTCTTCAGAAATACAGTCTGAACACAAGTCACACATCTACCATAAAACCAGGGGAGCTTAAACTGCAAACCTTCAAATTCTAACTTTTATTTCCAATAAAATTTTCTTTTCTTTTTGGTGGGTAAGTTGAATATAAGGGAAGAGTAAAACCCAAGGGGAGGAAAGAATAATGGCTATAAGTGGAAGAATTCATGTTGCAACTTGTTCCTACAAAAAAGCAGTATACACCACAGTAGCAATGACAGTTAACACAATACACAAAATCTAAAAATAAAGATAAGAAATTAATAGAAACCTATAACCATATAGTTAAATTAAGACGTTTCAATACTGTACCCCTCCCCTTCTGCTTTCATTAGAAAAAAAGAAGTTGGACAAGAAATGTAGCATTGTGAGTTATGCCTTATTTAGTCATAAAAGCTGCATTTTTATACCACGATTAACACTTTCAGTTAACACATGCAAGGTGATTCAATAAGAATCAAGACTCAGCAAAATTTTAAGATCGACATTCCCCCTCCAAATGATTGCTGAAAGATGGCCAATTTTAAGAGCTCAAGGAAAATTGCAAGAGTCAACAAACAAAGAACAGTGAGTAGGTAAAAAGAGGAATTTGTGTTGAAAAATGAGTAGAAATTCAGGCTTCTCCTGACATAACTGGTTATAATGCTCTGCAGAAGTAAAGGGGAACAAAGATCAGATTAAACTTACTATAATTCCATCTGCGTGCTTCTCCGCATTACACTGGTCCTTAAGGAGAAATGTTAAAAATATTAACTTCATTCTTTCATTTAAGTAACACCTTGTGTACTTTCTTCCCTAGTAAGAAAACTTATTTTACTGGGTAAGCAACAACGTTAGAAAACTACTACTCTGCTTCCACTAAGATAGTAATTTCACTGGCCCATTCCTAGCCAAACATAATTCTAACCAAGAGCATGGCAACTGTTCTTCTATATAGGCATTTAATTAAATTCTTTGTAGAAATATCCTATTGAACTGTGCAGTCACATTGGTATCAATGACTGAAAGCAGATATATTATTTTAGGATTAATGATCCTGAATATTTCTGGGTTTAACTTTACAGTAAATTATGCCAACTCTCCACAACCCCCAAACTCTTACCATACTGCAAAGGTATGACAATCATATACCCTTAAAAACTCAGGATAGACATAATTTCCCATATTCTGGCTGCTGGCTCCAGAAGTATATCAATACTTTTCTAAACAGATGGTCTGATTTTTGTTTCAGTAACCATAATCACCATATCCACAGAATGATGATACAGGGGCTAACGCTTACTACCTGGCAGGTATTTTACGTACAGGCATACCTCGGAGATATAGCGAGCTTGGTCCCAGTCCACCACAATAAAGCAAATATTGCAATAAAGCAAGTCACACAAATTTTTTGGTTTCCCAGTGCATATAAAAGTTATATTTACATTATACTGTAGCCTATTAAGTGTGCAGCAGCACTGTCTTAAAAAACAATGTATGTAATTTAAAAATACTTCATTGCTAAAAAATGCTAAACATCATCTGAGCCTTCAGTGAGCTGTAGTAGTAATATCAAAGATCACTGCTCACAGATCGTCATAACAAATACAGTAATAATGAAAAAGTTTGAAATATTGCGAGTTACCAAAATGTGACAAACCCACAAAGTGAGCAAATAATGTTGCAAAAATGGCGCCAATAGACTTGCTTGACACAAGGTTGCCACAAACCTTCAATTTGTAAAAGATAGCATCTGCAAAATGCAATAAAACAAGGTCTGCCTGTATATTATTAATTCACTTGTTCCACTGACAACTCTATAAAGCATGTACTATTATCATCCCCATTGGACAGATGAGAAAACTGAGACAGAGAGAGTGTCTAGTCTAGTCTACAGTGTCTAGTCCAATACATATAGTCTAGCTCCAGAATTCAAGGTCTTAACTAATATGCTATTGATATTTTGCCTTGCCTCTCTTCTCCAAGGATGTACTTAAGGAAGAAGGTGGTGGAAAGTTACCAAACATATCTGTTCCTGTAACTATAATCTATCTATTAGTATTACACAGACAATATATTTAACTTAAAACTGTTTAAAGTTTTAACTCCATACTATCAAGAAGCTTTCAAGTTTTAATAGAAACCAGTATTTGGTCTTGGTTTACAGCCAAGTTGTATATCATTTATACATAACTTTTTCTTTCTTTAACTACAGAGTTTACTCAGAAATCTACAGATTGAAGGGACAACCAAGAGCAATTTAAAGATTTGGGGATAATTTTTTTTTTTTTAAGAATTAACATAGCAGGCCTGAAATAGCTATCCTCAGAAAAGCCTGCCTACAAAGTTGGCCGTTGGCTTGGTGTCTGGGAACTTGGATTTTAGGAGGGTTCCCACCACCTCACTATCATAAGGGCAGCTCACTGCACCTAATCTGTTTAAGCAAACAAAATGGTTTATGCTGAAGACCAGCTTTCCTTTTGGAAATCTGGACTCTTGCTTGGTAAGTGCTAGGTAAACAGTGCTTACATGACAAAAACCCCAATAAAAAACCTTAGGTGTTGAGTCTCTAATGAGCTTCCCTGGTAGACATTTCACAAGTGCTGTCACAATCTGTTACTGGAGGAATTAAGCACACCCTGTATGATCCCATTGGGAGAAGATTCTTGGAAGCTTGGGCCTTAGTTTCCTCTGGATTTTGCCCCATGTGCCTTTTTCCTTTGCTGGTTTTACTTTGGATACGTTGCTGTGATAAATCATAGCTGTGAGTACAACTACAAACTGTGCCTTCCAAGCAAATCACCAAACCTAGGGGTGGTCTTGCAAACTGCCAACACAGTGCATATCCTTTGCATATCCTTGAGAATAAAAGCATTTTGATAAGTCCATATTTCATGTTGGGATTTACACAACTGAATTAACTATATATTTACAATATCCAAAGTTTCAGTAATTTTTAATAGACACAGTTGAAAATAAAATCTTGAGAACTACACAGAAAGAGAAATTTTAAAGTTTCTTGTTCAGATGATATTTTAATTTACTTTTAGTTTTCCCCATTAATTTCTAAATTTCTAATTTCTAAAATGGACTTTTCCAAAGAATTTCTTAGAAAGAAATACATGTAAGTGGCAATAAGTGGAAAGAAATACATGTGGTAGATTAAATTTCCCAGAAATGGTCCCAACAAGAGGTAGAGTTCATGGCCCCTATCCTTGAAACTCTGTGACTGTCCCTAACCAATAAACATAGCAGAAGTGACTATGTGTGACTTCTGAGACCAGGTCATGGAAATGCCACAAATTTCTACCTTGTTTTCTTCCCACACTGTGAGAAAGGCCAAGCAGCTGGAAAGAGAACTATACGGAGGAGCACCTAGGTCCCCAGCTCAACTTCCCAGGCATGTGAGTGAGCCATCTTGAAAGTGGATCCTTTGGCCCCCCCATCTCAACACATACACCCCTGCCCCTGCAATCAAGCCACCACAGGTGGCACTGCATGAAACAGAAATAAGTCATGAGGCCTAACCAAACTGCGATTTGTGAGCAAAATAAATGACTGCTGCTATTTTAAGACAGTTAGTTTAGGTTGGTTTGTTATACAGCAATACATTACTGATACAGTACATTATATTATCTAAGAAAACCACCACTTCTACTTCTGGTATAATTTAAAATAAACTTAAATATCCAGTTTTAAGATAAGTAAGTACTGGGGATGTGATGTACAACATGGTACATATAATGAACACTGCTGTGTGTTATGTATGAAAGTGGTTAAGAGAGTAAATCCTAAGAGTTCTCATCCCAGGACAAAAATTTTTTTTCTATTTCTTTGATTTTGTATTTATATGACATAATGGATGTTCACTAAACCTACCGTGATAATCATTTCATGATGTAGTAAGTCAAATCGTTATACACTTTAAGCTTACACAGTGCTGTCTATTATGTCTCAATAAAACTGGAAGAAAAAATAAACTTAAATATCTGACAATTTTTCCCATAAAATATTCTCAATTAATAATACATGCTATCTACAGGGTATTTTAAGTCAGGGTTTATTATTTTTGTTACTGCTGTGGTTTATCTTTCAAGGCAGAGTCAAATCTAGACAAACCCACACTATTAAATGCCTTACTACCAATCCATTCCCATCATGAACTTCAGGAATTTTGTTCTCTTATTTTAAAAGGCGTATTACACTCATCCCCCCCCCCCCATCTTTCTTTTTAAAACTTTTTATTGTTTTTGTTTTGTAAGTAAACCGCAAGTTGCCTTTTATCAGGGTCAGCTAAAGCTAAATCTCAAGTACTACTAAACCAGAGATCCAACTGATTTCAATTTGAATTATGTTAATTAAATAAAGAAAGGGTCTAATGCTACTTCCCACTTAGATTATATCATATGTTTATCTGGTTACAAGTCCCTCATTCCTTAACACAATGGCTATTCTCTCTTCTTTGAACAAACAAGCATGACTGAGATCTGGAAATATGATAGTAACAAAAACATCAGTACAACATAATTTGAGAAGACTTTTGACCAGAATTATAGACTTCGGTATTTTAAAACCATGCCTACCAGTAAGATACATGAAATATATTCCTATCTTTCTAATAAGGCAATGTAGTCTAATGAAAGCTCTCTTAATTATGGACCTATACATGTACTTATTACATGAAATAAAAAATATGCTATGGTGATGAAAGAAAATTTCTAATTCAAGTTTGATGAGATTCAACAAACGGGACTGGGACAACTGGATAACCACATGCCAAAAAATGAACCTGGATCCATACCTCACACCACAAAGATTAACTCAAAGTGGACCATACATTAAATTAAATGTAAGAGCAAAAACTACAAAACTCTTGAAAGAAAATACAGGAATAAATCTTTGTTGTTTAGGATTAGGCAACGATTTCTCAGGAAAGCCACCAAAGGCAAAAGCAATAGAAGACTGATAAACTGGATTTCATCAAAATTTAAAATATGCATGCTTCTCAGGACACTTATCAAGAAAGTAAAAAGACAACCCACAGACTTGAAGAAAAATCTGCAAGTCATATATCTGATACGGCTTGTATCCAGAATATATAAAATCACTCCTACAACTCAATAATAAGATTAAAAACCCCAACTAGAAAAATGGACATGGCACTTCCCTGGCGGTCCAGTGTGGGGGTGTGGGTGCGATCCCTGGTCAGGGAGCTGAGATCCCACATGCCCTGCGGCCAGGAGGCCAAGGTATGAAGCAGAGGCAATGTTGTGACAAATTCAATAAAGACTTAAAAATAAATAAATAAATAAAATAAGGGCAAAGAATGTGAATAGACATTTCTCCAGAAGAAATGCAAATGAAAACCACTAGAATGGCTATAATCAAAAAGACAATCACGAATGCTGGTGAGGATGTGGGGCAAATAGAACCCTTACACAAGACGTAGAGGATGGATTTGAGGGCGCAGGCAGGGGGAAGGGGAAGCTGGGATGAAGGGAGAGAGTGGCATGGACGTATATACACTACCAAACGTAAAACAGGTAGTTAGTGGGAAGCAGCCGCAAGGCACAGGGAGATCAGCTCGGTGCTTTGTGACCACCTAGTGGGGTGGGATAGGGAGGGTGGGAGGGAGGGAGACGCAGAGGGAGGGGATGTGGGGATATATGTATACGTATAGCTGATTCAGTTCGTTATACAGCAGAAACTAACACAACATTGTAAAGCAATTATACTCCAATAAAGATGTTAAAAAAAAAGAACCCTTACACATTATGAGTGGAAATGTTATGTGCAGCTGCTTTGAAAAGTAGTTTAGCAGTTTTTCAAAAAGTTAAACATAGAGTTACCATGTTACCCAGTAACTCCACTCCTAGGTATACACTTAAGAGAAATGAAAACATGCGTCCCCGCACAAAAACATCATATGCAAGTGTTCACAGCAGCATTATTCATAATGGTCAAAAAATGAAAACAGGCCTTCCCTGGTGGCGCAGTGGTTGAGAGTCCGCCTGCTGATGCAGGGGACACGGGTTCGTGCCCTGGTCCGGGAAGATCCCACATGTTGCGGAGCGGCTGGGCCCGTGAGCCATGGCCGCTGAGCCTGCACGTCTGGAGCCTGTGCTCCGCAACGGGAGAGGCCACAACAGTGAGAGGTCTGCGTACCGAAAAAAAAAAAAAAAAAGAAACCAACCCAAATGTTCATCAACTGATGAATGGATAAACAAAATGTGGTATATCATTCAAAGGAATATTATTCAGCAATAAAAAAGAATTAAGTCCGGATACATGCTACAACATGGACTAACCTTGAAAACATTATGCTAAGTGAAAGAAGCCAGTCACAAAGTACCACATATTGTATGATCCTAAATATATGAAATGTCCAGAATAGGCAAGTCTAGAGACAGAAAATAGATTAGTAGTTGCCAGGGATTGGAGGAAAGGCAGGGGCAAGGGTAAGTGAGGGAAAGAGGAAAAGGTAAGTGAGGGAAAGAGGTATAGAGGGAAAGAGGTATAGGTATAGGTATAGGGAATGACTTCTTCATATGTATGGTGTTTCTTTTTGGGGTGATAAAAACGTGCTAAAATTATATTATGGTGATGGCCGCACAACTCTGTAAATATACTAAAAACCACTAAAGTATAAACTTTAAATGAGCGAACTTTATGGTATGTAAATTATATATCAATAAACCTGGTTTAAAAAAAGTCTAATGAGAAATTAATGAATACTGATATAAACAAAAAGTCTATGCAGAAAAACATTCTAGGGAGAGAACCTGGGATCCAAGGATAACTTAAACATACATTCTAGTTTAAAAGTATCTATGGTCAGACAACTCTGTTCTAAAACGATAATCTAGACTTGGGAAGTCCAGTTTAGAAGCCACTAGTCACATGTTGCTATTGAGCACCTGAATGTGGCTAATTCAAAGTGCAAAATACACCAGGATAGTGATGACTTAGTGCGGGGGTGGGGTGGGGGCAGTGGGGGGAGGGAGAGAGGGAGAGAAAATGAAGTATCTCATTAATGAATGAATTTTTATATTGATTACATGTTGAAATGGTATTATTTTGGATATAATAAGTTAAATAAAATACATTATTAAAATTAATTTCCTTTGCTTATGTAAGTTGTGACATCTGGTTATATCACCTAATCTTTATGAAGAAAACTGGTCAAGTCCCCAGCTGCAGGGGTCTCCTAGATTACCTTCACTCTGCTCCCTCCCCTCCTCATTTCCTCTGCAATTCTCCGTGAATGGAACAGTGCTGTCTCTATCTATGGTACAAAGGAACAATGAAGTCATCTGAGCTAACACAGCTTACCTGAAAATCCCAATAACCAAGTGGTGCCCAAACTTTGTTACTTACACATCAGAATCAACCTGGGAGTTGAAAAACCCCAATGCCCAGGTGACACACCACAGCAACTACAACAAGAATGTCTGGGAATAGGAGTCATGCATCAGAATTGTTAAAAGATTCCCAGGTGATTCTAATGTGCAGCAAACTTTGGGAACCAATGCACTAATCATTTAGGCAGGTGGGAAGCTTTGGGGAATGAGAATTAAAATCAAAGACTCAAAAAACTGGAAGGAGCTTAAAATCCTACCTATAGCATGCTGCCTCTAAGAACCTAAAACTAAATCAACCCAAAACAAGAAAGGTATCAAATTAGCTACGTTCTTTCTTTTTTGGGGGCCCACATCCCTGTGGGGTCTCAGATGACAATACATCTTCTAGAAGTAGCTGATTCCAAAATCTTATTAACCTGCCAGGGCAGAATAATCTTCCAAAGTAACTAAAACAATTTATATTCCCATCAGTGTTAGATGGAAGTTCTCAAAATTTTACCAACATGCCATTCTGTGGCTTTAAAATTTATGTCCTAATAAAAAGTTTTTTTAATTTAACAATTATTTAGGACTAATTATATGCTTGGTACTAAGAGCATTACAAACACTAATTCATTTAAGTTTCACACTATCAGCAAGAGTACAGATACTATTATTATTCCTATTATATAGGAGAAAACCAAAGCACAGGGAGGATAAATAAACTTGCTCAAGCAGTGGAACAAGGATTCAAACCCAGACCATCTGGCTCCAAAGTCCATACTCAAAACTGTAATGCTGCCTCTCACTATTATTTAAAAACTGTATATCTTAATCACAGATTGACTGATTATGCAAAAATTAATTCATAAGGATGATAAATTTAAAAAATTATACATATAGTGGAAATACTAAACCATGCAACTATTAAAAATTATGTGTTAAAAAATTCATTCAAAATTCACAATTATTTATCAGGCCCCTACTTTGTGGCAGGCAACTGTTCTAGGCATTGAGGATACAGTGGTGTTATGGAGTGAATGTTTGTGGGCCCCCCCACCCCAATTCAGACAATGAAGCCCTAACCCCAGTGTGACTGTATTTGGAGTAAAGGAAGTAAATTAAGATTAAATAAGGTCCTAAGGGTGGGGGCCCGATCCAGTAAGTGTCTTTCTAAGAAGAGACACAAGAGAGCTCTCATTCATGCTCACTCTCAGTGTGTACCACCAAGGAAAGGTCCTGTAAGGACATGGTGAGAAGGTGGCTGTCTACAAGCCAGGAAGAAAGTCCTCACCAGAAACCAAATCAACAGGAACCTTGACCTTGGACTTCTAGCCTCCAAAACTGTGAGAAAATAAATTTCTGTCGTTAAAGCCACTCAGTCTGCAGTGTTTTGTTATGGCAGTGCAAGCATTCTAAGACAAAGTCCTCATGGAGATTATAGTCAGGTATAGACAGACAATAAACAGGATACCAAGTAAATCTGGCTAAGGATGCAAGACCATGAAGAAAAAGAAACTACTGGAAGAGTAGAGAATATTTTAGATAGAGTGGTCAGCAAGATCTCTCCAAAGAGATTTCATGTGGATAGAAATTTGAATAAAGTGAGGGTGTGAACCCTGGAAGTCTGGAAGAAATGCCTTCTAGGCAGAGGGGAAAGCAAATACAAATCCCTGAAGCAGAAAAAGCTTGGCCTGAGAAAAAGAAAACAAGCCGATGTTGTTAGAATGGTGTGATCAAGCAAGGTGAGGTGAGGGAGTAGTGACGGCTCAAATGACATGAAGTTATGGTTAAGTAACTTAGATTCCATTCCAAGGGAGGTAGGAAACCAATAAGGGGATTTGAGCAGGCAAGTGACATGGTCTGATTTACATTTAAATTGTTTAAAAATACACAAAGAGTTCATATAGGGTACATATATATATAATTTGAGGGATGTATCTGTACATAAAAAGCCTTAACAATGAAATTCCTTCTGGAAAAAATTAAAAAGCCAAACTCCATTTACTTGATCCATGTTACCCATTCTGAAGGACCTTGAAATGCAGGTCTATTAAGCTGGGCTAAAACAGACAGGTAGCAGGTAATGACTTAACTGTAGAAATTTCTAGAAAGAAGTTTTAGTAACTTCAATTGTAACTCATTCCAAAGACAGAACATCAAAAATGTTCTTGTTGGGTGGCTAAATGGTGAGCTACTGAACGAGGCTAGGCTGCCCTGTTTTACAACTATCTAAAGACCTGATTGATTTGTAGAGATGATCCAAATAGGTCTAAACACTATCAGCTCTTCTACTTCCTCAATCTTCTAGAGAAGGCACTGGTGAATCCCTAAAATACCTATCTACTCACACTGGGCTTAATGTAGTTTACTGGTTATCTGTATATAAGCTTCTGGGTAACTGTAGGTGGCCCCAACCCACCCATGTAATTTCATAGTAAAGAAAACCAAAATATAACCCTTACCCCTTCTGTGCCTCCAACCCTATACTCCCTTCTTAAGCTTTAGAATGTATTCTGATCCACAAAAATAGATGGAAGAATTTAGACACATACATAGGAAATCAGGCATAGTGGTCAAAAATACCTAGAAAATGAACACAAGCCCTTAAGTTCTGACACTTTAATACTGAATCTGGCCTCAAAAGAAAATGATACTTCCCCTCACCCCTAAACTTACAAGCTGAATATCCATACTATCTAAGCACAAATGCATTTTTCTATACTATTGTGTCATTAACAATGCTAGGAAAATAGTGTCCATTATTAGGCAAACAAATATATGCAATTGAATAAGTAAAACAGGCCAAATAATTAAAAACTCAAACATCATTTCCAAAACTGGTTGCTGAATTGGCTGCCCACCTGCTTCTAGCCACTGGCTAGAAATACAGAGATACAGTCAATGGAAGAAACATTTTTTTAATACTTATTTTCAAACACTAAATTCTTGTTTCTCAAAATGTCATGCAATAAAGTACATATTTAGGTTGAATACACCAAAATTTTTCAGAAAAGCAGGCAATATCCATGAAATTGTTAACCAACCACAATAATCCAAAATGTTTTTATTCCATGAATAAGGAACAGTAATCAAAGCAGTGGTTTATTAATGTATTGGGTTGGCCAAAAATTTTTCACATTTTTAAGTAAATATAAAAGACACATTTTTCATTTTCACCAAGAACTTTATTGAACAACATATTCACCGTTTTTTTCCACTACCTTCTGCCATTTTTCAGGCAACTTCATAATTCCATCTTCCCAAAACTTTTTATCTTTTTGAGCAAAGAACTGTTCCAGGTGCCTTTTACAGTCTTCCAGGGAGTTGAAATTTTTTCCATTAAGAGAATTTTGGAAAGACCGAAATAAATGGAAATCCGCAGGTGCAATGTCTGGTGAATACGGTGGATGAATCAGAACTTCCCAGCCAAACTGTAACAGTTTTTGTCTGGTCATCCAAGAAACAACATGCAGTCTTGCATTATCCTGATGGAAGATTATGTGTTTTCTGTTGACTAATTCTGGACACTTTTCATCAAGTGCTGCTTTCAGTTGGTCTAACTGGGAGCAGTACTTGTTGGAATGAATCGTTTGGTTTTCCACAAGGAGCTCATAATAGAGGATTCCCTTCCAATCCCATCATATACACAATATCACCTTCTCTGGATGAAAACTGGCCTTTGGTGTGGTTGGTGGTAGTTCATTTCGCTTGCCCCACGATCTCTTCCGTTCCACGTTATTGTACAGTATCCACTTCTCATCGCCCGTCAAAATTTGTTTTAAGAACAGAATGTTTTCATTACGTTTAAGTAGAGAATCGCATGCAGAAATATGGTCAAGAAGGTTTTCTTCGCTTAACTTATGTGGAACCCAAATGTCAACGCGATTAACATAACCAAGCTGGTGCAAATGATTTTCACCGCTTGATTTGGACATTTCAGTATGTCGGCTTTCTCCCACGTGGTATAACATTGAGTGTTCTCAATTAACGTCTCGATTTGATCGCTATCAACTTCAACTGGTCTACCCGACTGTGGAGCATCGTCCAGCAAGAAATCTCTAGTACGAAACTTCGCAAACCACTTTTGACACACACGTTTGATCAGTCACAGCACCTTCTCCATACACTGCACAGATTTTTTTTGCATTTTGGCAGTGTTTTTACGTTCTTGAGATAATAAAGCACAGTATGGTGAAAATGTTGCTTTTTTTCTTCCATCTTTAATATTAAAATGACTACACAAAAATGCAACAATTTTGATGAGTCTTTTTTTAAACACACGCTGATATGACAGCTGTTACGTCAATCTAACAAAATTGGGTGTTTTTTTGTTTGTTTGTTTTGCGGTACGCGGGCCTCTCACTGTTGTGGCCTCTCCCGTTGTGAAGCACAGGCTCCGGACGCGCAGGCTCAGCGGCCATGGCTCACGGGCCCAGCCCCTCCGTGGCATGTGGGATCTTCCCGGACCGGGGCACGAACCAATGTCCCCTGCATCGGCAGGCGGACTCTCAACCACTGCGCCACCAGGGAAGCCCACAAAATTGTTTTGAATGAAGTTAAAAGACAACTAAGTGCTACTAGAGACATCTTATGGAAAAAAATGAACGAACCTTTTGGCCAACCCAATAGTTCAGTACTAGAAAAAATATGTAAAAAAACAATTTTAAAAAACACATCTCTATTGTACTCTTCATTATGGACGAAAAAACCAACTCTGCTAAAATGTAAATTCCTTTTTTCCTAAGAAAAACTTTTTTTGTGAAAGGTTTTGCAAAGTATGTCCCTATTTCAAGCAGTGACAATGGAAAGGGTGAGTCATTCAAATGTGCTCCCCTCCTTCCCAGCCACCATCACAAATGACCTTATCAAAAACAAGCACAGGCTGGCAAGGTAACATCTAAACATAATGGTTTTTCAATAGCACCAGTAACGCCAAACTATAACTTAAATTTACTGTAGAAAGGTAATATATTTCAGAACTGAGTATTTTGGCTATTAAAGAAAAAGGCCATATATTAAAATCCCATTAAATGAAAGTAATCAAAAATAAAATTTACTTACTTTAGCGATCTGCAGCAACACAATGCAGTGTTTAATTGATTCTACCATGCTCTATAAAAACAAAACACTGATTTTAGGATCTTGCCCCAAATGGCCATACAATGCTAAAGCTTAAAATATAAAAGTCAGTTCAAATATACAGGGTTTAAGTCTATTCTACATAAAAAATACCCTCTCTGGATTTCCAGTGGGTTCTAACATGCTGATAGTGTCAAATGAAATTATCATTAGCAATTCTATGAATTGTTTGGAAATACCAAAAAATTGTTAATTTATACTGAATAACATCTAAAGGGTCTTTCACCAGTTCAAACATAAAGTGATGTGAATTTGATTAACTTCCAAATTCTTAGATCGTCAGCAGGCAATCCCAATGTAAATTCCTAAAATGTCTGTCTATTCAAGACTTTCATGGAATTATCAAGAGTAAAGGATCCTATTAAAATATTGGTGAACCTGGTATACTACCATGTCTGTTTTTAAAATGCTTTTATCAAAATACAAATCTTACCAGTAGCCCATTATATAATGTCAGAAGGTCAGTACATCAGAAAACTCAAATCACAATATTATTAATTATATTATAATATTATAATATATATATAATTTTATATATATTATATAATATATATAATTATAATATTATTAATTATAAAAAAGAATATACATTGTGCATGGATGAAACATTTTATCCAAGCGTCTCAAACAGACAAGACCAGAAACAGATAAAATGGCACACGAAGTCAATCCAATTAAAGGGATTATTCTATTCACTTAAATTCCTTTAGATGATAATACAATTCTTAAACACCCTTGTAAAAATGCATAAAAATTAAAAACTCAACTGCTCTTATTAATAATGGCAGCTTAAAATAGAAACATTTTACAGCACTTTCTAATGCAAAGCCAGAGTTTATCAAACATAACTTACATTTGTTGTCTCTTTGAGAGTTTCAATTTTCTGTGAAAAATAATAAATTTAAACAGAAATTATCAGAAACACAAAGAGGTATCGTTGTTGTTTTTTACTGGTTAGTCATTTAAAGAATTTTACCAAAATGTACTCATTACTCTAAATCAGTTCAGGCAGGTTGGGGAGTGCTTTTGGTTAAACTTTTTAATTTAAATCAAACATTTAAATAAAAAATTCAGACATTTTATGGATTACATCCTCAAATAAAATTCATGTGATTCAATTCAAGATTTGTAAGAATAATATAAAACATTCTTATCCCTTACCTGAAAACAATTTTTGTTTTCTCTATAGGATTCACTATGTGATTTTAAAATGCTTATTTTAGAATCACCTTAAACTTTGCAAAGTTGTTTAAAAAATGACATGAGACTAAATTCCAAAACTAAGAAGGTGAGCTAAACATGAGTTACTACTATTACCAAGTGTAAAAGAGACAAATGCAAGGCTATGGTTAACAGAAATGCAAAAAAATAAATGATGCTGCATCAGGAAATCTAGTCAAGGAGAAGAAAAATGTTAATTGATAAAAGAAAACAATATTCAAACTACAAAGTAGTTGTCAGAAACCCAAAGGGAGGAACTATAATTAAAGCAACATTCATTTTGTTCCCTCATGCATGGCTTCTGGTTTATTTTGAAAATTTTGCTGGTTGCTTTATTAATATCTGAAGTGACCACATGTAAATTTAATAAAATAACTTTCAATCTTCAACATATGATACTTGAAGAGAAAGAACTTATTCCTAAACGTGGTACTTACAAAAAGGGTATCATAATAAAATTTTCTGTTAACTCTTTTGTTCAATTATGAAACCATACCAGAAATTCACCAGAAAACTCCACTTAAAATCTATATGGCATACTATCATAACAGGTCAACAGTACTATTATAGTAGTCAAAACACCGAGGTCCTTCTATTACTTCTCCAAAAGGCTCTTGGTTTCAAAAACTTTAAAGTCAAATCATGATTATAGAAGTTACCTTTCTCTGTTCATCATCTTTGCAGTTTTGAAGTTTGTCATCAAAAAGCTACAGGATTAAGAAAAAAATGATTATAGTATCAAGCCTTTACTACATAGTACACATTTACTAAGCAAAGAAAAGCAAACATATTTCTTCCAGGGATGGTTTATACATGCATTAAATGTATAATTAATGTTTACTAAAATACAAGATAACATGCATTTTTTCAAGGCATTGTTATCAAGTCAGATTCTATTGAACTATTTTAAACAGTCAAGATCAATTACTCTGGTAGAATTACAAGCAAAAGAAAACATATGACTTTAAGAACTTAAAATATCAGTTCAAACCTAAGGTTTTTCTGCCTTGTCACCCAAGTTTATCAACATTCCTTGTTCTTTCCAGGAGCTTTGCTTGTAATTAATTTTAAAGTGGGAGTTGAAGGAGACAATTTTAATAATGATAAAGGAAGTAGAGAAGTAAACTCTCTCAATCCCCCAACTCCCCCAAAATGAAAAATGGCCTTAAAAATCAAGCCACTTAAAATTTACCAGTTTCACACAACTTTTAAACAAAATATGAATCTAATCTTGTCTTATTTTCTTCTAATTATGTTTAGGTTAGCTTAAAAACTACTGAAAAACCAGTAAGGGTTGTAAAGTAACATCAAGCAACTATTTTTACTCAAAATCAAGCTCTTTATATAAATTCAATATATAATCAAATGCCATACCTTTAACTGTTCTATCAAGATTTGTAGGTAAGCATCAGCCTCTGTAAGTTTCTTATCAAAGTCTTGGACACTAGGAACAAATCCTGAATCCAAACCCTAGAGGGAAAAAACTGCAATAAATCCCAGCAATGTCTAATAGTACAAAAGATACTTCACCCTTCATACATGACATCTCACTTTTCTAAATTAAAAATAGTACTTTTACATAAATAATAGGTCTATTTAAATTATCTAAATTCTCTAAGAATAGTGGTACATCAATCTCCTTCATGAACTTCTAGCACTGTTCCCTGTTCATCAATTACATATGCTGCTGTTCAAATTAGAATTTATCCTGCTTTTTCAGAATCATTTTCTTCTCTCCCAAAAGCCCCATAATGGGCTCCAAAGCAACAGTAATTTAGCTAAAGGTACATATACAAAACAACCTAGATTACCTCCTGTTTCCCTCCTACTTTTTGTTCAGTTCAATCCTCCAGTCCCTTAATCTCAACTTCATATTCCCACTATTTAGTTCTCCTGTTCCCTAAACTACCTCATTAGCTCTGATGTTTTCCTCCTCCTCCCTTATTTTTTTTTAAAAAAGATGAAAACTCAAAATTCTCACCTCCTCTAAGAGGGTCCTCCCTAAGTGAAAGTGACAACACTTCTGTCTAAGTTCCCTACTCATTTTCACCCTTGGCATGAACACTACACTCTGGACATGGTGTAAATGTTTATTTATTTAGAGGGCCCACTTATTTCTCAGTTTAACAGTCCAGCATTTGCATGTCCTACTTTTTGTACGCTAAAAATTTTAAGTTCCAAGAGCACGGGATTCCTATGTTTTAACTTTATTCCAAAGAAAGTTTTGAGTTCTTAATCATCTTTAACTGAAAAATACATCAATCTTGAGTATAAAAGACAAAATAGTCTGAGATTGAACAAGGCTATCATCTTGCCATATCTGCATGCCCAGAAGTCATGGAGTTAAACAGGGAAATAAGGGTCGGGAACCACTATTGTCACAATCACAACCCAACCACAAAACTCTGTACTAAATGGATGAAATATAGTGCTTCAACATACCATACTTGACTTTCAATTGTTTTATCTCTCCTGCCTTTTGCCAAAACGTGCTGATCATTTCACATTCCCCATTTTAGTCAACTGAGGCCAGAGTTCATTTTATATTAAACCAACACCTCATCTTTGCCTAACACTTTATCATTATTAAAGCACTTTCACAGCCATGATCTCAAACATCAGATTGAGACAGTATAGTATTATGGAAAAAACAATGGGTTGGCAAACCTGGTTTCTAATTGCAGCTCAGCCACTACCAAGATATTGCGTCTCTCTAAACGATTTTCTTACCTGCCAAATACAGGGATCCTCCTCCTACTATTATTAGTGTGGCAGCTACGACCTCTACTAAAGACTATAATTACTAACACTGTCAATTACTACTAATACTATTGCTGTTCTTCCCAAACTAAAATTCAAATTCTTAATCAAAGCATTAAAAACCTAAGTCCACAACTAATCTTGTAATGCATTTTGTTTTTCAAATTCAAAAAACCTGCTTTTTATTTTTACATACATGTTGAGAAACTGCTTGTAATGAGTATTGAAAAACCCCTTTCCAATGAGAGATGTCATGTAAAAACAAAGTTTAAGAAAGAAAACTCATAATAAGCAATATAAGTAAAATCCAGATATATTTATAAAATTGTAGTTAAACATCTTCATTCTTAAAGATAACCCCAAAGACATCCTTTTAGAAACATTTACTAATGTAGAGTATGATAATAAAAGGTGTGGAAAAGAAAGGATAAAATCCATCACATCCCAGAGATACCACAGTACTGTACTAAGAAAGTAGGGAGTGATTTCTTTTCAATGTTACTGTACCACAGGAAAATTGGAAGGACTGCTTGGCTTTTTGTTTTGTTTCACAGGGCAATATAACATAACTATCAATAATTTAACTATAAAACCCAGTTAAAATCAGCTAAATACATTGTTCTTGCTAAATACTAAAAAGGTCAATGGCATATTCATAAATGAGTATAAAGGTGAAGGATCTAAATGAGAAAAAGTGATCTTCAAGAATTTTCCCTCTTCTGAATCCATTTAGAACTACCACTATAGAAATCTAATTAATATATCCTTCTGAACAAGTCACTATATCCGATTAAAAATCCCCCAATAAATAAACGGAAAAAATTAGATTTATATTACTGAGATCTGAAATTAAGTCTAAAACAACTCTTTGATGTTTCTATAATCATGTGAACCTCACCTTGGCTCTTTTGTCAGACCTTCCTCCCCCTAGATATCATCTTCTACAATGGTCCTTTACCCTTAAAACACCACACGTTGTTAACATCCAAGTCAAAGATCTACTCAACAATCCATTTTTCTTTATGTAATGTACAATGGGAGGTTTGTAACAACAGTTATTAGCTTAAAGTCCCAGAACGGGCCTAAAACTCCCTTGCACAGTAACCCATAAGTCTTTGGTATACTTTAAAATAAAATCTACATATATAGTTTCCCCATCTTAAATCAATAAAATAACATGTATGCATTTATTATTACCGTGGACAAGCAACTGACAGTAATTAAACCGTTTTCTCAAGTCTTGTAAGAATAATACACTAGAAGAAAATATAAGTTTTCACTACATATTGTGACTCAGTACACAGAATCAAGGCCACCTAGTCCAGGCTCCCACTCATATAAATTACTTTTATAATGTCCTTGAAAGTCATCTAGTCTTTACCTGAGTATCTCAAGAGAAAAGGAACTCAGTACCTCCTAACATAAACTATTTCACAAAATCCCTTTAAAGTCATAACTATTCCTCTTTCCATTAAACATTTAAGATATAAGGCACTATACATATTCATATCCTTTTTAATGGAATTTTGTTTCAAAACAGGTCATAAAAATAGAATACAGTCCTCTACCATGTTGAGTGGTTTGTCTTCCTTTGAAAAGAACTCAGAACAGGCAGACCCTTTAAAACAGTGTGACTTCATACTTCTTAGGGTGACACTTAGCTCTTGAGAACAAGCTAGTTGGGAGTCAAGCAGATGTACATTCTACTACTCTGTACTTGCCTTTTTATCTAACACTTATCACATTTTATCATAATTAAATATTTAATTGATTGACTTCTCTGAAGGATTATAAACTCCACAAGGGCAGGAACTGCCATTCATTCAGCACTATACCCCTGCACCTCGACTCCAGGCTAGCTCATTGTTGAGTGAATGTGTGTTGCACTGATTGTAGCTTCTGGCAACTGCTGATGCCATGATACCACTCTTCTCCATGACCACGTCTCCCTATATTTCCCCTGCCTTTCTGTTCTCTTTCTCCTTCTATTTTTCTACTCCCTCACTCCCTTTCTTTCCTTCTCTTTTGTCCTGCAGTAGCAACTGGTTATGTTGCATTTTTGGCAATCGGGACCAAAGAGGTTGCTGCTCCCTAGTTTACTATATTGATGATCCATAGTTCTAACTTGATGATTTCTGTATGAATTCATTTAAAGTTTAAATTAAACATGACTATTATACAGAAATAAAGATAAAATGGTCTGTGATGTAAAAAAAGTTAAACTAGAAGAAACTCAATAGAAATTAAACCATAAAATTAGAAATCTATGTAAAGAAAAAACCCCGACTTAAGTGGTGAGTATGCTAAAAAACAAAACAGTCTCAGTTTGCGAGAGTAATTTGCTAATTAAAGAAAGCTAAAGTATGTATATGAAGTCAAGAGTAACACATAATTCTGTATCAATCAAGACCTATGTATCCAGATTAAATATATATATGTATATGTATATATAGAGACAGACATTTGGCCCATTTTAAGGGGAATTTCAAAACTATCTAGAATGATAGAAGAATATTAAACTGCCTCAAAACTGTATGTAAGTACTTCCTACTATCTTTCTAATACTTATGTTGAACAGCATCACTTTTCTCAGAAGGTACTTCAAAGCTAACAAATGTCAGCAAAATTAAATGAATTTCTATCAATACTTTAATCGGGACATTAAACACTATTTATACTTTATACATACACATAACTGAATACTTTACCGCCATTAAAAAGAAGAGTATTAAAAGGGATGTCTTTAATACTTTCTGAAGTACATATGAATTATACTTCGTATGTAGCTACTTTGGAGAGACACTCTTAGTAAAACAGTACAAGAGGCAATTTTTGAGGCAAGGAGTAAGAGCTTTTAAAGTAATTCCTGCTGACAGAGGAAGAGTAATGAATAGTGGACGTAAGGTGGGAAAAGGTGGTTTAAGGTCTTGAGGTCAGAATCAGGAAATAAGGAAGTTATGAGTAATTTAAGGAACTGAGAAGAAAAATGCAGAACAGGAATGGCTATGGCTGAATAACACTGTAAAAAGAAATTAACAAATGAGTAATCATTTTCATATCAAATCTTATTTCACAGCAAAAACTTAAAGGACTAAGTACCCTACACTCAGTGCTTCCTCCTATACAGGACAAAATAGTATATAATAAAAATACGTTGTGAAGAGAGAAATACAGAAATTATTCCACATAAGTCTCATAGAAAAGTTCAGAATAACAAGAAAACAAAATAAGTTAACAGTAGTAAAACTGTAAAAGGGAATAACAGCTTAAAAATTTAACAAGGGAAAAACACCAAAGAAAACAAGACTCCTAATGAAAAATAAATGGCATAAATCCAGACAAAAGTAGATGATTTTTAAAAATTAGAAAAATACACACCCTATAAATAAAATCATAAAAACTCTGCAGAAATGTTGTTTTGATTAAATATAAGAGTATTTGGAAAGTTTATGTTCACAATTAGCAATTTGAGATGACATGCATCACAGATACGCTTTCATCCAATGAAAGAAGTATAGGGCATACTTACAATTGAATCACTTACAATTATTTTTGAAAATTCAAGAACTGGAGAGATACCAGAAGACTGGAAAAAAGCAAGTGTGGTACTGATCTTCCATAAAGGTAAGGAAAAGAGAGAATAGAAAGTTACTATGCTGTGCGTCTGACATCAATAATTAATTAAAGGAACTATAAGAGAAACATCTGTAGCTATACAGAGGAAAAGTAGGTACATGAGCAGCAAGTGGCAAGTTGAAAAATAAACAGATAAATAAACATTATGCCAAACTTAATGGCTTTTCTGTTCCTTAGAAATTTATTAGCAAATTAAGTTTTTTGAGAAATAACACCATTTTGTCTCCTTACCAAATGACTCAAAAGTTGCTTTAATGATGAAAAAAGTATATTAAAGAAACCAAAAATATTAGTAAGACCATGATTTTATGTGGGGTATACTAACATGTGATTTCCTTGGATTACTGAAAATTTGGAAACATTTATAATCTGCTGTCTCTGAGGTTTACTCACTTCAGCTAAAGGAAAACAGAATTTAGAGATATAGAAAAGTTATGAGAGTAAGAATTTCCCCTATTTTTAACGCTAAAGAACACTCAACTACCAATTCATTTGGAGTAAAGATTATCAATTCAAAAACGTCCATAAAATTGAGCCTATTACTAAACTCTTTACTCCGATGTAACTTCAGGAAGGTATTTTCCATCTAAGTCAATGTCCTGATAATCTAAGGCTCCAAAATAGGGTCTCTATTATCAAAATGGTAGCTATAGCTATCTTATCAACAACTGCTTAGGTACCCCAAGAATGCCAAAAAAGATAAGGCCTTTTCCCATAGTTCTAAATGAACAGTTCTAACACCATGGATTCACCACGGATGCACAGTATAGTAATTTTTTTCCCAGAATATTAGGTCCTCTGCTAGATACTTTATATTATTTCTTATTTCATTATTATAACATACATAGTAAGGTAGATAGATATTAACCCTATTTCATAAGTGCTTTCCCAAATCATCCAGCTGGGTTTTTTTTTTAATTGAGATTTCAACCCAGCCCTTTGATTTCAAATCCATTACACTTCTCTATTAAATCACAATGATATTTGAAAAGAATTCATGGCATAAGAGACTAAAATTTAATCTAAAAAATGCCTGAAGGAGCCCGGTATACCAAAAATGAACACCAGCTTTAAGGTCAGACTGATCTAGTTTTAAATCCTGAATCTGCAAGTCCCTAACCAATTACCTACATGATCTGGCCAAGTTACCTTCTCTACATCCTTTTCCTTATCCAGGGATGAACACAATAATAAACCACTCAAAGTTGTTGGATAGACGAAATGAAAGAATATGCATAAAGTAACACAGTAGTGGGTGTTCTATTTCCTCTCCACAATGTGGGATTGAAAATAACCAGGATTCACCACTGTATCCAAGGCCCTAAACTAGTGCCTAACAGACAGAAAAGGTCCTCAGTGAATATTTGATGGGTTAAAAACAAAATGAATTAACAACTAGGTAATACACAAAACATACGCAATTTTAATAGAGAAGTATAATCAAGAAAAGGATACAAGCGTAGGTTAAACTGTATTTAACATTCCTTTAAAAAAGGAATACAAACAGTAAGCTGATGAACTCAAGAAAATAAATAGTAATAAAAAAGGTATGAAGAACAAACAAGTTCAGTCAAACAATACAGTCTTGCAAAACAGATCAAAAACAGAATTCCCTATAAGATGTTCAGAAAAGTATCAGGTATTATGCCTGAACCACAAAAGGTAAACTGTACTCAATTATTACCTTGGTACCAAAGAGTCAAACAATATAAAGAAAGCCCCCCTTTTCCATAAAATAATCTGATTTTTGAAAATCCGTTAGTTCTTTGAAAAATAAGATTGTTTTTACCTTTAAATAAGAGAAAATAGCTTCTCTTAAAACAAAAAACAACACAAATCTGAATTGCTCATATATTTGGGACAGAAAACAGCTGCCTTGTCAAACAGGAATCAGGTACAGACATGGGTGCCAAAATTCCTTAGCTTTATTATAACTCTTAGCACAACTGCTTACTCTTCATGATCTCTCTTCATCTAATACTGACAGCGTTAGGTAACCTTTTGACTTACAGAACAAAACACTTATATTGATTCCGTAAAGTGATTTGGCTACTCAAACAACTGCACAGGCAAGGTTTGGGATTTTGTACTGTTTTCCTCTATTTAACTCACTGACAGCTTGTCTTTCCAAATGACTCTCCCAATTTATTCAGTAAAGTCATATGGAGCTTCCCTGGTGGTGCAGTGGTTAAGAATCCACCTGCCAAGGCAGGGGACATGGGTTCGTGCCCTGGTCTGGGAGGATACCACATGCCGCGGAGCAACTAAGCCCGTGCATCACAACTACTGAGCCGGCACTCTACAGCCCGTGAGCCACACTACTAAGCCCACGTGCCACAACTACTGAAGCCAGCGCGCCTAGAGCCCGTGCTCCGCAACGAGAGGCCACCACAATGAGAAGCCCACGCACTGTAACAAAGTAGCCCCCGCTCACCACAACTAGAGAAAGCCCCATGCGCAGCAACGAAGACCCAACGCAGCCAAAAATAAATACATAATAAATAAATATAAAAAATATTGAAGTCATATGAAAAGTTATTGCCAAAAGTAAATAAAACAAACAAAAACCTGAAGTTTGTAACCTGCGTGACCATTACCTAGTTTGTCTGGGATATCCCTAGTTATGTCTGTTGTCTCAACAAAATTATTAGCAGCCTCCTTCACTCTCAAAGTGCCCCAGTTTGGACAATAAATTATATGTTCTCTCTCTATATAAAGGTTGTAACTAGCATTTTAGAGATATAAAAGTCTGGAAGGCATACAGGATTGCCTCGAGATTTCAGAATGCAGCAAATTACTTTAAAAACAATCTAAACTGAAATAGTTTACAGCCTCTGAATGTAGAAAGCAAATTACAAAAGTAAAATAAACACCAGAATTCACGTCAATTAATAGTGGTTGAGGGCATACCTTATTCTAGATAAATAGAGACATGAACAATAAAGAAGTTACATTTTGAAAAGTTATTTTATTCACACACATGCACGGCACACACACACACCTGAAATAAAACACATGAAACAAAACACATGAGATGCAGATGTTATTCCTAGGGAGTGCAATTGAGAAAGAGGGGCATTTAAGACAGGGACTCTTAATTTTTACTTTATACATTCATAACGTCTGATTTTTAAAAGTATCTATTTACTTAAATTCAAAAACTTTATGTAAAAAGTATTCAGAAACTGTGCAGGTTATAAATATGATTCAAAAATTTTATAACTGTTTTAGCTTGCAAAATCATCAGCATTATTATTTTAAAATTATCTACCAAACCCTAAAATGACTTGAGAGAGTAAATTTGGCAATGCTGAAGCTGCTCAGATACACCTTTCCAAGCAAAATAAAATACAGCATAAAAAGCTTATAACATTATTTACAGATAAAGTACAAACTAGCAAAAACAAAAAACAAAAAAACCCATGCACTTGAAAATTAGCAATCACCGCTATACTGGAATAAATGCTGAGAAGAAAAATGGCCAGTAAAACAAAGCAGAATACCTAATTTTCTTCCCACATCCTTCCTGCCAATTCCATGGTCATGAGTCAACATTCAAAAAAGCAAACTCATAAAAAACAAAAACACCTACTACATGACCCCCCCAACAAAGCACTGTTTGACCATGTGGTTTCGGCAATCAGCCAAAGCTTTTCTTTTTCACATACTGGTGGGTCAGGCTACTGACAGTATCTTTTTTAAAATTAAAAGTCTTGGGTTAAGTCATTCCAGGATCTTAAATAAGCTCTGAGCTGCTTACTAGAGGGGATGCAAAAAATACATTCTTCCCCTTCCCAACCTCAGATTACTGCCTGTCATTCAGCTTCACAGCATTTTTTTTTTTAAACATCTTTACTGGAGTATAATTGCTTTACAATGGTGTGTTAGTTTCTGCTGTATAACAAAGTGAATCAGCTATACGTATACATATATCCCCATATCTCCTCCCTCCTGTGTCTCCCTCCCACCTTCCCTATCCCACCCCTCTAGGTGGTCACAAACCAGCTAGCTGATCTCCCTGTGCTATGCGGCTTCTTCCCACTAGCTATCTATTTTACATTTGGTAGTGTATATATGTCAATGCTACTCTCTCACTTCGTCCCAGCTTACCCTTCCCCCTCCCCGTGTCCTCAAGTCCATTCTCTACATCTGCATCTTTATTCCTGTCCTGCCACTAGGTTCACCAGGACTTTTTTTTTTTAAGATTCCATATATATGTGTTAGCATACGGTATTTGTTTTTCTCTTTCTGACTTACTTCACTCTGTATGACAGACTCTAGGTCCATCCACCTCACTACAAATAACTCAGTTTCATTTCTTTTTATGGCTGAGTAATATTCCATTGTATATACGTGCCACACCTTCTTTATCCATTCATCTGTCCATGGACACTTAGGTTGCTTCCATGTCCTGGCTATTGCAAATAGTGCTGCAGTGAACATTGTGGTACATGACTCTTCTTGAATTATGGTTTTCTCAGGGTATATGCCCAGTAGTGGGCTTGCTGGGTCATATGGTAATTCCATTTTTAGTTTTTAAAGGAACCTCCATACTGTTCTCCATAGTGGCTAGATCAATTTACATTCCCACCAACAGTGCAAGAGGGTTCCCTTTTCTCCACATCTTCTCCAGCACTTATTGTTTGTAGATTGTTTGATGATGGCCATTCTGACCGGTGTGAGGTGACACCTCGTTGTGGTTTTGATTTACATTTCTCTAATGATTAGTGATGTCGAGCATCCTTTCATGTGTTTGTTGGCAATCTGTATATCTTCTTTGGAGAAATGTCTATTTAGGTCTTCAGCCCATTTTTGGATTGGGTTGTTTGTTTTTTTGATATTGAGCTGCATGAGCTGCCTGTATATTTTGGAGATTAATCCTCTGTTAGTTGCTTCATTTGCAAATATTTTCTCCCATTCTGAGGGTTGTCTTTTGGTCTTGTTTATGGTTTCCTTTGCTGTGCAAAAGCCTTTAAGTTTCATTAGGCCCCATTTGTTAATTTTTGTTCTTATTTCCATTTCTCTAGGAGGTGGGTCAAAGCTTCACAGCATTTTGAAAAGCAAAAACTCTCACTGTTTTCAAGGGCCCACCAAAAACGGAAGTTTTAGAAAGTTTTATGCAAATCTGCTCTACATATAATGAGGGAAAAAATCACATTAAACACATGAATTCTTAAGCTTAATGTTTTAATAGTTCAAGTTTTGAAATAACTGCAGAATTCTCATACTCATTCATAATACCTGAAAATTTGATTATGAAATGTTTTCACAAAGAAAACCTAATATATTCCTCTAACAAAACTGGATCTCTCTACGTAGGAAAATATAACAAACTGAAAATGAAACACCCAAGGGAAGTTAAATGATAAGCTAGTCAGGCCAACAGACAATCAGTACTAAATGGCTTATTTCTCACACAAAACAACCAAACAAAATAGAACAAAAACAACAACCCTGAATTGGAAAGAACAGATTCTGTAACTGGTTTGGCATTTATCCCTTAAAAATCATATATGTTGAAGCAGTTTTTGTATATCTAATTTTAGCTGCCAGTGAACATCAAACAGAAGGAAACAGGTTGTTTTTGCTAAGGCTGTTAAGAGTGCAGTACAAAATTACCCTGATTTACCCTGATTACCCTAATTGTTGTCAGAAATCTATCAAAATGGTCTAAAATATGATTAGAATATATGCCCGACAGGACAGGACTCTTTTTGTTCTCTACTGTATCCTCCAGGCTAGTGTTTGGTTTCTAGCAAATGCTCGATAAAATTTTTGTAAATGAATGAAGAAATTCTGAAATGTACCTACCTGTTAGGATTTAAACATAAAAAAAACAATCAAATAAGTTCTTGCAGATTATAAACCAGAGTGCTCAGGAAAAAAATCACAAATAACATTTAATTATTCTTAATGATTTATTATATTACAAGTATGGATGCTGAACATTTTTAAGGCTAATTGAAAGTTTTTAAGAACAGAGAAACTGAACAGGAGGAAAGACATTGTACCACCCAGGCAGTACAAGAAGCAAGACCAGCTGAACAACTGAAACAAACTTCTAGAAACTCATTCTCTCCCGCCAAGTCTCATGAGCACAGTTTTATACATACTACTCTGGGCTTAGAATTCAGTGTTACAGTAATGGTTTATTCACTGGGTGTTTTTTACGACTATGACAACATTGTGCTGGATGCTTTGGACATGCCAAGATGAAGCAGATACAGATCGCACCCTAAGCGTTTCAAACGTGTAGCAGGAGATAAAAATCTGTCTACAAATAACTGATTCAAGCATGGTAGATTAAGTGTTATGAGAAAGATACTAAGAGATTCAAAGGAGAAAGTTAAGGGGATGAAAAGAGCTTCACAGAGGTAGCATTTTAGAGTGCAGGATTCTGACAGTAATGGGGAGGGGAAAATTATTAACAGTAGTGGGCAAGGGAGGGAAGCATCATAATCAGATGGGATTTTTGAACTCTTTAACCAAGTGACTAGAGAAATGAGGGCAGGGTTAAGGAAACTAACAAGGGATGCTGAGGTACCCAAGAATTAGGAACAGCAAGAAGCCTTCACCACTCCCAAGCCTGAAGGAACAAGGAGTGAAACAATGTAAATCCAAGTAGGCTCAAAGGACACTCTAGTTGTAACCACTGCTACGAATGCATGGAAGCGGAGAAAGAGCAAGAGGAATAAATACCCCAAAGCTTCTCTCTTTTCTTCCTTCTATCTTCCATCCTCCCATTGGCTAAACCCTACGAGAAGCCAGAGGATAAAGAACTCCAGATGACACAGGCTGTAAAGGTCAGCCTCCTGAAGCAGGGAGTAGAGAGGGGCATAGAATGAATCTGCAGGAAAATGGAGAATAACCAGAAAAGCCATCTTCCCAGACTCAGGAACCAGTATATAAGCACAAAGAGAGACTGGAAAGCACAAGGAATCCAAATAAGGAATGATATTCTCTTGGAGAAGTATGTAAGATGCTATTTTTCGGATCTGGGTACTGAATCTGAAAGGAAACCAAAATTAGTGCCTGAACTGGAAAAATTACTGGGACTTGGAGAGTGAGGTGAGCAGTGAATGAATAGCAGCATCAGAGTAGCACTCCAGTTCTCTCTAGAGCTAATAAAAGAGCAAGAATCATAGGCTGTAGTCCTAGTTATTCTAATCTCTAACTGTGTGACCTTGGCCAAGTCATTTGTCTTCTCTGAAACTGTTTTCTCCATTATAAAAATAGGTAGAAGCCGAATTAAAACTTTAAGATCCCTTCCAGTTCTAAGATTCTGTGAAGCCAGTATATCCAGGTAAATGACCATATTCACCAGATGAGTAAATACCTCATCATACTGGAAAAACCTGGGGTCCACTCACTTTCTAAAAAAATTAATTTCATTTAAATAAAGACAATAAGAACTTACAGGTTGTAACTGCAGCCAGGTCCTCCACCATAGGACAACAAATGTTAAAACACAAGCAAAAATTTAGTGTAACCTTGAAACTGAATGAGGAAGACTAATGCAACCAGATTTAAAAACATGCTCTGGAATGCAGAGAATGCAAAGAAACAACCGAGTAAGCAGAATAACTTGGTTGAAGTGGCACAGTTCAGAAAAAACAAAATTAGCTGCTCAAGTCAATATAGCAAAGAAGCAAAGTTCTTAAAGGTGTTTCCAGAAATAAATGAACTCCAGTGTGGAAAGGGCTACCAGTATCTCCCCTGTCCCACAACACACACAGAGCAACCATTACCTTTCCTTCGTAACACAAATATTCACTGAACATGTTATGTGCCAGGGACTATCAATGCCTTCAAAGGACATCTTTAAGGACAATACAAATAATAGCAATTATAATTAATCATTACCTAATCTTCTGGAATGAGATCAGATTTCACCCCTTCTAAGTAGTCTCCCTGACTTCTCTAGCCAGCAACATGCTTTTTCCTATGAAACTAACTACTACAGAACCAATTTGTGCTGGTACTGCTGCTAGTATTCTTTCAACTATATCAGAAGTCATGTAGGTTGGGGGAGGAGGAGTTTGCCTGGAAATCTGCTCACCATTTGTAACATTATTTCTAAACATTTTCTCCAGTCCTGTCTCTCAGGTGTGACAGCAACCAGGGAGCTTGGTGACTTAGCAAACATTTCTAACTCACAGGGATAAACCCAGCTCCAGTACACTGAGCCAAAGGTTGCACACTTAGGACATGATTAAGCCACATATTCTGATCATTTAATGAGGATCCCCTAAGCACCCACAATGTACCAAGCACTGGACTAGGGGCAAAGGCCCTAGGAATAAAGGAGGTTAGAGTCTAATCCAAGAATCAGATATGTGCACAAAAATTTATAGTACAGAAGTATGAACAAAGTGCTGTAGTAGCACATGAAGGACAATAGTAATTCTAACTTTCTCTGCCTGAAGGAAGGAAGACATCAAAGAAAAAGTAACATGCAAACTGTATGTCAAAGGAAGAAGTGGAGATTTATCACTTGATTGAATGCTAAGCAATTATAATTCTAATCAAGAGGGAAAGGCTGTGACTGGACCAAGAGCTATGAGAGGCTATGCCATGTTCCAAATGGTTAACAGCTCACAGTGCTAGAGTAGATGCCTCGGGTAGGCTGCCCGCAGCTGAGTCCACACTCAAGAGCAATAAATTAGGACCAGATTGTGAAGGGCCTTAAAGAACATTCCCAGCATCTGCGCTTTGGCAAGGGGGAGCCAAAACAGATTTTAAGCACAGCAGTAACTCAGTGGGATCTGACTGTGGATAAAGAGTATGGGTAGAGGGAGTCTAGAGACAAGGAGACTAGTTAGGTTTTGCAAAAGTCTAGGTGAGATGATGAGGGCCTGAATTAAAGCATTATCAGGTGGAAAAAAGAAGCCAAATCCAAGAGACATTACTAAGGCAAATTTAACAGGACCTGGTGACCGGACATGGAAAATAAGGGAGATGGAAAATGGCTTTAAATGACTAAATGCCTGTGTGTGGTGGAACTACAATTAATTAAAATACTTCGGGAGAGGTACTTGGCTTAAACACATTTTCAGCTATTCTACTATTCTTTCAAACATAATATTTGTTTAAACCTTTATTGGAAAATCTTCCTAAATATAATTTTAGGCCAAGTACATTATAGTACACATAAAAACTGTCTTTTTCTATAGAATCCCCATAAACATCAGTTCTTACTCAACACTATAAAGTTTAGATACTGATAGAACTCAATATATCCTAAGGGACATCTTAGAATTTCCTTTTTAGAATAAAAGCCTGATATCCTTTGTCTCAAGCAACAGACTGCAAACTATGCAAATGCCTGATTCTCCAATCAGCAGAATATGGTTGTATCACAATGCTCTTTACTGGCTGAACCAAACTTATCAACTGGGGATGGTTCAGTGGTTAGATTATTACTGAATCCAATCTTTCCACACTAAAGGGAAAAAACACCCAAAACCAACTAGGACTTTGGAAACATCAAAATGGATGTGACCAACAGTCACTGCAGCCTAATATTTACTGAAGGGCACTTCAAGTAAAATGTCATCTCTGTCAAAACCAAACTCAGGACACTTTGAAAACAGATCCAGCTTCTCTGCTATCTTTCTAATTTCCCATTTAAGTTCTCCAGACTAAAAGTCTGATTTTTAGTGGTTTTTATCTTCCCTGGGCTAGGAAAGGTAATAGGTATTTAATTTAAGTTGCTGGCGTACACAAAAAGTGAAAAAAAAACTTTTTAAATTTTAAGTAAATGAGAGATGTTAACACTATTCATTAAAGAGCTTTATCACAAACTCAGTTCAATAAAGGCAATGTTCTGAGAGACGACTCACAGTGGATGAGAATTTCCAACTTAAAGTTCTCTACAAAAACTCTTAAAACTGCAACTACTATTTTAAGATCTCTCCCACCTTCTCCACTCAAAACTAGGAGAAATAATTACTTGATTTCTTTTTGATCTCCTGAACACAGATAAAAGTAAACGGTTTAATCAACAAGCAAAGCCAAATGTTAACTTCAAATTAGCAAAAATTAGTTTTCTTGATCAATACATCTCTCGCTCTTTCATAACAAAAATACTTGTGAAGTGTAGTAGGAATGCAGCGAAAAATGCATGATTCAAACATACTTCCTGGTCTATTGCTTATATTCAACTTTCCATAACCAAGCTTACTGAGAACTTAAACCCTTCCCTGCAGTTTTTACGAGAACCCCCCCTACAACTATTCCAAAGTTTTCACGATTTTTGCACAAGCTACCCAAAAAGCATAAAACCACCTGCCTCCCCCCTCTCCATACTCACACTCACAAATAATAGCACCCATAATTATTACACACAAAAATACTGGGCCAGACAAGAACACAGAGCCAAAACTGAAACAACAGAAAATGTTTGGCTCGCAACTAGAAATTCTATTAATGGGCAACTGGTCAAAATTAGGCTTTCACATTAAGAGAAAGTTTAACTCTTACGTTTAGTATCTTGAGACAGCTTTCGAAAGGAAAACAGAGTTCCACGAAAATGAATCGAAAAAGGGGAAGCGATTCTCTCCAGGCTGGTTTGGTGGCGAATGACCTCTCAGGGGTACAGAATTAGGCCCCTAGCCTCTGCCTCCAACCATCCCGGCGGAGGAAGTGAGGAGAGTCCCAGAGAAGAGAGGGCTCGGGCGGCCACGTCGTCCTACTCACCCCAGGGCGCGGCGGGAAGGAGGCAGGGAGAGAACGACATTCGCGCCCACGGCCCGGGCAGGCAGCAGGGTCCCTGGGGACTCAGGGGTGGGAGCCGGCCCCTCTCCCAGACCCTCCGGGTCTACTCACTCCGCAAGCAGCCGTCAAGAAAGCCATTCGCCAAGGCCCCCGCCCTGTGTGCCTCCAGGGGAGGGAGCCGAGGGCTGCTTCCGGGCACCCCCTCTTCTCCTCCCTCCGCCGGATCACCGGGCTGACGCGCAGTCGGTCCCGTCAGCTTCAGCCGGTCCCCCGGGACAGCCCCTCTCCCCCTACTCCTGCCCCAGGCCTAGGGGCCGCCCCGATTGGCTGGCCCTGTAGCCTCTTGGCAAAGAGACCCCTGGCGATTGGCCATGGGTCACCTGCTGAAAAGGAGGTGAGTGGCCGACGATTGGCGGTTAGGCCAATTTTGGGGTGGAGAGGCGGGAGGGGCCTGCCGCGGCGGGCGAGCATCCGGAGAGCCCGGCTCCCCTGCCGCCTCCTCGCTGAGCGCAGGGCTCATCCCGGGGCCCGGACCTGCTCCCACGCCCGGAGCTGTGCCTCGGGACACGCGGCCGCCCCGGCACGCCAGTGCAGCCCGCAGGACGGGAAGCTCGTGGCTCGAGGGAGCTCAGCTAGGCTTCGAGGCTTCGGCCCCGGAGATTCCCACAGTGTGGCGCCCGGGGAAGGACCCGGTCACAGAGGTAAACGTGCTACACCTACACCCACCCGCTGCTAGCTCGACATCCAATATTTTGGCAGCTGTGCAGCCAAGTTTCATCTGGATAACTGCTTTTGCTTACTTCCGAAAAGTTGTTTGTGTCACGAGGCGGGGGAGGAGGAGATACTATATCAATAAACAAAAGCAGGGGTGCCTGTTTTATTTTATTAATCCAGGGAAACACTAGGCTTGCTGTTGTGACACAGCTCCATAAGGAATGTAGGTGGCTTGTGAAGATGCTTCAGGAATCCAAATGGCATAACTTCAAATTAGATGGAAAGTTCGGACTTCGAGGACCTCAGCAGAGAACCATCCAAAATGCAGGAAATCCCAGACGTAAATAAATGACTGACTTACTGACCTGGAGGACAATTACCTTCTGCTTTTACTATTTTTTCCTTATGGTTATTTATATACCTGTAATTCTACTAAACTAAGCATCTAATTAATTTTTGTAGCTCTACTGGTAGCCCCTACAACTAGCACATTGTACACTGCACAAAAGGCTCAATAGATGCTTGCTGCACTGTGTTAAAGAGCCCTTAAGTTTTGTTTTATGCAAATTTTTTCAAAACGTCCAATACCAAATGCACTCTCTTCTTCCCGCACCCCCTTCCTCAAAAGCCAGGTCCTCTTCCAGTCCTCCCTGTATCAGTAAATGAAAACCACTACCATCCACTCGATATGCGAACCATGAACCTGGCAGTCCTTGACACTTTCCTCATTCCACATTGAATCCATCACCACGTTCTGCCATTTTTACCTCCTGAATACAATCTCAATTCTACCTCTCTCCATCACCACCACTCAATCACAGGTCCCAGCCTCTTGAAACAATCTCCTTAGTAAAGTATTCCTGCTTCTTAAAGCTTCTCCAATTCATCCTCAACACTATGGCCACAGTAGTTGGTTTCCAAAACCAAAGTCATGACTCCCATCTCACCCCACCCCGCCCCATTAAAGAACTTCAACTGCCTTCCATTGTGTTTAGGATACAACTCAGCATTCAGCAATGGTGTGCAAGGTTTAGCCCTACCTGCCCCTCGCTCCATCTTAACACCTTCCACTCCCTCATTTTCTGCACTCCACACAATGGCCTTTTTCATGTTTCTTCAATTTGCCTTGGACCTTCCAACCTCAGGGCCTTGGCACATGGCCCCTGTGGTTACTTTGTCTTTTACACTGTCCCCTTGAAACTAATCCCCACCCTTCACTTTTTTTAAAAAATATTTATTTATTTGGTTGTGCCGGGTCTTAGTTGCGGCAGGCGGGTTCCTTAGTTGCGGCATGCGAGCTCTTCGTTGCGGCATGTGGGATCTAGTTCCCTGAACAGGGATCGAACCCGGGGCCTAGGCATTGGGAGCTCGGAGTCTTAACCACTTCACCACCAGGGAAATCCTAATCCCCACCCTTCACTTAATTTACTTCTACTCATCATCATTTCCTCGCTGCCTATGTGAATTCTTCCTATTTTATGCTCTCATAGCCCATGCAACGCTCCTTTATAAAACTTATTACAGCTCCAGTAAGTCCCCTACATACGAACGAGTTCCGTTCCGAGAACGTGTTTGCAAGTCCAATTTGTTCGTAAGTCCAACAAAGTTGGCCTAGGTACCCAAATAACACAATCTGCTATATAGCACTGTACTGTAATAGGTTTATAATATTTTTCACACAAATAATACATAAAAAACAAACACAAAAAATAAAGAAAACATTTTTAATCTTACAGTACAGTAACTTGAAAAGTACAGTAGTACAGTACAACAGCTGGCATACAGGGGCTGGCATCGAGTGAACAGGCAAGAAGAGTTACTGACTGGAGGAGGGAGAGGAGCTGGGAGATGGTAGAGCTGAAGGATCATCAGCAATAGGAGACAGAGGGTAAACTGCGATTTCACTCATGACTGATGTTGATGGAATGCACGTTTGCATCTTTGAAAGTCTGCAACTTGAAGGTTTTCTGTCTGCATACTTCTTTAATGTTTTATATTCACCACTAGACTGTAAAAGGTAAAGAGGCAAGGATCTATCTGATTTTGTTCATCAAAGCCTCAATTTAGCCAAATGCCTGGCACATATTAGGTGCTCAATAATGGATTTCCTACGGTAACAGAGTCTGAAAATAAACATCAATTCTATGATAAGCATCAATTAAACTATAAGCAGTGATGGAGAAAAATACATTAATTTTGCCAGATGGACAAGGTCAATGTCTAAGAACCTCCACTAATACCCTTTACAGTTTTCCTTTAATATCTGCTTTTCTAGCAGTTAATTTTGTGCCAGAGCAGCTCAGAGGGCTTAATTCAATATTGGCTGATCAAACAGTTCTCCAGGCCAAGGGGCAAAAAAGCCTACACCTCTAATTCTGTCTATATATTGTACTAATTGACCCTGTAAGAGACATAATACTAATTTATGTAATTCCTGATTACCAGTTCTTTCATGTGATTTTCATGTGTTCTTTCTCACTCCATAACAAGACAGAAAGACCCATAGGGTCATCAAGGACTTTGTACTTAACGGTACACACCAGGACTTCCCTGGTGGCACAGTGGTTAAGAATCCGCCTGCCAATGCAGGCAACATGGTTCGAACACAGTTTCGATCCCTGGTCCGGGAAGATCCCATATGCTGTGGAGCAACTGAGCCCCATGCGCCACAACTACTGAACCTGAGCTGTAGAGCCCACGAGCCACAATTACTGAGCCCATGTGCCACAACTACTGCAGCCCGCATGCCTAGAGCCTGTGCTCCGCAGCAAAGTAAAGCCACCACAACAAGAAGCCCACACACCGCAACAAAGAGTAGCCCCCGCTCACCGCAGCTAGAGAAAGCCCACACACAGCAACGAAGACCCAATGCAGCCAAAAAATAAATAAATTTATTTAAAAAAAGACACAGTACATACCAAAATATCAGATTTTTTTTAAGTGTCCTCCAAATCTTCCATCATCATCATCATCATCATCATCATCATCATCATCATCATCATCATCACGGGTCAGTAGCTTCAAAATCTAAGGCACTATCATTTTTGACAGTGTAGTGTAAATAGTTAAGTCCTAGTAAAAATTTAGTGGAACCAATTATAATTAGGGTTTCTTTTGATAGATCTAAGTGTTAAAACTGGTGTAATGGCAATAGAGAATATGACTTATGACAGTCTCTTAATAATATAGCTACAGTCCAGAGTCTACCTTTTCACAGTTTCATATTAGAGATAACTGTGTTATAGACATATAATTCTCATTTTCCTAGTCCTAGTGTAAAGTGAGTGTGCACAAAAGATGTAGCATTTAAAATGAAAAGTAATTAAACAATACAAGGCAACATACCCATTTTATCCCAAAAAACTATAGGACTTCTAACCAAATTTGTGTTGAAAAAAACTCAAATTTATGTTTAAAAACACTCAAGTGTTTTTAAAGAAATCTACAAGTTGTTTAGAAGAAAATTAAGTGACCAATGCCTTAAAGTCATATATGACAACTGACTTCCAACCCATGTATCAAAGGGGTCTTCGATACTTTTCAAACTACATAACTAAAGCTACTAAGCGATTAAATTAAATTACTTAATTTCTTTTGTTGTTCAAGAAAAGAATGGAATATAGTGATTAAGAAGCATAAAAAACATCATTGGGGACTTCCCTGGTGGCGCAGTGGTTAGGAATCCACCTGCCAATGCAGGGGATGCGGGTTCGAGCCCTGGTCTGGGAAGATCCCACATATGTGGAGCAACTAAACCCGTGCTCTACAACTACTGAGCCTGTGCTCTAAAGCCCGCAAGCCATAAATACGGAGCCCACGTGCCACAACTACTGAAGCCCGCACACCTAGAGCCCGTGCTCTGCAATGAGAGAAGCCACCTCAATGAGAAGCCCGCGCACCACCATGAAGAGTAGTCTCCACTCACCGTGTGCAGCAACGAAGACACAACACAGCCAAAAATAAAATAAAATATAAATAAATTTATTTTAAAAAAATCACCATGTTGTATACTTTAAACTTATACAGTGATCTATGTCAAATTATCCTCAATAAACCTGGAGGAAAAGATTGAAAAACAAATACAAAACAAGAAAAACTTAAAAAAAAAAACCGCACACCTCCAAATTTCCCTCTTGCTGCATCTCACAAAAAAATGTATAAAACACAATCTGAGAAAAATCAAAACATTAAGGTTCAGGGTGAGGGGGGATCTTTAAAAATGACAGGAAGTCTATTGACTAAAAAATAGGCCAACTTTACCTATAGCTATTAAGATGAAAAGAGCATTTTAACTATACAGAATTTATGTACTACTTTCAAAAATATTATTTCTGCTAGAGAGTCCAGTAATGTTTACCTATAAATCACATTCTACTCTTATGTCATTTTAGAGATAGATGACAAATACTTTTGATTACAGTAGACGAAAAGAAGCAGCAAAAATAGGGGAAAAAAACGCATAGTGTCCCTAGGAATTTGCCTAGCAACTTAGGCCCAATGATTAGAGCAGACAATATTAAAGGACAGCTCTTGGAAGCAGGATATGTAGCTCCACTATTTTGTCTGACCAGTACCCAGAAGTCTCAAAATTAAAGTCAGCCAATAAATTTTCACATAGAAAATTTAGCCAGATGGAATAAATATACCATTTGGCATACAGCAGAAGCAGTCCCTAACTTGTGATCAGGACCACCATGTTCCAGAAGTTTCTATATAAATTATTTGCAATTCATAATGCATTATGAAACAAACAAACAAAAAAATATTTGGTTCAAGGTTAGGAATGAATACCCTCTACACAACCCCACAATGATTATGATAGTGTACTGCTTATTCATCACTGTATCTTTAGCATCTCCTCACACAGAGACTGGCATGTATTAACTGCTTAATAAATGTCTAATGAATGACTGAAATGCCAGGTACTACACTACAAATATAGCAGTATACACAGCTAAAAAGGTTGAAAATGGGTAGTCTAACAAGGAAAACAGAGAAAGCAGAGGGGCAGAAGGCTAATGTTTTTCTATTATAAGCCTTTTAGTACCATTCAATTTTTAAATTATATGAGAAAGGTGCTATTGCCCTAATTTTTACAGTTAAATTCTGCATTGGTCACTTAACTTTCTTCTGAAACAATTTACAGGTTTCATTAAAACCACGTGAGTTGCCAAAACTGGTTAGAAGTACAGAGCTCATTGCCACAAGATGGATAAAACGGCTTTGTATTGTGTGATTACTCTTCATTTTAAATGCTCCAGCTTTTAGGCACACTAACTTTACATTAGGATTAGGATGTTAACAAACTGGAACTCTATGTTTTTCTCTAAAGAAGGGGTGTAGGAAAAACTATTGCTTTTATTTTATATACTCCTACATAGCTAAATTTTTTTTGGATCATGACTTACTTATGACATTACTGTAGTTTTTTAAAAATTCAATTCCCATGATTTTTATTTTCTTCTTTATACTAGGCTGAGCTCCATAAAGACAAGGACAATATGTCATTTATTCACAATTATATCCTCTACAACTAGTATAGTGCATGGAACATATAAGTGTCTGATAAATATTTACCAAATAAATAACTTTTCTGTATTCTCTATATGTTCTGAATTGAGCATGAACTATTTTTTTTAAGTTTTAAACTTTATTTTTATAAAGAGAAGGCAGGAAAATATAAGTTCTAAAAGTTTTCCATAAAAACACAGTTAAAATAAATTTTTGGCAGTTAAAGGAATAATCTTTAGCATCTATAAAATTGGATCATTTGTTTTTAGTTGTTTCCCAAGAGTTCAAGATAGACAGGCCACCACTATTACAACAAAATTTATTTAAAAAAAGGAATCCTTGAATCCTAAATTCCAATTTAGGAGCCAGAAATTTGTCTGCCCTCAGTAACAGCAACAACATTGGCAACATTCCTTAGCGGAATTTTCCTTTGTTGTAGGAACCCCAAGTAACTGGCTACTTCATACCATTTTACCTGTGGAAGAAGTGACACATCTACATTGCAATCACTTCCTTTGGGAAACAAAGGGCTTCAAGGGAGAAAAACAAAACACATCTATTTTCCTACATGATACAAAAATAAAATCTAATGAGGCCAGGAAAAACAATACATCTCAAAGTTCTCAATAAAGAGCAATATAAAAGCAATCTATACATCATGTGTTTGTTCATTAATTCCTTCAATTATTTCTTTATTTAACTATCATTTATCGAGCACCATTTAGAATGCCATTGAGAGCACCATTGAGAATGTACAGGGGGTGGGAATGGTAAGAGTAGTAGTTGCATTAGTAATGGCTTAAAATTTGCCAAGTTATTACTATAGCTAGGCATTATTTCAGCAAATTTACATTTAACTCATTTAATCATCAAAACAACCCTGTAAATTAGGTACTTTTATTATCTTCATTTTATAGATGAGGACATTGGAACTCAGAGTAATGTCAAGAATAAGTGGTGGCACTGGGATACAAACCAAGACATTCTGGTTCCAGAGTCAAGTCCTTCACCATACTTCACCATCTCTGGGAAGAAAATCTTTACTTTTTTTTGCCAATCAAATCAACATTTAATTACATACTTCTAAATGTCCCATCTTCTGCATGTATTAACTTTAAAAATATATATATATAAAAATAACTCTTTTTATTACATGTATTTTAAAATATCAAAGCTATCAGAGTCTGACTTCCCATTTTACTACATGTATTTTAAAATATCAAAGCTATCAGAGTCTAAGACTTCCCAAAATTATCTTTTTCTTCTTGTTATTCCCAAAGATATGTAAATTCTCTTCAAAGCAAAAGCTCATATATTCCAAAACTGGATCAAATTAAGTACCTGACCTTAAGGAGTCTGCATCCTAACCGACGAGGTGGGAATTATATATACTCTAAAGGATAACAAAAAGAATATGGTAAGGATTCAGTGAACTGTGCAATGAGTAACATTCAAAGGAAAGAGATCACTGAGTTTGGGGGGTGGGGGAGGAGGGGTAGGTCAGGGGAAGAGGTCAGTTCTGAACTGGGCTTTGAAGAAAAGAGGCAGAATGCAAAGGCAGAGTGGAGGCAGATGGCATTACAGAGAGACAGAGCATCATGTACAAGAATGTAGAGACCAGAAATGAAAAGATGTGTTCAGAGGAAAGCAAGTAAAGGGCAGCACTCTAGTAGGTTTATGTAGGGGTACAGTGGTGGAAATGTCTAGAAAGGCAGTCTGAGAATAGATCACATAGAGACTTGAATATCAGTCTAACCAACTGTGGAGGGAATCTCATCTGCCACATTCAGTCTAATCTGAATCTTAATATACTTATCTTCTTACTGGATCACAAATTTGCTAAAATGATGCTAGTCATTTATAAAACTGCCTAAATTAAAAAGAAACTTATGGGGCTTCCCTGCTGGCGCAGTGGTTGAGAGTCCGCCTGCCGATGAAGGGGACGCGGGTTTGTGCCCCAGTCGGGGAAGATCCCACATGCCGCGGAGCAGCTGGGCCCGTGAGCCATGGCTGCTGATCCTGCGCGTCCAGAGCCTGTGCTCCACAACAGGAGAGGCCACAACAGTGAGAGGCCCACGTACCGCAAAAAAAAAAAAAAAAAAAGGAAACTTATGAAGAAATTCATTAAAAAGAATTCATAGAGATTCTTCATAGAAATTATGAAGTTGCTTTTAAAAAGCATAGCTCACAAAAAAAAAAAAAGCATAGCTCACAGAGTAACTTACAGATCTCCTAGTTCAACTCCATATTCATTTCTTACAGTCTCTTCATAACAACTTCCTCATGTAATGTTTTTTAAGCCTCTGTTTGAATAACTTTCAAAGTGATGGGGAGTTCGCTATAGGATCTGGGATGTCCTATACTAACTTGTCTAATCAAGACAATTCCTGGGCAAGTTAAGTAGAGATAAAGGACTATAAAACATCAGCTTTCTAGGATTCAATCCTGTAAATCAAAATAAAATAAAATCCTCTCTATATGCCACAATACAAGCTCTTTCAGTGGAGAATAAACATAGAAAACTATCTTTAGTATGGTAGAGTAGACATTTGTTGTTTTTGTTATCTAGGATCTTTTTTTCCCTAGTCCGACTTTGCTTGGGGGCAAGGGGGTTGGGGGAACCACCTTCTACTCTATAAGCTACGTATTTCTGATGAAGCAGATAACATCCCATTTCCAGAGGAAGAACATACAGCTATGAAATTGTGATTGGTCAGGACCAGGAAAGTGATTGAAGCTGAGGTATCAGCACTAATCCTCTTAATCCAGAAAGAGCAATAGCCTCCTATAGATTTGGAGTTCCACCAATGGAAGGCTGAAATTGCTGCAACCATCTTACTACCACAAAGGGAGAACTTATCTAAAAATGAAGCCAACCCCGAAGAACTAAGACCTAGAAATAGAGATGAGGGATCTTGGTCCTCATGACATTGTTTAAATGCCTACTTCAAACCACACCCAAGCTAGATGTGCTTTTTTCTTTTAAACCAGTTTGGGTTTTTTCTTTCACTTTCATCCCTAAGAGTACTACCCAACACACATGGTAACTGCCAAATCCTGTAACAAGAAAAGTAGGTTAACTTCTCAGCACTTATCTATTATTGTGCATTATTATATAATTTGGCTATACCAATAACCAACTATAGATACTAAATTTTAAAAATGAACTTGGCACATTTTAATTTTAACATAGCATTTCACTTTCAACATTGCCTTGCACTGTCTTGTTTCTAGACAAAAATCAGTATTTTAAGCAGAAGAAAATGACTATAACTTTACTATATATTATAACACTGTAAAGGCAAAAATAAACAACTCAGAAATTAAAAGTTTTCCTTACATCCTATCAGTTATTTAAAAAAAAAAAAAAGAAAACAACAAAAAAAAAGACCCTAATGAACTATCCAGAAGCCATGTAAAGACTCTTACTTGAAGCTGAAGAGTATGTCGAAGAATAGTTTCTTCTAAGGCATGGATCCACTTCTCTCGCTCATCAGCATCACGAGCTGGAATAAAAGTTTATAAAAATTAAAACCTTAATTTCTACAATATATCTCCATATTTGGAAGCAAAAATTTTAAACCATGATGCTACCAGAAAAGGTTTCTGGTTGTGCCATTTCCTCAATAGATTTATCTTTCTATCCTTTCCAAAAATACAGCCATTTATATCAAAGGGAATAAATGTGTTCAATAATAGCAGGCTACCTTCCCACAGAGAATAATCAGAAAAGCTAAAATAATTATTAAAAATAACTGTTTTGAAGGCATCAGAAAACAACAAGGTAGTAAAGAATTAACAGGCCAAAATCTAGGAAAAGACAAACATCTAGAAGATGGTATATAGGGCCACTTTCCTCCTGGAGGCATTGTACATTCCAGGAGAGAAGTTGTAGATTGAGCAATTTCTTAAAAGCCTTGTCAGTATGTGTGGGCAGGGGGCATATGGGAACTCTCAATTCTTCTGTGAACTTAAAACTACTCTAAAAAATAAACTCTATTAAAAGAAAAAAAAGTCTTATCAGGCCAAAAATTGGAGACCAGGGCCCACCAAGAGTGATGGCTCTGGCAAATAGCTCAAGTTTTGATTGGGACCTCAAAGGGCTGCACCTTGGAATTAAGAATAAAACAATTAAAATAATTGCTCAGTCATGTGGGTGGCCAGAAAAATCTTGATGCCTGAAATGGGTTAAAACTCCCCCAGGTTTTTAGTGACTCTAAGCACCTAGCTAGCAAAAGCAAATGAAAGTCTTTTCTGTAGAAAGATAACATAATCTCAGCTGCCAAATTATTTCTAGAAACAATTTTAAATACAATGTCTAGCACATAAGCAAAGATAACCAAAGATATACAAGGAGACAAGCACACATAAATGAGAATCACATGACAATAGAAACAGAAGAACAAGAGCTCCAGATAGCTGAACAAACAATCCCGCACTTTAAAAGTAACTATGCTTAATACATTCAACAAAAGACTGGAAACTTTGACAGAGACTTAGAAACCATTTTATAAATGATATACGTTTTTTAAATAATTGAATATAAATTGTAAAATTGAAAAACATAATAAGCAAAATTAAGAACTCAATGGATGAGTCTTACAGCAGATTAAATCAACTAAGAAACCGTGAGAGAACTGGAAGAGAGATCAGAAGAAACTCTTCAGAACAAAAGACAATGAGTCAAAGAGATAGAAAATATAGAAGAAAGGGAGAGCAACATAGAGAGTAAGAGGGTGTAATGTGCATGTGATTGGAATACCAAAAAGAGACAAAAGAGAGAATGGAATAGAAACACTATCTGGCTAAGAATTTTTCAAAACAGATGAAAGACATTAAGCCACAGATTTCAGAAGTCCTAAGAATTCTAAGCAGAATAAATCAAAAACAAACAAACAAAACCCCACAGATAGGCACATCCCAGCAAAACTTACTGCAAACCAAAGATAGAGGAAATCTCTTAAAAATAGTTGCGGTGGAGGTGGGGGGTGGGGAACAGAGAGAGAAAGGAGGACAGATTACTTTCAAAAAAGCAACAATTAAATTGTCCTAGGTCACAAAAGAAACAGTGGGGACCGGAAGACAAGATAGTACTATACTTAATGGCTAAAAGAAAATAACTTCCAATCTAGAATTTAATGAAAAATACCTTTCAGGAATTAAGATGAAATAAAGTCATTTTCAGACAAACAAAAATCAGAGAATTTGTCATCAGCATATATTTATTAAAGAAAATTTGTAAAGGTATTCTCCATGCATAGAGAATAATGTCTAATGGAAAGTGGTAGAAGCAGGAAAAATGTAGAGTAACAAAAATGATAAGTACATGAGTAAAACTAAGTGAATATTGACTACATAAAATGATAATATCTTGTGAGGTTTTAAATAAATGCATACAAAATTAAATGCAAAACAACTGCAAATAGACTGGGAAAGGGGAAATGGAGTTAAAGAATTCTAAGGTTCTTACATTGTTTGGAAAGAAAATTACCAACTAACATTTGATTTTGACAATTGAAGGATTTTGTCATAATTTTTAGAGTAATCACTGAAAGGGTTTTTTTTTTTAAGTGTTTAACTTCCAAAATAATAAAATTTTACAATCCAATAATAAAAAATAATCCAAAAATTGACAAAAAGGAGAAAAAAGAAACAAAATATGTAAGACAAAAAGGAAAGATGGTAAAATGGTAAATTTTTAAGCCTAAAAACATCAATAATTAAATTAAATGTAAATGAACTAAATGCTCCAACTAAAAAAGAAAGGTTTTTAAACAAGATTTTATATGATGCTTACAAGAGATACTTATTAAATATAAGGGTACAGAAGTATTGAAAATAAGAGTATAGAAAAAGATATACCATAGAAACACTAACTCCCAAAAGGTGGTGTTATTTAAATCACATAAAATAGACATTATCACAAAAAGTCTTCAAGAGGCTCACTTTGTAAATACAAGTGTTCAATTAATCAGGAAGATATAAATTTATATGTAACTAAAAAAACATGAAATATATACATACATGTTTTTAACACATCTCTCTTATTAACCAATAGATCAAGCAGACAGAAAAATAAGTAAGAACCTAGAAGATCTGAACAATTCCTGATGAATAAACTTGATCCAATGGGCATATATAGAACTCTGTGCACACAAAGTGTAAAAGAGACGTTCTTTTCTAGCACACACAGACTATTTCAAAAAATTGACCACATAATGGACCCTAAAGAAGTCTTAACAAATTTCAAAGGAGTTAAATCACACACAGTATATTAACAGTGAAAATGTAAGCTAGAAATCAGCTATAAGAATATAAATTAGAAAATACTCAGGTATTTGGAAAAAAGTTTTTAAAAACCACTAAATAATCTATTGGTCAAAGAAAAATATCTCACTAGAAATCAGAAAATATTTGAAACTGCATAAATGAAAACATGACATATTGAAAACTGTTGGATGCAGTTTAAAGCAGTGAATAAAGCGAAATTTATAGCCTTAAATGCATACATTTAGAAAAGCAAAAAGTTTGAAATAACAGGAAATTAAATTCGAAATAAGTAGAAAGGAAATGATAAGGAACATAAATCAATCAAGTAGAGAGCAAACAATAAGATAGACCAACTTTAGGTTACCTGAAATAACTAATGAAATTGATGAACTTCTAGCAAGACTGATAGGAGGAGGTGACTCAGGTCATTAACATCATGAATGAGAAAGAGGACATCACAATAGATGCACACTTTCAGAAGTTTATAAGAGAATGTTATGAATAACTCCATGATGATAGAAATGAAAAATTTAATTAAATGGAAAATTTTCTTTACAGCCTACCAAAACTTCCACAAGAAGAAATTTTAAAATTTGGATAGTTCTGTAACTATTAGATAAGACCACAGGAAAGTGCCCTTGGTAGAACAAAAATACTCTATATAAAAATAATTGAAAAATCATCCCACTAAGAAAACTCCAGGCCCAGAAAATTTCACCAGAGCACTCTGTCAAACATTTAAGGAAGAAATAATGCCAATCTAACACAAAATATTCCAGAGAATCGAAAAAGAAGAATACTCCCCAGCTCTTGTAAGGTCAACATAACTTGGATATTAACCTGACAAGACTATTATGAGAGAAAAGAATTTAAGGCAATTCTAATGCAATAAAATACATGCAAAAGTCCTTTATAAAACTGTAATACGTCAAGTCGAAGTTCAGTGTATTCCAGAAATACAAGGTTGGTTGAGTATGCAAAAAATCAAGCAACATCCAACAATATAAAAATACACATGAACAAGGTTATTCACTGTAGCATTGCTTATAATTACAAAATATTGGAAAGAGCCTCAATACTCAGACAGAGGAAGGTGGTTGAATAAACCATGGAGTACAATGCAGGTGTAAAAAAGAGAACAAGGAAGATCACTTTTGAGTGATTTTTCAGATACACTATTAAATGAAAAAAAGAAGAAAGAGGAGGATATAAGAAAATATACATGCATCTGCTTGTTTGTGCAAAATAAATAGAAGAAGGATGAACTATAAACTAAAGAGACTGGTTACCTACAAAGCACAGTGGGAAAGGATGGAAATCAGGGAAAACAGGAATGAGTTAGTAGGGATACAGAGGTAGCAACACTGCTCTGAATTTATTGTTTTGTATATACTCAGACTCTTTAGAACCATAGTAACATTTCATACATTCTCCCCCTAAATAAATAATTTTAAATCAAACCAGGATGGAGAGGGGGAACCCAGAACAGAATATAAACAGTAACAAATTAATCTAACTGTATTACAAATGAATAAGACAATCACAAAGAAGGGTATGAGGAAGAAAAAATTAAACCCAACTAACTTTGAAAACAGTATTCTAACTAGATAATGCAAGGCTAAACCAAAACATAACCATACACAAACACTGTACAAAAACTGCACAAATACTGTAAATCTGGTTTTCATAGGAGTATAGTTTAGCAATTCTGTAACTACAAACAAGTGAATATATTGTAGATTATGAGAACCAGGTTTCTCACCGTCCGAGGGAAAAAAATTACAAATAAGGAAAGGGAGAAGGCTAGAATGAGCCATGTGGTGTTGGACTAGAATTGGAGGTATCAATATGGACTCAGGGTTTTAGATAGTTAGACAGATACATACATACATAGGAAGTGACTGAAAAAGAATGGGGGCACGTCAAAAGGAAACAGGAGCCAACCTGAAGGAGTTCCAATAACCAAAGCCTAAAGAATGTGAGCAACAGAATAACTGATAGTACTGAATTATAATTCATAGAATAAAATAAATATCTAAGAGTGCAATACTGATATAAATAAATTACTTGAATAAGTAAATAAATAGGGAAGAAGGCACAGCTCTTTCTTCAGAAGAGTTACAATTCATAAGTATTATAGGGATGAAAGAAATTTTTAAATCACCTTTAGACAAACGCGACAGCAATAATTACTGAAGGCAAGATCCACCAATGGCATACTGATAGCTAAAAACAGTGGGCAAAAGTTTGAGGAGAAACAGGATATTAGCAGAGTCTCAAAGTTATCTCGCCCAATATATTTATCAACTATGAAGGGAAGAACAGTACTTTCATGATGGAGATGTCTGGCAGACACCACCTTAATCCAGTGATCAAGGTTAACATCACCAGTAACAAATGTCTTGATGCATACCATCCCCCCCACAATATGACCCACCGAGAAGGAAACGGCATCACTTCTGTAGTATTCTTGCCAAAAAACACATAATCTCAATCTAATCATGAGAAAACATCAGATAAACCTAAACTGAGAGACAATCTACAAAATAACTAATACTCATCAAAAATGTCAAAGTCACAAAAGACAAGAAAAGAACAAGGAACTCTCATAACTAAATGCAATATGGGATCTTAGATTGAACTCTGGAACAGAAAGGGGGCATTAGAAGGGAAAAATCAAATGAGCTCTGTGTTTTAGTTAAAAGTATTGTACCAAATGGGTCAACTCAGGACATCAGAGCCTGAGCAACACATGGAGGGCATACATCAAGCCAAGGGACAACCTGGCATGGGGTATCAAAGCCAGCAGGATGAAGAGGGAAACTATACAGTGGAAAAGTGCAGCATGGAGAGTCAGAGCCCAAGAAAGGTGAGGAAGGAGTCCACATTGTCGGGGGCGGGGTCAGCCTGGCACAAGGTTTACCAGGCTGAGTGTAATGAGGGTGACATGCACACAAGGAAGTGGGTGATGATGGGAAACTTAATTACATACAGAAGGATTAATCAAATGAGTAAATATATATAAAGGGTTTCTCACTGTTGGAAAATATTAATAGTTAGAAAAGTGATAAGGGAGAAAACCAGAATGATTTTTGTGATGTTAGATTGGAAATAGAGGTATCAGTATGAACTCATGGTTTTCAATATTTATGTAAATAAATACATATGGAAATATGGACATGAATACACATTTATGTACACATGTATATTACATTCATACGTTTCCTAGCTCTGAGAGGGCCTGGGCACCATGACAGCCAACAGCAATAAGTACACCTAGCAGCAGGTATTGATTCTAAATACTATTCTCCATTAAGAGGAACTAAGCCTCCTTGGAAAAATGGTTGATTCCGGGACTAGGACAGGGAAGATAGAAAATTAGTCTGGAACATCTTTTTTGTGCCAGAAAGTAAGGAAGAAAATACTCAGAGAATGATAGGAACATGTCAAGAGAACACAGAAGTCAGCTTAAAGAAAATCCTACAGGCCAAATCAAGGACAATTTGAGCATTAAAATAAATAATGATAGTAAAGAATTATAATCCATTAAGTAAAACAGGAAACCATGAGTTACTACTGATACACATAAATTGAAAGTTTGTTGAGGAATGGGATTCAGCATAGCTTCAAAATACCTCCCCACAAAATATTAAGAAGGGAAAAAGACAAAATTTAACAACAAAAGCCTGGCAGATACCATCTCAATCAGGTTATCACAGTAAATGTCATCAGTTATGGGACAAATTAAAATTCTGTGATAAAAACACAGAATCACTTCTGTGATATTCGGGCCAGATATATAATCTGAATCATGAAGAAACATCAGGAAAAAACAAAATGAGCGACATTCTACAAAATAATTAGCCTATAATCTTTAAAAGTGTCAAGGACATAAAAGTCAAGGAAAGACTGAGGAACTGTTCCAGACTGAAGGAGACTACAGAGACATGACAACTAAATGCAAAATGTGATTCTGAACCAGATTCTCTTTCTATAAAGGACATTATTGGGACAACTGGCAAAACCTGAATAGAGTCTAAGGATTAGATGGTATTAATGCATCAATGTTAATTTCCTGATTTTAATGGTTGCATAGTGTGTATACAGGAAAACTTCCTTGTTTGCAGGAAATATATAATAATAAAACATTCAGGGGTGATGGGACATCCATTTAACAACTTACTTTCAAATAGTTCTGGGGCGGGGGTCAAAGTTCTTCGTACTGTATTTGCAACTTTTTTGTGTGAGAGTATTCAAATTTTTAAAAACTGTATTTTAAAGGCATTATTATAATAAATCAAAGAAGACATAAATAAACAGAAATACTGTTTCACGGGTTGGAAGATTCAATACTATAACAATATTTGAATTGATCTATAGATTAAATGCAATGCAAATCAAAAGTCCAAAACACATTTTGGGGAATCTGACAAGCTGATTCTAAAATACAAATACAGGGAATTCCCTGGTGGTTCAGTGGTTAGGACTCCACACTTCCACTGCTGGGGCCATGCGTTCAATCCCGGGTTGGGGAACTAAAGATCTTGCAGGCCATGCAGTGCGACCCCCTCAAAAAACAAAAAAACCCAAAAAACAAAAAACAATACAAAGACAAAATGGTACAAAAGATAAAGAACAGCAAAGGCTTTCTTGAAAAGAGAGAAGCATTCTTAGAGGATTTACTCTATCACATATAAAGTCTTACTACAAAGCTACAACAATTAAGAAAAAGTGGTACTGGAGCTAGGATAAACAGCAAACCAATGAAACAGAACAGAGCCCAGAAACAGACCCACTCATATATATGGACACTTGGTTTGTGGTTAGCGTGGTTCCAAAGAACAATAAGGAACAATCTTTCAATAAATGGTGTTAGGACAATAGCGGGGGGGGGGAAATGAAACTTGATCCTACCTTGTACTATACATAAAAATCAATTCCAGGTGATTCCCTAATTCTTAAATATGAAAGAAAAACAATACATTTTCCAGAAGGTAAAACAGGAGAATATCGTCATAACTTTGGGATAGAAGAAAGCTTCTTAAACAGGGTACAAAACTTAAACAAGATATAAAGACAATGACATAAATTTAACTACATCAAACTTAACAATTTGGGTTCATCAAAAGACACCATTTAGAGAATATCATGGTAAACAACTGTGACATATGAAATTAAAGAACATGGACTCCAGAGCCAGAACGTCCAGGTTCAACTCTGAACTTTGCTGTCTATTAACCATACGACTTTCAACAAGTTACTTAACCTTTTTAAGTCTCAGTGTTCTCATCTGTAAAATGAGGACAGTAATAGAATCTATCCCATAAGGTTATTACAGAGATTAAATGAGTTAGTCCAAATATAACACTTGGACAGGTAAATGGCATAAGGTAAGTGCTCAATAAGCAGTAATTATTATTATCATCACTGTTGAGCATTTATTATAACTTATCCCTGACTCCATGGAGCTCAAAAATCTGGTAAAAAAGACAGATTTGTATTTAGCTGTATAAATACATAGCTTATGTCACCACCAAAGGGTATGAATGAAAAATCAGGGAAGAACTCCTTAAGGAGTTTAGATCTTAAAGAATAGTAATTAGTTTGTCAAATAGAGAAAGATAAGGACATCCTGAAAGTGGAAAGACACTAACAAAAGCACTTAAGCATGAAAAGGGTGAAAACTGGGAAACTGGTTTCAATGTGTCTGGAACAGTAGGCTGACAGGGGAAGAGGAAATGGCGAGTTTAGGATCCCATCCCAAGGAGTGTGAATGGACTTTATGACAATGGGGAGCCCCTGAAGAATTTCAAGCATGAGAGTGACATGGTCTAATTTGCATATTAAAATTATCAATCTGGCAGCGCTGTGGACAATGAAAACTGAAGGTGGCAAAAACAGAGGTGGCAGTCCAGTTAGGAAGTGGTTGTGAGAGTGAGGCCTGAACTGAGAAATGTCTGGGACATGACATGAGGCACCATTCTCACCACCATCAGGGCACCAATAGCAATCACCTTTAAATCTGCCACCTCCTCACAAACAAGCACCAGATCCTTCCTTGACATAGTCCCTCTCTCTACCCTTTCTTTCCATCCCTACTGACAACATGCTCATTCAAGCTCTCATACAGTCTCATGCCTGTAAACAAAACATCACCACAAAAGTAGTACATGTGCTTAACTCCAATGCAGCCTGCACACCTCACTCAGATTTGAGCTTATATTGCAAGGCTGCTTCCATCAAAAACCTTAACATTCTCCCATACCCTACTGAATGTACCTAACCTCCCTAACAGTAAAGGTCCTCCACATCTTTTATTTCATGCCTCTTTTATACGAACCAAACCATCTTCTCATTGGCCCCTAAACACTCTAAATGAATTGTTTTCCTGTTCATGGCATACTTTCCCCCTCCTCGAATCTTAACACCGACTCTACCCTCCTTCCCATCTTTAAGCCCCATGTGCCTCAGAACAAGTCCTAGTTCTCCTCCTTTTGACATGCCTCCATTCTTTTTCATGCACTTCCTATCTATCTATCTATCTATCTATCTATCTGTCTAAAATCATGAGTTCATATTGATACCTCCAATTCTAGTCCAACACCACGTGGCTTATAGGCTCGCTGGCATAAAGATAGATATATAGACCAATGGAACACAGAAGAGCACAGAAATAAACCCTTATGTATGGGCAAATGATTTTTGACAAGGGTGCCAAGACTATACAATGGGGAAAAGACAGTCTCTTCAACAAATGGTGCTGGAAAAAGTGGATATCCACATTCAAAAGAATGAAGATGGACCCTTACCATATACAAAAATTGACAGAAAATTCATAGTTATTGACACTCTGTGCATCTTGTGGGATCTTAGTTCCCTGGCCAGGGACTGAACCCAGGCGCACGGCAGTGAAAGCATGGAGTCCTAACCACTGGACTGCCAAGGAATTCCCTGAAAATGTTTTAAAGACTTAAATGTAAGACTTAAAACTATTAAACTCCTAGAAGAAAACATAGGGGGAAATCTTTAGAACATTGGATTTGCAGGGATTTCTTGACTATGATATCAAAAGCACAGGCAATAAAATTTAAAAATAGACAAATAGAACTACAGTAGTCCTCCTTTACCCACAGTTTCACTTTCTGCAGTTTTGGTTACTCCCCCACGCCCCCACCCCCTGGTTAACCAGGTCCTAAAACATTAATTGGAAATAAACAATTCATAAGTTTTAAACTGTGTATCATTCCGAGTAGCTTGATGAAATCTCACACTGTCCTGCTTTGTCCTGTCCAGGATCCCCAACCATCGACATAATGCACTTCTTACACCCAACAATCAAAACTGTCATGGTTCCATGATCCACCCTAAGCAGATGATCCTCCTTCCAATGCATCATCAGGTCAATGGTAGCCTAATGTTACTTCATAATGCCTTCATCATTTACCTCACTTCATCTCATCACTAGGCATTTTATCATCTCACATCATCAAAGGAAGAAGTTGAGTACAGTACAATAATATATTTTGAGAGAGGCCACATTCATATAACTTTTATTACAGTATCATTATAATTGTTCTATGTTATTATTATTGTTTTTAATCTCTTACTGTGCCTAATGTATAAATTAAACTTTATCATAGGTATGTATGTATAGGAAAAAAAACAGTATATATAGAGTTCAGTACTATCTGCGGTTTCAGGCATCCACTGGGTGTCTTGGAATGTATCCCCGTGATACGGGGGGACTACTGTACAACAAACTTAAAAATTTATGTGCATCAAAGGAAACAATCAACACAGAGAAAAGGCAACCTAAAGAATAGGAGAAGATAACTGCAAATCATATATCTGATAAGGGGTTAATATCCAGAATACGTAAGGAACATCTACAATTCAACAACAACAACTTGATTAAAAAAATGGGCAAAGGACAGCAATCAAACAAGAAAAAGAAGTAAAACGTATCCAAATTGGAAGGGAAGAGGTAAAACTGTCATTATATGAAGATGACATGATACTATATACAGAAAACCCTAAAGACTCCGCACAAAAACTATTAGAACTGATAAACGAATTCAGCAAGGTAGCAGGATATCAAATTAACACACAGAAATCTGTTGCATTTCTTTACACTAACAATAAAGTATTAGAAAGGGAAAGTAAACCAAAAATCCCTTTTAAAATCCCATCAAAAAGATGAAATACTTAGGAATAAACCTGACCAAGGAGGAAAGAGACTTATATGCTGAGAACTATAAAATATTGATAAAGGAAACTGAAGATGATTCAAAGAAATGGAAAGATATCCCTTGCTCTTGGATTGGAAGAATTAATATTGTTAAAATGGCCACACTACCCAAAACAATCTACAGATTTAATGCGATCCCTATCAAATCACGCATGATGTTTTTCACAGAACTAGAACAAATAATCCTAAAATTTATATGGAACTATAAAAGACCCCAAATTGCCAAAGCTATCCTGAGGGAAAGGAACAAAGCTGGAGGCGTAACCCTCCCAGACTTCAGACAATACTACAAAGTTACAGTAATCAAAAGTGTGGTTAGGGCACAAAAACAGACATATGGATCACTGGAACAGACTAGAGAGCCCAGAAATAAACCCACACACCTATATGGTCAATTAATCTTCAACAAAGGAGGCAAGAACATACAATGGAGAAAAGACAGTCTCTTCAGCAAGTGGTGTTGGGAAAGCTGGACAACCGCTTGTAAATCAATGAAGTTAAAATACACCCTCACACCATACACAAAAATAAACTCAAAGTGGCTTAAAGACTTAAATATAAGACACCATAAAACTCCTAGAAAAGAATATAGGCAAAACATCCTCTGACATAAATCGTACCAATGTTTTCTTAGCTCAGTCTCCCAAGGCAATAGAAATAAAAGCAAAAATAAATAAATGGGACCTAATCAAACTTACAAGTTTTTGCACAGCAAAGGAAACCATATACAAAATGAAAAGACAACCTACAGAATGGAAGAAAATACTTGCAAACGATGCGACCCACAAGGAATTAATTTCCAAAATATACAGACAGCTCATACAGATCAATACCAAAAAAAACAAATAACCCAATCAAAACATGGGCAGAAGACCAAAACAGACATTTCTCCAAAGAAGACATACACATGGCCAACAGGCACATGAAAAGATGCTCAACATCACTAGTTATTAGAGAAATGCAAATCAAAACCACAATGAGGTACCACCTCACACCAGTCAGAATGGCCATCATTAAAAAGTCTACAAATAATAAATGCTGGAGATGGTGTGGAGAAAAAGGAACCCTCCTACACTGCTGGTGGGAATGTAAATCAGAGCTATCACTATGGAAAACAGTATGAAAGTTTCTTTAAAAAACTAAAAATAGAGTTACCACATGATCCAGCAATCCTACTCCTGGGTACATACTGGAAGAAAACTCTAATTTGAAAAGATACGTGCACCCCAGTGTTCAGAGCAGCACTATTTACAACAGCCAAGACATGGAAGCAACCTAAATGTCCATCGACAGAGGAATGGATAAAGATGTGGTATATTCACAGTGGAATACTATTCAGCTATTAAGAAAGAATGAAATAATGTCATTTGCAGCAACGTGGATGGACATAGAGATCATCATACTAAGTAAAGTAAATCAGAAAGAGAAAGACAAATACATTGTGATATTGCTTATATGTGGACTCTAAAATATGACACAAATGAACTTATTTACGAAACGGAAACAGACTCACAAACATAGAAAACAAACTTGTGGTTACCAAAGGGGAAAAAGGATGGAGGAAGGATAAATTAGAAATTTAGGATTAGCAGATATATATAAAATAAACAACAACGTCCTACTGTATAGCGCAGGGAACTATATTCAATATCCTGTAATAAACCATAATGGAAAAGAATATGAAAAAGAATATGCATGGGGCTTCCCTGGTGGTGCAGTGGTTGAGAGTCCGCCTGCCGATGCAGGGGACACGGGTTCGTGCCCCGGACTGGGATGATCCCACATGCCACGGAGCGGCTGGGCCTGTGAGCCATGGCCGCTGAGCCTGCGCGTCCGGAGCCTGTGCTCTGCAACGGGAGAGGCCACAGCAGTGAGAGGACTGCGTACCGCAAAAAAAAAAAAAAAAAAAAGAATATGTATGTATATATGTATAACTGAATCACTTTGCTGTACACCAGAAACCAACACAACATTGTAAACCATCTATACTTCAATTAAAAAATTTTTTAACATCTTTATTGGAGTATAATTGCTTTACAATGGTCTGTTAGTATCTGCTAACAAAGTGAATCAGCTATACATATATCCCCATATCTCCTCCCTCTTGCATCTCCCTCCCACGCTCCCTATCCCACCCTTCTAGGTGGACACAAAGCACAGAGCTGATCTCCTTGTGCTATGCGGCTTCTTCCCACTAGCTATCTATTTTACATTTGGTAGTGTATATATGTCCATGACACTCTCTCACTTCGTCCCAGCTTACCCTTCCCCCTCCCCGTGTCCTCAAGTCCATTCTCTACGTCTGCATCTTTATTCCTGTCCTGGCCCTAGGTTCTTCAGAACCAAAACAAACTTTAAGGTTAAAAAAAAGAAATGGGCAAAGGACTTGAATAGACATTTCTCCAAAGAAGACATACAAGTGGCCAATCAGAACATAAAAGGATGCTCAATATCACTAATCATTAAGGAAATGCAAATCAAAACTATTAGAGGGACTTCCCTGGTGGTGCAGTGGATAAGTATCCACCTGCCAACGCAGGGGATATGGGTTCGATCCCTGGTCTGGGAAGATCCCACATGCCATGGAGCAACCAAGCCCACACGCCACAACTACTGAGGCTGTGTTCTAGAGACTGCGTGCCACAACTAATGAGGCTGCATGCCTCAACTACTGAAGCCCACACGCCTAGAGCCCATGCTCCGCAACAAAAGAAGCCACTGCAAGGAGAAGCCCGCGCACCACAACAAGGAGTAGCCCCTGCTCGCCACAACTAGAGAAAGCCCGTGTGCAGCAATGAAGACCCAACGCAGCGAAAAATAAATAAAATTAAATCTTTAAAAAAAAAACCAAAAAAAACTACAATGAGATAATCCCTTCACATCCATCTGGATGGCCACTATCAAAAGAAGAGAAAATAGACGCCTTGGCGAGGACGCAGAGAAGTTGGAGCCCTTGTTGGTGGGAATGTAAAATGGTACAGCCACTATGGAAAACAGTACAGAGGTTCCTCAAAAAATCAAAAGTAGAATTATCATATGATCCAGCAATTTAAATTTTGGGTATATACCACAAATACTCAAAGCATAATCTCAAAGAGATATTTGCACATCTATGTTCATCACAGCATTATTCACAATAGCCAAGGGCTGGGTGCAACCCAAATGTTCATCAACAGATGAATGGATAAAGAAAATGTGAAAGATACACACAATGGAATATTGTGCAGCCTTTAAAAAGGAGAAAACCATGTCATATGCTATGACATGGATGAACTTTGAGGACATTATGCTAAGTGAAATAAGCCAGTCACAAAAGGACAAATACTGTATGATTCTACTCATATGAAATATTTAAAGTGGTCAAAATCATAGAAACAGAAAGTAGAAATGTGTTCACCAAGGGTTGAGGGTGGGGAAGAGGGAGAGGGAATTAGTGTTTAGCAGGTATAGAGTTTCAGTGTCACAAGATGAAAAACTTCTAGAGATCTGCTCCACTACAATGTGAATATGTACTACTGATCTATACACTTAAAAATGATTAAGGGACTTCCCTGGTGGTACAGTGGTTAAGAATCTGCCTGTCAATGCAGGGGATACGGGTTCGACCCCTGGTCTGGGGGATTCCACATGCTGTGGAGCAATTAAGCCCATGCGCCACAATTACTGATCCTGCCTAGAGCCCACAAGGCACAACTACTGAGGCCGCATGCTGCAACTACTGAAGCCTGCGCGCTTAGAGCCCGTGCTACGCAACAAGAGAAGCCACCATGATGAGAAGCCCACGTACTGCAATGAAGAGTAGCCCCCGCTCACCGCAACCAGAGAAAGCCCATGCGCAGCAATGAAGACCCAACGCAGCCAAAAAAAAAAAAAAAAAGTTCAAGATGATAAATTTAATGTTATGTGTTTTTTTTTTTTTTTTGCGGTACGCGGGCCTCTCACTGTTGTGGCCCAATGTTATGTGGTTTTTACAATAGTTTTTTTTTTTTTTTTTAATGGAGGCTTGGACTAAGTTGTCCCTTCCAGCTGAAAATTCAATATTCTATTATTCTGACTAACCTAGCCAACCTTCTCCCATTCTCTCAAGAGGCAGTAAACAAACCTCTACCCTACTGTATCTAATAGGAAAAATATCTTTGTGGATATGAAGCACCAATGAGATATCTGGTTATTATTCAATCATAATAAATTGTTGATTAGAGAAATAAAAATATGGTAATGATATACACAATTCACAATCCACCTGCAGAAACAGCTCTCTAGAAGTAAAATTAAAGCTGTACTAACTCTGAATGAACCCCTGCTAAAAGGGCCCAATTTAATGAATTAGTTAAAACAACTTACAGATAGTACATTATTTTCCCCAAATCTATATAGGTTAACTTTCCCTCCCTCTTTTTATAATGTTATTTATACATTCAGCTTATCTCTATGATTCCTTCTCTAGCACCTACCTTTCCTCTTCATTACATTTTTCAAGCTCTCTTTCCATTCTCTTAGCCCGTGGGCTCCAAATTTTGTTTGGCTGTGACCCACAATAAGAAATACATTTATAACATGGCCTCAGTTCACAAACACATAAACACATATGTGTGTACATACACGTATACATGTAAAACTGAACATTAGTTTCACAAAACAATGTATGCTCTTACTACATGCCATAAGCACTGGTATTTTCCCTGCTGTACTTCACTGTTTTTTGGGGGGTTTTTTTGCGGTACGCAGGCCTCTCACTGTTGTGGCCTCTCCCATTGCGGGTGGAGCACAGGCTCCGGACGCGCAGGCTCAGCGGCCATGGCTCACGGGCCCAGCCGCTCCGCGGCATGTGGGATCTTCCCGGACCGGGGCATGAACCTGTGTCCCCTGCATCGGCAGGCGGACTCTCAACCACTGCGCCACCAGGGAAGCCCTGTACTTTACTTTTTAAGAAATGTTTATCTTGGCCCACTAAATAGGTTTCACAATCCTCTAATGGATTGCCATCCATGGTTTGGAAAACACTTCTCTAAGCCCCACAAAGCTATTGCTTTTCAGTATCTCTTAAACTGTATAGTGTAAAGGCTAAGAAGGGCTCTGATACCCAGCTTTTCCCTTATTCACCCAGCCCTTGGGCAACTCACTTAAACCTCTGAGGTTTACTCTCCTCATCTATAATCTGGGGATGGTAATACTACCTATGGGCATGACAATAATACCTAGACTTCATAAGGTTGTTGTGAGGTTTAAATGAGATAATTAATCTGTACAATATTTACCACAGTACCTGACATAAACTAAAATATCAGTATGTTAGACTCACAGATATGGAGAACAGATTTGTGGTTGCCGAGGGGGAGAGGGGGAAGGAAGGAGTGGGAATTTGGGTAGCAGATGCAAACTATTATACATAGGATGGATAAACAAGATCCTACTGTATAGCACAGGGAACCATACTCAATATCCTGTGATAAACCATAATGAAAAAGAATATGAAAAAGAATATATATATGTATAACTGAATCGCTTTGCTGTATAACAGAAATTAACACAACATTGTAAACCAACTATACTTCAATAAAATTAAAAAATGTATGTTGGGCTTCCCTGGTGGCGCAGTGGTTGGGAGTCCACCTGCCGATACAGGGGACACGGGTTCGTGCCCCGGTTCGGGAAGATCCCACATGCCACGGAGCAGCTGGGCCCGTGAGCCATGGGCGCTGAGCCTGCGCGTCCGGAGCCTGTGCTCTGCAACGGAAGAGGCCACAACAGTGAGAGGCCCACGTACCGCAAAAAAAAAAAAAAATTATGTTATTATTATCACATACAGCCTTAAGAGAAAACAAGTTCTACTAATAATCTGATAAATGATTAGTCAGAGAAAATAAGTAGGGAAGGATTATTGGTAACTCCTAATTCCCAATAATGCCTGGCTTATATAGAAACAATATAAGGCACACAGAAAGAGAAACAACGTTCATCCAGTAAGTAAAATACTTACATTTTCAGGATTCTATAATCTTAGCTCTTTTATTACATATCTATTTACATTTCCTACATTATACATATTTAAAGTAGATTTTTAAACAAGTTTCCAAAACTCCTATACCTTACCATTCCTGATCCCACTATTTAGGAATCTGTCCTCCTTGTCATATTTTCTTCTCCTTTAAGACATATGACAAAGTATGAATAAACTACTGCTTGTTTGCAAAAGGAAGTGGTTATTCGCCTGTCTTGTAACTGAAGCAAAAAGAAGAATTAGCCTCTATAATCAGGAAGCCCTTCTTTTCTCTGAAAGTTGTTGTGAAATGAAAACATTATGCAAAACCATATTTATAAGATCAAATGCTGAGACACTACTCAAATACCTACTGAGCCCCAATGTGCACCAGGTACTATGTTGGAGTTATGAGCAAGGATAAGACAATCTGTGATCTCAAGCAATTTAGTCTCTTGGAAAGTACAATCACTTGGTTGAGTAGCGTACTGTTTAGTGAGGTGTTATCTTCACCCATTCTAAGAGCCTCTGATACGTGCTCATTAGCATCCTATACATTCTTCTGTGCTACACTGAAATGTCACCTTCTCCATATATGTTCCTCATGATAAAGGGATCTGCTCTCTCCTTCTTTTAATTTATTCAAATGTTCCCATGCTCAGGTAGTATATAAATACATGCCATATACCAGTCATTGTCTTAGGCATTAGGGGCCCACCTTTGAGTTTACCGCTCTAGTCCAGCAATTTGGCAGATCCAAATCTACCTTTTCTTACTTCCCAATATACTCCTCCACAAACCATTACATTTCAGTTACACTGTACTTACTATTAACATGACTCACAATTCCCAGCTTTTGCTCAAGTTGTTCCTTCCACTGAAATGCCCGAGTCCTGTCTCTATCTGTGAAATAATAAAAGCTAACTCTACTGAGCACTTAATGTGTCAGCACTGTCTGACACTTATGTCTAAACATACATGTAGTAACTAATTAAATCCTCAGAACAGCTACATGAGATAGGTATTATTATTTTCCTTATTTTCCAGAATAGAGAAACAGAAAAGTTCGGTATTTTGCAATGATATACCACTGAGAAAGGAGCCAGTAAAAATTAAGTCTCTAGGCTTCAAGCAACCCTAGCCCTGTTAAATAAGCTTCATCCCATGCCCTTCTTACTAGACAAAGTCCTTCTCAAGAGATAACAGTATAAATTTTCCACTTTGGAGATAGTATATGAAATAGAGAAAAACAAGAGCCCAAAACTCTAATCAGAAAACTTGGATTCAAGTCCCAGTTTCACTACTTTTGTGTGACCTCAGAAGGACAGGACTTAATAACTAGTTATATACACAAATTTAAAAAGGGGTAAACATCACCAACCACCTCAAAGGTCTACTGTGAAAATCGGGTGAAATAACATATATAACAACACTGGGAGTACAAGGAGGTCAAGGGGTCCTTAGGGCAAAACTGTTTTCATGACAATACTAAAACGCTATCTGTGTTTTTCACTATGTTGACATTGGTACCAATGGTGCAAGAGCAATGGTGGTGAAACTGCTGGCACCTCAGCACAAATGGAGGCCATGGCACCAAACTGAACTTATAGTCATTATATTCTTCACCACCATGTACTAGAAGAAAAAAAAAAAAGTCCTGTTTCACTCAAGAATGCCCTTGAAGAAATAGTAAATTACTATTACATCTTGAGTATATGCTTTTTAAATAGTCTGTGTGACAAGTGGGAAGTAAACATAAAGCACTGCTGCTGCACATCAAAGTATAATGATTATTTCAAGGAAAAGCACTATGCAATTGTCTGAATTGTGAACTAAGCAGCTCTTTTCTCATGGAATATGATTTTTACTTGACAGAACAACTGACAAACTCTATTATTCACACTGGGGTATTTGGCAGACATTTCCCTGAAAATAACCTGTCGTTTGACAGTATTTGTTGCCAATTATAGAATTCAGGCTTCCAAGCAAACATTTAGCATTTTAGAAAAGCTGTATTCACCAGCCACTATGACTTTGACAGATTTTCAATACTTAAAGCCTCTTCTGATGAGTTTGGGACAATATCAACAAATATAATTTTTTATGTGATACAATGAAATGTGTCAATACTTAGAAGATTTGTATATGACCAATGCATGATGTTACAGAATCATACATAGGGTGAAAGATCCATTCAAAATGCCACACAGACCAATGGATTTAAATGTAATAGAGTACTTTCATATATAAATTTCATTGTTATAGTTTCAGATACCACACTGCAACTAACCTTTAAGAAACTATCACTTGTTGAGTTTTGGTCAAGTATCAAAGAAGAATATTCACATTATCTGAAAAGGCTATTAAAATACTCCTCCTCCCTTTTCTAGCTATATCTAGCTCATATATCTGTATGAGGCTATATTTTCTTCATATAGTTCAACCAAAACAACATATCATGAAAGACTGAATGTAGAAGCAGATATGAGAATCCAGCCATCTTCTATTAAACCAGACATTTAAAAGATTTACAAAAATGTAAAACAATGTCATTCTTCTCACTAATTTTTTTTGTTTGGGAAAATGGTTATTTTCCCAATCTGATGCATATTTTCTTAATTCACAAAGCCTGACATGTTCTTAGCAACTAACTGATACTCATAATTACCAGACAAATGATAATCGTCATCTTCTCAAACGATACTTTCTCAATGAAGCCTCCTGACCAGCATACACTAAAACCTGGCCCCCCAACCCAGCATTCCCTGTTCCCCATATCCTGCTGTACATTTTATTTTCTTCACTGTACGTATCCCTTCTTTTATATATATTTATATATGTGTAAATGTGTATATTTTTACATACATATGTTTGTATATATTCATATGTGTTTATTATTTACTGTCTGTCTCCTGTCACTGAAATGTAAACTTCACAAAGGCAGGGATCTTTACTTGCTTTACTTCATTTATTTATGTATCCCAAGCCCCTAGAATTATGCCAGGCAAATAAGTGTTCAATAAATATTTGTTAAATGAGGAATAATGATTGCACTGATTTCATTATTCAGTGTATGGTTCCATGTTTTCTATTTGGAATCTAAAAATAGGTTGGATTTCCTAACAAATCATTAGTTTTGCTTAGTAACCTTTAAAGCTGCCATAACTGGCTCCCCCAAAGATTTATGAACAGTTTTAGCTGAAGTCTCCAAACTGCTGAATAAAATACAAGCAAATATTTACAAAAGGCTTTCTCCGCCACAACTTCTGCTTTGACTATCTGAAGCAATACTGTGCTTCTCCTGGACAGAGTCAGCATTGTATTGGGCAACTGGATATCTTTGATTCCATCAAAGCAGACATGAAAATCCGATGTAGATTAATGGGTTATTTTCAATTCATTCTACAACCACATGCTTCCAAGTCAAGTTATTCCTGGTAATTGAAAATTCTCACCAAATTTGTATGTAACTATATCCTAATAATTTTAGCTCCTGCATAAGATGTGTCCTAACTATTTTAACTCCAACTTTTTTTTTTTTGCGGTACGCGGGCCTCTCACTGTTGTGGCCTCTCCCGTTGCGGAGCACAGGCTCCGGACGCGCAGGCTCAGCGGCCATGGCTCACGGGCCCAGCGGCTCCGCGGCATGTGGGATCTTCCCGGACCGGGGCATGAACCCGTGTCCCCTGCATCGGCAGGCGGACTCTCAACTACTGCGCCACCAGGGAAGCCCAACAGCTACTATTTTTTGAGCCCTGCTATTTACCAGGCATCATGCTGAGTATTTATATGCATTTTCTCTAATAGCATCAATACAACAAGTCTGGAGGTCGGTATTGCCATCCTTGTTTTACTGGTGACCCCCTCCTCCACATTTAGGCTTCCTAGGTGGGTAGGGCTTCCTCTGCAAAGGAGGAATAAATATTGGAAGACATGTTGGCCTGTTTTCCTCAACAACTTGAGCATGCTCCCTCAGCTGACATATTAAGAGAGAACCCTTTAGTCAAAAACTCTGGAGTAAAGTTAAACAGGGTACAGGTCAATACCTGTTTGACCCCCTGCCTTTAAATCCATACAGGAGGACTTCCCTGGTGGCACAGTGGTTAAAAATCCACCTGCCAATGCAGAGGACATGGGTTTGAACCTTGGCCCGGGAGGATCCCACATGCCATGGAGCAACTGAGCCTGTGGGTCACAACTGCTGAGCGTGCGCTCTAGAGTCCATGAGCCACAACTACTGAAGCCTGTGCACGTAGAGCCCGTGCTCCGCAACAAGAGAAGCCACTGCAATGAGTAGCCCCTGCTCATTGCAACTAGAGGAAGCCTGCAAGCAGTAACGAAGACCCAACACAGCCAAAAGTAAATAAAATAGATAGATTAAAAAATAATCCATACAGGGAACATTCCTGAGCCTTTCTTCAGCCAGTCTTCCAAGCCTCCCTCACACCTGGTGAAAGAATGCACACCTCACACTTCATGCCATGACTCACACCAGTCTATTCTGACCAATGTCCTGGTTCCCTTGCTTCAGCTGGGCCCCTGCCAGTGACAACTAGCAACTTGGATACACACTGAGCACAGGAGAAACTGTGACAACCTGATAGCATGAAAACCCTAACTACTGTCAGAGTAGGAAGCATACTGTACTGTTTAGAAGAAGAGAAAGCAGCAGTGAAGCTAGAGCTGCAAAGAGGCTAAGGCATGGTGAAAAGAGGTCTGTGTGGCTAAGAGTAAGAAAGGAAGAAAGTCATGGAGAAACAGTGCTGCGTAATGAAGATGGCATGGGCTTGAATTCTGGCTCAGCCACCTCCCATATGTGGTACCTTGGATAAAAACTTCTCCAAGCCTCAGTTTCCTTATCTATAACATGGGAATAAAAATACCTATTTTATAAACATGTGTGGGGGTGCACACGAGGATTACAGTGCCTAGCATCACATTAACTGCACTCTTAGTGTCTGCTTCCTCTCTACTGCATTCCCTTCTTTTATTCATCAGAGGCTCACTTCTAGAATATAATCACCTCCAGAAAAGATTTCCAGTCATTCTCTCCAATATTAAAAAGAAAAAAATCCCATTGACACCCACCTGCACTTGGCTTAAATGACCCATATACAAGGGCTCAACTCAAATTTCTTTTATGTGATCCCCTAATTCCACCCACTAGGCAGTCCCACCCAAAGCAGATATCCTCATTAAAGCCAGCAACCCAGCAAAGATGCAGCTTCTTTACAGTTTATCTGAATTCGAATTCTTTTTTCTGGGGCATTAGTCGAAACTGTCTTAGGGTCCTCCAAATTTAATACTAAGAAAATGCAATGATGAGTGACTTCCCTGTTGGCACAGTGGTTAAGAATCTGCCTGCCAATGCAGGGGACACAGGTTCAATCCCTGGTCCGGAAAGATCCCACATGCTGAGGAACAACTAAGTCCATGCACCACAACTACTCAGCCTGCGCTCTAGAGCCCACATGCCACAACTACTCAGCCTGCGCACCTAGATCCCGTGCTCTGCAACAAGAGAAGCCACGGCAATGAGAAGCACGTGCATCATCACAATGAAGAGGAGCCCCCGCTCGCTGCAACTAGAGAAAACCCACGCACAGCAATGAAGACCCAACACAGCCAAAAATAAATTAATTAAAAAAAAAAAAAGAAAATGCAATGATGAAGCACAACTTGAATTTATATGCTGAACCAATGTTACATGTGGAGTACATTGATTAAAGCACCATGATCACGAGAATGAATGTTCATAAACTGCAAGTATAGTTAATAAAGGAGGTTGAAAGGCCAAAGATGACCCTGGCAGAAGTGAGTATTTTCTTAGAGAATACACCAGCTAGTTATCTATCTTAAAGTAAAACCAAGGGTGAATGCAGTCTAGGCACGACTAAAAGATAGCACTTTAACTCATGGATATTTAACCTGGGGTCAGAAACTACCTGAAAGTGTGCAACCAGGAAGCTTCATCTAGAATAATTATTTTCAAAATGTGAGACCCTTAAGGATAGGCACTTACCTTGCTCACTATTTTACACCCAGGAACTAGCCTAGTACCTGGTATACAGTAAGCACGCAAACACTTGTTGATAATAAAAATGAATGAATGAATAAATAAAAAGAAAGAATGGATGAAATAAATTGAATACTGGTATTTTCCCAAAGTGCCAAGGGGCTGCCTAGGGCAGGGCTCTAGGCCCTCAAGCCTCTGACTTCAAGCAGAGCAACTGTACTTTTTTCCTTCTCACGTTTGGGCTTCTAAATAAGGTTGTATATGTAAAATGCTTTTATTAAAAGTTTGAAAAACATGGAAAATCTAACTATCATTGTAATTCCCTTCCCTGAACTGCTATTATAAGTGCATATAATTTAATGCTTCAACATCCCCTAAGTCAGTTTTGAGTCCCCAAGTTTTCCTGAGGTATGGGATTACATTTTACATAAGTAGTACATGCCTATTCAACCTTCATATAACCTGTACTTTCTTGTACACTGACTCCTCAGAGAAAAGTTTGAATTTTCTATTATCAAGCAATAAGTGGACATTTTGTGCCAACACATCATGCAAAGCCTTCCAGGAAACAATTTAGTTCTTGTATTATCACCATCTCCATTGGAAAAGCAGTGCCCATACAACTATTTTAATGTACTTTGCATTCTATTCTACCATTTTTTAACTTTTTTTTTTTTTTGCGGTACGCAGGCCTCTCACTGCTGTGGCCTCTCCCATTGTGGAGCACAAGCTCCGGACGCGCAGGCTCAGCGGCCATGGCTCACGGGCCCAGCCACTCCGCAGCATGTGGGATCCTCCTGGACCGGGGCATGAACCCGTGTCCCCTGCACCGGCAGGCGGACTCTCAACCACTGCGCCACCAGGGAAGCCCTACCATTCTTTTAATTAGTAGAAAAACAGAAAAATTAAAGTGCCAATAGGAGTAACAATTAACATAAACTTTATAAACATAATAAAATTGAGAAATCATTAGGCATGCTGAAAACAGTAAATCTTTATCATTAACAGGACACTCCTTAGACTTTGGCCCCTAAGACTTTAGTCCATTGCCTATTCGTTCATTTTTAAAGGAAAGGTATAAAATGTACGACTATATCTTAAGAATAAATATTATGTCTAAAAGGCAAGGTGTCATTAAGGACTTTGTAGTATGTCATGAGAATACATTCCCCTTATACCCTGCAAGTCTTTGTTCAACTCAGTTTACTTCCATCCATATTTTCAGTTACACATTATATACTAAAGTAGGGAAATGCTTTTCTTTATATATCTACATTTACTCTTCACAATAATACCTACCAGCAATGGGTCCAACTTGGGTAAAAAATTACTTAACAACATATATCAGCAATTTTAGATAGTATGGTTAATGAATGAGTCTAAGACTATTCCCTATTCCCTTTCAAAAAGAAGGGTATAAGAAAAGCATGAGCACACCAACAACAACAAAAACATGGACAAAAGAATGAGTGAGGCAGGATTACACTTCAAGATGGCGGAGGAGTAAGACATGGAAATCACCTTCCTCCCCACAAATACATCAAAAATACATCTACATCTGGAACAACTCCTACAGAACACCTACTGAACTCTGGCAGAAGACCTCAGACCTCCCAAAAGGCAAGAAACTCCCCACATACCTGGGTAGAGCAAAAGAAAAAACACAGACAAAAGAATAGGGACAGGACCTGCACCTCTGGGAAGGAGCTGTGAAGGAGGGAGTTTCCACACACTAGCCCCTTCAATGGCAGAGATGGGGGGTGGTTGGGGGCGAAGCTTCAGAGCCACGGAGAAGAGAGCAGCAACAGGGTTGCAGAGGGCAAAGCAGAGAGATTCCCGCACAGAGGATCGCTGCCGACCAGTACTCACCAGCCTGAGAGGCTTGTCTGCTCACCTACTGGGGTGGGCGGGGGCTGCGAGCTGAGGCCCAGGCTTCGGACGTCAGACCCCAGGGAGAGGACTGGGGTTGGCTGCGTGAACACAGCCTGAAAGGGGCTAGTGTGCCACAGCTAGCCAGGAGGGAGTCTGGGAAAAAGTCTGGAACTGCCCAAGAGTCAAGACACCATTGTTTCGGGGTGGGCGAGGAGAAGAGATTCAGAACACCACCTAAATGAGCATCAGAGACAGGTGTGAGCCGCGACTATCAGCACGGACGCCAGAGACAGGCATGAAATGCTAAGGCTGCTACTGCAGCCACCAAGAAGCCTGTGTGCAAGCCATTAAGAATCACTATCCACACCTTCCCTCCCAGGAGCCTGTGCAGCCAACCACTGCCAGGGTCCCGGGATGCAGGGACAACTTCCCCAGGAGAACACATGGCACGTCCCAGCCTGTTGCAATGTCACACTGGCCTCTGCTGCTGCAAGCTTGCTCCACATTCCATACCCCTCCCTCCTGCTAGCGTGAGTGAGCCAGAGCCCCCTAATCAGCAGCTACTTTAACCCCCTTCTGTCCAGGGGAGGAACAGACGCCAGAGGGCAAGCTACGTGCAGAGGCGGGGCCAAAACCAAGGCTGAACCCCATCCAAGGCTGAACCCCAGGAGCTGTGCAAACAAAGAAGAGAAAGGGAAATTTCTCTGTGCAGCCTCAGCAGCAGCAGATTAAATCTCCACAATCAACTTGATGTACCCTGCACCTGTGGAATACCTGAATAGACAATGAGTCATCCCAAAATTGAGGCAGTGGACTTTGGGAGCAACTGTAGACTTGGGGTTTGCGGTATGTGACTGACTAGTTTCTGCTTTTTGTGTTTATCTTAGTATAGTTTTTAGTGCTTGTTATCACTGGTGGATTTGTTTATTGGTTTCGTTGCTCTCTTCTTTTTATTACTTTTTTATTTCTTAATTTTAACAATACTATTTTTATTTTAATAACTTTATTTTATTTTACTATTTTTCTTTCTTTTTTTTTTTCTTCTCCCTTTTCTTCTGAGCCATGTGGCTGACAGGGTCTTGGTGCTCCGGTGGGGTGTCAGACCTGTGCCTCTGAGGTGGAAGAGCCAAGTTCAGGACACTGGTCCACCATAGACCTTCTGGCTCCACGTACTATCAAATGGTGAAAGCTCTCCCAGAGATCTCCAGCTCAATGCTAAGACCCAGCACCATTCAAAGACTAGAAAGCTACAGTGCTGGACACCCCATGCCAAACAACTAGCAAGACAGGAATACAACCCCACCCATTAGCAGAGAGGCTGCCTAAAATCATAATAAGTTCACAGACACCCCAAAACACACCACCGGACACAGTCCTGCCCACCAGAAAGACAAGACCAGCCTCATCCACCAGAAGACAGGCACCAGTCCCCTCCACCAAGAAGCCTACACAACACACTAAACCAACCTTACCTACTGGAGGCAGACACCAAAAACAATGGGAACTATGTACCTGCAGCCTGCAAAAACGAGACCCAAAATGCAGTAAGTTAAGCAAAATGAGAAGACAGAGAAATATGCAGCAGATGAAGGAGCAAAGTAAAAACCCACCAGACCAAACAAATGGAGAGGAAACAGGCAGTCTACCTGAAAAAGAATTCAGAATAATGACAGTAAAGATGATCCAAAAATCTTGGAAACAGAATGGAAAAAATACAAGAAACATTTAACAAGGACCTAGAACTAAAGAGCAAACAAACAACGATGAACCACACAATAAATGAAATTAAAAATTCTCTAGAAGGAATCAATAGCAGAATAACTGAGGCAGAAGAACGGATAAGTGACCTGGAAGATAAAATAGTGAAAGTAACTACCACAGAGCAAATAAAGAAAAAAGAATGAAAAGAATTGAGGACAGTCTCAGAGACCTCTGGGACAAGATTAAATGCACTAACATTCAAATTATAGGGGTCCTAGAAGACGAAGAGAAAAAGAAAGGGACTGAGAAAATATTTGAAGAGATTATAGGTGAAAACTTCCCTACTATGGGAAAGGAAATAGCCACTCAAGTCCAGGAAGTGCAGAGAGTCCCATACAGGATAAATCCAAGGAGAAACAGGCGAAGACACATATTAATCAAACTATCAAAAATTAAAGACAAAGAAAAAATATTAAAAGCAGCATGGAAAAGCAACAAATAACTTACAAGGGAATCCCCATAAGGTTAATAGCTGATCTTTCAGCAGAAACTCTGCAAGCCAGAAGGGAGTGGCAGGACACATTTAAAGTGATGAAAGGGAAAAACCCACAACCAAGATTACTCTACCCAGCAAGGATCTCATTCAGATTTGACAGAGAAATTAAAATCTTTACAGACAAGCAAAAGCTAAGAGAATTCAGCACCAGCAAACCAGCTTTACAACAAATGCTAAAGGAACTTCTCTAGGCAGGAAACACAAGAGAAGGAAAAGACCTACAAAAACAGACCCAAAACAATTAAGAAAATGGTCATAGAAACATACATATCGATAACTACCTTAAATGTAAATGGATTAAGTGCTCCAACCAAAAGACATAGACTGGCTGAATGGATACAAAAACAAGACCTATATATATGCTGTCTACAAGAGACCCACTTCAGACCTCGAGACACATACAGACTGAAAGTGAGGGGATGGAAAAAGATATTCCATGCAAATGGAAATCAAAAGAAAGCTGGAGTAGCAATTCTCATATCAGACAAAATAGACTTTAAAATAAAGACAATTACAAGAGACAAAGAAGGACACTACTTAGTGATCAAGGGATCAATCGAAGAAGAAGATATAACAATTGTAAATATTTCTGAACCCAACATAGGAGCACCTCAATACATAAGGCAAATGCTAACAGCCATAAGAGGGGAAATCGACAGTAACACAATCATAGTAGGGGACTTTAACACCCCACTTTCACTAATGGACAGATCTTCCAAAATGAAAGTAAATAAGGAAACACAAGCTTTAAATGATACATTAAACAAAATGGACTTAATTGATATTTATAGGACATTCCATCCAAAAACAACAGAATACACTTTCTTCTCAAGTGCTCATGGAACATTCTCCAGGATAGATCATATATTGGGTAACAAATCAAGCCTTGGTAAATTTAAGAGAACTGAAATCATATCAAGTATCTTTTCCAACCACAACGCTATGAGACTAGATATCAATTACAGGAAAAAAACTGTAAAAAATACAAACACATGGAGGCTAAACAATACGCTACTAATTAACCAAGAGATCACTGAAGAAATCAAAGAGGAAATCAAAAAATACCTACAAACAAATGACAATGAAAACACGACCACCCAAAACCTACGGGATGCAGCAAAAGCAGTTCTAACAGGAAGTTCATGGCAATACAATCCTACCTCAAGAAACAGGAAACATCTCAAATAAACAACCTAACCTTACACCTAAAGCAATTAGAGAAAGAAGAACAAAAAAAACCCAAAGTTAGCAGAGGAAAGAAATCATAAAGATCAGATCAAAAATAAATGAAAAAGAAATGAAGGAAACAAAAGCAAAGATCAATAAAACTAAAAGGTGGTTCTTTGAGAAGATAAACAAAATTGATAAACCATTAGTCAGACTCATGAAGAAAAAAAGGGAGAAGACTCAAATCAATAGAATTGGAAATGAAAAAGGAGAAGTAACTACTGACACTGCAGAAATACAAAGGATCATGAGAGATTACTACAAGCACTTATATGCCAATAAAATGGACAACCTGGAAGAAATGGACAAATTCTTAAAAGCACAACCTTCCAAGACTGAACCAGGAAGAAACAGAAAATATAACAGACCAATCACAAGCACTGAAATTGAGACTGTGATTAAAAATCTTCCAACAAACAAAAGCCCAGTACCAGATGGCTTCACAGGTGAATTCTATCAAACATTTAGAGAAGAGCTAACACCTATCCTTCTCAAACTCTTCCAAAATATAGCAGAGGGAGGAATACTCCCAAACGCATTCTACGAGGCCACCATCACCCTGATACCAAAACCAGACAAAGATGTCACAAAGAAAGAAAACTAGAGGCCAATATCACTGATGAACATAGATGCAAAAATCCTCAACAAAATACTAGCAAACAGAATCCAACACCACATTAAAAGGATCACACACCATGATCAAGTGGGGTTTATCACAGGAACGCAAGGATTCTTCAATATATGCAAATAAATCAATGTGATAAACCATATTAACAAACGGAAGGAGTAAAACCATATGATCTTCTCAATAGATGCAGAAAAAGCTTTTGACAAAATTCAACAACCATTTACAATAAAAACTCTCCAGAAAGTAGGCATAGAGGGAACTTACCTCAACATAATAAAGGCCATACATGACAAACCCACTGCCAACATCGTTCTCAATGGTGAAAAACTGAAACCACTTCCTCTAAGATCAGGAACAAGACAAGGTTGTCCACTCTCACCACTATTATTCAACATAGCTTGGAAGTTTTAGCCACAGCAATCAGAGAAGGAAAAGAAATAAAAGGAATCCAAATCGGAAAAGAAGAAGTAAAGCTGTCACTGTTTGCAGATGAAATGATAGTATACATAAAGAATCCTAAGGATGCTACCAGAAAACTACTAGAGCTAATCAATGAATTTGGTAAAGTAGCAGGATACAAAATTAATGCACAGAAATCTCTTGCATTCCCATACACTAATGATGAAAAATCTGAAAGAGAAATTAAGGAAACACTCCCATTTACCACTGCAACAAAAAGAATAGAATACCTAGGAATAAACCTACCTAAGGAGACAAAAGATCTGTATGCAGAAAACTATAAGACAATGATGAAAGGAATTAAAGATTATAGAAACAGATGGAGAGATATACCATGTTGTTGGACTGGAAGAATCAACATTGTGAAAATGACTATACTACCTAAAGCAATCTACAGATTCAATGCAATCCCTATCAAACTACCAATGGCATTTTTCACAGAACTAGAACAAAAAATTTCACAATTTGTATGGAACACAAAAGACCCCAAATTGCCAAAGCAATCTTGAGAAAGAAAAACAGAGCTGGAGGAATCAGGCTCCCTGACTTCAGACTATACTATAAAGCTACCGTAATCAAGACACAAGTACTGGCACAAAAACAGAAATATAGATCAATGGAACAGGATAGAAAGCCCAGAGATAAACCCACACACATATGGTCACCTTATTTTTGATTAAGGAGGCAAGAATGTACAACGGAGAAAGGACAGCCTCTTCAATAAGTCGTGCTGGGAAAACTGGACAGCTACATGTAAAAGAATGAATTTAGAACGTTCCCTAACACCATACACAAAAATAAACTCAAAATGGATTAAAGACCTAAATGTAAGGCCAGAAACTATAAAACTCTTAGAGGAAAACACAGGCAGAACACTCTATGACATAAATCACAGCAAGATCCTTTTTGACCCACCTCCTAGAGAAATGGAAATAAAAACAAAAATAAACAAATGGGACCTAATGAAACTTAAAAGAATTTGCACAGCAAAGGAAACCATAAACAAGGTGAAAAGACAACCCTCAGAATGGGAGAAAATATTTGCAAATGAAGCAACTGACAAAGGATTAATCTCCAAAATTTATAAGCAGCTCATGCAGCTCAATATCAAAAAAACAAACTACCCGATCCAAAAATGGGCAGAAGACCTAAATAGACGTTTTCCAAAGATATACAGATTTCCAACAAACACATGAAAGGATGCTCAACATCACTAATCACTAGAGAAATGCAAATCAAAACTACAATAAGGTATCACCTCACACCAGTCAGAAGGGCCATCATCAAAAAATCTACAAACAATAAATGCTGGAGAGGGTGCGGAGAAAAGGGACCCCTCTTGCACTGTTGGTAGGAATGTAAATTGATACAGCCACTAGGGAGAACAGTATGGAGGTTCCTTAAAAAACTAAAAATAGAACTACCATATGACCCAAGAATCCCACTACTGGGCATATACCCAAAGAAAACCATAATTCAAAAAGAGTCATATACCACAATGTTCACTGCAGCTCTATTTACAATAGCCAAGATATCGAAGCAGCCTAAGTGTCCATCAACAGATGAATGGATAAAGAAGATGTGGCACATATATACAATGGAATATTACTCAGCCATAAAAAGAAATGAAACTGAGTTATTTGTAGTGAGGTGGATGGATCTAGAGTCTGTCATACAGAGTGAAGTAAGTCAGAAAAAGAGAAACAAACACTGTATGCTAACACATATATATGGAATCTTTAAAAAAAATGGTTCTGAAGAACCTAGAGGCAGGATAGGAAAAAAGACAAGTGTAGAGAATGGACTTGAGGACATGGGGAGGGGGAAGGGTAAGCTGGGACGAAGTGAGAGAGTGGCATGGACATATACACACTACTAAATGTAAAATAGACAGCTAATGGGAAGCAGCCACATAGCACAGGGAGATCAGCTCGGTGCTTTGTGACCACCTAGGGGGGTGGGATAGGGAGGGTGGGAAGGAGACGCAAGAGGGAGGATATATGGGGATACATGTATATGTACAGCTGATTCACTTTATTATAAAGCAGAAACTAACACACCATTGTGAAGCAATTATACTCCAATAAAGATGTTAAAAAAATAAAAAAATTTAAAAAAAGAAATGAAGGAAAGAATAGCAGAGATCATTAAAACTAAAAGCTGCTTCTTTGAGAAGATAAACAAAATTGATAAACCATTAGCCAGACTCATCAAGAAAAAAAGGGAGAAGACTGAAATCAAGAGAATTAGAAATGTAAACGGAAAAGTAACAACTGATTCAGTGTCAGATTGTTCTTTTCTAAGAAGTAACAACTGACACTGCAGAAATACAATGGATTCTTAGAAAAGATTTTCTAAGAATCCTTTCTAAATACAAACGATTCCTGCAAGAGGGAGGGGATATGGGGATATATGTATACGTATAGCTGATTCACTTTGTTATACAGCTGAAACTGATAGACCATTGTAAAGTAATTATACTCCAGTAAAGATGTTAAAAAAAATAATAATAATGTAAAGAATAAATGAATGGAAAGTAGAAAAAAAAACTTAAGTGCAATTAAAATAAGTGAACTGAAAAAGAAGACAAATAAAAGAATGAGCGATTCACCAAATAAGAAATAAACACATTAAAAATATTCTTGAGAAGAGGACACTGGGTTGGCATTCTTCTAAAATTATAATGCTAAATGCTGATGAAGGGTTTGATGAAGAAGAGGGGAGTATAAATTGACAATCTCCCTTGAAAGCTATAGTGGAAGGCTGTTTCAGGAATATTAAAAATATTTATGTCTTTTGTTCTGACAAATCTTTTATGAATCTATCTGTCCTAAGCTAAACAGAGATTTGGTTGAAGATTTATGTATGAGGATGTTCAACACAGTATTATTTAACATAGAGAAAAACCTGTACAATATAGATTAATGGTTTAGTTTGATTATTCATAAAATGGTATATCACATAACTATTAAAAATCATATTTTCTTAGAACATTCAGTGTCATGTGGAAATGTTCATGATATAATATTTAAAATTGAAAGAATGGTAAGTTATTTACACGGAATGACTCAATTTTGTAAAATTCACACACAAATACACACACTCACAAACAACTGAAATATCAGAAGGAAATCCACAAGCATGTTCCTAATAATTATCTTTGGGTTGTAGGATTATGGGTGATTATTATTATCATCTTTATACTACTCTATATTTTCCCAATTTCTACAGTGAGCAGTTATTAATTTTACTACTTAGAGAATATAAAAAAGGGGACTTCCCTGGTGGCGCAGCCGTTAAAAATCTGCCTGCCAATGCAGGGGACACAAGTTCGATCCCTGGTCCGGGAAGATCCCACATGCTGTGGAGCAACTAAGCCCGTGTGCCACAACTACTGAGCTTGTGCTCTAGAGCCTGCGAGCCACAACTACTGAGCCCACACGCCACAACTACTGAAGCCTGCATGCCCTAGAGCCCGTGAGCCACAATTACTGAGCCCGAGCGCCACAACTACTGAAGCCCGCGTGCCCAGAGCCCATGCTCCGCAACAAGAGAAGCCACCGCAATGAGAAGCCCACGCACCACGGCGAAGAGTAGCACCCACTCGCCGCAACTAGAGAAAGCCTGCACGCAGTGACGAGGACCCAACGCAGCGCCCCCCAAAATAAATAAATAATAAGGAAGTTATAAAAAAGGAAATGGTGGGATAAAATGTAAAAAATAAATGTAAAAAATGTAAAAAATGTAAAAAATAAAATTATATAGCCACTCTAATCCTGACTCAGTAAGCCAAACAGTCCACGATTGGTTAAATTTGGATAAATTATAATTTCAAATATTCAGGGAGGATCCTGAACAGAAAGCAAATTAAGAAGAAGAAAGGTACACCAACTGAGGTCCAGTCCTCCTACAATAGCACAACAAACTCCCAATACATGAATTCAGTAGCATTTCCCCACTTAATGCCTACTGAAATTATAACATCTAATTAGAGAATTAGTTACAGCTGACTTACTCCCTTACAGAAAGTCTGTAAATGATTATTTTGTTTTTGAGGAGGGGTTATCACATAAAAATAAAAAATACAAAACTGCAGACGGAAATTTTTGTTAAGTCAGTAGTCAACAGAAGATAATGGAATCTGTTTACTTCTGCCTGCAACCACAAGTTAGTCTAATGATGTACTGTCTTCTTCTAAATGATTAATGCTGAATTAAACACTTTCCTTCATGACTGGGCTGGTTTGTAGTAATTTTGCATTTGCATAAATGAGCGAGCTCTAATGGACTGAGTTGAAAAGGTCAGCTATCAGCCCAACCACAGATGACTTCCACTAAGACTTACACAGTTCCTAAATGTTCTTCTAATTTAAACATTTTTTATTGTCTAAAAATGTTGTATTTTGTCTTATGCAACTTGTATTGCTTTAAAAGTATACCCAAATAAATTTGCAAACAAATTTCATATTGAAATCATTTTGGAGAACACACTGATTAAAAGATGTCTTCACTAAAGTCCTTTGAAAGTAAAGGATTATTTTATGAAGAACTAATCATACACATATCCCTAATTTCCATCTTTAAAAAATTTAGATTTTTTCACATACCAGGTTTACTTAAGTAAGGCAAGACACCCCTTCTGTGTAGGTTAGGACATAGTAAAAGATGACCTAAGATCAAGGCCAAGATCCTTGTCTCTCTGTGTCTCACTTCTTTCATATATAAATTGGGGATACTTCCATGTAATGTATAAGGTTATGAGAGTAAAGTGGAATAACAATGTGATACCACTGGATCCAGATCAATGATTGTCAAACTTTAGTGTGTGTCAGATCACTAGAGAGGGCTCATTCCCAGAGTTTCTGATTCAGCAAGTCTGGGGCTCAGCCAGAGATTCTGTGTTTCTAACAAGTTCCCAGGTGATGCTGATCTGGCCGGTCTGGGACCACACTTCAAGAACTACGGATCTAGACAGACCTGGGCACAATTTACTAATCCTGGGCACTTAGCTTCTCTGAAACAGTTTTTCTGACTCTTAAACTAGAAATATAACTACCTCATTGTGGAGTTTAGGAATTATGGAAGTAATGCACATTGCCTGTTGAACACAGTGCCTAGTTTATAAGACAGTGGTAATAGTAGTTGTTACCACCATTATTGCTACTATTTCTACTAAGCAATGGAACATGTAGAACATTAACACCAGAAAATTTTTTAATCGCATTAAACTGCACTGTAATTTAAAGTTCCTTATATTTTACATTAATTCCTTTTCTGACAAAATTATAAAAGTTAATTATAAACTAGTTGATAAATTTCTATAACACCTTTTATGTAGCAGTTAAGAGAATGGCTCTAGAGCACAACTGTTTGTGTTCAAATTCCAGTTCTGTAATATACCACGTGTCTGTGGCCCCCAGTTTCCTTATCCATAAAATAAAAACAATAATAGTACCTACTTCATAAGGTTGTGAGAACTGAACGGCTTAACCTACATAAACCTCTGAATAGTGCCTGGCATAAAATAAACATTTGATAAATGTAGCTATCATTATTATTATTACTATTATTCCAATACACTATCAGTAATATTATAAATATATACATATTTATATATACATCAAAGCATTAAATAGGTTTAATTTTATTTGAAGGTAAAATTCAAATAACTGGGTATTTTTCTAATTATTAGTATGAACTATAGACTATTTAGTCTTTTATTAGGTTGAGACATATGAACTGCTGATATGTAACTACTTTTGACTGATAAAAACAGTACATACTTTCATACGGCTGAAGCTAGTAGCTTTCACCCCAACCTCTCTGAGCATTCCTTTGAGCCCATTGATGGTTCTACCCTAGTGCACTCCAAGGTTTGCTTTTCAGCTCTCTTTTCACTCAGATTTCCCAGGAGGTTCATACCCACAACTATTACAGTTTTAACCACAGACTGAAAATCCAGAGGTTTTATCTAGCTCATAGATACATTTTGTTGGCCTACATAATTGTTTTTTAAAACCTGAAGATTTAACACTCACATATTCAAACTCTCACTCACAAAAAAATCTGGATTTCTGGCTTCTCTTGAAAAACTGGATGATCTAGCAACACTGGACAAGCATTACCAAAAGCCTACAACTGTCTGGAATTAAGTAGCAGCTACCACTTCAAATAGGGCATGAGTTCTCTAAATTGCTAGTCTTCAGTCAGCTTTACTCTTCACTCATTTACTTATCTGCCTAGCCCTGAGGCATTCAATTTTTCAAATTTTAATTCTACCTTCCAGCAGTATGTTGATAACACTAATCTCCATCTCCAGCCCAGACTCAGATCCAATTGGCATCACCATCAATACCTGTGAGTCTCACAGACACCTCAAATATAAGTCCTTCACCACCTCTGTTTTAGATTCTACCTCTGTTTTAGATTCTCTATTTCAGACGTTGACAATATCCAAACAAAAGAGTAAGCCAAGCCTTACGAACACATTTACTACTCTCATTCTCTCACCTTCCATTTCCAATCAATCAACAGTTCCTAAAGATTTATCAATACTTCCTAAAAATCTCAAGTCTATTTTCCTCTTCTCCTTCCCCATTACCAATGCTTTAATCCACTCAGGGCCTTAACAATCAAGGCTATTTATCTAGAGCCCCCGTCTTACTCGTCTCCTCTCTGCTTAAAACTCTGCTTCATTGGCTCCTCACAGACTCAGGATAAAATTAAAACCTTTTCATATTAGATGTAGGCCTCTGACTATCTTTACAGCCTCATCTCCTGCTCACTGTTCTAAAGGTACCAAACATTCGTAGTTCTCTGAACATATCCGGTAGCATCATATTTCCATACCTTTGTACATGCTACAACAACCCATTTGCCTGGTAAATTTCTGTTCAATCTTCAGAACTCTACCAGTTAGAGGAGGTAAGGAGGCAGAGGTGGGAGACAGAGCCTGGTGACAGGGGACTTTTAATTTTTATATTATATAATTCTGAACAACTCAAAACTTTTAGAACTAGTATAATTTTAAATTTTGATTATTTTAAAAAGAATTACTCAGTAACAAGAAAAACTCTGCTCTTCTGTGCAGCACTGAGTGATTGTCTCTTTTGCCTCTCCATTATTTCAGTGTTCTATACATATTTCTACTACTACAGCATATTTCATACTACATTATATACTTCTTTACAAGCTCCTTAACTTCCTGGCTCATGTCTTATTAACCTGTATACCCTCAGTTCTGAGCACAGGAAGTAACACATACTAGACATACATTGAATGTTTGAACTCAACAGCCAGTCTAATTAATACCAAAACTGCTTTCCACACAATGTCTAGCCAAGAAGCCAAATGCAAAAGACTTTGGCTGACTAATAGGAAAAGTGATCATTTTTTGCTATTGCTCAAAAGGAAAGAGCCAGTTTATAAAGATGAATTGGCGACTATTTTCTTTTTAATCTCTGGTAAATGACAGAATGAAGCTGTCGTTTTCAAACCTTTTTAAAGCTCTAACATGCTAGGATTGTAATTTCAATTATTACCTAAAGGGGAAAAAATAGAGTATTTCTTTTTCAAAACTAAAGTTAATTTAAATTAACTTTGTTTAAAGCATTTTATGGCATCTCTTTAAAACTGGAGATATTCTGAAATATCAAGTTACCAGAACTGGGAATCATTAGAATGAAAAATTATCTGTTGTTTCAGGAAAGTTTGTTCTCTTCATGGCACCAGTCCTCTCAATTATTAACAAATGATGTTTCAGGATACAGGACATGTAGGTCAGTTAGAGATTCAAACCATAGTGGAAATGAAGGTGGTGGGTAATAGCCTGCCTACATATATTTCCATACATTTGACTTTCTTTCTTGTTACTATGGATGAACTGTCCATGCTCCCAGCCAAAGGCAATGCCCCGCCTGTGTATTAGGCCCCATCCTGTCTTGCCTTCTGAAGGACACTGATCCAATAATTCTCCCCTTTCTCTCTTGCATCATCAATTTTTCCCTCTCTACTGAATCACTACCAACAGCATAAAAACATGCTATTATTGCTCTTATCTTTAAAAAAAGATATCTCATCTTTATCTCATTTCCCTCCTCCAGCTACTACTGTATTTCTCACCTTCCCTTTACAGCACAACTTGAAAGCACTGTCTATACTCTCATCTTTAAGTTGCTCTTCTCAAGGTTACCAATAGACTCTTAATTGTTAAATTCTGTGATCATTTCTTAGCCCTCAACTTTCTTGATCAGGAGCATTTGACACAGTTGCTGATGCCTCTCACCTCCTAGAAACACTTTCTATCTTGACTTCCTGGGTACCACATTGACTTGGTTTTCCTCCTCCTTTTTGGTTGCTTCTTTTCGATCCCTTTTGCTAGTTCCACCTCATCTCTGTGTCTTCCAAATAAATGTTGGAGTGCTTCAGAGTTCATTACTTGGACCTCTTCTCTTTTCTCTCTACACTTATTCCCAAATTCTCATGGCTTTAAAAACCACCTATATGCCAATGACTCCCAAATTTATTTCTTCAGCCTGGACTTTTCTCCTGAATTCCACACTTCAACTGCCTACTTGACATCTCCATTTGGATGTCTGATAGGCATCTAGAACTTGATTATAAGTATGTCCAAGGCTAAGTTCCTGATGCCCACCTGCCACTCCCAAACTAGTTCCTCCTGCAATCTTCCCCACCTCAGTTAATGGCAACTCCATTCTTGTTGCTCAAGACAAAAATATGGTGTCATCCTATACTACTGTCTTCCTCTCACATGCTACAGTTCAACCTTCAAAAAAATATAATATCTAACAACAGACTACTACTTAGCAATATAAAAGGAACTACCAATATATGCAACAAGATGGACAAATATTAAAAACATTATATTGAGCTAAAATAAAGCCAGACAAAAGAATACATACTGTATGATTCCATTTATGTGAAACTCTCCAAAAACAAAAAATCTAATCTTTAATGATAGATCAGCAGTTGTCTGGAGCCAGAGGCTGGGAGTGGAGACTGACTGAAAGAATAAAAGAATCTTTTGGGTGATAGAAATGTTCTACATCTTCATTATGGTAGCAGTTATATGAGTAAGTAAATGTCAATATTCATTGAACTTTATAGAGTGTACATTTTATTGTATGTTAATTACAGCTCAATACAATTGATTCCACACACATAATAAGCCAGATAATTACACACACATAAGCCAGATAATCTCATGTTGCCTGAGACTCCCATAACTATTATAGTAGAAAAGTATCCATTTAAAAAATACACATAACACTTCATTTATCCTTGTCATTTAAATGATTCATTAAAGGAATTGGTTGTTTTATAAGCAAGCCACATAAATATGGAAGTGTTAAAGGGGAGGTCAGTTTAACATAAATAATTTAAATCAGAGAAGGTAGATGTGCCTTTGCTCTAGGGGCCTGGGTCTCCTCTCCTTTAAACAGGCAAACAATACAGCTTCTGGAAGTCCAAAGAAGATGTCTCCTTAGTAACTGCAGAGGAGAGAATTCCATACTGCAGCCTTCACCTGCATCTAGCAGCTATTACTTGAAACACATTAAAGTATTCAACTTCATTCAAGTAAAGAGTTCCAGAGTGTGGGCATTATCTGCTTTCATTTATAAGCAGCAGTATATATTTAACCTAAAAATAAAGGCCATGGGCTTTCATAATAAGATTTTAAATGTTTTATGAAATTAAATGTAGTGGAAAATTTCAGGAGGACATCATTAGTTTATAGCAGTCTGAGTAAAGAATATGACCAAACATAATAAATACTTTAAGAATGCTTTTTCCTAAAAGCATTAGAGATATCATGAGTGAGTACACTGGTTTATCTTTATTATATGTAAGCTGGATCTTTCATTTCTATGTGCCAATTTCTTAAACAAGACAATGAAATAAAATAACTTCAATATACTATCCTAGTATAGAAGAACAATAGCTGTCGGAACATCTTGTATAACATATCTGGTCACTGTTAGACTTCATAACCAAAACATTTGTAAGCTATAAATTTACTATTTCTTTATCTTGGTATGCCTAGCATCTATCACAGTGCATTGTCACTTGTAGTTCAAAGAAAGTGCAAATATTCTCAATTTTTAAGCTTCTTGGACTGCTTTAAACATAAAATAGAGGTTACTCTGGATAGGCAAGATAGCAAAAACATTAGTAACAAAGCTAACAGGCATTCCTAATAGATGAGAGGTACATTAGGATAGGATCATTAAAATTGACTTTTATTTGCTGGTTTAGAGTTTTCAAAGCAAGATGAAATGAGAATGATCATCTAGTACCTTACCCTTTCTACCGGTGAACCATAGCATGCAATGCCGAAACATAGCAGTGGCAGATGGCATTTGGTGTTATGAACTATAAAAAGGATAACAGCAGAGAAATGATGGCTGGCAGACAAGACGCAGAAATGCAGATGAAATGAATGCAAACTTGTAGTTCTTGAAGCAAAGCAAAACCTTTAAGCCAAAGGCTGCTACTAGCTTCAATTTATATTTTGAGTTTTACATGGACAAACACTGCAGCCTTCACAATCAGTCTTTGGACTTTTCATGCAGAAGCAGAGCCACACTCCTCGATAAAGAAGACCAGCAACCTTCTGCAAACACAAGCCAGCAGCAGCAGCCCATCACTCTCTCCCTTCACTGATTTTCATTGTTTCAATTTTTAATTTTCAATTGCAGCCAGATCCACAGTCATTTCAAATAGATCTGTATCCACTGCAGATACGATTAAATCCCTGCCTAACCTGCAGTACCACTTCATCCAGAACGTTCCTGTGCACTCGTTCATGCAGGATCAGTTGCAAAACCATTCAAGTCACCCAGCAAACAACCCAAAAGAGAAGGAAAGAAGCAGCTGGGACTATGAAGAGAAAGAATCTTTTCTTTCAGCTCACCCTGGAAATGGAAGGTTTTCTGATCAACAGTTATTGTGAAGGTGCTGTCGTCCTCATCGTCTATACCAATCACAGCTCCCTGTGAAACAAAGAGCAAAATCCCAATAAGGCAAACAATGACATCAGCAATATTCACTACTGCTACAGCCCTGTAATGCTCAATGCACCGACGACACTGGATGCAGGCTAGACACAGAAAAGGGGAATCTGAGACTCTAGCTTTGCTTAAGGAGGAAGAACTAAACGAACGGATGGCAGGGCACTGTAGTACTCTGCAAGGGTACTTTCTACCCTTGCTTAAGGGGCATGGATATGGTGGAGGGGGAGGGGACAAACATAGAAGCTGAGTCTAGAATCTGTTTAAGAGCCAGACACTGATCCTTTCCGAGCTTTAGATTGCTCTCTAAAATGTGAGTCACCGGGTTGTCCTGAGGCTCCAAGAACACAAGTGCTCTTCATCAGGCTGCTTCTGTGTTATATTTGTTAGTTCAGAAATGCCAGGCGACACTTGCTTCAAAACGCTGTCCCAGTGGCTTCTTCAAGGTATGCTCTCAAAACCACCTGTCCATGGCTCTGCTACTGCACTTCCACATTATACTGTGATTATCTATGTCTGCCTTCTCCCACTGAACCGCTACAAGATCTTGGAAGTCAAGGACTACTTTATTCATTTTGATACATGGCACTCAAGTACACACTCAGTATATGTTTTCTAAATAAAAGCATGAACAACTCTCCAAAAGGGGGGGCGGGGGTAAGGTAGGCCTGCATTTATAAGTTGTTTGTTTCAGGAAGGTGGATAGAGTGGGTTTTAAACTTTTTCTTTTTGGTATTCAACTATATGCAGCATATTAAGACAACAGGAATTAGGAAAGCAACATGAAGCTATGCAAAATAGGGAGTCTACTGGTCAGTGTCCTTAAGAAATAAGTGTCTTAAGTATTCCAGAGAGAATAGCTAGAGAACATGGCACAGGTGTAATGCTCCAGGTTGGTGACAAAACAAGCAGTATGCAACAGACAAAACTAGGACCTTGTAAATGGGGATTGAAAGGACTTAAGGGGCCAAGATACCTAATCCCATGAAAAAAAAGGCTACTCCTATCCCAGGAGGATTAGGTAATAGAGCCAAACATTTACAGATTACCAACACCCCTTCCAAAAGTTCGTTTTATGTCACGTTGTCTATTCTAATGCAGGTCTTTCACAAAAGCAGTCTCCAACTTACAATGGTTTGACTTATGATTTTTCAACTTTACGATAGTGTGAAAGCGATACACATTCAGCAGAAACCGTACTCTGAATTTTGAATTTTGATCTTTTCCTGGGCTAGCAATATGTGGTGATACTCTCTCGTGATGCTGGGCAGCAGCTCCCCATCAGCCACGTGATCACAAGGGGGAACAAGATACACCGACAACCATTCTGTACCTAATCAACCATTCTGTTTTTCAGTACAGTATTCAATAAATTACATGAGCTATTCAACACTTTATTATAAAACAAGCTTTGAGTGAGATGATTTTGCCCAGCTGTACGCTCACATAAGTGTTCTGAGCACGTTTAAGATATGTGAGCCTAAGCTATGGTGTTCAGTAGGCTAGGTGTATTAAATGCATTTTTGACTTAAGATATTTTCAATTTATAATAGGTTTATTGGTATGTAACCCCATTGTACGTCTGTACCTATTTTCACTTACCAAAAGAAATCTGGAAAATTTCCAGAAAACAGGTGAAAAGCGAAACTTGCATTCAGCATTTGTTTTGCCCTGAGCCGTTACAGAGGCAGTGTTCACGCCAAATAGCAAGAGTAGAACCGCCGAACTCCCTCCCCAGGAACTACACTCAGCATCAAGCTGCCACAGCTTTGAACTGTGTCTGTGAGCATCTGGGCTTTACCTCTACTTATTTTGCGTATCTGTTAGGAAGCTGCAACCTAAGGTAATTGCTTTTTCACTTTACCCATTTCGCCTTACAATAGGTTTCATAAGAACACTCTTCTTTCAGATAGGAGGGGAAACATGTATTTATTTCTTCTCAGAGGCTGTCTGGATGAACCCCAACTCTATCCAAATCCCAGCAACTGGAATTACCTTAGTTATTCCTCTGTATCATATTGGGTAGGGATTTTTATCCCCATTTTCACATATGGAAAGTGTAGCTAGAGTATAATGACTTACCCAAGGTCATACAGAGTTAATGGCAGAACCAGACCATTGGTATGGTACCTACTTATTCCATGACAGCAAATAAAGACACACCTTAGTGGGTAAGCACGTGTGGGAGCAACTCATTCTGGTTAACTTTATTTCATGGTTAATGGAGTTAGCCTTCTCACTTATGATGTATCGATTATTTGCTGAGTCATAACTAAATACAGCATATGTGCCAGATACAGCTTTGGAATATATAACAAAAATGCCTCCAGTAGAGGAGATAAAACATGTAAAGAGGTGAGTATACATAATATAAGGCAAAAAGTGATCTCTACATGGATGAACTTTGAAAACATGCTAAATAAAAGAAGCTAGTCAAAAAGGACCACATGCTGTATGATTCCATTTACATGAAATGCCCAAAATAGGCAAATTTATACAGACCAAGAGTAGGTTAGTGGTTGCCTAGGGCTGAGGGGCTGGAGAAGGAGGTGGGGTAGAATGAGGAATGACTGCTAATGGGTATGAGTTTCTTTACAGGGTGATGAAAAAATTCTAAAATCGATTGTAGTGATGGTTGCACAACTCTGTGAATACACTAAAAACATTGAATTGCATACTTTAAATGGGTGAATTGTATGGTATGTGAATTATATCTCAACAAAACTGTTATATAATTCACCACAATTCCAAACTCGGGTTCTTTCTTTTTGGTCCCTTAACGTAAATTCACCAGTTTAGACATAGTCAATTCAGATAGAAACCTCTCGGTTCTAATACTTGTTCTCCTTTATTCCATCACCACAAGTTGTGCTCATTCCACTTCTGAACTATAATCTCAAATTCACCAACTCTCCTCCATCCTATGAATTGCTACGGCCCTATTTCAGGGTTTCATCACTTCTTGCTTGATGAAGCAATCTGTCTTTTTAAGTCTGGCTACCTTTAGTCCACAGTCCTTGCTATTGCCAGAGTAATATTTATAAAGCACAGACTCTTACAGGAGACCCAGATACTTAAAACTTTCCTTGGTTCTCCATGAACTATTAGATAAAGTCAACATTTCTTCATAATGCCATTCAAGGTTGTTCAAAATCTGGCCCAACCAACCTTTCCACTGTCATCACCTAGCCACTTCCTCCTCACCTCACAGAGATCCTATATGTACTCAGCCTCAACATTTCTTCCATACACTGGAAGAAAACACCAAGAAATTTCACTTTTTCATGTCCTTCCTCAAGTTCAATCCCCCACCACTTGTTAAACAAAAGCAAACCCCCACATCTCCCCCTAGCTACCACCTCCTTTCTTATTGCTTTCACAGAGGAACTTACTGAAAATTGCCCACACCTTAACCTTTCATCTACTCCCAGCAATTGCTTCCATCCCCACCTCTGCACCAAGCTTCACTCTCACAGGTCTTCAATGACCACTTTACTACTTGAGAGTTTTGTCATACAACACCACTCTGAAGCATTGCTGCTGCCCCTGACCACTTCCTTCTTAAAATTCTCTCCTTCAATGACTCTTTATTACCTAAGCTGTGCTTCAGAAACATTTCTACCTAAGTATCTTTGACAACCTATATGGAAAAGTATTCTTTCCTGGTCCATTATATTTTTCCCCTCCTCTATCCAAAAGCTTCTTTGAAGACTTTGGAACCTATCTTACAACCTCCACTCCAATCCAGTCTTGCCATTACTCTAAGCATTCTTCAATGTACAGAGGCACAATTCATCTGACACTCTGGCCTCTCAGTTTCTTGATTTATTCAACTCAAATAAACTTCATTACCATTCTCCTTCATTCACTCATTCTCACGGCAATTCCCTAGACCTGGATATCATATCATATCCAACATGATAGCCATTAGTCACATGTGGGTATTTAAATTTTTATTATAATTAACTAAAATTTTAAATAAATTCCTCAGTCATATTTCAAATACTCAATAGTCACATGTGGATAGAGACTATGGAACTACACAGTGCAGACACAGAACATTTTAATGACTGCAGTAAATTCTACTAGACACCATTGCCCTAGACCTTGTCATCACAGAGAACTAAACCATAGTAAAAAGTTAACACTGCCAGTTATTGAACTGGCAGTAATGAGCCAGCCACTGTGACAAGCATTTTACATACATCATTTGAAAACAACTTTATAGGGAAAGGTAACATACACAAATCATAACCATACAAGCTCAATGAAGAAACGCTCTCCTTGTACTCTGTCCTAATCATTAGCCTTGTCCTCCATCCCAAAGGTAAATAGTATCTCTACTTCTAACATTAAAATTAGTTTTGTCTGTCTCTGAACTTTATACAAATGGACTCATACAACATATTTTCTTCTGTGTCTGACTTCTTTCACTCAACATAATGTTTGTGAAATTCATCAAAGATGTTGCATATAGCAATGGTTTGTTCATTTTTATTGCTATATGTAGTATTCGTTTGTATGAATATCCACAATTTATCAGTTTCACTGCAGATGGACATTTATGTTGTGTCCAGTTTTAGGTTATTAGAATCATGCTGCTATGACATTCTTATTCATCTTTTGTTATATATATGCTTATATTTCTATTAGACACAGTCTAGGAGTGAATTTGTTAGGTCATATGGTATGCACATGCTAATTTTTTTTTTTTTGCAGTACATGGGCCTCTCAGTGTTGTGGCCTCTCCCGTTGCGGAGCACAGGCTCTGGACGCGCAGGCTCAGTGGCCATGGCTTACGTGCCCAGCCGCTTCGCGGCATGTGGGATCTTCCCGGACCAGGGCACGAACCCGTGTCCCCTGCATCGGCAGGCGGACTCTCAACCACTGCGCCACCAGAGAAGCCCCACATGCTAATTTTAATAGACACTGTCAAACAGTTCTCAAAAGTAGCTGTGCCAATTATACTCCAACCAAAGGTGTATGGAAGTTTCAACTGTTCCACACCTTCACTAACACTTTTTTACTTTAGTCATTCTGGCAGGTGAGTGCTAGTAACTTATAGTGGTCCCAATTATATTTCCCTGATAACTAATGAAGTTCAGTATCTTTTCATATTTGTGACCATGTGACTATCCTCTTGTTCTTTTCTTGAAGAGAAACAGTTCAAGTTTCTTGCCTATTGAATAGACTGGACTACTATTTTCTAATTATCTGTAGGAGTTTTTTATATATCCTAGACATGAACTCTTCACTGGTTATGAATTAGGCACAAATCTTCTCCCACCCTGTTGCCAGCCTTTGTACTCTCATAATGATGTCTGTTCATGAAGAGTTAACTTTAATGTAGTAAAATGTATTGGTTTTACACCTTATGATTGTGTTTTCTGTATCTTCTTTAAGAATTCTTTCCCAATCCCAAGACCATGAAAATATTCTCCTATGTTATCTTCTAGAAACCTTTACATTTGGGTATCAGGTGTAGTAAGTCCTCCAACATTTTTCTCTTGGCCTTTCTAAATTATAAATCAACATCAACACCATGGTCATAGCCAGTTCTCCCTAGAATGGCAGGTGAGAAAAAGTTGCAATCTCTACTGGGGTCTCTTTGTTGACTGAGAAGACAGGGGTCAAAAGTGGGTATTCCTGGAGCAGAAGCAGAAGAACTACAATCCTGCAGCCTGTGGAACAAAAACCACATTCACAGAAACATAGACAAGATGAAAAGGCAGAGGGCTATGTACCAGATGAAGGAACAAGATAAAACCCCAGAAAAACAACTAAATGAAATGGAGATAGGCAATCTTCCAGGAAAAGAATTGAGAATAATGATAGTGAAGATGATCCAGGACCTCGGAAAAAGCATGGAGGCAAAGATTGAGAAGATGCAAAAAATGTTTAACAAAGACCTAGAAGAATTAAAGAACAAACAAACAGAGATGAACAATACAATAACTGAAATGAAAAATACACTAGAAGGAATCAACAGCAGAATAACTGAGGCAGAAGAATGGAAAGTGACCTGGAAGACAGAATGGTGGAATTCACTGCTACAGAACAGAATAAAGAAAAAAGAACAAAAGGAAATGACAGTCTGAGAGACATCTGGGACAACATTATATGCACCAACAATCGCATTATAGGGGTCCCAGAAGGAGAAGAGAGAAAGGACCCGAGAAAATATTTGAAGAGATTATAGTCGAAAACTTCCCTAACATGGGTAAAGAAATAGCCATGCAAGTCCAGGAAGCACAGCGAGTCCCACACAGGATAAACCCAAGGAGAAACACGCCAAGACACATAGTAATTAAATTGGCAAAAATTAAAGACAAAGAAAAATTATTGGAAGCAGCAAGGGAAAAATGACAAATAACATACAAGGGAACTCCCATAAGGTTAAGAGCTGATTTCTCAGAAGAAACTCTACAAGTCAGAAGGGAGTGGCATGATATACTTAAAGTGAGGAAAGGGAAGAACTTACAACAAAGATTACTCTACCCAGCAAGGATCTCATTCAGATTTGATGGAGAAATCAAAAGCTTTACAGACAAGCAAAAGCTAAGAGAATTCAGCACCACCAAACCAGCTCTACAACAAGTGCTAAAGGAACTTCTCTAAGTGGGAAACACAAGAGAAGAAAAGGACCTACAAAAACAAACCCAAAACAATTAAGAAAATGGTCATAGGAACATACATATCAATAATTACCTTAAACATGAATGGATTAAATGCTCCAACCGAAAGACACAGGCTTGCTGAATGGATACAAAAACAAGACCCATATATATGTTATCTACAGGAGACCCACTTCAGACCTAGGGACACATACAGACTGAAAGTGAGGGGATGGAAAAAGATATTCCATGCAAATGGAAATCAAAAGAAAACTGGAATAGCAATACTCATATCAGATAAAATGACTTTAAAACAAAGAATGTTACAAGAGACAAGGAAGGACACTATGTAATGCTCAACAAATCAATCCAGGAAGAAGATATAACAATTATAAATATTTATGCACCCAACATAGGAGCACCTCAATACATAAGGCAACTGCTAACAGATCTAAAAGAGGAAATCAACAGTAACACAATAATAGTGGGGGATTTCAACACATCACTTATACCAATGGACAGAGCATCCAAACAGAAAATTAATAAGGAAACTTTATTAGTAAGCAAGCTTTAAATGACACAATAGATGATAGATTTAATTGATATTTATAGGACATTCCATCCAGAAACAGCAGATTACACTTTCTTCTCAAGTGCACAAGGAACATTCTCCAGTATAGATCACATCCTGGGTCACAAATTAAGCCACAGAAAATTTAAGAAAATTGAAATCATATCAAGCATCTTTTCTGACCATGACGCTATGAGATTAGAAATTAACTACAGGGAACAAAACGTAAAAAACAGAAACACATGGAGGCTAAAAAATACATTACTTAATAAACAAGAGATCACTGAAGAAATCAAAGAGGAAATTAAAAAATACCGACAAACAAATGACAATGAAAATACGACGATCCAAAACCTATGGGATGCAGCAAAAGCAGTTCTAAGAGGGAAGTTTATAGTTATACAAGCCTACCGCAGGAAACAAGAAAAATTTCAAATAAACAATCTAACCCTACACCTAAAGGAACTAGAGAAAGAAGAACCAACAAAACCCAAAGTTAGCAGAAGGAAAGAAATCAGAGATCAGAGCAGAAATAAATGAAATAGAAACAAAGAAAACAAAAGCAAAGGTCAATAAAACTAAAAGCTGGTTCCTTGAGAAGATAAACAAAATTGATAAACCAATAGACAGACTCATCAAGAAAAAGAGGGAGAGGACTCAATAAAATTAGAAATGAAAAAGAAGTTACAACAGACACCGCAGAAATACAAAGCATCCTAAGAGACTACTACAAGCAACTTTATGCCAATAAAATGGACAACCTGGAAGAAATGGACAAATTCTTAGAAAGGTATAACCTTCCAAGACTGAACCAGGAAGAAATAGAAAATATGAACAGACCATTAACAAGTAATGAAATTGAAACTGTGATTAAAAATCTTCCAACAAACAAAAGTCCAGGACCAGATGGCTTCACAGGTGAATTCTATCAAACATTTAGAGAAGAGCTAACACCCATCCTTCTCAAACACTTCCAAAAAACTGCAGAGGAAGGAACACTCCCAAACTCATTCTATGAGGCCACCATCACCCTGATACCAAAACCAGACAAAGATACTACAAAAAAAGAAATTACAGACCAATATCACTGATGAATATAGATGCAAAACTCCTCAACAACATACTAGCAAACAGAATCCAACAACACATTAAATGGATCATACACCATGATCAAGTGGGATTTATCCCAGAGATGCAAGGATTCTTCAATATACACAAATCAATCAATGTGATACACCATATTAACAAATAGAAGAATAAAAACTGTATGATCATCTCAATAGATGCAGAAAAAGCTTTTCACAAAATTCAACACCCATTTACGATAAAAACTCTGTAAAAAGTGGGCATAGAGGGAACCTACTTCAACATAATAAATGCCATATACGACAAACCCACAGCAAACATCATTCTCAATGGTGAAAAACTGAAAGCATTTCCTCTAAGATCAGGAACGAGACAAGGATGTCCACTCTCACCACTATTATTCCTCATAGTTTTGGAAGTCCTAGCCACAGCAATCAGAGAAGAAAAAGAAATACAAGGAATACAAATTGTAAAAGAAGAAGTAAAACTGTCACTGTTTGCAGAGGACATGATACTATACATAGAGAATCCTAAAGATGCCACCAGAAAACGACTAGAGCTAATCAATGAATCTGGTAAAGTTGCAGGATACAAAATTAATGCACAGAAATCTCTTGCATTCCTATACACTAATGAGGAAAAATCTGAAAGAGAAATTAAGGAAACACTCCCATTTACCACTGCAACAAAAAGAATAAAATACCTAGGAATAAACCTACCTAGGGAGGCAAAAGACCTGTATGCAGAAAACTATAAGATACTGATAAAAGAAATTAAAGATGATACCAACAGATGGAGAGATATACCATGTTGTTGGACTGGAAGAATCAATATTGTGAAAATGAGTATAATACCCAAAGCAATCTACCGATTCAATGCAATCCCTTTCAAATTACCAATGGCATTTTTTACAGAACTAGAACAAAAAATCGTAAAATTTGTATGGAGACACAAAAGACCCTGAATAGCCAAAGCAGTCTTGAAGGAAAAAAGTGGAGCTGGAGGAATCAGACTCCCTGACTTCAGACTATCCTACAAAGCTACAGTAATCAAGACCATATGGTACTGGCACAAAAACAGAAACATATATCAATGGAACATGATAGAAAGTCCAGAGATAAACCCATGCACCTATGGTCAACTAATCTATGACAAAGAAGGCAAGGATATACAATGGAGAAAAGACAGTCTCTTCAATAAGTGGTGCTGGGAAAGTTGGACAGCTACATGTAAAAGAATGAAATTAGAACACTCCCTAACACCATACACAAAAATAAACTCAAAATGGATTCGAGACCTAAATGTAAGACCAGACACTATAAAACTCTTAGAGGAAAACATAGGGAGAACACTCTTTGACATAAAACACAGCAAGATCTTTTTTGATCTACCTCCTAGAGTAATGGAAATAAAAACAAAAATAAACAAATGGGACCTAATGAAACCTAAAAGCTTTTGCACAGCAAAGGAAACCATAAACAAGACGAAAAGACAACCCTCAGAATGGGAGAAAATATTTGCAAATGGATCAACAGACAAAAGATCAATCTCCAAAATATATGAACAGCTCATGCAGCTCAATATTAAAGAAACAAACAATCCAATCCAAAAATGGGCAGAAGACCTAAATAGACATTTCTCCAAAGGAGACATACAGATGGCCAAGAAGCACATGAAAAGCTGCTCAACATCACTAATTACTAGAGTAATGCAAATCAAAACTACAATGAGGTATCACCTCACACTAGTTAGAATGGGCATCATCAGAAAATCTACAAACAACAAATGCTGGAGAGGGTGTGGAGAAAAGGGCACCGTCTCGCACTGTTGGTGGGAATGTAAATTGATACAGCCACTGTGGAGAACAGTATGGAGGTTCCTTAAAAAACTAAAAATAGAATTACCATATGATCCAACAACCCCACTACTGGGCATATACCCAGAGAAAACCATAATTCAAAAAGACACATGCACCCAATGTTCATTGCAGCACTATTTACAATAGCCAGGTCATGGAAGCAACCTAGATGCCCATCAACAGACAAATGGATAAAGAAGATATGGTACATATATACAATGGAATATTACTCAGCCATAAAAAGGAAAGAAATTGGGACATTTGTAGAGACGTGAATGCATCTAGAGACTGTCATACAGAGTGAAGTAAGTCAGAAAGAGAAAAACAAATATCGTATATTAACGCATTAATGTGGAACCTAGAAAATGGTACAGATGAACCATTTTGCAGAGCAGAAATTGAGACACAGAAGTAGATAAAAACGTATGGACACCAAGGGGGGATAGAGGGAAGGGGTGGGGGTGGGGGGTGTGATGAATTGGGAGATTGGGATTGACATGTATACACTGATGTGTATAAAATGGATGACTAATAAGAAAAATAAATTTTTAACAAAGTGGATATTCTTGGCCCTTTGTAAATTTTAGAGTCAGCGGTGGAACAAGTTACATACACACACACACACACACACATACACAAACACACACACACACACACACACACTTATTAGGATACTGACTGGACTGACTGGGAACAAACTGGGATTGCCACTTATTTAGGTCTTTTTTAACTTCAGTGTTTATAGTTTTCTGAGTAAATGTCTTGTCCCCCTTATTCTTAATATTTATTTCTAAGTAATTAATGTTTGATGCTATGGTAAATGTTCTCTATTCTTTAAAAATCATTTTCTAATTACTAGTTGCTGATATATTGAAATACAATTTATTTTTGTATACTGACCTTGTATCAGGTACCCTTGCTAAATTCATTTATCAATTCTAATAGTATCTGCAGATTCTTTTGGATTTCCTGTATGCTTAATTAAAGCTGCTATGAATAATAACAGTTTTATTTCTTCTACTCCAATCCTTATACCTTATATTTATTTTTCTTGCTTTATTCATTGGCTAGGACTGCCTGGTGTAAGACTGACCCTAGAGTGGCTGGCAATGTTGAATACAGGGGTAGTGGGGGGCATCCTTGTCTTGCTATTGGTCTCTCTTTCACTGTCCGCTGTAGCTATTTAAAATCTTCTCTACCTTCCTTGAACCCTCAACAGCATAAGCAGTCATCAGGTAGGAACTCTAAACCTGCTATGCCCTCCCACCTAAAGACTCGCCTGCATCTATACCCACTCTTGCTTCCTTTCCACTTGTCATAATGGAAAAGGTGCCTATTACCTTTCCTCAGATCTCTTACTGTACCAATTTTCAACTCCTCTCCCTCTCTATTGGCTCTTTCCCAACTTCATTTACATGTGCCAAGACTTTACATCTCTAACAACAACAAAAACAACACCAACAATCCTTCTCAATTATACAACCTCAGCTAGCAAATGGCCCACCTCTCTCAGTGCCTTCCAGTCAAGATTATTATTCAGACTTGTCCAAGTCTCCCGCCTAAAATTTATTTTAACCTCCCACTCCTCATAGGATATGTAATCATATCAGTGGCTGTTCTTTACCTTCAAATAATGTGACTGTATAACCTGGTTTACCTGCAACAGTTCCAGATTATTCCTGTTATCTTAGCATAATAATGAATAGAACCCCCTTTATTCTCAGGAGTGTCCTGCTATAGGGGATATGGTCACTCTACCATGGCCTAGCCCAAAGGCCCTCAGTGATTTGCTCCATGCCTACCTCTCATCTCTCATGAAATTCTATAGTTGGGCAGCTTGAGGTTTACCAATTGCCCCAAGCTCTCTTCCACCAAACATCCTTCCTCTCCCCTTATCTGGGTTTATACTATTTATCTTTTACATTTGGTAAAGCAAACTCCCTTTGCTAATCCATATATGGAATAATACTCTATCATTAACCAAAGTTCTTTGTTATGCTAACCCATCAATATACCAAAGTTTTTACTTTGTCCCTGCTTTTATGACCCATTGTGCCAACATAATAAACATATATATCACTCAATGACTTTCCATGATTTTTCTTCTGAAGGTTTCAGATGATCAACATTTCAGGTTCTGCCAGTACTTGGGCTCACCAAGGTGCCTGCTGCTCCAGGTCACACTATCCAGGTTCCAGAAAGTAATAGAAGATGGAGTCATGAAATCAGTTGAGTTTCCTGACTTTACCTCTTTTCCTTTCTTATATACACACAAACATACTTCAGACATGAATCATAGTTCTGGTACCAAAGACAGAAAGATAGTTTTGCTCTCATGCCTTGGGAAAAAACAGAACGCTGGCTATTTTAGGGCCAATCTCCCTTTGTAAGAAGAAAAAAGTAAACTGGTAAACTGGCTCCAAAGATAATAAAAAAAGGAATGATGACTCCTCTGGGACACAGATTGCTCACACAGCTCCTAAAAGGAACGTTGACAGTGCTAAGAATACACAGCACAGCTACTCCCACTGCAACTCTACAACCACATACTTTCCCTCACTGCTGAAATATTAGAAGTCTTACATTCATATAACATTAGAAGTCTTACATTCATATAACATTCATATAACATTCTTACATTATTACATTTGACCTTATGGTATATGACCTTACTTTCATATAACACATTTAGGCAGAACAGGTATTACTTTTCTTTAGAAATTAGAAAACCGAGACTCAGAGAAGTAAAAAAAATTGCCCAAGCTCCTACAACTAAAAGACAGGAGAATTCAGGTCTCGCAACTCCTGATCCAAAGGCCGTTCTTAACAGGGCATAGGTATAATAAGCAATATTCACTAATTACTTCAACATACTTATTAAATACCTATTCTGGGCCAGGAGCAATAACAGCCAGGGGATATATATAGGAATAAGATATATCTCTGCCCTGCAAGAGCACATAGTTTAGAGGGGAGAGAGAAGAGTCAACAATATAGAGGGAAGCAGGAAAGCTTAAGGTCCAACCTGCTCACCAAAGACACTGCTGCATGCCCCCACTTCAGCATCATTCATTGTTTCAACAAGTATTTATTGAATTTTCTGGTGACTAATAGAGTGGTGAACAATTTGCTTTCCTTTTTTCACTCAATATTATTTTGAGGTTTGTTCATGTTGAGTAAATAAATATATATACATATATATGTACTTTTCATGTCAAGAATATGTATGTGTATATACATATGTATATACATACATATACACACATATACTATCTATGTTGAGAATATGTATGTACATTTTATCTGCTATATAGTATTTATTATATAAGTATACCACAATGTCTCAATTCCACTGTGTAGAACATTTAGGTTATCTTTTATTTTTCCTATTCCAATAATGCAGCAATAATCATCACTGTATATGTCTCCTGGCAACACTTCTGCAAGAAAATGTCAAGCAAACCCTCTGAAATGGAAGAGAGTTCCATTTTTATGTAGAATCAGTTGTACCTTCAACCTTACTGAAGACTACAAAACTGCTCTCCTAAGCAGTTGTACCGATTAATATTCCCATCAGCACTGTGTGAGAGTTCCTATATCCCCAATCACTGGCCAACACTAGATAAAATCAGACTTTAAAAATCCTTGGCAAACTGATGAAAATACTATCTTACTGAACTTTTAATTTAGAGTCTCTGATAATTACTGAGAATTAGAATCTAGTTATATTTACTGCCATTCTTATTTCCTCTTATATGAATTGAGTGTATCCTTTGTACATTTTCTTTTTGGGCATTCTTTTTTCTTTTCTACTGATTTGTATGTGTTCTTTGGATTTTCTTTTTGTCTATTTGATTTGTAGGAATTCTTTATATATTCTGGATATTAATCCTTTGTCAACTATATGCATTGTAAATATTTTCTCTCCTGCCCAATGGTTGTCTTTCTCTTTGATTATGGTGTCTTTTGTTGCTGTTGAAAGGTTTTAAAATTTGAATGTTGTTAAATCTGCCAATCTTTCCTATCATAGTTTGTGTTTTAAGACATCCTCCTCTATCCTGATACTATAAGGACATTCTTCTATAAACTCTTATAAGTATAAATTTTCATTTTATACCTTTAATACCTCTGGAATTTTTTTGTGTGCATAGCATGAGGTAGGGAATAATTTTATTTTTTTCCATATGGGCAGCCAATTGATCCAGCTTCATTTACTGAGTGATAGTGTCTGGTTTGCAATGCTGTCATATACTAAATTCTCATTGATGTGTGGTTCTGTTTCTGAGCCTTCTCTTCTATGCCACTGATCTATTTCCTTCCCCTTATACTAATAATATCATACTTATTTTAATTTACAATAGTTTCATTTAAAAAGTCTTAACATATGGAATGGCAAGTCCCCCGACTCCTTATTCTTGAAAATTTTCTTGCCCCTTTACCATTTTAAATGACTTTTAGAATCATCTTGTCAACTTCTTTTTTAAGCCTAACTGAGATTTTTGACTGGGATTACATGTGTTTATAGATTAATTTAGGAGAAATAAACATACACATGATATTGAGTCTAATAAGCAAGAAGATGAGATAGCTTTATCTATTTTCAGATTTTCCTGTAGTCTTTCAATGATGTTTACATTTTTTATCCATCAAAGGAATGTATTTATCTTATAAAATATATTCTTAGGTGACTTAGAGTTCTTGTTACTATTTAAATAGAATTCTTTTTTAATTTTTTAAAATTTTTATTTATTTGGCCACACCACACAGCTTTGCTGAAGGTGAGACATTTAAATAGTATTTATTTAGATTCTTGTGGATTTTTTTAATGTAGACAATCATATCATTTGCAAACATCAATAATGTTTATTCTTCACTTCCAATCCTTTTTCTTCAAATTCTTTTGTTTCTTATTCTTGTGTTATATGTTTGCCAGGGCCCCTAGCACAGTTACAGAAACATTTTCTGCAAGTACTAATTTTGATTCTTCTTTCCAAACCTTATATCTTTTGTATCTTCTCTTATAGCATTCCCTAGGACCTCCAGAGTACAATATTTAGAGAAGCAGCAATCCCTATCAAAATCCTCATGGCATTTTTAACAGAACTAGAACGAATAACCCTAAAATTCACATGAACCACAAAAGAGCCTGAATTGCCAAAGCAATCTTGAGAGAAAAGAAAAAAGCTGGAGGTATAAACCTTCCACACTTCAGACCATATTATATAGCTACAGTAATCAAAAAAGCATGGTACTGGCACAAAAACAGACTCATTGATCAATGGAACAGAATAGAGAGACCAGAAATAAACCCACACACCTATGGTCAATTAATCTATGACAAAGGATGCATGAATATACAATGGAGAAAAGACAATCTCTTCAACAAGTGGTGCTGGGAAAACTGGACAACCAAGCAGTCACATGTAAAACAATGAGATTATAACATTCCCTAACAGCATATACAAAAAAAAAACTCAAAATGGTTTAAAGACCTCACTGCAAGATCACAAACCATACAACTCCTAGAAGAGAACATAGGCTGAACATTCTTTAACATAAATCGTAGTAATATTTTCTCAGACCAGTCTCCCAAGGCAAAAATAAATAAATAAAAGCAAAACAAACAAAACAAATGGGACCTAATTAAACTTAAAAGCTTTTGCACAGCAAAGGAAACCACCAACAAAACAAAAAGACAACCTATGGAATGGGAGAAAGTATTTGCAAATCATGTGACCAACAAGGGGTTAATATCCAAAATATACAAACAGCTCATATAACTCAGTAACAAAAAAACAACTCAATCAAAGACGACTTGAACAGACTTTTTTCCAAAGTAGACATACAGATGGCTAACAGGCACATGAAAAGATGCTTAACATTGCTAATTATTAGAGAAATGCAAATCTAAACCACAATGAGATATCACCTCACTCCTCACATCAAAAAAGTCTACAAATAACAAAAGTTGGAGAGGATGTGGAGAAAAAGGAACCACTGTACACTGTTAGTGGGAATGGAAATTGGTGCAGCCACTATGGAAAACAGTATGGAGGTTCCTCAGAAAACTAAAAATAGAACTACCATGCAATCCAGCAATTCCACTCCCAGGTATATATCCAGAAAAAAACAAATACTAATTCAAAAAGATACATGCACCCCAATGTTCACAGCAGCACTATCTACAATAGCCAAGACATGGAAGCAACTCAAGTGCCTGTCAACAGGCAACTGGATTAAGAAGATGTGGTATATGTTTATGTATATACATACATATGTATGTATATATACACGCACACATACATATGCAATGGAATATTACTCAGTCATAAAAAATAACGAACTACTGCCATCTGCAGCAACGTGGATGGACCCAGAGATTATGCATAGTGAAACAAGGCAAACAGAGAAAGACAAATACTGTATGATATTACTTATATGTAGAATCTAAAAAATATTACAAATAAATGTATATGTAAAACAGACAGATATAGAAAACAAACTTGTGGTTATCAAAGGGGAGAAGGGAGGAAGGACAAATTAGGAGTATGGGATTAACAGATACAAAGTACTATGTATAAAATAGATAAGCAACAAGGATATAATGTTTAGCATAGGGAATTACAGTCATTATCTTGAAATAACCTACAATGGAATATAATCTGAAAAAATACTGAATCACTATGGTGTGTACCTGAAACTAACATAATATTGTGAATCAACTATACTTCAGTTTAAAAAAAAAGAAACAGCAAAAGCAGGCACCTCTGTCTTGCTACTGATTCTAAAGAGAATGCTTCTACTATTTCAGTATTAAGAACACTGGAGCATTTTAGAAAATACTCCTTATCAGGTTAAGAATGTTCTCTTCTATTCCTAACTTGTTTGATCTTGAATGCATGTTTCATTTTATTCACTGCTTTTTCTGCATTTATTCAGATGGTTATGTAATTTTCCTTTTTAGTCTATTACTATGGTAAATTATCTTAATTATAAAATTAGCATCCTAGTATTGCTAGAATAAACTCTGTTTGGTCATAATACTTTTTGCTTACACATTACTGGGTATGGTTTACTATATTTTGCTCAAGATTTTGACATCTACATTAATAAGGGACTCTGGCCTAAAAATTCCCTTTATTTTCTCTTTCTACTTTCTTTACCATTACTTTTTTCTTTTTCTAATTTTTTTTTTTTTTTTTTTTTTTTTTTTGCGATACACAGGCCTCTCACTGTTGTGGCCTCTCCCGTTGCGGAGCACAGGCTCCAGACGCGCAGGCTCAGCAGCCATGGCTCACGGGCCCAGCCACTCCGCGGCATGTGGGATCCTCCCAGACCGGGGCACGAACCCGCGTCCCCTGCATCGGCAAGCGGACTCCCAACCACTGTGCCACCAGGGAAGCCCTTTTTCTAATTTTTTGAATATAATGCTTAGCTCATTAATTTTTAATCTCTGTTTTATAATATATTCATTTATGATTATAAATCATAGGCTGCTTTAGATGCAGTTTTAACGTGTACCTTGATTATCATTCAGGTTTAAATATTTCATAATTTCCATTACAATTTCTACATTTACCAATGAATTATTTACAAGTATGTGTGTGAGGTGGCATGTGGCTACTGTTTTATAAAGGATTTCTAATTTATTCCACTGCTGTCAGAGAATGTTACGTATGTGACACTGGGTTTGAGGCATTCTCTTTTTCCATACAACTGAAATTTTTTTCTTAAAGTCTATTATTTATTAATTTATTTATTAACCACCAACACTTCATTATTAGATTCCCAGGAATTTTTATTTAGAAGCTGCAAAACTTGCAAGGCTATACAATTACTGGAATGAAATTTAGGTTTACTTTCTGAAATCAATCCAGGCAAGACTTGAAGTCTATTATTTCTGATGTTAATACTATTTCCTAGCTTTCTTTTGGTTAATATTTTCCTGGAATACCTTTTTCCATCACTTTAAAAATTTTTAATTTAGTCATAAAATATTATAAACATTCAGAAAATATAGCACTAATGACATCTATGTACCAATCACAGAGATTAAACAGATGTTTACATCTTGCCCAAGAAAGGACATTTTCAGGGTCAAATTCACAGAGAAGAGATGATGTTTCCACAAAAGCTAGTGAATTAACAAAAAAGGCATAAATCAATAAAGTAATTTTTCATAATGAAGTGATAAAACAATTGACAGAAGGATGCAGATCTAAGAGGATGAGGGGGAAAGACATTCTTAAGGTTATACATTAACCTAGAAATACCTAATTGTAACCATTCTAAGACATCAATGATTATAAAATGTATCCCAATGCCAGAGATGTTAACATATGAAAAAATAATGTAGAATCATTGAAATAAAGCCCTGGAAGAAGTCAGTGTTAAAACTATTAATAATCTATCATGGTACACTGCTGAACTCTCTCGTGATGGACTAAAAGAAAAGAATACAGAGGACATATCCCTCAGGGAATCAGTCAACTCTGATGATCAGCACACTTGATATATGGAGTACTCAGTGAATGAAGTGAAGTACTCAGTGAATGAAGCATTGGATAAAAAAAGAGTTACTTTAAGTCACACATGGATTAATAGTTTTCAAAAACTCACAATATATTTAGTGATTACTAGGGCGATTCCTAAGGCCCTATAAGATTCTTCAAAATCTGAGATTCATCTTACCAATGGGACTTATTTTTTTTTTTATATTTTTGAATTTCATTTTATTTATTTTTTTATACAGCAGGTTCTTATTAGTCATCAATTTTATACACATCAGTGTATACATGTCAATCCCAATCACCCAATTCAACACACCACCATCCCCACCTCCCCATGGCTTCCCCGCTTGGTGTCCATATGTTTATTCTCTACATCTGTGTCTCAACTTCTGCCCTGCAAACTGGTTCATCTGTACCATTTTTCTAGGTTCCACAAATATGCGTTAATATACGATATTTGTTTTCCTCTTTCTGACTTACTTCACTCTGTACAACAGTCTCTAGATCCATCCACATCTCAACAAATGACTCAATTTCGTTCCTTTTTATGGCTGAGTAATATTCCATTGTATATATGTACCATATCTTCTTTATCCATTCGTCTGTTGATGGGCATCTAGGTTGCTTCCATGACCTGGCTATTGTAAATAGTGCTGCAATGAACATTGGGTGCATGTGTCTTTTTGAATTACGGTTTTCTCTGGGTATATGCCCAGTAGTGGGGTTGTTGGATCATATGGTAATTCTATTTTTAGTTTTTTTAAGAACCTCCATACTGTTCTCCATAATGGCTGTATCAATTTACATTCCCACCAACAGTGCGAGATGGTGCCCTTTTCTCCACACCCTCTCCAGCATTTGTTGTTTGTAGATTTTCTGATGATGCCCATTCTAACTAGTGTGAGGTGATACCTCATTGTAGTTTTGATTTGCATTACTCTAATAATTAGTGATGTTGAGCAGCTTTTCATGTGCTTCTTGGCCATCTGTATGTCTCCTTTGGAGAAATGTCTATTTAGGTCTTCTGCCCATTTTTGGATTGGATTGTTTGTTTCTTTAATATTGAGCTGCATGAGCTGTTCATATATTTTGGAGATTGATCTTTTGTCTGTTGGTCCATTTGCAAATATTTTCTCCCATTCTGAGGGTTGTCTTTTCGTCTTGTTTATGGTTTCCTTTGCTGTGCAAAAGCTTTTAGGTTTCATTAGGTCCCATTTGTTTATTTTTGTTTTTATTTCCATTACTCTAGGAGGTAGATCAAAAAAGATCTTGCTGTGTTTTATGTCAAAGAGTGTTCTCCCTATGTTTTCCTCTAAGAGTTTTATAGTGTCTGGTCTTACATTTAGGTCTCGAATCCATTTTGAGTTTATTTTTGTGTATGGTGTTAGGGAGTGTTCTAATTTCATTCTTTTACATGTAGCTGTCCAGCTTTCCCAGCACCACTTATTGAAGAGACTGTCTTTTCTCCATTGTATATCCTTGCCTCCTTTGTCATAGATTAGTTGACCATAGGTGCATGGGTTTATCTCGGGGCTTTCTATCTTGTTCCATTGATCTATGTTTCTGTTTTTGTACCAGTATCATATTGTCTTGATTACTGTAGCTTTGTAGTATAGTCTGAAGTCAGGGAGTCTGATTCCTCCAGCTCCGTTTTTTTCCCCTCAAGACTGCTTTGGTTATTCGGGTCTTTTGTGTCTCCATACAAATTTTAAGACTTTTTGTTCTAGTTCCATAATAAATGCCATTGGTAATTTGATAGGGATTGCATTGAATCTGTAGATTGCTTTGGGTAGTACAGTCATTTTCACAATATTGATTCTTCCAATCCAACAACATGGTATATCTCTCCATCTGTTGGTATCATCTTTAATTTCTTTCATCAGTGTCTTATAGGTTTCTGCATACAGATCTTTTGTCTCCCTAGGTAGGTTTATTCCTAGGTATTTTATTCTTTTTGTTGCAGTGGTAAATGGGAGTGTTTCCTTAATTTCTCTTTCAGATTTTTCCTCATTAGTGTATAGGAATGCAAGAAATTTCTGTGCATTAATTTTGTATCCTGCCACTTTACCAAATTCATTGATTAGCTCTAGTAGTTTTCCGCTGGCATTTTTAGGATTCTCTATGTATAGTATCATGTAATCTGCAAACAGTGACAGTTTTACTTCTTCTTTTCCAATTTGTATTCCTTTCGTTTCTTTTTCTTCTCTGATTGCCGTGGCTAGGACTTCCAAAACTATGAGGAATAATAGTGGTGAGAGTGGACATCCTTGTCTCGTTCCTGATCTTGGAGGAAATGCTTTCAGTTTTTCACCATTGAGAATGATGTTTGCTGTGGGTTTGTCGTATATGGCCTTTATTATGTTGAGGTAGGTTCCCTCTATGCCCACTTTCTGGAGAGTTTTTATCATAAATGGGTGGTGAATTTTGTCAAAGCTTTTTCTGCATCTATTGAGATGATCTTATGGTTTTTATTCTTCAGTTTGTTAATATAGTGTAGCACACTGATTGATTTGCATATATTGAACAATCCTTGCATCTCTGGGATAAATCCCACTTGATCATGGTGTATGATCCTTTTAATTTGTTGTTGGATTCTGTTTGCTAGTATGTTGTTGAGGAGTTTTGCATCTATATTCATCAGTGATATTGATCTGTAATTTTTTTTTTTGTAGTACCTTTGTCTGCTTTTGGTATCAGGGTGATGGTGGCCTCATAGAATGAGTTTGGGAGTGTTCCTTCCTCTGCAATTTTTTGGAAGAGTTTGAGAAGGATGGGTGTTAGCTCTTCTCTAAATGTTTGATAGAATTCACCTGTGAAGCCATCTGGTCCTGGACTTTTGTTTGTTGGAAGATTTTTTTTTTTTTTGCGGTACACGGGCCTCTCACCATTGTGGCCTCTCCCGTTGCGGAGCACAGGCTCCGGACACGCAGGCTCAGTGGCCATGGCTCACAGGCCCAGCCACTCTGTGGCATGTGGTATCTCTCCGGACCGGGGTACAAATCTGTGTCCCCTGCCTCGGCAGGTGGGCTCTCAACCACTGTGCCACCAGGGAAGCCCTGTTGTAAGATTTTTAATCTCAGCTTCAATTTCATTACTTGTAATTGGTCTGTTCATATTTTCTATTTCTTCCTGGTTCAGTCTTGGAAGGTTATACCTTTCTAAGAATTTGTCCATTTCTTCCAGGTTGTCCATTTTATTGGCATAGAGTTGCTTGTAGTAGTCTCTTAGGATGCTTTGTATTTCTGCGGTGTCTGTTGTAACTTCTCCTTTTTCATTTCTAATTTTATTGATTTGAGTCCTCTCCCTCTTTTTCTTGATGAGTCTAGCTAATGGTTTATCAATTTTGTTTACCTTTTCAAAGAACCAGCTTTTAGTTTTATTAATCTATGCTATTCTTTTCTTTGTTTCTAGTTCATTTATTTCTGCTCCTATCTTTAAGATTTCTTTCCTTCTGCTAACTTTGGTTTTTGTTTATTCTTCTTTCTCTAGTTCTTTTAGGCATAAGGTTAGATTGTTTATTTGAGATTTTTCTTGTTTCTTGAGGTAGGCTCGTATAGCTATAAACTTCCCTCTTAGAACTGCTTTTGCTGCATCCCATAGATTTTGGATCATCGTGTTTTCATTGTCATTTGTCTCTAGGTATTTTCTGATTTCCTCCTTGATTTCTTCAGTGATCTCTTCGTTATTTAGTAACATATTGTTTAGCCTCCATGTGTTTGTGGTTTTTACATTTTTTTCCCTGTAATTCATTTCTAATCTCATGGTGTTTTGGTCAGAAAAGATGCTTGATATGATTTCAATTCTCTTAAATTTACTGAGGCTTGATTTGTGACCCAGGATGTGATCTATCCTGGAGAATATTCCATGCGCACTTGAGAAGAAAGTGTAATCTGCTGTTTTTGGATGGAATGTCCTATAAATATCAATTAAATCTATCTGGTCTATTGTGTCATTTTTATTTTATTTTATTTTTTATTTTTTTATTGTGTCATTTAAAGCTTCTGTTACCTTATTTATTTTCATTTTGGATGCTCTGTCCATTGGTGTAAGTGAGGTGTTAAAGTCCCCCACTATTATTGTGTTACTCTCAATTTCCTCTTTTAGAGCTGTTAGCAGTTGCCTTATGTATTGAGGTGCTCCTGTGTCGGGTGCATAAATATTTATAATTGTTATATCTTCTTCTTGGATTGATTCGCTGATCATTACATAGTGTCCTTCCTTGTCTCTTGTAACCTTATTTTAAAGTCTATTTTATCTGATATGAGGATTGCCACTCCAGCTTTTTTTGATTTCCATTTGCATGGAATATCTTTTTCCATTCCCTCACTTTCAGTCTGTATGTGTCCCTAGGTCTGCAGTGGGTCTCTTGTAGACAGCATATATATGGGTCTTGTTTTTGTATCCATTCAGCAAGCCTGTGTCTTTCGGTTGGAGCATTTAATCCATTCACGTTTAAGGTAATTATCGATATGTATGTTCCTATGACCATTTTCTTAATTGTTTTGGGTTTGTTTTTGTAGGTCCTTTTCTTCTCTTGTGTTTCCCACTTAGAGAAGTTCCTTTAGCACTTGTTGTAGAGCTGGTTTGGTGGTGCTGAATTCTCTTAGCTTTTGCTTGTCTGTAAAGCTTTTGATTTCTCCATCGAATCTGAGTGAGATCCTTGCTGGTTAGAGTATTCTTGGTTGTAGATTCTTCCCTTTCCTCACTTTAAGTATATCATGCCACTGCCTTCTGGCTTGTAGAGTTTCTTCTGAGAAATCAGCTCTTAACCTTATGGGAGGTCCCTTGCATGTTATTTGTTGTTTTTCCCTTGCTGCTTCCAATAATTTTTGTCTTTAATTTTTGCCAATTTGATTACTATGTGTCTCGGCATGTTTCTCCTTGGCTTTATCCTGTATGCGACTCGCTGCGCTTCCTGGACTTGCGTGGCTATTTCCTTTGCCATGTTAGGGAAGTTTTCGACTATAATCTCTTCAAATATTTTCTCAGGTCCTTTCTCTCTCTCTTCTCCTTCTGGGACCCCTATAATGTGAATGTTGGTGTGTTTAATGTTGTCCCAGAAGTCTCTTAAGCTGTCTTCATTTCTTTTCATTTTTTTTTCTTTATTCTGTTCTGCAGCAGTGAATTCCACCATTCTGTCTTCCAGGTCACTTATCTGTTCTTCTGCCTCTGATATTCTGCTATTGTTTCCTTCTAGTGTATTTTTCATTTCAGTTATTGTGTTGTTCATCTCTGTTTGTTTGTTGTTTAATTCTTCTAGGTCTTTGTTAAACATTTCTTGCATCTTTTCGATCTTTGCCTCCATTCTTTTTCCGAGGTCCTGGATCATCTTCACTATCATTATTCTGAATTCTTTTTCTGGAAGGTTGCCTATCTCCATTTCATTTAGTTGTTTTTCTGGGGTTTCATCTTGTTCCTTCATCTGGTACATAGCCCTCTGCCTTTTCATCTTGTCTATGTTTCTGTGAATGTGGTTTTTGTTCCACAGGCTGCAGGATTGTAGTTCTTCTTGCTTCTGCTGTCTGCCCTCTGGTGGATGAGGCTATCTAAGAGATCTTGTGTTAGTTTCATGATGGGAGGGACTGGTGGTGAGTAAAGCTGACTGTTGCTCTGGTGGGCAGAGCTCAGTAAAAACTTTAATCTCCTTGACTGTTGATGGGTGGGGCTGGGTTACCTCCCTGTTGATTGTTTGGCCTGAGGCAACCTAACAGTGAAGCCTACCTGGGCTCTTTGTTGGGGCTAATGACAGACTCTGGGAGGGCTCAAGCCAAGGAGTACTTCCCAGAACTTCTGCTGCCAGTGTCCTTGTCCTCACGGTGAGGCACAGCAACCCCCACCTCTGCAGGTGACCCTCCAACACTAGCAGGTAGGTCTGGTTCAGTCTCCTACGGGGTCACTGCTCCTTCCCCTGGGTCCTAATGCACACACTACTTTGTGTGTGCCCTCCAAGAGTGGAGTTTCTGTTTCCCCCAGTCCTGTCAAAGTCGTGCAATCAAATTCTGATAGGCTTCAAAGTCTGATTCTCTAGGAATTCCTCCTCCCGTTGCCGGACCCCCAGGTTGGGAAGCCTGACGTGGGGCTCAGAACCTTCACTCCAGTGGGTGGACTTCTGTGGTATAAGTGTTCTCCAGTCTGTCAGTCACCCACCCAGCAGTTATGGGATTTGATTTTACTGTGATTGCGCCCCTCCTACCGTCTCATTGTGGCTTCTCCTTTGTCTTTGGATGTGGGGTATCTTTTTTGGTGAGCTCCAGTGTCTTCCTGTCGATGACTGTCCAGCAGCTACTTGTGATTCTGTTGTTCTCACAAGAGGGAGTGAGAGCACGTCCTTCTACTCCGCCATGTTGGTTCCTCTCGCCAGGAATTATTAATTACAACAGTAACTACCATTCATTAAGAACCTAAGTCCCTTATAACTGTAAAAAAGAAAAAAAAAAGAACCTAAGTCCCAAACATTGTGTTTGGATACTTTTTTTTTTTGGCCATGCCAGGTCAGTTGCTGCACGCGGGATCTTTTAGTTGAGGCATGCGGGCTCTTAGTTGCGGCATGCATGTGGGATCTAGTTCCCAGACCAGGGATCGAACCTAGGCCCCCTGCATTGGGAGCATGGAGTCTTCCCCACTGGACCACCAGGCAAGTCCCATACTTTTTCATGTATCAGTTAATTTGATATTCATAATTATATGAGTAAATGACATGAGACCATTCCAGAGCTAAAGGAAATAGGACTCAGAACTGAATAGATGAGTTGCCTGAAGTCACAAAGCTAGTAAGTGGCAGAATCCAGATTTGAATTCCATTTCATTTTTGGTCTGTTCTTGTCTCTACCCCACACTGCCTCTTTAATGCTACTACTTCACCATTTTTCAGATTTTACCTGGAAATGTCGATGTTTTGCTTTTTGGTGAGTCTCAGGACAGAAAAAATCAGACCCCAGGACTCAACCAATATTCTACTTTTCCATCAAGGCAAGGGCACCATCTAGTGGCCACACTTTGCCACCAATACAGTCAAAGAAAGTAGAGGGGAAGGAAATGGTTTTCCTCCACTGGTTTTACATGTCCTTGCATCAAGTTGGAGCATCTGCACTGACTCTTCTAGTCAAGAAGAACAGGAGCCCAGGGACTTCCCTGGTGGTCCAGTGGTTAAGACTCCGCACTTCCACTGCAGGGGGCATGGGTTTGATCCCTGGTCGGGGAACTAAGATCCCTCATACCGCATGGTACGACCAAAAAAAAACAGAAGAGGAGCCTGGTAACATTATGGACTGTACATGGTTTTGGAATGAGACAGACGCAAGTTCAATCCCAGATTCACCATTTACTAACTGTGTGACTTTGGTAAGTTACTAAATGTAACATGAGTCTCAGTCTCCTCATTCGTCAAATGAAATAACACCGTTAGTCTGAGAGGATTGTCATGGGAATGTCAATGAAAATCAGCCAGCACAGTAACTGATCCAGAGAGCTTCCTCAATAACTGCTGGTTCCTCTTCCTAATCTTCTTTCATGTAGCCTAAAACCACACGGGTATTTTGCTTTTTTTTTTTTTTTTTTAATAAAACACATCCATACCACTGGCTCATGCTGTGTTTAACATAACTTCCATACTTCTTTTGTATGTAAACTATAGTAGAGGCAAATTCCCCAAAATGTATTCCTTACTTTTATAAACACATGAAATCAACAATAAGCATTTTTTGAGAACCTACTTACAGTGTACCAGGCACGTATGACAGTGGATGGGAACTCACTATTGAACTCACTGGGGAAAACAGACTACTTAACGTGTAATACCATGTAGAAGTACTATCATGGATATAACTGACAAATGGAAGAGAAGCAAATCTGTTAGAAGGATGTGGATCAGGAATGCTTCATGAAGAAACAGCTTTTGAAAAGTCTCTTAAAGATGAGCTCACCAGATAAGGGCACAGAACATTCCTGACATAAGAAAAATATATGTCAGAAGCAATGAAGAAACATGAAGAAGTACAGTGTGATTGGCACATAGGATGGGATGTATGAAGAGGCGGGGAGAGATCTGTGGTACAGGTCAATGACAGCTCGTTAAGCTCATGTGGAATCTAGATGACAGGTGCATTATCTATCACCACCACCGTCATCATCATCATCATCATCCACAGCAGTTATCATATATTGGATATACACTATGTGCCAAACTCTGTACATGCATAATTGCTAAACCTCACAACCCTGCAAGTTATATATTATTTTCATAGAGGTTAAGAAATTTGCCCAAAGGCACAGAATCAGCAAGGAGTGTAAGCTGAGTGAGATTCAGCTCCAGGTCTCTCTGATTCTACTACACTAGTGGTCCCAATCTTGGCTGTACAACACAATCACCCGGAGAATCTGTTTAAAAATAAGGGTTTCAGACCCAGTTCTAAAACAGTATATCTCTAGAGAGTGGGACTTGGGAACCTATATTGCAAAAGAACTCTCCAGATGTTTCCTAAATAGGAAGCCAAATGGCAGTTCTGCTTCTTGAAACTACCACAGAACCTCTTAAAACACACACACACACACACACACACACACACACACACGAACACTACTAATTTACAGCTTCCATCTATGTGTCAAGTGCCTAATCCTCACAAAATTCTGCAAGGGTATTATAATCCCCACTTTAAAGGAGAGAAAAGTCAAGCTCAGGAGGCTTACAGATAGCTTCCCTCTTCCAGTCAACAAAGCAAGGAGCAAAAATAAGATTCAAACACAGGTATGTCTAGTTCTTCTTTGTCATGCTGTGTGGTAGAATTCTAAAATGCCCACCCCCCAAATGACCCTTGCCCCTGTATTCTCTCCTCCCCTTTGAGTGTGAGTGGAAACTGTGAATATGATGAAATGTTACTGCAGTGATTATGTACAGGATGAGTAATCACTGAAGTGATTACATGGCAAAAAGATTATCTGGTGGGTGTAACCTATTCTAATCATGTGAGGTCTTTTAAAAGCAGAGTGTTTTCTGCAGCTGGTAGCAGAAATGAAAAGTCAGAGAGGTTTAAAGCACTAGAAGGATTCTATGCACCATGCTGACTTGAAGATGGAGGGGCCACATGACAAGGAGTATGTGCAGCCTCTAGAAGTTGAGAGCAGATCTCAAGCTGACAGCCAGCAAGAAAATGAGGACCTCAGTCCTGTAACCACAAGGAACTGAATTCTGCCAACAACCTGAATGAGCCTAGAAGCAGACTCTCGCCTTGGAGTCTTCCTCAGAGTCTCCAGATAAGAGCCCAGCCTGGCCAATATCTTGATTTCAACAAGGAGAGAATCTTTCTGAGATGTCCGATCTACAGAACTGTACATAATAAGTGGTGGGAGTTTTTTAATTGTGGTAAAGTACACATAACATAAAACTTACCATTTTAACATTTTTCAGTGTTCAGCTTAGTACCACTAAATATATTCACATTGTTGTGCAGCCACCCTAACCATCCATCTCCAGAATTTTTTCATCTTCTCAAACTGAAATTCTGTACCCATTAAACAAGAAATCCCTAATCCTTCTTGCCTCAGCCCCTGAAAACCACCATTCTACTTTCTGTTTCCATGAATTTGACAACTCTAGGTACCTCATATATGTAGAATCAAACAATATTTGTCTTTTTGTGACTGGCTTATTTCACACAGCACAATGTCCTTAAAGTTCATCCATGTTGTAGCATGTGTCAGAATTTCCTTCCTCCTTTTTAAGACTAAACAGTATTCCACTGTATGTATATACCACAGTTTGTTTATCCATTTATCCATCATATGGACACTGGGCTGCTTCCACCTCTAGGCTATTGTGAGTAACGCTTCTACGAAAAGCACACGTGTATACAAATATCTGTTCAAGGCTGTGCTTTCAATTCTTTTGGATATATAGATATATATGAGTATTGTTTTAAGTCAATTCATTATCTTGAACATTGAGTAAGTAAAAGGAAATGATCGAGCATTTATTTATCCTGTCTATTTGAACTGTACCACTGGGTAATTAAATAGATGAAGAGAAATGTTTCCTTATATAATTATTTCTGATAAAAATTAAAACAAAATGATAAAATATCATAATTTTCAAACCCCAAATGGATCTAGCTACTGAGCATCAATAGTTGGTAATATCTGGGAGTTCCCTGGTGGCCTAGTGGTTAGGACTCAGTGCTTTCACTGCCATGGCCCAGGTTCAATCCCTGGTTGGGGAACTGAGATCCTGCAAGCTGTGTGACGCAGCCGGAAAAAAAAAAAGTTGCTAATGTCAATAAAGAGCAAAAACCAGACATCATGTGTCTACTGATAAAAGAACACAACACTGCCTGTAGTCTTGCCAAAGGGATCAAACCTAAGTCTGATCCAGTCTCTGGATCCACCTGCCAATTTGCAAGAAAAGCAGAGACAGAGGAACACGCTGAATTGTACCAGTATGCAATCAATAAAATCTACATTATGGAAAGCTCCTACAGGTCAGAGGGTCTGGATTCTTCAATACATAACTGCAAACAAAAGATATCAAGTTTTTTTAAATGGGTAATATAAAATATAGAATTTAGGAAAGCAAATCCAAGAAGTGATTCCTATAAAAGAACAATGGTTACTTTAAGAGACAGGGAGGTGGCTGTAATTTGAATGGGGCAAATAGAGAGCCTTCCGAGGTAACTGGCCAAATTCTATTTCTTAACTTAGATGGTAGTCACAAGGGTTAATAATTAATTAAGCTATATTTAAAAGAAAAAAATAGCACATTAAATGTAACAATGAGACAGTGGCCCAAATCCAGATTGAATTCGACTGAAGAGCTGTCTCACTGCAGCTCTGCCAAAGTCTCACCATTGAGTCTATCTCAAGCCAAGAAAGCAGTTCATACCAGACTGAGGGGTGACTGAGGTCAATGGCAAGTGGTTAGAAAAGCAATTAAACCAAGAAGGCAAAAGCAAAACCAAAGGAAAGGAAAAAAAACAGTAAACAGTATAATAAGCTGAATTTTCAAAAATCTTTATGCTATCACATATACAACGTCTGTTCAAAACAAGCCTGTCTCATTTCCATCCTGTAAATTCACCATACTTACTTCTATCTCAGTGCCAAAATTTTTCCATTAGAATTTGGTTTTTTTCTCAGTTATTTCCCATTTTTACCAATTAACTACTGCTAATAAAGGCAATCGTATGTTTACCAAATATTTACATTTACATCTTCAAAAGTAAGGGTGCAGAAAAAAGATAGCAGAAAGAAAGCAACAGGAGCCTAAAAGAAGAAAAGGCCACTAGAAGCTGATTTACCAAGTTATGATAGAGGTAGGCCCTTCTTTAGATACAATGGAGTACTAGAAACTATATCCCCAAGCCTGCATTCTTTCTTGTCTTTAGCTATTTGGACCACGGTGGAAATTGAACAAGCAATTGAAAGCAGCCTGAAGCTATAGGTCTGCACTGTCCAATAAGGTAGCCCCTAGCTACATGTGCCTACAGGCCACCTGAAGTACAACTAATCTGAACAAAGATGTGCCATAAGTGCAAAAGACATAGTGGATTCCAAAGACTTAGCATGAAAAAAAGAATGTAAAATATCTCATTAATAATTTTTGTATTGATTACCTGTTTAAATAATATTCTGGACATACCGGCATAAACAAAATATATTATTAAAATTAATTTCACCTGCTTTTAAAATGTGATTACTACAAAAATTTTAAATTATGTATATGTAGCTCATATTATATTTCTATTGGATATCACTGCTACAAAAACCATTATTAAATAGTGTTGAACAGGAAGAACTAAGCAGCTGAAAGTGGGGATTTTTCAGTTTTTTTCTACTGTTCGCGCTATTGCCAACACTACAACTCATTTAATTTCCAGCCCCTGTCCCTGGATATAAAATAGAGGTTAAAAAAATCAGTAGGTGCATTAAGTCATGGATACAACATTAAATCATGGGCCGAAGGAACTGAGTGCTAGTCCTGGTTCTGGAGTTACCCTGGAGAAGTTCTTTTTTTTCCTCTGAGCCTTAGTTGCCTGCCCTAACAATTAAGTAAAGGAGCTAAACTAAATTTAGACTCCCATTAATCTGTCAAAATATTTTTTTTCTTTCTGTCGGAATTGGTTTTCATAAAAATGAATAAATACTCACTCTGAGTCTAACACATCCTCTGCGAGAGCCTCTCATCATTTTGTCCTTGGACTAAAAGAAAAACAAAAACATTCAATGAATAAAAGATAAACAGACTGTTTTTAAAATCATCTAGGGATAAAGAGACAACATTTATAGTAATATTCCTCCCTTCTCCCCATCCCCACCCCACCTCACCCCACCATCACTTAAAGATAGGAATTGGGAGGTTTAAAATGTTTTGTAGTCTATACAAATAAAACTAATCACAGAATTTTATGTGTACCTTAAATGTAGCATATATTACACTATATTTTCATTCCTCCTTCATAGCCCTTAACTCTCAACTAAAATATGTTTCTCATATTTTAGTAAGTTTGAGAGTCACCTGGAAGGCGACAAATTACCTGGGGATTTAAGAATCACTCCCAGATGATTCTGACTCAAGCAAACACAAGACCACGTTTTGAGAAACACTGCTTTAACTTTATCTCCTTGCAACTCCCCAAATTGGTCACGTTTTTTGCCTCTGAGATTTCTCATCCAATGTTCCTCAGCTTGGAATATCCTTGGCCCTGATTTTCTGCCTTGCCAACTGTCATTCATCAAGTGCCCTACCTCTGTCTGATTTGAATTCCCATCCCTGGACTCCCAGAGTCTCCTGTGTGTTCCCTTGTTGTGGCATGCACCATCTTGTGCTATGATAGCTAGTTACTTGTCTGACTCACCCACAGACTGCACATTCCTTAAGGGATAGAAACTGTATCTGACTTATGTTCCAAAATAATGTCTGGCATACATTAGGTAATAAAAAAATATTTATTGATAAAATGTTGCTTCTCCTTTATGTTTCCCTTACTAGACTGAGCCAAGCAAAGGCTATGTTCTGCATAATAAGCCCCATGTTGACATTCAGTAAATATTTCTAGAATTAACTTAGTCATGTGTAATAAAATAAAGTAAAACCTCAAATAACTAAAGTTTTAAAAATATTTAATACCTCAACAACTGGTATTTTTCTGTACTCCACTATGTGACAAAGTAAAACAAGCCAATATCATGGGGTTATGTTTTTTTGCTTGTTCGCTTGTTTTTAATTTTTTGGCCGTGCCACACAGCATGCAGGATCTCAGTTCCCTGACTAGGGATCAAACCTAGGCCTTCAGTGGTGAGAGCTTGGAGTTCTAACCACTGCACCACCAGGGAATTCCCTGGGGTTATGTTTTAAAGAAAACTGTCCCACTTTAAATCATAGATGCCCTACATCCATTGTACTGAGCCATAAGCAAACTTCCAGCTATAAGATAACTAAGTTCTGGGGATTTAATGTACAGCATGGTGACTATAGTTAACAATATGTACTGTATACTTTAAAGTGGCTGAGTGAGTAGATCTTAAGAGTTCTCACTACAAAAAAAAAGGTAACTATGACAGGTGATGATGGATGTGTTAATTAACCTTATTGTGGTAATCATTTCACAATATATATGTCTATCAAGTCATCACACTGTACACCTTAAACTTAAACAATGTTATATGTCAATTATACCTCAATAAAGCTGGAAAAAATAAATTCAATCTTTCTTGGAGATATCTGCATGTCTGTACACAAAGATCTGCCTTACCCTTCTCATTGCAGTACATGCTGTTAACATAGCCTATGTCATTGTTTTCACTGATTCTTAGCTTATCAATGTAACAATATTACAATGATAAATCAAAGTAAACTCTCTTCAAAAAAGAAAAGAATAAAACAAAAAAGCAAATACTGAGCTATAGAAATTCACGTTCAGAAATTATTATTGAAGTACGGAAGAGAGTCTTCTTACTTACATATATAAAGAGGACTCATACATTTTATAAAACATTCTCAACATCAACAGGGTTGAAAAGAGTTCTTTACTAACAATATAGTTGATAAAAACACAGTTAACAAAAACATTCCCTAAGCATTTAATAGCCCTTTTACCATACCGTACACTTATCTTCCCTCCAAAAGTGTCAAGGCAATACAGAAAAATAATAATTAGGTTTGAAAATACCCAATGAGAGTTAGAATACAACTCAAACAAGGTAAGAAACATCCTTGACCCTCTTCCATTTTTACAAATAAGATTACAGTAAACAGAAAAAGAGTAAGACAGGGTTATAAGTTAGAAAGCATTGAAAGAGATAAGTGAAAATAATTAAAGCAAGTATAACTAGGAAACAATCAGACAAATCCAGAATGTGGGATATCCTATAAAATAACTGGCCTAGACTATTTTTAAATGTCCAAAAAAAAAGACTAGCATATAAACGACTGTAATAGAGCAAAAATAAATTATGCGCATAGAGGCACAAAGTGCTATGAACTACAGAAGGCTCCCTGCCATGGAAAAAAGATTGCGAAAGGCAACACTGAAGTGACCAGGTCTCAAGGTTCAATCTGGAACTAAAAAAAGGATTCTGATAAGAGAGGGAAGGTAGGAAAAAGAAGGCATTCCAAGCCAAGGGAACAACATCAGCAAAAGCACAGGTATGGAAAACTTTACACATGAGGTCTTCACAGAAGAGTAGACTGATAGCTCAAGCACAGTGTGTGGAGAGGAAGGTGGAGAGAGATGGAGAGATGAGGCTGAAAAGGAGGTATGGGGACCAGGTCTTGGAGGGTCAGAAAAAAACAGTGAGAAGTTAAGGAAATTAAACTTTATTCAATAGTTAATGGAGAGCTACTGAAGGTTTATGAACATTCTCAGTGGTGTGTTATAGAAAGATAACACGGTCAAATATGAGGACTTGGGGGAGAGGGATGATGGTGACATTAATGATATAGCAAAAGCAGCAGCAGCAGATTCTCACTCATTGATACCCTCTATGTCAGTGGTCCCCAACCTTTTTGGCACCAGGCACCGGTTTCATGAAAGACAATTTTTCCACGGATCGGGGGTGGGGGGGGATGGTTTCGAGATGATTCAAGCACGTTACATTTATTGTGTACTTTATTTTTTAATAAATTTATTTATTTGGCTGCATTGGGTCTTCATTGCTGCACATGGGCTTCCTCTAGTTGCGGTGAGCGGGGTCTACTCTTCGTTGCGGTGCACGGGCTTCTCATTGTGGTGGCTTCTCCTGTTGCGGAGCATGGGTTCTAGGTGCACGGGCTTCAGTAGTTCTGGCTTGCGGGCTCTAGAGTGCAGGCTTAGTAGCTGTGGCGCATGGGCTTAAGTTGCTCTGCAGCATGTGGGATCTTCCCGGACCAGGGATTGAACCTGTGTCTCCTGCATTGGCAGGTGGATTGTTAACCACTGCACCACCAGGGAAGTCCCTATTTCTATTATTATTACATTGTAATATATAATGAAATAATTATACAACTCACCATAATGCAGAATCAGTGCGAGCCCTGAGCTTGTTTTCACTTGCCACTCACTGATACACTGATAGGGTTTTCATAAGAGTCTGCAAGCAACTAATTTATTATGGTCTCTGTGCAGTCAAACCTCTCTGCTAATGATAATCTGTATTTGCAGCCGCTCCCCAGTGCTAGCATCACTGCCTCAGCTCCACCTCAGATCATCAGGCATTAGATTCTCATAAGGAGCACACAACCTAGATCTCTCGCATGTGCAGTTCACAGTAGGGTTCGCGCTCCTATGAGAATCTAATGCCACCACTGATCTGACAGGAGGCGGAGCTCAGGCGGTAATGTGAGTGATGGGGGAGCAGCTGGAAATACAGATGAAGCTTCACTCACTCGCCCGCCGCTTACCTCCTGCTGTGCAGTCTGGTTCCTAACAGGCCACGGTCAGGTACCAGTCCGTGACCTGGGGGTTGGGGACCCCCTGCTCTATGTGATATGCACTTTATACACAGTAAGCCTCACAAGACCTTGCATGGTAAGAGTTATGCACATATTATAAATGAAAGTGACACCAGAGAGATCAAGTAAATTACCCAGTTAAATTACACATGTAAAATGTAGCAGAGTTGACCCAGCAGGTACAATTTGGAACAGCTGCCCTGCAAATCATTCTCCCAGACCATACCTGCGCTCTGCTAGCCTCGAATCCTCCTCTTCCACAATGACACAGAGCCCTCGCCCTCATTTTCTCCCCACTCAGCTCCAATGTGGGGCCAAAGGGAAGCTGGTGTGACTAAGTTCCCCAGGCACAGTGAGTGCTGAGGAGTGGTTATCTGACCAAGCTGGTCGATCACAGAACCCACAACCCCAGGGACAAGGAAGGATAGAACCGGGGGCTTCCCTGGTGGCGCAGTGGTTGAGAGTCCACCTGCCGATGCAGGGGACACGGGTTCATGCCCCAGTCTGGGAAGATCCCATATGCCGCGGAGCAGCTGGGCCCGTGAGCCATGGCCGCTGAGCCTGCGCGTCCGGAGCCTGTGCTCCACAATGGGAGAGGCCACAACAGTGAGGGGCCCGCGTAACGCAAAAAAAAAAAAAGGAAGGATAGAACACTTCCAAAGGGAGTTTTTCTACTGGGGCTGAGCTGATAGGGAAGAGCTCTTTCCTATCTGTTCTTGAAGCTGTGAGGTACAGTTGCCACAGGTCTTGTGCCCTCTACATGAAGGAAGCAATAATTAAAGCATACACGCTGAGAGGAGGAGAGAGGAGAGGCAGAGAGTCCTAGCTGCAAGTGATCTCCAGATACACCCTGATCTGAGGCAAACCTGCCTAAGCCAATGCTATTCACTGAATAGCAAGGGGTTTTGTTTGGGGTTTTTTGTTTTGTTTTGTATTTTCCTGCTGTTGTTGCTGTCTGTTTGTTTTTTGATGAATACTGGTACTGATGAGGGAAACGTAGGGCCAACATAACCCCAACTCCAGCAATCTTCCTACCAGGAGCTGTGCTACCAATGTTCTCAAACCTACTAACAAATGTACTTTTTAGCAACTTGGCACAAACATGCCACCAGCCACAAGGTCCAGCACCTTAAGAAAGGATCACTCACAAAACAGATGCTAAAATCTTTTCAGCTAGATTAGAAAACAGAATCCCCCATGAAGCAGAGAGATACAGGGATGATATGTTCTACTCCTAAGGGGCTCCAGAATTTAAAAAGATTGTTGAATTTGGTGGTCGAGTTTGTTGGTTTCTTATATCTTATTAATGCAAGGTCAGTGGCTTCTGTTACAAGACATGCAATCAAAAATTATTTCTAATAATCCTTATGCTAATCCTAATGCTAACCCCAAGGTATTGATTCAGATTAAGTTTGTATTGAAGTTTCAAAGTAAATTACCACAAATATATTGTTGCCTGTAACAGGCTTGTCCCCTGATATCCATTCTCCTCTTCCTTTCAGTAACATATCCTCCACCCAAAGTTTTAACCGAACACATGGCTCCCCTGCCAGTTATTACATTTCCAGCCTCCCTTTCAGCTACGTATAGGCCAGTGTGCTGTGAACAGAAGCAATGTGCAACAGATTGTGCCTTTCAGAGGAAACTTCTTGAAAAGACATTCTCTTTTCAAGGGTACATGGAACATTCTCCAGAACTGACCACATGTTAAGTCATAAAACAAGTTTCAGTAAATTTAAACAATGGAAATAATACAAAGTATGTTCTTTGACCAAAATGGATTAACTGTAGAGCTCAATAACAGAAGGAAATTTGGGAAATTCACAAATAGGTGGAAATTAAATGACACTCCTGAACGACCAATAGTTCAAAGAAAAAATAACAAGGGAAATTTGAAAATACTTGAGATGAATGAAAATGAAAACACAATTTACCAAAACATAAAGAATACAGTGGGATAGGGAGGAGGGGAGGGAGGCTCAAGAGGGAGGAGATATGGGGACATGTATATGCATATGGCTGATTTGCTTTGTTGTGCAACAGAAACTAACACAGTATTGTGAAACAATTATACTCCAATAAACATCTATTAAAAAAAAAGAATACAATGAAAGCAATTATTAGAGGGAAATTTATAACTATAAATGTCTAAACTAAAAAATAAAGATCTCAAATCAATAGCCTAACCTTTTACCTTAAGAAATTACACAGGGTTTCCCTGGTGGCGCAGTGGTTGAGAGTCCACCTGCCGATGCAGGGGACACGGGTTTGTGCCCCGGTCTGGGAAGATCCCACATGCCGCAGAGCGGCTGGGCCCATGGGCCGTGGCCGCTGAGCCTGTGTGTCCGGAGCCTGTGCTCCACAACAGGAGAGGCCACAGCAGTGAGAGGCCCGCGTACTGCAAAAAAAAAAAAAAAAAAAAATTACACAAAGTAGTGCAACTAAACCTAAGGCAAGCAGAAGAAAGGAAATAATAGAAATTAGAGCAGAAATGAAATTAGAAAATGAAAAAACAACAGAGAAAAAACAATAAAAATCAAAAGTAGTTTCACTGCAAATATCAACAAAATGGACAAACCTTAACTAGACTAACCAAGAAAAAAAGGGGACTCATATTACTGAAATCAGGAATGAAAGAGACAACATTATTACCAACTTTACAAAACAAAAAGTATTCTAAATGAATACAATGAACAACAAATTAGATAACCTAGAAGAAATAGACAAATTCCAAGAAAGACACAAGCTGTCGAAACTGATTAAAGAAGAAATAGAAAATACAACTAAACCTTTAGTAAAGAATTTGAATTAGTAATCAAAAAACTTCTCACAAAGAAAAGCCTAAGCCTAGGCTTCACTGGTAAATTCTATCAAATGTTTAAAGAATTAATACCTATGAATAAATTTAACTAAGGAGGTGAAAGGTCTGTACTCTGGAAACTATAAGAAGTCAATGAATCTTACCCAGCACCAGGAAAAATCTCCTAGGTCCCTGCTATGGAAAGGTCCAGGGCGGCAAGCAGCCTCACCCAGGAGTTTGTGAGAAATGCAGAATCTGAGGCCTCACCCCAGACCCCTAGAGTCTGAATCTGCACTTTAATAAGATCCCCAAGTATCTCTCTGTGCAAATTAAAGTTTGAGAAGAACTTGCACTGGATTGCCCCTTGCTTCTTTTATTTACAACATCAAATAGCACTGAATTTCACACCACTTAGTGGGAGTTTCCCTCTAGCAAACTGCTACACACTAAAATCTCCTTAATTGTGACACTTGAGCAACAACAAATCATAATATTAATTAAAATAATAACACATTCTAAAAAAAAAAAGAAGTCAACAAAGGAAATTGAAGACATTACAAATAAATGAAAAGATGTCCCATGTTTATGGATTAGAAGAATTAATATTGTTAAAATATCCATACTACCGAAAGCAATCTACAGATTTAATGCGATCCCTATGAGAAGATCCATGACATTTTTCAGAGAACTAGAATAAATAATACTAAAATTTGTATGGAACCACAAAAGACCCCAAATAGCCAAAGCATCTTGAGAAAAAAGAACAATGCTGGAGGTATCATGTTGCCTGACTTCAGACTATACTACAAAGCTACAGTAATCAAAACAGTATGGTGCTGGCACAAAAACAGACATCTAGATCAATGGAACAAAATAGAGAGCCCAAAAATAAACCCTTGCACATATGGTCAATTAACCTATAATAAAGGAGGCAAGAATATACAATGGGGAAAAGACAATCTCTTCAGTTAAATGATGTTGGGAAAATTGGACAGCTACATTCTAAAAAAGTGAATTAGGGGCTTCCCTGGTGGCGCAGTGGTTGAGAGTCCGCCTGCCAATGCAGGGGACACGGACTTGTGCCACGGTCCAGGAAGATCCCATATGCCACGGAGCAACTGGGCCCATGAGTCACAACTACTGAGCCTGTGCGTCTGGAGCCTGTGCTCTGCAACAAGAGAGGCCACGATAGTGAGAGGCCCACGCACCGCGATGAAGGGTGGCCCCCGCTTGCCGCAACTAGAGAAAGCCCTCACACAGAAACGCAGACCCAACACAGCCAAAAATAAATGTAAAAATAAATAAATAAATTTTTTTTAAAAAAGGCACAAGGTCCACGCCCCTTCCTTGCTTCTACCTTAAATATAGCAAACAGAGATCTGCAATCATTTTCTCTAAATGTAAGCTAACTTTATTCCCATCAGGCCACACTTTCTTTCAGACATGTCTCAGTTCCCTCTACACATATACATAGACCCCAAACTGCTTTAGTAATAAAACATAGACAGCCTACAAAAAGACAAATAACAAAGTAAAACAAAAACATATATTTTCCCTACTTCATGCTCACACACTTCCTCTGTGAACCCTCTTTCAACCCAGCTCATATGCTGAGGTACAATTTACTGCATTCTCAATTTTTATAACTGCATTTAAAAATATTACATAAAACAATTAGAGAGCAATAATAATCTCTAATAATGGTATATAAGCACTAAATCAAATTCAACACCAAGGTAACCTCTTAATTGTATCTTAATTATAACTACTTAACTGTATCTCCAACAGGATATAAACTTAGATTAAAGATTAGTTCAGTATATTCCTAGCATACACTAAGTACTCAAAAGTATTTTAAATTAACAAATTAACTCACAATATCTAGCTTGGTGCTGGTATATAGTGCCATCAATGAAAACCTGTTTAACTGTTAATATACTGTGCATTTCCTCTGCTTAACAAAGCAAACGTATCTGGAAAAGTTGTGCACAAATAGGTTCAAAATTCATTAGGGAAGATTAGTTTGCCATTTAAACTAATTCTACAATCCTTTTATAAAGCAAAGAATGCCTCCCCAAACGTGTTATGTAAAGACACTTAAATTTTTATTTGAATGTTAATTTTACTTTAATAAACTGAATCTTTATTAAAGATGAAGCAAGAGTCTCATCTGACTTGCTCTGAATCTCTCATAGCTAAAAGGGAAGTTTCCTTCTTCTGAACTTTTTAATACATAGCACCCCATCTTACCTTTCTTAAGGCACATATTACTTCTATCTTATATGAAAATAATGTATGTGCATGCTTCATCACTTCTCTTAGAGAGCAGGGTTTCTGATTCATCCATGTGTCCTCTTCTACCCAACACCCCTGCTATACCTTTGCAAAGAATAAACAATAAATTGATGGTAGAAGACAAGCAGACAATGAATGTGGACAAATGTCAAAATGGTCTCCTTCCTTTTAACATGAAGGTAATACTGCTTCAGTATTGAGTCACATGTTAGTTCATTCCCGAAAGTACATGAGGTAGCGCTTCTAGCTAGTGTTGCTCCTTGGACCATGCACTCCTGGAACACCTAGCAGGGGCTCAACCTGCTAGGCAAAGCTAACCTAAAGATTGAAATCACAAGAGGCTGGCTCTAGGGTGTAGGATGGACAGGAAAAGGACAGGAGGAAATTTTGCAGGATGACAGCAATGCTCTATCTTTTGATTGATACTGGTAACAAGGGTGTAAACAAATGTCAAAACTCATCTAAATGTATACTTGAAATATGTGGGGTTTTTTATTGGGTATAATTATATCTCAATAGAAGTAAATAAATAAATAGTACTTGCCAGAATTCCACAAAGATACACTGTTTACAACAACAACTACAAAATAGGAAATGACAGCAATAACACCCATTCCTGTAGTCTCCTTTCTATTTGGGAGAGCACAGACTCCTTAAGCCATCTTGATAGTATTTAATGTACCAGAGAGCCTTCACTAGTTAATGCCTTGTGGGAACTCAATAGCCCAAAATGTCATCATGCTACTGGAAAGCTACACCACCAGAAACACTGAGGATTCACAGACCCACAATAATGGAGGAATTTTCCCTATCATTCATCCCTCAAGTTGCCATAGATAACTTCCTCATCTCCCCCTCCCCATTACAGAGGGCCTCATTCGAGCAGCAGTATACTACAGATAGAGCCTTAGGAAAATATATTGAATCAGTATACAAGGGGACAGTGATATTTGGGGTCTCTCCAAGATCCTGGAAGATGGCTGCCTTCCTTCAAAGAAACCAGACATGTATCAGAACAGAGATATATACAAGATCATCTTTAAGAGCTGGAAGAGCCTAGAGGTAATTATACTAATTATGACTAATTATACTAAGTATTAAAAAGTATTAAAAGTAATAGAACTACAGTAGGAAGGCCAGAACCAGAACCAGAAAGCCAGAATAGAAGTTTTGCTGATCAACAGATTAGACCTGTTTGGTTCTTGTAATAGGTATGTCTCTAACACAGAGATACTGCATCTTGGTATCAATGTCTGATTAAATATCTATAATATAATATATAACTCCCTTTAGTCTGCTTCTGCTTATAAATTTGGCATCCCATATAGCTTGCTTTCAGAGACTATATGTACTAATGCACTAATGAGATAGCCTAAATATGCAGTCTCCTTAACAGTTATATATCTTGTTATGAATAAATTTGAAAATTAGCTTATGTAATAGTTATCACAACGTACATTTAGTGAATATTATTATATGTCAAACACTGTCATAAACTTTAGCTTTTTGTTAATATTTACTGAGCACTTATATGCCAGACACTGTGCTAGTGCTTTACATATAATATTAATTAATTCTCACATCAATCTTATGATATAGGTTCTTTTATTATATCCATTTTGTAATTGAGAAAATAAAGGCTCAGAAAGTTTTATGTAACCTGCCCATGGACTCACATATAATAAGTGGGATAGAGAGGATTCCCATCCAGGTCTGACTCTAAACGCCATGCATTCTACCAGTTACTATAGATCTGGTTAATTTAAGTTTTCTTTCAAAGATTTTCTGAGCCACAAAGGCTGAGTGTCAAATCAATGATCCTTCTGAACTCAACAGTATAACTGCCACCCTACAAATCCTCGCAGCAATACTTCAGAGGGTGGTACCCCTGCTTCTGAACTACTGCTGGCATGTAAACCCCTACGTCATTAGATAACAGATACAGGTCCACATTTCTTATCTGAGACTTTCAGATCAAATGTGTTTTGAAATTCACAATTTTTGAAAAGTAATATACATATAGTACATAAACTGTGTCACACCTGCAGTGGAGTCTGAAGTATTAAGCATTTAATTAATTTCACAATTCAGCAAACTATTATTTAGGTAGTACAACATATATTTACACTAAGTATGACAGAGATTATAAATAGCCACACAGTTCAAGACAGGCTTTACTTCCAAATGAGAATATAATAAATTTAGAAAAAAAACTTCTGGAATTCAGAGACTGAGGGATTTCAGAATTATGGGTAAAGGACTGTAGACCTGTATTTTGATCTAGTGAAATCTTACATTGTAAAGTCCCAGGTCTCTCACTGTTTCTTAAAAAGGACAATTTTATCTTCAAGTCAGAATTTCAGGCCAGTAGAAAGAGAACCACTTTCACAGGGTTTAATTAAGCACAGCTATGATGGCAGGGATTGTGCATCCTTTCTAAGAAAAAGTTAAATATTAAATACTAACTAGTAGCCTAAGTGCTACAAATTACTTAAGGTATGTTAATATATATTGGACCTCAATGTATATTTCCTATGTTTGTTTAGTTTTTCAAATACTGCCCAAAATACTAAACAGTGTTTAATGTTATTTCACAAAAAAGTGATTGAAAGAAATGATGGGGGTGTGTTAAACTCCAGGTGGTTTATGCTGTATATTAGTACTTCTCTCACCAAACTGTGCAGTGATAATCCATTATCATCATTCAACTCCACTTTTCTATTAAAAATTGCCAAGAATGTTTCTCCTTATTTGGAAAAGACTAAGTCAGGGCCCAAGATAATAAGAACATGGAAAGATGAACAGCAAGAAAAGCACTACAAAGATGGGAAAATGTGTACAATGCAAAAATTTTTTTACATCTTTATTGGAGTATAATTGCTTTACATTGTTGTGTTAGCTTCTGCTGTATAACAAAGTGAATCAGCTATACGTATACATATATACCCATATCCCCTCCCTCTTGCGTCTCCCTCCCACCCTCCCTATCTCACCCAGCTAGGTGGTCACAAAGCACCGAGCTGATGTCCCTGTGCTATGCAGCTGCTTCCCACTAGTTATCTCTTTTACATTTGGTAGTGTATATACGTCCATGCCACGCTCTCACTTCATCCCAGCTTACCCTTCCCCCTCCCCGTGTCCTCAAGTCCATTCTCTACGTCTGCATCTTTATTCCTGTCCTGCCCCTAGGTTCTTCAGAACCACTTTTTTTGTTGTTGTTAGATTCCATATATATGTGTTAGCATACGGTATATGTTTTTCTCTTTCTGACTTCCTTCACTCTGTATGACAGACTCTAGGTCCATCCACCTCACTACAAATAACTCAATTTCGTTTCTTTTTATGGTTGAGTAATATTCCATTGTATACATGTGCCACATCTTCTTTATCCTTTCACCTGTTAATGGACACTTAGGTTGCTTCCATGTCCTGGCTATTGTAAATAGTACTGCAATGAACACTGCAGTACATGTCTCTTTTTGAATTATGGTTTTCTCAGGGTATATACCCAGTAATGGGATTGCTGGGTCATATGGTAGTCCTATTGTTAGTTTTTAAAGGAACTTCCACACTGTTCTCCATAGTGGCTGCATCAATTTACATTCCCACCAACAGTGCAAGAGGGTTCCCTTTTCTCCACACCCTCTCCAGCATTTATTGTTTGTAGATTTTTTTAGTGAAATGCAAATTTTTTGTGTTGTTCTTGTATTGCCAGAACAATAGCCAGAACCATGGATTTTTGAAGTCTTAGTCCTAATTCTAAAACTCATCCTTCAGGTCCCAAATTAGAATGAGGCTATGCTCCAAAAGCTCCTTGTTCAAATTTAGGGTTTAGAACCCAGAACAAATTTTTGCGAAGAAACTGTTAAAAATGGTTCCCAGGTTAGCTAGGAAAAGCACTCAAAATACACCATGTGAATATCAAAAGATATGGGGAAAGTTGTTATAAATTCAAACATTGCCTAAGAAATTATTTTCTTAAAGAATTTCTCTTAGATGTTGGTGCTCAAGGGAAAACAGGATTATGAGCAAGAATAAGGAAGTAGGTCAAGAATTCAAGAACTATGCCAAAGGGCTTAAGAAACTTTCAAGGACTTGAGAAATCAATGATCTGCAATAGACATACTTTACTTTTATAATCAAGAGGGAAAAAAACACTTTTTACAAAGGCAATTTAAAAACACTCATTCTTTTTTTTTTTTACATCTTTATTGGAGTATAATTGCTTTACAATTCTGTGTTAGTTTCTGCTGTATAACAAAGAGAATCAGTTATATATATACATATGTTCCCATATCTCTTCCCTCTTGCATCTCCCTCCCTCCCACCCTCCCTATCCCACCCCTCCAGGCGGTCACAAAGCACCGAGATGATCTCCCTGTGCTATGCAGCTGCCTCCCACCAGCTATCTACCTTACGTTTGGTACTGTATATATGTCCATGCCTCTCTCTCGCTTTGTCACAGCTTACCCTTCCCCCTCCCCATATCCTCAAGTCCATTCTCTAGTAGGTCTGTGTCTTTATTCCTGTCTTACCCCTAGGTTCTTCATGACATTTTTTTTTCTTAAATTCCTTATATATGTGTTAGCATACGGTATTTGTCTTTCTCTTTCTGACTTACTTCACTCTGTATGACAGACTCTAGGTCTATCCACCTCATTACAAACAGCTCAATTTCGTTTCTTTTAATGGCTGAGTAATATTCCATTGTATATATGTGCCACATCTTTATCCATTCATCTGATGATGGACACTTAGGTTGTTTCCATCTCCGGGCTATTGTAAATAGAGCTGCAATGAACATTTTGGTACATGACTCTTTTTGAATTATGGTTTTCTCAGGGTATATGCCCAGTAGTGGGATTGCTGGGTCATATGGTAGTTCTATTTGTAGTTAAAAACACTCATTCTGAACAGACTTGTGGTTGCCAAAAGGGAGAAGGGGTGGGGAAGGGATGGATTAGGAATTTTGGGTTAGAAGCTGCCAACTATTATATATAGAATACATAAACAACAAGGTCCTACTGTGTAGCACAGGGAACTATATTCAACATCCTGTGATAAAACATAATGGAAAAGAATGAAAAAAAGAATGTATATATATGTATATCTAAGTCACTTTGCTGTACAGCAGAAATTAATACAATACTGTAAATCAACTATAATTCAATCAAAAAATAAAAAAGGGGCTTCCCTGGTGGTGCAGTGGTTGACAGTCCGCCTGCCGATGCAGGGGACGTGGGTTCGTGCCCCGGTCCGGGAGGACCCCACGTGCCGCGGAGCGGCTGGGCCCGTGAGCCATGGTCGCTGAGCCTGCGCGTCCGGAGCCTGTGCTCCGCGACGGGAGATGCCACGGCGGTGGGAGGCCCACATACGGCAAAAAAAAAAAAAAAAAAATTAAAATTAAAAATTAAAAAAATAAAAATTAAAAAAATTTTAGAAAGAATAAAAACACTCATTTTTTATCAGGTCTAATTAACATGCAAGCACAGAACAGAATGGTGGGTTGGTCACAAAGGATATCATCACCTATCTGAAATTTACACTTCACCCTCTTCTGCGTGACTAAAATTTCAAAGTAGAATTAGCTTCAAGAATTTGCCACTACATTTCTGTGCTCACATTTTGTGAATTAAAAAAATCATCAATCAACAAATTCTAAGACTTAGTATCTGCTTCTCCTCCCCTTCTCTAGTAGGCTTTCGGTGAACTGGAATGGAAGAAGAGTCTTTTGTTTACCCTTGGCACTTCAAAGGGGATGATTTAAGTCCCTATCTTACAACTTAGATGTAAAAGGATTCAGTACTTTTTAATGATTAATCAATGCAGTTTGCACTTTAGAAGAGCTCCGAAGAACGTTTATTTCATTGTGATAATGATGTAAATTAGTTATTACCTGTAAGCAGACTAGTGATAACTTGGGTTTATTTTCATTTTAAAATATCAATGCTAGCACAATTCAGGATCCGCAGACAGAAAGAACATTCTATCTGGAGTCGGAAGGCTTAATCACATACAGAGAAACTACCGTGTGATCTCTTACGTCTCAATTTCTTCATGTGTAAAGGAAGTAAAAACTATTTCACACTATTGTTCATTCCATAAATATTTATTGAATACACACTAAGTGCCAGGCACTGCTCTAGATACTAAAGACAAAATGATGAACATAAGTCTCTGTTGTCATGGAACAGAGACGTACATTCCAGAGGGAATGCTTACATTCCAGAGGAAAATAGACATAAACAAACAAACAAAATAATTTTAGCAGCTAACAAGAAATGCTATGAAAAAATAAAACAAGACCATTGTGCTAGTGACTGACAGTGAGGTCTACTTTAGATGGTTGTTAAGGAAAGACTTCTCTGAGCAGTGACGCCTAAATGAAGACCTGTACACCAACAAGGAATCAGCCATGGTACAGCCATGGGGTAATATCAGTTCCAGGAAGCCAGAAAATATATGCAAAGGCCTGAGGCAGGAACAAGTTTGAGGTGTTTTAGGAACACACAAAAAAAGCTAGAGTGGATAGAGAGTGGTGAGCAAAAGGTTTACTGTAGAAAGGTAAGTGGAGAAAGATCATAAAGCCATAAGTCATAGTAAGGAGTTTGGATTTTTTTTCCTATAGTCTAATATTAGAGAATTTTAAGCAGGGGGAAAAACATGATCTTTTTTTTTTTTTCATTTTTTTTTTAAAGATCACTTGGGCTGTTGATAGAAAATGGACTTTAGAGCACAAAAAGGAAACAAAGAGAACAGTTATGAGGTTTTTGCGATAGACCAAGTGAGACATTATGGTGATTTATATGCGATAGTGGTAGCAAGAAAAAATGGGAGAAGTTATGAGGCTTAATGAGGCAATGTATTTGACAATATTAGAAAATACCTACAACAATGATTAATATAGTAGAGGCTTGTGGCACACTGTATTTTCCAAAAATGGCCTATAATAGTATTTCTCATCCCACAAGCTCTTCTAGAACTTTGCCACTCCCTCATTAAGAAGTGGAGTCTGGGCTTCCCTGATGGCGCAGTGGTTGAGAGTCCGCCTGCTGATGCAGGGGACACGGGTTCGTGCCCCGGTCCGGGAAGATCCCACATGCAGCAGAGCGGCTGGGCCCGTGAGCCATGGCCGCTGAGCCTGCGCGTCCGCAGCCTGTGCTCTGCAACGGGAGAGGCCACAACAGTGAGAGGCCCGTGTACCGCAAAAATAAAAAAAAATTAAAAAAAAAAAAAAGAAGTGGAGTCTTTTGGGGCTTCCCTGGTGGCGCAGTGGTTGAGAGTCTGCCTGCCAATGCAGGGGACACGGGTTCGAGCCCTGGTCTGGGAAGATCCCACATGCCGCGGAGCAACTAGGCCTGTGAGCCACAGCTACTGAGCCTGCGCGTCTGAAGCCTGTGCTCCACAACAAGAGAGGCCGCCGACAGTGAGAGGCCCGCGCACCACGATGAAGAGTGGCCCCCGCTCGCCGCAACTAGAGAAAGCCCTCGCACAGAAATGAAGACCCAACACAGCCAAAAATAAATAAATAAATTTATAAAAAAAAAAAAAAAGAAGTGGAGTCTTTTGTTTGTGGGTGGGTCTTTGTAACTGCCTTAACCTAGCAGACTGGGTGGGATATAATACAAATTATTGTACATTCTCTTCCAGCATCACAAACAGCATGGGAATCTTAATCTCCCAAAGCCAGATGACAGATCTCATTCCGTAAGGATGAAGGAAAAGTGATATCCTTTGTTCATTTTGCTACTTGAAGAAATGCAATACAAAATGGTACAACAAATTATATAGAAAACTTTTAATAAAATGCTCTTAGGTTGTAGAATATCATGTATAAAATGATTCCATTTGTACGAAATATACATAAATGTGTATATAAGCACAGAGTTGCTAGGAAAGCTATTCTCCAAAACACAGATAGTAGGATTTCCGGTAGAACTTTCCTTCCTTCTACCTAATATAGTTTTCGCTATTGTTTCAATTTTTAAAAATTAAGATTATGTTGTCATCTCTTCAAGAACAATAAAACTATTTTTTAAAGCTTTAAAATAAAGAGTAATGTCAAATTCTGCAGAGAGAGCGATATTAAAACTAAGGGTAAAAAGCACCCACTGGGTTTAGCAACAAAGCTATCATTGGAGACCTTTGCCAGGATTTTCAGTGAAATCTGGAGGTAAAAAGATTGCTGTAAGGTAAATGCAAGATGGATGAATAAAGACAGACAATGTAGAAGACTCTTCCAATAGGTTCACCTATCCTGAAGAAGAGAGGTTAGGATAGTATTTCCAGGGAGACACAGAATTAGCAGAGATATTTTTCAACTTGGGAGAGATACAGTCCATGTTAATTTGTTAATGAAAAAGCCAGTAGATCCTAAAATTCATATAGAAATTCAAGGAACCCAGAATAGCCAAAACATCTTGAAAAAGAACAAAGCTAAAGGCCTTACACTTCCCAATTTCAAAACTTACTACAAAGCTACAGGAATTGAAATAGTGTGACACTGGCATAAGAATAGACATAAAGATCCATGGAATAGAACTGAGAGTCCAGAAATAAGTCTTCACATGGTTTATGGTTAACTGATTTTCAACAAGAGTGTCAAGACAATTCAATGGAGAAAAAATAGTGTTTTCAATATATGGTGCTAGAATAACTGGTTACCCACATGCAAAAGAATAATAAAAATAATAAAGAATATAAAGTTTTTTAAAAATAATGTGACCCTTAGCTCACACCATATACAAAAATTAATTCAAAATGGATCAAAGACCTAAATGCAAGAGCTAAAACTAAAAAACTCTTAGAAGAAAACTTGGGAATAAAACTTTGTGACCTTAGATTAAGCAATGGTTTTCCAGATATACCACCAAAAGCACAAGCAACAAAAGATAAATTAGACAGAGTCAAATTAAACAATTTTTGTGCTTCAAAGGACACTATCAAGAAAGTAAAAAGACAACCCACAGAAAGGGAGAAAATATTTGAAAATCAGGTATCTCATAAGGGACTTGTATCTAGACTATATAAAAAATTCTTACAACAAAGACAACCCAATTTAAAAATGGGCAAAGGACCCAAATAGATATTTCTCTTAATAAGATTTACAAACAGCCATTAAGCACACAAAAAGATGCTCAACATCAATAGTCACCAGGGAAACACAAATCAAAATATAGTAAGATACTACTTCACACCCACTAGGATGGCTATAATCAAAATGACAGACAATAACAAATTGTTGGCAAGGATGCAGAGCAACTGGAACCCTTATACCCCTAGTGGGAATGTAAAAAGGTGCAGCTGCTTTGGAAAACAGTCTGGCAGTTCCTCAGAAAGTTAAACAGAGTTACCGTATGACCTGGCAATTCCACTTCTAGATATATATCCAAGAAAAATGAAATATATTTGGAGATATATATCCAAATATATATCCACTCCTAGATATATATCCAAGAAAAATGAAAACATATGTCCACACCAAAACTTATGTACACAAGCGTTCACAGTATCATTAATCATAATACCCAAAATATGGAAACAACTGAAATGTTCATCAGCTGATGAATGAATAAATAAAATGTGGAATATACATATAACAGAACATGCAGCAATAAAAAGCACTGATATATGCTACAATATGGATGGACCTTGGAAACACCATGTTAAATGAAAGAAGCCATATTAGAATTATTTAAAGAATACTTTAATAATATGATTCTATTTATATGAAATGTCCAAAAGAGGCAAATCTACAGAGACTGAAAGTAGATTAGTGGTTGCCTAGGGCTAGGGGTGAAATACTGGAAGTGACTGTTAATAGAAATAGGGTTTCTTTTAGGGGTAATGAAAATTTTCTAAAATTGATTGTGGATATGGTTATACACTTCTGTGAATAAACTAAAAATAAAAAGCTCATTGAACTGTATCTTTCAAAGAGCTGGTATATGTATTAGTATCTCAATAAAAAATGAAAAGCACCAGGCAACCTAAAAATTTACTAAAATTTTCCATATGAAATTGTTACAACTATGATGTTTAGTTGTTATACGGCAAAATAAATATTCTTAAAATAAACAACAAAAGTCTGTACATAGAAAGGAAGAAGTTGAAGACATACAGGAGAGAGGGAGGAAAGCAGAAAAAGGAGAAAATCTATAGACTGAGATCCTCAAAAAATGTGTGAGCAGATGAAATCCAGAACACCCAAGGATTACCTCTTCCATCATGACAGAGAAGGATAGGCAGGAAAGTAAGTATACCAACAGGTGGGAGTACGAGCAGTTGAGAGTGTTTCCACCAAATGGCCTCTATTGTCTCTGGGAAGCATGGCATCTTCTACGAGTGATGGAGGAAAGAGGAGGATTGAGAGAGACTGTAGAGATAGTTGCCAGAGTGACTAACCAAATACTCACCCAATATTTTATTTGCCCATCTGTGCCATAAGAGTAACGCTAAAATAAATTAAATTAAATAAGTGGACAATCTTAGGATGAAAGCTTAATGTGAACAAAACTCTGGGACACAGAATATCAACTTTCATAATAATCTTTGTCATGTGAATGGGAAAAAATTAATTATGAATACCTCAAAATACTTTCCTTGAATATGATTCCATTTATATGATTCCATGTATCATGTAAACTTAACTTTTGCAAAAAAACTCTCCAGAAAGTGGGCATAGAGGGAACCTACCTCAACATAATAAAGGCCCATATACGACAAACCCACAGCAAACATCATTCTCAATGATGAAAAACTGAAAGCATTTCCTCTAAGATCAGGAACAAGACAAGGATGTCCACTCTCACCACTATTATTCAACATAGTTTTGGAAATCCTAGCTACGGCAATCAGAGAAGAAAAAGAAATGAAAGGAATACAAATTGGAAAAGAAGTAAAACTGTCACTGCTTGCAGGTGACATACTATACACAGAGAATCCTAAAAATGTCACCAGAAAACTACTAGAGCTAATCAATGAATTTGGTAAAGTTGCAGGAAACAAAATTAATGCACAGAAATCTCTTGCATTCCTATACACTAATGATGAAAAATCTGAAAGAGAAATTAAGGAAACACTCCCATTTACCATTGCAACAAAAAGAATAAAATACCTAGGAATAAACCTACCTAGGGAGACAAAAGACCTGTATGCAGCGAACTATAAGACACTGATGAAAGAAATTAAAGATGATACAAACAGATGGAGAGATATACCATGTTCTTGGATTGGAAGAATCAATACTGTGAAAATGACTATACTACCCAAAGCAATCTACAGATTCAATGCAATCCCTATCAAATTACCAATGGCATTTTTTATGGAACTAGAACAAAAAGTCTTAAAATTTGTATGGAGACACAAAAGACCCCGAATAGCCAAAGCAGTCTGGAGGGAAAAAAACGGAGCTGGAGGAATCACACTCCTTGACTGATGAGAGTATTCAAGGAAAGCAAAAGATATAAAATTTCCATATACTTCTTCCCACTGGTTCTACTTACCCTGTTAGGAGGCTTCTTTCTTTTCTTTTCAGGGCATTTAGATTAGATACAATTTTTCTTCTGTTTCTTTTACAATTCTAAAACTACTATATTAAGATTTGGATTATTACTATGTACCATGTAAGCTTAATAAAATCATATTTGATATATCCAAAAACAGTTTATTTAGAAAAGTATATATTCACTTTTAATTGTTTGATGTGAGTGGTGCTGATATCTTTCTAGGAGAATCTGAGACTCCCTCCTTTACATCTTTGCAAGAGAAACACATATACTTAAGCTCTTCAAAAACCTAAAATCCAAGAATTAGATGACAGATTTCTTTTTTAATCACCTTCCAGACATTGCTAAGGATTGCCAAATAACATTTAAATGTGTTTAGGTTACCAATGGTTTTGAAATTCAAAGTCACTATGAGTCTGTTTCAGTCAGCATGTAACAGCAAAGAACATATTATTTCTCTAATGACTCCTTTTACAAAGACTACCTTGAGTGGCCCTGATAACTTACTAACTCACTATTTCTAATATTCTCTCCAAAGTGTTATAAAAACAATACAAATCAAGAAAGAGTGTTAAATATTTATGGGTAATGACTAAACAAATCATATTTTATAATCTCAACTAGTTCCTTATACAACCTGATTAATCTTCAACATGTCCCTAGTTATTCCTTTTTCCAGTTCCCATGGCCATTGATCTAAATGTTTACTACATTCCTTAAATCTTGACTCTACTCTCATTTTTAACATGGACCCTGCTTCCCATCCCTACAACACTTAAGCATACTCCTACCTTAGAAACCCCTTCCCCTCAATTCCATATTCTTCTCTGCCTCTTTCACAATGAAACATCTTGAGTAATCTACACTCATTTTCTCCACTTCTTACCTCGTATTTAGTCTTCAAACCACTCTAATCTGGCTTCCACACCCACGACTCCATGGAAACTTCCCTCTTTGAGGGCATCAGTGATGTTCAAATTGATCAATCCAATGGATATTTTTAAGATTTCATCTATTAAATTCTCTCAATAGTATTCAAGGCAACTCACTATTCCCACCTTGACTGCCACATTCTTCTGGTTTTTCTCTGATACCTCTGGCTGTCCCTTTTCACTCTCCTGTGCAGGCTCTTTTCTCTGCCAATCCCTTAAATATGACTGTGATGGCTTAAACTCCCTCCACAAATTCTTTGACACTCCTTTCAAAAGGTAGAGCCTAATTCTCCTGCCCATGCCTAAAATTCCCATCCCCATGAGCATATGAGCTGAACTTAACGATTCGTTTCTAATGAACAGAATAAGTCAGAAGTGATGTCCTCAGACCAGGTCATACTAAGCACTTTGGCTTCCTCCTGGCTCTCACTTGGATTACTCCTTCTGAGAGAAGCCAGATGCTCTATCATGATGACACTCATGTAGCCTAACGGAGAGGTTGGCTGCTGAGGAACTGAGGCCACCTTCCAACAGCCAGCAAGAAACTAAGGCTTTCTGCCAACAGCCGTGATTGTGAGTCATCTTGGAAGCAAATCCTCCAACTCCAGTCAAGCCTTTCAGGTGACTGCAAACCTAGCCAATGTCTTGACTGTAACTTCATGAGAGACTCTGAGGCAGAACCACCTAGCTAAATCACTCCCAAAGTTCTGAGCCACAGAAACTATGCAATAATAAATATTTGTTTTAAGTGGCTAAAATTGTGGGTAATTTGTTACAACGCAATAGATATCTAATCCAACGCTGTTTCTCTGTGTTCTATTCAAAGCTCTCTATTATTCCCACTCACTCTCTCAACTCTCCATTTTGTAAAGCTAATATTTACCTGTAACCCAGATTTTTTCCTAAGTTCCAGACTACACGATATCTTTACATCAATTTCAACATGCCCCAAAGCAACCACCTTTCTCACCTCAACCTATACTTCTTATCCTTCCTATCATCATTCATCAAAGGAAATCTAAAATCCTGGATTTCATCAGACTCCTCCTCCCCTTTCACTCACATCCAATCAATCACTGAAATCCTGTCAATATGACTTCATTATTTTTCTGTAACCATAGTATTCTTTAAAGAATACAAATCTTGCCTGAAGCTATTGATCAATTTTAAAAATCAGAGAGACAACCAGACATTATGTGCCACTTGATGTACAGGTTCCCCTGCTACCTGAAAGTACAGTGTTCCTATGAAACCTTCCTGAAATGGCATAAAGCAAAGAAGTAATAACCTTAGGACACATCTTTCTAACGGATGCACAAAATAAACCAAGGTAAAGCAAAGATGCTCACAGACACAGTTCAAAGCTATGGCAGTTTGATGCTGTGTAGTTCCCAGGGACGGAGCTTACTGGCGCCACTCTTGCTGCTTGGGGTACTCACTGCCTCTATAACAGCTCACTGCAAAAAAAAACCTCTGAATGCTATTTTTGCTTTTCACCTATTTTCCATAAAAGCAAAAATCCTCTTCGGATTTCTTCTGGTTAGCAAAAACAGGTAATAATATAGGTCTTCCCTCAAAGTGAAGTGGGGTAAAGCAAACTCTCAAAAAGCGGGAGATACCTGTAATATGTTCCACCTACAAAGTATTCCTGCCCAAAGGAAAAAAACATTAAGCTTCTAGCTCTAATTATAAGTTTATAGGAAACACGGAGGACAAAGGAACATGTATAAACATACCACAAGAATATTATCAGCAAAATCCAGAATGTAGAAAATCTACAGAATAATTTGCTGTCTTCAATCAATGAATGGCAGGACTTCCCTGGTGGCACAGTGGTTAAGAATCCGCCTGCTAATGCAGGGGACATGGGTTCAAGCCCTGGTCCGGGAAGATCCCACATGCCACGGAGCAACTAAGCCCATGCACCACAACTACTGAGCCTGAGCTCTAGAGCCCGCAAGCCACAACTACTGAGCCCATGCATCACAACTACTGAAGCCCACATGCCCTAGAGCCTGCGCGCCGCAACTTCTGGGCCTGAGTGCCGCAGCTACTGAGCCCGCGTGCTGCTACTGAAGCCTGCGCACCTACAGCCCGGCTCTGTAACAAAAGAAGCCACCGTAATGAGAAGCCCAAGCACCACACAAAGAGTAGCGTCTGCTTGCCGCAACTAGGGAAAGCCTGTGTGCAGCAATTAAGACCCAATGCAGCCAAAAAAAATTTTTTAATTGAAAAAAAAGCAAATGAATGACAAAGAAAAAAAGAGGGAAGGAAGACCTATAGAGTAAAAGAGACTCAGTTTTATATGTGGATCTTATTTGGAATCCTGACTCAAATAAACCAACTGGTGAGGGAGAGGCATTTGAGAAAAAAATCAAGGAAATTAAACACTGACTGGATAGTTGAAAATATTAATAAATAATTATTATTATTTAGTTGTAGTAATGGTATTGTGATAACATTTTTTAAGAGAGAAACCTTAACATTTAGTAATACATACTGAAATATTCACAAATGAAATAATGAGTTCTGGGATCTGCTTTAAAGTAATCCAGTGGGCTAGGAAGGAGCTATTGGGAGGATTAATAAGACAAGGTTGGCCATATGTTGATATTGTACAAGCTGGATGACAGGAATTCATTTTACTATCCTCTTCTGTGTATGTTTGAAAGAAATTTTCTATAATAAAAGTTTTTTTCTATAACAAAAAGTGCTTACAACACTTAAATGACTTTCCACTGCCCTGGCAGGGTAAAGTTCAAATTCCTTAGCATGGTTGATCAAGAAAGCCTTTCATTATTGGGCCCCTGCTTCTCTCTCCAGCTCCTCTCACCATTGTCCACCACACAGCCCAAACTCCAGGACTAACGAACTCCTTACTCTTGTCTCCTCGAAAAACATTTATTCCCTCTATCTCAAGCACTTTTCTCTCTCTGCTCACATGGCTAATCTCTATTCACCATTCAGGTAACAGCAAACCTACTTCTTCTAGGAAACCTTTTCTGACCCTCCAAGACAGAGTCAAGTTACCCACCTCTGCACCTCCCAAAATCCTATGCTTCCCTTATCACAGCTCTTACCTGATGTACACGGCAGTAGACTCTAGGTATCACGAGACTATGGACTATATCCATCTTATTTACCATTTTAACCCTTCTTCTTAGCATAGTGCCTGGCACATAGTACATAATCAATAAACATTTGATAAATTTACAAAAGGCACGACCTCCATTAACTTTCTAACCTTCCAACTCCTCACATATCTATATCTCACATAATCTATATCACGTATCTATGTCTCCCTCAATTTTCTTTCCTTTCTTGTCTTCCTTTGTGATCATGATTCACCTAAATGGTTGGCTATCCACACAGTGTTCCCAAATTTATATCCTTAGCCCTCCCTGGGCATCTCACCTAATAAAAATTCAACAAATTCTGTGCTATAATCTAACAGATCTTCATCTCCAGGCCTGACCTATGGCTCCAAATACCTTCTGGACTCAATCTCCTGTTATCTCCCGACACACCTTTACACTGAAGCTGCTCAGAAATTCTCAATATCTTAATGCATTTTATGTTCTCAAGTTTCCCAATTTGTACATATTTCCCACTGCCTGAAATGCCCTTCTTCTCTTCTACCTTTAAGTCTCGGCTCAAATGTCTCTCTAGCCTTTTTTAGGCAATGTGCCCACAGCAGTCTACTCTTACTTCTATTGTAGAATTTACCATATTGTTTTGAAATTATGCTTAGCTGTCTGCTCTGCTAGATTGTGAGTTCCTAGATGGAAGGGACTCTCTCCTTCGTGCTTGTACCTCCAACGTATATAGTAAAGTGCCTATTAAAAAGTACCAGATAAATGCTTGCTGAATGAATAATTGTTTTTAATAATTAAAATACTGAGCTTGAGCTCAAAAGATTGCCTAATTCTACTTTTCTGAAGAAGGTAATCAGTTTCTCTGTTCCTGTATTGGTCAGAATAATATACAAAACTCTTTTGCAAAAACTGAAAATTTATGTATTATGAAAATAAAAGAAACGTAAAGTAAAAAGACCATCCATTCCCAGAAGATAGGTTTGGGTCTGGGCCCAGGTGCAGAAGAGAAGATCCAGGCTAAGGTGAGGTTTGGGTGAATCTATTTAGTTCACAGCAATTCCTGTGATCCTTTCCAACCCTGAGATTATCCCAATATCAATTCTTGGTACAGGCTGACTCTAAAACAAGGCCAATTTAGTTTAGTCCAGGGTTTTCATGGCCACCCTAGAATAGGCCTGCAACCACAGAGCCAGACCAGAGCCCGAGTGATTTGGGAAACAAGGAATAGAGTAACTTGCTATTTACTGCTCTGGTTAAAATGTTGTGCAACTAATTCAGATACTCCTCCTAGAAGATGCAGATCCAAGTTAACAGCCACATGCAAATCATTAAGATGTACCTTCATCCTTCCAAATCCTAATGTACTGAAACAATGTCCAAGTGTACAGAATTCATTGCCAACATTCAATGTTTCCTATTTTCTCTTTAGGTGAATACTTATCCTTTTCCCATGTCTTTTTTTTTTTTCTTCCCCGTACGCGGGCCTCTCACTGTTGTGGCCTCTCCTGCTGCAGAGCGCAGGCTCCAGACGCGCAGGCCCAGCGGCCATGGCTCACGGGCCCAGACGCTCCACGGCATGTGGGATCCTCCCGGACCAGGGCACGAACCCGTGTCCCCTGCATCGGCAGGCAGACTCTCAACCACTGCGCCACCAGGGAACCCCTTTTCCCATCTTTACTGGACCTCCTCTAATTTGGGATTGAGTATCATTTTATTTTCACAAGATCATTTTATTTTACAGTATTTCTCTGTGGTTTAGCTGCTGGCAAATACTTTAACACCAAAGAACAAGAAAAAAAGCCTCTAAATATCCATTAGTGAGAAATATGATATCTCCTTCTGCTGGCAGGGATGATGTTTTTATAGTCTAATCTCAGAAGGGAGGATAAGTAATGGGGTGGGGGAAGGTGGCAGGGAAGAAGTATAATTTAAAAAACCGTATTTAGCCAGTAAGACAAAAAGAGATTTGTCAAGATATTCAGAAAGTAAAAGGGCAAGGAGGCAGAAAAAGGATATGACAAAGGAAGAAAAACAGGAAAAAAAGAAGATTCTGTCTGCGCTAGGAGTTCCCAAGAACCCCAGCTTGGGGCCTCTCCAGTGTGACCCTAGATTCAGACCCACACAAAGTTGGGATTTGTGAGTAACTTCATTCCATAGTGCCACTCACTGAAATTACTCTACCTTGAATAGGCTGGAAAGGTTCAAAAGGATTTTCTGACTATCACTTCTACTGAAACCCAATATTACTCTTCATTTATCTGAACTATGGGATTTCATAATTCCAGAGTTTTCAGGATACAATGTTCATTTGCCTCTCTTTCATGGCTACCTAAAGATAATCTTGAACAATGTATTTAAACTTCATTCAGGTTTGGTCTTTTTTTTTCCCTTTAAAAATTATGTAAAGAAAGGAAGTTGATGTTGAAAGTTATACTTGTTACCCCTGCAGGCTTGTCTTTAGTAACTCAAAGATTGCATTTTTCTCCTTCCTGTAGTGAAAGTGAAGTGTAATGGAAAAAGTAAAAAAGCCAGTTATTTAGAACCCTGATAACACTGCTTACTGCTAGCTCTGTGATCTTGAGCAAACTGCTTAAAAGCCAGGAGCCTCAGATTCCAAAACTGTAAAATGGGGATAATGAATACCTACCCTGCAGAATTATCGTGAGTAAAATGAATTAAGGGAACCACTAGACTAGAAGATAAGCTCCACAGAAAAGGAATGATGAATATATTGATCTCTGTTGATTCTTGCTCACGTGCACACGCGTGTGCACACACACCCACACACCCCTAGCCTAAAGCAATAACAATTAACATGTAGTAGGCGCTCAATAAATATTGTTTAAATTAACGAAAAAATACTAGCGTCCCCATTTCTCTCATTGACATTAACCCTCCTTCCATAATCAGAATTTTTTTTCCTTCTGTCTTCTATTATTTTCCAAAGTCTTCAGGACATTCTATTTTGTTCTTTTAAGAGGCTTCTTCCCTCTCATTGGCTATTATTAACTAGACCATTAACCATTCAGAGACAGTACTTTTGGAAGTAATTTCTCTAATTCCATCCACCTTCCATTTCTAATGCGTCGGGGGTGGAGGGATAGTCAGAACATAAGATTCATAGCAATTCATGGACCTTCCCACGGCCACTGATTCGTGTTTAACGACACTGAAGCCCTTAACTCGGCCCTTCCCGGAATATAACTTTCAGGAGACATCGCACTATCCAGTCTCTCTTCGCTAACAAGAGAGTCCTGTGTAGGAAATCCTCCGCTCTCAAAAGTTAAGGCGTCGGTCACGCTCGCCTCCCGCGGAATGGAGGCGGGAGTCCTGTGAAGAGACGCTCAACTTGGGCAGACCTGCGAAGGCAAGTCACTTCAGGACCCGGCCAAGCTCGTCAGACCACTGCTCTAAGCAAGCAGCGCTCCTCAATCCCTGGAGGGAAGGTAAGGGGCGCGGCCGTTTACAGGGCCTGGGGGGACAGTACCAAATCCATGATTAACAAGGGGAAACCGCACGTACCGCGCGACCGAACCCCTCAAACCACGACTACAACCACCCACCCACCTACAACAGCACCCCACTCCACCCCCCCAACAAACACCCGACCCTAAGAAACACGGCTCGCCCCCAGCCCATAAATCATAAAGCCGGTGCCCGCTTATTGGCTGAGCCAGCATCTCTTTCACCCTCATTGGCTATTGGGGACGTAAAACCCTCCCCCACGAGGGAGCCCTCCCGTACGGCTGCACCCCCAAGCCTAGCAACCTCTTCCCAGCTACCAAAACGCCCGGTCCCCACCTCCACCCAGGGATCGCGACCCCCGAGGCGCTCGGGGCTTTGCCTCCGAGGACTTACTGTGTAATAGGAGAGCAGCCCTGCATTGTAGTCCAGCACGAACCAACGGTACTGCCAGCCCTTCATTACGTTAGTCCATTTACTCAGCGGCCCTTCCATGATGGACGCCATCTTGGGAGCCGCCAATGACAACAAATTGCCTGACGTCAATCGCCTATAAGGCATTCGGCACGCGGTGGGCGTGGCCGTCGCGGGCAGGGGCGGGGCCAGGGCGGGGCCAGCGGCTCCTTCTCGCCCTGGTGGACTCGCTGACCCCTGGCCCCAGCTATCAAACACAAAAAACGATTTAAAAAAAAAAAAAAAGATTTTTTTGGGAGCCTGTTGTGTGTAGGACTCCATACCTGAGATGTGAAGAACTCAAGCGTGAATACTGCTGTTAAGATTATTTATTAACATAAATAATTTTACTGCCCATGATGATACCTTACACATCCAAAAGATTTCACATCTGATATTCATTTAAGCAATCATTTCACAAACCCATTCATTTAATAAATACTTTTGGGGGGCTTCCCTGGTGGCGCAGTGGCTGACGGTCCGCCTGCCGATGCAGGGGACACAGGTTTGTGCCCCGGTCCGGGAAGATCCCACATGCCACGGAGCGGCTGGGCCCGTGAGCCATGGCCACCGAGCCTGCGCGTCCGGAGCCTGTGCTCCGCAACGGGAGAGGCCACAACAGTGAGAGGCCCGCGTACCGCAAAATAATAAATAAAATAAAATAAAACAAATACTTTTTGTTTTGTACTAGATACTCTTAGGCTTTAGGGATTCAGCAGAGACTTCATGATGCGAACAGGAAATAAATAGTAAATTATACAGTATGTTACAATTTGGTAATTTGGAGAAAAATTAAGCAAGGAAAGAAGCAGAGAGTAGGGGCTACAATTTTAAGTTCCCAAACAGAGAAGACCTGAATGAGAAAGTAACTTTTGAGCAAAGACCTAAAGAAAGGGAAGGAGGGAGGCTGGCAAAGGAACAGCAGATTGTTCATTGTGAGTGGAGCAGCGAGCAAGGAGAAAGTAGTTGGAGATAAGGTCAGAAAGTAAGGGGAAATCACGTAGAGCCTATAAGGACAATGGAAGTATTGTCCTACATATTGAGACAATGTCTGAGGTCCTGGGAATGCAACGCTGAAGGAGACAGAAAGGTTCCTTGCTAAGAGCTTAAATTCAGTGATGGAAAGCAGACACTAAACAAGTAAACAAGAAAAATATCTAATAGTGATGAATGCCTTGCAGAGAATTTAAGCTGGGGTAATAGGGAGCCAATGGGTAGCTACTTTATATTAGGTGGCTGTGAGTGGTGCCTCAGGAAATGGCATTTAAATTAAGATGTGAAGGGTAAGAAAAAGGGAACTAAGAAGCGGGGCATTAGCTAAAAGTGGCTGTGAGATCAAGGGAGAGGTTTTCTTTGTCTTTAATTTTTTAATTTTTAATTTTTTGCACTTAAAAGTATTTTGTATATTCAGGTACTGTGCTGTGAATCCCTCCTCTTTGCTGATAACAGAAGCTCTAGGAGAAAGAATATCACTGAGGGAGCTAAACAGAGAACTTACTTGCTAGCTAATCAAATTGGATGAAGAGCTAAAGTAAGATCAAATTTATTATGCTTGATCTGCTTGATATCTTTTTCTCAGTTTTATTGAGATATAATTGACATATAACATTGTGTACATTTAAGATATACATGACTTGATATATATGTATATTGTGAAATGATTACCATACTACATTTAGTTAACATCCATCACCCCACCCCATAATTTTTTTTCATGTGATGAGAACTTTTAAGATCTACTCTCTTAGCAACTCTCAGATATACAATACAGTATAGTTAACTATAGTCACCATGCTTTACACTACATTCCCAGAACTTATATATCTCATAACCAGAATTTTTAATCTTTTGACCAACTTTTAGTTTGATGTAGTCCCACTTGTTTATTTTTGCTTTTGCTGCTTTGTGCTTTAAGTGTCATGTCCAAAGAAATCATTGACCAGACCTATTTCAAGAAGCTTTCCCCTGTTTTCTTCTAGAAGTTTTATGGTTTCAGGTCTTACAATTAAGTCTTTAATCCATTTTGAGTTAATTGTTGTGAGTGGTTTAAAATAAGGGTCTAGTTTTATTCTTCTTCATATGAATTTTCCCAGCACCATTTATTGCAAAGACTACCTTTCCCCCACTGAATGAGCCTTCTTGGCTCCCATGTCAAATATTAGTTGACTGTATATGCATGGGTTTATTTCTGGGCTCTTGATTCTGTTCCACTGATCTATATATGTTTTTAATGGCAGTGTCATACTGTTTTGATTACTATATCTTTGTAATATAGTTTGAAATCAGAAAGTGGGATGCCTCCAGCTATGTTATTCTTTCTCAGGATTGCTTTAGCTAAGCAGACTCTTTTGTGGTTCCAAATGAATTTCAGGATTTTTTTTTTTCTATTTCAGTAAAAAATGCCACTGGAATCTTGAGAGAGATTGCATTGAATCTATAAGTGGCTTTGGGTAATATGAACATTTTAACAATATTAATTCTTCCAGTTCATGAACATGAAATAGCTTTCCATTTATCTGTGCCTTCTTCAATTTCTTTCATTAATATTTTATAGTTTGCAGTGTACCGATCTTTCACCTCCTTGGTTAGATTTATTCCTAAATATTTTATTGTTTTTTGTTTCTGTTGAAACTGTGTCCCATAGGGTTAACAGAAGCTGGAGCCTAAACAGAAATCCTTGATTGTGTCTTACAGAACAGCAGATAAGGAAACAACTTGTTAGTAACCCCACTGTTTGTAACCTGCCTTTACTGATTAAGTCTGCTGTCAGTTTGTTTGATTTTTTTTTTTCCTTTCTCTAACTGCATACCCTCCAAGCTTCACATAGCCTAGGTAATATATCACTGTACTTCTTAACCATCCCTACAGATAACCTTCTGACATATGGGTCACTACAATAACAGGAGCTTAAGTTGTTTTCCAGAAATTTGGAGTCAGCTCCTGCCCAGTTCAGACTGGTTAAGACTAGTGGGGACCACTGACCCTAAAATTGGGCCTGCTCAGAACACTGAATACCTCACCTTTTCCCTACCTCCAATCACATTTCCCCACACTGAAAACCACCCTGCTTCTTTATCCCATAAATATCACAGGCCTGTCACCCTTGGGGAGACAGGTCTGAAATTTGTTCTCCTGACTCCTCGCTTGGCTTTCTCCTGAATAAACCCTTTCTGTACTGCAAAGCTCCATGTCTCAGTTTGGCTTCCTGCAGGTCAGGCAAACAAACTTGGTTTGATAACGCTATTGTAAATGGGATTGCCATTTTTACGTTTTTTTTTCAGATAATTTATTGTTAGTGTATGGAAACACTACTGATTTTTGTATATTGATTGTATCCTGTAACTTTACTGAATTTGGCAATTAGATCTAACTTTATTTTGTGAAGTCTTTAGGATTTTCTGTATATAAAATCATGTCATCTGCAAATGGAGAAAATTTTACTTCTTCCTTTCTGATTTGGATGCCTTTTATTTCTTTTTCTTGCCCGATTTCTCTGGCAAGGACTTCCAGTACTATGTTGAATAAGAGTGGTGAGAGTACACACCCTTGTCTTGTTCCTGATCTTTGAGTAAAAACTTTCAAGCTTTCACCATTTAGTATGATGTTAGCTGTGGGTTTGTCATACATGGCCTTTATGACATTGCAGTATATTCCTTCCATACCGAATTTGTTGAGAGTTTTAATCATGAATGAATGTTGAACTTTGCCAAATGCTTTTTCTACATTTATTGTGATGATCATATAATTTTTACTTTTCATTTTATTAATGTGATGTGTCATGTTTATTAATTTGCTTGTTGAACCATCCTTGCACCCCCAAAATGAATCTCACTTAATTGCTGTGTATGATTGTTTTGATGTGCGGTTGAATTTGATCTGCTAGTATCTTATTGAGAATTTTTGCTTCTATATTCAGAGGGATATTGGCCTAAAGTTTTTTTGTTTGTTTGTTTTCATGTAGTGTCTGTGTCTGGCTTTGATATCAAGATAGTGCTGGCCTTGTAAAATGAGTCTTGGAGTGTTCCCTTCTGTTCGGTTTTTTTGAAGGGTTGAGAAGGATTGGCATTAATTTTTCTTTGAATGTTTGGTGAAATTCACCAGTAAAAACAGGAGCTATACTTCATCCATAGTAATAAGTATGGGAGAGCAGTGAGTATGGGTTCAAATGCCATGGATTGGTAGTTTGGTGGTAGAGAAATAAATAAGCTTCTATCTGCTTTTAGTTGAGGAGAGGCTCAAAGCTTAGTGGTAGGAATGTGGACTCTAATACCACAGTACCTAGGTTTGACTCCTCAGGTCCATTAGTGAGTAGCTATATGATATTAGGTAAGTTTTCTAACTTCTCTGTGCCTCAGTTTCTCCATCTTTAAAATGTTGATAATAAAAAGTTGTCTTCAGGATTAAATGAGCTCACACATGTAAAGACCTTAGAACAGTACCTGGTAGATACTGAACGCTCAATATATGTTAGTTTTTAGAATTTTTTGAAGAAAATGTGGCATGAAAAAAGAGGGGATAGTTTGAAAGTGTCATTTCAAAGAGTGAGAAAACAATAGAAGTGGAGTAGGATTGCTGGGCAGTGTTGCATACCCATTTAAGATTTATGGTCATGGGGACTTCCCTGGTGGTCCAGTGGGTGAGAATTTGTGCTCCCAATGCAGGGAGCCTGAGTTCAATCCCTGCTTGGGGAACTAGATCCCACATGCATGCTGCAACTAAGTGTCCGATGCTGCAACTAAGGAGTCCTCATGACGCAATGAAGATCACGTGTGCTGCAACTAAGACCTGGCACAGCCAAAATAAATAAATAAATAAATAAATATTTTTAAAAAAGATTTATGATCATGAATTTAAAGTGAGACCAGTCAACAGGGATATCAGCTTTTCTTCAGCAATGTCATGCTGTTCAGGAGTAAGCTCAGAGTATGTAGAGACCTGGATTTATCCAAGTGAGCAAAGTGAAGGGAGAGGACAATTAAGTTCATAGTGATATCCAGGGGTGTGATTATGATTATGTACTATGAAACCTAGTTTAGGTAAGGAAGGAAGTGAGAACAGGAGGATGAGTTACCCTGGCTCTGCTATTTTGGCTGTGGGGTCTTAGGTAAGCCTTTGTAGGACTGAAATTCCTCTTCTGTAAGCATGAAGGTAATCATCTCTATCTAATTTAAGTAGTAAATAAGACTATATCTGAAGGGGATAGCAGCCAATAAAAACTACCTTCCAGTTTCCCCCTTCCTTCCTTTTCTTTGGGATAGCCTCTTTCTTAGATTTTACAGTTCAACGGTTTGTTGAAAACAAGGCACATGTTTAGCACCTTCAAGAAAGCTAAAGATGAAGAGACACAGTTCCTATCCAGTAGCTAACCAAGGGCATGAAACATCCATGCAACCGAGTGTAATACAAAGCTACTCTCTTTTCCTTTTGGATGTATATTTTTTTCTCACTAATTCCACCATTTATTATCTACCTTGTGTCAGGGACTGTGCCTTGAACTGTGCCAGGAGTGTTATATATCTTATCACATTTAATCATCACAATAACCCTATGAATGTGTTAGTTTCCATATTTTACAAATAAGGAAAATGAGTTTCAAAGAGATTAACCAACTTGTCCAGTACCTATTAGTATTAATTGGTGAGTATCTGAGTCCAATGTAAACACATGTCTTTTTGTTATGCTACGTGGCCTCACCAAAAGACACTACACAGTTCTCGTAGAAACTTAATATTCCAGAAACATTATTCAGCAGAAAACCTCATGTTGCTGATGTCTTTTGGCATAAACAAAGTGTTAGGATCTTGAAATATTATTATTCAGACTGAGTTAAAAGAATTACAAAGTGTCAGTTACTACTCCTCCATTGGCTTCTTAAGAGCAGAAACCAGATCATATTAATCTCTGTGGCCCTAGAAACTAGCCCAATGCCTGGCACACAGAGGTATTTAAAATTTGTTGTTTGATCTGAATTATGTATTCTATTAAAACTAACTTACTGGGACTTCCCTGTCGGTCCGGTGGTTAAGACTCTGTGCTTCCAATGCAGGAGATGCGGGTTCAATCCCTGGTCGGGGAACTAAGATCCCACATGCCACGCAGTGCAACCAAGAAAAACAAAAACAAAACAAAAAAACCCAAAAACTGACTTACTAAGTTCCAAGTTCTGTGCTAAGAACCATCACCTACATTTTCTCCTTTAATTCCAACATCAATCCTTTAAGATTTGTATTATTACACCCATTTTACAGATGAGGACGTTGGGACACATAGTTATTAAATGGCTTGCCCAAGATCACACAGCTAATAAACAGAATTAGAATCTAGGGGTTTTTTTACCCCACATCCATTCAACCCCAGCTGCAAGCTATATTTGCATTGTCTATGTGTAAATAAAGGTCTTGGACTTGACACAGGCAGCATCATCAACTTCTAAATCAGCTTTAACTTTTGTCAGGCTCACGGAGGCATCAGCAGGCTCTACTTAAATTCAAATGTCAACACATAGGTCGTCAGGAAGAGCCAGGAGCAACGGCAGTTCTTGACTCCTAAGACCATGTCCAATTGCACAGCACTTTTTCTACATTCTACACCAAGTGTCAAACTACATGCTTTAGATCATCAGCTAAAATTAAACATGGTGGAGACACGGCAGCTCTCATTCCCACATTCCTCAGTGACTGGCCTCTCTTGGAATGAGGTGGAAGCTGAAGCAGAGCAGGAAATGAGGATCAGACTCAGAATCAGAAGGTAGAGATGATGTTTACCGTTAAACATCATACGGTTACCAAGGACAGGTAATTTATCCTGCCACTTAGAATATCAATAAATGTTAAACTAAAGATGAGATTTTTAAAAGATCAGGAACTTCCCTGGCGGTCCAGTGCTTAAGACTCCGCGCTTCCACTGCAGGGTTTGATCCCTGCTCAGGTAACTAAGATCCCGCGTGCCACATGGCCAAAAAAAGAAAGGATCATTTGGTAGCAAAACTGACAACAAGGCTTCCCTGGTGGCGCAGTGGTTGAGAGTCCGCCTGCCGATGCAGGGGACACGGGTTCGTGCCGCGGTCCGGGAAGATCCCACATGCCGTGGAGCGGCTGGGCCCGTGAGCCATGGCCGCTGGGCCTGCGCATCCGGAGCCTGTGCTCCGCAACGGGAGAGGCCACAACAGTGAGAGGCCCGCGTACCGCAAAAAAACAAACAAACAGACAGAAAACTGACAACAAATCAGAGATGGGTAAGACTGGAAGCAAGAAGACAAACTTTTAAAAAGCTAAGCAAGTAGTAGAAATAGTCTAAACGTGAACAATGGGAACAATGACAGCAGGGATGGAGAATGGGAAAGATACTGTACTGCATATTTACTGAGAAACATTTTGGAAATGAGATTTTAAAACCCACTAAACAATCAAATTAGATGAAGAGGGAATAAAGGGAGGGAGAGATAAGATCAAGTTTTCAAATTTGCACAACTGAATAATTATTTAAGTAATCAAGTTTTTTTTTTTAAGGAAGAACAAAAGCGGCGTTTCGCAATATGAAGTTACCTTCCTCTACACAGCTGTTTTGAAATGTAATTTTTTTTTTTAAGTTTCTAGAAAAAATGATTTCCAACATTTCCACAGCCAAGATTGGCGGTACAAATTGTTTCAAAATGCATTCTGTTGCTGCTGGTTTGTTGCCTTCTCTTCCTAAACTTCCCACCAACTGCTTTTTGTTGTTGTTGTCATGTTTCTTAATTGGCATTTGTTGGACATCAAATAAAACATTTACAAAATGCTGCCTTCTTAAGGGAAAACACAGAAACCTACAAAAACTTGACCATTCCTTGCTGATTGTAGAGGAAACAGAAGATTGACTTTAAATATAGGAAAAGCAAAATAAGACAGCCTATTTTGCCTACAAACAAATCTCAGTTCTTTCCCACCCTTTCCTCCAGCCAGAGAGCAAGAAAGTGAAATATCACGTTTAGGAAAATGCAGCTATGATTTTGAGGCAGAAGCGAGCTGGGGAAGGGAGAGAAAATATTTTAGGACATCTAGACTCTGTAAGTGTTCTAAGGAGAGAAAAGGAGGAATGCATTCATCTTTTGCCCTCCCTTTCTAATGTCCCCTTGGAGACGCACATTACGGCTACCCTGGGCTTTAAACATTTCACAAACATCCTCCCCCCCCCCAGATGGAATTGACCCCTCATTCCCTTGTGCCCCACCTATTCTCTGAACAAATTTCTAACAGAGAGTCTGGGACGCCTTATAGCGTCAATTATTGTGTGGTCCACAGAGACTGAATGCCCCCCAACACCACTCTTGATAGTGGGTTCTTTGAAGTCTTGGTCATATGTGCATCCTCAACTTAGCTTAGGGCCTGATATGGACAATAATGAAACAGTGGAAGCCACTTAGTAGCACCAGGCAATCTGGATAAAAGGTGAGGGGAGACAAGGGAAGCTGGTTTGTTGGAAACAGTTTTTACTTATATTTTGTATTTATTTGAGTTGGTTTAGAGGAGTTAATAGAGATTAAGAGGCTAAATCTCTTGGGCCTCCTTCCTCAATAAATGTTGAGGAAAAAGTAGCTTCTCAAGACTATAATCTCCTTGAGGTCAGGGACTTATTCACCTGTATATCCCCAATGTTGAGAACACTGCCTGGGACACAGCAGCCCACACTGAATGTTTGTAAAACTGATTTGAACTGAGCTCCTTGCTTTTCTCTTGTTGCCGTTGACCCTTGAACCATGCAGGGTCAGGGGCACCCACCCTAGGCAGAGTGGAAAATCTTTGTGTAACTTCAGAGTTGGCACTCTGTATCCAAGATTTCCCCATCGGTAGCTTCAACCAACCACGGTTCGGATAGTATTGTAGTAGTCTATTGAAAAAAAATCCAGGTATAAGTGGACTTGCACAGTTCAAACCCTCGCTGTTCAAGGGTCAACTGTATTCCTCTTTCCTGGAATGATCTTTCCTTTTTTCTCTGTCTGGGGAAATTTTTACTGATAATGCAAGTCTCAATTTGAATGTCAATTCCTCTTTGAGGGCTTCTTTGGACACCCACCCTATGCCAACAGCCAGACAGAACTAATCTCACCCTTTACTATGTCCCATAGCAGATTACACACTCCTCAAATACAGATAACAGTTATCTCACAATGTCCTTAATGAGTTCATACACAATGTATTGTGATCATGTATGCAACATTGTCAGGACATGTTTTAGGAGGACAACTCTATCTGCTGGGACCAGGATGGATGCCATGCTGGAGTCAAGAAGCCCACAGTCTGTAAAAGTCTAGAGAAGAGAGGATGAAGACTAGATGAAAGCAGGAACAGAAGAGATGAAAAGGAAGGTGATGGAGAGGAGAAGTGTTAAGGGATTAGAGAAAGGGAGGAATCAAGGTGGACTCCAGATTTCTAGTTTAGGAACACTGGAACAGGTGTTGGTTTGGGGGAACACAGATAAATGTAATGTTGGACATGTTGAATTTGATGTATGTGGCACATCGAGGTAGAAATAGGTGTTCAGCAGGCAAGTGGATATACAACTTTGGAGCTCAGGAAATAAACCTGAGCTAGAATTATACATTTGTGAGTTTTAATCCAGAGATGGTAGCTAAAGGGAATTCCCTGGCGGTCCAGTGGTTAGGACTCGGCCCTTTCACTACCAAGAGCCCAGGTTCAGTCCCTGGTCAGGGAACTAAGATCCCACAAACCTCTTGGTGTGGCCAAAATAATAATAATGATAAATAATAATAAATTAAAAATTAGAAAAAAAAAACAGAGAAGGCATGGGAAGTACTGAAATCACCCAGGGAATGTGTACAGAGGGTATGGTTCAGGAGGGAACCCTGGAGGACAGCAACATTTAAAGAAGGGGAAAAGAAAAAGAGAGAGAGAAGCCAAGAAAAAAGATTGAGAATGAACAATTAAACTGAAGAAAGAATGAGACGGTTTGGGGAAGGCAAGGCTGAGGAAGACTTTTTCAAGGTCATATGCAAGAAATGAAGACACCTCCTCACCTGTAGACTCTATTTATAATGTTATTGGCAGATAGAGGGGAAAATGAGGTGGGGAGACAGGGAGTAGACTAGATAGTGAACTTTGAGAAGATGATGTAGAATGAAAGGCGAGAGGGCAGAGCCCTGTGAAATGAAAAAGAATTTGCAAGTAACAATGAGAGCCTAGCTGAGTTTAAGGATACAAACTATCAGCAGCACTCATTTATCTGATTGTGGGACTTTTTTTGTTCCCAGCAATTCTTAGTAACTTGACTGTAAGAGCAGAGGAGGCACATAATTGGAATTATCCAAGGTTGAGGGGATTTAGAGGGTAGGTATGACAAAAGGACTGGGAAGAAAGGAGTTGAGAGTATTGGTTGAGTACAAGTTGAGAGGTCTTGAGATCTTAGGCTGATTGTGGCAGAAAAGGAGGATAGATTAGGAAAAAGGAGTCTAGAGGATCTCCTCTGAGGTTTGAGAGGTTTAGTGGGATTAAGAGAGTTTAGAGGAAAGAAGCTTATAATCAGAGGAGTTTCAGGTTTCAACTGTGGAACTGTTCCAGGTTAATAGAAGGGTAAGGATATAGCCACAGGAGTGGAGAGTTGAAGTGTGTGGAGAGGTATAGAAGTCAAGGAATTGTGAGGCCATGATGCTGGAAAGTTCATTTACATGGAAGTTGAAATTACCCATTTGATGACAGGGGTTGAAGCTGAGACGAAAGCTGTGGGACAGGGGCCAGGACTTTTTTTTTTTTTTTTTGACAGCATTTGGTCTTCATTGCTGCATGTGGGCTTTCTCTGGTTGCGTTGAGCGGGGGTCACTCTTCATTGTGGTCCGCGGGCTTCTCATTGCGGTGGCTTCTCTTGTCGCGGAGCATGGGCTCTAGGTGTGCAGGCTTCAGTAGTTCTGGCACGCAGGCTCAGTAGTTGTGGCTCACGGGTTCTAGAGCACAGGTTCAGTAGTTGTGGCGCATGGAGTTAGTTGCTCCGCAGCATGTGGGATCTTCCTGGACCAGGGATTGAACCCTTGTCCCCTGCACTGGCAGGCAGATTCTTAACCACTGCACCACCATGGAAGTTCAGGGACCAGGACCTTAGTGAAGGAAGTTGCTCAATGACAACAATGATAAAAGGAGACTCCTCTGTGATTCCCAAACTTTCCCAGGGGCCTAAGCAAAAGACTAAAGAGGCTAGGTTGAGTTTTATAAATTATTTGTGGATATCAGTTAACTATGATATCCCTTCACATGACCAGCATGGATTTTCTTCAGTTGCTGCAGCAATACAATGTCAAGAACTTCTGGGAATTTATTGGTAAGGAAATAATCGGAGATTTATGTGCAAGGATCTTGTTTGTAGTACTGAAACCCTGAAAACAGCCTATATGCCCAACAATATGGAAAATATTAAATAACTTATAATAAATCTGTATGATGGGCTGAAGTACAGTTGTTAAAAATTGAGATATAATGATAAATGAAAAAATTATAATAAAAAATCATACATATGTATAAAATGGTTAAAAATTATATATATATATATATATATATATGGGTCATACAGTAGTTCTATTTTTAGTTTTTTAAGGAACCTCCATACTGTTCTCCATACCCTGAGAAAACCATAATTCAAAAAGAGACATATACCACAATGTTCATTGCAGCACTATTTACAATAGCCAGGACATGGAAGCTACCTAAGTGTCCATTGACAGATGAATGGATAAAGAAGATGTGGCACATATATACAATAGAATATTACTCAGCCATAAAAAGCAAAATTGAGTTATTTGTAGTGAGGTGGATGGACCTAGAGTCTGTCATACAGAGTGAAGGAAGTCAGAAAGAGAAAAACAAATAACATATGCAAACACATGTATATGGAATCTAAAAAAAAATGGTTCTGATGGACCTAGGGGCAGGACAGGAATAAAGATGTAGATGTAGAGAATGGATTTGAGGACACAGCAGGGGGTGGGGAAGGGTAAGCTGGGATGAAGTGAGAGTGACATGGACATATATACACTACTAAATGTAAAATAGATAGCTAGTGGGAAGAAGCTGCATAGCACAGGGAGATCAGCTTGGTGCTTTGTGACCACCTAGAGGGGTGGGATAGGGAGGGTGGGAGGGAGACACAAGAGGGAGGGAATATGGGGATATATATAGCTGATTCACTTTGTTATACAGCAGAAGCTAACATAATGTTGTAAAGCAATTATACTCCAATAAAGATGTTAAGATTATATATATAGTATGATTCTAATTTTATTAAAAATGTGCATATCTTCCCAGAAGACTATAAGGATATACAGGGACTTCCCTGATGGCACAGTGGTTAAGAATCTGCCTGCCAATGCAGGGGACATGGGTTTGAGCCCTGGTCCGGGAAGATCCCACATGCCTCGGAGCAACTAAACCCGTGCGCCACAACTACTGAGCCTGCACTCTAGAGCCTGCGAGCCACAACTACTGAGCCCGTGTGCCACAACTACTGAAGTCCGTAAGCCTAGAGCTCATGCTCCGCAACAAGAGAAGCCACTGCAATGAGAAGCCCGCGCACTGCAATGAAGAGTAACCCCCGTTTGCCGCACCTAGAGAAAGCCCGCACGCAGCAGCGAAGGCCCAACGCAGCCAAAAATAAATAAATAAATTTTTTCATTTAAAAAAAAAAAAAGGATATACAGAAAAACATCTGTAGTCAGTTTGTGGGATTGTGGTTGACTATTTTTTTCTTTATAATTCTTTTGTCTTTTCCAAATTTTCTACAGGTAACATTGTATTTATAATGAGAAAAAATGCCATTTTGTGAAGGAGTAAAAAAAGATTACAATAAAAAATACCAGGTATTTTTTATGCCAGCTCTGAATTTTCCAGGTATTTGTCATCTATAATCATAATATGCCTGCCTTCTTGAGGAGCTGGAATAAACCAGCATCACAGTTCAAGCAGTGATATCCTATCAGGTCCTGCCAGAACAGCCTTCTACCCCAATCAGGAGCCCTGCAGAATTCCTCATTCTCTATCTGTCTAGGTCTCCACATGAGCTGACACGACATGTCAACTGCAAACTTGGAAATAAGTCACTGCAGCCAAACATTTGCAGTGTATTCCTTCACTTTTTTCAGGAAGTAGCCTTCCCTAGCACCAGTTCTGAGTCAAGCCCTGGACCAAGTGCCGAGGACAGAGATCAGTCATGCATGGTTCCTGTCCTCAAGGAACACAATGTGTTGCTGCAGAGGACAATTCATGCTAAACCAGTGGTGAGGAAGGGTGCTATGGGAGCACAGGGGAGACACATAAGCCAGTCTATTGACAGGGTAGAGTGTATCAGTCTGCACAGGAAACAGATGGCCTTTCCTTTCCATGTCCACTGCCACCACCTTGGTTCAAGCCTGCACCATTTCATGCTTGGATCATTATCATAGCTTGGAGTTATCAACTCCACTATTGCTCCCTTCAGCCTGGCCTTCACACTAACTGTGGGAGCCATTCATATTTCTAAAGAAAAGATAAAATTTAATTCCTTACTTTTCAGTCTTACTCTTAGAGTCACTCCTCTACCCATGTCCAAATATGACACTAGTTTCATAAATTCATTTCATTGTTGATCTGTGTGACATCTTTGCTATTTATGCCCCCTCTGTGTTAAATGTCTTTCCTCCTCTGTGTTTGTCTAAAAAATACCCACTCATTTTAGGGTTTCTGCTAAAGTGTCTGTCACGTCTTTTACAAAGATTTTCTTTTTTTTTTAAGACTACCCCGCCCCCTCCACCTATGAAGATGTTCTTGATTTCTCCCACAACTAGTTAGATTATCATTCCCTCATTTGAATGACTACTATAGCACTTGTAACACTTTCTTGCATTTATTGGTGTACGCATCTGCCTTTTTCATTAGATTAGAAACTCTCTAAGGGCAGGAGTTTTTTATTTTATTCATCTCAGTATCCAAAGTACCTAGCCCAGGAGTTGGCAAACATTTTCTGTAAAGTGCCAGATAGTAAATATTTTAGGCTTTGCAGACCAGACATTCTCTATCACAGCTACTTAACTCTGCCATTGTAGGGCAAAAGCATAAGTGAATGGGCATGACTGTGTTACAATAATACTTTATTTACAAAAATAAGTAGCAGGACAGATTTGCCTTTGAACCATAGGTTGCTGATCCCTGACCTAGTGTATTATGGACTTACAATAACTACTTAATGAATTTCTTTCGAATGCAGAATGAAGTGGTAGAGGCAAGATTTGTATCCCATTACATTCTGTAGTAGATGCTAATGGTTTCTTGTCCATTTTTTCTTGGCATTCACGTCTACACACTGAAAGCCACTTACAGGGAATACTTGCAGATCTTTGCCTGAAGGTTTTACTTTTTTTTTTTTTTTTTTTTTTCTGTCCAGAGAACATACTTGGCCTATGGGCAGAGCAAGCTAGGCGTTTCAGAGATTTAATGTCACAAGAAGCAGTTTTTAACTCAATGATGGATGGCAAGTTGGTGGATAATACCTCAGCTTCCTCACCCCTTCATTGAGACACCCTGAATGTGTCTTATACTGTGTCCCAGAGTCCCCCAGCATAATTGAGCTCCAGTGTGCTACCATGGTAACTAGCTTGATAATGTATATATTTTTGGCTTTCTTCACTCCCCTGTCTCACTACCCTACTCCCACCCAGGTTTCCTGCCATCACATCCTAAATAAGTTACTTGGATTCCAACCCAAACCAAAAAACATACTACTACAACTAAACATTCTACTACACCACAATGTTTAGCCAGAAGAGCCCTGCTAAAAAGTTTTTGTTACCTGTAAAAGTAACATACAAATTATTAGTACCCCCTAAAATATTGGCACAGAATAATCCAGCTATCATTAAAAAGGAAAGGAAAGGAAAGAAAAGAAAGGAAAAGAAAAGAAAAAGGAAAAGACAGAGAGCTTTTAGAGACTGGAAGATAGAACAGATTCTGCTATAAACCAGCTGTGTGATCTTGGGCAAAACACTTAACCTCTCAAACAAAGAAACTTTGTTCCCTTTCTGGGAAATAGGGGCAATATCACTTCACTGGGTTTTTGTGAAGATGAAATAAGACAAGGTATTAAAAATGTCTTGCCATGTCCCCCAAATGGAGCTCTAAGATGGTTTTCTCTCCAAGTCTAAAATCTTTTTCTTAGTCCCCATTCTCCTTGGCCTCAGTTGACATTTTTTGTATATGTATACAATGTTGTTATTCCTAATACTGTTTGTTCATTATCTTTTACACCTGCATATGGCTTTTCTCATTTATATTGATAGCTTTCAAAGGCAGAGACTTTATCTTATGCTTATTTATAATTAAATGAAGTCATATATTTGAAAATGGTTTGCAGACTGCCAAGTGCTTTGTTATTATTCACCTCATTCCATCAACATGTTTTGAATACCCACTGTATGCCAGTCAATGTGCCACACATTCGGGATACAGAGAGAAGTAAGATTTGGTCTCTCATTCAAGAGTTTAGTGAAGGAGACAGATTATGATGGTATATAAATAATCATACAATGAGACGTGTTAGGGAAGGGGTATGATGGAAGGCTTTGAAATCTCCAGTAATGTAACTATTTGCCTGAGAGAGACAGTGACAGAACTGAATTCCAGTGCAACCTCCACCCTTTACTAGCATGGGACTTTGGCCAAGATACTCAACCTTTAGACCTCAGATTCTGAGAACTGAGAATAAGAATACCTCCCACACAGAATTGCCCTGAGGATTAAATAAGATGATAAATGCAAAGAATCCAGCATAGTACTTCTACATAACTGGTGTCCAACACCCAAGTGCATTCCTTTTTTTCCTTTCTTTCTAGGGAAGGTAGGAAAGGCTTCCAAAGGAAATAGCATTTGAGCTGAGCTTATCAACATGAAAACTTTGCTTTCTTACTCAGGGAGGAGAAACAAACACTAGTAGATTAGCTCATAGGAATAGGTACTCTCTCTGGGGTTTCCCAGAATGAAGAGGGGAAGAATATTCCAAGCAAAGAGAACAGTATAGGTAAAGACATAATGTTTTGAGACTATGTATGGTGCATTTGGGGAATGGCATATCCTTCCAGATGGGATAGGGTGAGGTAAACCAGTGAACCCGTGGTGGGAGATGGGGCTAGAGAGGGAGACCTGGGCCAGACTGAATACCGTTTGCAAAGTTCTTTTCCTTCTGATATCTATCGTTTAGAGTTTAAACTTCCAGCTAGCCCTGCAGAACTGCAGACACACTGTCTTTAGACAGAAAAAAGTTCTCACAGGTTCACAGGGTTCCAACCCTTAAGTGGAAGCATATCAATTACAAAGATCTCACCTCCTATCTAATTCCCAAGACTACACAGTGATTTCCAAAACATGGGCCTTGATGCATAATTTTTACATTCACTCTGTAGCTTTGTGATTAAATCTGCAGAGGATTTGGAGATACACAGCAATACTGGTACAACTCCTTGCATAAACAAGTTAATGGTGCATAAACGCACCATACGGGAGTAGAAAATTGATGATTTTCAACACTCCCCTATCTATATAGCTAATGATAGATTGGGTTATGAATGTAATTAAGTGGACCCAGGGCATGTATGTACTGACAAATAAGATTAAAAAGCATGTGAACTGACAGAGCCACACAATCCTTCCTGACCCAAATTTCTGTTACGGTCAGAGTCTGTACCATAGATTCCAGCTTTCTGGTATTTATGATGTATGCTCTGAACTGTTCTCTAGGACATCTGGTGGAAGAAATCTGATAGTTGTCAAGTGTTCACTGTATTCTGGCACTGTGAGGATAATTTCACATTCATATTACTGAGTGCTTACTCTTTGTCAAGTGCTCTAGGTATACAATGGAGAACAAATCAGACTTGGTTTCTGCCCTCATGTAGCTTCTAAGTATCTCAAGTAAACCTCAAAACGACCCTTCAAAATTAGAATTTTAAAGAGAAGGAAATGAGAACTAGGTGAGGTCAGTAATTGGCCCCAGAGCCAACTTATACTTTAGGCAGAGTAGACATAGTATTCAGGGCCCAAGAAAATGTTTTAACATTAATTTCTTTTTAAATCAGAATTTTAAAATGAATATCATAATAATGAATATATAATAATGAATCCAGCCTGAATTATATTTGTCTTTATGCCATGCAGCGATGCACATATATTTAAATACTTTTTTTTTTAATGGAGGTTGGGGCCCATGAGGGCAAAAGTGCCTAGGGCCTACAAAAGTCATAATATGACCCTGACTGGCCAAAAGTCACACTGCAGGTAACGGACAGAACAAAGTCAGGCAGGCCCTGGTAAGCCTGACATCCCATTTGATTAGATGCATCTAGAGGGTAGAAACTGTGCCTTCATTCCTTTCCTGGTACCTGGTTCCTAGGGGTAGCTCAATAAATGCTGAATTAAATTGTATTAAGTCACCCCAAATTGCTTTTTACAGTGAACAATGAACAGTAAATTCTTACAGATTGAAGAAAACTCTGTGAATGCTGCAAAAATCATGTGGGCCTACCCATCTGGAAACTAAACCTGTAAATGAAGCCTATGCATTTTATCAATTTGTAGAATCTTGGGGTCAAAAGATTAAAACACACATTTTTCTTTCCTTGCAAACAAAGATGCTTATCTTATACTATATATTGGACCTCTGACAAATCTCTGATGTCAGCATGATGTCCTAAAGATAAATATAATTATGTATATAATAAAAAATTTAAATTCATCCATTCATTTAACATTCAGTCTGTTAGGAACCGAGAATATAACAACAAAGAAGCTACAGTGCCTCTGAGGAACACATGTTTAACTTAATCTACTTTTTTCACAAAAAATGAACAGAGTCTGTGGGAATGTTACCAAAGTAGTACGGGTGATTCCAATTTATCAGAATTGAAACATAATAAAATTTCTCACATTTTGAGCATAACAAAGATAGAGGTTATTAGTGTTAAGGGAGTACTCCTAATGCTTATCATCTCACTTTCCTTTCAAAACCCTGAACCCCACCAGTGCCTAGAGCAGCAATTCTCAACTGTAGACCAGTTTTGCACACAGCCCCCAGAGGGACATTTGGCAATGTCTGGAGATATTTTTAATTCCCACATTTGTGGGGGAGTGGAGAGTGCTAGCGGTATCTAATGAGTAAAAGCCAGGGATGCTGCTAAATATCCTACGATGCAAAGGAGAGACGCCCCACAGCAAAGAATTATCTGGCCCAAAATGTCACTAGTGTTGAGGTTGGAAAACCCTGGCCGGAAGAACCAAATCCAAACTCCTGCTGGCATTCAAGGCCTGGACCTTGAATTTGGCCCCTCCCACCTTTTCACTTTATCTCCTTGTGTCTTGTTCTCCGGACCCTCCATCTTCCCAGGAACCTTATGCTCCAGCCCAATCAGACAGTCACAAAATTTTAAAGAGTGATTAAGCATTGGGCTCTAAAGTGAGGCAGGCCTGGCTGTGTATCTAGGCTTTACAACCTGTCAATTGTGTATCCTTGGGCAAGTTACCCACCATCTTTAAGACTCAGTTCCTTCTTCTGTAAAGTGGAAACAACAGTAGTTATTGTTTTACAAGGATTGCAGGAGATGATGCAAGTAAAGCCATTGGACGCTGTCTGGCACATCTTTATGGCTCTGTGCCCCTGTGCTCCTGCTGTTCTTGTCCTTCGTGTGTGTGTGTGTGTGTGTGTGTGTGTGTGTGTGTGTGCCCGCATGACTTGTGAGATCTTAATTTCCTGACCAGGGATTGAACCCAGGCCCCTGGCAGTGAGAGCACCAAGTCCTAACCACTGGAGCACCAGGGAATTCCCATTCTTGTCTTTCTTAGGGCACCATACTCAGGCTTCCACATTCCTAAGTGAGCTGCCTAATGGTCTATCTCTCCAGGGAGCTCAAGAATTCCTGGAGGCCAAGGACTGGGTCCTCTCTGCCTTTGTCTCCCCTTTGGCACAGCATCCTGCCCACAGCAGGTGATCAGGAAATATTCGTTGAATTGCAATTCTGGCACTCCCTTTAAGAGAAGACTGCCCTGCTCTATTTACAATAGCCCGGAGATGGAAACAACCTAACTGTCCATCATCGGATGAATGGATAAAGAAGATGTGGCACATATATACAATGGAATATTACTCAGCCATAAAAAGAAACGAAACTGAGCTATTTGTAATGAGGTGGATAGACCTAGAGTCTGTCATACAGAGTGAAGTCAGTCAGAAAGAGAAAGACAAATATCATATGCTAACACATATATATGGAATTTAAGAAAAAAAATGTCATGAAGAACCTAGGGGTAAGACAGGAATAAAGACATAGACCTACTAGAGAATGGACTTGAGGATATGGGGAGGGGGAAGGGTAAGCTGTGACAAAGCGAGAGAGAGGCATGGACATATATACACTACCAAACGTAAGGTAGATAGCTAGTGGGAAGCAGCCGCATAGCACAGGGAGATCAGCTCAGTGCTTTGTGACCACCTGGAGGGGTGGGATAGGAAGGGTGGGAGGCAGGGAGATGCAAGAGGGAAGAGATATGGGAACATATGTATATGTATAACCGATTCACTTTGTTATAAAGCAGAAACTAACACACCATTGTAAAGCAATTATACTCCAATAAAGATGTAAAATAAATAAATAAATAAAAAGATTCATGCATCCTAAAGAAAAAAAAAAGAGAGAGAGAAGATTGCCCTGCCAATGGGTAAAAAACCTAGAATTCTGAAGGAAGCTCTTTGAAACCCTTTCTTTAGGAGCCAGTCATGGTTCCCTTTGCTGCCTCCATTTTCTCTGCCCACCTCTCATGGTTGGGGTTCTCCAGGGCTGGGGTACTGGCATGATTCTTGGCCAATCTCCCCTCACTCTTTGAAACGACCTCATCTAGCTATGTAGCCTAAAATACCACTTACATGACCCCAAATTTATACTTATAGCCAGGACCTCTTCTGTGAACTCCAGATTTATATATTTTAACTGTGAACTCAATAACCTTAATTGGTTATATATTGACATCCTCTACTTAGCACACAGCAACCAAAGTGATCTTTTTAAAATATAAATCCAATAATGTCACTCCTTTCAAGGGTTTCCCACTGCACCGGTTATAAATTCTTCCCATGGCCTACAGGCCCATTCAAAACACTTGACTTCTCACCTCCTGACATTGTCCTCCTTGCTCACTCTGCTCAAGCCACATTGGTTGTCTTTCCAATGTTCAACTAAGACAAACTTATTCCCCTTCTCTGAGCCGTTGTCCTTGATGTTGCCTCTGCCTGAAACTCTTGTCTCCAGATCAATACATGACTTCTCATTCAGATCTCAACCAGTACCAGTCCTGAAGAGGACTTCCCTCTCTTCTCCCAGCCTATCAGCCTTCCCCCATCTCTCTCCAACTCTCTAAGACATAACCTTGTTTTGCTTTTTTGAATGCCTATCATTATATGATATTTGTTTGCTTCCTTAATGATTTTGTCTCCCCCACTAGAAAGTCAGCCCCACGAGAGCAGGAGACTTGTCAGCCTTATTCTCCACTGTATATCTTCAGCACCTAGCCCAGTGCCTGGCACATAGTAGGACCTCAATACATAGATATTGAACAGATAAATAGCTGAATGAAGGTGCAGTGAAGGCACTGGAATGAGAAGGCTTGAGTTCCTGTCCCTGTTCCATCTCTATGTGACCTTGGCAAGTCATTTTGTCTCTCAGAGTCCGTAAAGTAAGTCTCACAAGATAACACTGACCTTGTAAGGTTAGTGCGAGGATCAAATGCTATAATGCATGGCAAGTTCTTGGTACAGTGCTTAGCACACAATATGATGATCAACTAATATTGGTGCTTTTTTCCCTCTTTGAGCTTCACTTGCCTCCAATAAGGGAAATGATACCGATTGCATGGTATTGGGTCGTTGTAGAAGTGATATTAAGTTACAAATCTTTCCCTCCTCTGGGCCTTTGCACACAGTATTCCTTTTGCTCCTCTCTCCCCATTTCTTCCTGCCTGGCTAACCTTTGTTGTCACCCACTTCAGGAAGTCTTCCTTGAGGCCTTATGCTGATTTAAGGCCTCTTCTGGGCCCCCTCAGGCCCTGGGTGTTTCTGTTAGACAGACATCACACTGTCATTGTCCTGCATAGGCCTTGTGGGTGGATGGGTAGATGGAAGGAAGGATACAGGGATAGAAGGAGAGAGGGATGGAAGGATGGAGGGACAGAGGGATGTTGGAAGGAAGCATGTGACAGCAATTCGAAACAGGTTGCACCACCAATGAGCAGGCTCGCGGGACCCCAGAGGCCAGCCTGAGCTGGCCCTGCCATGCCCCCACTCCCTAGGGACCCTGCCCTGTAGCTCCCTCAACATTTGGTCGCCTTCCCCCCACCTCCATCCTCCAGCACTCTCAGCGCGTGGTCCCCAGTCATTGGCTGCGGTCATTATTACCCCCAAGGCTGCAAATGAGAGACAGCCAAGTGCGGGGTGTAGGTGAACTCAGCCATCGCCCCGGGGCCCGGGCAGAAGCAGCAGCAGAGCGGAGCACCCGGCTAGGCTAGCGGCTCTCCGAGGATGGGCATGGAGACCCCGAGCTCCGCGAGATGAAGGGGCTGGCGCTGTGGCCACTGCTGCTGGCCACCTGCGTGCTGGGGGCACGGGGGCAGCGCCGGGTCTACCTGCGCGAGGAGTTCCAAGATGGGGGTGAGACGCTCGGCGGAGCGGGAGGGGATGGGGGGCGAAGGTAGACGGGACCCTACCTGCTCCTCCTCAATCACCTGCCCCAGCCGTCTACAGTTCAAATCTCAGCTCCTTCCTTTCTGGCTGTGTGACCCTGGGCTAGTAGTTTACCCTGTCTACATTTTAATTTCCTTGCCTATGAAACGAGGACAGCAAAAGGTATCTTGCAAAAATTGTTATGAGAATTCAATGAGATAAGGTACGTAAAGCATCTCCCCTGGTATGTAGTAGGTATGCGATAAATGCTGGTTCCCTTCCCTTCATCCAAAAAACAGAAGTGAACTCTGGAGGGAAAATAGGAGTGCTAATTGTGATAGTAAAATTTTGTGTTTCATAAAATATCAGAGCTCAGAGGATGTAGGAGATCTCATTGCCCAGCCTCCTCCCTGGAATGACTCAGGAATATTAGAGAATTAGGGCTTATCTACCTAAGGACAGATGTTCAATGGTACTGTTTCAGCCCACAAAATACTCTTCGTGCGTGTGCGTGTGTGTGTGTGTGTGTGTGTGTGTGTAAAATGTGATTAGTTGTTTGAGAGTGCAGTGGATAGGGCACTTGCCTAGGAATCAGGATTGTTTGGATTTGAGTCTATATTCTACCGTGAAAGTGTGCATAAGCCCTTTCCCCTTTCTGAGATTCAATTCCCTAATATGCAATACAAGTAACTTTGTATTGAGAACAAGCTGCAGAGATGGTGCCGAGGAAGGAACGAATAAGCCCAGGCAAGGGGACCGGACAGGAAAGTGTCAGGGAGAAGGTGAAACCCAAGCAGGGTTTTGAAGGATGAGTAAGAATTTATCTGGGGGGCAGGGATGGAGAGAAGGGTGTTCCAGGCAAGAAGAACAGCATGTACAAAGGTTCCTAGTTATGACACAGTCAGCAGTGGCATCTTCAGGAAACTGGAAATTGTGAAAGGGAGGGTGGTTGAGGGGAGGCTGGAGAACAGGCAGGGGCTGGATCAAGGGGGCTAAGGAGCCTGGCCTTTCTCTGAAAGCAGTGGAAGCTAGTGAAGATGGCAAGCTGGGGAGAAACAAGATCTGGCCTGGGTATTAGAAAGAACCTATCAACAAAAATGTGGACAGTGTACTGTGAAACTGACCAAAGTTGAGACTGGAGACAAAAACACCCCAAAAACAAGCAAATAAAAAAACCATCTGGGAGGCTATGGTAATCTTCTTGGTGAAAAGTGGAGAGGCTTTGGGGAGGGGGTTGGTAGGGGGTATGTGGGGAGATAGGGGAAGGGGCAGACAGGAGAGATGCTTAGGATTTGGCTGAAGGGTGGGATGCAGGAAGCCCTCAGCTTCACTGACTGGCTGTGGCGGAACCTTTTGACAAGCCTCTTCCAAGTGTAGGTTGCTGGTCCCCCATTTCCTGACTGACCTCAGCTATCCTATGCAGTGAACCCTGTGAGGCTAAGCTTCTGACTGTTAGCTCCTGCCCCACCTGCCCACCCCCACTTGCCTGGGGTAGCTTTACCCACAACACAATTCTTCCTGTCAGAAGGCAAAGAACATGCACAGATCTGCAGTCACTTCCCCAAGGACCGAACCCTCCTTGCCCAGTGTGGCAAGAGTGAAATTCCCAAGGGTGTTATTGACAAATATTTCTGAAATACTCCTTGGAATAAAAAAAAGGGGCTCTAAGTCCCAAACCCCAAGACAGTTGATCATGAACAAAATCCAGCACCTTATGTGCAGAAAAGGCCTGATATCACCTCCTCCAGGAAGCCTTGCCTAGGCCTCCGCTAGGTCCCTCAACTTCTATGCTTCCTTTGTGTCAGCCCTACTCACACTATGGTTGTCATTTACCCGATTCTCCTCTGTTTCCAGTGTCAAAGTCAGTGCCTGGCTTAGAACAGGTGCCCAGTAAAGGATTATTGAATGGTTGGGGCTTCCCTGGTAGCACAGTGGTTAAGAATCCGCCTGCCAATGCAGGGGATACGGGTTCGATCCCTGGGCCGGGAAGATCCCACATGCCGCGGAGCACTAAGCCCGTGCACCACAACTACTGAGCCTGCGCTCTAGAGCCCGCGAGCCACAACTACTGAAGCCCACGTACCACAACTACTGAAGCCCACGCACCTAGAGCCCATGCTCCACAGCTAGAGAAGCCACTGCAATGAGAAGCCCGCGCACCACAACGAAGAGTAGCCCCTGCTCACTGCAACTAGAGAAAGCCCGCACACAGCAACAAAGACCCAACGCAGCCAAAAATAAATAAATGTATTTTTAAAAAAAGGATTAATTGAATGGTTGAACTGAACATTCTCACACACACACACACACACACACACACACACACACACACACGCATGCATCCAAAAATCACATCCCATGAAGAAAAATGGTGTTCCAAGCAATATTGCTACAGTAGGACTTAGAGACGTTAATTTTTGATGTTCAGTGCCTACTTTAAAGGAATCAACCCAAAATGTAATTATAATGCTGAAAGAAGAGAGATCAGAGAGATGTGCTGAGGGGCTGATGCTACTCATGACTGCGGAGGGTTGGGTAGTGGGGTCACCAGGGTTCTGAGGCTTATCCTCAGAGTAGAAGACCCGGAAAGCAAATACTGTTAGGGTACTCAGACCTGGGAAGGTTTAGATGCTGGCTTGTTCTTCCAAACTCATATGAGGCCGGTATACAAACCAGATGTGCATAAATTCATGAGCATCTCAGACTTAACATGTCTAAAGCAAACTCTTGTGTCCTCCTCCAGACTTGTTCTTCCCATGGTTTCCTCCATCTTAGTAAGTGCCCCAACCATTCACCTGGTCGTTTAGGTTAAAAGCCTTAAGAGTCATCTTTGATTCCTTTTTTATTTATTTTCCCCTCATCGAATCTAGCAACAAGTCCAATTGACTCTACCCTCAAATTATATTCTGAATACGGTATTTTTTTTTTTACCTCTCGTATTGCTGTCCATGCTAGTCCAAGCTATTATCACCACTCATCTGGACTATTGCAGGAATTCGAGTGTCTTCTATGCTTCTATTCTGGCTACTCCATAGTCTCTTCTCATCTAAATTTCAGAATGCTCCTTTTGAAATATAAATCAGATTGTAGCATTCTGGAACTTAAAAACCACCACTGTCTTTCCCGTTTTTTTTTTTTTTTTTTTTTTTGTGGTACGCGGGCCTCTCCTGTTGCAGAACACGGGTTCCGGACGTGCAGGCTCAGCAGCCATGGCTCACGGGCCTAGCCGCTCCGCGGCATGTGGGATCTTCCCGGACCGGGGCACGAACCCGTGTCCCCTGCATTGGCAGGCAGACTCTCAACCACTGCGCCACCAGGAAAGCCCCCACCACTGTCTTTCTATTAGATTTAAAATAACATCCAGTCTTCTCACCATGACCTACAAGAACCTCTGTGATCTGATCCCTGCCTGTCTCTCCAATCTTATCTCCTGCTTCTTCATTACATTCTAGCCACAGTGGCTGTTCTTTCTTGCTATTTCTCAGACACTCCAGGCTCAGTCCCATCTCAAAGCCTTTGCACTTGCTGTGATTTCTGCCTGGAATATTCTCTCAGATCTTCACGTGGTTTACTCCTTCTCATCATTCAGGTTTCTGCTTAAATGTCTCCTTAAATGTTAGAGGGGCTTTTCTTGTTCACTCTATCAAAAATTATCCCCCCATATACATATCTATCCCTTTGTATGATTTAATTTTTTTAAATCAACCTTTTTGAGATATAATTTATATACATAAAATGCACCCATTTGAAGTGTATCATTCACTGAATTTTGAAAAATATAAACACCTGTGTGACCACCACCACAAGTAATATATAAAACATTTCCATCACCCCTGAAAGTTCCCTCATGAACCTTTGCATGCTTAATTTTTCAGAACACTTTTCACTGTTCGATGCATTTCTTGTTTACATGTTTATTCATTGTCTTTCTTTTTCTCCTCGCTATTAGATTCACTTCCTGAGAACACAGTGCTTCTCTGTTGTGTTCATTGCTGTATCTGTAGCCCGCAGAACAAGCACATAGCAGATACTCAATTATTTTTGAATGAATGAATGAATTGCACTGGGAAATGACTCTTTCGAGAGATCAGAATGCTCATACTAGCCAAGGCAAACACTTCCTGGTTGTCAGGGACCCAGGAAACTAAATGCAGTGAGTCAGAACTTAATCTTTGAGGAATGCTTATTGTGTACCAGTGGATTTTTTCCTTTATACCTTATTTTATTGAATCTCTCAACAGTTCTGTCAGAAAGATGATATCTCTCTTTCACTGATGAGGAAACTGAGGTTCAAAGAGGTTGAGTGACCCTCCCAAGTTTACACAGCTAGTGTCAAAAGTGGTTTGGAGGCCAAATAGGCAAACTGGAAAGCATTCATTGCATTTTGCAGTTAAGAGACCATTTCACGACCCAGAGTGGTGGGGATGGAAGGCTGCCTGAGAAATGAACTGGACAGCCGTGGGCTATGTTTTGGAGAATCCCGGCTGAGAGAGGAAGTCAAGTAGGTAATTTGGGATGCAAAGGGAAAGTGAAGGTGGAAGGTTTGGATGACCCAGTGGGGCTTTTGCAGAAAGGCAAATGGGCAGGGGAGGAGTGAGCAGAAAGGCAAGTGGTCGAGAGGAGTGAGCAAGGTGATGGATCCACATCTCTATCAACTTTACAACCCCTGCACTTGGTACAGTGCCCGGCTCATAGAAAATGCTCACAAAATTCTGTGGAAAGAAGGATGGAGGGAGGGAGGGAAGAAGGAAGGACTGTGAGAATTAGATAGGAAGGAGACTGGAAAAAAATGGAGGAGATCAAAGAACAGGTGTACTTTGAGTAACAGAGCGTGAGAGTTGGAGGATAGAAAGCCCCAATCATGGAGGGGGTAGTTTGGGTTTGAGATTTCAGAGGTGGAGCAGTTTCTGGTCACGATAAGGTCCAAGGTGTGAATGCAGGGGCAGATGGCTAAACTGGAATGGATGGAAGGTCACTGGAGATGGGGTGTGTTATTAATAATTGGAAACATTCAGAGACAAACCTAAATATCCATCAGCAGGGGCCCAATGAAGTGAAGTATGATACAGCCATATAACGTTTGGCAAGTTCTTAATGTCATGGGGAAGTGTTTATGATCTAAGCTTAGCTGTAAGAAGTACAAAACTACATATAAGGCATATATTGTCACTATGTAAAATATATTTGTGCATAGAGGAAAGGAATAGATGAAGATATACCAAAATGTAAATGGTAAATAATGGAATTTCAGATGACTTTTTTTTTACTTTATTTTCTACAATGAACCTGTGTTACTCTTTTAATTAAAAACTATTAAAAATGAAGAGAACTGTTCTGTCTTTCCATTTCTTTCTGGAACTGAATTTCCTCCTTTTGAGCTCTAGCTTTTACAGCTAAACTGTATTTGATGCCTTAGGTAACCTTTATTAAGCATAGTTTTACTCACTAGGCATGATGCTGTACACACTCCAGTTCTCACCTCCACTCTGTAAAGTAATTATTTTTCCAGTCTACAAACAGTATAACTGAAGCTCAGAAACACTGCATAATTTGTCTGAGGTCACACAGCTCTTAAATGGCAAAGTCAGGATTTGAACCCAGGACTGTGTGATATCAAAGCTGATTTTTCTCACATTACTCCTTCTCCCCACCCCACTGCTTCCCATGAATCTGGTACTTGAAGGCCTTCTAGCTCACATTTTTTTTTTTTTTTCGGTACGCGGGCCCCTCACTGCTGCGGCCTCTCCTGCTGCGGAGCACAGGCTCCGGACGCGCAGGCTCAGCGGCCATGGCTCCACAGCACGTGGGATCTTCCTGGACCGGGGCACGAACCCGTGTCCCCTGCATCGGCAGGCGGACTCTCAACCACCGCGCCACCAGGGAAGCCCTCTAGCTCACATTTTAAGTAGTGCCTAGCAACCCCAAGAAAGGTAAAGCTTAGATTCTTTGAATGTCAGAACTGAAAGGTCTCTGAATGCTCATCTAGCTCCAAATGGCCTCCTTCTCCCCATTTACAGATGGGAAAACTGAGGTCCAGAGACAGGATATGACATGGCAGGACCATTTATGGGTTTGAGGCAGAGCTTGAGTCAGGCTCCTTTCTTTCTGCTGTTTTCTCAGACTATTCCAGGCCACATTGCAACTTGGCAACTAGAGGGTTTTTAGAATTCAACCCTCTCATTGTACAGATGGGAAAACTGAGACCTAGAGAGGAGAGGTGGTTTTCCCAAAGTCACGCAGTGAGTCAGCGGCAGAGATGTTTGTTGAACCCAGGTCTCTTACCTCCATAAAGGATGCACTGGCCACTTGTGCAAGCTGCCAAGTGTCAGGTGACCAGCAGGTAATCATACCAGTGGCCTCAGGGAAAACATGAGCTTTTGGAATCTCAGACTTCGCATTAAAAAAAGAGCACATTAAAATATGCAGGAATTGTGGTTGATTGAATTGGAGAATCATTGAATTAGTGACATAAACAGGTGTGAGGGGGAGAGCTAATGGTGACAGCAAAGGCCATTGTCAAAGTACAAAATCAGACAGAAAGAAACCGGAATTCAGATGAGGGACTGAATGATGCAGAAGTCACAAAGGGTGTGTGTGTGTGTGTGTGCGCACGCGTGTGTGTGAATGTTAATTCTGTCAGTTCTCAGACTTGACCATGAAAACTTGGCTGAAGAGACATTCTGAGACAAAGGACCTCTGTGCCCAGCTGGCTCAGACTTGCTGAGGACAGCCCAGCAGGGCTGGGGAACAGCCTGCTGCTCAGGCTTATGACTGATAAGCTATTGGGACCATCTGTGGATTGTGGATACTTGGACATGCTGGGCCTGAGGAAGAATCACCCTGGACAGATGCCCAAACCCAAGAGGCCTGATCCAGCTGGCCTTTCCAGGTCTCAAGTACAAACTGATGGCAAGGATCTCTCCAGAGGCTGCAGGGATGTGGAGGTGAGAGCAGGAGCCGTTGTTAACATACAGAAAAAAAAAAAAAAAAGGCTGGAGGGAAATATAGCAAAATGTTGACAATGGTCATCTTGGGAGGTAGATGATGGATATTTTTACTGCATATTTGCTTCCTCTGGGCTTTCTACATCTTCTACAATAAATTATTTACTTTGAAAATCCAAGAAAAATAAAATAAGAAAAGCAGATGATTTATTTGTCTGTCTCTCTGTTTAGACCCTGAGCTCTTTGAGGGATTATGTTTTGTTTGTACCCTGGTGTCTAGCACTCACACTGGCACAGTATAGGTTCTCTGCAAAAATGTAAGTGAAGGACTTTAATTCTATCATAGTTCAAACATATGGCCTCTTGTTTAATGTTCACTTTCTTAGCAAACTTGGCTATCTGCTTCTTAGGGTATAGTTGATTAGAAATGACAGCTTACAAAATGAACGGAGGACCCACTACAGTGCCCATTCAATGACAGCAAAAAAATAATTTTAATAGTTATTATTAATCATCATCCTGATATTAATTAATAATAATTATTACTATTATCTTAATTTATTTGGTCCTCATGCCAATCTATCATTCAACAAACTTTTATTGAGTATCTACTATGTGCACAGTGTTCTTCCTTTCCTTAAAGAGTTTAAATATAAACCTTATTTACAGATGAGAACACAGATTCAGAAAAGTGATTGACCCAAGATTCTTATCCAGTGCTATTCACCACCCCATAAGGCTTTTTACTAGTTGATAAATATCTGAGTGACTATGGTCTATGTGGCAGACATGCAGTTAGACTGGCAGACAGAAAGAAAGGAAAGGAAGTGAACAGGTAAGTTGGCAGGCAGGTAAGCGGGACGTAGGTCCACCGGTTTCACAAGAGCTGGGTAGATTGCTAGAGGCAAACACACTGACCTCAGGGAGAAGTGAGTGCTCACAGCTGAATGGGAACAGCGGAGACAGAAAAATTTCAAAACAAACTCACACTTCTGCTGTACATTACAGCCTAGTACAGAGCTTGAGTCTTCAAGAAACTTAAAATTTTGTTTAGGATTCTTTACATAATGGGTCAGGGTCTTCTATAATGTCTACAAAACTTTTCCATTGAAAATGGTAGACAAAATGTTGGTACCTGAAGAGGTAAGCTTTAGTTTATCTAGAAAATTCTCCTTTGCAAAATATAATCTGATGATGTTGAATAAATGTGGCAAATATGTATTTTTATCTAATTATGCAAGCATTTTCTAAAGGACATATTCCGTTCCGGGCTCAGGACTAGGTGCTGGGGAAGGCACAACTTTTACCTTCAAGGTTACAAATATTTCTCTCTTTACCTTTGATATTATGTATCTTTGTATACATATACACATATACAGATTCGGCTTCAAGTAGTACTTATTGAGCACTTACGATGTGCCTGACACTGTGTTGCATGCTGTTTCATTTAATTCTCCCAGAAACGATGAGGTAGGTAAAACCTTTCTATAGATGAATAAACTGAGTCTCAGAGAGGCTAAAGATCCTGCTGAAGCTAGTGGTAGAGATGAGGCCCTAGTCCAGTCTTCTGATTTGAACTACACCACAAGCCAGGCATCCTGGGAGGTACATTTTGGAAATGAGTTCATTTGACAGAAGAATCATTGTTAGTTGGCCTCCTTGGTTCTGCATCTTTACAGATGTGGCTGTGATTATGTGTATTTATCGGCTAGATGTGGGAGCACCCAAACACCTGTTATTTTTTGTTGGATGGATCTCTGGGGACATACAGATATTTGAACAGTTTGAAGGAAAGATTTAACAAGGAAAAAAAGGTGGTAGCATCCAATCTTGGTAAATACACTGCTCTCTTGCTCTCAATTAATAAGAGATCTCCTTGATCTGGCCCCTCTGCCCTGCAAAACCATACAGTACTGCTTGCATTTCCCTTGAAACACCATGCTGTTTCATGCCTCAGGGCCTTTCCACACGCAAGGCATTCTGTTTGGAACACCCACTCCTACCTTTTCTTCTTTTTCAGTTCTTCTTCAGGCATGCCTTCTCTGAAATCTACCCTGACTCTGGAGGGCAGTCAGTGCTTTTCTGAATTTCACTGTCCTGTGTGTCCCTCTATCACTCCCCTTACCACACTGTATTGTAATTGTTTACTTGTCTGTCTTTTCAGACTCTGAGCTCCCTGAAGCTCGTAGGTCCCTGGAGGGACATGGTCAGATTCAAGTCTGTGCCCCTGGTGCCTGGCATAAAATGAATACTCAAGAAATATTTGTTGAATGAAGGAGTAATGAGCCCAGGACCAGAGTACAGTAGAACTGAGCTCTAGTCTCAGCTCTGTAACTGGCAACTGTGTCCATGAGCAAGTTGCTTCCTTCTCTTGGCTTCATTTTCTCTATACACAATACAAGGAGGTCAGGTTAGTGACCACGAAGGGTCGTTCTGGCTTGAGCCTTTTATGATGTTAAGATGTTATGATGTTAAGAGGAAAAGTATAAAACATTAAAATGGAACTTTATTAACCAGGTGACATTATTCTCCTAACAAGAAAGGCTCCTTATTTGAGGACATCTTAAACTGTGGCAAGTTAGATTAGCATCAGTACTGTTCACCCAGAAAAAATGATTAGTGATAAGAAGTTCTGAGTTCTGTTCTAACCTCTCCTACCATAAAGTTCAAGGTGAAAGCTGTAAACTGTTTCAACATGCATGCCAGGCTCAGTTAACATTTGTCAAGTGGATTAATAAATGAGTCAATCCATTTGTAAGGCTGAGAATCTATGGCATAGGCAAAAGGCATGACCATGCATCCATTCAGTCATTCAGCAAATGTTCTGGTGATTTACTCTGTGCTAGAAACTGGGACACAAGGGTTAGTAAAATAGTTATGAAACTTCTCAGTCTGGTGGGGAAGACAGACATTACTCAAACTATACACAAATAACTTTATTAATTACAAACTGTAAAGTACTATGGTTGATTCTTACATTTGCTGTACACTCTTTAGGTTATAAAGGACTTTTCACACACATGACTTCATGGGAAGCCGTATAGTATAGGGATCAAGAGCACGGATTTTGATGTTGCAGAGCCCTGGGTCCAAGCCTGCTTTACTCATCTAACTTACAAACTTTGTTCTTGGACAAGTTTCAGAGTTCCACTCTCCTCATCTTTTGAATGCAGGAAAAAATAGGACATTTGTCACAGAGCTATTATTGGACTACAATGAGATAATGCATGTAAGGTCCTCTGCACAATGCCTGACATGTAGTTGCTAAGCAGTAGCTATTATTATGATTACACAAGCTTTTTCTCTTCATAACACTTTTCCCTGCATCCCCCTCTCCTTCCAGAGAAGAGGCAGTATTTGAAATCAAACAGATTTGGGTTCAAATCTCAGGTGAACCACTTACTAGATGCACAATGGAACTAATAATATCTATCTTAAAACATTATCCATGGGAGTAAATGAGGGGAAATTTTCAGGGAGCCACACAAGGGTCTAACACATAATAACAAATCTTTTGACTTTGACATCAATTCTTGCCCTTCATTGCGTCAACTATGGTCAGGGAAGAAGGATCCATTTCATTCAAGCCACAGCAACTTGAGGCAGGAAGAATCTCCTGGGGCCCCTCCCTCAGGAGTGATGGGTGAGGTCGTCACTGAGACGTTCTGGCCTGTGTAACACGAAGATCTTGGGAGTGACAGGAGAAGACAAGAGAAAGCAAGCCCCTGGGCCTCAGGAAGGGAGGTCGTTGGTTGTTAGACTTGAGTAATAGGAGTCAACAGAGCCAACTCAGGGTGGCGTTATTAGAGGTATGTTGATACGGGTTTTCATGGGCAGAGCTAAGGCAATAACCCTAGATATTGGGTAGTCGGATTTGAGAAAGAGAAATTCAGCTGCAGGGAGAAGACAAAATAAAGGCTACCCTCAAGGCCTCTTCCATCTCAAGCTGCCAAATTGCCCCATGACTCTGGGACTGTGGTGGGTCCAGGAAGTGGGAGTCAGCAACTCTGAGGCATAAAATCAGAGAGGCACTGAATGTTTGGATGGAGTGCCAGGTCCCAAAAAGAATGCCTCTTTGTCTATATGCCATCTATGCCAAAGCAAAACAAATTTATCACCCTCTCCTTGAAACTGCAGAGGAGAGTCTAAAAAGTTTAAGCAATAAAAAAGGGTAAATAGAAATTGATTGTTCAATATCATCATTACTAATTCAAGAAGTATAAAATGATATTGCTAATCTCTTTACCTGGTAAGCTAATTTTATTATTTTATTTTAGCAAACATAAATATGTATAAGGGCTCAGGCCCCCAACCGTATTTTCCATCAACTTTTATGAGAGTGTCTCATGCCTTTCAAACAAACATTCCTGTAGTGGTTTTCAGGATTTCACTTTCATAGGGGAGGGTGGGTTAGAGCATTAATGGAACACTAATCATATGGTAGTGCATAAATGGTGGGGTTCAGGCATCAGATAGTGAGGGGGATTTCAGGAATACTGGAGTAATATATTTTATTTTACTTTTAATTTTATTTTATTGAAGTATAGTTGATTTACAATGTCGTGTTAGTCTCAGGCGTACAGCACAATGATTCAGTTGTACCTACATATATATTTTTTCAAATTCTTTTCCTTTATAGGTTATTGGAAAATATTGAGTATAGTTCCCTGTGCTATATAGTAGTTCAGAGTTAACTTTTGATATCCCGTTACTGTTCCCATAAGACTTGATCAGCCTTGGTTGTATTTCATTGTCTTTAAAAAAACACAAACCATTTTTATATGTTACTTTTTTTCTTCTTTAACTCCATAGATGGATGGAATCTAAACATAAGCTGGATTATGGCAAATTTCAGCTCACTGCAGGAAAATTTTACGGAGACAAAGCATAGGGTAAAGGTAATTACTACAATTTAAGAACATACTTGCAAGAGGGAGGAGATATGGGAACATATGTATATGTATAACTGATTCACTTTGTTATAAAGCAGAAACTAACACACCATTGTGAAGCAATTATACTCCAATAAAGATGTCAAAAAAAAAAAGAACATACTAATTTACTGGGAAAGTTCTGACTTCTATACAACTGTTTTTATTTGTGATTCCCAGTTCACTTCTCTTTCTTAGAATAAAAAGAAGTAGTAGAACGTGAAGAATGAAGTCTCCACAAAAATAATAATGTATTTGTTGAGTAACAGGTATTTAAAAGTTCTTAGACACATTATCCCCATTAATCTTCCTAATAACTTCATGAGGTGGTTACTATTATGTTCCCAATTTTTCAGGGGGCCTCAGAGAAGTTGAATAATTTGCCCAAGGCTATATTCACAGCTGGCAAGAGGTGGGGCTGAGACCTGATTCTAGGTCTGACTCCAGGACTGTGTTCTTTACCCCGGACCATACTGCTTTCCCCAACCCTAGGATTTTTTGAATTTAACACTCTGCACTCGAAACAGGGGAAAGCACTATGTAACCCCCAAATACTGCTCTCCCCTGGAGCTGCCTGCTACAATAGAGAACTGAGCAGACAGACCTAGAGCTATGACTTGCTGGCTGCATAATTTAGGCAAGACTTTTCATTTCTCTTAGCCTTGATATTAGATGGAGATAATAGTCATCATTTGCCATGTTCATTAGACAGGGCTGCTGTAAGAGCCAAATAATTATTAGGAGGGAAGGAGGAGCTCTAGGCAATGGTTTTTTGTCTGAGGAAGCTTCTGTCCTATAAATAGAATCCATTGATTGTCCTCTGGAGTGATTTCCCATCTTCTTTCTCCTGGCTACTGTTATGAATCTCATTTTCATGTTTAGTAAAGAGGAGAATTACGAATTGGCTTGAACATTTAAAGTCTCATTTAAATCCACTTTGGAAAATTGTTTCCCGAGGAGAAGAGAACTGGAGGCTGTCTGAGTGACTCTTCTGAGGGCTCAGTCTGCACAGCGGCCCACCTACTCTCAGTTTGTTTGTTTGTTTTTAAAATTAATTAATTAATTATTGGCTGCACTGGGTCTTCGTTGCTGCCCACGGGCTTTCTCTAGTTGCGGTGAGCGGGGGCTACTCTTCCTTGCGGTGCTCGGGCTTCTCATTGTTGTGGCTTCTTTTGTTGCCGACCGCTGGTCCTAGGCGCACGGGCTTCACTAGTTGTGGCACATGGGCTCAGTAGTTGTGGCTCGCAGGCTCTAGAGCACAGGCTCAGTAGTTGTGGCACATGGGCTTAGTTGTTTCACGGCATGTGGGATCTTCCCAGACCAGGGCTTGAACCCGTGTCCCCTGCATTGGCAGGCGGATTCTTAACCACTGCGCCACCAGGGAAGTCCTGTACTCTCAGTTTGATTTCTTGGTTGTTGCTCCCCACACCTCATCCTACTTAGGTTCATTAGGTACCTCCTGGTTTTCTAAAAGGGTTCTGGGTACAAACGAGGCTCCGGGGCATCCGTGTGTGTGTGGAGAAATCACATGGTTACACAGCTAAGTTTGGTAGAGTGGAAATTCAAGACTTGGTTTTCTACCTGTGGGTTCAGTGCTCTTTCCTTTGTGCCCACTCCTCCCTCCATGAAGTCTTCTCTGGCTATTCTAGCCTCCCTTGAGGTCTTTGGGGAAATAAGCCTGCTCTTTAAAATATAGACAGCTCCTAATGTAATATTAGACATGAAAGTGCTTAAAGCACAGAGCCTGGTGTGCAATAAATGCTCAAGAGACATCTGAATCAACACCTGTGATCCTTCTGAGCAACTTAACCCATATTTATTGAGCATTTCCTCTATGCCAGATCTTTTTTTTTTTTTTCGTCATGCCACGTGGCTTGTGGGATCTTAGTTCCCTGACCAGGGATCGAACCCAAGCCCTTGGCAGTAAATGCACAGAGTCCTAACCACCGGACTGCCAGGGAATTCCCCTTAGATCTTTATATTAAAGATGCCCCTGCTCTTCAGGAGCTTAAAAATTATTCAAAGAGACTGAAATAAACTTAATTGCAACATAATGTGACCCAACGAATTACAAAGAGCTGGGGGATCATGAAGGAAGGACCCTCACCAAGCATGAATAATGATAGTCCCTTGCATTTTATATTGACAGTTTACAAAGTGCTGCTCACATCTCTTACCCATTTAACTTTCACGGGAACCCTCTGGGGTATGATTAATTATCCACATTTTGCTGATGAGGAAGCTAAGACTCAGAGAATTAAAGTGACAGAGTCATAACCAGAAAGCTGGGCAGCAGCTTAAAATAATGAAAAGATCACTAGCCTGGAAGTCTGGACATTTGGCTTGTGTGTCTGTCACTTGTGACTATATGATCTTAGATAAGTAACTTTCCCTCTCTGGGTCTTGGTTTTGTAAAGTAATGTAGTTTTGTAAAGTAATGTAGTTAGACTAGAAAGGCTCTAAGACCCCTTACAGCTCTGATATTCTCTGGACGAGGAGATAAAGTCTCGGGTTGGGGGCTCTGGAATTAGATAGACTGGTTGTGTGATTCTGGACAAGTGAAATAGCCTCAATGATTTCATGATAAAGTGGAGATATTAGTAGGGCCCACCTCATAGGGTTTTTATGAGGATTAAGAGTAGTAATACACATGAATGAAACATATTGCCTGGTAAAGAGGAAGTGTTCAACAAATGTTAGCAACAATTATTACTTATTCTAAGAGTCTGTGCTGGGCCTCTTCCTACCACAGCAGTTGTGCACGACAGAGCCTGATTCTGGCCACCCATGGGGTCTTAATAGAAACAGAGCTTGTTTTGTAAAGCTTCAGAATAGTATTTAAGTATCTCTTGAAAATCAGAGACAGTATGGTATAAGGGAAAGAAAGAATCAGTCAAACATGTCATAAAAATCCCAGTTTAGGGGACTTCCCTGGTGGTCCAGTGGCTAAGATTCCGCGGTCCCAATGCAGGGGCCCTGGTTTGATACCTAGTCAGGGAACTAGATCCCACATGCTGCAACTAAGAGTTCGCCTGCCACAACTAAAAGATCACACATTCCACAACTTAAGATCCCTTGTTCTGCAACGAAGATCTCACATGAGGAAACGAAGATCCCCTGTGCCATGACAAGACCCGGTACAGCCAAATATATAAATAAATAAATAAATATTAAAAAAAAATAAAGTGGGTGCATTTAAAAAAAATATCCCAGTTTAGTTCCTTACCAGCCTTGTGGCCCTAGGCAGGTCACTTCACCTCCCCGTGACTCAGACTCCTAATTTGTAAAAGTGAAGATAGTACCAATTTTGCAGGGTTGTTCTGAGGCTTGAATAAGATTATGTGTGTAAAGCATCCAGGACGTCACCAGGACGGCATGCAGTAGGTAAGAATGTAGCAGAGATTGGGGAGACCAAGTGCTAGGTTTCTCTGACTGCTCTTAGGGTATTTAAATCTAGAGATTCTGTGCTCTCTGCTCTCAGGTCTCTAGACCAGTAAAGATGCCAAGTTTTATGCCCCTCTCCACCAGGTTCAAGAAGCCATTCAGCAATGAGAACGAGAGCTTGGTGGTTCAGTTTTCAGTAAAACACAAGCAAGGCATCCATTGCGGTGGTGGGTTCGTGAAACTCTTTCCTGACACCCTGAACCAGGAGGATATGCATTCAGAATCCGAGTATTACATCATGTTTGGTAAGCTCTCTGATAGCAGTCGCTGTCAGCCCTGTGAGGTCTTAATGAGAGCCACTGTAGTTGTAGAAAAGGCTCAGATGGAAATTTATTTTTTTAAAAATTTATTGTATTGAAGTATAGTTGATTTACCATGTGTTAATTTCTGTTGTACAGCAAAATGATTCAGTTATATATATACAGTTTTTATACACACATACACATACTAACATACACATACTTTTTCATATTCTTTGGAACAGGAAATTTCTAATGTGATAGCTCCACCTCCCTCTGTGGTAAGACTCTTAGAAGACCTGAGAAAAGCAACTCTAAACCTAAATGTTAATATAGAGGTGAAGAGTCACATGGTATTAACAAGGCTACAGTACAGAGAGACACTTTCCATTTCTAAGAGAAAGAGAAAGGGATCAGAAACTGTGTAGATACCCTCAAATGTACCTATTACAATAAGGCTTTGTGCTCTGAAGGAGGTTCCTGCCCTCAGGGAGAGAAAGGCACAGAAGGTTAGGGAAATCACCTTTATCCAACATCTGTAGTGCATCCAGTGTTGCATCTGTAACCTCAGTATACTGGCCCTCCTTGGGGCAGTCCAGCTCTTACTTAGCTCAGTTTCAACGTGGTTGATATTTAAAAAAACAAGAAACAACGGCAACTAATCCAACTCCCAAATCATTGGTGAAGAATGTGGATTTTACTGAAGGTTTTTGCAAATTCAGAGGAAAGGGTTAAACTACACATCATAAACCAACATTTCCTTAAAATTCTCTCTAGATATTTTTTCTTTTCCCAGGGAGCTCCAGATCTCTCTCTTGCCCTCGCCAAAATCCTCCTCTTCATCCTTTTTCTGTCTGAATCCCTTCTCCCTCAACTCTCTTTCTTATCTTTCAACCTCTTTCTTATTTTTCTTTTTTTTTTGCGATACGCGGGCCTCTCACTGGTGTGGCCTCTCCCGCTGCGGAGCACAGGCTCCAGGCGCGCAGGCTCAGCAGCCATGGCCCACGGGCCCAGCCGCTCCATGGCATGTGGGATCCTCCCAGACCAGGGCACGAACCCGTGTCCCCTGCATCGGCAGGGGGACCCTCAACCACTGCGTCACCATGGAAACCCTCTTTCTTATTTTTCAATCCCTTTCTTAGGTAGACCAATAAAGCACTATGGGGGTCTAAAACATGAGTCTGCCCATCTCTATTTTTTTCAGAATCTACACTTCTCACAAGGCGCTTATATCTGTAATGTACATGGTAGTTGTAGTAGGGAAATTGGAAATAGGATTTTTTAAATGTGATTTTTTTTCCCTTTCAAATGAATATTGTTTACTTGATGCTCAAACAACCCAACAAGTTTGGGCTATTATCATCTCCATTTTACAGATGAGAAAACAAAGGCAAGAAATTTGCCCAAGATGAGCAAGTCGGAAGTCAGATTTTGAACCCAGTCTGTCTGGCTGTAAAGCCTGGGCTTTTTCTACTCTACCCTTTTGCCTTCTGCTTGGTGTGGGCACAGGCATATGAATCATTTTTTAAAAGGCAGAATGAAGACATATTTTTAAAAAGGTATTGATGAGGAGTTATGAGATCACAAAAGATGACATGTCCACCTGGGGGCATTTTGGAGAAGGTATTAATTATTCTTTGAAGAATGAGTTAGATTTTAATAAGCAGAAAAGGAGAGAGAGGAAATGTAATTTGGGCATAGGAAACTGTGTGTACAAAAGCTCAGAGACACGAAATTCAAATGCAAGTAGGAAAACGATGAGACCAGTGTAGCTAAAGCACACTGAGTGTGTGTGTGTGTGTGTGTGTGTGTGTGTGTGTGTGTGTGTGTGTGTGGTGCATGCAGGAACATATTTAGGATAGTCAGAGAGCAATAGCATGGGAAATTAGGTAGAAAAACTAGGTTAAAACCTATTCTTGGTGAGACCTTCCTGGTGGCACGGTGGTTAAGAATCCACAGGCCAATGCAGGGGACACAGGTCTGAGCCCCTGTCTGGGAAGATCCCACATGCCTCAGAGCAACTAAGCCCGTGTGCCACAACTACTGAGCCTGCGCTCTAGAGCCAGCGAGCCACACTACTGAGCCCATGTGCCACAACTACTTAAGCCCATGTGCCTAGAACCCATGGTCTGCAACAAGAGAAGCCACCACAGTGAGAAGCCGGCGCACTGCAATGAAGAGTAGCCCCCGTCGCTGCAACTAGAGAAAGCCCGCGTGCAGCAACGACGACCCAATGCAGCCAAAAATAAATAAAAATAAATAAATAACTAAATTTATATTTTTAAAAAAACCCCTATTCTTGGGCCTTTTCCAGGTTAAGCTCTCTGGACTCACAAATCAACAGTTTCCTCTAAAGCTTTCACAAAGCAGGAAGAGCCCCAGGCTCTGTTTCTAGTTAGGCTTGGGTTTAAAGCCCAGCAATGCGACTTATTAGCTGTTTGAACTTCTGCAAGTTGCTTAACTTTTCTGGGCCACAATTTTCCCAACTAAAAGTGGAGATAGTAATACCTCCTTGTGAGAATTAAATGACGTGGTATTAAGTGCCCGGCACAGGAGGGGCTTCCAGTTGGGTTTGGTCAATGGAATCCTGGCAGAAGATCACAGGGAGGGAGGAGAGTTGTGTCCCTTGACTGAAGGTCACGGCTTATCTCCTGGCTGCCCTCTCTACTGAACTCCTTTTTTTTCTGGGCTTTGGTAACTGCCCCTTCTCCTAGCCCCTTCAAGCTTAGGAGTGGGAATAGCCTGGAGCATAGCATTATTCCTTATATTTTCTCAATGTCCTGCCCCCACCATTTATAACAGTCCCTTTACACAGGTTCGATCCCTCATTGGGGAACTAAGATCTCGAATGCCTCATGGTGTGGCCAAAAACAAAAACAAAAACAAACAAACAAAGAACAAAAACAGAAAAAACCCGAAACAAAACAAAGAATTAAAATAGTCCCTTTATTAAATTATCCTCAAATAATCCTAAATTTGTGTGTGCTGTCTCTTTCCTGCTATGTCTGTCTTAGCCACAAAACAGGCAAACTGCCTAAAAGTGATGTAAATTCATGTATTGGGATTTAATTTCCAGGCCCTGACATCTGTGGCTTTGGCAACAACAAAGTACAAGTCATCCCTCATTATCAAGGGAGATACCATGAGAACAACAAGACCATCAAGCCCAGGGTGAGTGTGAGGGCTGGTCTTCAGCCTAGGGGGAAGGATAACCATTTTGCATTTGTTATCTCATTTAATCCTTACAACACCCCTGTAAATTAAGTACTATCATCTCCATTTTGCAGATTAGAAAATAGACCCAGAGAAGTGCTGTAAATTACAGGATTTCACATAGGAGCAGTTGGTCTGAAAGCCTAGGAAGTCATGTAAGCTTATCTCTTGGAACAATGCTTGCCATGGCCCACTTCCCCACTGCTAGATATTGGAAGAGACGGGGGAGGTGGGGAGTGCTGGACTTAGAAATGGGTGGTGAGTTTACCTTAGTAACATCAGGGTTAGAGAGATCTAGGTTGGCTGGAGGATAATAGCTGGATTTCATCAGCCACTCAACAGGAAATCACTGAATGCCATCTCTGTGCTGGGCCTTGGGCTGGGGATAGAGTGAGCCAGGCATGGCTTCTAATCTCTCAAAACTCAGAGTCCAGTAAAGGTAAGAGTCAAGCAAAGGAGAATGACTACCTAGTCTGATTGGGGTCTGTGAGAGCACAGAGGAGACCCCAAACTGGTGCCTTAGGAAATGCTTCAGAGAAGCACAAAGAAGGTTTCTACTGTGCTGAGTTTTGAATGATGAGCATGAATTGGTCTTGTAAAGGAAGGTGACAATTTTAGGGAGGATTGAGCTACTAGAAGAGGTAATCACATGAGAAAAGTCAAGGAGACTTGAGAAAGAGTAGCACCGCAAGAAGTTTGGCACAAGTAGAGCACAGGGGAGAGGCAGAGACTGAGTCTAGAGGAGACCCTAGGTCCTGGGTCATTGGACAACTTGTGTTTGGGGCAAAGTCCTTCCCTAGCAGGACTGTGCATACAGGGACTCCCTGGGATCCCGCTCAGGGTAGGCATTGTGCTGGGACCTGCAGATACAACAGATGAGTCAGAAATGACCCCTGCAGTTGAGAAGCTCAGAGTCTAGTGGGACAGACAGAAAAACAGACAAGATCAAAGAATGACCAGAGCTGTGATGAAGGGAAGGATGGGAACTAGGTGAGACCAGAGGAGTGTGTACTCAGGAGAATGAGACCCAAAGTCTCTTTTGGGTTAACCAGAGAAATGGGATGAGGGATGTGGTAAAGTGTGTTTGTGACTATGTGGGAAGTGGCATTCAGGAACTGAGGGCCTGTTTTAGATGGTGATTTTAATGCTTGAGGTCCAACAGGGGACTGAAATATTCCTCGTTCCCTTTCTAGATCAATAAAGACACTCACCTGTACACTCTGATCATTCGCCCCAATGCTACTTATGAGGTCAAAATTGACAACCAGCAAGTAGCAGCTGGGGACCTGGAGGACGACTGGGACTTCTTGCCTCCCAGGAAGATAAAAGCCCCCTATACCCAGAAACCAAGGAAATGGGATGAACGCCTACAAACAGAGGATCCTGAAGATAAGAAACCTGAGGTGAGGTGTTTCGATGGGAAGCAGGAGGGGATCTTAGCTGTGGGGATGGGCAAAGGAAGCTAGGAACAATGGAGCAGAAACGGGGAGCATCTTTCCCTCAAGGAGGTGTCCAGCTAAATATTGGTATCCAGAGAGGCATGGAGGGAAGAGGGAAGCACCTCACGTTTATTGAGGATTTACTGCCCCTGCTAGCAGCCTCTATAAGGACAAGGAAAGTGATGCTTAAAAATGAAGTGACTTGCCCAGGCACACATACATTGGAACCTGAATCTCTTTGATTCCAAAGTTATTGATATGGGAAACATGCGGAACATACTCACTGATTCATTATCATTCACTGGAAAGCTGTACTGGATACAGCTATGAATAGAACAATCCAGGGACTGAGAATCCTCCTGGGACTCAGAATCCAGTGAGGGATACAGACAAGTACATAGACGCAGGTCACACTGTGTAATTAATGGTAAGAGTCAGGAAAGCCAAATCCTGTGGGAGCCCCAAACAGGCTCCTAACTCAGGCTGAGTTGGGGTGCAGGTGGTGTTCTGGGAAGGAGGAGGCATGCTTCAGTGATTTGGTTAACCTAGGGATTGGAAAAATAGACTTTGGTGTCAGACAGATATGGTTTGTATCCAAGCTCCACCATTTACTAACTGCGAAACCCCACCTATAAGCAGTTAGACCTTGGGCAAGGAATATAACTGCTGTGAAATTTCACAAACAGGGATTATTATAATACCTATATGTGAAGGTTGTTGTGATAATTAAATGAGCTAATATACATAATTTAATGCCTGGTACATAATAAGTTCTTAATACATGGCATTTATGTGTTAATCATGTACTGAATGTCAAACAGTACATTCATTACAGCAAGGGAAATTGAGTTGGAGGAAAAATATTCCAGACCCTGAGAACAGCAGGAGTGAAGGCACATCAGTCAAGTGGAAAGTAACATGGTTATGTAAAGAACTGAAAGCAGCAGTTTAGTATTTTAGGAGCATAAAGTTCAAGGTGGAGAGTGATGGAAGATGAGTTGGAATGGTCTGTTGGAGCCAGGTCATGGAGGGCCTCACCTGCTGGGCTGCTGCTCCTGAGGTCAGAGCAGATTCACCCTCATGCAGAGGAGATGCTCAGGGTTCAGCAAGGAACAGCATGGCACCCAGCAACTGGAATCCATTCTGTAAGGAGAGGCCTGTAGAGAGGTGGGCAGTGGCCCAGCCATGTGTAGGGAGATTCAATGGGCTCCAAACCCAGGGGGAGGGAGGTGTAGTCAGAGAATTAAGGCAGATGATCAAGCAGTGTCTGGATCTTCAGCACCCTGGGAGAATTAGGGACTAGTTTACTTCCAGACCCAGTAGGCAGGCTCAGGGCAGCAAGACTAACCATAGACTCTCCCTCCTGGTGTGGACCATGCACCTGATGTAGTCAGGGTTGGATCAAGGCCTGGGGGAGAGGGGAGAGGCTCCAGGCCTCTATGCTCCCTGTTGAGTAGACCTGGAGAAGGTGGAGACTACTTAGATAGGCTGGGCTCTATCAATTCCATAGCCCCCAGGAGAGGATGCTGACTGTTAATGTCTCAGGAACCACAAAACAGCCGAGGCATCCCAGGAACTAGGGAACTTCACGCTACTGAATGACTGTGAGTCTAGTGGGCTTGGCAGCAAAGCCTTTAGTAAGTCTGGGAAGTGGTCAGCACCAAGGTGAACTGCCAGGTAGATAGAGCAAAACTTTGGAGGCTCCAGAGCAGAAGAAATATGAACGTTAGGACAGGCCATGACTTGGAGCTCTGTCTTAGGAAATAGAAGGGACCTGGGGTACAAGGGAGGACTGATACAGATCTGGGAACATGCTGGGGTACAATGCAGGTCACTAAGAGAGGCCTTCAGGAAGAGGGACACAGGCTAGAAGACTTGTTCTGACCATCGGGGCACATAACTGGGGAACGGAGAGGGCCAGGATAAGGGAAAGTCCCATCTTATTTGCGATTAAAGTAGTCAAGGTCAGAAGGATAGAGAATATGAGGAGGCACTGGAGTTGCTTAAAGGCTTTTTCTCTGCTGTATGTTTTGGATTTGTTTGCAGAGCCCTGAGCTGGGCTTTCATAGGAGTGAGGACAGGAGAGCGGCAGGGGTAGGGCACCAGGTCCAACCCTACTGTACTCTGTACCCCAGTTTCATACCGGCCCACCCATCTGCACTCATGGAGGAACATTTTGTTTTAGGACTGGGAAGACTTCGAATACATCCCAGACCCGGAAGCCAGATGACTGGAATGAGGCAATGAATGGGGGTGGAAAGGGCCCCTGATACCAAACCTGAAGTATAAGGTGAGGGGGTCTCTCCTGCCAATCGGTATGAGAAATAAGAGAGAAGAGATGTAAATTTTAATCTACAGAACAGAAACTCTGAGATCCTGTGGTCATCTTCCTCCTTTCCCCTTCTCCATAAGACTGTAGCCTCATTTGGGCCGTGTTCTCAGGGCTGTGCCTATCTGGGAGAAGGTGGTCAAGGTTGATGCTGGGAGGCAGAGGTCCAGGGAGCCCTAGGCAAGGGATTTGTCCGGAGTGGTGGAAATCAGTCAAAGGAACATGATCAAAACAGGAAATGGGTCTGGGGTCAGGAACCGGAAGTCTCAGAAGTGGTCCAGAAAGGGGAAGGGTAGGACATGAAAGAAAGGGGAAGGGTAGGACATGAATGAGCCAGGCATGTTGGGGGAGGGTGGGGGAACTTCTTTTTAAGGGCTAAGTCCTGACCTCATGTCAGAAATGAGAGGGAACTAAAGGAATCAACTATCAAGTGCTCCAGAGATAATACTGACTGAAACAAACATTGTTTTATTTGGTCACAGTTTCCTACACTGCACACCAGGAAGAGAATGGCCCCAAGTCCAGAGTCCTTAGATGGTGGTTCCCTGTGAAGCTACATTTTCTTAACATCATGAACAAACTTATGCAGAGAGCTGGGACCAGGCTCAGAATGGGTCTCTGCTACCTTGTTCATATCCCTCTGGGTAAAAAGGGGGAACCTGGGGGCTTCCCTGGTGGCTCAGTGGTTGAGAATCTGCCTGCTAATGCAGGGGACATGGGTTCGAGCCCTGGTCTGGGAGGATCCCACATGCTGCGGAGCGGCTGGGCCCGTGAGCCACAACTACTGAGCCTGGTGTCTGGAGCCTGTGCTCCGCAACAAGAGAGGCCGCGTTAGTGAGAGGCCCGCGCACTGCGATGAAGAGTGGACCCCGCTTGCCACAACTAGAGAAAGCCCTCGCACAGAAACAAAGACCCAACACAGCAAAAATTAATTAATTAATTAATAAACTCCTACTCCCAACATCTTCTTTAAAAAAAAAGAAGAAAGGGGAACCTGGAAGAGTCTTGTGCATTAGCTCAAAGAAAGGGAGAGAAGCTCAAGGAATCCTGCTCTGAATCCTTATGCCTAATTGATTAATCTTTCTGATTGCATGAGAAGAATGGAAAAATACTAATGCCATGTTCACTCTTTGGTGCTTTGCTTAGGGACAATGTAAACCTCGGATCATTCACAATCTCAGTTACCAGGGGGAGTGGATTCATCCAGAAATAGACAACCCTGAATATAAGCCCGACCCAACCATTTGTCACTATTATAACATTAGTGTCCTTGGCCTGGACCTTTGGCAGGTAAATCTCTCTGGGCTCAGAGCCAGGGAAGAACAGTCCCTCTAAAGGTTCCACAAAGTAGAAAGAGCTCCAGGCTGGAAATTACAAAACTTGAGTGAGTCTTGACCTTTCTAAACCTCAAACTGTTCCTCTTTAAAATGGGATTAATTATATTCATCCTAATAATTATAATAGCTAAAATTTATTGAGTCTCTACCATGTACCAAGCACTATCTCAGAGACTTTGCAAGTGCCATTTAACTCTCACTATGAAATCTCCTACTTCTAAATGTGAAAACTGACATTCAGCAAAGTTAGCTAACTTGCCTGAAGACACATCTGGTAAGCAGAAAAGCTGGAATTTGAATGCAGGCCTTTCTGAGGCTAGATTCAGTGTTCCAATACTTTATACTGCTAGGCCGGTCCTATGTAAATCTTGGGGTAGTTCTGGAAATAAAAGGGAATCAGAGATGTGGTAAATCTTTGAAATATTAAAATCCCCAGATGGATGTTGGGACTGATTGTCCCAGCCATGATGACAAATCCTGACCTAGCCTCCCTCTTCTCTGCCAGTTACCTTTCCTGGCTCTGATTTGAAGGAAGAGAGGAGGGCTCAGGTACTCAGGCCTTCACAGAGTTGTTTTCTTCCAATGAGACCTGATGTTGAAAATGCGAGAATTTTTTCCCAGCTCAGGAGAAAGAGAGCACCTCAAGTGCCTGCCTCAGAGTGAAAGCTTTAACCCAGGAGACCTCTTGGAAACTGCAACCTATCAATACATAGTCTTGGAATTCCCTTGGAGAGGAAGGGGAAGTGAGCATTAATATCCCTTATTATTACCCCGTATTATGTTTGAGAGAATTGAGAATCAGAAATGTCACATGATGTGCCCAAGAGCACACAGCTAGTGCATGGGAGAGACAGGATTCAAAGATCTGTCAGCCCGTAAAGTCCTTGTTTATTGATTACACCCACCATACAATAGAGCCTCTAGAAACTGCAGCCACTTGTCCTTGGGTGTATCCTGGAATGTTCTACAGCCAGTGAAATCTCTGTCTCTGACCAGTGATTTCTACAGTTCAAGGCTGCTAAAGGTCTCTTGAACAGACACCCCCAATTTGAAGCTTTCTTGGTTTATTTATTTATTTTGACTTTCTTGTTTTCCTGGCTCAGTGAGGCCAGCACACAAGTGTAAGGAGAGGATGTATGTAAATTACCATGTGCATAGTAGGGGTTCAGGAGAGAAGGAAGAAGAGAGACATATGTCCTTCTTTTGTTCCTTTTTTATCTGAAGAATGTGTATACAGTTTGTACAAATTCCCATTGTTATCTCTTTTTTTTCAGTTGTCCCTTTTTAATAAATAATAGGAACTTTCTACATCTTGAAAAAATATGTGGTCATATTAATATGCCTAATCTGATTGTTTCCTTAAAATGCATTGGGTTTTTTTTTTCCACTGAAAACATTAAGGCACACACTTTAAACAGTTTCTTTGTTCATATACAAAATTTAAAAATTATTTGACACTAATTGCTCTGAGTTCTATCTTCCTCCTCAAGTAGGCAAACCTTTCTATTTGAGAATTTAAACCATGCTGAAGGAGTGTTTCTCAAACTTTAACATGCGTATGAATCACTCAGATCTTAATAAAATGCAGATTCTGATCCAGCAGGTCTGGGACAAATCCTGAGAGACTACATTTCTGAAACTCCAGCATTATCTCTTTTTTTTTTTTTTGTCTTGTGATACAGTTCTGTACAACGCTGACATCACCCTTGCAGGCATCCTTTCCTTTTAAGTTCTAGTTGGGTCTGGCACTCCCAAGTCCTACTCCACCCTACCCACTCAGCCAAACCAACACTTCCAGTTTATCACAGGGCCCCTGCACCTCACTGGAAAAGCCTAGAGACTCTCAGCATAGAGATGGGCTGGAATTCTCTCACCTGCCCTGCGCCAACCCGGGGTTCCAGATGCTCTGTGAGTCCATCGCCCTCTGCATCAGGTCCTAGCCTAGTAAGCTGCTTAATCTTCCTGCTTAGTCCCTGACCCATCCTGTTCTCTGTTCCTACACTCCCATACACAGTCCCTTTTCTTTTCTTTCCTTTTTTTTTCCTTAGGCAGAAGATACTGCATTCTTTCATCAGGACAGAGGCTAGGAGGAGATGGCAGTGAACAAGAAAATTCTTTCTCTTAGCTTTGGGACTCCTTATGATCTTTAAAGGAGTAGTGACACAAAATGCAATGAATATAGCCTAACAACCATAATGCAAAGCAATTGACATTCCTTATGTCATATGGTCTGTGTCACAGACCTGTGGGGCTGGAGGGTAGGGCTTATCATCTCCGTTTTACTGACCAGGAAGTGGAGGGCTTAGAGAGGTGACTTGACTTGTCAAGATCCCATAGCTAGTAAGTGCCCAAACCTATACTCTTTCCATTTTATGATTCAAGTGGAACATCACAGGAAACCAGGTAACTTTCAGTGAATTAACTTTTTAGGCTTTACAGTCTCACAAATCTCTTTCTCACATATTCTTTTCTCCTGAGAACTGTAAGAAGAAAGCAGGGAAATTATATTTTCTTCCATTTTCCAGATAAAAACGTGGAGGCACAGAAGAGATATGAGTAAACCAAAGTCCCTCCACTAGTGAGTTGTAGGAAGCGGGACTGGCCCTCATGTCCTGATTCTCAGTTGGAGGCAGAGCCAGGAGTTTAGTGTAGGGGGGATGGCGGTAAGTGAGCACCAAAGAGAACAGGGGAGATTGGAAACATTTCTCCTGCGAGTAGAAAAAATGGAAGAGCCAAAAAATGAGCAGTTCCCTGACCAAGACTGCTGACAGCTCAAAAGAAAAAAAACAAAACAAAAAATAAATCCCAACTCACAAAAAGAAAAAAAATCCCAAAGAAAAAAATCGTAAAGTTGCATAAGGAATTATTAAAACCAATTTTTTAAATGGCTCAGAGGAAATTAATGATCTTTATTCAAAGTGGCTATTTTGTCATTTATTTTTCTGCTGAAGGCAGGGTTGGGGGGATGATGTAAGCCAAATAAAAGTCTTTCTTATTTAAAAAAGGCAAAACAAAACGAAACATTTTTCAAACCCTAGAGGAAGGACACATGGTAACTCATGCTGCAAACTTTCTCGTGGTCACACAACGGCTCTCACACAATTAACTTGCTGATTTATTTAACATATAATGCTAAAGCAAAAAAATCCAGAATGACTCTCCTTTTGCTTCTTTTGAAACATATCCAGATAATGAAAAGTTATGATAATAACTATTATCATTTATCGAATGACTGTTATCTGCTAGACACTGTGCTTTACATATATTATTTCTAATGCTCATGACAACACTTCAAGTGAGTTAGTTTTAATACTTCACTTATGAGGGAATAGGCTCAGAGGAGTTGAGTAACTTCCCCAAAGTCACACAGCTAGTATGTGGTTGAGCTGGTCTGTCTGACTCCATGACTGCTGCTCTTTCTATTTTGTTCCTTTATCATTAATAAACACTGAAATTATTATATACCGTTGACTTGATTCATCCTTTTCTTTAATTGTAAATATTAAATATGTTATTTTAAGAAAATAGAGAAATATGGTAGAGAATCTAAATTATGCTTGCACTTCTTGTTGAACCTTTTCTTTTCCCCGTATTCTTTTAGTTTTTCTCATTATATTGAGGAGAGAACCTTAAAAAGGACATCTATAAGTGGCAGCAGAGACTATCAATCTGAGCTGGGGCAAGAGCCACTGGACAGCAATTTGGAGCCTAGCAGAATGATGAAAATTTCTTCACAACCCTCTGAAAGAGTGGTCACAGGCTTGGAGAACACAGAACCTTGGGAAACAGTAACGTAACTTCTTTCTAGAGCAGATCAGCTAAGGTGGTACAGCATGCTGGACCCTCTGTGCTCTTAATCATCTTTGTATTCCCTCACTCCACCTCAGTTATTGATTAAAATCTCTGGTCCGTGGCCTGGGAATCTGCATTTAGCAAAGCTTCCAGTTGATTTTTTAAAGCCTTTTGACCTAGTTCTAATAATCCCATTGTTTTCATTTCAACAGGTGAAATCAGGCTGCATCTTTGATAATTTCCTTCTTACAAATAATGAAGAGTTTGCAGAAGAGGCTGGAAATAAGACCTGGGGAATAAGAAAAGTAAGATTTTTCCCTCCCTTGGATTTCCAGGTGTCTGACTCTTCAGTTGTGCACTGTTCTCTGCATTTAAAAAATCAGTCTCACAGTCATTGTCTCATTTGCTGGTTAAATGGCCCTGAGAGGCAGGGTAAAGAACTTGTATTCATTGGACATCTACGACCTTGTACTTGACTCTATGACCACTTTCCAAAAGTCTTCCCACTAAGCCCTTAAAACAAACCAGCAAGACAGGTATTGTTATTCCCGTTTTTCAGATGTAGGAATTGAGATTCATAGAGTATAGATAAACTGTACAAGGTCACATGCAGCCTTTCACTTGTTGAGTTAGAATGCACACTCCTTCTGTGTCACACTCCCTGCTCACAGTGTGGTGATCTAGAAGGGAGCCACTGAACCCATTTCTGATGGATGACTTGGAGAAGGAAGCAAGATGTTAGTGCTGTTTACCAGTTTCCCTGCTCTCCTAGAACTATTTTACGGGTGGAGTGATACTTAGGACAATGGCTTCTTCTTGGTGCCACCCTTCATCCAGACCTCCTGGTTCTGGGCCATTCAAGCAGGTTTGTGGCCAATGCTTGATTACCCAAAAGGCAGACAAGGCTCATGGTTAGAGCACCAGCAAAGCACAGGCATTAAAAAGAAATTTATTTATTTATTTATTTATATTTTTGGCTGTGTTGGGTCTTCGTTGCTGTGCGTGGGCTTTCTCTAGTTGCGGAGAGTCGGGGCGGCTACTCTTCGTTGCGGTGCTCGGGCTTCTTATTGCAGTGGCTTCTCTTGTTGAGGAGCACAGGCTCCAGGCGCGCGGGTTTCAGTAGTTGTGGCATGTGGGCTCAGTAGTTGTGGCTTGCGGGCTCTAGAACGCAGGCTCAGTAGTTGTGGCACACGGGCTTAGTTGCTCTGTGGCATATGGGATCTTCCCAGGCCAGAGCTCGAACCCATGTCCCCTGCATTGGTAGGTGGATTCTTAACCACTGTGCCACCAGGGAAGTCCCAAAAAAGAAATTTTTGAGAGAACTTTGATACTTAGCATTTTCAAAGAAGCATTGACACAGTCATCATGGAAAAAATAAAAATTAGACTTTTTACACTTCTTAGTCTGGTTTTGTTTTGTTTTTACTTTGAGGTTATCATCTAATACTGTTATTTTTAAAATAAATTTATTTATTTTATTTTATTTATTTTTGTCTGCGTCGGGTCTTCGTTGTGCGTGGGCTTTCTCTAGTTGCGGCGAGCGGGGGCTGCTCTTTGTTGCAGTGCACGTGCTTCTCACTGCGGTGGCTTCTCTTGTTGCGGAGCACAGGCTCTAGGTGCGCGGCCTTCAATAGTTGTGGCACACGGGCTCAGTAGTTGTGGCTCGTGGACTCTAGAGTGCAGGCTCAGTAGCTGTGGCGCGCAGGCTTAGTTGCTCTGCGTCATGTGGGATCTTCCTGGACCAGGGATCGAACCCGTGTTCCCTGCATTGGCAGGCAGATTCTTAACCTCTGCGCCACCAGGGAAGTCCTCTAATATTGTTTTATTGAGGAAATATTACATATTGGTCAAGAGCATGAGTTTTAGAGCTAGATTGCTTAGGTTCAAATCCAGGCTCCATTACTTACTAGCTGTACAACCTTGGTCAAGTTGTTTAACCTCTCTGATCTTCAGTCTCCTCATCTATAAATTGGGAATGATGATACCAATTATCTTTTAAGTTCCTGGCATATAGTAAGTGCTCAATACATGGTACTTATTATTATTAACCTATATATTCACTTGGCAAATATTTGTTGAGTGCTTGTTCAAAGCACTATTGTAGTTGTTGGAGATATACCAGTGAAATAAAACAGAGAAGTTTCTGCCCTCATGGGGCTTACATTCAGTTAGGGGAGCCCAACAAGAAACATATAAAGAAGTAAATATATATGCATGAGATGGTGAGATAAACTACAGAGAACAATAAAGCAACAGAGAGGGCTGTCATCATGGGGGTTTTGCTTTTTGGTCAGGAGCGGCTTTGTTGAGTAAACAACATTTAAAAGACTTGGAGGAAGTAAAGAGCAAACCACGCAGATGTTTGGGAAGAAGAGCCTTCTGATAGAGAGAATAGCAAATGCAAAGTCCCTGAAGTAGAAGCATAACTTGCTTGTCTAAGAAAGAGTAAGAAGTACAGTGTGACTAGAGCTGAGTGAGAAAGAATGAGAGTAGTTGGGGCCACTTCCCTGAGTAAAATGGGGAGCCATTGGAGCCATTTTTAGCAAAGGAGTGATATGAACTGGCTCATAGATTAAGATGTTACTCTGGCTGCTGCATTGCAAAAGTCTATACGAATGAAAATGGACTATAGGGGAACAAAGGCAGAAGCGAGTGGTAGTGGTGGAGGTAGAGGAATGCTCAGATTCTAGATCCATTTTGAAGGTTAAACTCACAAGAGTGATGGATTAGATACAAAATATGGGTTGGAGTAAAGAGGGATGGCTCCAAGGTTTTTGAACCCAATGACCAGAAGGATGGAGTTATTGAGGATGAGCTTTGGGGCACCCCAATAGTTAGAGATCAGGGAGATAAAGTGGAACCAGCAAACAAAACAGAAAGGGTAGCCGGCAAGGTAGGAAGAGAACCAGGACATTATCCTGTAGGCCAAGTGAAGAAAGTATTTTAAGGGGGAAAGGAGTGATCAATTGTATTGAATGATCAAGAAAGATGAGGACTGAGAATGGACCACTGAATTTAATAACATGGGGTTCATTGGTGACTCTGACAAGAGCAGTTTCAGTGAGACGTATAGGGGAAAAAAATGGGTTCAAGAAAGAATGGAAGGAGAAAAACTAGAGACAGCAAGTATAAGCTAGTCTTTTGTGGAGTTTTGCTGTAATAAGTGTAGAGAGAATAGGGTGGTAGGTAAAGGGAAATGTTGGTCAAGAATTTTTTTTATATACAGTAGATCTTCCTGCCTGCTTGTATGTTAATGGGAATGATACAATAAAGAGAAAAAACAATATAGGAGAGAAAGAGGAGAATTTCTAGAACACTGTTTTTGAGAATATGAGAGTGGATGACATCTAGTGCCCAAGAAGATGGGTTGGCTTTCCATAGGAATATGGATATCTTATCCATAATCACAGGAATAAAGAATGACTATATAAGAATAAATACAGGCAGGTGGGTAGATTTGGTGGTGGGAGTATATGTAGTTGTATTCTCTGGGAAGCAGACACCAAGATGGTGTTAGAAATGTAGGCGATTTATTGGGGATAATGCCTGGGAAAGATGAAGTGTAGAGGGTGCAGGAATAGGCACCTGTGAAAGGAGAGAGGAAAAGGAGAATTGGGTAGGAATTATAGTCAAGTGCAGTGCAGCTCTGAGAAAGTCTTGCTAGCCCAACATTGCTCCAGGGGAAAAGGAGAAGGAGAGTGAACCAACCACAGAAATATAGTAGGCTCATCAGTTAGCATTAAGGGCTCACTTGAGTTTAGTTTTTGGTTTTTTTTTTTTAACTGTCAAATGTCTTGGCATTTAAAAAAATTTTTTTTATATTGGACTATAGTTAATTTTTGAGTTTAGTTTTAATGAGTTTAAAATGAGAAAAATCTGTTTTTACTATTTTCTCTAGCCATTTTCTCTGCTTAGGTGCAGGCCTGGCAAGTTGGATTTAACCAGATTTGAAGATTTGCCCAACTAAGGGAGGGAAGGGCAAAGGAGTTGAGGATGTTTGCAAGAGAGTAATCACATAAAAATAAAGAAAGCAGGAAAGGGAAGATATGAGTTGTTTGAGGTCTAATGAAAAGGAAATGGTTTAATAAGTTGTTATAGGTGCAGGTGGGCTTGAGGAGTTGGTAGAGTTGGTCTTTTGTTGCCTTTGGCAAGAACTGTTTTGGTAAGGATCGGAGGTTGGGAACAGATCAGTGAGTAGAGCAGCGAGAGGGAAGTGAAGAAATAGAGACATTAACTGTAGCCAGTGCTTTCCAGGCATAAGAAAATGAAGGCCTGATTGAAAGAGAGAATGTGGGAATAACGTGGGAAACACAAGATGTCAAGCACTAGCTCCCACTAGGATTGTCAAAGGCCCTATCCTACTGGGCATGCAGGTTCTCAATCTAGATTTGTCCCCCAGGTCTGGGTAGAAGACCACCAGATTCTCTAGGTGAGGATTAAAGCCCTAGAGGAGTTTAGACTGTGTCTTTTTTTTTTTTTTTTTTTTTAATTCTTGGCTGCATTGGTTCTTCGTTGCTGCACGTGGGCTTTCTCTAGCTGCGGCGAGTGGGGGATACCCTTCATTGTGGTGCGTGGGCTTCTCATTGCAGCGCCTTCTCTTGTTGCAGAGCATGGGGTCCAGGCACGTGGGCTTCAGCAGTTGTGGCACAAGGGCTCAGTAGTTGTGGCTCGTGGGCTCTAAAGCGCAAGCTCAGTAGTTGTGGCGCACAGGCTTATTTGCTCCACGTCATGTGGGATCTTCCCGGACTAGGGCTCGAACCCATGTCCCCTGCATTGGCAGGCGGATTCTTAACCACTGTGTCACCAGGGAAGTCCCAAGGACTGTGTCCTTTCTTTAAGGCCCCTCTGAGTAGTAAAATTTATGAAGACAGCTCTAAGGATCAAATTCTAGCACCTGGATGAACACATTAGAGAACTCAGAAGTCCCGTTTCTGACTGCAAACTTGTACTGGCTACAGTTCAAAAGCAAATTCAAAGAGTTCCATAATGGTTGTTTTACTGTGATATAGCAGAAAGAGGACCAGACTTGGAACCAGAAAACCTGGTTTCTAATTCTAGTTCTACCACTCACTAGCTATATAGCTTGGGGAACTGATTTAATCAGTCTGAATCTCGTATTCCTCATCTAGAAGGTGGGAGCAGTAACACCTCATACACTGCTGTAAGGAATAGAAATAATGTGTGTAGACTGTCTCATACCATGCTTAGCAATACTGTAAGCATTCAGTAGATGTTTGTTGAATCTGAACCAATTTTATTTATGAACAAATTACACACACACACACACACACACACACACACACACACACTTCTCTCCACCCCACACATACTGAAAATTTATAGGTAAATAAACACCATACCAGAAATCTTTAAGAGTGTGGGAAGATGCCAGACATTTCTAAAGTGAGTTATCTTTGTTTATATCATCTGTAAATTATTTTGAAATTCCACACTCTAAACAGGACATAGAGAAGCAATGGAGAGAACTGTACAAAGAAATGGAAAAAAGAAAACAGGAAAAAGAGGCCAAGAAGAAAAAGGAAAAGGAGGAAGAAAGGGAAGATGACATCTGGGGAATTGAAGAGGGAAGTGAAGAGGATTCTGCTGAGGACCCAGGAAATTACAGGCAGCTGAAGGAAGATGATGATGAAAGAGCATTTCTGGGTAAAAATGTAGAAGTCCATGTTGATCAGAGGATGAACTATAACTGGGTAACAAGTGGTTACTACTCAGAGGCAAATGATGTTGCTTAAAAGGTAGAATGTTCATGGTTTGGCAAAGTCTGGGGAGCAAAATTACTTGCTCTCTCTGAATAAACATTGAATTTGGATTTCTATATCCCATCTCCTTTGCTCTGTATGACCTTGGGAAAGTCCCATCACTTCTTGAGGCTTCTCTTGTCAATGGAAAGGGAGTGATAATTCCTGTTTCATGAGGCTGCTGTAAGGATTAAATTAGCTATGTGTGCAAAGTGCCTGATATAAAAAGACAGTCAACAAATAGTAGCTATTACTACTTACCATTATCATGGTATTTATAAAATAATTGACAGTAAAAAAGCCTCTGTATAAACCTGAGCCTCACTTTCAACTTATTCCAGTATATCCAGTGATGTTATTACAGATGTAAATCTGTATTATTTGGTATTTACTGAGCAGTTCTGATAGCTGTATTTGTGGGCGATGATGCTTGATGTTTTCTTCTTGCAGGTGTATCAAGCACTTAAAAACAAAATCAGACTTCCTCCTAACATAAACAAAGATACTTTGTGAAACTCCTTTTGCTTCTCTGCTGTTTTGTGCAGTAATTTTTAATTAATTATTACTTGTTTGCAGGTTTGCTGGTTTTATAGTTATCCTTTCTGTACCATCGGCTCACTATATTATTATATGCATTCACATAGCTCTTTACAGATCACAAAGCACTTTCCTATAAATTTGAGCAACTACTGCAATGTGCTCATTTAATCCTCAGAACAGCCATTGTAGAGGATACCATTATTATCTTCCTTTTACAGATGCAGAAACTGCTAAAAGGAGGCAAGTCACTTGCTCAGGGTCAAATAACCAGTAAGGGGCGGGACCCGTATCTGAACTCAAGTTTGTCTGGTTCCAAAGATTATCCTTCCATTGCATTAGGCTGTTTGTTGAATGAGTGAGTAAATATCTATTACGACTGAGTACAGATAGTAGGCAAGTCTCACATGGAAAAAATACCCTTTTAACAAAAATAATCATAAAGTAATTTTCCTCTTTTAAAAATTTTCTCAAAAAATAAACATACAAACAAGTAGCTGCATGAAGTGTGACAGCCTTTTCATAAGAAGCTAATGTGGTTGCCAGGTGTTCAAGGCGACCATGGTTGATTCCTGGCCCTACTTACTTATCAGCTGTATTACCTTAGGCAAGTAATCTAACTTGCCTGTGGGAGTTATTTTCTGTGTCTCATTTTTCACATTTGCAAACTCAGCTGTGAGGATTAAATGCTGACTCTTCCTTCCTTTATTTTACTAGGACTACACCAAAAATTAATCCCAGTCTAACTGGAGAGTCAAGCCCTGACACAATTATCATATGATAGCACAGGGCTACAAATTTAAGTCTGGAACATCATAGGTGCTCAATAAATATTAGTTAAAAGAATGAACAAAACTCTGACTGGTGCTTTCAGGGAAGAGTTCACGAAGGAAGTAACTTTTGAACCAGCTCTTGAAGAATTCATGAGTCTGTCTTTCGGAGAAGGATATGTGTGAACCAAATTTCAGAGTCAAAGAGCAGGGCACCTGTATGACAGGAGTGGGGTGGTGAGGTCAGGGAGAAGCAGCAAGAACTCCTTCTTCCTTCTTTCCCATAGGTTGGAGTCAGCTGTAGTGTCTGGGCCTTACAATCTTTGGAATGTTCTGGTTTGGAAAACTTGCCTTTGCAGGGAGGCAAAACTTTACCTCTTCCCTCTAAGGGTCTTCAGCTGGGCCTTAGAATTTAGTTAACGTAAGACAGATGAACAGGAGAAAAACATACAAATTTATTCAATGTAAGTTTTATGTGACGCGGGAGCCCTCATAAGGAAATGAAGACCCAAAGAAGTGGCAAAACCTAAATGCTTTAATACTAGGTTAAACAAAGAGAGGCAATTGTGGAAAAGTAACTAAAATGTACAGGGAGGCTAAAGGAAGATAAGAATTATTTTAACAATGTCAGTTTGTGTAGAATTCTCTTGCTCTCAGCTTGATGAGTGTTTCTTTTCTCCTGGTATGTGGAGGGCAGCTCCTACGTGGGAGCTTTACCTCCTGTATTCAGGAGGAAAGGGGAGATCAAAGTATCCCTTTTGTATCTGCTGTTTTTCAAGTGCCTTTAGCTTAAAATAACCCTTATGCCAGAGTGGCATATTTTGGGGTAGCATATCTTGGCACTCTTCACCTTTATACCTGTTTCTATAACATAGAGTCTTCTCATGGTGAAAAAGAGTAAGGCTTCAGGTACTGAGTCTAAACCCTGTCTTGGGGCTGCAGGGCTGGTGTGTGAGGAATCTATGTTTTAGGGATACCATTGTTTACTACCAATGTCTGCTCTGATTGGTCAGGCATATGTTCTACCAATTGTTACATATTTTCATTATCACCAGATAAAGATACTGATTTTCATGCAGAATTCTGAGGGAGTAGTAAACAATAAAGATCCATTTGAGGGAATTCCCTGGCAGTCCAGTGGTAAGGACTCTGAGCTTTCACTGCTGAGGGCACAGGTTCAATCCCTGGTCGGGGAACTAAGATCCTGCAAGCTGCGCCGGGCGGCCAAAAAAAAAAATCCATTTGAATATATTTTTTAAAGTTGCTGCTTTACCTTTGTTAATTTTTTACCTTTATTTTGATTGATTGTACAAACATTATTTCAGAAATTAATGTAATTTTAACAAGAAAAAATTCACGCATAGTTCCATCCATTCTGCACACAGACTGAAATTTTTGTGTTTCCTGCTAGGACTTGTCTTTTGAATACCACCATTCTGCCACTGAACCATACTCCTCCAGATTGAGTTTTTCTTTTGAACTTCTGTTTATATGTTTAATTTTCAAAAGTAACAGATGTTCAATGTAAAAACCTTCATATCTACAAACACATTAAGAAAAAAGTAAAAATTTTTAATTATTCCCAAATCCAGAGACATCTGTGCAATATTTATTGTCTTTTCTTCCAGTTTTGTGTTTATTCATTGGTTAACTGGTTTGACTTTGGGTTGAAATGATTTAGTTAATCACACTCTTCAGTACAGGGCACTTTATCCTCTTTGGTCAGTGATTATCACTTTTAAATTTTATTTGATACTTTTTTTTTTCTTTTACTGCCTTTCCCTTCCCCACACAAGCAACTAAGTTCTATCTGATGTAAAACTGTTTTTTGCATATGTTCTTACAAAATATGAATTTTTGTTTGCCCTGGATGTATTTTTAATTTATGTAAATGGTATAGTGTTTAAATCTCATCTTGTTACCTCATATTTTTCACTATGCACTGTTTTTTTTTTGTTTGTTTGTTTTTTTGTTTGTTTGTTTTTTTGTGGTACGCAGGCCTCTCACTGTTGTGGCCTCTCCCATTGCAGAGCACAGGCTCCGGACGCGCAGGCTCAGTGGCCATGGCTCACGGGCCCAGCCGCTCCACGGCATGTGGGATCTTCCCGGACCAGGGCACGAACCCGTGTCCCCTGCATCGGCAGGTGGACTCTCAACCACTGCGCCACCAGGGAAGCCCTGCACTGTTTTAAATGCATTCATGTTAGAAATAGACAATCTGATGAAAGACCAAACACTTGTAGTGAAATTTAATTTGTAATTTAAAAAAAAAACCTCCCATCAAACAAAAATCAGAACAGAATGGCTTCACAGGGAAATTCTACCAAACATATAAAGAAGAGCTAATATCTATCCTTCTCAAACTCTTCCAAAAAGTTGAAGAGGATGGAACACTGCCAAATTCATTCTACAAGGCCACCATTACCCTGATACCAAAACCAGACAAAGACACTACAAAAAAAGAAAATTACAGGCCAACATCTCTGATGAATATAGATGCAAAAATCCTTAACAAAATATTAGCAAACCGAATTCTACAATATATAAAAAGAATCATACACCATGATCGAGTGGGATTTATTCCAAGGATGCAAGGATGGTTCAATATCAATCAGTGTGATATACTTCATTAACAAAAGGAAGGATAAAAATCACGTGATCATCTCAATAGACACAGAAAAAGCATTTGACAAAATTCAGTATCCATTCATGATAAAGACTACCATCAGAGTAGGTATAGAGGGAATATATATCAACATAATAAAGGCCATGTATGATAAGCCCACAGCTAACATATTAATGGTGAAAAGCTGAAAACATTTCCTCTAAGATCAGGAACTAGACAAGGATGCCTACTCTTGCCACTTCTCTTTAACAGAGTATTGGAAGTCCTAGCCATAGCAATCAGAAAAGAAAAATAAATAAAAGGCATTCAAATTGGAAGGGAAGAAGAAAAACTGTCACTATTTGCAGATGACATGACACTATGTGTATAGAAAACCCTAAATCCCCACCAAAAAACTATTAGAACTAATAAATGAATTAAGTAAAGTGGCAGGATACAAGACTAATGTACAGAAATCTGTTGCTTTTCTATACACTAATAATGAACTATCAGAAAGAGAAAGCAAGAAAACAATTCCATTTAAAACAGTATCAAAAAGAATAAAATACCAAAGAATAAACTTAACCAAGGAGTTGAAAGACCTATACTCTGGAACTATAAAATCTTGATGAAGGAAATTAATGATGACACAAAGAAATAGAAAATACTCCGTTTTCATGACTTGGAAGAATTAAATATTGTTAAAATGTTCACACTACTCAAAGAAATCTACAGATTTAGTGCAATCCCTATCAAAATACCCATGATATTTTTCACAGAACTATAACAATCCTAAAATTTATATGGAACCACAAAAGACCCCGAATAGCCAAAGGAATCTTAAGAAAAAAGAACAAACCTGGAGGTTTCATGCTCCCTGACTTCAGACTATACTACAAAGCTACAGTAATGAAAACAACATGGTACTGGCAAAAAACAAAACAAAACAAAACAAACAGACATATAGACCAGTGGAACAAAATAGAGAGCCCAAAAATAACCTACACATTTATGATCAGTGAGTTTACAACAAAGGAGGAAAGAATATATAATGGGGAAAAGACAGTCTTCAATAAGTGGTGCTGGGAAAACTGGACAGCTACATGTAAAAGAACAAAATTAGGACATTTTCTCACACCATGTACAAAAATAAACTCAAAATGGATTAAAGACTTTAATGTGAGACCAGAAACTGTAAAACTCCTAGAAGAGAACATGAGCAGAACACTCTTTGACATTAATCATAGCAATATTTTTTGGATCTGTCTCCCAAGGCAAAAGAAACAAAACCAAAAATAAACAAATGGGACCTAATTAAACTTAAAAGCTTTTGCACAGCAAAGGAAACCATTGACAAAATGGAAGGCAACCTACTGAATGGGAGAAAATATTTGCAAATGATATGACTTATAAGGGGTTAATGTCCACAACGTATAAACAGCTTATACAACTTAATATCAAAAAAACAATCAACTCAATTAAAAAATGGGCAGAAAAACTGAATAGACATTTTCCCAAAGACATACAGATTCTAACAGGCACACGAAAAGATGCTCAACATTGCTAATTATTAGACAAATGCACATCAAAACCACAATGTGATATCACCTCACACCTGTCAGAATGACTATCATCAAAAAGAGCACAAATAACAAATATTGGCAAGGATGTGGAGAAAAAGGAACCCTAGTATACTGTTAGCGGGAATGTCAATTGGTGTAGCCACTATGGAAAACAGTATGGACAGTCCTCAAAAACTAAAAGTAGAACTCCATATGACCCATCAATTCCACTCCTGAGTATATATCTGAAGAAAATGAAAACACTAATTCAAAAAGATACATGCACCCCAACGTTCACAGCAGCATTATTTATAATAGCCAAGACATGGAAGGAACCTAAGTGTCCATCAACAAATAAATGGATAAAGAAGATGTGATATAGCCATTATTTTGTAATAAGTTTAAATGGAGTATAATGTATAAAAATATTGAATCACTATGTTGTACACCTGAAACTATTAAAATATTGTAAACCAACTATATGTCAATAAAAAATAAAATGCATTCTTGTTGCTGTGTGTATATCTAATCCATTTCTGATGATTACTGCATAATATTTAATGACAGAACATTTACCACATTTTAGCTGTCTACTCTCCCAGTGATAGACAACCAGGTTGTCTTCAAGTCTCCACCATCATAAATAACACAGCAATGAATATGTTTCTGTGTCTGCATAAGAATTTCTTTGGGATATATCCCAGGAGTGCAACTGTGGGCTCATAGAATATGAGTTCTTGATTTGCATAATTTATGTCAGATTGCTTTCGATAAGGCTATACCAGTCCATACTCCCACCACCACATATAAGGGTTTCAGCATCCCCACAACCCAACCAGCTGGCATTATCAAAATTTTATAGTTTAATAGATGTAAAACGATAGTACATTGCTGTTTTAATTAACATTTCACTGATATTTTTGAGCATCTCTTCATATGTCTTGATTTTGGGATTTCCTCTAGGTTCATGTTTTTTGCTTATTTTCTTTCTAGGGGTTGCTACCCTCTTACTTATTTGCAAGGATTTTGTGTATTAAATATTTCATATATCTTTTCTCATTCTCTCATCTAGTTACTTTGTCTACAGTGTCTTTTGGTGAATAGAAATCTTTATTATTCATCAATATTATTGTCTTATAGTTTGTGCTTTTTATAATAGGTTTTGCTTTTCCATTCTCCTCAGTCACAAACTGTAATAGTCTCCTATGTTTTTCTTTTATAATTTTATTTTTCACATTTATTATATCTTTAATCCTTCTCAAGCCAGTCTTGTATGAGGTATAGAATTGATGAAATATGGTAATTATACTTTAAGCCTTGATATATCAGTTTCTGAGAGGGGGATATTAAATCTTCTACTACAATTATGCTTCTATCTATTTCTCCCTGAAGTTGTCTATATTTTAAGACTGTATAATTAGGTGCATCTATGTGTTTTACCTATTACATTTATGTGTTTGCTTCTTTTATGACTATGTAATGACTTTTTATCACTTCTTATCATTTGAGACTAAAATTCCTTTTTGACAGATACTATGGTCACAACCCAGTTCATATTTTCCTGGTGTATCTTTTTTCATCTTTTTATTTTAGTCTTTCCATCTCCTTATGTTTTAAGTGTGTCTTTGATAGCCAATTTACTGTTGGATATATTTTTTAAAAATCCAATTAGTGAGGTTAATTTATTTGCACTTAACATAATTGCTATATATCAAGAGTTAATCCTACCATCCATGTGCTACACACTTTTATTTTTAACCTCCATTTCTACTTTTTTTTGAAGTATAGTTAATTTACAATGTTGTATTAGTTTCTGATGTACAGCAAAGTGATTCAGTTATACGTATATACATGTATATTCTTTTTCATATTCTTTTCCATTATAATTTATTACAAGATATTGAATATAGTTCCCTGTGCTATACAGTAGGAACTTGTTGTTTATCTATTTTGTATTATAGTAATTTGTATCTGCTAATCCCAAAGTCCTAATTTATCCCTCCCCGCTGCTATCCCCTTTGGTAACCACAAGTTTGTTTTCTATGTCTGCAAGTCTGTTTCTGTTTTGCAAATAAGTTCCATTTGTATCATATTTTGGATTCCACATATAAATGGTATCACATGATATTTGTCTTTGTCTGTCAGACTTACTTCACTTAGTATAGTAATCTCTAAGTCCATCCACGTTGCTGCAAATGACAGTATTTCATTCTTTTTATGGCTGAGTAGTATTCCACTATATATATACATATATATGTATGTATATATATATATATATATATATATATATATATATAACATCTTTATTCATCTGTTGATGGACAATTTAGATTGCTAACATGTCTTGGCTATTGTAATTTGTGCTGCTATGAACACTGGGGTTCATGTGTCTTTTTTTTTTTATTATTTTTATTTTTTATTTTTTATTTTTTGCGGTACACGGGCCTCTCACTGTTGTGGCCTCTCCCGCTGCAGAGCACAGGCTCCGGACGCCCAGGCTCAGCGGCCATGGCTCACGGGCCCAGCCGCTCCGCGGCATGTGGGAACTTCCTGGACCAGGGCACGAACCCGTGTTCCCTGCATCGGCAGGCGGACTCTCAACCACTGCGCTACCAGGGAAGCCCCTCATGTGTCTTTTTGAATTAGAGTTTTCTCTGGATATATGCCCAGAAGTGGGATTGCTGGATCATATGGTAACTCTATTTTTAGTTTTCTAAGGAACCTCCATACTGTTCTCCATAGTGGCTGCACCAGTATACATCCCACCAACAGTATACGAGGGTTCCCTTTTCACCACACCTACAGCATTTACTATTTGTAGACTTCTTGATGATGGCCATTCTGACCAGTGTGAGGTGGTACCTCATTGTAGTTTTGATTTGCATTTCTCTAATAATTAGCAATGTTGAGTACCTTTTCATGTGCTTATTAGCCATCTGTATGTCTTCTTTGCAGAAATGTCTGTTTTGGTCTTCTGCCCATTAAACTTCTGCAGGTTTAAAATTCATACATAATTTTTTTTCTTGTGGTGGTAGCCATTCACTTCAGAATCATACCCATAGATTTAAGAGAGCTCCTCCATCTCAACGGTTTGAACAAAAACCCAAACAAAAGTTCTACGGGTGATGCTCAAAGATCTGATGCATCATGTGCACATGTTGATCCAATCACTGTTGCTGAAGTAGAAGGTGTTTGATCTCCAAAGGAAACACAAGGTACTGTTCTCAAAAGAAGGAGGAATGAAGGCCCAGAGACCATAAAACAATATATGTCCACTTCTTCATACTAAATCAACTTTTTAAAACCTCAGTTTCTTTATCTGTGAAATGGCAATGATAATACCTCTCTCAAAGGGGTGATATGAGGAGGAAACTGGGTAATAGATATGAATGTCCCTTGTGAATCATACAGTGCTGTACAAAGATTAGTTACTCTTGCTCTTGCATTCCTCACATGGTATCATTTGTTTAGATATTGGTATTTATCTGTATTGCTACATGGGGAACTACCATCCTAGCCAGCATTCTCCCTAAATTGTGCTGATGTCTGTAGAACTGATTTGCCTTTTCTGAGAATAATGAATGTACAAGATGTCAGGATCATGTTTGACCTGGGAGTCAGTTTCCACCCAAATGATCCTGAAGTTGCAGGGCAGGGTAACTCGCTAGTAGACTTGCCAGACTGTCCACAGCTGAAAGCTTGTTGCAATGGTGCCAAACTGGGCTCCAGTTCCCTCTCTACCTCAGATTATATTTATGACCTTACCCAGGTCACTTTAACTCTCTGAGCCTGAAAAATGGAGGTCATAAGAAGACCCACCACTTAAAGTTGTGGTAGGATTACAGAAGATTATGATGTAAAATGCTCTGGCCTTGGAGAAAATCTTATGCTTGTCAGACACAGATTTAAATCTTTATACTGAGCGCTTACCAATTTCCACTCTGCTACATTATGGCTAGGTTGAGTGCAGTTTTCTTTCTCATCTCTGAAGTACATTGAATTTCTCTGTTTCCTTAGAGAATAACTGTTGTCCCTCTCAAAGCCCTATGTCTTTATAATTTGGATCAGGAATACTTGCCAGCAGGATAAAGTCTCCCAGGAGATCCTGTTCTTTATGGACAACTGAAGTTGATAATTCTGCTTTTCACATATGAAAATTTAGATTCAGACTAAACTGAAAGATAGTAACGTAGCTGCTATATTTATTGGAATAGGTTATGATTGCTCATAAACCTATAATAATCCCATGAATTAGGTATTAATATCCTCGTTTTACTGATAAGGAAATAGAAGGTCACATAAATTAGGTAATTTGACCAAGGTGACACAGTTGATAAGGAGAAGGTAAACAGTCTAGTGTAATGTAGGGAGGATGGACTTTGGAGTTAGAAAGATCTAAATTAGGGTCCTGGCATCGCCGTTCACTAGATCTTGATCTTTGGCCAGGGACCAAACCCCTTAAATCTCAGTTTGCTTACCTGTAAAGTGGGGATTATGATAATGTCGACCTCACCTGAATGTTGTGAGGTTGAACTGAGAGAGTATATGTAATGCAGCATGCCTGGCACATGGTAAGCACTCCATAAATCTTTAGGCACTACTTGATAAGTGTCCTGGGAGCCCAGAGCCCGTAGAGCTCACCCACAGTGCGGCCTTAGGAGGAACTTGAATCATCATCAAGCTCCTTTAAAACATTTCACTGGCCATTCAAATGGTTGGCCTGACAATCCTTTGGGCTATGATTCAAGATGAAAGTCCCAGAAAGGAAATGAAGCAGCAAAGTGCAGACCACCCCCACCCACACCCTGCCCAACACAGCTGTTTGGACCAGGACTGGGAATCTGCCCCAAAAGCAGGCAAGCAACCAACAACCTACAAATGTGGACTGGCTTCTAAGAAATGAGTTGGACAAATCAATATTTCTCTCCCAGGGGTCTGACTTGGGAAACATGAAGTGACTGAGGCAATTAACAGCAATGAAAACTATAACTAATTAAACTATGACATTGAGTAAGGATATGTGTGGGAGGAGATAGAGCCTGGGCTGTCTCTATCACAAACCAAAGTGATGAGGAAGCAGAAATTATGAGTAAACAGAAGCTATGAAGTAGAAAAAGATATGTTTATTCAACAAATATTTCTAGAGCCCCTTCTATGAACTAGGCACTGTGCTAGGCTCTGAATATACAAAAGCGACTAAGACACAGCCTCTGCCTTCACAGCACTTAATTTTAGTAGGGAAGAGAGACAAAACAAGTAAACAAACAAATAAATAACAACAAATTGTTTTAAGGACTAAAAAAGAAAACAAGTATGGGGCTTAGATAGAACATACCAGGAAAGGAGCTACTTAAGAAATAGCATGGTGAGGGAAATTCTCTCAGAACAGATCGTTAAATTGAGACCTGTAGAATGAGAAGGAGCCAGAGAGAAGAGTATTTGAGGCAGGGGTTGTGCAATGCCTGCCAGTAAGAAAAGGCTTATTATGTACAAGGAAGCTGGGAAACAACAACAAAACAAAACAAGCCAGGTTGCTGGAGGGAAATGAAGGAAAGGGAAGCAGCCAGCAGCCTGGCGGGGTAAGCAGGAAGCATGTCACAGGATCAGCAGGCCTTGGAATGGAGTTGGGTATTTAGTCCCTGTGTAGAGAGAGGCCATGAAAGCATTTGAGGTTGGGTAGTAACGTGATCCAGTATAAAGTGGTAGATAAGTGCAAAGGCTAAAGATTCATTCTGGGTCCAAGCCTAAGTTCTATCATTTACCAGCTGTGTGATCTTGGGCAGTACTTAACCTCTCTGTGCTCCAGTTTCCTTTTCTATAAAATTGAGGTAAATTGGTTTTTACCTCATGGAGTGGTTTTAAAGACTAAATACATATAAAGTGCTTGCAGCAAGTCCTGGCACATAATAAACACCTCATAAATGTAAGCTTGTACTGTTATTTTGTTGTGAAAAAGGTCATGGTAGCTTCTAAATGGAGAATGAATGTGTGGGAGATAAAAGAGAGGCCAGTTATGAGGCAGATGAGGAGTCTGGGTGAGAGATGATGAGTGAAAGGGTGGTAGTAGAGACCGAGAAAATTGGACTCATTTGACATAATTTTGGAGGTAAAATTTTCATATATCGCAGATAGATTGGACATTGTGATTGAGGAGCATAGAGAAATCAAGAATGACTCCTAGGTTTCTGGCTACAGCAACCCGATAGAACTGATATTTACTGTAAGGGAGGAGCCTGGGGGAAGCAGTTTTGGCTGGGAAATGAGAAGTTCTATTTTAGACTTGTTACACTGAAGATGTCAGTGAGACATCCAAGCAGATGTCAGTTAGGCAGTTCGTTATAGGTTTGGAAACCAGAGGAAAGGTCTGGGATGAAGATATCAATTTAGATGTCATTAGCATAATCAGCATTTGAAGGCTTAGACATGGCTGAGGTTGGCTAGGAAGAGAGTACACAGAACGAAGTGAAGGGAGCCAGGAGGCCTGAGGAATAACACATTTTAGGGTGGTTGAATAGACAAAGATAATGAGGAGAGGCCTGTGAAGAGAGAGTAAAACCAGAAGACTAGGGGAACAAAAACAAGAGAGGAGAGTGTTTCAAGACTATTGGAGAGATTTGCTTAGAGTGTGGAAAGGTCCAATAAGATAAGGATAGAAAAATATTAGCACTGATGACTTTGACAGGAGCAGTTTCAGTGAAGTGTGTGTGTTGGGGAGTCACACTTCAAATAGCACCCAACAGGTTGAAAAATTAACTGGAGGTGCTCTTGCTTTGACAGCATGTATAGTAAAACTGGAACAATACAGAGAAAATTGGCATGACTCCTACATACAGATGACACACAGATTCATGAAGTGCTACATATGTTTTGTGTATGGATCTAACTTTTGGACAATGTTAGCTTTTACATATTCAAAAAAGAAAATTGGGCTTCCCTGGTGGTGCGGTGGTTGAGAGTCCGCCTGCCGATGCAGGGGACACGGGTTTGTGCCCCGATCTGGGAGGATCCCACATGTCGCGGAGCGGCTGGGCCCGTGAGCCATGGCCGCTGAGCCTGCACATCCGGAGCCTGTGCTCCGCAACGGGAGAGGCCACAACAGTGAGAGGCCCGTGTACCGCAAAAAAAAAAAAAAGAAAATTGAACCAACAAAAATGAAAGGGATCGTAAAACTGAATATAAACAGACAGAAATAAACCTAACTATAGTAAATAAGTAATATAACCATTCTGAAAGAAAATAAAAAACGGATCTGGATTACTTTTCAACACAGTACTTTGACTATATTCCCTTAGTCTAAAAACAAAATAAAAATGCAAACAAACACTGAACACTATTTAATAGATTGTTTTCAGGGACTTCCCTGGCGGCGCAGTGGTTAAGAATCCGCCTGCCAATGCAGGGGACACAGGTTTGAGCCCTGGTCCAGGAAGATCCCACATGCCGCGGAGCAGCTAAGCCCGTGCGCCACAACTACTGAAGCCCGTGCACCTAGAACCCGTGCTCCGCAACAAGAGAAGCTACCGCAGTGAGAAACCCGTGCACCGCAACAAAGACTAGCCCCTGCTCGCCACAACTAGAGAAAGCCCACGTGCAGCAACAAAGACCCAACACAGCCAAAAATAAATTAGTTAATTAATTAATAATAAAAAATGTTTTCTTTAGTGGAATGGATATAGCAATTCTGAAACTATTTCGTGTATATCATAACACTGAACAAATGAAAATAAGACGTTGATGCCGTTGAGAGCCAGAGTTCTCACTGTGGGAAAGGGGAGATGCAAATCAGGAATTGGAGAAAGAACTCTGTGGTGTTGAACTGGAATTAGAGATACCAGTACTGAATTCATGATTAAAAATAGTTGAACTATATATTAAGCTGCCTTTCCTCCTTGGCTCTGTTTACTTAAAGGGCCTAGAAGCAGTTACTCCCCAGTAGCAATGGATATATCTGGTGCCCAGATCTCGGCTTCTAAATACCATTCCCCACCTAAAGGAGTGCTCTTTTGGAGAGAGGGATGATTTCCAAGTCTAGACAGGGAAAATACAAGATGAACCTGGAACACGGTATTATACCAGAAAGCAAGGAAATGCTAAAAAAAAATGAGCATGTGTCAAAAGGACACAGAAGCCAGCTTAAAGGGAGTCTCAATGGCCAAATCTAGGACAAGTTGAACAATAAAATGAATAATGACAATAATGGATTATAACCTATTAAATAAGAATCCATGAGGTTTTTTTTTTTTTTACTGGTGATAATAAATATAGATTAAATATAGATAAATAAGAGAGAAGGGAAAGATCTTGCTTACAGTAGAATGCTAGCTAAAAAAATGTAGATGGACTAATGGAGTTATAGAATCACCATCTTCCTTTTTTTGGCTGCAAGGCTTGTGGGACCTTAGTTCCGTGACCAGAGATTGAACCCAGCCCACAGCAGTGAAAGCACATAGTCCTAACCACCAGACCACCAGGGAATTCCCTAGAATCACCATTTTGCAACTATCATAGTAATTGATTCAGGCAAGAATTATCGGTGAATGTGGAAACCTTTGGGCAAAAGTTTTGACGAGGAACAGGATATTTACATAGTCTCAGCGTAACTCTCCACAGATTACTCATTATTTACATAGAAAAAAATAATAACTTTACAGTGAAGACCCAGCAGATACCACCTTAACCAACTGATCAAAATGAATATGATCAATAATGGGACCAGGTAACACCGTATTTCTCCTCATGTGACACACTATCCCATAGGTAGTATTCCTGCCCACTCCAAAAAAAGAAAAATATAAATCTCATCATAAGGAAATAGGACACAAACCCAAATAGAAGGAAATTCTATAAAACAATGGCCTGTACTTAAAAAAAAGTCAGTATCATAAATAACAATCTATTTTAGATTAAAAGAAACTAAAGAGTCATGACAGTTAAATGCAATGCATGATTAGGGATCAAGCACTGGATCAGACCTTGTACAGGATGGAAAACTGCTATATAGGATATTATCAAAGTGAACTTTGAATGTGGACTATAAATAAGGATTATATCAGTGATAAAGTTCCTGAATGTAATCTTCATACTAGGGGTGGGGGTGGGGAGACGGGTGTATAAGTATGTAAGAGAATGTCTTTGTTCTTAGAAAATACACACTGAAGTATTTAGGGTATTAGGGGTAAATGGTTCAGAACTACCCCTGACCACACACACATACAGCTATATATTTATGTGTGCATGTGTACACATATACACACACACAGATAAAGAGACTGTGGCAAAATACTAACTTTTGGTGCCCCTGGATAAAGAGTATATGGGAATTCTTTGTAATATTTTTACAACTCTTCTGAAAGTTAGGAATTATTTTAGAGTAAAAAGTTTAAAAATAAATTGGAGATGAGTAAGTAGAAACAGTATGTAGATAACCCTTTTGAGAAATTTGGCTGTGAAGGGGAGCAGAGAAGTAGACCCAGAGTCAGGGTTGTAAAATATCTCTTCAAAGACGGGAGAAACTAGAATAGCTTTGCATGGTGATGAGAACAATGATGGGCCTCAGTTCCTCCTTTTTAAGAAGAGAGATTTGATGATATACCCTTTCCTCAGGCCCTCTAAGACTCTCCTACCTTTAGATAATGTGAGCTCCTCTGAAAACACATTTTATTCCTTAAACTTCAACCAGGAAAAGACATTTGGGCCACCACTGGAGGGCAGTACAAAATGATGTTGCATGTCATTGTGGTGGTTTTATTGTTTCAGCTGCTGGAACAAAACAAAGCCCTTTACATGATTTTCTCTCAAATGTGTTACATGAAATAAACCTCCTTCTAACGCACTTTTCTTTTTTTTTTTTAAACATCTTTATTGGAGTATAATTGCTTTACAATGGTGTGTTAGTTTCTGCTGTATAACAAAGTGAATCAGCTGTATGTATACAAATATCCCCATATCCCCTCCCTCCTGTGTCTCCCTCCCACCCTCCCACCCTCCCTGTCCCACCCCCTAGATGGTCACAAAGCACCGAGCTGATCTCCCTGTGCTATGCAGCTGCTTTCCACTAGCTATCTCTTTTACATTTTTTAGTGTATATATGTCCATGCCACTCTCTCACTTCGTCCCAGCTTACCCTTTCCCCTCCCCGTGTCCTCAAGTCCATTCTCTACGTCTGTAACGCACAACTTTTCGCAAATGTTTTACAGAAGAAAAGCCCAACATAATTCATAACAGGAGTTTGGCAGGCAGAGTGAAGTGGTGAGAGGGTCTCATGCTTGGAAAAATGCCTGTCACATAAATTTAATAAAGAATAAATGATAACAGAAAATTTAGAGCATGTCACAGTTGGAAGGGACCCTAGAGAAGGATGACTGCAGCCCCTTTTTTAAAGATAGCACCTTGGGTCCAGAGGGGGGGAAGGACTTGGCCAAAGCTACAATGACAGAGAAGGTAATGGTTTCAACATTTATCTGGTTAGTCTGTGAAGACAGAGGTTGTGATATCTTCAAATGACATCATAAATATAGCTTGCAAAGAGACTGACCCCATCATTGATATAGATACTGAGTTCCTGAAAAAATTGTGACACCTCAGTTGCGAGACCGTGTCCCTTCCGTCTTCCTCAACCTTGGGAGAATATAACTATTTGCCTTCCACTCTTATCTGCTGCAACCGGTCCTAATGCTCTGGACAGCATAATTCTGATCATATCCAGCCTATTTCCCAACCTCTCTCACAGGAGCTTCAGACCCATAAGGGATCACATGTCAGGCTTTCCTACCAACATTGGGGGGTGGAGTGGAAGGCTATTGGAAAGAAAGTGAATGGGCATGTGGCAGTCCATTGTTTGGAAAGAAACAGCCGTATCAGTGCATTTGAGGGGAAGTGATCTTAAAAGGACAATCAGAAAATCCTAGTGAAATGTAAAAACTCTAAATATGACCTAAGTACATAAAGGAAAAGAAAGACTTAAGACTGATCAAAATACAGAAAGCAATATGACTTCATATCACGCTAATAAGTAGACTCAATTACATAGAAGGCTCCTAATATCACTATTACCTACATAAAATGTTCAGGCATTAGCCTGGCATTTTATCTCCCACCCCGTGCTCCAGCCATTGTTTCCTGAACACTCGCTGCCATGGTACAACTGCTATGATATATCAGGCTATGCTCTATACTTGCTCCATTTTGAGGCTCATCTCAAATGCCACCTTCTTTGCCTGCGTTCCTTTATCTGACCCTCACACTTACTTGAAGATTCTTTTTGGCTACAGCCATTTCATGTGCCTGTCTTTAGCATTCATTTCATTCTGCCTTGTCTTCCCCACTACATAGTGAGCACTTTGAGGTCTTACTACTACTATTTTTTTAAATTTTATTTATTTTATTTGTTTACTTTTGGCTGCTTTGGCTCTTTGTTGCTGTGCGTGGCTTTCTCCAGTTGCAGCGAGTGGGGGCTACTCTTTGTTGCGGTGCACGGGCTTCTTATTGCGGTGGCTTCTCTTGTTGCAGAGCATGGGCTCTAGGCATGTGGGCTTCAGTAGTTGTGGCACGCGGGCTCAGTAGTTGTGGCTCACAGGATCTAGAGGACAGGCTCAGTAGTTGTGGCACACAGGCTTAGTTGCTCCGTGGCATGTGGGATCTTCCCGGACCAGGGCTCGAGCCCGTGTCCCCTGAATTGGCAGGCGGATTCTTAACCACTGTGCTACCAAGGAAGCCCTACTACTATTATTTTAGGGATTGTTTCCATTCATTAATAATCTACCAATAATCTTTCTTATCTTTCTATACCTCTCCTGTCTTTCCAGCTCACTCACTCCAACAGTTCTTTGGTTCCCCCCTTGGCCCTACAATCTAGTGATCCTAACACCTATTCACCATTCCTTACCCATTTCATGTCCTCTCACTTCTCTTTTTATACACTTCACTTCCAATGTCCAATGTTATCATCATTCCCTTGATATGTCCTCTCCTCTCCTGCCCCGTCTTGCTTTGTTATTTTGCTTCACAAAATCCCTACCCTGGACAATCTAACTCTTCACTTACTCTCCACCTTTGGGAAAGTGGATGAAGAAAAACCCACAACTATATCAACTGGACTCTTAAAATTCATCACCACTAACCTTACGTGGGCCGTTAGTGCTATCTGGGAATCATTTTATTTTAAAAGTCCATCCACTTTCCCTAAATGATTATTTCATACCTTTTCTTTACTCAAACTTCCGACACCTTCCGCTTTCTTTTCCCTCTCAGCAGATAGCTCACCCACCTGCATCCATGCCTGCATACCCAGTCCTCTCTTTGGTACTCTAAAAATCAATCCTTTCCCCTCTACTCCAGCAATCCTCTCTCTTACCTACATAATTAATACTTCACTTTCCAAAGGATCATCACATCAGCTTAAAAAAGTGCTATGTTATTTCTTACCTTAAAAAACAAAATCTCTCCTGACTCCATATCCCCTTCTATCTACCACACTTGCATCTGCTGTTCTTTTTACCTTGATGGCCACCCATCCTAGATATACTCTTGGTCACTCTCTTACTTTAAGTCTTTTCTCAAATGTTTCCTTATCCATGAGGACTTTTCTGACCACCCTTAGTAGACTCTCAACCTCTCCCATATAAGCTCATATAAGCTCCCATCTATCTTTCTTCCTTCACTAATATATTTTTCTCCTACCAACTTATGATTATATACATACATATTCATATGTATGTATATATATGTATACAATCATAAGTAAATAAGGAGAAAATATATGATTTATAAATTATATTTATAATTTATAAATATATATTATTTATTTATTTATAATTTTATATATAGTTTATATAATTGTCACTCTTCCGCCATTGAAATATAAGCTGCATGAAGGCAGAGTTTTGTTTGTTTTGTTTACCGTTGTATCCTCAGTACCTAGAACAGTGCCTAGCACATAGTAGACTCAATAACTATTTTTAAAATAAATGAACAAATCCTCATGATAACCCTACAAGGTAGATCTATTTTTATCTCCTCTATTTTATAAATGAGGGAACTGAGGTTCAGATAGGTTAAGGAACTAACCTTAAATCACACAACTCATAAGTGGCAGAGCTGAGGTTGGAATTAAGGTGTGTTTTCCTTTAAAGCCCACAATTTTAACCACTGTGGTATACTGCCTTCTCTATATCCCTGCAATCAGTCTTCTTAAGTCTATCACCACTGCCTCTGCCTCTCTCCAATAACTCTTACCAGGATCTCTAAAGCCTCCATCCTTGACCCCACTGTTCCATCCTTTTTTTTGTTTAATTTATTTATTTATTTTTGGCTTCGTCGGGTCTTAGTTGCAGCACACAGGATATCTTGGTTGAGGCATGTGGGATCTTTCGTTGAGGTGCGAGGGCTCTGTGTTGTGGTGCCCGGGCTTCTCTCTAGTTGAGGCACGCAGACTCCAGGTCACGTGGGCTCTGTAGTTTGCAGCACATGGGCTCTAGCTGAGGAGCACGAGCTCAGTAATTGTGGCGCAACGGGCTTAGTTGCCCCAAGGCATGTGGGATCTTAGTTCCCTGACAGGGATCGAACCAGGGGATCGTCCACTGCACTGTAAGGCGGATTCTTTACCACTGGACCACCAGGGAAGCCCCTCACTGTTCCATCCTTTACACAGAGCCAGAGTGACGTGTGTGTGTGTGTGTGTGTGTGTGTGTGTGTACAGTTAAGTGGTTTTTACTGTACCCACAGAGTTGCACAACCATACCATTATCTAATTACAGGACATTTTCGTCACTCCAAAAAGAAACCCTGTACCCATTAGCAGTCACTCTCCTTTTCCCCTTCCTCCAGCTCCTGGCAACTGCTAATCTACTTTCTGTCTCCATGGATTTGCCTTTTTTGGACATTTCATAGAAATGGAATCATACAATATGTGGTTTTTTGTGTCTGGCTTCTTTCCCTTCCTTCAGTGTTCATCCATGTTGCAGCATGTATCAGTAGTTCATTCTTTTTTATTGCCGAATAATAATACTCCATTGTATGGTTATACCACATGTATTTATCTATTCATTGGTGATGAACATTTGGGTTGTTTCCATCTTTGGCTATTATGAATAATGCCACTAGGAACATTCATATACAAGTTTTTATGTGACTACATTTTTAATTATGTTTAATTATGTTTTAATTCCTATATACCTAGGAATAGAATTGTTGGGGCCTATGGTAACTCTATGTTTTACTCTTTGAGGAAGTGACAAATTGTTTTCCAAAGTGGCTGTACCATTTTACACATCCACCAGCAATGTATGAGGGATCCAATTTCTCCACATCCTTACCAACACTGAATATTGCAACAATCTCAACGACATCACTATTTTGCATGTGGATATACAGTTGTTACTGTGCATTTTAAAAATTATAGCCATTTTAGTGGTGTGAAGCAGTATTTCATTGTGGTTTTGATTTGTATTTCCCAAATGACTAATGATGTTGAGCATCTTTTTGTGTACTTTTTGGCCATTTGTATATATTCTTTGGAGAAATATTGCCTCAAATCTTTTACCCATTTTTAATTGGCTGAGTTGTAAGAGTTCTTTGTATATTCTGGATAGTCCACTTATCAGGTATATGATTTGCAAATATTTTCTCCCATTCCTTGGATTGTCTTTTCACTTTCTTGATGGTGTTCTTTGAAACACAAAAGTTTTAAATTTTGATGAAATTCAATTTACCTATTTTCCTTTTGCTGCTTATGCTTTTGGTGTTACATCTAAGAAATCATTGCCTAATTCAAAGTCATGAAGATTTGCATCTATTTTTTTCTTCTTAGAGTTTTATAGTCTTACATTTGCATCAATGATCTATTTTGAGTTGTTTTTTGTATATGGTATGAGGAGGAAGCCTAACTTGGTTCTTTTTGTTTGTTTGTTTGTGGTTTTATTTATTTATTTATTCTTTTTTTTTTTTTTTTTTGGTTGTGCTGCGTAGCATGAGGAATCTTAGTTCCAGGGATCAAACTCCTGTCCCCTGAAGTGGAAGCACAGAGTCCTAACCACTGGACTGCCAGGGAATTCCTTAACTTCATTCTTTTACGTGTGGACATCCAGTTGTCCCAGCACCATTTGTTGAAAAGACTATTCTTCCCCCAACTTGAATTGTCTTGGCAATCCTGTGGAAAATCAATGGACCATAAATGTACGGGCTTATTTTTGAAGTCTCAATTCTATTCCATTGATTTATATGTCTCCCCTTATGCCAGTACCACACTAACTTGATTACTGTACTTTAATGGTAAGTTTGAAATCAGGAACTATGAGTCTTCCAACTCTATTCTTCATTTTCAAGATTGAGTCCCTTGCAATTCCATAGAAATTGTAGAATTGTTAGTTTCTGCAAAGAAATTAGGTGGGATTCTGATAGGACTTGCCTTGAATCTGTAGATCAGTTTAGGGAGTACTGACATCTTAAATTTTCTAATCCATGAACTTGAGAAGTGTTTCCATTTATTTAGGTCTTCTTTAATTTCTTTCAATGATGTTTTTGTAGTTTTCAGTTACAAGTCTTATACTTCTTCTTTGGTTGAACATCAGCTGAAATCTTTGACTTGCATATAGAGACAATATTGAAAATAACAACGAAAAACCCTCTTGAACACTGAGCACCGAGGGTGTATAATTACATTTATATACAGTTAAATGCAAATATGATGCTACCATTCTATTTACATATTTTGATTTTCTGGACTGGGGGACAGAGTGGATAGTGTCTCCAGTGCAAGTATGTGCCCTTTTTTGTCTCTTAGTACCAAATGTTGCTGTGAATTGGGACAGTCTCCTCAGATTTTTAAAATTTGACAGATTTACTTCAGATCTCTGTTAGGGGTGAGACATAGTGTTTATCAGTAAAACTAATGAACACGGGACTGTTATAAAGATAACCAAATCCTTAATCATCATTGTCATAACCATAATGTGATAGTCTCCATTTGTAGGGCACTTATTCCCATTCCCATGTGCCAGACACTATGCAAAGTGCTTTATAAGCATCAACTATTTAATTTTCTTAATCACTCTGATATAGTTTGCATAAAACTGAGGCTCGAAGACTTTACATAACTTGTCCATGGTATTATAGCTTAAGTGGAGACCCTGATTCAATATCAGATTTGTCTGATTACAAAGCCCATCCTCCTAACCACTGTCCTGATGTTAGGGTTCCTGGCCTATAAACTTGACTTCCTTTTGGAATGATAAAATAGGTTCCTGATTGTGCTTTTAAAAAATCAAGGCCACTAGAGTTGAAAATACTATCAACACAAAACAGTAATTGTCCCATTTGCTTCCAGTGGTGATTTTGCATCTCTGAGAATCTTCAGACAGATGCATTTCTCTAAGCCTCTTCTGGCCCAGCCATGATTCCCCCTGGGTATTTCCTAAAATTCCCTCCTCCAATCTTCCTCTGCTAGTTCCTCCCTCTCCCATCCCCACCATGCTCCATCCCACCAAACATCTCAACATGCCCAGAACATACTTGTTCTTCTGTGCTTTGTTGACACATACTTCACCTGGAAAGACCTGGCTCTGTTGTAGGTCAATGGTCAGGGGTTTGATGAGAAGTCCCTGGAGGGTTTTAAACAGGGAATTGATAAGATCTAATGAACATATTAAAAAGATCACTCTGTCTATTATAAGGATAACAGACGTAGGTGCAAACATGAAATTGGGGAGATTAGTTAAGGAGCTCTAGCAGTGGTCTAGGAAAAAGGTGATGGTGGCAGTGAAGATACTGAGAGATGGTCAGATCTGGAATATATTTGGAAAATAGAATTGGAATTTTAGATATATAGTGGAGGTTGAGCTAGCAAAACTTGCTGATAGTTTGGATGTGGGCTATGAAAGAAAGCACAGAATCAAGGAAGAAAAGCAATGAAGGCCTGAACAAGGCATCCTCTATTTGTATTATGAGATGTTCAATACACAGTCATCGTTTTACACTGAGACACAACTGTGATTGTGGCTTAGAAAATCTTTGACTGAAACAGTTGTCTATTTGTCATTATGTGTTCATGTGGGGTATCTTAGCTTTCTCCATGTACATGAACCTTCTAAGAGCAGGACACTGTGCTAGGTCTTTCACAAAAGTTGCATCATTTAACTTACCCCAAACCTTAGAAGTAGGAGTTAATATCCCCATTTTACAGAGAAGGAAACTAAGACTTAATTTATGATTTCACTGAGGTTACATATTTAGTAATGGGCTGAGGTAAGACTTGAAATCAAATTTTACTCTAAAGCCCATGTTCTTGTCACTGCAATAATTCAAAGGTACAGAATCAGAATTCCCCAAACTTTTCTCCTCATTAATTGAAGCCTCTGTTGACCTTCATGTGCCCTACTTTAGAGCCCAAGGCTGGCAAACAGGACAGCTTTGTTCTGTCTGTAGCCCATCTGCAGACTTGCCTTGTGATTTAGGGCAAGCTTCTTAATTTGATGGTGTCTCAGCATTCCCCCATGTTAAAGCAGGACTTGTAATTAGTTATGGAGACAATTCTTTGAAATCTTCAGATGAAAGGACCTGCAGCCTTGAGTGTAAATATTTTCTTTCCCGTGGTGTTCTTTTTGTTTCGTATAGCTTCTGGGACCCTTCATAAGGAAAAAGGAAAAAAAAGAAAAAAGAAAGAAAAAGAAGGAAATAGGACAAGTGTAAAACTGTATTTGTTTGCTTGCTACAAGCCAGTGGAACTTTCGGGACATAAATGTAATAATCTCCCTTACTCTACAGAACTCAATAAACATTACTAATAAATGAATAAATTTTATTCAAAAAAACTTTAAGGTAGGCCTTTTTTTTTTTTTTTTTCAATATTCAGGTTCCTTTAAGGGTCCCACTGAAGATCTTTAAAAATGATTTCTATTTTGTTTCTGGCTTCTTAAATCCTAAATATTCTCCAGTAGGAGCTAACGCTTATGTAGTGTCTGCTGTATGCCAGGTATCAGGCTAACTGCTTTCACGTGAAACCTCATTTAATTATCATAATAGCACTATCGGGTAGGTGCTATTATTACCTTCAATTTAAAGGAGAGGAAACCATGGCTTGGTATAGTTCTTTGACTTGTCCAAGGCCACAAAATTAGGAAGTTGGACTAAGCTGGGTCTTCCCAGTTCTAAATTCAGGCTCTTCCCAGGACACCCCCTTGCCCTGAAAAATTAGCAATGACGACAATTTTGAACTGTGCTATCACACCCTGGGTGTGTGTGGCATTTAAAAATCTCTTACTGCTCGTTCTTTCCAGTCCCTGGCACAGGGACAGTTATTTGTGTAGCACAATTGTTGTTATTGTGCAGCCTCACATATTTTTTCTGCCCTGGGCAAACATGAACAATAATGGGCTATATTTATGAAACCAGCAGCTTGGAAGCATGACCTCCAGATTACCATTACAATTGTAGTATAATTTTTTTTCTGTTTTTGTAGCTTAGCACTATTTCTATAGAAGGGCTATCTCAAAGTCTCATGCCAATAAACTGGTTCTTTGTATACTCAGAGGGCTCCTCACAGGTTTTTTTCCCCCATAGTTTCGATCCATCAGCCTGCATTTCTAAAAGCTGACGTCACAGACATGCAGTGTTCATGAAGAGCTGATATGACAGTCACCTCCCAAAGTTGAAAAATAAATAAAAGTAGCTGTGGTTTCTCTTAAGGATGGATTGGGAGGGGCTGTGGAGTTAGAGTAGGATAGAAAGATGGAAAGATAGGCTGATGACAAAGCTGTTCATGATCTAAGTTCTCTTCTTCAAGATCATCTTGGGTTTAGGATTACTATAAATCCATAGCCTCATCTTCAGGTTTCCATGGTCAAAAGCTCCGTATTATGAAGTCTTCTTGGGAGTGATCAATGTCTGCAGGACACCAGCAACATGCCCTAGTAAAAAGCACATTTGAATCAGAACACCTATGTATAATTCCTAGCCTTGTCACTATGAATTTGGACAAATTCCTCTTCTGTAAAATAAAATTAATAATAACCCCTATAGTGAGGATTAAATGAAATAATGTACATGAGAGCAGCAATTGTTGGCTATCAGTATGCAGAAGTAAGTCATCACACACAACTTTACCTAGGGAAACAATGACAGGGATATATGTGTCAGCTGTTCAAAGCACTCCTTTCTAATAGTTAATGTATCTGCAAAACTGACTTAGTAATTGGAGGGTTGTTTGACAGGTAGAGAGTTAAATGGTGATGTTGAAGAATGGTATCCTTATAGGGACTTCCCTGGTGGTCCAGTGGTTAAGACTTCACCACAGAGGGTGTGGGTTCAATCCCTGGTAGAGGAGCTAAGATTCCACATGCCTCGTGGCCAAAAAACCAAAACAAAAAAAAACAGAAGCAATACTGTAACAAATTCAATAAAGACTTTAAAAATAGTCCACATCAAAAAAAAAGGGTATCCTTATATTAATACTGCCACTTACTGAACACCCATTTCAGGCCAGGCTCTTTGATAAGACATTTATGCATGATTTCTAGTCCTTATACCATCCCTACAAGGTAGGTATTATTACCTCCAACACACACATGAAGAATATGAAGCTTACAGACCCAGAGACATTAAGTTGCCCTACAAAAAACAGATAAGTTCTTTTTGTCTGCTCCATGAAGCTCATTCTTTTTACAATGAATTAGATCATAACATATCTTCCATTAGCTACATTTTACCCTCCTAAAATAGATCTGGGATATGACCCAGTGCTTTGATGAGATCTGGGACACGAATTTGCAAACTCTCATTGGTGTGTCATCTAAAAAAACATCCAGTCCTGGAAGTTCTAGGCCTTTTCCAGAGTTTAGACCATCACTCCCATCCCCCACTATGTCAAGTTTTTAATTTAAACCAGAACCAATGAGCAAAGAAGGTAGCCAATACAAATTATTGGTAGTCTGGAAGGGAGCCTGGGGCAATTCCCATACAAGTAGTCTTCCCTTGCTTAGGGGTCTGATTATCGTTATTATTATTTTAACCAAGGCCCAAACCTGCTCTAATATGGTTTGGAGGAGTTTCCTTGAACAGCAAGCGAATTTGTACTCCCAGTAGCAATTTATTCCATGACTTTAAGATTTCTTAACTAAATCCATGTATCTACATCTTTAGGTATTTCCATACATGTTATCTCATTCATCCTCACAATAACCCTAAGGTTGTACAAGTATTAAATAGTTGAGACAGGATTGGAACCTGGATGTTTCTGATGTCCAAGCCCTGTTTATTCCACTATGGTATACTGCTTTGGTTATTGGCTGTATAACCTTGGGAAAATCACTTAATGTCTATGACCTTCAGTTACCTCATCAGTAAAGTGGGTATGATGATTACTACCTTTCATAGTTGTTAAGTTCAAAAGTGATAATATAAATTAGAAAATTAAAGTAGAAACACCAGTGGTAGTTATAGCTGATAAATGTACCAGGTGGAAAAGGAGTAATTTAAAACATTATTTTCCCTTCTCCCTTAAGTTAAAAAGAATAACAGCAAAAAGAGGCCAAAGGAGACTCTCTTGAGTAAGTTGTTGCTCACCAGACCTGCATGGCTGGCTCTTTGTTGGCTGGACCTTGTAAAAATGGGGTCTGAGTACAGTCAGGAATTTCTGAGGGCATTTCCGGGATGGTTTGCCTGTGGTGGTAAAGGTCTAAAACCTTACATGGGGCTAACTCCATCCTTGGTCTTGTTCAGTTGGCCCTCCTGTGTGTCAAACGGGGACTACTACAAGAATGCTAACAGGGGTGTGGGCCTGATAGAGTTATGGTTTGTTGTTGTGGGAAGCCACCATGACTGAGAAAGGAAGACCCATTCCAGGCAAAGACATTTATTAAGGCCTACTCTGTGCTAGGCCAGATTGTGAGAGGGGTGTAGTTGTGAGTCAGCCCTCTATTCTGATGGATTTTACAATCTAGTGGGGGTATAGAAAAGCCCTCAACTAACTCTTAAAAACAAGGCAGAGTGTAAGGATCATATCAGAGCAACTAAGAGATGGGGTGGGATTTCCTAGAAGGTTTCTTGAAGTAGGTGGCATATAAGCCAAGCCTTTAAGGATGAGGATTTCAAGTAACTGATCGGCAGCATGAGAAAGTGTAGGCTGTGTTATGTTTAACTTGGCAGGAACTAAGGCCTTTTACTGAGTACATAACGCATTCTAGTGTCTGAGGATATAGAAATATATAAGAAACAGTCCCTGCCATTGAGGAGCTCTCAGTCTAGTGGGTAGACAGATGTAAAGGCATTAGAGTGATGATGACTTCATAAGGTAGAGAAGAAATGTTAAAAAGAAGAGTGTGTAACTCTGACTTGGGAGGTCAGGAGATGTTTTGCAAAGGTGATACTTGAGTTGTGTCTTGAGAAAGCAGGAGGGGTTTGCCACGTGGACTTAAGGGAGGAGTTGGAGTGGTGCAGGCCCCTGAGCTCTTTTATTGAACAGTCTGAATATGGTAGGCAGCAAGTGGGCTAGGAGAGTATTCTTTCCCCTTCCCACCTAGATTTTCATTTAGGAGTCTTCTCTTTCGATATGACCTCCTAATAGCCAATGGTTAAAATGAAAAGTATTGGAGTCTGACCTGGATGTTAATCCACCAGCTATCTAATCAGCTTTATGACCTTACGTATGACACATATTTGTGTTTCAGTTTCCTCATTTGAACAACTTATTTATGTCTCGGTTCCTTCACTTATACAATTTAAAAATAAAGCATCCAGCACAGATTCTGGCATATGTAAAGTACCGCTATTATTTCCTATCGTTATCTCATTTAGTCCTCACAAGCAACTTGGACTTTGGGTATAATTTCCCCCATTCTTCCGAAGCAGAAGCTTAGAGTGGGTAGGTGACTTGATTAAAGTTCCCAGGACAATCTGGAGTTGTCTCTGCCTCCACAGCTCGTGCTTAATTTCATCTCCGCGCCGGGTTTTCTCAGGCGGCCCCAGCGGCAGGATCCAGTCCGGCGACAAAAACTCCGGCGCCAGGATTTGGGCGCCGCCGCGGCCTGCGCCCAGAGGGCGGGGCCAGGCGGGGCCAGGCGGGGCCAGGCGGGGCCAGGCGGGGCGGGGCGGGCGAGAGGAGGGAAGTTGTCGAAGTTAGGGGAGACGCCCGCCCGCCTGCCCGCCCGGGCCTCGCCTCCGGCTGCTCCCTCCGCCTCTTCCCCGCCCCGAGCCCCCGTCAGCCAGTCCTTCCTTCCCCTCCCGTGCATGATGGAAACACCATGGCTGCGGCGGCCCAGCTCTCTCTGACACAGGTAACGCCACCCGCCAGTCCGCCTGGCTCGGACGGCCGGTGTCCCCGGCCCCCTCCCCCACCGTCCTATGGTTCACCGACCTGGGCAGTTTCTCTCTGCCCCTGGCGGGGCGGCCGATACTGAGAGCGAGCGCGCGCGCGTGTGAGAGTGTGTGTGTGTGTGTGTGTGTGTGTGTGTGTGTGTGTGTGTGTGAGAGAGAGTGTGAGTGTGACTGGGGGAGGACGCCATCCCGAGACGGTAGCTCAGCCGCGGTAGCCGCGACCCCGCCCCGGCCGGTCGGCGCCGCAGCCCCGCCCCACGCGGCGCCCTCTCCTCCCGACCCCGCCGTGCCCCCCGACCCGCTTGGTGTGTGCCCGCTCCTCTCACTCCAGTTCTGCTTCACCCACCCAGGAAGTTTCCTCCTTCCAGGCCAGAAGCACCCAGGTGAGCTCCTGTTGAGCTCTCGCGGATCAGCCTCATCCTCGGGTCAGCCCTTGTCCCACACGAGGCTCGCCCTCGGGACAGGCAGAGTCACCTTCCTGAGCCAGGCGCTCAGGGTTGCCTCTAAGCCAGTCTTTCCTCTCTAAACCGGCCTTTTCCCAGCGGAGTCCGACGAAAACCCTTCTCCAGCAGTTTTCTCCAGTCAGTCTCTCTTCCACATAAGTCTCATTCTACCAGAGCGCGTACTTACCTTGCTAGCCCCTTCCTGGATTCAGCCTCTTCCCCTCCTGATCAGGTTTCCTGCTGGGTCAGATCCCCCTATTCAGTCTTTTCCTCCTCAGTTCTGCTACCACTCCTACCCGGTGGGCTCTCTATCGCTGTCCAAGCGGAAAACAGGGAAACATCCTTGAACAGGTGTGATGGTCCCACCAGTCTTGGTGCTGGGAAGGACGTAAGAGGTCACGTGTACCGGGGGAATCTTCACCAAAACCTGTTCTCAGGGTCTTTTCTCTTGCCATTCTGCTTCCTTCAGAGTCAGTCCTCGTGCTTCCCAGAAAACCGCTCAGCATCGCTCTGGGAGCCTTGTTCCTCGCTCTCTGTAAAGAAAGCCAATTGTAATCTTCCTGTGGTGTCCTGAATGGTGAGGGGGATGTGCACCTGTCAGACCCTTCCTGCTTTTTTGACCAGATCTCACCCCAACCTCACCTTCTCAGCCTGTTCTCTGCAGAGCTGGTGGCCATGGACTTCTCCGTTGGGGCCCACCCCAGCCTTCCTGCCTGCCCTGTAGTATCTCCCCGCCACCTTGTAGTCTCCTTGGCCTGGATTTGTCAGGGCATCTAAGGCAGAACACTGGGATAGGCTATACATTGGGGCGGGAGAGTTTCCTGTGTTGGGGTCAAGAGACTTTGGGGGTCTTTTGCCTAGCATTCGAGGATAGAGATATTGAGTGAAAAATGTTCTCCACAGGAACCAGGAATCACGTTAATAACTTGTGCCTCCGGTAAGATAACTAAGTTCAGCTTGCAGGAATTTTCAGCTCCATAAGTGAAGTCTGTTTCTTTTCCAGTTTATTTGGTGTTGCTTATCCTATTTTGACAAGCAGATATTGGGGAAGAGTACTTGGAAAATGGTGATTTAATCTTGGTAGCGAATCTCTTTGGAAGGGTCCTCCTGAAAACTCAGATTCGGGGAATGGCAACATTGACTTTTGGGTGTTCACTTTTTAATAGTCTAGTTAGTGATATGCATTAAGCAAGATCCTGTTGGCAGGCTGTTGCTCTCTGGCTCTGTTGTCCCAATTCCAGCGGGAGTTCTCCCCTCTTGAAGATTTTGCTCCCCTGAGGACTTCTATAGATTTGCTTCTTAGTTGTGTGCATACTTTATTCTCTCCCTGGGTAAGACCATGTTTTGAGTTTCTATTTACTATCATCTCTGGATATTTTCTTCAGGCTCTGTCAATTTTATAGACAGTTAAGTAATTTAAATATGTTCTTGTGGTTATATATTTAAATATTAACATCTACACAAAGTAAATACTGAATCAGGAGTATTATCCTTCATTGTTTTACATGTAAGAGAACAAACACTGATGGTTCATTTATATTGAATAGCCAAATAAGTCAATTTAGAATATTTTGATTTTAAGAAACTAAGAGGCAATAAGGTATATTGTAAAGGCACAGGAAAAAGAAACTTCCCAAGTGTTAATATACCCTAATGTGCCTCCTTGTTATTTAAAAACTTTGCTGATTTGTGTTTTTTAATTTAATTTTTTAACTGCTTGAGGCAAATAAACTGAGATAACAGTGCACCCTGGTTTCACATTCATTACTGATTTGTTTATGTCACCATCACCCCCCTGCCCCAACACACATTTAGACATAGCTATACTCAAGTGAGATTCTCCAGGGCAGGGACATCTTTCAACTCATCTGTTTCCCTCAGTGCCCATCTGGAAGAAAGTGATTAATAACTGTATGTCTTATGAATGGCTGAAAATTCTGAAGGGTTGTATGACAGTTACAAAGATTAAACTGATGCTGAAGTTAGTTTCTGCCTCTGATCATAAGATGATAATGGTTTTGGAGTAGGTTTATTCATTCAACCAATGTTTGTTCAGTACCTTTTATGTGCTATGTACTGTACTGGGATTGTCTTGTATATAATTTTTTGCCTTTATCAACTAAGCAAAACTGACAGTTGGGGGAAAAACACCTGAAAAATATTTTAATTTACTCTTTCCTTCCTCTTTCTTCTGCCTGCCAACCAACCCTCCAATTCCCCAACAAAATAAATTACGTAAATTATCATGGTCTAGCTTCTAGACAGGATAGACTATTAGAATAATGAAATGTTAGTTTCATTCCCAGCTCTTCCAGGAGCTAACTGTATGGCATTAAGTCTCCAGGCCTCAGTTTTCTTAGTTTTAATATTCATTAAACAAATATGTACTGACCATTAATTATGTACTAGGAATTATTCTAGGTGCTGAGGATATACTAATGAACAAACTAGATGGCAGTTCTTGGAGCTTGGAGACAAAAAAAACATGGAGCTTCCATTCTAGTTGGAGAGTTTGAATTAGCTGATCTAAGGACCTTTCCAAAGAACATTCTTTTTATAGATCATATTCTATGATTTGGAAATCTAGTGGTGACTTTCCTATGGTACTTTAGTGCAATATAGCCTTAGTGGTTTTTTTTAAAATAAATTTATTTACTTATTTGTTTATGGCTGCGTTGGGTCTTGGTTGCTGCATGCAGGCTTCCTCTAGTTGCAGCAAGCGGGGGCTATACTTAGTTTCAGTGCACAGGCTTCTCATTGTGGTGGCTTTTCTTGCTGTGCAGCAGGGGCTCTAGGTGCGTGGGCTTCAGTAGTTGTGGCTTGTGGGCTCTAGAGCGCAGGCTCAGTAGTTGTGGCTCACGGGCTTAGTTGCTTTGCAATATGTGGGATCTTCCCGGCTCAGGGATCGAACCCGTGTCCCCTGCATTGGCAGGCGGATTCTTAACCACTGCACCACCAGGGAAGTCCAGCCTTAGTGTTTTTTAATTTTAGTTTTCTTCGCTGGGTATTCTATTCTTGTCAATAAGAAGTAAAACTTGAGTAAGAAAGCTCTTGTGATTTTTGCTTATGGTGGTAGATTACAGAAAGATATTAATGCTTCCTCTTTTTAAACTTTGCTGATTGCCCATTTCGTCCTTAAGGCTGTATCTCTAATAATAATGATAATAATACTATTAGCTTCCCTTTGGGTGTTACTGTATGCCAAGAATTTTACTTCACTTAACCTAACACTCCATTTTACAAATGAGGGAAATAATTTGCATAAATTAGTGAGTGATAGATCTAAGATTTGAACCAAAGTCTGTACGACTTCAAAATCTGTCCACTGTACTTCTCTGTGTACTACATGCTCGGCATATCCATTGCTCCCTTGTATTTTTTATTCTTTTTTTCCAGTATTTGCCTTGTTTTCCTAATTAGGTACTAAACTTCTTGAGTATGGAAGCATTATCTTTTGCCTCTGAATCTCCAGTACCTTTCATGGCTTCTTGACAGTACAATTGTGGGCGTACAAGTACTGCTCTTGATGATGAGGAAGGTTTTATTTTATTGAAAGATGGCATAATATGAGTATTTTAAATAATCATCTATCAGTTCAGCTTTATGCTGAAGTTTTCTTGTTTTAATTTAGCAAGGATTCTTTTTTTTTTTAATAATAAAAAAGCCTTTAGAATGGGACTTAATTAAAAGTCTTAATATTTGATCAAAAACAATACATGCTATAAGGATACTTTTTTTTAATGCTTTTTTTAAATTGCAAGAGTGATAAAACTGCATTACAGAAAATTTGGAAATTGGAGGGAAAAAATCTCCCATAATTTCAGCTTTTGGTGTTTATTTTCAATTTCATTAAAGTAGACAGTATGTGTTAATATGGGTATCACCTTTGCAGTCTGGTTTAACAGTTATGATGGTAAATACAGGGCAGAGTGTGAAAATTATAACATGTTCCCAGAAGCAGAAAAGGAGTATTTATTCAACATGACATATCATTTGAGTTCCTACTATGGGAAAGGCACAATAATGATATTTTTCTTTTTTGCCTGCAGTTACAGTCCAGTATATTCAGGAAATCTTTGTTTCCTTGAGCAGTATTTAACAGTTTTCAAAAATGGCTTGGAATGTTCAGCATTTGGGAGGAGCTGTCACAGTTAAAATTAATTAGGAACAGTTGGTTTGTCCAATAGAGTGTATTCTTTTGTTTTCACTCTATTTGCAGACAGAACAATGATAACAGACTAACATGTAGTAGAAAAAGATTGAGCATCTTTATTTAGTGACGAATCATAGTTCTAATCCCCTGTTTCACTAATAGTCTAATTTAAGGTCTCAATCTAAGGTGTTTTACTTGCTCTTCAAAGAATTTTAAACACAGTTATATGCTTCTTTGTTTTGTGAATTTTGGACTTAATAAAGCTGGAACTCTGGAAACCAAAATCAGTAAAATGGCTTAAGCGAGAGAAGGGATGGGAGAGGGAGGTATGTAGGGAGGGAGGGGGGGAAGATCCATTGATAGAGGTCTGGGTAATTTGGAGAATTGGTAGAAATAAATGAAAAATTAATCTAGGCAGAGTTCATTAGGCAAACCCATATACTAAAATTTCATTTTAAAGTAGTGGAACTCTCATCAACAAGATAAAATATTATGTCTTCATTAAAAATTTTTATTAATCTGAGGGATGTTGTAACTTGAATGCTGTATTACAGTACAGTGGAAACATTTTATTTAGACAAATAATCTAATCCACTTAAGCATCATAGAAAAAAGACTGGAAGAAAAAAACACCAAGATTTTATGATAGCATGGTTATAATTTTTACTTACCTTTTCAACAGTGAGCATGTATTTCTTCTGTAATCAGCCAACTTAGCATTTCTGTGTGACAAGTTTTTTGAAAATTCACCCTTTTAAATTGAAATCAATAACTATATGTAATATTGGTATCAACTATACTTCAATTAAAAAAATAAATAGCTATATGTTAAGTAAAACTTTGTGTTCTAAGATGGCATCTATATTCACATTTCATCTTAAACATTCCCGTCTTTGGGTTTAGAGAAATTGGCCAGAAGAATGATAAAAATTATTATTACAATTGGTTTGGAGAATTCAGTCAGAGGACTAATTTATAATTTTGTGTGCTGCTTTATAATTTACGAAGCATTTTATGCTCTCTCATTTGATCTTCACAATAATCAGTAAGCTAGACTATTATTATCATTATTTCAAACTAGAGAATAGTCAGGCTCAGAATTTTGACTTAGGTTTATGCTGGCTCTCTTACTTACCGACTGTAAAACTTGTGTTAAAAAAAAGTTCAGGGCTTCCCTGGTGGCGCAGTGGTTAAGAGTACGCCTGCCGATGCATGGGAAACGGGTTTGTGCCCCGGTCCGGGAAGATCCCACATGCCGCGGAGCTGCTAGGCCCGTGAGCCATGGCCGCTGAGCCTGCGCATCCGGAGCCTGTGCTCCGCAACGGGAGAGGCCACAGCAGTGAGAGGCCCGCGTACCGCGCAAAAAAAAAAAAAAAAAAAAAAAAATCACACATACCAGTGATAGTCTCCATCCTGCTCTTGGCCTTCAATCCCATTCCAAGAGGCAGTCATTCTTGATGTTTCTTGTGTGTATTTCTAGCAATAGTCTGTGATGTAGATGCAAAAAAAAAAAATATATATATATATATACACACACACATATATGCACAAACACACATATATATAAGATATGCTATATACATAGTGTGAGTGTATGTATATTTCTTGGAATAAGCTGCATATTTTGTGGCTTATTATTATTTAGTGTAATTGATCTAGGAGATTGTTCTATACGAGCACATACAGATTTCCCTCATTATCTCCAACACTTGAGAATATTCCTTTATATGAATATACTGTAATTTATTTAACTAGCCACCTAACGATGGACTTTTATATTGTTTGTGATCTTCTGTTGTTACCAACAGTGCTGCAGTGAATATTCTTTTATACATCTTTGTGCACATGTGTATGCATTAATTTTTAGTAGGTATAATTTGGGGCCAAAGGATATTTTTAATTTGGAAAGATACTGCCAGTTTACATTCAGAAAGCTTATACTATCAACAGTGTTTGTGCCTTTTCCCCATCAACATGGTATATTATCAAGTTTTGGTCATTGTTAACCTGGTATATAATAATGATGTTTGTTGAAAGTTGGCTTCATGCACTGTGCTTTCCTATCACATAAATGTGAGCTTTTTAATATTTTGTACAAAAGTAAGATACAAGCGAGATATAAGAAACTTTGTGATATAAATAATGCTTTAATAATTGCAAGTGCAATTAAAAACTAATGGTTGGTACTACAAAGCCACAGTAATCAAAGCAGTATGGTACTGGCACAAAAACAGACACATAGATCAATGGAACAGAATAGAGAGCCCAGAAATAAACCCATGCACTTATGGTCAGAACCTATGACAAAGGAGGCAAGAATATACAATGGAGAAAAGGCAATCTCTTCAGTAAATGGTGCTGGGAAAACTGGACATCTACATGTAAAAGAATGAAATTAGAGCATTCCCTAACACCGTATACAAAAATAAATGGATTAAAGACCTAAATGTAAGATGTAAAACCATAAAACTACTAGAAGAAAACATAGGCAGGACATTCTTTGACATAAATTGTAGCAACATTTTTTTGGATCTGTTTCCTAAAGCAAAGGAAATAAAAGCAAAAATAAACAAATGGACCTAATTAAACATAAAGCTTTTGCACAGCAAAGGAAACCATCAACAAAACAAAAAGACAACCTACTGAATGGGAGAAAATATTTGCAAATGATATGACTGATAAGGGGTTTATATCCAACATATATAGATAGCTCATAACTCAACATCAAAAAAACAACCAGGGCTTCCCTGGTGGGGCAGTGGTTGAGAGTCCGCCTGCCGATGCAGGGGATGCAGGGGACACGGGTTTGTGCCCCGGTCTGGGAGGATCCCACATGCTGCGGAGCAGCTGGGCCCGTGAGCCATGGCCGCTGAGCCTGCGTGTCCGGAGCCTGTACTCCGCAACGGGGGAGGCCACAACAGTGAGAGGCCCGCGTACCGCAATAAAAACAAAACAAAACAAAACAACCTGATTAGAAAGTGGACAGAAGAACTGAATAGGCATTTTTGCAAAGAGGACATGCAGATGGCCAACAGGCACATGAAAAGATGCTCAACATTGCTAATCATAAGGGACAATGCAAATCAAACCCATAATGAGATATCACACACCTGTCAGAATGACACAAAAGACACAAATGACACAGAAAAGAACACAAATAACAAATGTTGGTGAGGATGTGGAGAAAAGGGAACCTCCATACACTGTTGGATGTAAATTGATGTAGCCACTGTGAAAAACAGTATGGAGGTTTCTCAAAAAATTAAAAATAGAACTACCATGTAACCCAGCAATTCCATTCCTGGGTATATATCCAAAAAAACACAAGAACACTAATTTGAAAATATACATGCACCCCAATGTTCATAGCAACATTATTTACAATTGTCAAGATATGGAAGCAACCTGTGTCTATCAACAGGTGACTGGATAAAGAAAATGTGGTATGTATATATATACAATGGAAATATTACTCAGCCATAAAAAAGAATGAAATTTTGCCATTTGTAGCAACATGGATGAACTTGGAAGGTATTATGCTAAGTGAAATAAATCAGACAGAGAACGACAAATACTGTATGATAGCACTTATACGTGGAGTCTAAAAAATACAACAAGCTAGTGAATATAACAAAAAGAAGCATCTATCTAGTGGGCTAAATATTAACGCAAAGATCCTGGAAGGAAAACATTCTTATGCCACTATTGAGAAGGAAGAGGACTGATGTTATGTAAACTACTAAGCAGTAGGTACTTTTAGGTGATTTACATATATTATTTCACTTAATATTCACAGCCTTTCTACGAGTAGGGATTAATCTTCTGCATTACTTACTCAGGGTTGTGTTGTAAGTGGTAGATTTGAGATTTGAACCTGGGCACATCTGTTCTAAAGCACATTTGCTATGCTGCTTCCTGTAAACAGCCATTGACAATATTTCAGACAAATTTAGGGATAAAAATGAACATTCACATGATATTACATTCCTCTATTGTTATGTAAAAGGAGCAAATTACTCAGTGGGATCTGTGTGTGAGTGTGTGTGTGTGTGAGTGAGTGAGAGAGAGAGAGAGAGAGAGAGAGAGAGAGAGACAGAGAAGAGGTCAGTTTGGGGATAATAATAATTAATGCATATTGAGAACTTATGATTTGTCAGGCACTGTTTTCAATAATCCTTACAACCTGTTAATCAGATCATCCTTATTATTCTTGTTTTATAAAAAGAGAAAACTTAGGCACACAGGTGAAGTAACTTGTTCAAGGTCAAGCTACTGCTAAGTGTTAGAGCCAGGGTTATAACCTAGGTAGTGTAAACAACTTATATAAATTGAACCAGTCTGTATTTCTGAGGGCAAAATAGCTCTGACAGAACTAATTAATGGTGCCATTCCTTGGTTATCACTGAACATATGTTCTAGGCTGCAACATCTTATGTGAAAATCAACTTTTCATTGCATAGACCACATCTCTAGAAAGTGATTGTTGTACCAAGTTATAGTGGAGGGTTTTTGTAGATATGATAGAAAGTAGTTTTACATTTTGCTACCTCTAGGAATTTATTGCTTATGAAAACCTAAGCTTATTTAGGTTAGTATACGTCACGCCAGTATTTACATTTAAGCTAATAGTCTCTTGGACATGGTAGTTTGGACTTGGAGTTCCTTCAGTATCATATTACTAAAGATCATACTGTGTATCAGAGAAAATTTTCCCTAAAAAACAAACTATTTTACTAAGTAAAATAGAACTGCTAGGTCTGGGGATTTCTGGTGTTCCAGATATTAAAAATTGTTGAAAAAATGGGAGTCTCAGGCTTTGCAGTCAGAATGTCTTAGGTTTCAATCTTTTGTTTGATTGTGTAACAAGTTTCTTAGCCTCTTTCTTTTTTTACCTATAAAATGGCAAATAAACTTAACCTGCAGGATTTGTTGTGAAGAATATGTGAAATGTTTATAAATGTCTTGGATCAGTTTAAATGGTAGCAGCTATTAACAACAACAACTACTACTACGATCACTAGCCAAATGTTTATAACAGCTAGATTTTAGTTATTTATAGGGCTGTTAATTTTTATGAAATGTTACACTTAATTAAAATTTTCATAAATCACTGATACCAAGGATTATTGGTAACTTCATTCCATCTTGTATTTACTAGGTACAACACAGTTACATCATTATGCATATACTAAAAATATGAAGCTTACATGCATTAAAAGTGCTTCCATTATTGTTGGTCCACCCTCTTTTATTTCAGAAAACATTTACTGAATGCCTCCTGTGTCCCCACTGTGTTAGGTCTTGGACATACAAAGAGAATAAGACCTAGGTTCATGCACTGAAGTACCTTTTAATCTTTTAGGGAGATAAACACTGACTCTGGGGTGATGAGTACTATGATACAGGATGATAGAAGAAAGGCACTTGGGTGCTGTGGAGTATCCTGATTTATGATGAAACTTTTTGTGGTAATTTAGTTTTTAATTTTTTCAGTGTTTTACAGTGTCCAAGATTGGTACTGTGGATGACATTTATTTATTTACTTATTTGGCTCCACTGGGTCTTAGTTGCGGCATGCAGGATCTAGTTCCCAGACCAGGGATCAAACCCGGGCCCCCTGCATTGGAAGCGAGGAGTCTCAACCACTGGACCACCAGGGAAGTCCCAGCATTTTAAATTGTACTTAAATGGATAACATAAAACCATAGGAATATTTGATTCAAGTCAAATTGTATTTTGGTGCATCAGGTCCACATTGGGGAAATATCATGTTCATTTTCTTATAATTTATTCTCTTTTTCTTTGTAATAAAGCAAGCATTTTTAACCTAGAGCACAAGACATTAGGAAGGGGTTTCAAGGATAGGCTGAAAGGATCTTTGACCTGCTCTAAAATAGTATGTAAAATAATAAAAGTATCATGATTTTTTATAGTGGGAAGGACACTAGACTTAGTACAAGACAAACCTGGATTTGAATTCTCCCTCTGCCACTTGTACTCTTTCTGGGTGACCATGGCAAGTTACTTAAACTCTTCTGACTTCCTTTTCCTTATCTATGATGTATATACATTGTTGGAATGTAAGAAACATTAAGTAAATAGCAGTGCTGTTATTATTATTGGTACTTATATACAGAATTCATATGAATATTATTAAAATTTTTTTTTTTTTTTCCAAAATTCTTCACTCATTAAAAAAACTTGTAGGGCTTCCCTGGTGGCACAGTGGTTGAGTGTCTGCCTGCTGATGCAGGGGACATGGGTTCATGCCCCAGTCTGGGAAGATCCCACATGCCGTGGAGCGACTAGGCCCGTGAGCCATGGCCGCTGAGCCTGTGCATCCGGAGCCTGTGCTCCGCAACGGGAGAGGCCGCAGCAGTGAGAGGCCTGCGTACCGCAAAAACCAAACCAAACCAAACCAAAAAAAAAAACAAACAAAAAAAACTTGTAACATGCAGAAATATAGCAAGGAAAGCATGGATCACCATCCACCCCATTCTTTAAATTTTTGTTTTTTTCTTTACATTTTTTTCTCTTTACATGTTTTTTTTAAACATTGTTGTAACCTCTCTCTTGCATTCTCTCTGTCTCTCTCTCACACACATACACACACACATACATACATATATACACATATGTATAGCTTTGTATTTTATTTTTTTTAACTTAACATATAGGTGTTTTCTTTCTATGTGGTCTTCATAGCATCGTTTTTGTTTGTTTTTTTTCCATCTTTACTGGAGTATAATCGCTTTACAATGTTGTGTTAGTTTCTGCTGTACCACAAAGTGAATCAGCTGTATACATATATCCCCATATCCCCTCACTCTTGAGCCTCCCTCCCACCCTCCCTATCCCACCCCTCTAGGTCATCACAAAGCATTGAGCTGATCTCCCTGTGCATAGCATCTTTTTAATGTCTTTAGAATATATTCATTGATTGGATGTTTTATAGTTAATCAAGCCCTAATGACTACAGATCATTTATATATCAATTATAATCAATGCTGTTGCAAATAACCTTTGATATGCCATTTGCTGAATTCTTTTTTGTAGAGTTATAAATGGTATTGACCATAATTGAGTTATTTTTCTGTGTATACCTTTGAATTTTGAGGTTAAACTTGAGTGATTTTCGTTTAGTTTATGAGATCTTGAATGGCAAAGCAGACAGCAGCAGTAATTTACTCAAGAGCAATAATCTCAAAAAACTACTGTGAGGGAATTAAGTTGAGTATATTTAATTTGGCTGCAAAGACCATTTAAAGATTATAAAGTTCACTTAGCATGGGAAATTGGCGTTAAAAGTTGTGAGCCTGAAGAAGATTGGATGATTTCAGTTTGCATACCTCTTTTTTTGCAGGCTAGGTTGCTTTCATTCTTAGTCTGTTGTCTACATTCTGTTCTTTGCTTTGTTTTTTTCTGGCACACTTTTAGGCAGGGCCATGTAAGATCTGGGGGTAGATGGGACCATCTGGCACTTTAGAACAGTTCAGAAACTTAACTCTGTTGATTGTACTTTGAGCTAGACTTGCCTGAAATGTCCTGGTTTGTCTCTGTGCTTGGCAGTTTTTTTCTTTTATACCCTCATAGCTTTTTTTTTTTTTTTTGTGATTCGCGGCCTCTCACTGTGTGGCCTCTCCTGCCGCGGAGCACAGGCTCCGTACGCGCAGGCTCAGCGACCATGGCTTACGGGCCCAGCCGCTCCGCGACATGTGGGATCTTCCCAGACCGGGGCCCGAACCCGTGTCCCCTGCATCGGCAGGTGGACTCCCAACCACTGCGCAACCAGGGAAGCCCCCTCATAGCTTTTTACAGCTACTTTCTTTCTTATTTTAGTACAGACATTTTACGAGTACTAGTGTTTACAGATTGAGGTAAACAAGACTTATTTTCCTTTAACCTAACCAAAAAAATTAATTATCTTTTGAACTATATCTGCATTTAGAAATATGAGCCATATCAACTACTTTTATTTATTTTTTTAATACTTTAAAAATATATTTTAATTTATTTTTGGTTGCGTTGGGTCTTGGTTGCTGCGCGTGGGCTTTCTCTAGTTGCGGTAAGTGGAGGCTACTCTTCATTGTGCTGCACGGGCTTCTCATTGCGGTAGCTTCTTTTGTTGCGGGGCACGGGCTCTGGGCACGCGGGCTTCAGTAGTTGCAGCACGCGGGCTCAGTAGTTTTGGCTCGCAGGCTCTAGAGCATAGGCTCAGTAGTTGTGATGCACAGGCTTAGTTGCTCTGCAGCATGTGGGATCTTCCTGGACCAAGGCTCGAACCCATGTCCCCTGTATTGGCAGGCGGATTCTTAACCACTGTGCCACCAGGGAAGCTCCAATCCTCAAGTACTTTTAATAAAATTACTAGAGGTACTGAATTTATAAAATGTTTAAAAATTGTTTAGTTGTTAAGAGATGTTCTTTGAGCTTCCTGCCCTATTATTTCATTCTTTTTATTTTTTCTTTGGCTGCGTTGGGACTTCGTTGCTGAGCGTGGGCTTTCTCTAGTTGCGGCGAGTAGGAGCTACTCTTCATTGCAGTGTGCGGGCTTCTCGTTGCGGTGGCTTCTCTTGTGGCAGAGCATGGGCTCTAGGTGCGCAGGCTTAAGTAGTTGTGGTACACGGGCTCAGTAGTTGAGTCACGCGGGCCCTGGAGTGCGTGGGCTTCAGTAGTTGTGGTGCGTGGGCTCAGTAGTTGTGGTGCGTGGGCTTTAGGGCGCTCGGGCTTCAGTAGTTGTGGTGCGTGGGCTCAGTAGTTGTGGCTCACAGGCTTTAGAGCACAGGCTCAGTGTTGTGGCTCATGGGCTTAGTTGCTCTGTGGCATGTGGGATCTTCTCGGACCAGGGGTCGAACCCCTGTCCCCTGCATTGGCAGGCGGATTCTTAACCACTGTGCTACCAGGGAAGTCCTATTTCTTTAAAATTAAAAAAAAAGTTACTTTTTAAACAGCCATATTGATGTACGATTCACATATTATACAATTTATCCATTTAAAATGTACAATTCAGTGGTTTTTAGTCTGTTTATAGTCGTGTGCAGCCATCACCACGGTCAATATTAGAGCATTTGTATCACGTGAAAAAGTAATCTCTTACCCTTTAGGTATCATCCCTTCTCCTCCATGCTTCCCCCAGCCCTAAGCAACCACTAATCTACTTTCTGTCTCAATAGATTTTCCTATTCTGGACTTTGTATGAATGTAATCACATAATACGTGGACTCTTGTTGCTGGATTCTTTCACTTAACATAATGTTTTTGAAGTTTATCCAAGTGTAACAAGTATCAGTACTTCATTGCTTTTTATGGCCGAATAATACTCAGTTTTATTGTTAAACCACATTTTGTTTATCCATTGATGGGCATTTAGGTTGTTTCCACCTTTTGGCTATTATAAATAATCCTGCTATAAACATTCATGTATAAGTTTTTGTGTGGATACGTGTTTTCATTTCTGCTGGATATATCAGGTCATGTAGTAATTCTATGTTTAATTGCTTGAGGAACTGACAGACTATTTCCAAAGCAGCTGTACCATTTTATATTCCCACCAGCAGTGTGTGAGGATGAGGATTTCTCCACATCCTCTCAAATAATTGTTACTATCTGATTGTTCAATTCTGGCCACCCTAGTGGGTGTAGAATAGTATCTCATTGTGGTTTTGATTTGCATTTCCCTGATGACGAATGATGTCCAGCACCTTTTCATATGCTTGTCAGCCATTTGTGTATCTCCTCTGGAAAAATGTCCATTCTCATCCTTTGCCCATTGTTTGTCTTTTTATTATTGAGTTGTGAGAGTTCTTTATATATTCTAGATAAAAGTTCCTAGTGAGATAGGTGGTGTGCAAATATTTTCTCCCATTCTGTGGATTGTTTTTTACTCTCTTGATAATGTCCTTTGATGTACAAAACTTCAAAATTTATGACCCCAAGTTATTTTTTTTTCTTTTGTTACTTGTGCTTTTTGTGTGATATTTAAGAATCCCTTGGCAAATCTCAAGTCATGAAGATTTATCCCTATGTTTTCTTCTAAGGGTTTTATAAGTTTAGCTTTTACACTTGGGTCTTTGATCTGTTTTAAGTTAATTTTTGTATATGATGTAAGGTAGTACATTCTTTTGCATGGATATACGATTGTCACAGCACCATTTATTGAAAAGACTACTCTTTCCACATTGAATGATCTTGTAAAAATCATTTGGCCATAGATGCGTGAGTTTATTTCTGGACTCTTAATTCTATAACGTTGATCTGTATGTCTCTCCATGTGTAGTATAGCACTGTCTTGATTACAGTTGCTTTATAGTAAGTTTTGAAATTGGAAAGTGCTAGTCCTTTAACTTTGTTTTTCTTTTTCATGAATGTTTGGCTATTCCATGTTTCTTGCAATTCCTTATGAATTTTAGAATCAGCTTGCCAGTTTCTACAAAGAAGTCATTTGGAATTCTCATAGAGATTGCACTGACTTTGTGATTAGTGGGAGTAATGCTGTCTTAACAATGTTAAGTCTTCTGACCCATGAACATGGGATTTTTTTCCATTTATATATATAATTTTGTTCAACAATGTCTTGTACTTTTTAGAGTATGAGTTTTGTACTTTGTTAAATTTATTCTTAAATATTTTGTTCTTTTTGACTTATTCTTATTTGAATGGAATTGATTTCTTAATTGCATTTTTACATTGTATATTACAAGTATATAAAAATACAAATAATTTTTGTATATTGTCTTTGTATTTTGCAACTTTCCTGAACTCATTTGTTAGTTCTAATAGTTTTTTAGTAGATTTCTTGGGAATTTTTATATATTAGAGCATGTCATCTGTGAATAGAGATAGTTTTACCTCCTCTTTTCCAGTCTGGGTGCCTTTTATTTCTTGTTCTTGTCTAATTTCCCTGGCTAGAACCTCCAGTACGATGTTGCGTAGAAGTGTCGAGAGTGAACATTATTGTCTTGTTCCTGACCTTTGGGAGAAAGCATACGTGTGTGTGTGTGTGTGTGTGTGTGTGTGTGTGTGTGTGTGTATTTATTTATTTATTTATTTATTTATATTATTTTTTTTGCGGTACGCGGGCCTCTCACTGTTGTGGCCTCTCCCGCCGCGGAGCACAGGCTCCGGGCGCGCAGGCCCAGCAGCCATGGCCCACGGGCCCAGCCGCTCCGCGGCACGCGGGATCCGCCCCGGACCGGGGCACGAACCCGTGTCCCCTGCATCAGCAGGCAGACTCTCAACCACTGCGCCACCAGGGAAGCCCTTATTTATTTATTTTTTCAGTACTTTGAAGGTGCCTAGTTCAGCCATTGATTGTTTAGGAAATCTAGTATTATTTGAAAGGGGTTTAATTCACATTTTGGTTATGTAGCTCAGGGTTTCTTGAGAGTGGTCCTGTACTATCAGTGTCACCTGAGAACTTCTTAGAAATGTAAATTCTTAGACCTCAGCCCGGTCCTATTCTGAATCAGAATCAGAAGTGCAAGGGATGACGAATTACTTAGCTTTTTGCATGGTAAATGTAGTTCATATTTTAAAAAACTAATAATGCTACTAATGAGTAATACATATAGGGTTTTAAATATATGAAGCATGTAATATTCACAAAGACTGCTTATAGTAGGTATTCCCTCCCTCCTTCCCTTTCTTCCATGGAAACAACCCAGAGAGGTTGTCAGTTTCCTGTGTTTTGGGGCAGTGGTTAAAAGAGTGAGCTCTGGCATTGTTCTGCATGGCTTGAAATTCTAGTTCTGCCGTTTGCTAGCTGTGTGAATTTGGGCAAGTCATTTAATCTCTTTGTGTTTAAGAGTCTTCATATGTAAGGTGTAAGAGTGTCCATAGAATTGTGAAAGTTAGATGAGATAATACAAGTGCTGAGAATAGTGTCTGGTCCATAGTAAGTCCTTAATAAATATAAATACTTGCAATTACAATTATTATTGGTTAAGAGCACCCAGCCATGGTCCATTTGTCATAACTTTCTGCTATATGTTTCTTGCTGTACCTGAAATTCATTCCTTTCCTTTGCTTCATTCATTTGACAAATACTCAGTACCTACTATCTGCAAAGCACTGGTGTCCGTATTATGACATTACATAGTGAGCAAGACAAGTCACTGGCCCCATGGGTTAATGTTTCTAGTCAGGGAGACCAATAGAAACAAATAGATAATAAATATGTCAGATAGTGATAAGAGCTAGGAAGAACAATAGAACAGGATTAGGGAAGAGAGTGCCATAAGGTGGCACTTTAGCTAGGGTGGTCAGAAAGGCCTCTATGAGGATGTTACATTTGATCAGAGATCTGAATGAAATAAGAAGTGAGACATATGAATGAATATCTGTGGGGATGTTCCAGGTAGAGGGAGCAGCAAGTACAAGAGCCTTGAGATAGGAGTGCTCTTTGCAGTTGCTTGACTGGTTCCTTTATGGTTTAGTTTAGGTGTCACTTGTAAGTGACTTCCTCAGCTTTTTCTTAGTTTTTTATGAAGTAATTCAGACATGACTTTTCTTCATATGTCTCCCTTAGGTGTCACTGATGCCATAGCAACTGTGTTTGCTCCCTGTTGATGTACTTATTACAATGAATTGTTACTGTCTTTTTTTCCCACTGGACTGAGTTCTCAATGTCAGGGATGATGGTTTCTTATTGATACTAATTTTATTATTCCCAGTATCTAGGCGTATAGATGTACAATAGATGTCTAAGTGAATGAGTAATGAATGAACAACCAAGTTTCTTGCCTTCTTATTTCCTCAGTATATTTCTCTCTGTACTTGTTTCTGCCTGGTAATAATGATAGTAAGTACAATTTATTTGAATACTTTTTTGTTTGTCTGACAGTCAGCTTTTAGTGCATCAAATACATGTTTGTATTTAGCCATTGTGTTATAATTTCTCTCTTTTTTTCCTCTATCTTAAGACTAAGGTCCAGGAGGGCAAAGAAGTTGTTCTGTTTGTTCATCTCTGTATCAGAAGCGTCTAGTATAGTAACATATCAGGAATTGTTTGAATGAGTGATATGTTAGTATGCTAATACATTGAGTCTTCTACTGAATCATGTAGACTATATAGCATAAACCATATTTGTATAATATTCCAATAGACCCTGAACTAGGAGCTTTAAGCAAAATAGATCATATTAGATATTCTTAACCCTCCTAACTGCTTTCCCTCAGCAGCACCATTGTTCATGTAAGTGCTCCAAATAGAGTTACATTTTCTTAACTAGAAATTGAGACATATGGTCCAATAATTATACAGAATACTTGAAATTCAGACTGGATGAGTATTTTTTTAAATGTATCTTTATTGGAGTATAATTGCTTTACAATGTTGTGTTACTTTCTGCTGTACAAAAAAGTGAATCAGCTATATGAATACATATATCCCCATATTCCCTCACTCTTTAGCCTCCCTCCCACCCTCCCTATCCCACCCCTCTAGGAGGTCACAAAGCACCGAGCTGATCTCCCTGTGCCATGCAGCTGCTTCCCACTAGCTATCTGTTTTACGTTTGGTAGTATATATATGTCAGTGCTCCTCTCTCACTACGTCCCAGCCTCCCTTTCCCCTGCTGTGTCCTCAAGTCCGTTCTCAATGTCTGCATCTTTATTCCTGCCCTACCACTAGGTTCATCAGTAGCATTTTTCTAGATTCCATATATATGTGTTAGCATACGGTATTTGTTTTTCTCTTTCTGACTTCCTTTACTCTGTATGACAGACTCTAGGTCCATCCACTTCACTACAAATAACTCAGTTTCGTTCCTTTTCATGGCGGAGTAATATTCCATCGTATATATGTGCCACATCTTCTTTATCCATTCATCTGTCAATGGACATTTAGGTTGTTTCCATGTCCTGGCTATTGTAAATTGTGCTGCAGTGAACATTGTGGTACATGTCTCTTTTTGAATTATGGTTTTCTCAGGGTACATGCCCAGTAGTGGGATTGCTGGGTCATATGGTAGTTCTATTTTTAGTTTTTTTAAAGAATCTCCATACTGTTCTCCATAGTGGCTGTATCAATTTACATTCCCACCAACAGTGCAGGAATGTTCCCTTTTCTCCACACCCTCTCCAGCATTTATTGTTTCTAGATTTTTTGATGATGGCCATTCTGACCATGTATGATACCTCAGTGTGGTTTTGATTTGCATTTCTCTAATGATTAGTGATGTTGAGCATCTTTTCACATGTTGGTTGGCCATATGTATGTCTTCTTTGGAGAAATGTCTATTTAGGTCTTCTGCCCATTTTTGGATTGGGTTGTTTGTTTTTTTGATGTTGAGCTGCATGAGCTGCTTGTATATTTTGGAGATTAATCCTTTGTCAGTTGCTTTGTTTGCAAATATTTTCTCCCATTCTGAGGGTTGTCTTTTCATCTAGTTTATGGTTTTCTTTGTTGTATAAAAGGTTTTAAGTTTCATTAGGTCCCATTTGTTTATTTTTGTTTTTATTTCCATTTCTCTAGGAGGTGGGTCAAAAAGGATCTTGCTGTGATTTATGTCATAGAGTGTTCTGCCTATGTTTTCCTCTAAGAGTTTTATAGTGTCTGGCCTTACATTTAGGTCTTTAACAGACTGGATGAGTATTATCTCCGTACGCATGTGCTAAAATTATCCCTTCTTCCAATTCCACTGTAGAAATTCTTGTTCCTATTATCTTTCAGATAGACGTTAAGCAATTGCAGATTCTGGTCGAGGTAAGGTAATTCTCTACGGAGTCTGCATGAATGATTAGTAGACAACCCCCAGAGCAGTATTTAAAAGAGGATTTTGCTAATTAGGCCAAATAACAGATTGGTGGAATGTGTATAGGTGAAGGTAACACACTGCTAGTATTTTACTAAACTATGGATTGAAATGCAGCAGATCTTTTCACATTATGTTATAGGTAAGCTGACAGTATTTTTCAGTCAAAGGTTCAATTTGGCTGAAAAAAAAATGCTTTATATTTCCTGGCTTTTCAGTTTATTTCCAGGAAAAGACAATGAAACACTTGCAAAGATGGTTCATCATATGAAAGTCGGTCAATACACCACTTTAATAGAATGAAGGAAAAAATTGTGATTATCTTGATGCAGAAAATGCATTGACAAAATTCAGCACCCTTTCATGATTAAAGTATTCAGTTAACTAGAAATAGAAGAGAACTTCCTCAACATGATAAAGTTCATGTATGAAAAACCCACAGCTAGCATCATACTGAATGGTGAAAGATTAAAAACTTTTCCCCTATGATCAGGAGCAAGATGAGGATGCCTGCTTTTTCCACTTCTTTTCAACATAGTAGAGGAAGTTCTAGCCAGAGCAGTTAGGCAAGAAAAAGAAACAAAAGGCATTCAAATTAGAAAGGGAGAAGTAAAATTATTTGTTTGTCAATAACATGATTAAAAAAAAATTATTGTGGTAAATAACATGAGGTCTACCCCCTTAACAAAATTTTAAGTGTATAGTACAGTGTTGTTAACTATAACCACAGTGTTGTATAGCAGATCTCTGGAACATGGGTTCTTTGATAACCCAATATTAATTCTTTTGGATAAACACCAAGAAGTGGGATTGATGGATCATATGGCAGTTCTATTTTTAATTTTTTGAGGAGCCTCCATACTGTTATGTTTTTTTATATGAAGAAAATCCTAAAGATTCCACAAACACACTTTTAGATCTGACAAACAAACTTAGCAAAGTTGCAGAATACAAAATCAACACATAGCCGTATTTTTATACACTAGAAGTAAACAATTCAGAAAGGAAATTAAGAAAACAATTCCATTTATAGTACCATCAAAAAGAATAAAATACTTAAGAATAAATTTAATCAAGGAGGGAGAAAGGCTTGTACAATGAAAACTGCAAAACATTGCTTTGACTTAATGTTTAATTAAGAGGGAAAATGGTGGGTAAATGTGTGCAATAGTGATACTACAGGGAAAATGGTGGATAAATGTATGCAATTGTGGGTTAATAATAAAAAATTATTCTATTAAATTATCTTTATTTTGATATTAAGTTGTGTTAAATAGAAGGTGGCCCTTACAACTAAAGGTGTTTTAGAATTGGAAAATATGGTAATACCTCTCTGTTATGGAGGTTCAGATGATACATAGCATTTACTAGCATATGAAAGATGCTAGTAAAATGATGGTAAAGGTAAAAACATTGATAATAAAGGCAACAAACCTAAGAATTAAGAGCACAAGTCCTGCAATCAGACTTCTTGGATTTGAATGCTGGTGCCAACTCTTAAATAGGTATGGGAATTTGAGTCAGCTACTCAACTTATTGATATCTCATTTTCCTCATCTGTAAAATGGATATAATAGTATGTGCCTTGTCAGGATAAATGGACTCAATGGGTAAAGTGGTTAAGACTAGTACCTGGTGTATAGGAAATGCTCAAAAAGGATTCAATATATGTTATTTACTATGAAGCTGTAAAATGATGACGTTTATGTATATATGATTTTAAAATGTAGTGTATTTAAGTTCATAATTTATAATTTAACTTGCCTTTTTTAAAAGCAACATTTCATTACTGATTCTTTTGTGTCTCTTGGAATTCCATTAACTGTGAAAATTTTCTTTGTCTCATTTGTGCAAAGCTTATATTTTTTCCCTATCTAATCTACTCTTCATTTGTCTGTATTAAATTTCAGCATGCTTGTTTACCTTCAGCTAGCACAGGTCAACTTAACTAATCATATGATTAGTTCTGGCCTATTAATCATCCCGCTCAATTGGGTGTCAACAGTAATCTCTGAGGATTTGCCCTCTCATATTATGTAAGTTATTACATTGATGAAAATTCTTTTTACCAAATTCTTTTCTGTTTTGGAAGGGAGAAATGGAACAACTAATAAACATGGAAAAAAATGTTTTCTCAATTCATTTTAAGAAATTGATTTATTTAGGAAATGGTGTTTACTTCAAATTATACTTGAGATAAAAAAGGTTGTGTGGATATATTTTTGAAAATGTTAGGTCTATAATATGAAAAGAATTGAAATAGCAAACATTTCTTTTGGTTTATATTCTTTGGTTGGGTCTATATGGCTCCAAGTACCAGTCAAGAAGTATAAAACTCACTTTATAAGCCAGTTTTATTCATTCTTACGTCAGAACTTTTTCTTGCAAGTAATAGGAAATGGCAGTTCTAACTGTCTTAAGTGGAAAGGAAGTATGTTAGTTTATGTAATCGATAGGTCCAGGAGTAGAGCTGGCTTCAGATGTGTTAGCATCACAGTGATACCACTACTCAGTTTTTCCTTCATATCTTGTCTCCAGTCTCAGGTAGGCTTTCCCATTATAGCAGTAAAATGAGCACTAAAACTTCAGGTTTGTATACTTTATAACTCCAAATCTGTTGGAAAAGAGAGCCCCTTTTCTGGTAGCTCCCACAAAAGAACTGTGATTTTCTCTGACTGGACTCAAGTCACATTTCTCCTTGGAATAGTTGTTATGGAAAGTGGGTTGAAGAGTAGGTTTGGGGCTTCCCTGGTGGCGTAGTGGTTGAGAGTCCGCCTGCCGATGCAGGGGACACGGGTTCGTGCCCTGGTCCGGGAAGATCCCACATGCCATGGAGCCGCTGGGTCCGTGAGCCATGGCCGCTGAGCCTGCGCGTCCGGAGCCTGTGCTCCACAATGGGAGAGGCCACAACAGTGAGAGGCCCACGTACCGCCAAAAAAAAAAAAAAAAAAGAGTAGGTTTGGCAGAAAAATTTGAGGTTACTGACTGTTATGGGTTGAATTATGTCCCCCCTCCCCCAATTTATAGGTTGAAGTCCTAACCTCCCAGTACCTCAGAATGTGACTTTATTTGGAAATATAGTTGTTATAGATATAATTAGTTAAGATGAGATCATACTGGAGCAGGGTGGGCTGCTAATCCAAAATCACTGATGTCCACATCAAAAGGAGAAATTTGGACACAGACACACACACAGGGAGAATGTCATGTGGAGATTGGAGTTAAGCTGTCACATGCCAAGGAACTACCAGAAATAGGAGAGAAGACTGGAGCAGATCCTTCCCTAGTACCTTCAGAGGGAGCGTAGCCCTGCCACCATCTTGTTTTTGGACTTCTGGCCTCCAGACCGTGAGACAATAAATTTCTGTTCTCCAGAGCCACTGTTTGTGGTACCTTTTTATGGTAGCCCTAGCAAACTAACACAGTGATCATGAATTTATGGTTAAATCAGTGTGTCCTGTTGAGTGACTTTTTTAGCAGCAGCCTTAAAGGAGGAGGATGGTTGGGTTCATCCAGGTTTGGAGTTTTGCTATCCTGGTGTGTTCTAAAAGAGGAACAAGGGAATTTAGGTTAATGACAAGAGGCTTATTGATATGATGCACTGTAAAATATAAACTGAATGATGAGGAAAGTAAAGCAAAGAGACGGTCCTCTCTGATGGATCACAGTCGAAATAAAAGGCTCCATGGATAAGAGGCCTTATAAAGGTCAAAGGATGATAACTTGAAAGAGAAGGTTATGGTTGGAGAACAAGATGCTTGAAATAGTGGTTTGAGATATAGAGCAGTTTTGGATAACGGTAAAAGGGCCAGGAGTGATGTTACTATGAGAGTAACAGGATGACTGGGCCATAATATATCCACGTTGGTGGTACATTGTATAACTCTGTTTTGGAGAGACCACTGGTGTTAAGGATGTCAAGGAAGTAAGTAGCCAGGTTGTTGGATGGGTTGTCCAAATCCGTGGTGAAGCCATTCAGTTTGATGGAGGTTTAGGGTGGAGAGGAAGACAATGAGCCATGTGCCAAAGCCTTAGATGAGTGAAGTAGAGAGACCAGGAGGTTAAAATATAACAGTGATAAGGAAAGGGAGACAGTAATTTTGCTGAAAAGAGAAGCGCCTCAGAAGAGTAGAGCTTTATTTTTTCTATGTTTTTAAAACAGATAATATGAACAAGCTGTACAGGTGAGCAGAGAGGGTTTTAATCCCATTTCTAGAACCTGAGATAGGCAGGAGGTTAAAACTGGACAGCAGCCATTTGAGAGGGCTTCAAGGGAGGTGAGAGATTATTTCATTTAGAGCAGGGGGTTGGAGGTAACATTCTGAGAAAAGACTGTCAGGCTTTCTCTTCAGGAGAGGACCAGCTGTTATTTCACGTAGGGAGGTGGAGGGAACATTCTCAGAAGAGGTTGAGGAAAAAGGGACTTGCTTACTTCTGTGCTAGACTGGTAAAGCCCTTGAGAGCAAGGAATGTATAATTCATCACTGTGCCTGTCTCAATCTTTGCAAGTAATAGGTTGTCAATAAATGTTGAATCAATTAATTTATACTCCCAGCAATATTTGAGAATTTACTGTAAGAAGGAATTTCACTAATGATCATTTATTCAACTCATAGTTTTTGAGGGCTGTAGGTATTGCAGATTTGATGGTGAGCAAGATAGATGTGATTTTCTGCTCTCATGGAACAAATATTATAGTGAGGGCAACAACAACAAGAAAGCAAACAGACAAAATGAAAACAAGTTGTAACAGGTCTCTGAAGGAAACAAGCAAGGCTGAAGTAGAAAATTTAAAAAATGGCCTACTTTATGATGATCCAAAAAAGTCTCTGAGTGGGTAACATTTAAGCTGAGTCCTAAAGAAAATGAAGACACCACCTGTGCTTTTCAGGAACAGAGAATGACATGTGAAAAGACTGAATTGGGACAGAGCTCTTTTAGAAGAACTGAAATATCACAGTGAAGTTAGTGGCCTTAAGTGAGTCTGGAGAGGCGAGCAGAGGCTGGATAATGCAGGGACTCAAAGCCACATCAAGGAGTTTGGATTTAATTTTTTGTCAAATGAGAAGCCATTGGGGGGTTTAAACAGAAGAATGTTATATTCTTATTTATATTTACATATACTCTGCAATCTGTGTGGAGAGAATAGAGAGAAAAGAATAAAAGCAGAGAGGATGGATTAAAGGTTCTAATAGTCAAGATGAGGTATGAACTGCGATATGGAGAGAGGTGGATGAGTTCAACATATGTTTTGGAATTAGAGTTGATAGCTTTTGCATATGATAGATTGAAAATTGAGAATGAGGGATATGCTGACTCTTAGGTATTTGGCTTGTGTACCTATGTAGTTGGTGGTGGGAGAGGAATAGATTTTTGGAGGAAAAAAAACACAAGTTCTGTTAGATGTTTGGGAGACATCCAAGTGGAGATGTAAAGTAGATAGTATGTAGATTGAGAGTTCAGAGAAGAGGTCAGAACTAAAGATATCAATTGATATTCATCAACATAAGTGTAGTATTTGAACCATGGGAATTGATGTGATCATCTGGCTGCCCAGATGTGTAGAAAAAGGACATGAGAGATGAGGTTGTGAATGTCCTTTGTAAAAAAGTAGGGACTTCCCTGGTGGTCCAGTGGGTAAGACTCCAAGCTCCCAATGCAGGGGGCCTGGGTTCGATCCCTGGTTGGGGAAGCAGATCCCGTATGCATGCTGCAACTAAGAGTTCGCATGCCACAACTAGGATCCCACCTGCCGCAGCTAAGACCCAGCGCAGCCAAAAATAAATAAATTAAAAATAAATATTAAAAAAAGGTAAAGTGCTGTAAAATGCAGGAAGTGGTTATTTTGTTTCACTTGTTCCTTATTTGAATTTTTATAAATCCACATATTATTCATGCCTAAAAATAATGCTTCTCCCAGTGATTTCTGTTTATTTTGGGCTGGCTAGAATGACTTATGTAGGACTCACTGTCTTCTGATGAGAGACCAAAACTAGTCTTTGTATTCATTCTTTGACACTTTGCCACCCAGATTTTTGGTCAGGTTGAATTGGATTTAACAAAAGCTAGTCCATTGTTGCTTTGAGTTGCTGGTATGGTCTCTTTACACCCATTGTTTTTCAGTAGTATACAGCTGTACTGTCTTTTGAAATTCTTCTGTCTACTTAAAGTCCCTTTAATCTTTCAATTCTGATAATCTCCAAAGCAAATGTATTCTTGTATTCAGAATTTGAAAGCTTTCTTTAGAATACTGTTCTTAGAGTGTTCCTAGGTCTTTGCCTGCTAACTGTGTTATCAGTTTATAAGGGTTTGTTATGGAACAAGCATGAGGTGTTAGCATGTTTGCAGAATGGAGCATTGCAACTTGTACTAGAATATAAGCTGTTTAGAGGGCAGGAGCCCTGTGTGATTTTTGTAACCCCAGATATCTGAGCCTATTGTTCTATACTTAGAAGGCATCCAGTACGTGATTATTAAATTATTAAATGAGTTAGGATTTATACTGAGCTTAGGGTTTATACTGTTCATTCTCTAAGGGAACTGCTCAGATGGCTGCTTGTGTTTTCTTGGGCTCCTCCCCACCAGCTCTAACAGTGAGGACTGATCAGATGACTTGCTTTTCTCTACCCTCTATACCCAGCTCCTTTTTAAAGTTTCTTTATTACTGACTTGCTCTTGACTCTCCAGACAGCTTCTGATTGCTATTTCCTTTGTCAGTTTGGATTGCTGTCGATCACTGTCGCTCCTCTTCATTTTTTCATTCTTGTCTTTTCCTTTTACTGTTTGTTTCCACCCTGTTTTCCTTTGTATTGTGAAATACACAAGTCTTTTTTAGACATCACAATCCTGTTTCCTTTGTCAGTTTGGATTGCTATTTCCTTTGTCAGTTTGGATTGCTGTCGATCACTGTCGCTCCTCTTTATTTTTTCATTCTTGTCTTTTCCTTTTACTGTTTGTTTCCACCCTGTTTTCCTTTGTATTGTGAAATACACAAGTCTTTTTTAGACATCACAATCCTGTCGTCGGAAGGTTTTAGTCTCCTTCCCTGCAAGCCGGTCACATGATGTAAACATACATGTGTCAAAGCACAGGCTCTGCTGGTTGTATTCAGTTGGAACTCTGGTCATAGGAGTTGCTGTTCCATTATTGGCAGGGTGGTTGGGGTGGTGGTGGAGGAACTGAAAGGATGTAGGGCTAGTTCCTCTTCTGGTTCCTCAGATCTCTTGAAAATGGAGTATTAGAAGGCTGAGTTCTAAAGAGCTGAAGTTTTGTGTGTGAATATGTCAAATATACTTGCATGGCAAATTACCCAGAAAATTATGTGCTTTATAACGCTTATTTATTTTTATGTTCACTAGTACTGAGTTGTTAATCATTTCTTAAATTTTTAGAGAGACTAAAACTAAAAAGATTTTGAGTGGTTTATTTGAAAGAATAAAATCTATTCCTTTGTCTCCTTTTCACTACCTAGACTTCTATATCTGTTTGCCTTTATACACAGTATTCTTTTTGTCTGGATTGCCACCTTCTCTCTACTTCATCATGGTCTTCGACACCGCCTTTTCGTGGAAAGTTGCAAAAAGTAATACAGAGAGGTCCCATATACCCTTCATCCACTTGTCCCTAATTGTTGTAACACCTCGTATTCTTACAGTACAAGAGCAAAATCAGGAAATTGACATTGGCACAATTCACACACTCTATTCAAATGTCATCAGATTTATAGATACTTATTTGTGTGTATATGTGTTGTTCTGTGCATATGCAGTGTTTTCATGTGTGGATTCATGTAGCTATAACCATAATTAAGATAAAGAACTGTTCCATCCCAAAGATCCTTCATGCTACTCCTTTATATTCATACTCACTCCCCTCTTTATTTATTTATGCTTTGGTTATTCTCTGTATCACAGGACCTTGTGATTAACTGAGAAAAAGATTGGCATTTTGTTTTAGAGGATGTCTGTCTATTTTTACCTTTTCCACATTGTACTATAACCATTTACAATAAGCCTGATACTATTTAAAGCTTCAGTTCATTTTGTGCACTATAGAATCATAGACTCTCAAAGTCATATAATCCAGCACCTCCTCCCACCACATAACCCCTGCTAACATGTTTCATGTGAAGCAACTCTTGATACTTGTTTATTAACCTGTGAATTTCCCTAATAACCGGGACCTCTTCTTTCTCCGCCCCCCCCCTCACTACCTGGTATACTTTGGTGTTAGATTACCTATGTGTTAACTTTTGCTAGATTATGCTGCACTAAGAAACAACCCAAAATATGAGTAGCTTATAATAACAAAGGTTTGTTTATTGCTCACATTATAGGTTCCCTAGTAATCAGCTATGGTTCTACTCCACGATTCTTTTTCATTTCAGGATCCAGGCCGAAGGAGCACCCCCTATTTGTGACTTACTGTTCTCTTGGCAGAGAGAAAAGAGCAAGAGCTGGTGGAAACACACAATAGCTCTTAAAGCTTCTACTTGGAACTGGAACGTTCTCATATTTCATTGGCCAAAGTAAGTCACATGGCCAAGCCAACAGTAGGGTATCCACAGAGAGGCACTACAAGTCACATGGCAACAGGCAGGACTGTTAATACTCTTGTAAGAGGAGAATAAATGGTTGAGGATTATAATACAACCTATGAGACCTTAGGATGGTATAACTTTTTTTCTTAGTAAAAAAAATTTTTTTCTGCCCTGGGGCAGGCATGTAGCATCGTAGTTCCCCTGACCAGGGATTGAACCCTCACCTTGCATTGGAAGCACAAGAGTCTTAACCACTAGACCACCAGGGAAGTCTCCTTAGTAAAATTTGTTATACTTGATTTTTTCTTAATAAAAATAGCAGCCCCACCCTTTTCTTTTCTTTCTTTTTTTTTTGGTTTTCACTGCATTAGTTAGGATCGCAGTGGCTTAAACAAGAGAGAATTTATCTCTCTCAAGTATCTGTCCAAGTAAGATAAGTGGTATAGGGCTGATATGGCAGCTTCATGATAGTGTCAGAGACTTAAGCCCTTTTCTCTATTGCTCTTTTATTCTCAACCATGTTTGCCATCTCTCAGTCTGGGTAGCTGCTCCATGTTTCACCACCAAATCTGCCTTCTGGACAGCTGGAAGAAGGACCGTGAGGTAGAACGCATTCTCCTTCCCTGTAGGTGCACAACCTGGGAGTTGGGCACATTATTTCCTTTCACATTTCATTGAGGGGAACTGGGATTGCAAGAGAGGATGAGAAATATAGCTTTAGGTAGATGTCCAACATGTTCGAGTAAGATTTAGGGGTATTATTACTAAAGAAAGAACAGAGTAAAGGATATTAGGGAACAATTAGCTATCTCTCTTTAATTCAGTTAATTTAACTCATACGAAACCTATGAAGAATAGGTGTTGTTAGCACTTTACAGATAAGGATGCAGGCTTTGCAAAGAGGTGAAATAAGTTGTTCAAGGTCATACACCTAAGAAGTAGTGGAATGGGCTTTGAATTTAGGCCTGATACCAAAATGTGAGTGTTTTTTTTTTTTTACAAAACTATATTGGCATTCCAACATCTCTTATTTTCAAGCACCTAACATTTTTTTCAGAGTAGTAATAAATAGCTATTGACTCTTTAGAAGGAATTCTTCTTACATTTATGAATATTTTACTTTATGACAACTGATAGGTGTTTATGATCTAGCCAATGAATAATTGCTTTAAATTATAATAGTGTTAGAATTTTTAAAAGTGAGATTTTGATTTTGATAACTTTAGTTTAAAAGTTTTCCTTTAGAAATTAATTTAGTTACTAAAAATTTATATGTAACTTTGCATACTGATGTCAGTATTTTGGATTTTTACATTTTTCCCCAAACTGAAAATAGCTTTATTGTTTTATTCTAATTATAGAAGTAGGAAGTGCTTATTATAAAAAAAGTTTTCAGGGAACACAGAGTAGTATAAAGAAGAATGTAAAAATCATTTATAATTCCATTATACAGAGATAATTACTATTATCATTTTAGCTATGCCTCTCAATATTTTTCTCTGTGCATTCATTATGTGTGTTGTGAACGTGTGATTTTTTTAATCTAAAATGATCATATTTCAGTTAGAAAAAAAAAGCCAATTTTACCAAGATACACCAAACACACTCTCTTTGATCATCTTACTTGAAGAGTAAATTGGCAATTTGGATGGCTTTTTCCATTCTCACTTAGCTGTATCGTATTAGTATAGTTAATTAGCACAGGCTGTACTTACTTAGTCACTTAGTGAGCTAATGCCTTCTCAAATGTATTTATGTAGTAACCAGTGAGTCTATAATGTGATGATTAATAAGGTACAGTTTGGAGTTCAGAATTTCTTACTATTTATGAATTTTTTTCTGGGTACTAAAAATTCAACTGAATTGCCTTTAAATAACTCTTTGTTATTGATGGAATGTATTTCATTTGCTTTCTCTAGCAAAGTATTTATACCCTTTTCTGGGAGTAGGGTGAATATGTAAGTTTTTATTCAAACTGGGACATGTTTGAGAATGAAAGGGACATTACAAATATTTAAAGTTTTATATGTTTTTTGACTTTCTTTTTTTTTGGCCATCAAAATGGTTTTATTACATTGGTAGATCAGTAAAATAGTTCTGTTTTCAAAAATAAAATTTTATAAAATATTTGTTCTATAGTACAACAAAATAAAGTCTTTACATTGATTATGAGAATATTTAAAAACAAAAGCAGAGTAGTTATTCTGGGTAATAGTCATATTTTTTGTCAGCTTCTTAGACATATCTGTCTATAATATTGTGTCAGTAATACTTTTCTGAACAATGTCATTATTTTCCAATGTAGTTTAACTAGTTTTAATTTTTTTCATAAAATTATCTGCAGCATTTTTCAGAGTTACATTTTATGGTGTGTAGTTGTTAACCCTTACAGTTGACTCTCCTCTGTAACCATTGCTATATATATATATATATATTTTGGCCATGCTGCTTGGCTTGTGGGATCTTAGTTTCCCGACCAGGGACTGAACCCGGGCCTACGGCAGTAAGAGCACCAAGTCGTAACCACTGGACCACCAGGAAATTCCCAGCAGTGCTATCTTTAATTGCTAACATACTCTATATGTTGTGAACTACTTGGCTACCTCAGGAACAATTTTGCTAAATGGAGAATATTGTTAATTCTAATTTTTTTCTTATTGAAAACTGTAAATTTATCAGCCCCAGTATTTTCACAGGCATTGTCTTTTTGCCTCTATTAAAGGTACTCTTTGACAAATTTTTAATAAGACAAATCTTGTCATATAATTTGTCCCTATTTATGATTATTTGACATGTTCCACTAAATTTAGTTGCTGTGAAATCATAGGCTCTCTGTAATTTCATGTCATTCCAGTACAGAATATACATTTATCCAGTTAAAAATAGGAAGACTTTTGATGGAACTTCTAGAATTCATTACAAAATATAATGATAGAATTTCAAAATTAAATCTTGTATTCTGTTTGAACTCTCATCATTTAATTTGTTTAGTACTTCCCTTGCTTTTGAGGGATATGTTTCAATGTCTTGGCAAACTTTCTTTGTAATGATATTTTCTAAAAGCTTCAATAGCTGAAGTTTTTTTTTTTTTTGGATTTTTATTCATTAACTTTAATCTTTGATTAAAAATTTCCCACTGATTTTGAACAATATGCAACCAGTCATTAGAGGACTTGTTTTCAAAAAGATTCAATACTGAGACACTTAAGTTGGATCTATAAAGTCAGTCTTTCAAAGATTCCCGCCTTTAAAATCTGATGACAGGTTGCAAGTAGGGAACACATATTGCCATGTTTAAGTATTTTTTTTGTTTTCAATACCATTTTTATACTTAAAATTTAAACCAGGGATATGTGAAAACATTTGTAAATTTTGGCATTTGCAGCTAACTCATTAACAGTGATGCCACTATAGCTCTATGATAAATAGAAGTAGCCTTAAAATTTTTATGCAAATTGTCTGTCTATCCATTTTCTAGAGAAATGAAAATTTAGTACTTAATTTTGTATTACACATATAATTTCTTCTCTTTAGCTCATTGTTCCTGAAAGCGTTTACTGGATTAAAAAAAGAAAAAAAGATTGTCAAACAAAATAAATAAACAGTTGTAGAATTATACCATGAAATAAATGACAAAACCACCTCGAGTTTTTAGACTGTTGACTCCTCACACATACTTCATTTGCGCCTAACCTGTAATTTCTCACTTACTTGGCCGGCTAGTGGCCTGATGGATCTTGCAAGTCATTGCACATGTCACTGTACTGACTGGCACATCAGTCAGTAGCACCAGGAGCCAGCAGAAGCACCAGTGTAAAATATTTCTTGCGCAGTCTTGAACGGATGTAAGGAGTTACCTGTCCATGGTTGCTTGTGTCTGAGGATACTTTTCACTGAGTCTTTTGCATGGTGTCCTTGAAAAGGTTTTAGTTATGCTTTATCTGTAAAGAGTCAGGAAAAAAGTGGAATTATCGTTAGTCCTCTTTACAATTTCATCACTAGTTCAGTGGTTAGAGCACTTAGACACTACTAGCTTGGCCAGAAGTTAGATGTATATAGTAGAGGTGTACTAAATTCATCCTGGTTTATTTTAGTGTAGTGATTAATAAAAAATAGTTCATTTAAGAAAGTGAGAAATCTGAGACAAGTGGTAAACTGGATGGGATGCTGAGACAACAGATTGTACTGTCCTGAGCAAACCAGGGCATATGGGAAACAGCATGGTAATGTGAAAGAGGATGGAGCTTAGAGTGAGACAGTCCTGCATTTAAGTCCAGTCTCCGCCATTTAAAAGCTTGGACCTCTCTAAGACTAGGCGTATTAGGGTTCTCCAGAAAAACAGAACCAGCAGGACAGACACACACACACACTGATTGATTAATTTTAAGGAATTGGCTCATGTGATTGTGGAGGCTGGCAAGTCCTGAATCCTCAGGGCAGGCTGGAGACCTAGGGAAGAGTTGATGTTGCAGCTGAGTCTGAAGGTGTTTTGGAGGCAGAATTCCTTCTTTCTTTGGGGGATCTCAGTCATTTCTGTCTTAGGGCTTTCAACTGGCTGGATGAGGCCTACCCACATTATAGAGGATAATCTGCTTTACTCAAAGTTTATGGCTTTAAATGTTAACCACATCTTAAAAAAATACCTTTATAGTAACATGTAGACTGGTGTTTGACCAAACAACTGGGTAGTTAATGGCTGTTGAATCTGTCCCCTTTTCCATCCTTGTTTTCTTTACTTTTAGCATGGCAGTTGAACAAGTTGTCTTCTATAACACTTTATAATCTTATCTGTAATCCTTATCACCATTCAGAACTCCTTACTATTCTCTTCAAACATAACTGAGATTTCTGTTGATTGCATGCATTTTTGCATGCTGTTACCTTTGTATAGAATCACCCTCTCCCCTTCTCCCTTACACCTCAAATTTCTGTACTGATGTCAACCCTATGAAGCCTTCCTGGACTTCCTTCCTGGTTCCAGAACACTCTTCACATTCATGTACAGGTGAACCTGAGCCTTCAAACATCGATACTCCTAAGCTGCCTTTCAGATGAGATAATATATCTGTTCATCAGCTGACCAAGGAACCCTTTGAACTGTGGTATGAATTGAATAGCACTCCCTTCCTGCAAGCATTTCAGAACTGATATCGATATCATCTTTTTGTTCATGAGTTTGTGTATTCATTTGATTATTTTACTGAAGTGGTTTTTGAATTGTATTCATAGGTACCTTGGGCACTGGGGTAGAGGATGAATGCTTAAGGCTTTGGGCTTTTCAGTTCGTCTTTAGCCAAATCATTTCACCCCTAATTTGTTATATGTTGGGTTTCTGAGTAAAATTTTACATGAGGAAAAGAGTTCTGATGTCAAAAATAATTTTAAAATTCTTGTTTTATTTCTTGTCTGCCTGATTATTGGTAATCCATGTGGCTGCCTTTATTCAATTTCCCTTCCTGCCCCCAGAAAGAAACAATGCCAAACTTTTTGAAATCAAGGATATTTTAATCGTATTTATCTTTATTTCATATATCTGTTGGATGAATGCAAATATATTAATAGAAGTCATTGAATAGCATTTAATTTCTAATTATTTATTTATTTTAGTTATCAAGTGGGAATCCTCTATATGAAAAATACTATAGACAGGTAAGATGTTTGTTTCTTTGTCTTCTTAGATTGAACATAAAATATACTTTCAACTCCTGATTGTATATATGCAGATTACCATCCAGCTGAATAAATTTGACATTTCTTGTTTTCATTTTCTTGTGCTTTAATCTCCTGCTTTGATTAATGCTTTTAACAAGCTCCCAGAAAAATGAAGGAAAGATAATTAAGCCCAAACACTTAATTGTCTTAAATATCTATCTTAAAAATCCATGTGGCATTAGATATATTCATCCAGATATAAACATCCAAATTAATTTATAAGCTAAATAGAAATGACTTTTATGTTGTTTTTAAGACTTATTAAAGTTTAATTTTCATGAAGTTAAAACCATGACTCATACAAATATATAAAATGAACGTGTGTCAAGGATTTTTTTCAACTCATTAATTATTGGGAGAACCAGTGAGATGTAAAAATGGGAATATGAGTTACAGAGATTTATATTCTCTATCAGAGAAAATTAATTTCATTGGTATGGATAGGAATCATTTGCATTGCTACCAGGTTTATATAATTTAACCTCTACCCCTACAGAGTGTAAAGTAGCCGAGTTGATAGAAAGTCAAAGGTGCTAACCATAGATCAGATTATCTAATCTCCTGAAAGTGTAGACAGTCTTATTTGCCCATTTCCAAATATCAGATCATTTTTCTTGATAATCTCTTCACCTTGTGATCATAATTACAGAAAAGGCTGGTCTCCTTATACAAATAAACTGGGTAATCTACATATTGCAGCAAGTGTTAATGAACCACTATAGGTCTCCTTGTGTGACTTGCAAATCTAGAGCCATACACTTACTATTTAACAACTTCTAAGGCCAGCTGATTAATTTCTGCTTGAAATTTCTAAGGAATCTCAGATTGTACTTTTTAAAGCCTCTGTTATTTATTCTTCTGTTTTAAGGCTAGGATCCAAACTTTAGAAATTGTCTTCTTCATATTTCACATGCAGTATAAATTTGAGTGCATTTACCTCATCTTGAGGTTTCCCATGGCTGCTAAGTTTTCTAGCCTGCTAAGTGACCTTGCTTTACTGCTTGAGTGACTGGGATCTTACAAACCATGTTGCAGGCCAGTCTTCTTGTGGGGTCTTTGTAGACATTGGTTGTACATAAAGGCAATCCCTGATCCTTAATAGCGGCTTGTTCTATCTGAATGAAAGAGAATCATTCTCAAATATGGCCTTGTTTTTGTACAATTGGTTTACTCAACTATAACCTGATAAAAAGGAGAATAAATTGTTATTTAACTTGTTTGATAACTATATGGCCATACAAAGTAAGGACATTCAGTTAAAGGATTTGTTTTTGATTTCTGAAGGGTCAGTGAGAATCAAATACCATTGAAAACTATTTCATTCAGTTTACAAAAGCAGAGCCTACTAAATTGAGGGATGGATATAGAGTAAGAAAGTGCTTTTCCACATATCCATCAGAAAATAGAATAGTAAAAATACCAACAATATTCCACGTAAATAATCGTAATTCAATTTTCCTTAACACTTCATTCAGCCCTGTGTATTTAATTCTTGTTTCCCTGCCTCTTGGGTCAGGAGTCTGCTTTCAAGAGATATATCTACTTCCAGAATGCAGTCCTGGAATTTTGACTTGGTCTACCAGTACAGTCTGAAAGTTGTCTAAGTGATGTCAGCCCAGAAGTCTTTATCCAAAAGTCTACATTTTGAAGTGTTAATAGTTCAGAGTATGTGGTATCGTACTTTCCATGAGGCTCTGAGACTGTCTTTCTTTGTTAACAACACAGATTGTGGCCTTTAGCTTATGGCAGAGCCTTTAGGCAGGCATCAGAGTACAACAGAAACTGCCTGTAGATGACAAAGACTAAATGGCTGTGTTTAATTATTATAATAACCAAAAGAATGGAAGATAGTAAAATTATTTATTGGAATACACTACATAAATATGTCATAAGAGCTTAATCTGGGTTTCCCTTTCTCCTCAGTGCCTCTGTTTCTAGGCTATGGGGGGGTAGTTGTTCCTTTTTTATCCCACCCTGGTCAAGGGGTAGGCAAAGAAAAGGAGTTGTGGAGAATTCTAGAGGCAGAGTTCCCAACCCTTTCTGTACCTCCTTGTTACCCCAAATTTGGATTGAGCAATTCTTTCCTTTTTGCTGAGTGCCTGATTTATCCCATGTTCTAGCACTTGAAAGAAAGTATTTCTCTTTTGCTTCTTTGCTGGGATTGGTCTGTCTGGAATGCTTTGTATATGTTTTAGCAAACAATCTTTTAACTAAAGTGGAAAAACAGCTAGCTCACAAATATCCTCGTATCATGTTACTATTCCCATGACTTTTAAAAATTTACTTTTCACTTTTACAAATATAACTTTAGGAAATCTCTACGGAAGTGAGAGTCGTTATTTTTTTTGAACTGTTTTTTTTGTTCTTGGTGACCTCATTCTATCTTAAAGGAAAGTCCCCATCAGTTAAAATGATGTGTTTCCCTTAACGTGCTTTAGGAACTTAGCAGTTTTTAAAATTTCTTTAAGTTTATAATGCAGTCACTGCTGGTTTTAGAACTGATATTGCTTTGATTTTTAAAAAAAGTGTTGCAGTTTCTTAAGAGTAAGTATAAAAGCAGAAGTTAATTATTTAAAGATATTTGAAAAAAAAACAGATAACTGTGCAGCTATTCCCATTTATCAGAAGACCTCTCCAGGAACTATTGCCCTTTTCCTCTTTTGCCATTTAAGTTTATTGGAATTTAAATGGCAGCTATAGAAGACTTGGAATCAGAAGACATGTATTAATGTTATGACTCCACTAATCTGTTCTACTTCCTCTGAGCTTCAGGGTTTTTTTTGTGTGTGTTCTTGTTTGTTTTTGTTTTTTAATTTGGCTGCACTCTGTAGCTTGTGGGATCTATGTTCCCTGACCAGAGATTGAACCTGGGCCCTGGCAGTGAAAGCACTGAGTCCTAGCCACTGGACTGCCAGGGAATTCCCTGAGCTTCAGTTTTATCATGTGTGTAATGGGCATGATAAAAAAACACTTTGTAGATTGACAGTGCTTTCTAGATGGTACTCTTCTCATATGGGTCTCCAATATTCCATGGCCTTTGTTAGTCAAAGGATTCCTGTTCCCTTTTTGAAAAAGTCAGTTCCCAAATTACAGGGAGAAAGGCAGGTAAATAATCATAATTTTGTCTTTATGTTTGTTGTCAGCTTATGGTTTGTATCTTTTCAGGTTGATACAGGCAATACTGGAAGGGTATTGGCTTCTGATGCTGCTGTATTCCTGAAAAAATCAGGACTTCCAGACCTGATACTTGGAAAGGTAGTATTTGTTCATTGTAACTAGATATAATGAATATTTATTAGTGTAGATAAATTGGGTGCAAATTCAGAAAGATAACCATTACAAAACTTAGAAGTTAGAACTGTCATGGAAGCAGTTACAGTAATGCAGTGGAGGGAATTTCTGGTGTAGTGATTTACCCTCTTGAAAAATAAGGTGTTTTTCAGATTTTTAGAAAACAAATTACTTTTTAGTAGGATGAAATGAGGAAGTAATAGTACATTTGAGTGATGTGGGGAGAAACAATGCAGACTGGGAACCTTGCCACCCACTCAGAATTGGCTCTTTCCCTACTTCCTCTATTAGAACTGTCTCTATGTTTAATATGTGGTAAATAGAGTAGGGGATGAGAGGCTTAGGAAGGAGCACAAAGAGGTGGAACAGTCCCTCTCTTGGCTTGATCTCCTTACAAATCCTTATATATGATATTGATATGTATTCAAACCCTGAACAATAATCATTATTAATAATTTAATTATTCACAAATAAACATTAACTATTTCAGCTTACCCATAAGAAAGAATATCATCTTAATAAGGATCTAAAATCAAGGTAGCATGTTCTAGTAGAAAAGAGTATTGGACTTGGAGTTGGAATCTGGGTTAATAAAAAAGTCATTGGACTGGAAGTTAGAATATGGTCTGCAGTTCTTTCCCTGATGCCTTGGATGTTCTTGAGTAAGTCACTTAACCTCACTGGACCTTAGTATCTTTGTGTAGGGTTGCACTAAGTGATCTTTAAGGTTTCTTTCCACTTTTAATTCTGTGATTCTTAAATCTGACTACCAAAGAGCATGAGGTTGTAAATTGCAGGGATTTAATTTATCTTTAAGGTGATTTTTGTTAAAATATAGATTGATACTTTTTTTTTTTCTAAATTTCAGATCTGGGATTTAGCTGACACAGATGGCAAAGGTATCCTGAACAAACAAGTAAGATTCAGAGATTGACATGAAAAATTTTTGAGTAATTCAGAATAAAAAATAGCCAGCAATTTTTTGTATTTTTAAACTAAAAATTGGTTTTTACCAAAATGAGGGTTTTGCAAGGGCAAGTGTTAGAACAGTGAAAATATTTCCAATCAGTAGGCATTAAAATACCTAATTCCCAAAGGTTAGTGTTAGTTTGGTGACATTTAGTTCTCCTGGAGTGTTGTAGTCTGTTTGGGCTGCTGTAACGAAATATCACAAACTGGTTGGCTTGTAAACAGCATAAATTTATTTTTCACAATTCTGGAGGCTGGAAGTCTTAGATAGGGTGCCAGCATGGTTCTAGTGAGAGCTTTCTTCTAGGTTGCAGACTTCTTCTTTATTCTTACATGGCAGAATGTGCTGGCGATTTCTCTGAATGCTTTTTTGTAAGGCACTTATCCCATTCATGAGGGCTCCATCCTGATGGTTTATGCACTTTCCAGAGGCTCTACCTCCTAATGGCTCTACTATTATTTTTGGGATTTTGAATTTCAATATATGAATTTGGGGGGACACATTCAAACAATAACATGGGATTTATTTTTCTTAGTTATTCAGGGAGACTTTGCTCTTTGTATCTTATTAAGTTTCTTATGTGTACAGGGTTATAAATAAAAGTGGATTTTATTTTATTACTGTTCTTTAAATTTATTTATTTATTTATTTATTTATGGCTGTGTTGGATCTTCGTTGCTGTGTGCGGGCTTTCTCTAGTTGTGGCGAGCAGGGGCTACTCTTCATTGCGGTGCACAGGCATCTCATTGCATTGGCTTCTCTTGTGGAGCACGGACTCTAGGCACACGGTCTTCAGTAGTTGTGGCACGCGGGCTCAGTAGTTGTGGCTCGCGGGCTCTAGAGTGCAGGCTCGGTAGTTGTGGCGCACGGGCTCAGTTGCTCCGTGGCATATGGGTCTTCCTGGACCAGGGCTTTAACCCGTGTCCCTTGCATTGCATTGGCAGGCAGATTCTTAACCACTGCGCTACCAGGGAAGTCCAAAAGTGGATTTTATTATTCATGTGTTAAGATGGTATTGTGTATTTGAAGGGAAGCTCTTGGCTAATCAAACCTGAGTACAGTGTATTCTGGTCTAGGTCTTATCTCTGACATATAAACCCAAAAATGGTTTACAAGCCTGAAGTAAACCTTAGACCAGAAATATGTGAAAGTGGTTGTGGGCATTGGACACCATCAGAGAACTTTAAAGTTCTGCTTGTTGGGGATGGATTTCAGAGTTCTATAGGATTAAATTCAAAGCTTGCTACATGCTAATACATTGGCTGAGCACTACTACTCAAAGCTAATTTTCCCTATGGGGATAGCTGAAGCTAACTCAGAAAAGGGATGGGAAAAATTAGATGAGGGGGTCAGAATACCCAGTCTCTTATTTAAGATTCCAAGGTTAGATTGTGGTCCCCATTGGACCCCTGGGCAGAAGGGCCAGCTTGGTACATTGGAGACATTGGAAAACTAAATTCGCATGGGCATCCAGGGTGCTCTGTACTCAGTCAGCAAATATTTGTTGAGTACCTGTTTTGAGCCAGGTTTTGGCAATACAGAGGTGAACGTGACAGGATGTGGTCCTTATCTTCATGAACTTACAGTAAAATAAATTCTTCACTGCTGTTCCTAGACTTTGGATGTTTAGTTTGAGTTCTTTGTTATATCCAGGTGGCTGGATTTATGGATTTGCAGTTATAAACTTTGATGTTTGCATTGGAGGAATAGATTTTTTAATTAACATATGAAATTAAGAAAATAAACCAATACTTACTGAGTTTCTATGTGCCAAAAATGATAGTGTTTTCTTCCTATAGTGTGGTTTTAATTTTGATCCTTATAATACATTGCAAGGTAGATATTAGCCCCCCTTTTAAAGAGTTTTTTTAAACTTGCCCAAGGCCTCACAACCAGTAGCAGAACTAGAATTCAGTGCAATACTATTTCACTTCAGAGCCCATCCATACTATGGGAGTGGACCTGATTACCTAAGAGTAATTGACTCTCATTAGAATGAGAAGAGAAAAAGGGTTATTTAGAGTTCAGCATTTAAAGGATAGTAGGAGACATTGATTTCAGCAAAAGATACTTGAAAGGTCAGAGGAGAACTAGGAGAGCTTTATGAAACTATGCCGGTAGAGGAGAGCATCAGGGAGGATCATACAGTCCAGGCTGCCAAAAGAACAGGTAGGGGGTGTTTCCCTGGTGGCAAAGTGGTTAAGAATCTGCCTGCCAATGCAGGGGACATGGGTTCGAGCCCTGGTCCAGGAAGAGCCCACATGCTGTGGAGCAACTAAGCCCGTGTGCCACAACTACGGAGCCTGCACTCTAGAGCCTGGGAGCCAAAACTACTGAGCCCATGTGACACAACTACTGAGCCCACGCGCCACAACTACTGAAGCCTGTGCGCCTATAGCCCGTGCTCTGCAGCAAGAGAAGACACTGCAATGAGAAGCCCGTGCACCGCAATGAAGAGTAGCCCCTGCTCGCCGCAACTAGAGAAAGCCCACGCACAGCAATGAAGACCCAGTGCAGCCAAAAATAAATAAATTTAAAAAAAAAATTAAAAAATAAAAGAACAAGTAGGATGAAGCTTTTTAAAAAAAAATTTATTTTAGAGTCCTGTATTTGGTAGCTAGGAGTTTATTTGTGACATAGGCAGTTGTTTCTCTAGCTAATGGTAGGAGTTAAAATCAGATGGCATAGAAGCTTGTGTGGTGAATGAAAAAAGAAGGGGTGATCTTGAAATAGCATTTTTTCAAGAAATTTATTAGTGAAGGCAAGGTATTGTATAAACAGACAACGTGTAAGTTTCTAGGAATAGGTTAAGTATTGAGTAAGAAGAAAGTATTGAGTAGAAAGAAGAAAGTATTGAGTAGGTGAGAACAGAACAGCGGTACAGCAGTAAAGGGTTGATTTCATCAGCAACTGTACTGGAGTATTGACAAGTTGCAAGTAATCATAACTGGAGTAAAGGGTTTTGTTATGTTTAACTCAGAACAGCTGAAAACAAGTTGCTTCAGTGTCATTCCACTAATTAAATTTTGGACCGAGGCTTCAAATGCCAAAAACCCAAGGACCTTTGGGAGAGATTTACAAATATTTTGAAGTCAAGCAGTTATATAATTGTTTTAGATGTTGCATAGTTATTCTTTGTAGCTTTTCTGGAATAACAGTGACTGAGTTACTTGAATGATTGGTCTAGTGTTAAAATTTATAATCTTAAATCCAGAGATGGCCTTTTGATAACGTTTTATTTATTTTCTTCTAGGTGCTATTTTCTTCTAGACTTTTTTTCAAGATTCTTTTTCTCACTTAAATTATAAAAATCATTTAATGTCTTTAAATATTCTTTGAAACATGATTATTAATTTTGGTATATTTCCAAATATATATATTTATCAGTATATTTAATTATTTTCCCATTTATATTAATATTTTTTGCTATTTATAATATTAGGAATATCTTTGTACATAGATCTCTTCTTGATTTTAGAGCAAGTGTTTTTTGTGGGTTTTTTTTGCTGTACGCGGGCCTCTCACTGTTGTGGCCTCTCCCATTGCGGAGCACAGGCTCTGGACACGCAGGCTCAGCGGCCACGGCTCACGGGTCTAGCCGCTCCGCGGCATGTGGGACCTTCCCGGACCGGGGCACGAACCCATGTCCCCTGCATCGGCAGGCGGACTGTCAACCACTGCGCCACCAGGGAAGCCCTAGAGCAAGTTTTTCAAGCAAATGTGCCGTTATATTCGCTGCAACATAAAAATCTTGGAGTAGTTGTGAACTGTTTTGTATTTTCAGATTAAAGGTATGTGTGTAGATAGATGGATGGATGGATGAATGGGTAGATAATGCTCTTAACATTCATACTTTTCTTTCTCAGGAATTCTTTGTTGCTTTGCGTCTTGTGGCATGTGCCCAGAATGGATTGGAGGTTTCACTGAGTAGTTTGAACCTGGCTGTTCCTCCACCAAGATTTGTAAGAAGTGCTTTTAAATTTAAATTGTATTTTTAAAAATGATACCACATGATTTGAAAATTAAAATTTACTATATTAAAAAATTTTTCCCTCAACCCCTATCACTCAGCTACCCGATTTTCTTTCTTATGGCCACTGCTGTTATTAGTTTCTTGTGTATCTTCCAGTTATTTTATGTGTATATAAAGACATATAAATACCTATATCCTCAGTTTACATTAATTGTAGCATACTATACACATGATTCTATGCCTTTTTAAATAACTTGATATGTTTTGGAGATCTTTACATAAAAGCTTCCTCATTCTTTTTTACAGCTGGATAGTATTTCCGTGCTTCTGTTTACCTTAATTTATTTAACTTCCTATTGGTAGGCTTTTAGCTTGCTTCCAGTCTTTTATTATTTAAAACATGCTGCAATGAATAATAACCTTGAATCTGTGTCACTTTGCATGTGCAGAAATATATGTGTAACTTCTCAGAAGTGGAATTGCTGTTTCAAAAGTTTGTGCATTGTAATTTTCACATATAATATCTACTTGTCTTCCATAGTGGTTGTATTAGTTCACAGTCCCACCAACAACTGGTTGAGTGTACTTCTGCTAACATACTGTTGTCAAACTTTTGGTCCTTGTCAATTTGATAGGTGACAAATGGGTAGTTTTAATTCGTCCTTTTGGTTTTATGGAGTGAAGTTGAGTAGTTTTTCTCATGCTTATGAGCCATTTACATTGCCTTTATGTGAAATGTCTGTTTGAAACCTTTGTCCATTTTTCTTTGGTTGTTTGTCTTATTGAATTCTAGAGGCTTTTTATATATTAGGGAAACAGTTCTTTGTCTATATGAGTTGCAAATATTTTCTCCCAGTTTGCCATTTGTCTTTTGACTTTGTGGTCTTTGTGGTGATTTTTTTTCCCCGTAAAGAAGTCATTGTTTTTAATGTAAATGAATTATTAGGATTTAAGTTTTTTAATGGTTTCTTTGTTCACATTTACATTAGTCCTGACGTAAGGTATGCGTATGGATTCAAATTTATGTTTCTTCAAGACGGCTACCTTTTAGACTTAATACAGTTTATTGAATAATCAATCTTTTCCATACCGATTTGAAATGCCGCCTCAATCATGTGCTGAATTCTCATATGTATTTTGGTTTTTTTCTGGATTTTTTCTGTTCATACCCATTGATCTGTTTATCCATATGCTGATCTCACATTGTTTCAATTATCATATTTGGTAATTTATATCTGATAGGGCTAGTCCTTCCCACCCTACTGCTTTTTTTCAGAAGTTTCACGGCTCTTCTTGCTTGTTTTTAAATTCAGTATTTTAGTATTTTGTCTGAGTATTATGAATTTAACTTCAGTTTTGAGAATTTCTGTACTTTGAAGTTTAGTTGTGGAGTCAGAGGGTTAATTTAGGGATTTGTTGCCTAACTATACTATTATAAAAAATTTTCAAACATATTCATCTGTCTCTACAAGCAAATAAACATAATAACTGGGACATGGTGTTGATAGGTTCATGTACTTCTAACTTAGAAATCTTAAATTGAGTTCTTGTTCCAGTCAGCTTTCCTTAAATAGTGTAGGGAAAAAGTGATCAGTTAACAGGGCCATAAATATTTTTGTTACATTCAGATATCTTTATCTTGATTTCAGTTGTAATAGGATTTCTTCTATAAGACTTACATATTTTAGTTAGTGCTCCACAGTCATTTAGTCATTTAGTTAGCTCCAGTAACTCAGCTTACTCAGTTTTTGTTTCATTTGTACTTAGATGAAGGTCTAATAGAGTTAATGTAAAATAGTGTCCTTTGTGCATTGAGATCCAACATTTTGTCCGAGTATTTTTAAATCCAAAGATTATTTTCTTCTCATTGTTTATTGATGTGATATAGCCCTTCATGTGCTATATTTTCCTTTTTAGCATGATACCAGTAGTCCTTTGCTAATCAGCAGAACTTCTGCAGCTGAGCTCCCATGGGCTGTAAAAGTAAGTAAACTTTGTAACTGTTCTCTCTTTTACTTCACTTTACTTCCTACCTACATAGTCCTTTCCCCCTACTTCCAAAATATATTGCAGTCTGCATTAGACTTTCATTTTTTACTGTGGAGGAAATACTGGTACTAGAAATTGCTTGAGGGATGTTGCAGCTCTGTCAGTCATTTTATGACAGTTAGTATTGGCTTAATCTCATTTCTGTTATAGTGTAAACTAAAAATGATGATCTCATAATCTTGTATTAACTAAAATATTTGATGAATAGGTAGTTTACCCCACTGGTACTATTTCTTGTTTGAAAAGTTCTACTTAATTAATTCTCTTTATGGCTCTAAAACACTTCTTTATGAAATCTTTTTCTAAAATGGGTATTTTGCATTACAGTTATTTGGAGGCACCAAAATGGTTATAGCTATCTTATCAAATTTTAAAAATCGTAATTTTAAAATAGAATATAGCAGATCGGATAACCTGTAATAGATGTGTACAGTTTTGTCAGAAAACCATTTTGGTTTGTATGGCTGTGTCTGCTTGTATGCTATTAACTTTAAAAAGTGTAAGGATCTGGCCTTGACTTGGAAAATCATGAACAATAGTTTCTTATGTTATACAAATAACTTTCTGGGATTTTAGAAAATACCTTGTTATTGATAAAAAGAAATCTTGCTTTGGGAAAAATGGGGGAAACTTGATGTCTATTTCTGTGGCAATGATTTCCTTTTTTTTTTTTTTTTTTAATTTGTTTGAGTTTGAAATGTAACTAAATACCATGTTTAGAAAGTCATAGAATGTCACTAACTAGCTGTGTGTTCTTATAAAAGTTACTGTTTTGCTTTGGATCTGTTTGAGTGAGAGGGTTGGACTAGATGCTCTTCTCAAAGCCCTCTGATCACTAAAATCTTTTGATTTTAACCTAACAGTAGAAGGGCAAAGATAGTATTCCAGCTACAAAAGGGATGGAGGGGATTCTAGACTTTTGAGTGGAGTAACTTTTAAATTATTATTTACTATAATATATTTTGATGAAAGTGAAAAATGCTTTTTAAATGATAGTTTTAAAAATGTTGTCTATTCTTTGAGGACTCAATTTTTAAAAATGCAGTTAAATTCCTTTCACCATTATTTAACTTTGATCTTCTTTGTATTATAGTCTGAAGATAAGGCCAAATATGATGCAATTTTTGATAGTTTAAGCCCAGTGAACGGATTTCTGTCTGGTGATAAAGTGAAACCAGTGTTGCTCAACTCTAAGTTACCTGTGGATATTCTTGGAAGAGTAAGATATTAAATTCTAAATGTAACTTTTATGTATTTTAATTTTGTATCTACCAGGAACACTTAAAAACACATAGATCTTACTTTGAAGTTGTATTATAGAATTTTTTGTGTTTTAACTTAATATATAAAATTATTGCCAGTTTCTTTCTTTCTTTGGTTATTCCCTCTAGCATATGAGTGTTTGAAATTAGCTATATATAATCCTTTTATGTAGATCCTTTTTTCTTTGAGCTGTATGCTCTGACCTCCGAATTCCTTGATTTAATTTCCAGAGATCATCAGTATTCTGCATCTGCCATTTACTCTGTGGCTGTGTCATACAGCCTGGTTAAAGCAATAGTTTCATCTCTGAAATCATAAATTCTACTCTCTGAAGAGAACTTCTTGTCTTTCTAGATTTCTTTCCTAGATACTTGCAAGACTAATTCTTTGACCTCATCAAGACCTTTATTTCTTTATTTTTATTAATTAAAAAAATATATTTATTTATTTATTTTCGGGTGCGTTGGGTCTTCGCTGCTGTTTGCAAGCTTTCTCTAGTTGTGATGAACGGGGTCTACTCTTCATTGCAGTGCACGGGCTTCTCATTGCGGTAGCTTCTCTTGTTGTGGAGCACGGGCTCTAGGCATGCGGGCTTCAGTAGTTGCAGCACATGGGCTCAGTAGTTGTGGCTCAAGGGCTCTAGAGCGCAGGCTCAGTAGTTGTGGCGCACAGGCTTAGTTGCTCTGTGGCATGTGGGATCTTCCAGGACCAGGGCTCGAACCCGTGTCCCCTGCATTGGCAGGCAGATTCTTAACCACTGTGCCACCAGGAAGCCCAGCCTCATCAAGACCTTTAAATCAGACTCTTTTATTTTCCCCATCTTTTGAATTTACTTTTTCCTCATCCGTCCTGGATTTTTTTGGTCCACTGTTTCATGTCAGTATCCTTAGCTTCCTTTGCTGTGTTTTCTAACTTTTCTTCTGCCTGGTGAAAATCCAACCTTGCATGAAGCTAATTATCTGCCTTCTCTCTGATTGCATTCAGACTACTGAGAAAGTCTAGTAAGATTGGTGTCATCATAATTTCATGATCTTCAGCTGGGTTTTCCATACTGCAGCCACTCTTGTGCTGTTTCCATCATGATTTCTCAATACCCTTCTTTATATTTCAAACCTTATCTACTCTCATTAAACCTCTAGTCCTTTCTTTAATTCCTTGCTTAGTCAGACTACATGGGGTCAAATCCTGGTTACACTATTTCTTAACTGTATGACCTTGGGCAAATCATTAGAAAACCATGTCTCAGTTTTCTAATCTTTAAAATTAGCCTGGTTCCCAGTTTGTAGGGTTATACAAATTAAATGTGATAATGTATATAAAGTACCTAGCACAGTGCTTGGTACATACTCTTTGAACGCTAGCTGCCATGATCCTGATGATAACGACTTGCCACCACAACACCAGTACTACTGGATCAGTGTTGTATAGTTTAGGTACTCAATAAATATTAATTTAAAAGCTGTTTTCTAATATTGTTTTTCATTAATTATTTTTCTATTGTGTGATCTGTGTGAGATTTCTAAACTATAAATATAATCTTGTTATTTTTTACTTGAAAGTTACCCTCTTATGTAGCTTCCCATTGCATTTAGGAAAAAGTCTAAACTCCAAGGCATTCAGTGACCAGGCACTTGCTTATTTTCACTCCTGTCTCTTACCAGTATACCTTCTCTTCCTGTCCCAAGTAAAATTTTGTTGAATATCTTTAATACCTTCATTTCAAGGATTTAACATAGTTTATAGCTGGTCTAAAGCTATGGATTCTACTCTAGAGTTAGACCAAATATACCAGGGCCTTTTAGATTTTATATTTATTTTGTATGCCCTGGACATTAGTTGGCTAATGATTAATAATACAGTGTTCATTGGACACTTATTTCAGATGATTAGAGGTTCTGTATTATAGGGAAAACAATAATGGACTTGGTTGGAAGTCTTCACATTGAAAACTGATTCTGTTACTTAATAATAGTTGTATGATCCTAGATAATTCATGCAGTCTCAGGTCTAAAACAGGTTTTATGGTACCACATGGAGTTGTTGCATGAATTGACTGAGATGTTGTTTTTGAAAAAGCATTATAGTTGTTTAAAGTACTTTGTTACATAATTGTTTTCTTACTTGAGAGGAACAAAATATTTTCTTTAAAAATTTGCAAAGGAATTTCTGTTTAAAAATACTTGGTATTAAGAATTATTATTTCTTTTTACAGTAATGTTAATATAGCATGTAATAGTGATTTAATAAAATGGTCAGCATAATTGAAATTTCTCAGAGAAATAGATGTTATAATGTTTAGGCAAAACTTTTTCCTCCATTTAGGTATTGGATGTATACAGTTAGCGCGTGAAATGAAAGAATGTTAATCTTTCCTAATTCTTTTCTTTTTAAGGTTTGGGAGTTGAGTGATATTGACCATGATGGAATGCTTGACAGAGATGAGTTTGCAGTTGTAAGTAACATAATGCTTTCGAAATCTTAAACATCTTAATGGTTTTCTCAAGTGAAAATTTCCCCTTTTTATCTTTAGAGGTAAACTACATTTCTCTTAAAATTGATTGTATGACTGTATTTACCTAGAATTTATAGGTATTCAATAAATATTATTAAACAAATGGATAATGAATGTTTTTGCCATCTTCATTTTATTTGACTTTAAGGTACATAAGAATACCTGCTTTGGATAATGTACTCTAAAGATGCTGAGTATAATCTTTTGAATCTCAACGTGACCAGGCATCTCAGTACCTACTTCTGCTGTGGAATAACTTTACTTCAAATATATCCCTGAATTTTCACATTTATTTGATTAAAGGAAAAGATGAATAACATAATAGTTTCACGTCATTTATGAAGGCAGAGAAAGTTTTGACATCTTGTCTGAAGACATGTTATCCTTAGTAACTGGTTAGTTAATTCCACATAGAGTTGTTTTCATGGCTTCCTTAAAGGTTAGATAAAACTCTGCTGTGGGGGCTTTCCTGGTGGCGCAGTGGTTGAGAGTCCGCCTGCGGATGCAGGGGCCACGGGTTCGTGCCCCGGTCCGGGAAGATCCCACATGCCGCAGAGCGGCTGGGCCTGTGAGCCATGGCTGCTGAGCCTGCGCGTCCAGAGTGTGTGCTCTGCAACGAGAGAGACCATAACAGTGAGAGGCCTGCGTACAGCAAAAAAACAAAAAACAAAAAACAAACAAAAAAACTCTGCTGTGAACTCATGAACTGTAAATCTCTAATCCCCCCTTGAATCTCTTATTTGGAAATTAATCTTTTCAAATTTTCTCTATTTTGCTAAGAACTTGTCTATTGCTTTGACTTTCAGATTTGCCACAGATTTGCAGTATTCTTTAATCTCTTCTGGGTTTATGGTTGGGTTCCTTTCTGTTTCCAAATCGTATGTATTTTTGCTTCTTCTCATTCTTTGTTTAATTGGATTTTTTCTGGCCTATTGATCTTTTAAAAGAGCCATCTTTTGGATTTATTTATCTTTTCTATTATGTTTTGACTTTCTGTTTCATTCTTTTCCACTTTTATCTTAATTCCTTCTTTCCAGTTTGTTTTGATTTACTTTTTAAAAAATTTCTGAAGAAAAGTACTAAGTCCCTTTGTTTTTTATCATCTTTAATATGGAAAACATTTAAAGGACGTATTTTCCTCTAAATACAGATTTAGCTGGATTCCATAGATATTGGTACAGTGTTCTTTTCACTCCTTTTTAGATAATTTTTAAATTTTCCTTGGTCATCTGTTTAGGAATATGCTTTTTAATTTCAAAGTAGTTAAGTTTGTTTGGTTTTTGTTACCTTTGTATATACTTTCAGCTTGATTAGATTTTGGCTGGTGAATGTGGTCTTTAAAATTTTGTTAAGGTTTTCTTTGTTGCCAAGGTTGCAACCTGTTTGTACATGTGTTTCCTGGATATGTCAACATTTCTGTTCAGAAGATATTAGACTTCTGTAAATCCATTATACTGATTTTATTGACTACACTTCAGTTTCTCTTTGTCCTTAGTTTTCTTCTTTTTCCCCTTTCATAAATTTTATTCTATTTATATCCGAGGAATGAAACAAAATAGGCAGAACACATCTTATCACATTTGAAAAAATATATACAGAAACAGAAAATTTTTTCCTTATAAAGACAAAAATTAAAAATTTCAAAGGAGCATTTGTATAAGCATAGTTAAGCTAGGTAGACAATAGCATTATCTTCATTTGGTAAAACAGTAGTATTTCCTGAGGTAAGTGAGTAAACACAGTTTACCTTATGCCCTGAAGCCTTCTCCTAGGCAACTTTTTTTTCTTTTGTAATGAAAGTAAATTTTCATTAAAAGAATAATTAAAGAATAAACACACATTTGTAGGAAATTACTACTTAAAAAATTAATGAACATCCATATACCTTCTCCTAGATTTACTAATTTTAACCATTTTGCCACGTTTGATTTCCTTCTGTGTGCATTCCTCAGAAATTTTTTCCAACTTTATCCTGCTTAGTGCCTTTAATTTTGAATTCCAGCTTGTGTTATATTAATACTGCTTCTGCTCTCTTTTTATTTGGATTACTTGATGTTTCTAATGCTTGAAATGTATCTCTTAAAAATGTCACTGCCAATTTTAATTTTTTACCTAATTTGACAGTTTTTGTCTTTTAAGATAATGAGCTGTGTATTGATTTTATTCCCCCTACCAGATCCTATTTATTTTACATTATTATTTTCTCTTTTTTCCTCTTCCTTATTGTTGCTAGTTATCAAGTTGTGATTCATTCATTTCCCCCCTCTAATCAATTTGGAAATTCTGTTATAATGTCTGTTCCATTAATGGTTAATACACCCTTCCTTGTACTTACCATACTTATTGCTCCAGTATTTGAAAAAAAGATTGTTAGCCCTCATTCAAGTAAAATAAGACCTTTAGATTATTTTCACTTCTTTCTCCTTCACCTCCCAACCTCAGAAGATTTTAGAACATTTTTTGTAACTAAAATTCTAGATTTTACTCAGTTAATTTAATTCTTTTGGTTCTAGGATTTCCTTTGTCAATTTTAATTTAATTTCCTTTTGTCAGTATTAATAGTCTCACTAGCATTCTTCTGGTAGAATTTGCCTGATAAATCTTTTTCCATCTTTTTACTTTCGTGACTGAGGCAATATAGTCCATACTATTTAAAAAAATTTTAATTACTACAACAGAGCCAATGTACCTGAGCCTGCAAGTCACTGATCTTTATTTAGCATCAGTATTTTTAAAAACTGAATTTTAAGGGTTCCTTTGCAAATTGAAGTAATTTTTTAAATGCTTTTTCAACAGTAGATTAACTAAACTCTATAAACATTTTAAATTATGTTCCTAAATAAGTAAAGATAATGTACTTATTCATATGATCAGTTCTTTTGGATTATGACAATTTATACTTGCCAATTTTTGGTTTGTTGAAGTATAAGGTAGTATTTTTTCCTTACTTGTTATGTATTTACATAATCAAAACTATTGAACATGAGAGTATTTATGCTTAAGATTTAACTCTAAAATTCTTACCTGTTTAAAAAATATTTATTTATTTATTTGGCTTGTGGGGTCTTAGTTTAAGCATGCGGGATCTTCATTGTGGCATGCGGAGTCTCTCATTGTGGTGCTCGGGCTCTTTGTTCCAGTACGTGGACTTCTCTCTAGTTGTGGCACGTGGACTCAGTAGTTGCACTCATGGGCTCTCTAGTTGTGGCGCGCAGGTGCCAGAGCACGCAGGCTCAGTAGTTGTGGCATGTGGGCTCTCTAGTTGTGGCACATGAGCTCTAGAGTGCATGGACTTAGTTGTCGTGGCATGTGAGCTTAGTTGTCCCATGGCATGTGGGATCTTAGTGGGATTGAACCTGCGTCCCCTGCATCGGCAGGTGGATTCTTAACTACTGGACCACCAGGGAAGTCCTCTTAACCCATTTTCTTTTAATATTTATTTATTTATTTGGCTGCACTGGGTCTTAGTTGCAGCACATGGGATCTTCATTGCTGCATGTGTGGTCTTTGTTGCGGCACGTGGGATCTTTAGTTGTGGCACGTGGGCTCTTAGTTGCGGCATGTGGGATCTTTTTAGTTGTGACATGTGAGATCTTTAGTTATGGCATGTGAACTCTTCGTTGTGGCATGTGAACTCTTCGTTGTGGCATGTGGGATCTAGTTTCCTGACCAGGAATTGGGCCCCCTGCATTGTGAGCATGGAGTCTTAAGCACTGGACCACCAGGGAAGTCCCCCCATTTTCTTTTAGATAAAATGGTGCTTTATGTTTGTTTTAAAGACCCAGTATCTGCTCTGTGTTTATTATATTTTATTTTTAAAAAAATTTTTATTGAGGGATTTCCCTGGTGGTCCAGTGGCTAAGACTCCATGCTCCCAATGCAGGGGGCCTGGGTTCGATCCCTGGTCAGGGAACTAAATCCTACATGCCACAACTAAGAGTTTGCATGCCGCAACTAAAGATCCCACACGCCACAACTAAAGATCCTGCATGCCGCAACGGAGATCCCACACTGGCAATGAAGATCCCATGGGCCGCAGCTAAGACCTGGCACAGCCAAATAAATAAGTAAATATTAAAAAAGAATTTTTTATTGAAATCTAGTTGATTTACAATGTTGTGTTAGTTTCAGGTGTACAGCAATGTGATTCAGTTATACATATATATATAAATATATATATTCTTTTTCAACATTCTCTTCCATTATAGGTTATTACAAGATATTGAACATAGTTCCCTATGCTATACAGTAGGTTCTTGTTGGTTATCTATTTTATATATAGTAGTACGTATATTTTAATCCTAATTAAAACTCCTAATTTATACCCCCACTTTTGGTAACCATAAGTTTGTTTTCTATGTCTGTGAGTCTTTTCTGTTTTGTAAATACATTCATTTGTATCATTTTTTTAGATTCCAGATATAAGTGATATCATATGGTATTTGTCTTTGTCTTACTTACTTCATTTAGTATGATAATCTCTAGGTCCATCTGTGTCACTGAAAATGGACTTATTCCATTCTTTTTTATGGCTGAATAATATTCCATTGTATATGTACACCACATCTTCCTTATCCATTCATCTGTCAGTAGACACTTAGGTTGCTTCCATGTCTTGGCTATTTTAAATAGTGCTGCAGTGAACATTGGGGTGCACTCAGCTTTTCAAATTATGTTTTTCTCCAGATATGTGCCCAGTAGTGGGATTGTATGATCATATGGTAGCTCTATTTTTAGTTTTTAAGGAACCTCCATACTGTTCTCTGTAATGGCTGTACCAGTTTACATTTCCACAAACAGTGTAGGAGGGTTCCTTTTTTTCCACACCCTCTCCAGCATTTTTTATTTGTAGACTTTTTGTTGTTGGCCAATACGCCCAGTGTAAAGTGATACCTCATTGTAGTTTTCATTTGCATTTCTCTAATAAGTAGCGATGTTGAGCATCTTTAAATGTGCCTTTTGGCCATTTGTATGTCTTCTTTGGAGAAATGTCTATTTATGTCTTCTACTCATTTTCTGATTGGGTTGTTTTTTCTTTGATATTGAGCTATATGAACTGTTTGTATATTTTAGAGATTAATCCCTTGTTGGTCACATTGTTTGCAAATATTTTCTCCTATTCCATAGGTTGTCTTTTTGTTTTGTTTCTGGTTTCCTTTGCTATGCAAAAGCTTTTAAGTTTCATTAGGTCCCATTTGTTTATTTTTGTTTTTATTTCCATTACTCCAGAAGACGGATCCAACAAGATACTGCTGCAATTTATGTCAGAGTGTTCTGCCTATGTTTTCCCCTAGGAGTTTTATGGTTTCAGGTCTTACATTTAGTTCTTTAATCCATTTTGAGTTTATCTTTGTGTATGGTATGGTGTTAGAGAATGTTCTGATTTTTTTAAAAATTTAATTAATTAATTTATTTATGTCTGTGTCGGGTTGTCATTGCAGCACGTGGGCTTCTCTCTAGTTGTGTGTGGGCTTCTCTCTAGTTGCAGCCTGTGGGCTTTTTTCTGGTTGTGGTGTGTGGGTTTTCTCTCTCTAGTGGCGTGCGGGCTTCAGAGTGCGTGGGCTCTGTAGTTTGCAGCATGCAGGCTCTCTTGTTGAGGCACATGAGCTCAGTAGTTGTGGTGCGTGTGCTTAATTGCCCTGCGGCATGTGGGATCTTGGTCCCCAACCAAGAATCGAACCTGTGTCCCCTGCCTTGGAAGGTGGATTCTTTACCACTGGGCCACCAGGGAAGTCCTGAGATTGTTTTAATTTCTTTCTTTTATTTGTAGATGTCCAGTTTTCCCAGCACCACTTATTGAAGAGACTGTCTTTTCTCCATTGCGTATTCTTGCCTCCTTTGTTGTAGATTAGCTGACCGTATGTGTATGGGTTTATTTCTGGGCTTTCTACCCTGTTCCATTGATCTATATTTCTGATTTTGTGCCAGTACCATACTGTTTTGATTGCTGTAGCTTTGTTGTATAGTCTAAACTCAGGGAGCCTGGTTCCTCCAGCTCCGTTTTTCTTTCTCAAGATTGCTTTGGCTATTCGGGGTCTTTTGTATTTCCATATAAATTAAAAAAATTTTTTGTTCTAGTTCTGTTAAAAATGCCTTTGGTGATTTGATAGGGATTGCATTGAATCTGTAGATTGCCTTGGGTAGTATAGTCATTTTAACAATATTGATTCTTCCAATCCAAGAACATGGTATATCTTTCCATTTATTTGTGTCATCTTTGATTTCTTTCATCAGATACTTACAGTTTTTGGATTACAGGTTTTTTGCCTCCTTAAGTAGGTTTATTCCTGGTATTTTATTCTTTTGGATGCAATAGTAAATGGAATTGTTTACTTAATTTCTCTTTCTAACCTTTCTTTGTTAGTGTACAGAAATGCAATGGATTCCTGAGTATTAACTTTGTATCCTGCGCCTTTACTGAATTCATTGATGAGCTGTAGTAGTTTTCTGGTAGTGTCTTTAGGATTTTTCTATGATAAATGTATGATATGTATGATATCATGTCATCTGCAAACAGTGACAGTTTTACTACTTCTTTTCCAGTATGAATTCCTTTTATTTCTTTTTCTTTTCTTATTGCTGTGGCTAGGACTTCCAAAACTGTGTTGAATAACAGTGGTGAGAGTGGACATCCTTGTCTTTTTCCTGATCTTAGAGGAAATGCTTTCAGCTTTTCACCATTGAGTGTGATGTTGCCTGTGAAGTTGTCATATATGGCCTTTATTATGTTGAGGTAGGTCCCTGCTATGCCCACTTTCTGGAGAGTTTTTATCATAAATGGATGTTGAATTTTGTCAAAAGCTATTTTGGCATCTATTAAGCTGATCATATGGTTTTTAGTCTTCTGTTTGTTAATGTGGTGTATCACACTGATTGATTTGTGTATATTGAAAAATCCTTGCATCCCTGGGATAAATCCCACTTCATCATGATATATGATCCTTTTAATGTATCATTGGATTTGGTTTAATAGTATTTTGTTGAGGATTTTTGTGTTCATCAGTGATATTGGCCTGTAATTTTCTTTTATTATTTATTTATTATTTTGGCTGCTCCAGGTCTTAGTTGCAGAATGTGGGATTTTCATTGCAGCATGCGGGCTTCTTAGTTGTGGCATGCGGACTCTTAGTTGTGGCATGCGGACTCTTATTTGCAGCATGCAGACTTCTTAGTTACTGCATGCGAACTCTTAGTTGTAGCATGCATGCGGGATCTAGTTCCCTGACCAGGGATCGAACCTGGGCCCCCTGCATTGGGAGCATGGAGTCTTACCCACTGGACCACAAGGCAAGTCCTGTAATTTTCTATTTTTGTGGTATCTTCATCTGGTTTAGGTATCAGGGTGATGGTGGTCTCAAAGAATGAGATTGGAAGTGTTCCTTCCTCTGCAATTTTTTCGAATAGTTTCAGAAGGATAGGTCTTAACTCTTCTTTGAATTTTTTTTTGATAGCATTCACCTATGAAGCTATCTGGTCTTGGACTTTGTTGGGAGTTTTTCAATCACAGATTCAATTTCAGTGCTTGTATTTGGTCTGTTCATATTTTCTACTTCTTCCTGGTTCAGTCTTCGGAGATTGTACCTTTCTAAGAATTTGTCCATTTCTTCTAGGTTGTCCATTTTATTGGCATATATTTGCTTGTAGTAGTCTTTTATGGTCCTTTGTATTTCTGTGTTGCCTGTTGTAATTTGTCTTGTTTCATTTCTAATTTTATTGATTTGTGCCCTGTTCCTTTTTTTCTTGATGAGTCTGGCTAAAGTTTTATCAATTTTGTTTATGTTTTCAAAGAACTAGGTTTTAGTTCTGTTGATCTTTTTTTTTTTCTTTTGGTCTCTATTTCTGCTCTGATCTTTATGATTTCTTTCCTTCTACTAACTTTGCATTTTGTTTGTTCTGATTTCTCTAGTTGCTTTAGCTGTAAGGTTAGGTTGTTTACTTGAGATTTTTCTTGTTTCCTGAGGTAAGCTTGTATTGCTGTAGACTTCTCTCATAGGACTGCCTTTGCTGCATCTGTTAGGTTTTAGATCGTCATGTTTTCATTTTCATTTGTCTCTAGATATTTTTTTATTTCCTCTTTGTCTTCTTCAGTGATCCGTTGGTTGTTTAGTAGCATACTGTTTAGCCTCCATGTGTTTGTGTTTTTTGCAGTTTTTTTCTTGTAGTTGATTTCTAATCTCATAGGGTTGTGATTGGAAAGATGCTTGATACAATTTCAGTTTTCTTAAATTTACCGAGGCTTGCTTTGTAGCCCAGCATGCGATCTATCCTGGAGAATGTTCCATGCGCACTTGAGAAGAAATCTTAATCTGCTGTTTTTGGATGGAATGTCCTATAAATATCAATTAAATCTATCTGGTCTATTGTGTTACTGTTGTTTGTGTTACTGTTGATTTCCTCTTTTATATTGTTATTGTGTTACTGTTGATTTCCTCTTTTATAGCTGTTAGCAGTTGCCTTATGTATTGAGGTGCTTCTGTGTTGGGTGCATATATATTTATAATTGTTGTATCTTCTTGGATTGATCCCTTGATCATTATGTGGTGTCCTTCCTTGTCTCTTGTAACATTCTTTATTTTGAAGTCTATTTTGTCTGATTTGAGTATGGCTGCTCCGGCTTTCCTCTGATTCCCATTTACAGGAAATAACTTTTTTTATCCTCTCACTTTCAGTCTGTATGTGTCTGTAGATCTGAAGTGGGTCTCTTGTAGATAGCATATATTTGGGTCTTGTTTTTGTATCCATTCAGCCAATCTTTGTCTTTTGGTTGGAGCTTTTAATCCATTTTCATTTAAGGTAATTATTGATATGTATGTTCTTACTGCCATTTTGTTAATTGTTTTGGGTTTGTCTTTGTAGGTCTTTTTTCTGCCTTTCCTCTTTTGTTCTCATCTCTCTTGTGATTTGATGACCTTCCTTAGTGTTGTGCTTGGATTCCTTTTTTCTTACATGTGTGTATATCTATTATAGATTTTTGGTTTGTGGTTACCATGAGGATTCGGTATAGCAGTCTATATATATTTCCATGATTGTTTTAAGTTGCTGATCTTTTTATTTCAAGTGCATTTCAGATATCCTGCTTTTGTATTCTCCTCTTCTCGCAATTTTTGTTTTAGATATCATATTTGTGTGTGGATGATTTCCTACCTTTACTGTAGGTTTGCTTTAACCAGTGAGCTTTCCCATTTCGTAATCTTCTTGTTTCTCATTTTGACCTTTTCTTTTCCACCTAGAGAAGTTCCTTTAGCATTTTTCATAAAGCTGGTTTGGTGGTGCTGAATTCTTTTAGCTTTCGCTTGTCTGTAAAGCTTTTGATTTCTCCATCAAATCTGAAAAAGAGCCTTGCTGGGTAGAGTATTCTCAGTTGTAGGTTTTTCTTTTTCATCACTTTAAAGGTATCATGCCACTCCCTTCTGGGCTGCAGAATTTCTGCTGAAAAGTCAGCTGATAACCTTATGGGGATTCCCTTGTATGTTATTTGTTGCTTTTCACTTGTTGCTTTTAATATTTTTTCTTTCTCTTTAATTTTTGTCAATTTGATTACTATGTGTCTTGGCATGTTCCTCCTTGGGTTGATGCTGTATGGTACTCTCTGCGCTTCCTGGACTTGGGTGACTGCTTCCTTTCCCATGTTAGGAAAGTTTTCAGCTATTATTTCTTCAGGTATCTTCTCAGGCCCTTTCTCTCTCTTCTCCTTCTGGGACCCCTATAATGTTAATGTTGGTGCATTTGATGTTGTCCCAGAGGTCTCTTTTTTTTTTTTTTTTTTTTTTTTTGGTACACGGGCCTCTCACTGTTGTGGCCTCTCCCGTTACGGAGCACAGGCTCCGGACGCGCAGGCTCAGCGGCCATGGCTCACGGGCCCAGCCGCTCTGCGGCATGTGGGATCTTCCCGGACCGGGGCACGAACCCGTGTCCCCTGCATCGGCAGGCAGACTCTCAACCACTGCGCCACCAGGGAAGCCCCCAGAGGTCTCTTAAACTGTTCTCGTTTCTTTTCAGACTTTTTTCTTTGTTCTGTGGCAGTGATTTCCAGCACCCTGTCTTCCAGCTCCCTTATCCATTCTTTTGCCTCATTTATTCTTCTGTTGATTCCTTCTAGGTTATTTTTTATTTCAATTATTGTATTCTTCAACTCTGGTTGTTCTTTATGTTTTCTAATTCTTCGTTGAAAACTTCTTTTAACTTCTCACTTTGTGCGTGCATTCTTTTCCTGAGTTCTTGGATCATCTTTACGATCATTGCTCTGAACTCTTTCTTGGGTAGATTGCCTATCTCCACATCACTTAGTTGTTTTTCTGGGGTTTTATCTTGTTCTTTTGTCTGGAACATACTCCTCTGCCATCTCATTTTGTCTAAGGTTCTATCTGTATTTTTATGTATGTGGAAGGTTAGTTATGTTTCTTGACCTTGGAGAAATGGCCCTCTGTAGGGGAGGTCGTATGTGTCCCAGCAGTACACGCCCCCTCTCATCACCCTATGACCAGGGACCAGCTGGTCCCGGGGTAGGTTCTGAACTTTGTTTGCAGGCTGAGTTCCACAGGCACTGGGACTGTATTTTTCTTGCTTCTGGTATCTGCCCACTGGTGGGTGAGGCTGGTAAAGCTTCCTTGTGGGAGGGGCATATCCCTGCCCGCTGGTGGGTAGAGTTGGATCTTGGCCCTCTGGTGGGCAGGGCCATGTCAAGGGGTGTGTCTGGAGGTGGCTATGGTCTCAGGAAGTCTTTAGGTAGCCTGTCTGTTGATGGGTGGGACTGTGTTCCTGCCCTATTGGTTGTTTGGCCTGAGGCACCCCAGCACTGGAACCTATAGGCTGTTGGGTGGGGCCAGGTCTTGGTGTTAATGTCCCAAGTAAGATGTCAGCCTTCACTCCTGGGTATGTTTGCCACCAGCTTTGATGTCCCAAGAGAGACTCATAGCCACCACCCACCTCTGCACGAGACCATCCAAGACCAACAGGTAGGTCTGGCCTAGGCTCCTGTGAATTCACTGCATTTGCCTTGGTTCCTGGTAATAAGACCTTGTGTGCATCCTTCAAGAGTGAAGTTTCTGTTTCCCCCAGTCCTGTGGAATTCCTGTGATCAAGACCCGCTGACCTTCAAAGACAAGTGCTCTGGGGGCTCCTCCTCCCGACGCCAGACCCCCAGGCTGGGGAGCCTCTTGTGGGGCTCAGAACTCTCACTCCTGTGGGAGAACTTCTGTGATATAATTATCTCCAGTTTGTGGGTCACCCACCTAGGAGGTATGGGATTTGATTATATCGCAAGTGTGCCCCTCCTACTGTCTTGTTGTGATTTCCTCTTTGTCTTTGGATGTAGCATATCTTTTTTTGGTAGTTTCCAGTCTTTTTTATTGATGGTTGTTCAGCAGTTAGTTGTGATTTTGGTGTTCTCATGGGAGGAGTGAGCTCAAGGTCTTCTACTCCACCATCTTGTCTTGTTTTCCTCACTGGGTGCTCCAGCAGGAACAGCACAGAGGTCCCAAGAGCCCTGTTACCAGGTCTTGTTAATGCAGCTTGTATACAATCATCTTTGGTAAACCCTGAGAAAGTAGAGCGTAAACCATGTGGGAGCATTCAGAAAAAGGAAGGCTCTGTGCTGCTATTTAAGAAAAAAACATCCTGGATAAAAGTCAGCATGGCCCTCCTCAGATGTTGGGGCGCATACAGGAGCTCTTTTCTCCCGCACATGTGGCCACATGCAGGCATTTGTCCCAAAGCCAAAGTGTATGTTTATTTTTTGAATGGGAATAAATAAAAATGAAGTTAATGAGAAATTCTAATTTGGTTTCTTGAATTACAATATGGATTTTTAAAAAGAGTAACTTCTTATTTCACTAATGAACCAGAACTTGGGTGAACCTGAGTCTTTATGTTTAAGACTTATCTTTAAAAATTCTTAACCAGACCAAATTCTTTCTTTCCTTTTATAGCGTAGATGGGATTTTTGGTCGGTTTACTTTTTTAATTGGAATAAATAAAGTTGAAGTTAGTGAGATATTCTAACTTGTATAACTTCTCTTGCCTTGTGAACCTTTAATGAATGGTCCTTATTTCTTTTCAAATGTAAATGCTTTTTTATATTCTCTGAAACCTAGTGGTTTAATTAAAAATACATAATCTAGAATATCTTGGAGGTTTTTTCGGTTTTTTTTAACTGAATTTGTAAAGGTCAGGCCTTAGCATGCCTTGGGTGTTCTGGCCACAACTAAAATGACTTTTGAAGACTTACTTTCAGGAATCATTTCTGTAGTTCATAAAATGACTTTTGAGAGGGGCATGTGTGTATGTATACACACAAAAATAAAGTGGATTTAAGAAATAATTTCTATATCCTTGAATGTTTATTTTTTAAAATGTCTGTGACTATTATTGGTATTCTATTTGCTCATTGATGAATTCTATGATTAGAGAATAAGGATATTGGAAATACATCTTCCTGAGTTTTACTTCTGACTTAGGTTAGGAGAGAGTCTCTGACAGGGCATTAAGGGGACATTTTGCAAATGGGCCAAATTTTCATCTCTGGTATTTGTTTGAAAACTCAAAATGTATATAAAATTATGGTATTGGTATTGAACCAAGGGAAGTGACTAATAATGATGTTAAAGTTTATTGTTTCCTTTGTTGGGATGAGTTCCACCAGTATGCAGTCCTATTCTATGAAATAGTTCTTTGTTTTATTGAGCCGGAAACCATGGCTTTCAAACTTAAAGGGAAGACCCCTAAATCTAGTAATTTACTATTTGGTAAATGAGTTTATGCTTATGCTTTTTCATAGATTTTTAGAGTTGGACAAGATTTTGTAAATTAGCTCCTCTAAGCAGATCAGTTAGTGGCAGAGCCAGGGCTGAGCCTGGGCCTTCTAGATCATGCTGGGCTTTTTTTTTGCTGCCTTGGGTCTTTGTTGCTGCATGTGGGCTTTTCTCTAGTTGCCGCGAGCAGGGACTACTCTTTGTTGCGGTGCACGGGCTTCTCATTGCAGTGGCTTCTCTTGTTACGGAGCACAGGCTCTAGGCGCGCAGGCTTCAGTGGTTGTAGCACGCGAGCCCTAGAGGTGCGTGGGCTTCAGTAGTTGCAGTGCGTGGGCTTTGTAGTTGTGGCTAGCAGGTTCTAGAGCACAGCCTCAGTAGTTGTGGCACACAGGCTTAGTTGCTCCGTGGCATGTGGGATCTTTCCGGACCAGGGATCGAACCCATGTCCCCTGCATTGGCAGGTGGATTCTTAACCACTGCGCCACCAGGGAAGTCCCAATCATGCTGTTTCTGTTTTTTTGTTTATTTGTTTTTTAAAAAATAAACTTTAAATTTTGGAATGGTTTTAAATTTACAGAAAGGTTGCAGATAGAGTACAGAGATTTCCTCAGTACCCCTCACCCCATTTCCCCTACTATTAACATATTACATTGCCATGGTACATATGTCAAAACTAAAACCAACATTGGTACATTACTGTTAATTGAACTCTAGGCTTTAAATGCATTTCACCAGTGTTTCCTTTATGTCCCAGGATCCCTTCTAGGCTACCAGACTACATTTAATTGCTATGTCTACTTAGTCTCTCTAGTCTATGATAGTTTCTCAGTGTTGCTTTTTTTTTTTTTAATAACTTTGACATTGTCTAGGAGTACTAGCTGGGTATGTCTGATGTTTTTCTCATGATTAGACTGGGGGTATGGGTTTTTGGAAAGAGTACCACAGATGTAGAATATCTTTCTCGTTGCATTTATCAGGGGTGGGGGGTTACATGATATCCACATGCCTTCACTGGTGATGTTAACCTTCATCACTTGGTTAAGGTGGTGTTTGCCAGGTTTCTTCACTATAATTTCCCTCTTATCCTTCTCTACTCTTTGGAGAGGTAGACTCATGCACCTTTTACCTGGTATTCTGTCTTCCTATCTATCTATTGGTTTTTACATTCTTACTAAGTCTTAAATTTTTCTGTCAGGTTAAGTTCTTAGACTGAAAGTGGTCTAAATTTTTGTCAGTAGCATTTGTTGGATCCTCATTATATGAAGAGTTTTTGGCACTTGGAGATTTATTACACATCTCTCTTTCTCTTTCTCTACATGTTCACATAGCACTGAAATTAACTTTTTACATGTTTGCTGCTTCTGTTGGGTTGTAAAAATGAGAGATCTTGGGGATTCTCTGGTGGCGCAGTGGTTGAGAATCTGCCTGCTAATGCAGGGAACATGGGTTCGAGCCCTGGTCTGGGAGGATCCCACATGCCCCGGAGCAACTAGGCCCGTGAGCCACAACTACTGAGCCTGCGCGTCTGGAGCCTGTGTTCCGCAACAAGAGAGGCCGCGATAGTGAGAGGCCTGCGCACCGCGATGAAGAGTGGCCCCTGCTTGCCACAACTAGAGAAAGCCCTCGCACAGAAACAAAGACCCAACACAGCAAAAATTAATTAATTAATTAATAAACTCCTACCCCCAACATCTTAAAAAAAAAAAATGAGAGATCTCTTCACTTCTGTATTTGTAATGCCTAGCACGGTGTCTGCTGGCTAGAAATTTTTCAGTAAATGTTTTGTTGAACTAAATTGATGAAGGAAACCTGTATTAGTTGGAAAACACAACAAACATCTGATATTTCATCCTAGTTTGCTATTATTAGAAATTAAAACTGGGAGTTCAACTGACTGAGTAGACCAACGAGCAAACAAAACTCCTTAGGAAACTCCTAAAATACTGGTTCTCAAAGTATGGTCTCCTATAAACAACGTCAGCATCACCAGTTAACGTATTAGAAATGCAAATTCTCAGGCCGTACCTCAAACCAACTGAATAAGAATCTCTGGGGTTGTGTCAAAAAACCTGTTTTAACAAGCCCTCCAGGTGATTCTAATGGCCAGAAATTTGAGAAATACTCCCTAGAAGCATAGAGGATGAAAAAAAATCAAAGAAAGAGAACAGCTAGTGGTAATTGACTGCAACAGTGAAACTAGTCCCCTCTTTCCCTGCTGTCTCTGTCCATGAGTAAGCTTAGGTTTATTTTTGATGCATTTACCTTGAAATCATCAAAAAGATACATGAAATGCTTCTTAGTTAAGTGTCTGTCTCTAACTGTGCAAATGCATTTGCTAGTACATTTCAGTTTAAAAACTAGTTGCTGGCCAGGTTTCAAGCGTTGTACATCATTTGATTTAGTTGCTGTATTTGTTTCAGTGACATGCTTTGATTAGGATAAAGTACAATATAATAAGAAAACAAACAAAATCATAATTCAACCGTATACTGTTCACTTTTTCTATTTTATTTGGTGGAAAAATTTTTGACTTCAGTTTTGTCAGGAAAATTATTTTCAAGGCAACGTGAACTTAGTAATATATTTTTTTAACTTTGAAAAACTGTGTTGTCTGTTGGCAGCAGATGGCTGACATAGCTTTTTTGCTTCAAGTGTCCACTTTTCCAGGAAATGACTCCCATCTGTAGCAAGAGGAATACTGACCTTTAATGTGCATGTTAGTCACTTCTTTTAGCTCATTGCCAAGCTAATAATATTACATATATTGTGAATTTGTTTGAAAGTATGAAATAATATTACATATATTGTGAATTTGGTTGAAAGTAGTTTTCTTTCTGGAGTTTCAAGCTTTTGGAAATAGAAAGTTTGTGGGGGTTTTTGTATTTAATAATTAAAAATAATTTTAATAGGTAATACATTCTCATGGTTCAGAAATCAGTACAATATAAGAAGATATTCAGTGGAAAAAAATGTCAGTCCCATCCTTGCCCTCAACTGCTCCATTTACACCTACTCTATATATTCTTATTTATCCTTCCTTTCTTGTTTATCCTCATAGAATTTCTTAATGAAAACAGAAACAGATATGAATAATTATTATCCCCTTACCATAAAGGTTACACACTATTATTATACATATACACTGTTCACTGCTATACTTTTTTCATGTTAACATAGTATCTTGGATATCTTTTCACACAGAGGGCTCCATGATTCTTTTTCTGGTCAGCTTTATTAAGGACTACTTTACATACAATGAACTGCATTCAATTTAAGTATATAATTTGATGAGTTTTGACAATTGTATATATCTGTGAAGGTACCACCGCAGTTAAGATACAGAATATTTCCCATGGATTTGCTTTTTCTTGGGCAGGTGGGGGGTTGGTTTGTTTGATAGTATTTCATTGTATGGGTATACCATAGTGTTTTAAACCAGTCTTTGCTGATGAGCACTTGGGTGCTAATACAAACAATTCTATAATTAAAAACCTATTTCATACAGCATTTCTTATGCAGGCAGGTAGAGGATATCTGAGGATAGACTCCCAGGTGTCAGATTTCTGAGCCAAAAGGGAAATAAGTAATTTGGTAGATGTTGGCAAAGTACCATTCAGTAGTCTTGGTACCAGTTTGAGCTCTCACTAGCAATGTACGAGAGTGCCTGTTTGCCCAGTCTAGCTAACAAATTGTGTTATGAAACTTTGGACTTTTGCCATTAGAAGGAAAATGGTATCTTCATATAGTTTTAACTTGCCATTTTCTTGGGAGTGAAAGTGAGCATATTTTTATAAGTTAAAGGACAGGCCATTTGTGATATATACTTTTCTGTAAAGTATCTGTTAATACTCTTAGCCTATTTTCCTACTGGATTTTGTGGTTTTCTTCTGTTAATATCTAAGTATTCTTTATATATTAGGGAAGTTAATTCTTTCTTTGCAAATATTTTTTTCCCCAGGTTGTTTTCTTTTGACATTACAAGACCTTTACTTGAAGGGTGTGTGTCTAAGTTTTTACTGCTTAGGATATCTTCCTAAAAGTTGCTTAGTTTTGATTTATTTCCTTTTCTCCGTCCTTCCTTTCATCTCTCCCTCTTTTCCTCTTTCTTTCCTTCCCAGCCTAATTTCTTAATAAAAGGATTTGAGGCAGCTTGAAGATGCTTTTTTGTTGAGCAATAATCAGTTCGTGGGTGGTTGTTGTTAAATGATTTTAATATATATGACCCTGGTTCGTCTGTTTTGAAGGCCATGTTTTTGGTATACTGCGCATTGGAGAAAGAACCTGTGCCAGTGTCCTTGCCTCCAGCCTTGGTGCCACCTTCTAAGAGGAAAACGGTCAGTATATCAGGCTCTGTGCAGTTGATCCCCTCTTCAACATCAGCCAAGGAACCTTATCACTCCTTACCACCTGTAGGCATTTTACCTACCAAAGCACCGTTAAGACAGGTATAGATTTATCAGTGTTAAAGGACTATTTTTAAAAAACAAAATGCATGGCATTTAACAGTTGATTGCTTGATGAAGATAGAAGGAGCAATCAAAGGGATCAAAAATTCAGAGCTCCCTCTGGTTGAACCTATATAGTGTGATGTCCTAGAGAAGACAATCCTCTCCTGCATTTGGCCTTACTTAGGTCATATGGATGTTTCATTGGCTTTGCCTTGATCTACCTGGAATTAAAGTTGGAGAAAGAAGATGCTCCATGTTAATCTGGCATGCTTGCCCTGGCAAAGTTAATAGCTGTTTTGTTTGTTTAATCTCTAGTTAACTCTTGATTCTTTGGGATCAAATTTTCCAATTTGGGGTTGTTCAAGGCCTTTTTTTTCCTACAACCTGCTTCTTGTTAGGTTGAGTAAAGGAAAATAATGACAGAATATGCAGATCAGCCAGTTTGGCTACAGTTAAGAACGGGGAATGAAACTATAAAAAAATGGAGATTTAGAATTATCTGAATCTTTTGTTTATGTAGACTCTCCTAGTTACGCATCTTAATGTGGTCATTCATAAGTCAAGAGTTAACTGTGCTTGAATTTACTCATTACTTAAAAAAAAGTAAAATGGACATCTTTAAGTACAGTCCCTATAGCTAACCTGTATTTTTATTCTGTAATTTTCTCTTCATCACAGCATTTCAATTGGGGTGTGATGGAAGTGACACACTGTTGCTATAGTTAGTGGGGTAGAATTGCACAGAATTTGTGAAAGTTACTGTCATGGGCTGAAAGAGGGACACTTCAAAGTTTGTTTCATTTTGGTGGAAATACTATATATATATTTTTTTCCTGTAGTGGGTTGTATCCCCTGCAGAAAAAGCTAAATATGATGAAATCTTCTTGAAAACTGATAAAGATATGGATGGATTTGTGTCTGGATTGGAAGTCCGTGAAATCTTCCTGAAGACAGGTTTACCTTCTGCCTTACTAGCCCATATTTGGTAAGACTTAATATTTAAGTGATTTAAAAAACAAATATGGTTTTGTATCAACTCTAGTTTTGTAGATTCTTATTTTTAGGCATTTGTAAGTAGGACAGTTTTTGTTTAGAATTCTTTGTAGAGAAAAATTTAAGTCTGATGATTTCTTCTGGATAGTGGACAAAAGCTTGAGAATGGGTTACCTATAGTTTTATTAGATTGACAGTGTCAGTTAATGGTTACTAGAATGTTAAAATCCAGCATTGGTTTATATCAGCTAATTAAACTTTAGTTTTTAAGAGAGAATCCAAAATTCTGAAATTTAAACAATATAAAACAAATCCAGAATCTTCAAGGTATACTTGTATAATTCTTTCTATAGGGTATATGTATACTTTTATACCTTTACGTGGGAACTATACACTTGGTCCTTAAAAAATGACAAACTTTAGTGTCTCTAATGAATTTCACATTAAATGAGATAATATAATGAAAATGCTTTTTATAGTGTTTCTGCTGCCAATCCACCTGACTATACCGAGGTTAGTTATCATGAGGTTTTCAAGGGGCAGCAAACATCAGAAGTGGAACCATATAGTTGCAAAGAGGAACTTAGAAAAGAACAAAGGACAGCAGATCTGCCTTAAAAGGAACAAGAACCCAAGGCTGGGAAAGATTAAATATATGTAGCTAGTGATAGCTGCCACTTTCAAGTGCCTAGGCTAGGCACTATGCTGAATAAATGGCAGCTGTCATGGGTTTACCATTATGCCCAGACTTTTTATGTACTTTGTCTTTAATTCTCACAGTAACCTTGCAAGATAGGTGTAATCTCCACTTTATAGATGAAGAAACTAAGGCTTGGAGAGGTTAAAAAATATGGCCAATGTCACAAGAAGAAATAAGTAGAAAAGCTGGAATTTAAGGTTTCTTTGACACCATAGCCCATAGTCTTTTAATCAGGCCACATTGGTTTTCAATGAATCAAACAGATCAGGACTTTAGAAAGCTGACCTTAAAAACAAAAGGCGGGGGGGTGGGGGAAGCAAATAGAATAAAACATTTGCTGTTTCTCTTCAAGTGATTTTTGTAAAGGTTTCCAGATTGCTGCCTTCTCTCCACACGTGATCTCCATTTGCAGCTGTTATTTTTCTTTGACGGTGATCCTGACATCCTCCTACTTCAAAAGTTGCAGGAAACAAGCTGACATGGAGTATTTTGCTTGTTTTAGAATCATTCTAATGCCACTAACGAACCAAATTTGTTGAAACTTAGGTTTCATTTTTAACATGTTTTAATGTTGAAAATGTTGGGAGTAGAGAATGTTGGAATTCTTTGGCCCACCACAGCTTTTACTCCGTAGCGGTTCTGGAAATTGGTAAGAAAGCACAGAGCAAACCCAAATTAGAGGACCCTGCTCAGCACCAAGGTGAACAGTCTCTTTTTCTTACCATTTTAGCCAATAACTCTCTTCTAACATTTTAGTGAGTTTTTGGCTAGCCATAAGTTGGTATGACTTTATTTTTTAATTCAACTGGTGATTATTTCAAAGCTACATAGTCATATTAATTTTCCCCTGGATTTTTAGAATGGTAATTGTGACATTTACATACTGTTCTTTTTGTTTATTTGTACAGGGCATTATGTGACACAAAGGACTGTGGGAAGCTTTCAAAAGATCAGTTTGCCTTGGCTTTTCACTTAATTAATCAAAAGTTAATAAAGGGCATCGATCCTCCTCACATTCTTACTCCTGAGATGATTCCACCATCAGATAGGGCCACTTTACAAAAGGTAAGACAACTTAAAAGAAAACCTTAATGCATTAACAGAAAAGAACAAATGCTATGCCAGGTGACAGAATCGATTTGTATGGAATAGTGGAGAAAATGTATCTGGCTAGAAACAGAGCAGTATACTGTTTATGGTTTAATTTGTGCCTATAAATATGTTGGAATACCTTGTATGATATCCTTGGGCTACAGCTCATTTATCCCACCATTCATTACACATATGACAACCATACTTTCCAGTCTTAAAACTGGAAAATGTGGTCTTGTTTTTCCCCTGTGGATATGTAAATTAATTTTTATGAATAGAGTGTAAATTTTAAATGAAACCTATAAGAATTAAATTACTGCATTTCATTTGATAATTCACTCTTGGAGAAAACAATACAGATTTGAAAACAAAATCTAGGAGATTATGATTGCTTGTTGTCAATTTTACATAAAAAAAAAAAGAAAAGAAAAACTTGTTGAGGAAAAGTCTGTGTGGTTTTCACCATATAGATGACCTTCTATTCCTGAGCATACAACCGAATTTCATATCTGAACAGCTAGAAACAGGTTTTAGCTACTTTTGGTTCTGCCCAGCAGTGGGAATTTTCAAAACTACATGTTTCAGTAATGCTGTACCTTGATTTTTCTCTTCTCATCTAGAAACCCTTCCTAATATTGTGGTTTATAATATCTTGGCCTTCTAATAGAGCTTTAAAAGGACTTGCATGCTCTAGTGGCTGTTTGCCCCTCCATACTTTGTGTCTTTAAGTATCTTGTGACCTACAAAGTAACCATGGATGTGGTGATTCTTCAGAGTTACCTATATAGGAGTTGTCACATATTTGGTATCAGGAGAGTTCTCTTTAAAATGTCAGTAGAATGTCTTGCATTAATTTTGTCACATAGGTTAAAAAAATCCCATTTTAACAAATCTAGTAACAGTCAAAACTGGATTTTTTTCCTAAGTCAACTAAATGGAAATTTATAGCCACTAAATATAGAAGTTACATATAAGAGTTTTTATTCTTATTTTCACATTAAGTAACTACTTGATTTTATCTGCTTTGTGAGTGTTTTGGGGGGAGCATTTTGTGAATTTCTGAGATTTCTTTTGATGTAGAACATGGGTTCCCTAAGTTGTAGAGAAGGCTAGAAGTGATGCCACCCAGAAGGATAAAGGTTACAAATTTGTATTTATGCCCCCTGCTCAGTTATGGAACACTGTGTTGTTTCATCTTCTTTCACATATGTAGACTGCTTTTTTTCCTTGCTGCCTTCATTTTATACCCACTGAGTCTCCCACCAACACAAAATACACATACAGCAGAACTTTCTGAAGCAAATTGTTTGTTCATTGAAGTCTCTGTAACATTAGTAGGCACTTCGAGTTGCATCTGCTATACAGAATTTTCAATTAAGTAGATTTACTGAAGTCCATTCACTAGAGCATAGATACTTTTGTCCATGTCAGATATCAGTATTATTCATTAAAATGGGATTTTATCACTGTTGTCTTATCTATAAACCAAAAATTTTAACCTTAAAAATTAAAATTTGCATTTGTTTTGTCTTTCAAATAATCTCTTTTCTCTTTATAATCTAATTTTTTTAGAACTGCATTTTTTTTGCAGCTTTGACTAATCCTTTTTTGAATGTTGCTTTCCTTTCTGTGTTTTTTCTAGTTTGGACTATTTTTTCCATTCTGCAGCACTCTGCTTTTCGCCTTTCTTGTACTGTCAGTTTCTTAACTCTACTCTCTCAAGGTTAGAGCTTTACTTTATGCCTTTTTTAGCATTACGGTTTTTGGTTTACAAGATAACATTTTGAAATTAGAGGTTGTTTATGCCTCAAAGTTAATGCAGAGAAAATACCTAAACAGCATGCTTTTGTCACATGTCTGTCACTTGGTCCTTGTGTGCATTTTAACTTGCCTTCCCTAAGCTCTCTGATCCACTTAAAATCACCAAAGTGGAATTTTTGTGTAATACACAAAACAGGGTGAGAGAAAATATTTTGCAAGAAGGGGACATGGTACATTTTTCTTCACATGCCCTTCTTATACTTTATATACTGTTAGCCGAACTTTTTCTTTGCTTCCTGATTGCATGTTATTTTATTGCTCTAGAACAGGAGTTTAATTTTTGTGTCAGCAATTGAGAGTGACACAAGTACACTTATCAATACCAACTAAGTACACTAATCTTCATTCTGGAGTCATCTATGGTATTACCATATAACTTGTTTGAAGTTAAACTTATTTGTCTCACTCTTCTTATTTGATGATATTTTTAATAGGGAAAGACTGTCAAATGTGAGTCACTTTTTTTGAGTTAGAGTGACAGAACAGGTACGGGAGTCCTGAGTTTCTTGGTTTGCTTGCACCTCTGATAGCAAATTTCTCAGTAGCACTTATGGGATATAAGTTACTCTTGGTGATAAAAGTGAGACTAAGTGCTAATTTTTCATTTTGTTGGCCTTTCAAATTGTCTGGCCAGGCTTAATTAGCTCATAAGTCAAGTTTGGGCAGAGTTAAAATCCTAGTAAATACTTGTCACATTCAGAAACCCACTTTAAAATTTCTGACTTTTTAGAATGATAAGGGTCTATGTGTCAGTGAAACACATAATAGTAAAACATAGTAAGAGGCATATTTGGTACAAATCTGTAATTAATATAAAATTGAGAATAGCGTTAATTGAATCCTAACGGATGAGTTTTGGTATTGATAGTCAAAACAAAACAAAACAAAACATATGAGGACGGTTATGCAGTATAGCATAAAGAAATATAGAAGGAATTATTTGCCACATTTTATTGATGTACCTGTTTATCAAGTTGGCTTTTAGGGTAATGGTTTCATTTACCTAAATGATCTTAATATGCAGGTGCCAAGGGGCATAATGTGAAATAGCACTTGAATTTGATTAGAAGTCTCCTGATCAATATCGCCTATTAGCTAGCTGGGTTCAACTTTAAGCAAGTCATTTAATATGTTTCTTTAGCTCTAAAATGGGGTTAATAATAATAATATCTGCCCTACCTACAGACCAGTTTTCAGATTAGTACTTAGTAAATTTGTAAACCATTATATAAATGTGAGCAGATAGGTTACTGTGAACTTTTAGGTTTCTTCTTCTGTTGTGCAAGTTGGTGACATACCTTAAGTTCACAGCAACATAAGTATAATACTAAGTTTTATGTTCTGCTAATAAGGTCCTCAATATATCTTAGTTTTACATGTTTAGGCCTCAGTTTTAACATTTCCTAATGATGATCATCCTGTTATTTGTCAGTTTGGTTGTAGCATTGGGTGTAGGTCAGGTGTTTGAAGGAGCAGTTATCTTTTTGCCTTGACTTCAGCCAGCTATATAAGGCATCAAAAATGGTTCACAAAGGGGACTGAGCCAGGGTGGAAGCAAGTCATGGGGAGCCTTTCCAACTTTCAAGAGCATATTCTGTTGAGGAAGTTAAGTATAATAATAGCTTACATTTATAAAATATCATAAAGTTTGTAGAGGGACTTCATATGCAATATTTATTTAATTTTTAAAGAGGGCAGGGCAGAGATTATTTCCCTGTTTTGCAGTGAAGATCATGCAGCTAGTAAAACAGCAGAGCCCAGAATAAACCCAGCTAGGTTTTCTAAATACAAATACCATTCAGAGACTAATTTTGATACCTCCATTATTGAAAGAAAACAATATGTAAAGGATGTCATATAAGACAGTTTCATGTATGGTGATATTAATATTTACTATGGAACATGCTGAGCGGTTGGTTTTACTTTAAATACACACTGGAAGTATTTAATAAAAGTAAATACTTGTTGAATTAAATAAAATCAACCACGATTTACTTAATACAAATACAAATAAATCACAGTTCACCTCCCCAAGAAATTTATGCTTCAGTGGAGGAATTAGTTTATAAATCTGATATCTGCTTTACTGCAACATTCTAGACAGGCTAAGATCACACGACGAAGACATTGGGATCTCAAGTGGTGGTATATATTACAGAACAACAGCTTTTAGAGAGTTTAAGGGAAAATGTCTTAGTATATAACTGCCTGTGTGTGTGTGTGTGTGTGTGTGTAAAATTGCACTAGATAGGGTTTTCTTAAGTGAATTATAAGTGTTAGTAATACCATAAATTATGTATCCATATAGTGCTTTTAAACATTTTTAATGCTTTGCCGCGTGGAATTTTATAGTAATAATGTTATAATTGTGAACTCTTTGTTTTTAGAACATCATAGGATCAAGTCCTGTCGCAGATTTCTCTGCTATTAAGGAGCTAGATACCCTTAACAATGAAATAGTTGACCTACAGAGGTATGTAAAGTAAAATTATACCTGATTATATAAATACATCCACACACTCTGTTTCTAATGTATATCTTGGGTAAGTACTACTTTATTTGGTTAAGTACTATGGTTCTTAAAATGGGAATCGGTGTACCTTATTAAATCTAAGGCAAATAGAAAGCCCAGAGATAAACCCATGCATATATAGTCACCTAATTTACGACACAGGAAGCAAGAACATACAATGGAGAAAAGACAGCCTCTTCAGTAAATGGTGCTGGGAAAACTGGACAGCTACATGTAAAAGAATGAAATTAGAACACTACGTAACACCATACACAAAAATAAACTCCAAATGGATTAAAGACCTAAATGTAAGACCAGACACTATAAAACTCATAGAGGAAAACATAGGAAAAACTCTCTGACATAAACCACAGCAAGATCTTTTTTGACCCACCTCTTAGAGTAATGAAAATAAAAACAAAAATAAACAAATGGGACCTAATGAAACTTAAAAGCTTTTGCACAGCAAAGGAAACCATAAACAAGATGAAAAGACAACCCTCAGAATGGGAGAAAATATTTGCAAACAAAGCAGCAAAGGATTAATTTCTGATATATACAAACAGCTCATGGAGCTCAATATCAAAGAAACAAACAGTACAATTAAAAAATGGGCAGAAGACCTAAATAGGCATTTCACTGAAGAAGACATACAGATGGCCAAGAGGCACATGAAAAGATGCTCAGCATCACTAATTATTAGAGAAATGCACATAAAAACTACAATGAGGTATCACCTCACACTAATCAGAATGGCCATTATCAAAAAATCTAGAAACAGTAAATGCTGGAAAGGGTGTGGAGAACAGGGAACCCTCCTGCACTATTGGTAGGAATGTAAATTGATACAACCACTATGGAGAACAGTACGGAGGTTCCTTAAAAAACTAAAAGTAGAACTACCATATGACCCAACAATCCCGCTACTGGGCATATACCCTGAGAAAACCATAATTCTAAAAGAGACATGTACCACAATGTTTACTGCAGCACAGTTTACAATAGCCAGGACATGGAAACAACCTAAATGTCCATCGACAGATGAATCGATAAAGAAGATGTGGCACATGTATACAATGGAATATTACTCAGCCATAAAGCGGAACAAAATTGAGTTATTTGTAGGGAGGTGGATGGACCTAGAGTCTGTCATACAAAGTGAAGTAAGTCAGAAAGAGAAAAACAAATACTGTATGCTAACACATATATGGAATCTAAAAAAAAAAAAAAGGGTTCTGAAGAACTTACCAGCAGTACAAGAATAAAGATGCAGACATAGAGAATGTACTTGAGGACACGGGGAGGGGGAAGGATAAGCTGGGACGAAGTGAGAGAGTGGCATGGACATGGACATATATACACTACTAAATGTAAAATAGATAGCTAGTGGGAAGCAGCCACAGGGAGATCAGCTCGGTGCATTGTGACCACCTAGAGGTGTGGGATAGGGAGGGTAGGAGGGAGACACAAGAGGGAGGAGATACGGGAATATATGTATATGTATGGCTGATTCACTTTGTTATAAAGCACAAACTAACACACCATTGTAAAGCAATTATTCTCCAATAATGTGTTTAAAAAAAGTAATAAATAAATCTAAGGCAACCTTTAACTGCAGGATGCACTATTATGTAGCACTGAAAAAAGAAAAAACCACTGCCAAATAAACAATGGCATTCCAACAACTATAAGGTACTATTTGATTTTGGACAGTGAAATAGGTATCAATATATCTTGGAATGAATGGAGTACAGTTTTTCTTTTGAAGTTTTTTAAAAATTTATTTTTGTTGAAGTATAGTTGATTTACAATGTTGTGTTAGTTTCAGGTGTACAGCATAGTGGTGCAGTTATACATATATATACCTATTCTTTTTCAGATTCTTTTCCCTTATACGTTATTACAAAATATTGAGTGTAGTTCCCTGTGGTATATAGTAGGTGCTTGTTGGTTATCTATTTTATATAGAGTAGTGTGTATATGTTAGTCCCAAACTCCTAATTTGCCCCTCCCTTTCCCCTGAAATACAGGTTTCCTCCAACTTCAGACACTTGAATAACAATAGGAAAAAATTATTATTTAATACATTTTATGGAAGGTATGTTAAATGCAGACACCATGCCAAGAGCTTTCATAACTTGTTATCTCATTTGATCCTCACAAAAACCTTGTAACTTGAGATAGATATTACTGTTCTGTTTTATAGGTACGGAGTTAAGATGCTTTGAGAGGTTATTTTACCCAAAGTCATACAAACCTGTAAGCAATAGAACTAATACCTAATCTCAGGACTGCTTGATTTGGAGTTTCTTTTTTATACTCACGTACTGTGTAGAAACAGGCTTGAATACAATTAGATTTGAATCTAAATACAGCAGGTCCTATTGGTATTTCCTAATTCCCTTGTTCCCTAGAAACTTTTTATAGTAATACTCATTGTAAAAATGACCTCCTAAAATTACTTTTTAAAAAGTGAGACCATTTTTCCATCTACAGGGCATTGGATTTAAATATCATTTTACTTACACAAACATTTTTTTTTAACCTTCACAACACTTTAAAGCAGATAATGGCTGATACTTTATTTTGTTGATGATATTGAGACATAAGGGGATTAAATGATTTAGCTGGGTTATATGGCAAGAACTTGGGAAAGATCTTTCCTAATCCATGAGACTACATTGAGATTATTGTAGAGAAACTTAATTATGATTTTTTTCAGTTGCAAGAAAGAACTCAACCCAGACTAAGTGAGAGTGAATTTATTTACTTGTGAAACTAAGACCTCCTAGAGGTAGGGATGGCTTAAAGCATAGCTTCGTACTGGGGATCAAATGATATAATCAGTTCTCTTGCTCTCTCCATTTCTTGTTTCCACTTCCACTGCATGGTTCTATTCTCAGATAGGCTTCCTTTTATGTTGTCAAAGGGGTTATTGCACATCTGAGTCTCATGTACCTATTATTTCAGATCTAGTGGAGTTACTCTCTTGTGGCGGTTCCTGAACAAATCCTAAAATTCAATCTGATTGGACTGGTTTAGGGTCCTACCTACTGAAACAGTCAGTGGCCAAGGTTGTATTGTTTGCTGATATGTCATGAGCTCTGTCCTGGGTTGCTGGGTTGGGGTGGGGGTGGGGGCGGCTAGTTTGCCACCGAGACCACATGGAGGAGGGGGTATCCCCACATGAAAATTCTGCCAGAAGGAGGAATGAATTCTGAGAGTAAATGTCTATAGAAAGCAGTATAGCTTCAAATCCACAGTAATTTCAGTGATCGCCCTTAGTATCATCTGCCAATTTGAACAGTATGTCTTGACATTCTGTAACCTTAGTCTGGGCACCTTTTTAAACGGGATTGTTTAGTTTTGACTTATCTGCCTTCTACTGAATTCTACCAAAGTCTATTTCCAGCTCAAAAATTGGCCTTTGCCTATTACATAAAGCTTTTAGTATTGGAATCAAAAAACAAACAAATGAAAACAAACCCTTGGAGATTACATAATCCAATTTCTTTTTTACTTGTGGGGGAAAAAATCAAAGTCATACATCAGGTCAGCAAAAGTGCTGGCTGGCACCCAAACCTGGTTATATAGTTCTAGTTCTACATTTTTTTCTATTATATAAGACAGCTTTTCATTAAGATTTAGAACATTTTTACTTTGGTTTGAAAAAAAAGTAAATATTTGATTACTCAGTCTATAATGGTGTATAGACTTCATTTCATATGGTCTATAAACGGTCCATTAGCATTTTTGCTTGCCTTATGAGAAATGTGCATTTAATAGTAGCTAGATTTGGGGCTTCCCTGGTGGCGCAGTGGTTGAGAATCTGCCTGCCAATGCAGGGGACATGGGTTCGAGCCCTGGTCTGGGAGGATCCCACATGCCCCGGAGCAACTAGGCCCGTGAGCCACAACTACTGAGCCTGCGCATCTGGAGCCTGTGCTCCGCAACAAGAGAGGCCGCAATAGTGAGAGGCCCGCACACCGCGATGAAGAGTGGCCCCCGCTCACCGCAACTAGAGAAAAGCCCTCGCACAGAAACAAAGACCCAACACAGCCAAAAATAAATAAATAAATTAATTAATTAAAAAAATAGTATCTAGATTTGAAAATACTTGTCATCTGTGCCTCTCAAGCCTATGAAAATAGACACATACCCCAGTATTCTAGGGCTTGCTTGATTTCAACAGTAGTTATTTTACTTATGAAATGTTCTTGTAATGAGTTTTAATAGGAAGTAGAGCATCGTACATAAAATGTTCTTGCTGATACAAACACTTGTAATACAGTAAGTCCCCTACATATGAACCTTCAAGTTGCGAACTTTCAAAGATGTGAACATGTCTTCACATGTCCAGTCGCATAAGTTAGTTCACGTGTCTGGCGTACATTGACACGTGTGTGCATCCTCTACAAGTGGTTGTGCTTTTGTGTACTTTACAGTACTTATAGAGTACAGTAGTATAGTATCTTTACTTCAAGCCCAGGATGTCTGGAAGCAAGTGTAAAAGCAGCAGTGATGTAGCTGGTACTGCCAGCAGCCCCTGTATTCCAGCTGTTGTACTACTGTACTTTTCAAGGTACTGTACTGTAAGATTAAAAATGTTTTATTTTTCGTGTTTTTTTTTGTTTTTTATGTATTATTTGTGTGAAAAGTATTATAAACTTGTTATAGTACAGTACTATATAACCGATTGTGTTAGTTGGGTACCTAGGCTAACTTTGTTGGTCTTATGAACAAATTGGACTTTAATGTATGTGCTCTCGGAATGGAACTTGTTCGTATGTAAGGGACTTACTGTATTAGTTACATTTTGATAAACTGAGCTTTCACTAACTTCTAGTTACCATATTGTTAAGTTGTACTAGTGGCAGTCTTATATAGTGAATTACAGCTAAACACATAAAAAAAAAAATCTAACATTTTGTGACTGTCTTATTAAGAAAATCATAGTGCTTCAAAACCTTATTAAGTTTTAAATTGTAGTCACATTTTATAAATGTATAATACGTTTATACTTGACACTTGTGAAAATATTTTCCCTAGGCTTTTATTTTAGGTCAAATCTACAGTGTAGGCAAACTTCCATCATCTGTCAACTTCAGTAATGTCATAATAAGGCTCATCTACCCATGCTAAAATTATGGTTGTTAAAATTCAGTTTTGTAAATGGTTGTATTAAGTCACTACCACCAAGTCTTTAACACATTACATTATAAACCTTGGCTTTTGTTACTGTGAATGACGATTTTTTCTGTGCAATGGTATTACTCTTTAGCCTTTAAATCTTTTATTAATATATCAGGCAGTGACGTGTGTAACTACAAAATAGGAAAAAAGAATTTAAACAGATTTTATTTGTGGCTTTTACTAAATTGTCATCTGACAGAAGATTAGCTCCTTCTTATTTATTTGGTTTTCAGATGAAGATATTTAATTTTAGTCCAGGGATCAAACCTGCAAATAAACGATGCACATAATATGGTACTGTAATGAGAATGTAATGAATATGGTGCTTTACAAGATTTGCTTTTTCCCCCTCAGTTATGGTTATAATACATACTCATAAAAATTTGGAAAACACGGAAAAGCATAATGAAGAAAGGAATGTTTATTTTATTTTATTTACTTATTTACTTTTGGCTGCGTTGGGTCTTCGTTGCTGCACGCGGGCTTTCTCTAGCTGTGGCAAGCAGGGGCTACTCTTCGTTGTGGTGTGCGGGCTCTAAGCTCACAGGCTTCAGTAGTTGTGACATGCGGGCTTAGTAGTTGTGGCTCACGGGCTCTAGAGCACAGGCTCAGTAGTTGTGGAGCACAGGCTTAGTTGCTCCGTGGCATGTGGGCTCTTCCCGGACCAGGGCTTGAACCCGTGTCCCCTGCATTGGCAGGCGGATTCTTAACCACTCCGCCACCAGGGAAGCCCCAGGAATGTTTCTTAGAATAATAATTTGTTCTGAGCGTTGAAAATCAGTGGAGATATAAAAAACTATATATAACCTCAAGAGTTGGTTGGGTAAAGAATGTTCTTTGTTATCAGTCAGAAAATGAGATGTTTTCTTCCCTAGTTCACCAAATTGTTTCTAGTTGAAAATATAGGACATTGGGAGCTTGAGGCAGGATGACTTTCTGTCATTTGTCTCTTTAAATTTTTTATATGATTCCTTTAACATTTGTTATATAGGGATTTAATTATATAGATCAGATTAAATTAGTATAATATTTTTAACTTAAGGGAAAGCAGTGGTTTTAAAATAATCTTATCAAATACCTGGATCTCTCACCTGAGCTGAACACCTATATTTTTCATTGCCCAACTAGTGTTTTCATCTGAATGTTCAGTAGGACCTGACTTCCTAATTTTCCCCTGACCACTATCCTTGTCTCTTTTATTTCCCTTTCTCAGTGACATCACCATTTATTGTCACTCAAGCTAGAAACCTGAGATTTTTCTTCTCATTTTTATTCTTCTGTTTTTGAGATGTTTCTTGAAATCATTCCTACCTCTTCATCTCCTTTGCCTGATCAACTCCTCCTCATCCTTCAGATCTCACCTTAGATGTTATTTCCTCTGGAAGCCTTCCCCTTCCCAACCCTCATACCTATCAAATCTTATTTAAGAGCCTATCTTACATAGTTTTTAAAATTTACACTTGTCATAGCATAATTTTCTGTTTTATTTGGATATCTCACTAGACTATGTACTTCTTAATCATAGGGACTATTTGCTTGCTCACTGTTAATCCCTACTGCTTAGCTTATGTAATAGATACAATATATATATATAGCTTACATAATAGATATATAAAGAAAATAATTTGTTCAGTGTTGTTGAAATCTGTCCTGTCCTTTCTGCTTTTTCTGTCTAGTTTTAGCCCTTACCTCAGTTCACTTTCCTGAGTATGGCGTAAAATCTCTTCCTTTGCGGTGCTCTCTTGGCATCCTGACCATTCTTCTGTCTTAGCTACTTCCCACAATAAAGTAGGATCATCTCCCACTTTGATAATGTAAAGCAGCAGTCCCCAGCCTTTTTGGCACCAGGGACCGGTTTTATGGAAGACAGTTTTTCCACGGACCCAGGGTGGGGGGTTAGGGGGGGATGGTTTTGGAATGATTCAAGTGCATTACATTTATTGTGTACTTTATTTCTATTATTATTACATTATAATATGTAAGGAAATAATTATACAACTCAACATAATGCAGAATCAGTGGGATCCCTGAGCTTGTTTTCCTGCAACTAGATGGTCCCATCTGGGGGTGACGGGAGACAGTGACACCCGACGTGTGTTGCTTATGTCCAGTCTACTCCGTAATCTTGTTTTGGCTGCTGTCACTGCAGAAAACCCTGCTTCACAAAGATAGGGTGTTGGAAATGGAAGCAGCCTTTTCAGTGCTTTTTGTGGCAATCTCAGGATATTCCGCCTTAGCTTTCATCCAGAACATATGGAGATTTGAAGTTGTCTCAAACATACTTTTAAGGCCACCGTCATTTGTGATCTCAACCAGTTGATCCTCTTCTAGCACGGACAAAGTCGATTCACCTGGTTTATTCACAAATGGGTTGCAGATCCATTCCTTCCCAGTTTGGGGGTCTTTTGTGGTTGGGAAGTAATGCTCAAACTCTTTTGAAAGCTGAGATAGGTGATCACGCACCAGCTGGGAGAAAGAAGGCCCTGGCTCAGTCTCTTTCAAAATCTCTGCCAATGTTTGAAACATGTCAAAAATCCCAGTGTTCACTTGTCGCCCCCATAATTCAAGTTTGGCTTTGAATGTAGCCTCTTTTTCTGCCAACTTGAACACAGTTGTTGTTCTCCCCTGAAGTGACAGATTGAGTTTGTTGAGCAGGTTGAGTATGTCACACGTAAGCAAGTTTTGTGACCCATTCTGTGGCACTGAAATGTGCTTCCAGTGGTGACTGTTTTTCTAAAAGAAATCTCTGGAGCAGCTCTCTTAACTCAAAAGCTCTGGCCAGTGATCTACCTTTAGAAAGCCATCTCACTTCTGTGTATAAGAGAAGACGTGTGTGCTCTGCGTCCATCTTGCAGAGCTGTGCGAACAAACGTGAGTTAAGGGCATGTACTTTACTTTGGTTGATAATTTTAATGATATCCTGCAAAACACTGTTAAGCTCAGGTGACATTTTTCTGCTACCCAGTGTTTCTCTATGGATGACAGAGTGCGTAGACTCACCTTCAGAAACGACCTCTTTGACCCGAGTAGTGAAACCAGAAGGCCGTCCAGTCATGGCAGCTGCTCTGCCCATGCATATACTGACACAAAATGACCCATTCAGTTTTCCTGATAAGTAATCATTCAAAGACTTGAATAGTTCTGCAGCTGTGGTGTTGGTTGGCAACAAAAGTGTACATAACGTATCCTCATGTGCATCCTCCTGAAAAATATATCACACAAAAACAAGCATTGTTGCCTTGTTGTCAACATCGGTAGACTCGTCAATCTGGATTGTGTACCACGGTGACTCATTAATCCTCTCTAACGATTGTGCCTTAATATCCTCTGGTATTTCATCAGTTTGTCTAGTTAGGGTGCTAGCTGAAAGAGGAACACGTGCCACCTTTTGAACTGCAGCCTCTCCGAAAAGTTCATGACAAATGTCCTTAGCAGCAGGCAGGATCAACTCTTCACCAATAGTAAAGGGCTTCTTAGCTTTAGCAATGCAGTTAGCCACTAAGAACGATGCTGTCAGTGCAGACACATTTGATGAAGTGGTGGCCTTCAATAATTGCTTCTGTTTTTTGTGTTCACATTTTTTCCTTTTGAAAAACTCCAAAGGCTTGTTTTTTAATACAGGGTGCTTGTTCTCCATGTGGCAAAGCAGTTTTGAAGGTTTCATGGCTGCGTTGGATAACCGGTTGCCACATATTATACAAAGTGGGCTTGGAGAATGTCAATCACCTGTTGCAGTGAACCCGTAATTTAAGTAGGATTCTTGGTGTTTTCTTTTAAATACAGTTTTCTTTTTGTTGGTAGTCTTAGAGTTTTCTGCTGTTTCATCATTGGGCCTTCCCCCTTTTCAAAGAAGCTCTCTAGTGACATTTGTTTTTTACTCATTTTGGCTAGGGTTAGCTTGTGGGCTTACCACAACTGTGACCGAGACAAGTGTGCAGTGCGGGATAAAGGTGCAGATGGAAGGAAGTGGTAAATAAAATAATGGGTGGGCCACGTGCGGACTAAAATCAGTGTCAGATTCTGACTTAAAGCCTGCTACCACATGCAGCTGTACAATTGAAGTACATCAACTCACTTACCACTATAAAACCTGCCACCACATGCAGCTTAATTGTCAGTTCCCCCTCACTGATACGGTTTGTTTTTTTGTTTTTTTGTTTTTTGTGGTGTGCGGGCTTCTCACTGTTGTGGCCTCTTCCATTGCGGAGCACAGGCAGGCTCTGGACGCACGGGCTTAGCGGCCATGGCTCACGGGCCCAGCTGCTCCGCGGCATATGGGACCTTCCCGGACCGGGGCATGAACCCGCGTCCCCTGCATCAGCAGGCGGACTCTCAACCACTGCGCCACCAGGGAAGCCCCACTGATAGGGTTTTGATATGAGTCTGCAAACGATTTATTATGGTCACTGTGCAGTCAGACCCTCTGCTAATGATAATCTGTATTTGCAGCCGCTCCCCAGTGCTAGCATCACCACCTCAGCTCCGCCTCAGATCATCAGGCATTAGATTCTCATAAGGAGCGTGCAACCTAGATCCCTCACATGCGCAGTTCACAGTAGGGTTTGCGCTCCTATGAGATCCTAACGCAGCCGCTGATCTGACAGGAGGCGGAGCTCAGGCGGTAATGCAAGCGATGGGGAGCAGCTGGAAATACAGATGAAGGTTCACTGGCTTGCCTGCCGCTCACCTCCTGCTGTGCGGCCTGTTTCCTAACAGGCTACAGACCAGTACCAGTCCGTGGCCTGGGGGTTGGGGACCCTTGCTGCAAAGCTCCTAGAACAGATACCATGTGTTTGCTCTTGTACTCTCTCTCAGTGTTCAGCATAGTGCTCTGATCGACCATTTCAGTTTCATTCCTCCTCTCTAGCCATATGGTGGGTGGGCTTATTACCTCTCAGCTCAACGTGCCACCAGTTTTTATTCTTCTGTGCCTCTGATCCTACTCTTCCCCTTTGCCTGAGCACACCTTTTACCTTGTAAAGTTTTATTCCTGCTTTAAGGCCCAGCTTAAATATCATCTCCTTTGTCAAACCTTCCCTGAAACCTTGATTGCTAGTTCCTCTTTCCTTTCTACTTACAGTCTTTATTCCTTTATAATAGTACTCACCACATTTTAGTGTGATCTTTTTTTTTTTTAATTTTTTGGCTGCATTAGGTCTTGGTTACTGCCCATGGGCTTTCTCTAGTTGTGGCGAGTGGGGGCTACTCTTCATTGCAGGGTGGGGGCTCCTCATTACAGTGGCTTCTCTTGCTGCAGAGCATGGGCTTTCGGCACGAGGGCTTTCGGCACGAGGGCTTCAGTAGTTGCAGCACGCCGGCTCAGTAGTTGCGGGAAGCGAGCCCTAGAGCACAGGGTCAGTGGATGTGGTGCATGGGCTTAGTTGCTCCACAGCATGTGGGATCTTCCCAGACCAGGGATCGAACCGTGTCCTCTGCATTGACAGGTGGATTCTTAACCACTGTGCCACCAGGGAAGTCCTGATCTTTTTTTTTAATGTGTCTTTTTTTTGGTTTTGATTTGAACTCCTTCAGGACAGGGTCTGTGTCTTATTCATTTGGATATGTCTAGAAATTAATGCACACAGTGCCTGACACCACAGAATTTCAGTACAGGTTAGTTGGTTGAATAAATAAGTCAAAGTTTGTTATAAATATTAGAATATTTTCCAGACTTAATTCCTGCAAAGTTTATGGCAGACTAGAAACCATCACTAAATGTTGAAATAAAGCAAATGATCTTCTGAATAATAGCTTATTTTGAAGACCATAGAAGAAGATTTTGTAGGCAAGAGGATTTTTAATGCTGAAGGTTAATGGACTGATTTTTCGTATTTTGCCAACCTGTTCTTGTGTCAGGGATTTCCTTTGAGAATCTGATAAAGGCTATTAGACTCTGCCTCCAGAAAAAAAAATGTTTATCCATGTACACCGTTTTGCATTTATTTCAGGAGTTCCTAGACCCTTAAAAACTATCCATGGACCAATTTTTAAGAACCCTGTTCTGAAAGTAAAGTGGCTCAAATAGAGAAGTTAGTGGCAGTGAAAAGGCAAAACATACCAAGAAATTGCTTCAGTCTCTTAGATAGTGTGGTGGTGGTGGATTATGCTGAGGCAGGAGTTAATATTTATTTGTCTTCTACCAGCTTCTCCTTCCTTCCTGTCTTCTGTCCTTTTAGCAAGAACATCAGGAAGTAAAAGCTACATCCTGTCAGGCCAGTTTGTTATCCTGGTCTTGGGCCAGTAAACAGGATAGATGATTACAATAATAGTTATTTGGCATTGTGCTATTCCTGCTTTATATAAATTCTCTTATTCAATTCTTGCAACACAGGTGAAGGGTAAGCAGTTTTATTCTGATTTTTCAGATGAGGAATGGACAAGTTTTCTAAGAAGTTTTCCTTGATATCCACTTCAGCTCAGAGAACACTCAATATCCTTCTCTCCAAACACTTACAATACTGAATTATATTTCTTTCCCCAGTAGTCTCTGAGTTCTGTGTGATAGTACCAACTGTCTCGTAAAATTTCTAATTAGGCAGTATAGTGTAGTATTATTTCAGAGCATGGGCGTTGTAACCAGATTGCCTGGTTTGATTCCGTACGTGACTTAGACAAGTTACTTAACTATCTGTGCCTCAGTTTCTTCATCTGTAAAATAGAAATACGAATAATCCCATGTAAAATGCTTAGTACAGTTCCTGGAACATGGTAAATTCTCAATGCATGTTAGTAATCATCATCATCATCCCCAAAACCTAGCTCAGCATTTAGAGCACAGCATTCACTGAAAGGTGCTCAGCAGACATTGGTTGGAATAGCTGAATGAGCACTCTCTTCCCTAGTTGGAGACTGGAACTGTGTAGCTCGGCAGCCAGAATCTGTGTTCCTAAATATATAGATCTCTACCTCAATCGTATATAAGAACTGATTTTTTAAAAAATATTTCAGGCAATGTTAGCATATGGTTTGAATTTTTTTTTTAATTATGTTTTTGGTTTAGTTTAGTTCAAATACTGTGAGAAAACATTAGCTCTGGAGAGAGCATTGCTTATACTGTCGAATCTGGAATTCTTTTGCTTATAAAATCCAACGTGATCTGTTTCTGGCCCTGTGGTACTGATGCTATAAGGTCTCAATTGTGACTACCTCAGCAATGGTGTTGCTGATTGAGTAATCGAAGCTCTACATTGTAGTATGCGTTTGTTTGGTAATAAGGAGGCACCTTAATTCGTTTTTACATAAAGTACATGGCTCATCATTTAAAACCTCTGCTTGGGGAGACTTCCCTTATTTGAAACCCTCCTTGCTCAAGTCTGAATCTGTGCTAATACAGCAGCCGCTAGCCACATGTGGCTATTGAGCACTTGAAATATGGCTAATCCAAATTAAGATGTGCTATTAGTGTAAAATATACTGGATTTCAAAAGAAGAATGTAAATATTTTGGATATCTTGGATTAAGTAAAACATATTAAAATAAATTTCACTTGTTTCTTTTTAATATATAGCTATTTGATCATTTAAGATTACATGTGTGTCATATTTCTCTTGGACCGCTCTGGTCTGAATCAGTTGTTTTCTATAAAAATTACGTTTTATTTGCTTGTATTATTTTGTGGCACTGGTAGCTTATTAAGGGGCACTTACCTCTTTTAAGAGAGCAATACTTTTTAGAATGTGTTTCAGTTTGTCTTTGGGAAACAAAAATATCTACCAAGAAATTTCAGCTCCTGAAGGATTTAGGAGTCAGTCTCTACCAACATACTTAAGTCCTAACTGCCATCACTCTGGATGCTTGATTACAACTTTCCAAAAAGCCAGTAAATGTTCTGCTTTTATACTAGTAAATTGTATGATGATGATGATGATGATGATGATGATGATGATGATGATGATGATGACTGACATTTACTAAGCACTTATTGTGTGGTAGGAATTGTGCTGAAGTATTTCTAGATATAATATAAATTAGTCATTCCCATCAACTTTATTATCCCTTTTTTTTAAATTATGAAAACCAAGTTCTAGTCTTACATTTCTTTTCTTTGAGTTTTTTCATCTCATTTTGTTCTGCTAGATAAGTAGAATAAATTAATTATTTGGGATTTGCAAAATAAACTTTCATTTCTCCTTTTAAAAAGTGAAACATCTAATTTTGGATTCTGCCACTGACAGGGCAGTGGTCATGTGAGCCATACCCCAAAGTTTGTGTTTTCCCCTGATTCCAGTTAGGCTTTCAACAGTTTATGCCCATGAATACATTCGGACTTTATTTTTCAAAACTAAAGCTCATTAAGAAAGCCAGCCTCCTAGAACTAAGAAGTTTAGTTTTTCCCATAGGACTGAATGCACTTAAACTTTTATAGCAATTATCTTTTTTTCTTTAAAGTCTTTATTGAATTTGTTACACTATTTTAATTAATTAGTTAATTAATTTTTGGCTGCGTTGAGTCTTCATTGCTGCGCACAGCCTTTCTCTAGTTGTGGCAAGCGGGGGCCGCTCTTCGTTGCGGTGCTCAGGCTCTAGGCGCGCGGGCTTCAGTAGTTGTGGTACACAGGCTTAGTTGCTCTGCGGCATGTGGGATCTTCCTGGACCAGGGCTCGAACCCGTGTACCCTGCATTGGCAGGCGTATTCTTAACCACTGCGCCACCAGGGAAGTCCCTATAACAGTTATCTTAACAGTTTTATAATTAATGGCTATGTTTGTTTTCCCAGCAAACTGTAAGTAGGGGCCCTGGTTTAATCTTTTTTGGCATGTAAAAGATACTCAATAGCTGTTTGTTGAAAGAATGAAATAATATATAGTTATATAATGATTATATATTTAAGGCAAAGAGAAGTTAAAAACTTAAGGTACAAATCAATGTCTTTACTCTCAAACTTTAACTTAAGTTTTTATCAACTAAATATGAATTCTTAGAGTGAAAGATCATCTAACTTTCAGACTGGTTTGAATTACATGCCAGAATTTTCTTATCAGCTGTCTGTAGTTGTTACTCTAATCTAACTTAAGACTTCTGACAGTTCCCAAGATAAGCAGAGTCAGAGTGTTCTATTGCCTTTCTAGCAATTGTCATCAGCTTTCTCAGTAATAAGAGCCTCTGCTTCCTCTCTTCCCCCACAGAGCAGAGCCAGCAGAGAAAGAAGAGCTATGTTGTTAAATAATGCCATTCAGAGTTCAAAAAAGCACAGCTCAGAAATCTTTAGGGACTCCCATTGCCAGTGAATTAAAAGTCTGTGTGTCTTTACTCAGTACTGAAGTTCTTTTATAATCTTACCCTGATCTACCATTCCAGCTTTATTTACCACACGTGAACCCTCCATCTTAGATAAATTAGTCTGCTGTCTAGAATTTTCTCACCTCTGTGCTTTCTTTTTTATAAATTTTTTCACTGTGGTAAAATATACATAGCATAAAGTTGACCATTTTAGCCATTTTTAAGCACACAGATCAGTGGCATAGGTGTATTTACGTTGTTACACAGCTGTCACCACTGTTCATCTCCAGAATTTTATCATCCGAAACTAAATGATTTAATTGGACTTGATATCAACTCAACTTCGATGATATGCAAAATCCTACTTCTGTAAATTCTGTCCCTTCCACTTTATGTTGTTGATGTCATAAATTACATCTTTATACATCATATATCCACTAACATAGCTTTATAATTATTTTTTATGCATTTGTCTTTTAAATCTTACAGAAAATATAAAGGGGAGCTGTAAACCAAAATTACAATAGTACTAGTTTTTGGTTTTGTCCATGTATCTACCTTTACTGGAGACCTTTATACCTTCGTATGGCTTCAAGTTACTGTCTAGTAGCCTCCTTTCATTTCAATCTGAAGGACTCCCTTTAGCATTTGTTATAGCACAAGTCTAATGGTAATGAAATCCTCAGCTTTTGTTTATCTGGGAATATCTTAATTTTTCCCTCATTTTTGAAGGACAATTTTTCCAGATAGAGTATTTTCAGTTGACAGTTTCTTTTTTATTTCAGCATTTTAAATATGTCATCCCACTGCCTTCCGGCCTTCAAGGTTTCTGCTGAGAAATCCAATGATAACCTTATTTTTGATCCCATGTACATGAAAAGTCTTTCCTTTCTTATTGCTTTCAAAATTCTGTCTTTGTCTTTCAACAATTTGATTATAATTGTCTCAGTGTGAGTTTCTTTGGATTTTCCTGCTTGGCGTTCATTGAGCTTCTTGGGTTGTAGATGTGTGTATTTCATCAAATTTGGGAAGTTTTCTTCTTGGTTTACCTCTTAGTCTGCCATTGTACTGACATCCTTTTTGCTTTCTTGCATAAGCTCTCCCTTGCATTTGAAATGCCATTTTTCTACCCAACATTGATTCTTTGCTTCAAGGCTTAACTGAAGTCTCATCTTAACTGAGTCTTCAAGGTTTTGTGTCACAAAGCATTCCCAGGCTGGAATAATTTCTTTTGAAATACCATATGATAAATATACCACTTACTGTCTGCACAGCTTATTTTTGCAATTCCATAATCCTGCCTTCACTGATACCAAGGAAGCCTTTTCAGACCCTCTCCAGAGCCAGGTACCCATCTTCTGTGTTCCCACAGCACCTTGTACTTACCTGTTGTAGCACCCAGTACCCTGCATTGCAGTTATCTTTTTATGTTCTCCTGCCCAACCCCTCACGTACACTTAATGGAAAGTGTCTGTCTCATTGTTTTTTTGTATCACTAAAGTACAGCACAGTGACAGGTATGTAGTAGAATTCAGTATTTGTTTGTTAAATCAATATGTAGGTTTTAAAGTTGCATAAGGATATATTGGGTACCGTTGTGTATTCTCGTTTTTACTCCTCACAACAATCTTTGTGTATGATATGTAAAGTAGATATTACCTTCAATTTACTTTAAGGAATTAGCTCACACAGTTGTGGAGCTGGCAAGTCTAAAATCTCTAGAACAGGATGATAAGCTGGAGACTCAGGTAAAAGTTCATGTTGTAGCTCAAGTCTGAAGACAGTTTGGAAATAGAATGGCCTCTTCCTTGGGGAAGCCTCAGTTTTTTTCTCTTAAGGTCTTAAACTATTGGGTAAGACCCACCACATACGGAGGGTATCTACTTTACTCAAAGTCTGCTGATTTAAATGTTAATTTTATCTAAAAAAATACCTCTATAGCAACATCCAGACTGGTGTTTGACCAAATATTTGGGTACCATGGTACCATGGCCTAGCCAAATTAGTACATAAAATTAACTATCACAGAGGGTGATAGCCAGGGCTTAAGCCCTTCCAAATTTCTTTGTCTCCTGCCTTTCACCTCTGCTTCTTTGTATGAAAATTTTATTATTCTTTAGACAGAGACAGCAAATGCCAACAACATCTTGACCTACATTTGCCCATCTTCATCATTTCACAGGAATGATTTTTCTTAAGAATGAATGAAATAATCCATGTAAAGTACTTATCACATAACACCTATCATATAGTAAATAGTTACTAAGTTCTAGTTTCAATAATTGTTATTGTTAGTAGTAGTAGTAGTAGATATGGTAGTGGTAATAGTGGTTTTCCATTAATTCCAAATTAAGGCATCCTAGATAAAGATTTTAACCACCTTGGCTTTGATCATGGGCCCAATCTTGAGGTAATTCCTGTGATTATGAGGTGGGAAGCTGTGACTGGTTAAGCTTTGGTCAGGAGCTAATCCCTGGCCAGTTACTACTCAGAGAGTTTGAGTCTGTAAAAAGATGGCATTTTCTACTTGAACTATATGGGTAGAAAGATAATAGGGAGAGAGGAGCAGTCTCCTAAAAGAAAGATTGCTGAGTACTAGGAGAAGGGAGGGTCAACCAGAACAAATAGCTGTTGCTACAGTGATTTAACAAAGATGACCTGTGATGAAACCAGTATTTGAATTCCGGACTATATTTTACTCCAAGTCTTATGCTTTGAAAATCATATAATAAGTTTCTAAAAGTAGACAGCAATTATTTTGATTATTAAGACAAGATCAATGTTTTATAAACTGTTTTGTACCCCATAATTCCTTTTAACAAATTTAAAAATTACTCCATCAATATTATTTAAAATTCTAAGTAGTGTTAATATTATGAGTAAAACAAAACCATAACATAGGCTCAAAGCCTGCTTTTTTCTTAATTACTTGATATCTTGTACATTTCACCTTACAAATCTTAAGATCGTAGAGATATCAGCATCTGCAGAGTGAAAAATAATAATCAGAGTCAGAAAAACCATTTCATGGTAGAGCTAGATTAGAATTCTGGTCTCCAGTCTTGCGAGTGGCTTTTGCCTACTTCATAGTAAGTTTATGCAGTTATCAACTTTAGGCTTCTGAAAGCTTAGCTTGGGCTTTGCATTTCTTCCTGGTTCAGATTCTAGGTTCCATGGAATCATAGCAGTCAACTTTTGGAACACCAGGGAGCTCCTTCTCTGGCCTTTCTTTATAGCTTTGGTATTTGTGGATTCCTCAGGATGTGCTATCATCTTGGGAGTGAATAGGGCCAGAGAGATAGTCTAAAATGGAGGGTGTATAGGATCATTTCCCTTTTTTAGAAGTTACTAAGGTGAAGGCAATAGCTTTTCCTGATTTCCAAGATAAGCGGCAAAATGCTCACACACCTGTTTTGAAGTATATGTCTGTCTTATCCACATATACTGGTGGGCTCCTCAGGAAACTTAATCTAGATGTCTTTTTATTGTGGCACAGAATCTTGAAAAGAATTAAAATTTTAAATTACTAATGTTAAACAGAATGCTTGGATATTCTTGTATTGACTAATGTATCCATCACCTTTAGAAAAATATACTTGTTGTTTGAAAGAGAGGAGAATGTAAAGAACATGGTCAACCATGGTTAGTGTACCTAAATGTGTGTTTAGATATGTTTACTTGCCTGAAATGAGAAGGATAGCTATAGAGGTTAAGTGTCTGTGGAATACCACAGTATAACAATTTCGTATCCCTGAAATTATAATCTAAATTAATGAGAAAATTATTTGATTTTCAGTCTGGTTTATAGGACAGATTTTCATTAATAATGTTTTTTATCGAAAGTAATATAACTGGTCATTTTATTATTTTTAAAGTTTTCTGTTCAGTACTTATGTTATACTACTTGGTTTTGGTAAAAAAAGGGACTTATGAGACCAGAATTTTACTAGATAAAAGTGGATTGAAAGTTAAGTTCAGTTGATCTCAGACTAAGAGAAATTAATCCCTAAAGATTCCCATATTTTATTTAGTTGAGAATGGTCTTCAGGATGTTTGACATCACCACCACTCCGCACCCCTGCCACACCCAAAATTATGAAGAGAAGTTTGTACTTTCTAAGCTTCCTCCATTTTAGCCAAACATAGACTGTTTGCTGGTTAGAGCTGAGAGTCCTTTGTAATCTGTTTTCTTTTTTCACTAAGTGAGCTTCCTTCTTTTGCTCTCCCATTCTTGTGTCTTGGCTGTGTTAAGTCAGCTCACTGCCTTCTTGCAGCCCTGTTTTCCTGCATGCACACTTTATCTTCTGACCAGGCACAGTGACAGCAGTTAACAGGGGAGCAAGAAAGGATTGAATACAAACATGCACATTAGTGTGTGCAGTTTTGGTCTATGATACCATGTTGCGTCTTCTGTTTTTGTCATTATCTACTGTCAGAAAGGAGGAGCTGAGCTGATACTGACCTAGTGTGGAATGCCTGAGGATTTGGGATGAAGGGAGGAGGCTAGTGTTTCATGTGACTAATCTTTGACATGCTGCGGCAGGACTGAAAACACTCTTCTCACTTAAGGAGGAAAGAAAAAATTTCTAAGATTTCACTTGCAGAATTTGTGGAGTATATTTAGATGTTTCTTCCTGTGTTTTTCTAGTTTTCAGTTTTATCTAATTTTATAAGGATTGGAAGTGGGGAATGAACTTTGCTTAATAAGTAGATTGAGGTATTATGGGAGTAACGGGCTGCAACAATGATTCACATGGTAAGAGAATGTTTAAAATCTCCACTGACATCTTGACCCACATTTTGACCCATCTGACAAACGGTTAGTGAGCTCCTTGGCCATCTCAAGTATTTAAAAGTAACAGTATACAAATAGCTTTATTATTGTGCTTTTTTTCCTCCCATATAAATCTTAAGAGCATTGCACCTGCATATCCAAAACAGTTGATTTTTGTCTACATTTAAAATCTCACCTCAAAAAAGGTGAGAAATATAAATGTAGCATGTAGTGTTCCCTTAAGTATCTCCTTTGGTGTAATTTTCTCACTTTACTTTATGCCTCAGCTTAATGGAGGCTGATCCTCTGTTTGGGTTATGTCTGGGATGAAACTGAAATATAGCCATGAAGCTCTAAGAAGAAACTCTGCAGTACTAATCTGGAGGACTTATTGAATGGCATCCTCCCTTCTTATTGCCTTCTTTTACCTTTCCCCCACCCCCAAAATGTATTGCTGCAGAAATCTATGGCTTTTTCCTCTCATTTTGTAGAAAAAGAAAGTGAAAGGAGTGGGGGTGGGGTGTGTAGATTTCAGTAAAAACGGGCATTTAAATTTGTTATGTCAAAAAAAAATAGCTCTGTTTTGTAATTCTGAATCTAAGGTTGCTTAAGATTCACTTTAGGAATCCAGCTCTGATGGAAGCATGTAAGACTTTAGATAATGGTGTTTCAAACTAAAAGTGGATCCTAACATGTTTGACCTGAAGGGTAGAAAGAGATAAATGCTAATGTGATTCTTTTTTTACTTAGTGTACATTGTCTTATATATTTGATCAATTGGTATTTATGGGTGATCCTAAAATAGCTTTTGAGCAAATGTGGTATTTAATAGAGCAAATGGCCTGTGTTTTGACAATCTTTTTCTATTTTCTCTGTTGTTTCATTCTAAAATTGGTGCACACAAGTGAGATTTAAGAGGAAATTAACACTTCAGTAAATGTCCTTTTCCCTAATTTTGTTGACTGTTTCTATTAGCCATTTTCATTTTATTTGACAGTGATACTTAAGGGTTAAGCTTCAGAGCTGATGCAACTCCTTTTTTTCACCAGCAATTTTCATTGGGCAGCATTTCCATAGCAACAGTGAGATCAGTGAAACCTGAGTGTTTCATTGATTATTTTTCTCCTCTTCCTTTTTTAATCTATTCTCTCTTCACCACATTTTAGTGAGAAAGCGATTTTTTTTTTTACAAACAGAGCTTATATTGATTTCTATTCCATAAATAATTAAAAGAGGGTAGAAAAATCTGCCCTTCATTTAAAAATTGAATGTTTCACTATGTATTTAAAAAACGATTCAGGATTAGGAGGATGGATAACCATACCAGCTGTAGCTGATGTTCTCAAATATTCTTGCATTGTTTGCTGGTCTTCTAGGGAAAAGAATAATGTGGAACAGGACCTTAAGGAGAAAGAAGATACTATTAAACAGAGAACAAGCGAAGTTCAGGTATGTGAACTGTAAAATTCAGTATTCCATATCTGATTTAGGAGGATTCATTTTAAATGTATGGGGTCGTTTACTATGTGATGGTTGTGGTATTGATGAGTAGGTCAAGGGAATGCCTATTATTTATGTGATATAAATCTTTATCTTTTGCAAAATGATTATTTTTCTCCTAATTCTGGCCTGCAAAGATAACACTACAATGATCAAGCAGTATTTTTCAGTGTAAATTTCTAGCTTTAAAGGTATTTTAAGATGATATTTATCTGCATATTATATCCTTAAAGGTAAGTTTGAATGACTTATGATATAAATATTATTATGCCAATAAAACTGAATGAGTGAGATCATCATCATCATCATGAAAACACAGATTGCTTTTCCATGGGTGTGAGATTTTGTTAACTAGGAGACCTAGTATTTTCAAGGACTGTCTCTCATAATACTGATAGGGTGGGAAATGATATGGAACAATTTACAGTAGTATTTTATAAGTTGCTTAGTAGCCAGGATATCTTAAACTTTGGCATAAAGAGATTTAATTCATTTTCACTAAGTGCTAAGTAGCTTCATTTTACAAATAGAAAAGACAATAAAACTTAAGTTTCTGATTGGGAAGTGACGCAAAAGAGGTATTTCAAACATTAAAAATACAGAAAATTGGGCAGTGTTGCATTTAGAGCAGTAAGCAATGCATGTGATCATGTTATTGGAGCACCGTTTCTTAAATGCCACACCAGCACATACAGGAGGTTGGATATCAAAGCACTGGTAGCAGTTGCCAGTAAGAGCTCATGGATGGGCATTTCTTAACATGTTACTTGTATGTTGGATTTCCTTGTCCTGATAGTTTGAAATGGGCAAAAGCTCTAAAATTGTTAGATCCATTATTTTGTTTTAATGTAGCACATTCACCAGAGATTGTCTGACAGGTGGACCATGCTAGGGTGGGGAGAATGATTTACTGAGGGGCTGAGGAAGAAGCCAGAGAGGGAGACGTCTTATTAGAAGTTGATTCCATTATTGTACTTATTTTTCTGGAATTTTCTTAAAGGTGATACAAAGTTAAGAGATGATCACTAATATATTTCTCTTTGTGGTAGTGAGATATGGAATGGTTACCTCAATTACATTATTTTTGTGCAATTTTTGAACTTCTTAAGAAATGCAAAAGAGTCATAGACTTTAAGCAGTTATTGCTGAAAATAGCTTAAGAATGGAATATAAAATCTCAAAAGTTTTCTCAGTCTGAAGCGGTAGAAATAGTACTGATATAATATTGGACAGCTTCTAAATTTAGCTAGATAATGTTTCAAAGTACAAAGGTTTTTGCAGTAGACAGTATTTTTTTATTTGTGTACATCTATCTATGGTTTTTCACTATTGCATCTTTTGAGGATGGGAATTTTAAATAGCCACTTTGGGAGAACACTAAAATTTACATTGTTCTTTTCAGGCTAAATCGGCTACCCTCGAATATTTGATTTCTTATATTTATAGAAGTTTTGTTATCAGTCAAAATTGCTTTGTTATATGCTTGTCCTTCTTTTACTTAGTGGTGATGGTAAGGTATATGTTAATTCTTAAGCTTTGCCAAATCCAAAATGTGTGCTTGGCAGAGGAAGTCTAAATTGAATTTTTTTGCATAAGGTGCTGTAAATAAAAGATATCTTGGGGCGTGGTTAGTATAGGCCAAGTTCTAATGGTTGAGCGTGCAAGTTCATTGAAAAAAAAACACAGGATTAAAGCTTTGCATTAGTAGATTCATTACTTATTCCACCCCAATACAGGTGTTGTATTGTCCATGGTAATGAGATACTAGATTAAGAATAACATGATAATTGACAACTACAAGTAATTAAAACCTGTCATTTTAGTGATTATTTTCAATTTTCTGGAGCAAGACAACTTACCTGAAGATGGTAACAAGTATATTGTATTACCTATTGAGTTAACTCTGATTTAGCCATTGGTAATGAGGCACAGAGTAGGAATAACATGAATAATTAAGATCTGTAACTAACTTGAACTCCTAATGCTTATTTTCTAATTTCTCTGGCAAAAGGCAGTTTACTAGAGCTTATTAATAACTATCAGAATCAAAGAACTTCACTGCTTCTTTCTGACACCACTTTCTAATGTAGGTGCTAATGAATAATGCCAGAATGAAGACATCAAGGGAGAAGTAAGGGAATATTGACCATCAATAAATGTCTTTCTGCCTAATCCAAACTTGGCTTTTCTGAGTATTCTTGCTTTTCTCCATATTTATAAAGTCACAGATAGTGATTATATGAGCTCATATCTCAAGCACAGAAACCAAACTTTCAAAGCCTCTTTAGATGTGACCAAAGTGCCAAAAGATTAGTTTTTTTTAGCATTTATATAGTCTTCCTAATTCAGTTAAATTAGAAAATCTGCTACATAATTAATTTCTACATGTTTGTTTCCTGTATGTATTCCCATGAATTACCATCTTGAAAACTTACAGTTCAAGACTTTTTTCTTAAAGAGCAAACCAGCAATTAACTTCCTATTTTATGTCGTGAGATGATCACTTAACTCATATGATGTACACTGCTAGTTTGTCAAGTTCCATGGAGAAATTAGGCCCAAAATGATCCAAGGAGGGGAAACTGTAAAAGGATATTCTATCTCAGATGTTTATGGTTTGAGCTTTTTGTTGTTATAGGGAGAAGGTAGACCCACATTCTTTCCTACCTTAAACTGCATATGTACAGTTTTATTAAAAATTTTCTTCAGGTAGTCAACACATATTTAGGAATTCACCCTCTCATATGTATGCTTTTCAGTTTTGCATAGAAGTTTATAGGAAACGACTTGGTATCAGACAAACTTAATTCAGTTCCTGGTTCTGGCTCTTCCAAGGTTTGAGATCCTAAGGAAGGAATTCAACCACTCTACATATTAGTTTTCTCTTCTGTAACATGAGATAATAAAAATACCAAACAGTTTGCTGTTAGAATAAAACAATATAATGCAGGTAAAGTGCCTCAGAGTGATTGGCACAAGGTAAGCGTTCAGTATATGTTCTAATTAATAGTAGTATTCTATATCTTACTGTCATCTCCGTTACTCTCCATCATCATGCTCTTTCTTCTCTGACTTCTATCTTCACATGGCTATATAGGACTAACCAATTTGAAAATACCTTTTTGTTGTTGTTGCTGTCACTTTAGCTACCAGCCTGTTTTTCTCTGTTGTTGTTTCTTTGTGTGGCCCTTTTCCCCCTTCCTAGCTTTTCAGTAACCCTACTTAGTTTCCTGTTCACCCATACCATTGTGCTTAATTTATCTCCCCAGAACCAAGAATAATCTTAAGGCCAAATCCATTGGTCCTTCCTACATTGGTTACTGATTTCTTGGGTTGCATTCTCCTAGATATTCATAGCCCCACCTCTTTGACCCTTTGCTTCTGTTGCCTTTGCCAGGGACAGATGGACACACTCCGACCCCCTCTTTCCTCCCTTTTCCATACCCTCTGTCATCCGTATACTGATAACTCACAAATATTTGTCAAGCCCTCAGTTCTCTTGAGTGCCAGTCTGACATCTCCAGTTAGGCATTTTGAGGTTTATCATTTCAAAGCCAGTATATCTAAAATGAGTCTCATCTTGTTGAAAAAAATTGGCTTCAAGTTTTGAACTTTTCTGTTTCTGTCAGTGTTTTTCTTTCTCACTACTGCCACCCCTATCACCTAACATCTGAAATTTTGACGTCAGTTGTAAGTGCTTACTCCATCCTCCTCCTGACTTTCTTCCTAAACCAATTTTAGTTATGACTCTCAGATGTGAAAATCTTTACTGCTGCCCACTGCCACTGTTAATAATGGGAGGATGTCATCCTCATGGATATATTGGAATTGGAAAAAAAATTATAGGCCATCCTCTTGTACTACTTATTTTTTGATTGCCTGCCTCTGAACTGTGCGCCATACACATGCTCTTTTTTATTCCCACCCTTATACCTTTTGTTGTTGCAATCTAGAATGTTCCTTACCCCCTTGCTTATGTGAATTCTACCCATGCCTTAAAGTCCAGCTCAAACTGACCACTTTTCTAAACTTTCTCTTCTCTGTCCCTTCAGTCTATACCTGTCTTTCCTGTGTTGGAACTCCCAGAGAAGTGTGTGTACACTTATATGGCACGTTCAGTACGTTACCTTATTGTACTATTTTAATGTGTATGTATATAGATTCCAATATCTTATAGCTTATATTGTGAGCTCCTTAAGCTTAGAAATTGTACCTTGGATCTTATTTTTCACTATGTATGGTAATGTATTCTTAGATAGAGGTAAATTTAAGGAAGATATTGACAGTAGAAATGAATAAACTTCCATTTTGTGCATGAAATTAAAAATAGGGCAACACACACTCAGAAACCACAGGCAGAATGGATCAGGAGCACAGCTGGTATCATGAAGAGTCAGACATTTCCATATTGTTCATACTACCTTCATGAGAGAGAAGCTCCCAGTTATTTAAACTTTATCAGTAAAGATTTAGTAGTTCCTAGTAATTGCCCATATTTTTTTTCCCTAGATGAAGAAGGATGACTTATTTTGGGTAGAAATAAAATTAGATACATGAGCTCAACATTCTTTTCCTGGCGATAATGTTCTTAGAACATGCTGAGAAGCATATGATTGAGAAATAAAGGCAGGCTGTTAGTAGGGTTTTCTAACATCTACCCTAGTTTAATAGACTCCCTTTCTGGTCTTTGACTTAAACATCTTGCTCTATAGTTGATACTTTTTTATATGAAGACTATTCCTAGGGGCTTCCCTGGTGGTGCAGTGGTTAAGAATCCTCCTGCCAATGCAGGGGACATGGGTTCGAGCCCTGGTCCGGGAAGATCCCACATGCCGCAGAACAACTAAGCCCGTGCACCACAACTACTGAGTCTGCACTCTAGAGCCCGTGAGCCACAACTACTGAGCCCACGTGCCACAACTGCTGAAGCCCACGTGCCTAGAGCCCATGCTCCACAACACGAGAAGCCACCCCAATGAGAACACACCGCAACAAATAGTAGCTCCTGCTCGCCCCAACTAGAGAAAGCCCACGCGCAGCAACGAAGACCCAACACGGCCAAAAATAAATAAATTTTTTAAAAAGGAGAGAATATTCCTATAACTTCCATTTTGAGAATTAGGCCAACGTAACGAATGTACCTGATTATTTATAGTTTTGGATTAGTCTGTAGGATTTTTTTTTAATCACTTAAATAGCATTTTCTGTAAGATTACCAAAATACTTCAAGTTACCTTTGTTCTTTTTAATAGTTCTTCAAGTATGGATATACTAGTGTACAAGTATAGATATACTGTATATATGGTTTGGGTTTTTTTTAAAGTTTTATTCATAAACTGGTGTCCTGTTGTTTATTTTTTACTCTGTATTTATATGAAACAGATACAAATGTATTCATGTTTCATAGATTTACCTCTTTAGTTGTACAGCTGACTTGGGTTGCTAAAATTAATTATTTTATTCTTAAATACAGCTGAGAATTTTTTAATTTTTTTTTTTTTTTTTTTTTCGGTATGCGGGCCTCTCACTGTTGTGGCCTCTCCCATTGCGGAGCACAGGCTCTGGACGCGCAGGCTCAGCGGCCATGGCTCACGGGCCTAGCCGCTCCGCGGCATGTGGGATCTTCCTGGACCGGGGCACGAACCCGTGTCCCCTGCATCAGCAGGTGGACTCTCAACCACTGCGCCACCAGGGAAGCCCTAGCTGAGAATTTTTATGTATTTGTTTAAATTTTATTTCCACTACCCCCCGTAGCACATCAGGGAATATGGAGGAATGGGGACAAATTTATCATTTTCTTTAACTTGTGTGATTTCTAGAAAATAGGACACTTCCCTTGAAATTTATTTTTATTTTTCTTATTTTTTTGAAATTTATTTTAAAATAAAGCCAAGATCCCAGTCAAGGATCCCTTCATTCCTGGATGAGGAACCTTGGATGTGGCTTGCTCTGGTATTTTTCTAAAACAGACCTTGGCAACGCATTACAGAAGCCTTGTTCACTTTATCCTTGCCATTTTCTAATTGCTGCTATCCTCTTTTCTTTTGTTGTTGATGACACAGGTGAGTAAGTAGAGCATGATCATGGAAAGTAGAACGTAACTAGGAAGACATCTGCAAATGTCTTTAGTCACTCACTTGATGAGATGGCATTTGATAGTAACTGAGGTTATGCACTAATTCAGGAGAGGATTTTCCCAAAGGGCTACCTTAAGATAAAAAGAAAGTTATCCTAGTTTAGTGGAAGACACTGTTTACAAGAGAACCTGCTGCTGCCCTAGTCAAGGGTGGGCAGGAGGTGGGGGCAGGGAGGGAGATGTACATCTGTTGACTTTACTTAGTCTCAGGATAAGCAAGTCTGTACCAAAATAAAATAGCCAAGTATATTTGGATATTGAAATTTTTGTGAAAATGCATTACAGTGGTAGTAGTCTTACCAAGTAATTTTACAGTGAAGTTTGATTCTTATTCTTGTTCACGTGTATGTTTGCGTCTGTTCATTTTGATTTTGTGCAGTTTACTAAGTTTGCTTACTGAAAAAGAAGACCTTTGTGTGTGTGGATTAATGTTGGAATTTTTTTTAGAGAAGATCTTTTTCATATTTAGATGAGACATGGAGAAACATTAATTATAATTAATTTTAATGTGGACATCTATCCAGCTTAAAATATATCACTAATGTGAGGTAGTTTCTCAGTAACCTTTCGCTTAAGGCCTGTGCTTTTGTGTTACTATGTGGATTTTTACTATAGCCAAGAAGTGAGGTTGGGAAATTTGAGTGAATGTGTTTGCTCTTTGGAAGAGAAAGGGCAAGAATGAGTAAATATTATATTGGCTTGTTTATTCCCTTTCCTCTTGCATAAACTTTTCTTCTAGGGGTGCGTTTAAAGTGACTCTCTAAAAATGCAAGTTCTGAAATCTGGTTCATTTTATTAAAGGAAACCAGCATCAATCCCACTATTGGTAGTTCGTACATAAAAATTCAGTTACATCGGAATATTTTTATATTGGTATGAAACCATGAGAGGTATGTGATACTTAAAACACTGCAAACTTGACATTTTATGATTATAAAGGTAATATGGGTCCCTAGTAATCATGTAAAATAAAGAAAAATATAAAAGGAAAGAAACCCTACAATTTCACGTTCCAGGGAGAGCCATTGTTAACATTTTGCTATATTTTCTATGAATGTATATAAATGGCTTTATATTTATTTGCCATTATACTGTATATGCCTTTGTGTTCAACTTTTAATTTTTATTATTTTTTTGGCTGTGTTGGGTCTTCGTTGCTGCGTGTGGGCTTTCTCTAGTTACGGCGAGTGGGAGCAACTCTTCGTTGCGGTGCACGGGCTTCTCCTGCAGTGGCTTCTCTTGTTGCGGAGCACGGGCTCTAGGTGCGTGGACTTCAGTAGTTGCCACGGGCCCTAGAGTGTGCGGGCTTCAGTAGTCGTGGCTCGCGGGCTCTAGAGCGCAGGCTCAGTAGTTGTGGCACACGGGCTTAGTTGCTCCACGGCATGTGGGATCTTCCTGGACCAGGGATTGAACCCATGTCCCCTGCCTTGGCAGACGGAGTCTTAACCACTGTGCCACCAGGGAAGTCCCTGTATTCAACTTTTAAAAATTAGCATTATGTCCTAGACATTTTCTTACATTACGTGACCCTTTTAAGGCAAATTTTGTTTTTCTAATTGTACTTACAATGTAAGTAGAGACATCATAATTACATCTATTTATAAAGACTGGGTATTACTAGTGATGTGAAGTCCAAGATTTTTCTTCGGGGTTTGGGAGAGGGTAGGAAATTAGACTAGAATATTCGAAGATGGGAATAAGTAACATATTTTTCCTATTCCTATTAAGCATTTCTTTAAAAATGCTTTTTGGATCAGTATATCATTATATATAAACCATATAATAATTTTATGAACAGAGTATTGACAGTGGGTTGTTTTCCCAAATATGAAATTACTTCAGATCTGCAGGTGACATGCTTTCAAAATATTTTGTAATTAAATTAGGAGAATTTTTCAAACCACTGTAGTTTTTCAAGCTACTGCGTTAAAGTGAAGCTGTTACTATGTCTTTCTGAAGAGTAAGAATAGAACATAATATAAATGTAAAAAAAGAAATTCATAAGTTTAAAAGCATGAGAAAGATATATGCCACAGTGACATGCTAAATCAGTAAAGATTATTTCCATATAATGGAAAATTTATTATTTAAAAAATTGTTTTTAATTTTTGGCTGTGCCACGTGGGATGTGGGATCTTAATTCCCCGACTAGGAGTTGAACCCGGGTCCCCTGCATTGGAAGTATGGAGTCTTAACCACTGGACTGCCAGGAAAGTCCCTGGAAATTTTTTTTTTTTTTTTTTTTTTTTCTGTACGCGGGCCTCTCACTGTTGTGGCCTCTCCCGTTGAGGAGCACAGGCTCCGGACGTGCATGCTCAGCGGCCATGGCTCACGGGCCCAGCTGCTCCGCGGCATGTGGGATCTTCCCGGACCGGGGCACGAACCCGTGTCTCCTGCATCGGCAGGCAGACTCTCAACCACTGCACCACCAGGGAAGCCCCCCTGGAAATTTTAAATGTCAAATCAGTCTTGGTCTATTGACTGTACAAATATTGAATCAGTATAGAAATTTAGATGTTATTTTAATTTAACAAAATGCATTTATTATAGGTCAGTTAGAGGCTAGTTTTAATATTTTGCTATAGTTTAAATGCAGAGTGAAGCTTTCCCATAGTATGTTGAAAGAACATAAAGCCCTTTCTGTCAGCCTCAGGCACGTTTCCCACTAGTTTCTCCCAGATACTAGAATCCTTGTGATAGTTACGAATCATTGCCTAATTAATCGTCTGGAATGTGCGAGGTATTGCACTAGATTGTGGAACCTCTAAGAAAGATGAGGCATTGGCTCTGTCCTTCAGCAGGTTATTATTTAGAGGTAACTATAATACAGTGTAGTAAGTGTCATAATAGAGGTTAGGTACAAACTGCTGTAAGAGCACAGGTAAAGGAACTTCAAGGTGGGTCAGAGGATATTAAATTTGGCTGGGCCTTGAAGAATGAAAAGTGAGCTTCCAGATAGCAATGGTGTGGAAGGGCATTCAAGGCAGAGCAGATGGTGTAGGAAAGGCACACGGACATTGCAGTATATTGTCTTTTGGAGAAAGAGGGTCTATTGAGGATGGGGCACAGGTGACCATGAAGAAAAGAGGGTAGTAAAAGAGGAAGGATAATGTTGGGCCCAGAATTGAAGGTTCTAAGGTATCTTGTAGCCTGTTTTACTTTATCCTATAGATAAGAGGGAACCATCGTATATTTTTGAAATAGCAGAGTGATTAAAGAAATCTCCTTTGCAATGAGTTATTGTTTTAAGAAAGTTAGACATTTGGAATAGGAAGAAACAAAGGCAAAATAAATTATGAATCAGGAGAGGGACAATGAAAACTAGCATGTGTCTATTGAGAGCCAGTGTGAGCTGCATATCTAAAGGTGTATCTCCATTTTGAGTGTGGATCGGTTAACAGTGTAAGCAAGGTTAAAAATTTAGGCATTAAAAAAATATTTAGGCATGCTGCTAAATTAATAATAAAGTACTAGCAGAGCTCACCATTATGAATCTGTAATCACCTAGACGCATGGAATGTTAGCCCAAGAAGAGTCTTTCATTGATCATCCATTGTGTTGGCTCTTTTAAGGGAATTTTTAAAGGAAAGCAGCATGGTAGTAGTTGTACTTTTAAATTGATCAGTTGGTTGAGAAAATATAAGTTAAAAAGCAGTTATTAAAAACATGGTTCAGTGTCTTATTTAATCACAGGAGCATCTGCATATATTTGAAAAATAGTGGCACATGTGTGAAACATTTAGTCTACAGACAGTGTGTAGCATAGCATATAGCAGAGCTCAGACTCTGGAAGGAGAAATGAGAAGGTACTGTATTGCACAGGGAACTCTACTCAATGCTCTGTGGTGACCTAAATGAGAAGGAAATCCAAAAAAAGAAGGGATATGTGTATATGTGTAGCTGATTTACTTTGCTGTACAGTATAAACTAACACAATATTGTAAAGCAACTATACTCCAATAAAATTTTTTTTAAAAACCTAGTTTAAATTTATCACTTGCTAAATTGTATCTTTGAACAAGTTACTTGCTCATCTGTACCTCAGTTTTCTCATGTGTAAAATGTGACTAATAGTATCTACCTCATAGATTTGTCATATGGGGTGTAAATGAGTGTAACAGTACCTAGCACAATGTAAGGGCCATTGAAAATATTTGCTATCATGTTGATGATGCTATCTTGTATAAGTCATGCAATCATTCAGAGACCTTCTGATAAGTTTTTCTTCTATTTTCTTAGATTCTTATTCTGATGAATGATCATTGGGGTCTTTGAATAGTATGTTATTTAAAGGATATTGTTACTTTTAGAAACTTGTGTTCACAATTTTACTTCACTCTCTTCGAGATCTCTGCCCACCTCGTGCAGACACATGCCTTAGGAGTTATCAATCCATTCTTCTTTCTCACCCGTGGTTCCTGGAGACAATCAAGTCCTAATTCCCTATGGAATCCTTTGTATATAATGAATTAACCTCTCTCCTGTGCATCTGCAGTGGTACTAGTAATTTACCATTCTTCAGAGAATTGGGAAAATAGTCATTCAAATGATCTTCTCTGGTTCAAATGAGGAACCCCAATTGTCAGAGGATATGTAAATTTGGCCATCTTGGCTGCTGTGTTTCATGGTGGTAATGATAATGGCAAGGTTGCATTCATCTGTCTCTCAACTCTCCCTTGTACAGAGATTTCCCACTGTATTTTTTTAAAATCTGTATTCGTTTTTTTTTTTAAATAAATTTATTTATTTATTTAGTATTTTTGGCTGTGTTGGGTCTTTGTTGCTGCACGCGGGCTTTCTCTAATTGTGGTGAGCGGGGGCTACTCTTTGTTGCAGTGTGCTGGCTTCTCTTGTTGCTGAGCACGGGCTCTAGGCGCACAGGCTTCAGTAGTTGTGGTGCATGGGCTCTAGAGTGCAGGCTCGGTAGTTGTGGTGCACGGGTTTAGTTCCTCTACAGCATGTGGGATCTTCCTGGACCAGGGCTCGAACCTGTGTCCCCTGCATTGGCAGGCGGATTCTTAACCACTGTGCCACCAGGGAAGCCCCTAATCTCTGTATCCTTTATCATTAAGCATAAGATCTAGCACATAGATGAATAAATAAACATGTCATTTTCAAAATGGTTTATCTTTTTTTGTTTTAAGAAATTTTCTTACACTGAGATCTGTATTTTCTTCTGCACATTTTAAAGTTTTGTCTTTCACATTAGGTCTGTAGTATACCTGGAATTAATTTTTCTGTTTGGTATGATTTAGAGACTTATAATTTTTTTCTTCTTGCCATACGGGTATGCCCAGCATCATTTACTGAATAGTTAGTTCTCTTTTCCTCCGGTCAATTTTAATGTCATGCCTTCTCATCATTTTTTCTTTATATATCTAGATCTGTGTCTAAGTTCTGTTTTCTCTTCCTTTGATCTATTTGTCTATCCTTGCATCAAACCAAGCTGTCTTAGTTATCTTAGCTTTCCAGTAATTCATAATATCTTATAGGGTAAATCCTTTTTACATTTTATGATGCTGTTTTTGGTTTTTTTCTTTGTTCTTCCAAATAATTTTTAGAATATGTTCTTCCAGAGCTTTTCAGGTTCCTTGGAAAATCTTGTTAGGGTTTTCATTGGAGTGTATAGATTAATTAGGAGAGAATTAACATCTTTACTGTGTTACTTATCATTCACTAAATAGTAATGGAGTACCTCTTGTATACTGGGAACTGGGAATATAGCAGTGAACAAAATTCACAAATATCCCTGGACTCATGGAGCTTACATTCTAATAGAAGGAGATACGTTCTATTACTCATGGTAGCCAAAACTAGGATCAGTCTAAATGTCCATCAAAAGTATATCCATACAATGGAATACTACTCAGCAATAAAAAGGAACAAACTACATATACATACAGTAACATGGATGAATCTCAAAATATACTGGGTATAAGAATACAGTAGACTACAAAACAAAAAAGAAAGAATACAGTAGACTACACATTACCATAGACTACATATTATATGATTCTATTTATATGAAATGTCTATAAAAGGTAAAATTATAGCAACAGAAAGCAGGTCACTGGTTTGCCTGGGGCTTGAAATGGGAATGAGAATTGACTCCTAAATGGTATGAAGGAACTTTTTAGGTTGTGGAAGTGTTATAAAACTGAATTGTGGTGATCATTGCACAACTGTATATATTTACTAAAACTCAGTTGTATACTTAAAATGGGCACCTTTTATGGTTGTATAAATTATATCTCATAAAGCTATTTAATTATTTTATGCCAACTCAGATGCAACTTGAAAACATGCTAAGTCGCAAAGAAGCCAGTCACAAAAAAACACGTTGTATGAGTCCATTCATATAAAATATCTAGAACAGACAAAGCTATAGAGATAAAAAGTAGATTGGTGGTTGCCTAGGGCTGGGGTGATTGGGAGAGAAATAGCGAGTGACTTGCTAACGGGTATGGGGTTTCTTTTTGCAGTGACAAAAATGTTCTAAAATTGTTGTGGTCATGGTTCCACAACTCTAAATATACTAAAAACCATTGACTGGTACGCTTTAAATGGGTGAATTGTATGATATGTAAATTATCTCAATAAAAGCTCTTCTAGAAAATAAATAAAATTATATGCTGTATATGAAGGAGAATCAGTGGAGGGAGATGGTGGTGGGTGATGGTGAGGAAGGCCTCACTGAGAAGTTAACAGTTGAGCAAAGACTTCAAAGAGATGGGGGATTGAGGCATGTGGATACTTGGGGGAAGAACTTTCTAGGAAGAGGGGATAATCAGTGAAAGATCCCGAGAAGGGAGCATATCTGACATGTTTGAGAAGCAGCAGTAAGGCCAGTGTGGCTGAAATAGAGTAGGCAAGGGAGAGAGCAGTAGGAAATGAAGCTGGGAGATGGGATCACATGGGGCCATTGAAAAGACTTGGGTTTTTACAGTAAGGGAGATGGGAAGTCAGTGCAGAGTTTTGCGTAGAGTGACATCATCTGACGTGGGTTTTTAACAGTGGCTGCTGTGCTGAAAATAAACTGAAAGGTAGCATGCATGGAGGAAGGGAAACCAATTAGAAGGCAGCAGTCTAGGAAAGAGAGAAAAGTGACTGGGACCAAGGTTGAAGAAAAACGTGGCCAGTTTTTTAAGTATATTTTGAAGGAAGGAGCAAAAAATTTGCTGACAGATTGGAGATGAGATGTGAGAGAAAGAGAAGAGTCAAAGAAGATGCTATATTTTTTGGCCAGAGAAACTGAGAGGGGGAAGATGGAGGATAAAGCAGATGGGGTGGGGGAAATGCCAGGAGTTCTGTTTTTGATATGTTAGAGAAGCCCATCAGACATCCAAGGATGGATTTGAGTAAGCGAATTGAATTTCTAAATCTGGAATCTAGGGAAGAAGTCCTCAAGTAAAGATTGTATTTAAAGCTATGAATCCTCCAATCCATCAACACAATGTACTTAATAAGATAAGACTTTACTTTCCCTTAAGATAGGCTTTTATAAATTGTTAACCTTCCCCTGCCTCCAAAGATAATAAATACGTTAATTTTCCTGTATTTCAGGATCTTCAAGATGAAGTTCAAAGGGAGAATACTAATCTGCAAAAACTGCAGGCCCAGAAACAGCAAGTACAGGAACTCCTTGATGGGCTGGATGAGCAGAAAGCTCAGCTGGAGGAGCAACTGCAGGAAGTCAGGAAGAAGTGTGCTGAGGAGGCCCAGCTGGTAAAGTCTGGCGGTTTACTGTATCTATACCTTAGTTGCTTTTGCTGGCTTAAGATGGAAACATTCTCTGCTTCTTGTTGCTTTTATTGTTAGATGGCAGTCTAGTCAACATGAAGTTCAGGGAATTGAAGGAGATGGGGCATGTTTCATCCAGAAATTACAGGGGAAGTAGGACACTTCATATATGTTTTTTCCAAATTTTAGTTGGAGGTATGGTACCTATGCCTTCCACTTTCCTCTGTCAGTCCCCTGATTGCCCTTCTCTACAAAAAATACATAAAAAAACCACCAAAATAGTAAACTAAACAAATAAACCTAATGCATTATGGAATATTTTAATGACATTTCTTTTTTTAATCCCCCTTTCTTCTCATTCACCTCCATGTTATAGATCTCATCCCTGAAAGCTGAATTAACTAGTCAAGAATCACAGATCTCCACTTACGAAGAAGAGCTGGCCAAAGCTAGGGAAGAGCTGAGTCGCCTACAGCAAGAAACAGCAGAGTTGGAGGAGAGTGTGGAGTCAGGGAAGGCCCAGCTGGGCCCTCTTCAGCAGCACCTGCAAGATTCACAGCAGGAAATAAGTTCAGTAAGTCTTTGTGGCAGTGAAAAATACACTCAAATGGGCACTCACATACCCTTTTAGTAAATGATATTTTCTCGATCTGCTTCTTCTCCCTCTGCCTAGTTTATTTTTCATTTTCAGTCATTTTGTATGAATAGGCTTCTTGTCACCTGTCATAAGTTAAAACTGTCACGTATCTTGTACATCTTATGGTTATCACTGGAGTCTGGTTGAGTGTGCAGGATTTGTAGTTAGATGGTTTAGGTTTAAATGCTGGCTCTGCCACTTACTGCCTCAATCTTCTCAGTATCATATTCCTCATCTTTAAAATTGGAGGACTGGGGGGACTTGCCTGGTGGCGCAGTGGTTAAGAATCCACCTGCCAACGCAGGGAACACAGGTTCGAGCCCTGGTCTGGGAAGATCCACATGCTGTGGAGCAACTAAGCCCATGCGCCACAACTACTGAGCCTGCGCGCCACAACTACTGAGCCCACATGCCACAACTACTGAAGCTCACGTGCCTAGAGCCCCTGCTCCACAGCAAGAGAAGCCACTGCAGTGAGAAGCTCGTGCACCGCAACGAAGAGTAACCCCCACTTGCCGCAACTAGAGAAAGCCCACGCTCAGCAATGAAGACCCAATGCAGCCAAAAATAAATTTATTTAAAAAAAAAAAATTGGAGAATTGGGAATTTTCTGGTGGTCGAGTGGTTAGGACTCTGCCCTTTCACTGCCAAGGGCCCAGGTTTAACCCCTGGTCGGGGAACTAAGATATCCCGTAAGCTGTGTGGCATGGCCAAATTTTAAAAAGTAAATAAAATTGGAGAATTAACAGTACTCCTCTACCTCCTAGAGCTGCTTGTAAAGTTTCAGTGAGGCAAAACCAGTGAGACGTTTGAGCACAGTGTTTGGTAAATAAGTGCTTAGTATGTGTTGCTTATTTTTATAAATAATAACCCAGTGCCTTCCCTTTTGGGATTCTTATCTTAAAATCAGTTTTGCTCATTTAGAGACCTGTATTTTTTGTAATTAGGAAATTGTTCTTTATATAGATAAATATGCAGTGTTATGGTAGATCAAGAATATAGATCCTTCGCTATGCTATTTCTTGACTTCCCTAAATGGAGAATAATATTTTATAGAATGATGGTAAGATGGTTAGATGTACATAGAGATAATGTAGCCCATTCCTTTCATTTTGAATTTGAACAAATTGAAGCCAAGGAAGGTTAAGTAACTTGCCTATGGTTACATAGCCTTCAAAAGAGCCACAGCCTAAGATTCAGATCTTCTAAAACCTGGTCACTTAATTATTATACATAATGAAGTCCTTCCCCTTGATATGCTTCCCTCCCCCCTCTTGCCTGGCAGGTGAATACCTGCTCACTCATCTTGCAAGACATAGCTTAACCTCTTATTGCTTTGTGGGATTTTCTGAACCCTGCCTTTATTGGACATTGTGCTTCTGTTATAGCAATCATAACAATTCCCCCTGCACATTTGTTTATGTGTCTGTCTCCCTCAGTAGATGGAGCTTTTAGGTCTAGAAACGTACATTTTTATCCTAACATTTAGCACAGTTCTTGTCCCAGTGTAGGTACTCAATAAACAGGTAGGAAACCCAAAAGAAAGTCATCCTAGTGGGAATGATACCAGATAAATGGACAGTCTTTAAAATAGTTTTCTTTGAGTTTAAAAAAAAACTGTTGTTTAAAGTATAATTTATAGACCATAAAATTAACCAGTTTTTTCAGTGCTCTTTCTACTCTGCCACCAAACACCACAACAGTCTCTGTCATTGGAAATCGAAATGAACACGGTGCACTGGGCGGTGTTTCCTTTTCTTTTTTCCTTCAGTAATAACAAACACGATTGCACAGTCACTCATAAAATGTTCGTTACTCTCCCCACCCAACAACATCCTGATTTTTAGTTTAAACTGTTAGCTTGAAGCAGTAGGCATTTCAACAATAAAAAAACATTCTCTTTCCAGTATACCTTCAATTTTTTCTTATAAATATTCATTTGAATATTTCCATTTGTGGTGGAAGCTTGCTGATTTACTGGAATTTGATTCTGTTCCCCGGAAATGTCACTTGGGTGGCCCTGCTGGGCTAAAATGCAAAGTCCAAGTACTGATTTTTGAACCCAGAGTTCTGTGTAAGATCCAAAAAAAAAATTAACCAGTTTTAAGGATCCAATTCAATGATTTTCAGTAAATTTAGAGTTGCTGAAACATCCCAATCCAGTTTTAGAACATTTCCATCACTCCCAAAAGATCCTTGTGCCCATTTATAGTCAGTCCCCACTCTTACCCCTAGGTAACTACTAATCTATGTTTTGCTTCTATAAATTTGCTTTTTCTGAACATTTCACATAGAGAAAATCAAGCACTGTGTGGTCTTTCTCATGTGGTTTCTTTCACTTAGCATAATGTTTTTGAGGCTCATCCATGTTGTAGCATGTAACAATATTATAGTCCATTGTATAAGGTATTTTGTTTACCCATTCATTAATGGGCATTTGGATCCTTTCCACTTGTTGACTATTACAAATAATGCTGCTTTAAATTTTGTATTTGCATACAATTGTTTGTGTGGACATATAAGTCTTCATTTCTCTTGGATATGAAAGTTGTTTATATTGTAAAGTTATGTTAAACTTTTTTTTTTTTGACTTTAAATTGCCAAACTTTTCCAAAGTGGCTGTACCATTTTATGTTCCCCCTAGCAGTGTATGAGGGTTCCAAGTTTCTCCACATTCTTACCAACGCTTATTGTCTTTTTGATTATAGTCATTCCTGTAGATGTAAAGTGGTACTTCATAGTTTTTAATTTGTAATTCTCTTATGACTAGAGTTGTTGATCATCTTTTCATGTGCTTATTAGCCATTTGTATATCCTTCTGGATGAAACATCTGTTTAAGTCCCTTGCCCATTTTTTAAAAATGGGTTCTTCTTCTTATTAAATTATAAGTGTTTTTAAAAATATATATGTATTCTGGAGATAAGTCCTTTATCAGATAGTTAATTGATTTGCAAATAGTTTCTCCCAGTCTCTGGCTTGTCTTTTCATTTTCTTTTCTTTGACTTTTTTGAAAGAGGATTTCTTTCAAAGGAAGGAGCATAAATGAGAAAAATAGAAAGGACTCTGGATATTATAAATTATCAGAGAGAAAATAAAACAGTGTTTTTGAGCATGGAAAATAGTTTCAGCAGGCTGTACTACCAAGTGTGCCAGAATATATTTGGTGTCTGTGAAAGGAATTAGATCCTTGTGTCTGATCTCCAAACCTTAAGAATAAACATACCAAACTGTTACACTTGACTCAGTGACTATATGTCTTTCCACAGAGGGCCTATAAAAAAGAAGTTGCTCTCGAAAGCTTAACTATAGCTTTTTTGGGAAAAGAAATAACTAAAGAAAAATTTCCTGACCTGCTGAATTTTTATTTTTACTTCTTACCTTGTATTTGCAAGAAAACAAAGAACCTTTGACCTTAACTCTATATAACTTACTTATACAATATATACTATTTATCCAAGTATTTCTGGCACTCTAAATGTTTATTGTACTTTTCTTGCACAGTTTGCAAAGAGCTTGTGTTAGTTGTGTGATTTTTTTTTTTTTTTCCGTATCCTCTAAGTTTACGTAGAGAGTAAGGCTTAGTGACAGGTGCATGGGAGAACCAGACACAGGAAAGCCTAGTTGTGTTCACGATTCTATTGATTGTCTCAGAAATAACTATAAGGAACAAACTGTCCTAAACAGAACTTTCTGATAGGCAAGTATTTCACCCTACTGTTTCATCTGTATGATGGGTATTATTTTAGTATTAATTTTTAAATTTTATACTGCAAGGTAGTAGTGGGCATTAAAATCGATTTAATGGTCATGATAAATTTTTTAAATGAAATAAGGGAGAACAGGAAATATCAGCATGCATTACATGCAGTAAGGGTAAGTATTACTTCGTGGAACTTGTTTTACCACTGTATGTGCGTGTGTGTGTGTATAATTATATATATGATATATGCATCTATATATGTGTGTTTATGTATATAAATACACATAGAGAGACATATATAAACATATATATTTACTGGGTCAGGGAATCTATTTCTTTCTATGGATTAAAGTAAAAGTAAGTCTATAAGCCACTGCTCTGTAACACTAGGAATATACAAGGCCTATGCTATGGATTAATAAATATGTAGTATTTTTGGATTGTTAGTTTAAATCCTAATTACAATGCAGTTTGGTAGATATGTACATATATGCTTACTGATGCCCACTGTTTAAATTTATAAGCATAATAGTTGCGTTTTTCAGTGAACATATATTAAGCACTTACAGTATGCATCATTGTCCTAGATGTTGGAGATACAAAGTTGGTAACAAAAATTGTGGTCTCTACCCTCAGGCTCAAGTCTTTATCTTTTTAAAAATAGAGTGAATTAGTGGAAAAGGAACAGGAATATTTAATTGCTATAATAGTGAGAAATGCAGTGTGCCAGGCATTTTTACACACATTGTCCATCTTTTACATAGGGCTTTACTTTTTTTTTTTTTTTTTTTTTTTGCGGTACGCGGGCCTCTCACTGTTGTGGCCTCTCCCGTTGCGGAGCACAGGCTCCGGACGTGCAGGCTCAGCGGCCATGGCTCACGGGCCCAGCCGCTCCGCGGCATGTGGAATCTTCCCAGACCAGGGTATGAACCCATGTCCCCTGCATCGGCAGGCGGACTCTCAACCACTGCACCACCAGGGAAGCCCAGGCCTTTACATTTTACAGAGTTCTTTCAAATCTATCTTGCTCCACTTAACATTCATCTATGGAGATAGTTCTTACTACCTTTATGGATTAAGAAATGGAGGCTTGGAGAGGTTACTTTGACTAAGATCACCTAACTAGAAGGTGATAGAGCTAGATATACATCTGTCTCCCAGTCCAGATGTTCTTTTCCCAGGTTATGACCCTGAAAAGACCTTTGGTAAATTACAGATTCCAAATTGAGCAACTTAAAAACCTTATGGGGAATGTTAGGGGAATAAGATTAGGGAACAGAGCCTTGATTTACAAAATGTCAATAGGTAATTTTTATATTTGCTGAAAACAAAAAATACAACATGCTAATAAAGAGGACTCCAATATAATTAAAAAATATATATTTTTTGTGAAAATGGATGCTATTCAGTAAAATTCCATTTATTATTCCTTTTCACTAGAAACAATTTTGATTCTGCTATCAGTTTCTTTGAGGTATATGTAAATTTGTTTTTATTGTAGACGTTGGTATAAATAAGCATTTTTTTCCTTCCTCTGGTGCCCCACAGTTTTCTTTTTATATATATTACAATTTATTGCATACCATTTTTTGTCCCACTGTTGTCCCAGGTGTATAAAGTCACTTGGCTATTGAGATAAAAAAAAGTCCTTTATTTAACCTGTTTGGCATACCTTAGATTTAGAGACTACCTCCTAGGGCTCTAGCCCATTAATAAGTAATGCCACAGGATAGAACACTAGCTTATTTCACCTCTGTCTTCACTTCTCTTCTTCCCAATAGGAGTATGGATGGCTCCAAAGTCTTGTGTACTCTCCCTCAACTTCCTTTCTCTCTCCTAAAGCTTCATCACAAAATCTTCTCTTGCTCTGCCACTGTGCTATCTTTTTCCTAGTACCCTGACCTTTTTTCTAATTATATTCTAAAGGATTGCCAATTTGCAGATATTTGAATTAAAATTCTTAGAGCGTCAGAGGATGTACAAAAAGCAAATCCATACATATTGGAATTTCAAGAGGAGAACTTGCTGGGATGGATTACTAAGTCATGCTGCATTCCTTAATGGAAGCAAATTTATCCTTGACCAAGTCTAAGTATATAGTTATTTTTACATTACATGTCTATTAATAAATTCTGTTTTGTATTTCTACTTTGTGTTGATAGATGCAAATGAAACTGATGGAAATGAAGGAGCTGGAAAACCATAATAATCAATTAAATTGGTGCAGTAGTCCACACAGCATTCTTGTGAATGGCGCTACAGATTATTGCAGTCTCAGCACCAGCAGCAGTGAAACAGCCAATCTTAATGAGCACACTGAAGGCCAGAGCAACCTAGAGTCTGAGTCCATACACCAGGAGTCTCCAGTGAGTCTAACAGTTCCTTAAATTTCGTAATCAACTTCAGAAAAAACAATTAATTTAGATCGAAGTTTTGTTGACATCATACCTAATGTAAATATGTGGCCTTGCCTCATCGGAGACAGTTGAGAGGCGGAGAATGGGTTCTAACAGTTTTAACTAGTGTAGAAATATAATTTTAACTGATCTATTGTTATAGAGCATGTTTTCAGAATAGTAGTTCTGTAGATAGTAACTTTTAAAAATAGTTTTTAAGTACTCTTGCCCAAAGCTGAAAGTAATTCTTTATTTCATAACATTGAGGACATTTATTTACTGGTTTTTTTGGAGAACACCAACGAATGCAAGAGTGCTGCTGTTATGTATGAGAGCTACAGAGACAAAAGACCTTTAACCCCGTCTTCAAGCTGCACACAGTCTAGTCATGTAACACTGTGTTAAAAGGCTGTGTTAAAGTAAGCATAGGATATTCAGGTAGGACAGCTTGGAGGAGGCTCAGAGAAGATGTCATAGGGAAGCTTTACAAGTGGCCATTGAAGTGAGAAGGGGTTAAGCAACAGAGAAGGTAGTACATTCCTAGCAGAGGAAACAGCATTAGCATAGGTATGAAATGGGAGAAAACATGCTGCACAGGATCATGAGAAGTTTTTGGAGGATATTTTGTGATGGTGGGGAATGTATTGGTAGGAGATGAGGCTCTCTCCTAGGGGGTTACCTGCATTACCTCTGTACTTTTTGTCAAGATAGAGATGTCTGTGCCCCACTTCAAACTTGTTGAACTAGAGTTTCTGGGTTGAAGCCAGGTACATATATTTTAAAAACAAATTCCATGGGTGATTACCTAGATAAAAATGACCGCTTGTAGGTCTTAAAGGACCAGAGAGTAAGAAATTTGGATTCATCTTGAAGCATTGGGGAATTCATCTTACTATAGCGAGTAGTAGCTATTGAAGAATTTTTAAGCAAGAAGTGACAGGATTGAGTTTACCTTTTAAAAAATGTGGATAGGGAATTCCCTGTTGGTCCAGTGGTTAGGACTTGGCGCTTTCACTGCCGTGGCCCAGGTTCAAGTCCAGGTCAGGGAACTAAGATCCTATAAGCCGTGAGGTGCAGCCAAAAAAAAAAAAAAAAAAAAGTGGATAATAGATTGAAGAGTAGGACTGGACACAGCCGTAAGGTAAGAGACTGTTGGAATGGTCTGTTTGAGAATTGTTTTAACCTAGACTTAACCAGTAACAGGAGGGATGATGATGAGAAGAATACAAATTTGAGAGATATTAAGGATGTAAAATTAACAGACTTAATATTATTTCGACAGTGCAGTCTTGGATATATTATACAATATTTTTTTTAAGCACAGAATGGAGATTACTAGATTATCCTTCAAAGACATAGGGTGGTATGAAATGGAGATTGCCCTTTGCACTTCTTAGATCAGAAATTTAGATCCAGAAAACAACGGGAAGCCATTGAAGGACTTTTAACCAGAGAGTCATGATCAGATTCACATTTTATATCTATTGCTTTAGCTACCATAATAAGGTAGATGGGAAGGACACATATTGGAGGCAGAAGGCAGTTGGAAGGTTATTACTACAGTAACACGGACCAGAAATGATGATACTGTAAATGAATGATAGTGACAGTGAGGATGGAGAAGAAAGGAAGGATTTAAGAAAGAGATAGGAGGTAGACTCAGCAAGACTTGGAATATAGCTGGGGGATGACCAAAGGGAAGTAGTTAAGAAAGACCTGAAGTTTTCTGGCCTTGAGTGGCTATGATGCTTGGTAATACCATTTTCTTAAGAAAGATTACGGGAGAAGTCATTCACTGAATATGTTCTGCTTGTCTTTTAAAATTTTTTAGTAATTTTTGACTATTCTTTGTCAGTTTCTCCTGCCAAGTAGAAAATACATTGTAAGTCTATGAAGAATTAATATTTTGTAGGCAAGAAGTAGTCCTGAAATACCGCCTTCTGGTGTGACTGATGAAAACGAAGTGGTGACTACAGTTGTTAAGGAAAAAGTTTGTCCTGAATTTAATAGTGACAGACATTCAAAAGAGGTAAAAATAATTTTATAATTAAATGTTTTTATCACTGTCTTCTCAAGATGGGCTGTACACTATTTTAGTCTAAGGAAAGAGAAAAATGTGTTAAGTGGACTTTATGACCACAAAAATATGTTACCATCAGTTGATTTTTTCAAACATGTTATTTTATTTTTAAATGTTACCTTTTAAAACATTGGTTTCTAAAACTTTTTTTTTAATTTAAAATTATTTTTAGGAAGATCCATTTAATGTAGAATCAAGTTCACTGACAAATCCAGTTGCAGATTCAAACTTGGATTTTTTCCAGTCTGATCCTTTTGTTGGCAGTAAGTACTCTTATATTTATATTACAGATTTACCAAAAAGGGTTTTAATACATAAGCTGTATAGGAATTTGGGCTTTAGTTTTGAGAGCCTACTCGTTATAACAAAAGTAAAAGGGAGAGTGAGGTTTTATATAGTCAGATTTTAGTATTTGTCCCCTTCAGGCAACTAAGTCCTGGAACTAAGCCTTTGCTTATGTCTCAGGGACCCCTAATTAAGAGTATGTTCCTTCTTCAGAATAGGAGCCCAAAGAAAGAGAGGAGATTGGGCACTCTTAAGTCAACCGGCAATTAATTACCAAAAGTGCCAACATCATGCTTTTAAAAGAGTGGAAATTGTAGTAGTTAGTAGCCCGATCACTGCCCTTAAGGTGCCTACAGTCTTATTGAAGAAATATGAGTTTAGTAAATTAAAATATCTGATGTCATTGTAAACTACGTTAAATACCATTTGTTTCAAAGTTCTTTTTGCTTTTTACTTATTTCCAAACTTACCTTGTGAAACTGATAGGTCAGTTTTAAAGATGGGAAACTGAGGTACATAAATGGAATAATTTGTTTAGAGTCATGGCAGAAATAAGCCTAGAAATTAGAACTCTTTTTAAAAAAACTTCCTTATTGATAAAGTGATAAAAGATATGTAAATTGAGCATTTAAAGTATACAATTAAATTGTTTGAGTACATTCACAGAGTTGTATAATTCTCACTAAAATCTAATTTTGGAACATTTTTTATCACCCCATAGAGCAACTCCATACCCATTATAAGTCACTTCCCATTCCCCTATCCCCAGCTCTAGGCAACCACTAATCTACTTTCTGTCTCTGTAGATGTGCATATTTATGGAATTACACAATACATGTTTATGTCTGGCTTCTTTCATTTAGCCTAATATTTTCAAGGGTTACTCATGTTGTAGTATGGTTCAATATCTCATTTCTTCTTATCGATGAATATTATTACATTGGATGGATATACCACGTTTTACTTATTCATTGGTTGATGGACATTTGGGTTGTTTCCACTTTTTTGACTCTTTTGAATAATGCTATCTTGAACATTTATATACAAGTTTTTGTGTGGATATATGTTTACATTTCTCCGGGGTATATATCAGATCATAGTACTCTATTAATCATTTGAGGAACTGCCAAACTGTTTTCCAAAGTGTCTGTACCATTATATATTCCCACCAGTATTGTATGTGGGTTGCAGTTTCTCCATATCTTTGTCAACACTTGTCACTGTCTATCCTTTTGATTATAGCCATTGTAGTGAGTGTGAAATGGTATCTTATTTGGGTTTGATTTTTATTTCCTTAATGAGTAACATTGTTGAACATCTTTCTTTGTGGTTATTGACCATCCATATATCTTCTTTGGAGAAACATTTATTCAGATCATTTGCCCTTTTTTAAATTGGGTTGTTTGTCTTTTTATTGTTGATTTGTAAGAGTTCTTTACATATTCTGAATATAAATCCCTTATCAAGCATATGCTTTGCAACTATTTTCTTGTGTTCAGTGTTGTCTTAATTTTGATGAAGTCTAACTTACCTATTTAAAAAATTTTTTTCACTCGTGCTTTTGATTTCATATCTAAGGTCCAAAGTCATGAAGATTTACTTTTTCTGCTAAGAGCTTTATTAATTTTAGCTGTTATATTTAGGTATTTGATCCATTTTGAGTTAATTTTGTATATGGTGTGAGATAGGGGTCCAACTATATTCTTTTGCATGTGGATATTCAGTGTCCCAGCACCATTTGTTGAAAAGACAATTCTTTAACCCCATTGAGTTGTCTTGGAACTCTTGTCAAAAATCAAATGACAATAAATGTGTAAGGATTTATTTCTAGACTCTTCAATTCTATAAGCACTTTTTTTTTTTTTTTTTTACCTCAGTGAAACTTAGTGTCTTTGTTTCTAAAGTGTTGATGGTAATACCTATCCAGTAATCCATTGAAAAGTAGAGATTTTGTTAGTAAAATTCTTGCTGTCATGCCTGTCTTTTCCCCTCCATCTGTAACCTGACCTTGTGGTCAAGAGGTAAGTATAGTTGACTCAATTCAGATTTGTCTCTTTTATGAGGTATATTGATGTTCTGCCCTTACTTATTACTTTTAAAAAATATTTCCTAAAGGTGGATGGCATTCATTGTTTTATCTACTTTGAGGTAGAGTTAATGAAACAGACTTTGCTTTAAGAAACTTTGCTTTTGTTTTAAAGTTACCCTTTAAGTAATGGTGCCACAACAGTGAATATTGTGATTTTGATTTCTGCTTATTTATTTTATCACAGATGATCCTTTCAAGGATGATCCTTTTGGGAAAATGGGTTAGTATATTATTGAGGTCCTTCTTAGCTTTAATTTGATTCTACTTAATTACAAGCTTATGTATATTTAGGAATGAGATCTCACAGTTGGGTAGTTATAGGAAATGGACTTCCTTTTTATTCAGTTTTAAAATTGACCCAAGCCCTCACTAAGATGTTGTATGTGCCTGGCATTTTCAGAGAGAAAGTGGTAGATACTTGTGAATTTGCTTAATAAACTGTTAGCTGTACTTTATAAAAAAAGATATTAGTGCTTGTACTGTGATGCTTTTAATAGTATTTACACTGATTTCTCCGTATTTGCCAAGGATTAAATAAACAAAATGATCTACATTCCTACAGGGTTTAGAACTTTTGTTTTCCTAAGATTAAAGCCTATTTGAATGAATGGGGGAAGAGTAAAGATCTTAAAGAATTACTGAGTGTTAAGCTTTTTAAGATATTCTTTCTCTGGGATTTTTGCATTAGAATAAAGCAAATCTTGTGTACCATTTAGTTATGCTTCCCAAACCTGTTCCAAACTATTGGCTGTTACCCTTGAGCTCAGAGGGAGAAATACATTTAGAAGTTTTTGTTGTTTCTTTAGTTATGATAGCATAGAATAAGGGTCTCAAAATGGGATCACTTGATATTATATGCTAATTAAAAAATAAGTTTATTAGGTGAAAGACTCTGTCTTTTATCAAAACCACAAAGGAAACTGTGATTCTGTCCCCACCCCCAAAATTAAAATCACCAGTTTAGAGGAATTATTTAATCCTAGCATATAGGCGACATTTGTGTAGTAAGTGTTGGAATTACTGATTTGCTTTGAATGAATGATGAACATGTAGGAAAGAATGTTAATTAAAGCTATTTAACTAGATGCAACTGCTTGTACTTTTTTCTGACCAAATAAGTAGTCAAAATATAAAGTACCTAACTTAGATTCTACAGGAGTTCAAAATGCCTTTTAATTAAGTCAGTTATCCTGCCTTTGGTGACAGGAAATTTAGAGTAATAATTTTGTAATCTCTCATATTTGTGTTGTATTTTCTTAGATCCATTTGGAGGTGATCCTTTCAAAGGTTCAGATCCATTTGCATCTGACTGTTTCTTCAAGCAATCTTCTACTGATCCTTTTGCCACTTCAAGTACTGACCCTTTCAGTGCAGCCAGCAATAGCAGTAATACGTTGGTAAGCAGGAGGGTTAAAAAATGTTGAATGGATAACAGATGTTCTGAAAGAGTTTCTCTTTTTCTTTTTTAAGAGCAGACAGTTTATTGAGCAGAAAACTAGTGAAATAACAAGACTATTAATCATTGCTAGATAGTAAATTCCTTGAGGGTAGGAACTATATCTTATAAAACATTTAGCACACATGCCTTGCCTGTACTGTGGTTAAGTGGTCAATAAATATATGTTAACTTCGGTTTAATGGTCAGAGAAGAAGTAGGGAAAGAGACGAATGTAGAAAAAAAATGATAAAAACAATTTACCTATAAAGTCATACACTATTTGAGTCATCTTTCAAATCCGAAGGATATAAATAATTCAGTACTCTAGACAAGAAAATTAATTGCCAAACTGGCACTAACTCCTGGGAATGAGAATCAGACACCTTCCTGGTAAATCCTATTCCTTCCACATCAGGCATATACGTTACAAGTGAAGAACTAATTGGCCAAGTATATTTTGTCTTTAAGAGAATGGGTATACAGTGGATCTTTTGGATTCTGTCTGCAAAGGAGTTTCTTGAAATACACAGTGATGAAAGAATCCTCTTGTAGATTACTTCTGATGGACCATATAAAAATTTCAGCCTCATCGAACCCATCTAGTTTTTGGTTCAGACTGGTATTTCACACCTTGATCACCCATTGGAATTGACTAGAATAACTCATGTCATCCAAATATCAAGTCCACCCTTCAAAGGACCAAATTTTATCCCACTGGGGATATTAAAAATAAATGATTAAAAATCCATAAGCCAGTGTTCAGTAAAGCTTTTAAAAAATGTTTGGTATGCATTATTGAAATAATGAAATCAATTTAAAAGGAACAGCATTGATTTTTTTAAAAAAATAAAATCATTTCTGTTATTTTATAGACATATCTGGAGTGTTATTCTTGTAAAGAAGTATAAATTCCCACTAAATGTCAGACTCTCTTGATAACATATACATAGAACAACAATTACTATTTAATAACCATGAACTATGATCCCTTTACTTCTGTGTGCTTCACAGTCATAATTTCTAATCTTCACATCAATCTTGCAAAGTAGGTGTTGGTGTCCCTATTTTAATAATAAGGACACCGGGACTCAGAAAAATTAACTAAGTTCAGACAACTAAGTGCTTTATCATCTGGAGGCTTTGAAAACAAAACCTTTATGTTATGGATATTTAAACACATGCAAAATAGAGTAACATAATGAAATATTTTAACTTCCATGTATCTATCACCCAATTTCAATAATTATGAATGGTATTGGAGGGCTTTTTAATTGCTTTTTTTCGTGTTTGTTTGGTTTGTTTTAAATTTTTTATTTGAAGGCTTATTTTTTGAGGCAGGATATTTCACATCTATAAGTAAACCAGACCTAGAAAGGAACAGTTGATTGACAGGCATGTGAAGCAAAAATTTTGTCTTTTAATACTCTTAGATTAAGAAAACTTCCTTAAAAGAGTAATTGCTTCTTTTAAAGATAATAGACTTTGGTGTTCTTGAATTACTTCCTTACTGTATTCTAATACAGTATTCAGTACTATATTCAGCTACTTGGCCAGCAGCTGGTTTTTTCCACTGATGTAAAACTAAGCAAATGCCTCTGTAACTAAATATTTGTGGTTTCCACAGGCTACTGGATACTCTGTTTTCCTACAACACTTAGTTTGCAGTGTGGGCCCATTTGCCAAATTTTTCTCAAATTGGCTACAACCTGAATTCTTTTCCTCTCACCTTATTTTAGCCTCTCATTATCCACTCTTATTGTTTAAAGGGCAAGAAAGCCAAAGCAGCTCTTCCTCATTTAAAAATAAACAAGTTTTGGGCTTCCCTGGTGGCGCAGTGGTTGAGAGTCCGCCTGCCGATGCAGGGTACACGGGTTCATGCCCGGTCCGGGAAGATCCCACATGCCGCAGAGCGGCTGGGCCCGTGAGCCATGGCCGCTGAGCCTGCGCGTCCAGAGCCTGTGCTCCACAATGGGAGAGGCCACAACAGTGAGAGGCCCGCATACCGCAAAAACAAACAAAAACAAATAAAAATAAACAAGTTTCTTTTGTTCCTCTTCCCTGGTGAAACTTTTCTACCATTCATTCTACTTACTTTTTCCCTTTTCTCCCCAGGTTTTGAAAGCAAAAATGCCCTTGCTGACAGCTCTTAATTTCTCCATTCAAAACTAAACTAAACACCAAATTGGCAATATAACAATAGTTACTTTTATCTAATCTCTTCTATGCTCCAGGCATGGTGCTAAATTCTTTTCATGTGTTACCTCACTTAAGCATCACAGTAATCTTATGAGGCTCATGTTTCATCCTCATTTTAAAGATAAAGATCAATAAATGAGAGGTTAAGTGTAAGTTAGTAAGTGATACAACTAAATTCAGACCGTGGTCTATCTGACCAAAATCTAAGGTCTTCACCACTATAGTCTAAAATTTAAACTCATTTCTTCCTAGCTACAAACCCCTGTTTTTTGTCATCTTCCTTCTTTTCAAATGGGCCTCTATTAATGCCTCCAGACATGAATCTCTCCCCACAAATCTTTCCTATTCCTTCAAGGATGGTCTCTGTTCTCAGAAGGACATAATTTTAAAAACCAAACCGAAAAAACAAGTGCCATTTCCTACTATTCTAGCTAGTGTATGGTAGCTACTGTGTACGTGCTAAGTCATACTGTGAAATGAGGGAGTTGATGGCTGATGCAGAAGAGAGAATTTCAGTGATAAATTAGGTGAATTTGTAGGAGGATTTTGGAACATTAATTCTATAAAATTATACCGTCTGTATTTTAGTCATGAAAATTACTTTTGTGTACTAAATTGCCTAATTATCAAACTGAACATAACATAAAGAGTTTTGTGGCCACTTATTCCCTCATGGGCTGCACAGTCCGTCCTGTTCCCCTTGCTGTCCCAGCGGCCTTTTAGGTTGGTTGCACAGTGTATGATAAAGGAATAGAAATAAAACCTGACGCACAAGTAGGCATACTTTTTCTATTTCTCTCTGTGACGGTACATAAAATCTGCAAGCTATTGTTAAAAATCAGGGCTGTTAGTTTTTCCTTCTCTCAGTTTAGAGAAGAAGCAGTAATAGTTGGTGACTTTAGTTACCATGTCTGTGACTGTCTCTCACACTGGCATTTTAACTATTATCTTAGGAACCATGGAGAGTTACTTGCTATACAGACCAACTTGATATTTTTCCCCCTTGAATGCTATTTATTCATTCAGCAGATAATCAGAGTATAAGATAGTATGTTCATTTAATAAAAATGTAAGTTAAGATAAGCATCAGATAAAATAAGTACTATCATTTTCAGTTTTGAAAACATCACTAGTATTTACTTCTTTCTGCTAGTAGTTTTGTTTTAATGGGTCCTGTTTTATAAAACGAGAATATACTCTAAGTCCCAGTTAGCATTGCTTCTGTCTTTTCAAATACATGTTTTACTTGAGCTCTCCAATATCCTTTGACATTCAATTGTTAATACCCAATTTCTTGATGATTAGAAATAGATCCTGTAATACAGATGACATTGCTAGTCATGAGTCAGAGTAGGAGATAAATATTCCAAAACTCTTTTCATGCCCCTTTTATCTAACTGTATGCCAAGGCTTTTGGCTGGCCTCTTAAAAAGAGCCTGATGCCAGAAAGTTAGTTCGGTTATCTTCTTAAATATATATTTTGTTTGACTATGATTTAAAAACAAAGTAAAGTAGGAAGACAGTTCAATACTTAGAATCACTGGCTTCTGGTGAAGTCCTCACTCTTTGTAGCCTCTCACCCTTGCCATTTGATCCAGATTTTTACATGGCTTATTATTGAAAGCTGCTGAGTTTTTTTAGCAGAAAGCACTCTGCCTCGCTCAAGTTCTCTCTCTCTGCCTCCCCCTCTCTTTCTCTCTCACACATTAACATTAGAGGAAGGTGAGTAAAGGGCCTATGAGAAGTCTCTGTATTATTAGGGATGGGATTGTGATTGGAGTGGGACACATGAAGACTTTTGAGATGTTAGCAGTTTCCTGGGAGGTGATTGCATAGGTGTTCACTTGATACTTATTTATTAAACTGTACATAATGTTCCATATATTTTTCTGAATGTATGTTATGTTTCACAGTAAAAGATTAGAAAATGATATGTATCATTTCAGTTTAATAAGTTTGCAAATCAGTAGGGGTAAACATTTGCTCCTAATTGATTTAGAGTTTGTAAAGAATATTTTCTTTGGTGTGGCAGTGTGGTTTCAGCTCTAAAATGTTGCCTCTCTGAGTCATGACTTGTGTAATTTGTTTAGGTGGAAACATTAGAGCACAATGATCCTTTTGCTCCTGGTGGGACGGCTGTGGTTGCAGCCAGCGATTTGGGTAAGGAGATGATTTATCAGTGTCTTTCAACAGTAAACACCACCCTCTCTTTAAGCATCTTTCTTTTCGTGTCCAAATATATTCATCCTGTTTACTTATTTATGGCGTTAAAATGATCGCATAGCTATATCCTGTTGCATTCTACCAATAATAAGAATGGTGTTTTTGTATCACTTTCTACTTATCATTTTTTATCTCATTTATTGTTCTTATTAAACAGCTTAATATGTACTCTAGCCAATGTCAGTAAAACCAATAAAAACCCTTTTTGCTTTATAAAAGGCAGCGTTGCTTGGCAGTTTCAAACTCAGCATTCATTCTTATGGATCTTGACCTAAATTTAAAAATTAGTGGCTTCCCATAGGTACTGCTATTAGCTTTACTATAGTGCATAGGTCCTGTTAATAAGACAGAGAAGAACTAAATGTTATTCTGGTACGCAGTTTTCATGCTTTATTTATGGAATCTAATTTTCCATTTATCCTTCTTTTTTCTTTTTTTTTACTTGTATATTTATTTATTAACATCTTTATTGGAGTGTAATTGCTTTACAATAGTGTGTTAGTTTCTGCTGTATAACAAAGTGAAGCAGCTATACATATACATATATCCCATATCTTCTCCCTCGTGGATCTCCCTCCCGCCCACCCTATCCCACCCCTCTAGGTGGCCACAAAGCGCCGAGCTGATCTCCCTGTGCTATGTGACTGCTTTCCCCTAGCTATCTGTTTTACATTTGGTAGTGTATATATGTCAGTTCTACTTCTCTCACTTTGTCCCAGCTTACTCTTCCCCCTCCCCGTATCCTGAAGTCCATTCTCTATGTCTGTATGTTTACTCCTGTCCTCCCCCTAGGTTTTTCAGGACCTTTTTTTTTTTCTAGATTCCATATATATGTGTTAGCATACGGTATTTGTCTTTCTCTTTCTGACTTACTTCACTCTGTATGACAGACTCTAGGTCCCTCCACCTCACTGCAAATAACTCAATTTCATTGCTTTCCATGGCTGAATAATATTCCATTGTATATATGTGCCACACCTTCTTTATCCATTCATCTATCAATGGACACTTAGGTTGCTTCCATGTCCTGGCTATTGTAAACAGAGCTGCAGTGAACATTGTGGTACATGACTCTTTTTGAATTATGGTTGTCTCAGGGTATATGCCCAGTAGTGGGATTGCTGGGTTGTATGGTGGTTCTATTTTTAGTTTTTTAAGGAACCTCCGTACTGTTCTCCATAGTGGCTGTATCAATTTACATTCCCACCAACAGTGCAGGACGGTGCCCTTTTCTCCACACCCTCTCCAGCATTTATTGTTTCTAGATTTTTTGATGATGGCCATTCTGACTGGTGTGAGGTGATACCTCATTGCAATTTTGATTTGCATTTTTCTAATGATTACTGATGTTAAGCATCCTTTCATGTGTTTGCTGGTGACCTGTATATCTTCTTTGGAGAAATGTCTATTTAGGTCTTCTGCCCATTTTTGGATTGAGTTGGTTGTTCTTTTGATATTGAGCTGCATGAGCTCCTTGTATACTTTGAAGATTAATCCTTTGTCCATTGATTCGTTTGCAAACATTTTCTCCCATTCTGAAGGTTGTTTTTTCATCTTGTTTATGGTTTCCTTTGCTGTGCAAAAGCTTTGAAGTTTCATTAGGTCCCATTTGTTTATATTTGTTTTTATTTCCATTGCTCTAGGAGGTGGGTCAAAAAAGATCTTGCTGTGATTTATGTCACAGAGTGTTCTATGTTTTCCTCTAAGAGTTTTATAGTGTCTGGACTTACATTTAGGTTGTTGATGTATTTTGAGTTTATTTTTGTGTATGGTGTTAGAGAATGTTCTAATTTCATTCTTTTACATGTAGCTGTCCAGTTTTCCCAGCACCACTTATCAAAGAGGTTGTCTTTTCTCCATTGTATATTCTTGCCTCCTTTATCAAAAATAAGGTGACCATATGTGCATAGGTTTATCTCTGGGCTTTCTATCCTGTTCCATTGATCTATATTTCTCTTTTTGTGCCAGTACCCTACTGTCTTGATTACTGTAGCTTTATAGTATAGTCTGAAGTCCGGGAGTCTGATTCCTCAGCTCCATTTTTCTTTCTCAAGATTGCTTTCGCTATTTGGGGTCTTTTGTGTTTCCATACAAATTGTGAAATTTTTTGTTCTAGTTCTGTGAAAAATGCCATCGGTAGTTTGATAGGGATTGCACCGCATCTGTAGATTGCTTTGGACAGTACAGTTATTTTCACAATGTTGATTTTTCCAATCCAAGAACATGGTATTCTCTCTCCATCTTTTTGTATCATCTTTAATTTCTTTTTTTTTTTTAAACGTCTTTATTGGGGTATAATTGCTTTACAATGGTGTGTTAGTTTCTGCTGTATAACAAAGTGAATCAGTTATACATATCATATTTTCCCATATCTCTTCCCTCTTGCGTCTCCCTCCCTACCCCCTTCCCTATCCCACCCCTCCAGGCGGTCACAAAGCACCGAGCCGATATCCCTGTACTATGCGGCTGCTTCCCACTAGCTATCTACCTTACGTTTGTTAGTGTATATATGTCCATGCCTATCTCTCGCCCTGTCACAGCGCACCCTTCCCCCTCCCCATATCCTCAAGTCCATTCTCCAGTAGGTCTGTGTCTTTATTCCTGTCTTACCCCTAGGTTCTTCATGACGTTTTTTTTTCTTAAATTCCATATATATGTGTTAGCATATGGTATTTGTCTTTTTCTTTCTGACTTACTTCACTCAGTATGACAGACTCTAGGTCTACCCACCTCACTACAAATAACTCAATTTCGTTTCTTTTTATGGCTGAGTAATATTCCATTGTATATATGTGCCACATCTTCTTTATCCATTCATCCGATGATGGGCACTTAGGTTGTTTCCATCTCCGGGCTATTGTAAATAGAGCTGCAATGAACATTTTGGTACATGACTCTTCATGAATTTTGGTTTTCTCAGGGTATATGCCCAGTAGTGGGATTGCTGGGTCATATGGTAGTTCTATTTGTGGTTTTTTAAGGAACCTCCATACTGTTCTCCATAGTGGCTGAACCAATTCACATTCCCACCAGCAGTGCAAGAGTGTTCCCTTTTCTCCACACCCTCTCCAGCATTTATTGTTTCTAGATTTTTTGATGATAGCCATTCAGACTGGTGTGAGATGATATCTCATTGTAGTTCTGATTTGCATTTCTCTAATGATTAATGATGTTGAGCATTCTTTCATGTGTTTGTTGGCAGTCTGTATATCTTCTTTGGAGAAATGTCTATTTAGGTCTTCTGCCCATTTTTGGATTGGGTTGTTTGTTTTTTTGTTATTGAGTTGCATGAGCTGCTTGTAAATGTTGGAGATTAATCCTTTGTCAGTTGCTTCATTTGCAAATATTTTCTCCCATTCTGAGGGTTGTCTTTTGGTCTTGTTTATGGTTTCCTTTGCTGTGCAAAAGCTTTGAAGTTTCATTAGGTCCCATTTGTTTATTTTTGTTTTTATTTCCATTTCTCTAGGAGGTGGGTCAAAAAGGATCTTGCTGTGATTTATGTCATAGAGTGTTCTGCCTATGTTTTCCTCTAAGAGTTTGATAGTTTCTGGCCTTACATTTAGGTCTTTAATCCATTTTGAGCTTATTTTTGTGTATGGTGTTAGGGAGTGATCTAATCTCATACTTTTACATGTACCTGTCCAGTTTTCCCAGCACCACTTATTGAAGAGGCTGTCCTTTCTCCACTGTACATTCCTGCCTCCTTTATCAAAGATAAGGTGTCCATATGTGCGTGGGTTTATCTCTGGGCTTTCTGTCCTGTTCCATTGATCTATCTTTCTGTTTTTGTGCCAGTACCATACTGTCTTGATTACTGTAGCTTTGTAGTATAGTCTGAAGTCAGGGAGCCTGATTCCTCCAGCTCCGTTTTTCGTTCTTAAAATTGCTTTGGCTATTTGGGGTCTATTGTGTTTCCATACAAATTATGAAATTTTTTCTTCTAGTTCTGTGAAAAATGCCAGTGGTAGTTTGATAGGGATTGCATTGAATCTATAGATTGCTTTGGGTAGTAGAGTCATTTCCACAATGTTGATTCTTCCAATCCAAGGATATGGTATATCTCTCCATCTATTTGTATCATCTTTAATTTCTTTCATCAGTGTCTTATAATTTTCTGCATACAGGTCTTTTGTCTCCTTAGGTAGGTTTATTCCTAGATATTTTATTCTTTTTGTTGTAATGGTAAATGGGAGTGTTTTCTTGATTTCACTTTCAGATTTTTCTTCATTAGTGTATAGGAATGCAAGAGATTTCTGTGCATTAATTTTGTATCCTGCTACTTTACCACATTCAGTGATTAGCTCTAGTAGTTTTCTCGTAACTTCTTTAGGATTCTCTATGTATAGTATCATGTCATCTGCAAACAGTGACAGCCTTACACCTTCATTTCTGATTTGGATTCCTTTTATTTCTTTTCCTTCTCTGATTGCCGTGGCTAAAACTCCCAAAACTATGTTGAATAATAGTGGTGAGAGTGGACAACCTTGTCTTGTTCCTGATCTTAGAGGAAATGCTTTCAGTTTTTCACCATTGAGAAAGGTGTTGTCTGTGGGTTTGTCATATATGGCCTTTCTTATGTTGAGGTAAGTTCCCTCTATGCCTACTTTCTGGAGGGTTTTTATCATAAATGGGTGTTGATTTTTGTCAAAAGCTTTTTCTGCGTGTATTGAGATGATCATATGGTATTTCTCCTTCAATTTGCTAATATGGTTTATCACATTGATTGATTTGCATATACTAAAGAATCCTTGCATTCCTGTGGTAAACCCCACTTGATCATGGTGTATGATCCTTTTAATGTGTTTTTGGATTCTGTTTGCTAGTATTTTGTTGAGAATTTTTGAATCTATGTTCATCAGTGACATTGGCCTGTAATTTTCCTTCTTTGTGACATCTTTGTCTGGTTTTGGTATCACAGTGATGGTGGCCTCGTAGGATGAGTTTGGGAGTGTTCCTCTTCCATATTTTGGAAGAGTTTGAGAAGGATAGGTGTTACCTCTTCTCTAAATGTTTGATGGAATTAGCCTGTGAAGCCATCTGGTCCTGGGCTTTTGTTTGTCGGAAGGTTTTTAATCACAGTCTCAATTTCAGTGCTTGTGATTGGTCTGTTTATATTTTCTATTTCTTCCTGGTTCAGTCTCGGAAGGTAGTGCTTTTCTAAGAATTTGTCCATTTCTTCCACGTTGTCCAATTTATTGGCATAGAGTTGCTTGTAGTAATCTCTCATGATCCTTTGTATTTCTGCAGTGTCAGTTGTTACTTCTCCTTTTTCATTTCCAACTCTGTTGATTTGAGTCTTCTCCCTTTTTTTCTTGATGAGTCTGGCTAATGGTTTATCAATTTTGTTTATCTTCTCAAAGAACCTGCTTTTAGTTTTATTGATCATTGCTATTGTTTCCTTCATTTCTTTTTCATTTATTTCTGATCTGATCTTTATGATTTCTTTCCTTCTACTAACTTTGGGGGTTTTGTGTTCTTCTTTTGCTAATTGCTTTAGGTGTAAGGTTAGGTTGTTTATTTGAGATGTTTCTTTTTTCTTGAGGTAGGATTGTACTGCTATAAACCTCCCTCGTAGAACTGCTTTTGCTGCATCCCATAGGTTTTGGGTTTTCGTGTTTTCATTGTCATTTGTTTGTCGGTACTTTTTGATTTCCTCTTTGATTTCTTCAGTGATCTCTTGGTTATGTAGTAGTGTATTGTTTAGCCTCCATGTGTTTGTATTGTTTACAGATTTTTTCCTGTAATTGATATCTACTCTCATAGTGTTGTGGTCAGAAAAGATACTTGATACGACTTCAGTTTTCTTAAATTTACCAAGGCTTGATTTGTGACCCAAGATATGATCTATCCTGGAGAATGTTCCATGAGCACTTGAGAAGGTGTATTCTGTTGTTTTTGGATAGAATGTCCTATAAATATCAATTAAGTCCATCTTGTTTAATGTATCACTTAAAACTTGTGTTTCCTTATTTATTTTCATTTCGGATGATCTGTCCATTGGTGAAAGGGGGTGTTAAAAGTCCCCTGCTATGATTGTGTTACTGTCAATTTCCCCTTTTATGGCTGTTAGCATTTGCCTTATGTATTGTGGTGCTCCTATGTTGGGTGCATAAATATTTACAATTGTTATATCTTCTTCTTGGATTGATCACTTGGTCGTTATGTAGTGTCCTTCTTTGTCTGTTTTACTGGTCTTTATTTAAAGTCTATTTTGTCTGATATGAGAATTGCTACTCCAGCTTTCTTTTGGTTTCCATTTGCATGGAATATCTTTTTCCATCCCCTCACTTTCAGTCTGTATGTGTCCCTTGGTCTGAAGTCAGTCTCTTGTAGACAGCATATATATGGATCTTGTTTTTGTATCCATTGAGCCAGTCTATTTCTTTTGGTTGGAGCATTTAATCCATTTACATTTAAGGTAGTTATGGATATGTATGTTCCTATTCCCATTTTCTTAATTGGCTTGGGTTTGTTATTGTACGTCTTTTCCTTCTCTTTTGTTTCCTGTCTAGAGAAGTTCCTTTAGCATTTGTTGTAAAGCTGGTTTGGTGGTTCTGAATTCTCTTAGCTTTTGCTTGTCTGTAAAGGTTTTAATTGCTCGGTTGAATCTGAATAAGATCCTTGCTGGGTAGAGTAATCTTCGTGGTAGGTTTTTCCCTTTCATCACTTTAAATATGTCCTGCCACTCCCTTCTGGCTTGCAGAGTTTCTGCTGAAAGATCAGCTGTTAACCTGATGGGGATTCCCTTGTGTGTTATTTGTTGCTTTTCCCTTGCTGCTTTTAATATTTTTTCTTTGTATTTAATTTTTGATAGTTTGATTAATGTGTGTCTTGGCCTGTTTCTCCTTGGATTTATCCTGTGTGGGACTCTCTGCATTTCCTGGACTTGATTGACTATTGCCTTTCCCATATTAGGGAAGTTTTCAACTATAATCTCTTCAAATATTTTCTCAGTCCCTTTCTTTTTCTCTTCTTCTTCTGTGACCCCTATAATTCGAACATTGGTGCAATTAATGTTGTCCCAGAAGTCTCTGAGACTGTCCTCAATTCTTTTCATTCTTTTTTCTTTATTCTGCTCTGTGGTAGTTACTTCCACTATTTTATCTTCCAGGTCACTTATCCAGTCTTCTGCCTCAGTTATTCTGCTATTGATTCCTTCTAGAGAATTTTTTATTTCATTTATTGTGTGGTTCATCATTGTTTCTTTGCCCTTTAGTTCTTCTAGGTCCTTGTTAAATGTTTCTTGTATTTTCTCCATTCTGTGTCCAACATTTTGGATCATCTTTACTATCATTACTCTGAATTCTTTTTCAGGTAGACTGCCTATTTGCTCTTCATTTGTTTGGTCTGGTGGGTTTTTACCTTCCTCCTTCATCTGATGTGTATTTCTCTGTCTTCTCATTTTGCTTAACTTACTGTGTTTGGGGTCTCCTTTTCACAGGCTGCACGTTTGTAGTTTCCATTGTTTTTGGTGTCTGTCCCCAGTGGCTAAAGTTGGTTCAGTGGGTTATGTAGGCTTCCTGGTGGAGGGGACTGGTGCCTGTGTTCTGGTGGATGAGGCTGGATCTTGTCTTTCTGGTGGGCAGGTCCACGTCTGGTGGTGTGTTTTGGGGTGTCTGTGGCCTTATTATGATTGTAGTCAGCCTCTCTGCTAATGGGTGGGGTTGTGTTCCTGTCTTGCTAGTTGTTTGGCATGTGGTGTCCAGCACTGTAGTTTGCTGGTTGTTGAGTGGAGCTGGGTCTTACCGTTGAGATGGAGATCTCTGGGAGAGCTTTCGCTGTTTTATATTATGTGGAGCCAGGAGGAGTCTGGTGGACCAATGTCCTGAACTCGGCTCTCCCATCTCAGAGGTACAGGTCTGACGCCCGGCTGGAGCACCAAGATCCTGTTAGCCACATGGCTCAGAAGAAAAGGGAGGAAAAAAAGAATCAAAGAAAGAAAAATAAAATAAAGTTATTAAAATAAAAAATTATTAGTAATAAAAAAACTAAAAAGTAATTTAAAAAAAGAAGGAAGAGAGCCACCAAACCAAAAAACAAATCCACCAATGATAACCAGTGCTAAAAACTATACTAAAAAAACAAACAAACAAACAAACAGAAATCAGACAGAACCCTAGGACAAATGGTAATAGCAAATGTATACAAACAAAATCACACAAAGAAGCATACACATACACACTCACAGAAAGAGAAAAAGGAAAAAAATATATATATTTATATATATAAAAAGAAATAAAGGAAGAGAGCAACCAAATCAATCAACAAATCTACCAATAATAAACTCTAAATACTAAAGTAAGGTAAATATAAAACCAAAAACAAATTAGATGCAGAAAGCAAACCCCAAGTCTACAGTTGCTCCCAAAGACCACTGCCTCAATTTTGGGATTATTCGTTGTCTGTTCAGGTATTCCAGAGATGCAGGGTACATCAAGGTGATCGTGGAGATTTAATTTGCTGCTTCTGAGGCTGCTGGGAGAGATTTCCCTTTGTCTTCTTTGTTCTCACAGCTCCTGGGGTTCAGCTTTGGATTTGGCCCGGCCTCTGCGTGTAGGTCACCTGAGGGCGTCTGTTCTTTGCTCAGACAGGACGGGGTTAAAGTAGCAGCTAATTAGGGGTCTCAGGCTCACTCAGGCCGGGGGTGGGACAGGGAGGGAGGGGTACGGAATGCAGGGCGAGCCTGCAGCGGCAGAGGTGGGAGTGACATTGCAACAGCCTGAGGCATGCTGTGTGTTCTCCCGGGGAAGTTGTCCCTGGATCATGGGACCCTGCAGTGGTGGACTGCACAGGCTCCTGGGAGGGTAGGTGTGGATAGTGACCTGTGCTTGCACACAGGCTTCTTGGTGTCGGCAGCAGCAGCCTTAGCATCTCATGCCTGTCTCTTGGGTCCATGCTGATAGACGCGGCTAGTGCCCATCTCTGGAGTTTGTTTAGGTGGTGCTCTGCATCCCCTCTCCTCCGGCACCCCACAACAATGGTCTCTTGCCTCTTAGGCAGATCCAGACTTTTTCCTGGACTCCCTCCTGGCTAGCTGTGGCACACTAGCCCCCTTCCGGTGTGTTCATGCAGCCAACCCCAGTTCTCTCGCTGGGATCTGACCCCTGAAGCCCGAGCCTCAGCTCCCAGCCCCCACCCGTCCTGGTGGGTGAGCAGACAAGCCTCTCAGGCTGGTGAGTGTTGGTTGGCACCGATCCTCTGTGCGGGAATCTCTCCGCTTTGCCCTCTGCACCCCTGTTGCTGCGCTCTCCTCCATGGCTCCGAAGCTTCGCCCCCGACCACCCCCCATCTCTGCCATTGAAGGGGCTTCCTAGTGTGTGGAAACTTTTCCTCCTTCACAGCTCCCTCACAGAGGTGCAGGTCCCATCCCTATTCTTTTGTCTGTGTTTTTTCTTCTTTCTTTTGCCCTACCTAGGTATGTGGGGATTTCTTGCCTTTTGGGAAGTCTGAAGTCTTCTACCAGTGTTCAGTGGGTGTTCTGTAGGAGTTGTTCCACATTTAGATGTATTTCTGATGTATTCGTGGGGAGGAAGGTGATCTCCACGTCTTACTCCTCCGCCATCTTGAAGGTCTCCTATCCATTTATCCTTTTAGTAACCTTTTAAATAATATTCCCATTTTAAAAATCAGGAAACTGAAGACCAGAACATTAAGTAACTTGATCAAGATTTACAGTTTACTAGATTTGAACCAGGTAAAACCAAGGTTCAAACCTAAATATGAAAGAGTTTAAAAGCTTTTTCAACTAAGTAACTGTTTCTTTCTCACTGTTCATTTGGAAATAAAATAGACCAGCTGTTGGGTAGGAGAGCAGGGAATTAGGGGGAAATAGACTCAAACATGTAAATACTTCAAAAATAATGGCTTATTTTTCCAGATGAAAATAGAGTGAGTTATTCAGTACAGAAATTTGCTGATTGTGACAAATTGAGTATTATGAGTGTAAAGAAAGATAAGTAGAAATGCCTTCACAGTTTGGATTTCTTGTGCAAATTGTAACAAGATGAGATTTAACAGTGTGAATTATTTGTTTTCAGCTTGAAAATTAACTTCCAACAGGAGCAGCTAGAAGAAGGAATGTAAAAAAGCAGATATGTAGAAAATAAGATTTAATGTAGTGCTGGGTTTTGATTTCAACCAAAATTTAGAGTGACAGCAAATAAGATTTCTGAAAGACTTATTGTAATAAAAGTTATTAAATTATATCTTTTTAAAATACATGTGCTCTTTTAGATTCTCATTATTGAAATGCTGAATTAATATCTTGCTAGGGATGTTATATGATTAGAAAGTATAACCGAAGAGAATAAAATGAGAGGTTAATACATTTTAATTAACTCTTGATTGCCCACAGGAAAGAATGGTAAGTGCCATGAGAATTCATTAAAGCTGCAAAAATTTAAAGGAAAGGGAGATTGCCTCCATTTAGGGCAAGTCATAAATGTTTTCAGAGCAGAAGGTGGCCTTTGTGGTTTACCTTGAAAGAATGGGCTACATAAGTAGATATGGAGAGTAGTAAAGAAAGCGAAGAGAGTAACATGAGCAAGGAATGGAGGTAGGACATATAGGACATGTTCAAAGAAAAACAGACATTTTGATAAAGCTTATTTATAGATAGAGGAATAGGTTAAGGCTGAAATGGTCGATTGCCATCTCACTGTAGGTTTCTATTGCCTTTGTTGGTCTCATCTTTCAGTTCCAGTTCCTAGCTTGTTTCCTGTAAAGTGGTAGAATAAAGGACTATAATAGCCTGGAAGGGGGCTAAGGTTTGTTGTTGTTTATCATCATAGGAAAAGATACCATTTATTGAGCACTTACTTAGTTCTGGCACTCCATGTGCTAACCATTTTCCTGTATTTGGTCTCGTTTAATTCTCACAGCAACTACCTGAGAAAACTGGTATTATGTTTATTGTACAGACAAGGAAAATCAAGAAATGGAGAGATGAAGCCAGTTCACAAGGTTAAAGAAGTAGTAACAGATTGACTCACATTCAGATGTTGTCTCTGGTGTTCCACCAGCCTCTTTGGTCATTCCTTCTGTCTCCTTTGCTGATTCTTCCTCTTTTCCCCAACTTCTTTATGTTGTGTTGCTCTAGGTGTCAGGCTGTGGACTTCTTTTCTTCTCTGTCTCTACTCCTTGGGGATCTCATCTAGTGTCATGGTTTTACATACTCTCTATATGCTGATTTTTAACTCTAGCCACATTTTTCCCCTGAACTCTAGACTCATATATCCAACTACTATCCATATCTCCACTCAAATAGCTCATAGATATATCTAACACAACATGTCTAACACCAGACACCTAATCTTCCTCCCCAAACCTGCTTCTCTTGAACCTTTCCCATCTTAATTAATGGTAATTTCATCTTTAACACTGCTAAGACCTAAAGCCTTAGAATCATCCTTGGTTCTTTTTTTCCTCTTACTCTGTCTCTAATGTATCAGGAAGTCTTCTTGACTTCCTGTCAGGTTCTACCTTCAAATTATGTACAATAAAAACTTTACAGTGGCCTAAACCTTTCTAATAATATTCCATCATTATTCCCTTTACTCGTTCTGCTCCAGCCACAGTGACCTTCTTACTATTGCTCAGAAAACAGGCTCATGAACCTTAGGCCCTTTGCTGTTCCCCATTCCTAGGATGATTTTTCTTCATATAGCCACATGATGATCTCCATAATCTCTAACAAATCTTTGCCAAAATGTCACCTTCTCATCTAGCCCAGCACTCACACCGTATTGTTCCCTACTCTTTCTTATTTTATTTTGGCTTATTACTTTCCAGCGTACTATATAAATTACTTTGTTTTTCTCTTATCTGTCTCCTCCTCCTCCTCCCACTAGATTTTGAGGTCCACAGGAACTTAACTTTTTATTCACTGATGTATCCCAAGAACTTTAAACCATACCTGGGTACATAGTATTACTTAATGAATGGGTGAATCAATTACTGTCCTCACAGAGCATGTAAAAGGAGCTCAGTGGATGAGAATCTTTGTAGGGGGAGGGACACGTTGTTTATTTTTTCTGATAAGTGGGGTTTTTTTTTAACATTGTGGTAAAATATACATGACATAAAATTTACCATTTTAAACATTTTTAAGTATACAGTTAGTGGTATTAAGTACCTTCACATTGTTGTGCAACCATTACATTCATCTATCTCCAGAACTTTTTTCATCTTCTAAAACTGAAACTCTGTACCAGTTAAACAAGAACTCCCCATTTCCCCTTTCCACCAGGCCCTGGCAACCACCATTTGCTTACTGTGTTTATGAATTTGACTACTCTAGGTACCTCACGTAAGTGGAATCATATAGTATTTGTCTTTTTGTGTATTGGGCTTATTTCACTTGGCATAATTTCCTCAAGGTTCATCCATGTTGTAACATGTACCAGAATTTCCTTCGTTTTTAAGACTGAATAATATTCTGTTGTATGAATATACCATGTTTTGTTTGTCTATTCATCCATCAATAGACACTTGGGTTGCTTCCACATTTTGACTATTGTGAATAATGCTCCTATTCATATGAGTGTACAAATACCTATTCAAGTCCCTGGTTTTAGTTCTTTTGGGTATATACCAAGAATTGCTAGATCATATGGTAATTCTATTTTTGATTTTTTGAGAAGCCACTGTACTGTTTTCCATGCCTTACTATTTTACATTCCCATCAGTGGTGCACAAGGGTTCCAAGTTCTTTACATTCTTGCCAACACTAACTACTTTCTGTTTTTTTGATAATAGCTGTTTTAATGGGTGTGAAGTGGCAGCTCATTAATTTGATTTGCATTTCCCTAATGATTAGTGATTTTGATCCTTTTGTGTGCATATTGGCCACTTGTATATCTTTGAAGAAATGTCTGTTCAGGTACTTGGCACATTTTTAAAAATCAGTTGTTTGTTTTTTTGTTGTTGCATTGTAGGAGTTCTTTATATACTCTGGGTATCAACCCCTTAGGAGACATATGATTTGCAAATATTTTCTCCCATATCATAGGTTGCCTTTTCATTCTGTTGATACTGTCTGTTGGTTCACAAAACTTTTTAATTATGATGTAGTCCAGTTTATCTACTTTTTCTTTTGTTGCCTATGCTTTTAGTGTCCTATCCAAGAAAGTATTGCTAAATCCAATGTTGTGAAACTTTCACTTAAGTTTTCTTCTAAGAGTTTTTAGTTTTAGATCTTACATTTAGGTCTTCGATCCATTTTGAGTTAGTTTTACTTCATTCTTTTTCATGTGGATATCCAGTGTTCCCAACACCACTTGTCCTTTCCCCACTGAGTGGTCTTGACATATTTGTAGAAAATCATTTGACTGTACATACAGGGGTTTATTTCTGGGCTCTCTGTTCTGTTCCATTGACCTAAATGTCTTAAGGCTAGTACTGTTTTGATTATGATAGCTTTGTAATAAGTTTTGAAATCAGAAAGTTTGAGACCTGTAACTTTGTTATTCTTCTTCAAGAATGTTTTTGCTATTCAGGGTTCCCTGAGATTCCATATGAATTTGAGGATGAATTTTCTATTTCTGCAAACAAATGTCATAGGGATTTTCACAGTGATTACATTGAATTCTATGGATTGCTTTGGATAGTATTAATGTCTTAACAATACGAAGTCTTCCAATCCATGAATGTGGGCCGTTTTTCCATTTATCTGTATCTACATTCTTTCAGAATGCTTTTTTTTTTTTTTTTTTTTTTTTGGCGGTATGTAGGCCTCTCACTGTTGTGGCCCTCCCATTGCGGAGCACAGGCTCCGGACGCGCAGGCTCAGTGGCCATGGCTCACGGGCCCAGCCTCTCCCCGGCATGTGGGATCTTCCTGGACCAGGGCACGAACCCGTGTCCCCTGCATCAGCAGGCGGACTTTCAACCACTGCGCCACCAGGGAAGCCCCAGAATGTTTTATAGTTGTCAGTATACGTGTCCTCCTTGGCTAATTCCTAAGTATTTTATTCTTTTTGATGCTATTGTAAATGACATTGTTTTCTTAATTTCCTTTACAGATTGTTCAGATTATCAGTGTATGGAAATGCTATTGATTTTTTGTTCATTGATTTTGTATCCTGCTACCTTGTTCAAGTCATTTATTCTAAACACGTTTTTTGTTTGTTTGTAGAATCTTTAGGGTTTTTTGCATGTAAGATCATGTCGTCTGCAAACAGAGATAATTTTACTTCTTCCTTTCCAGTTTGGATGCCTTTTTTTTCCCCCTTGCCTAATTGCTCTGGCTAGGATTTCTATGTTGAAAAGAAGTGGTGAAGGTGAGCATCCTTGTCTTGTTAAAAATTTTAGAAAAAAAGCTTTCAATCTCTCACCATTGGTATGATGTTCAGTGTTGGCTTTTCATATATGGTCTTTATTATGTTGAAGTAGTTTTCTTCTTTTCCTAGTTTGCTCAATGTTTTATCATGAAAGGATTTTGAATTTTGTCAATTGCTTTTTCTGCATCAATTGAGATGATCACATGGCTTTTTTTTCCCTTCATTCTGTTAATGTGATGTATTACATTAGTTGATTTTCCTATGTTGAACCATCTTTACATACAGAATGAGAGCCTGTATCTTCCTGACCAGTGATCTAACTGACATCGTGATTTGAATGAGGATCTTAGAACTAAAACTCTTTAGAATTGAATGGGCTTCGTGTTAGTGGTGTCTGGGGCTGAGTTATACAGACTTTCCACAGACTCAGAAATATCAGAGGTCTGAACGTTCTTTCTCTTTCTTCTTTTGTTTTCAAAGCTATATACAAGGTCATCCAAACTTTGTTTTTGCATTTTTCTCATTTAATCTTTAAAATGGTTATATGAGACAGGTGCTATTTTCTTTCTCACTTTAATAATGAGGAAAATGAGACTCTGACCAAGCAGTTTGCCCAAGATCACAATAACTGTAGCAATGCTCAGTTTCTAATCCATGTCTTATTTCAGAGCTCATGCTGTTAATCACTTTGTTACCATGCCTCTGCCTTATATCTTCTCATCCAGTTCTGACAATACAAAAATTGGCATAGGGTGATGCCACAGATTTTTTTCTCTCTCAAACTTACATTACTGCCTTTGTTAGAGCAGAAGGAACCTTAGACATGCTATGGACCAGAGTTTTCACATTATTTTCCACGAAACCAGCTTCCAGAGAAGTCTTCAGGGAATTGGTAGAATCTAGTTTCATTATTTTTTAAGTGTCTTTGAATTTTTAAAAACTGCAAGTTAATTAGGTATATGCATTCATATCTGTTACAAACCAGATTTTAACATATTGGAATGCACTGGTGCTTTAAAGAACTATCAAGTTAAGTGGTTTTTGTGCAAACCTCTGAGTAAACATTTATTTAAACCACCCTGAGATTACGAGACTGTTGTTCAAAAGTGTATATTATAGCTACTTTCTTGGATGAATTATGTTTTTCAAATAAAGCAACCAAAACCAAGTACAGAAATAAGTTTGATCCCTGACTTTAAACATTTGTGTTAATCAAAATTGCTTCATTGTTGCTGTGATAAATAAATGTTATAAATTTGAACTTAAAAATGAATTTAAAGGGCTTCCCTGGTGGCGCAGTTGTTACGAATCCACCTGCCAATGCAGGGGACACAGGTTCAAGCCCTGGTCTGGGAAGATCCCACATGCCGCGGAGCATCTAAGCCCGTGTGCCACAACTACTGAGCCTGCACTCTAGAGCCCACGAGCCACAACTACTGAAGCGCAAGTGCCTAGGGCCCATGCTCCGCAACAAGAGAAGACACCGCAATGAGAAGGAAGTTCAAAGTTAGTTACAATATGGAATATGAAACTGTTATCAATGAACTTTTCATACTCTGTTAAACTCCATTAATCTTTCTTCCACATTGAATGAACTTTTTATCCATATATGATTTTGTAACATGCATTGATCATTTGGAATTGGTTCACTGAGTTATGCATGTCTTCCAAATGTTGACACATTTCATTATAAATAGTTTCTTAAATCATCTTTATTGATATCACCATCCATCTCATGAGTGTCTTTTAAGTATTGGTATAATGTTAAGCTTACAAGGCAGATAATACTTTCCAAGGTTCCAGTTTTTACTTGAAAGCTTGAATTTTCATCATCCGCAACAAATACTTTCAGTTGTTTTCCTTAAAGTGACAGATTCACTTTATTTAGGAAAAGTGTTGCCCAATACCTAAATCTGAATAACCATTGTTATCTGTCACTTCTTGCAAGTAAAAATGGTGTTCCATGAAAAAAGCAGCTGGTTCACCTTGTTTCTCAGACCATCATATAAGTGCTTTTCCTCCTCATAACTGATTATACTTTGGTACTCAGCAGAAGTGCTTTGTGTGTATTTCTAATTTTGTCTTCCATAGTTTTTAAAAGAACCTAGGGGTCACCATTTATTTTAAATCAATAGTTTTTATTGATTCATCAAGGACAGATGTTCATAAGTGCAACTGGCCTTTTTATCCCCCTGCGAGTTTGTGAGGGTGAACAGTACAGTTGCTACCAGCCAGTACAGTTTGGTGCTGCTGCCTTGATTCCCACTAAAGCACCCACCACTTTTTTTTTTAACCCACCACTGGTTTTGCAACATTGTTGCAGATAATACAGTGAGAAAGATAAATAACATCTTCATATTCTGAAAGTAGTTTTGACCTTACAGACCTCCCTTAAGGGGCCTTGGGGGACTTTTGGAGTGCTTGGACCACACTTTGAGAACTGCTGATCTAATATATTCTAAAACATTTTCCTGTTGCCCTATACTGCGCTGGTCTCTGTTCCCTCAGGCCAGTTTGCTCCCAGGAGGTATCTAGGACAGATGTCTCCGTTTATTCAGAACAAGAGCAAGAGAAATAATCTCAGTGTTCTGGAGAAAAAACTGAAGAGCGAGGCTATCTTTTTAGTCCCGTATTTAGGCTGGTGCTTCTGCTCTTCTCTTAATACACACTTCCTGTGGTGGTGTTGTCTGGTTCTGTGCCTTCAACTACATCCTGTTTCCTGATGGCTCCTAGATTTTGTCCTCTATGCCTGAACGCTCTCCTGAACTTCCAGTACTTTCAAGTTGCCTGCTGGATATTTCTCCTTAGGTGTCAAGCTCAACAATGCTTAAAGTTAATAATCACCTTTTCCAATTAGTCTCTCCTTCAAAGTATAGTATAAACAATAACAAAGAGCCAAGCTTTACCTCCTTCTACATTCTACTTTATGTACTAATGACACTATTATTGGCCCTCAGCCAATCATCCTAGACTTTTTCTCTATCATTCCTCATCTCCCATAAATTGCCAAGTCTTGTTCTTCTACCTGCAATTGGACTCTGATTGTCTGTTCCTCATTATACTCAGCTTTGTTTGGGTCCTCATCATGTTTTACCTGGACTATGATATCAAGTCGCCTCCAGTCTCTTTACCTGCTGGTCTTGCACGACTGCCAGAATTGTCTTTGTTAACATTTGATCATATTACTAACCACAAATCTAATCACTAGCCTCGTGCTCCAAATATATGTGTGTGGATATATATATAATTTTTTATTACTTATATTTATATGCTATTTATATTGTAAACATTTATATATCATATATTATTATATATTTTTTAATATATTGTCTGTTATATTATTTATATGTGTGTGTGTGTGTATATATATATATATATTTGATGGTCTTTTACTTAATGTGTCACAGATATATGTCTGAAAGTAAAGTTGTCCATCTTATGAAATGTAAAACAATACTAAACATCTGGATATCCCATCTCTGCTAATAGCACTACCATCTACTCAGTTGCCCAAGCAGAGACCTGCGAGTCATCCCAGGTTGCATTCCTACTCTCCCATCCCAGAACTTTCGACACATAGCAAAGGCTTACAGATTGACTGCTGAAAAAAATGAATAAATCATTTGTCTCAAATCTGCTACATTGTCATAAGATTTTGAATTCAATGGAAACATAAACAGTCTAGAGAGGAGTTGTCATCCATAGGACATGGATGCTTGAGTCCAGCTGCCTGAACTTACTCAGATAACAGTGCTAGTTCCTTAGGTTTTCTAAGTCTCAGTTTCCTAAAGTATTTATTGTGGTTCCTGTCGTAGTAAATGGTAGTTGTTGTTATTGCTGTTACTGCTTTTTAGTTTAATGGTTTCCAAATGCAGACTAGTTACTTGTAATATACTCTTCATTAGTTCCAAATGAAATAGAGACAAGGGAGAGGGAGAGAGTGAGTGTGTGTGTGTCTGTGTGTCTGTGTGTGTGTGTGTGTGTGTGTTTGTGTTTGTGTTGTCACCTCTTTTCCTGGAAAGGATTCTTTTAGTCTACAATTGTTTTCTCTTCTCTTTAGTTTTTTAAGTTCTTTTTGTTTGACAAATGAAAGCTGGACTTTTTTTTTTTTTTAGTTTTCATGGTTAAGTTGATAAATGTGTTTTCCCCCAACCTATATATAGGCTCTTAACATACTTACTTAGTTTACTTGTTCATAAACTCAACATCTGAAAACCACGGAGCCTCAGAGAGGTGGCATTACGTACCCAAGGTCACAAACACAGGACATTTACCTTCCTTACTCACACCTCTATACCCCTGTCCTTTTTCACCAGGAAATTTAGTCAGCAAAAAGATTAATCCCACAGAACAGGAGAATTGTAAGCTTTCAAAATAAATTAGAAACATAAGGGTAAATTTTTGTTATTAAAAATTAATCACTCTACACCCTTTAAAATATTGTAGTTATGATAGTAATAGAAGGACGTTAAATTTTTTTTTTTTTTTTGGCGGTACGCAGGCCTCTCACTGTTGTGGCCTCTCCCGTTGCGGAGCACAGGCTCCAGATGGGCTGGCTCAGCGGCCATGGCTCACGGGCCCAGCCTCTCCGCAGCATGTGGGATCTTCCCGGACTGGGGCACGAGCCTGTGTCCCCTGCATCGGCAGGCAGACTCTCAACCACTGTGCCACCAGGGAAGCCCCCAGGACGTTAAATATTTTTAATATTTTGTCTCAATTATTTTAGCATTTCCTCCTGGTGATAGACACATTGCAGACAAATAAAGAAAACTAAAGAAAGCAAATTCAGGTCACTCAGTTTCTACATATATTTTATTTTGACTTGTAAATGTTCTTTTTACGCTTCATTATAAATGAGATTAGCTGTGGTGCCAGAAAATTTTTGCATGGAATATTTTACTAACTCCTAACTGAGAAAATGCAGAATCTTTCCAATTCTTTTTTTTCTTTTTGATAATCTCCTGTTATTTGCTACCAGCTACCTGTACAAATGAAAATTGCATTGATGGTGACTATCAAGAATTTGAAGAATTCTTTTTTTTTATTTTTTAATTTTTTTGGCTGCACTGTGTGGCATGTGTGATCTTAGTTCCCTGACCAGGGATCGAACCCACACCCTCTGCAGTGGGAGCGAGGAGTCTAAACCTCTGGACCACCAGGGAAGTCCCTCCAATTCTTAATTAAAGCTTTATAACATTCTGAGGATATAGAAGGGAACTCATGGTGTCCCCAGAGCATCTTTGACACCAGCATTAGTAAAATGCCAAGTAGGTCTTCGTTTTTACAGGCAATGACTCAGGCTAAGCATGCAGATGTTCATATATTTTACAATTCTTAGCCTCTGCTTTCTTTCATGTTTCTTCTCTAATTTTCTCCATTTCCACAAACCACAAGTCATGAATGTTTCTTCAAGGCCACTTAATTTTGGAATGGAAAAATGTGTGTGCATGAGCAGGTGTATATTTGGGTATAGTGAGTGTATATCTCTGTCTCCTCCCACCTCCTTTCTGTCCACAAGTAAAAGTGTGAAAGCTTTTTTGTAAAGTCTTTTTTGCCCCTTCCACATAAATCTAGGTGTTATTTCTCCTTTACTCTCTTTGAACTTTAACACTTACTGTGTAGCAGTTGTGTACATGTATATCACTTAGTTAAATCATGAGTTCCTTGAAGGTAGATGTTGTGTCTTATTTCCCCCTAAATCCCTAGTACCTAGGCTTGAACATAAAAGATGCTTACTAAATGTGAATGGATTAGTGGGTCAGTGAGTGAGTGAACTAATTGAAGACCAGCTTGAGAAAGTAGATCCTTTACTAATGACTATGATTCACGAGTATCTCTTGAAGGTTCTTTGTGAGCTTGAGCTTAATTATTTTATGGATTGTGCATGGGTCATGGAGAAAAAAAAGCTTTCTTCTTCCTCCCAGGATTCTCTGGTAGACAGCTGTTCTTTGGGATTATTTGTGAGCCTTAAGGTTTCCCTTATTCCTTGTTGGTCAGCTGGTTGTACTAAGAAATGTTATGGTATCTGTTTGGAATATCCTTAGTAACTAGATGGTTTCTGTCCTTTTTATCCTTTAATATTTTCAGCAAATATGAGTGTTCTTGACCTTGAGGATACAGTAGTGAACAAAACAAAGTTCCTGTCTTTTTTAGAGCTTATGTAAACAAATATATAACATGTCAGTTATGATGATTGCTATGAATTAAATGAGAGTAAAGGGGTAAAAAGTGATATGCCTAAAATGTAGCTTTATCATTCACACCTCACAAAAAATCATGTCAGCATAGTATGATCTCAAATAAGTAAGGAAAAAAATACCAGGGAAAAAAGCTGGTAAAGAAGTATGATAAAATATTGGTATGGGTTCCTTCTTCTCTCTCTCTTTCCTTTCTTTTAAATTGAAGTGTAATTGACAAGCATTATGTTAATTTCAGGTGTACAACATAATGATTCAACATTTGTGTGCATTGCAAAATGATCACCTCAATAAGTTTATTTACCATCTATCACCATACAAAGTTACAAATTTTTTTCCTTGTGATGAGAACTTTTAAGATTTACTTTCTTAGCAACTTTCAAGTTTGCAGTACAATATTACTAACTTTAGTCCCCATGCTGTACATTACATACCCATGACTTATTTATTTTATGACTGGCAGTTTGTACATTTTAACCCCTTCATCCACGTTGCCCATTCCTCAACCCCTCTCCTCAGAATTATTTCCGCTAATCAGATTATAGATGATATTTTTAAATTATGCTTTTATGTATTTCTCCAAAGTGATCATTACCTTTATTCTTGGGGAGAAGAGGGTGCTAATCAGATTACCTTTGCATTCAAAGTCTGATTCTGCTGACCCATGGCTCCTGTGTGCCTCAAGAAAAAGAAAGCCACGTACTGAGTTCCTCTCCCAGTATTTCTGTGACTCCTCAGCAGGTGTCTCACACATAATGTGAACAAGTTCATGCTCAGTGAGTCCTTCCAGTTTCTGGACAGGTCTCTGCTTCATATCAACCATGATCAATATCTGAGAAAGTTCTTTCCAAAGTCTTATTTTCCCAATTCAGGCAAAAGTGCTTTGTCATTCATCTAGGATACATTCCCCAGTGTTTGGACCAATGCTGAGTTCATTTCTTATGATGAAGGACGTATAGAAAAACTCTGAGGAGACCTTCAAGATGGCAGAAGAGTAAGACATGGAGATCACCTTCCTCCCCACAAATACATCAGAAATACATCTACATGTGGAACAACTCCTACAGAACACATACTGAACGCTGGCAGAAGACCGCAGACTTCCCAAAAGCTGTGGGGCTGACAGGGTCTTTGTGCTCCGGCCAGGTGTCAGACCTGTGCCTCTAGGTGGGAGAGCCAAGTTCAGGACATTGGTCGACCAGAGACCTCCTGGCTCCACGTAATATCAAGTGACGAAAGCTCTCCCAGAGATCTCCATCTCTGGAGATCTGTAGGAGAGCTTTCGTCATTTGATATTGTGGAGCCAGGGCTCCACAATATATGTGGAAGGGGCAAAAAAGACTTTACAAAAAAGCTTTACAAAAAAGCTTTCACACTTTTACTTGTGGACAGAAAGGACCCAGCTCCACTCAACGACCAGCAAGCTACAGTGCTGGACACCCTATGCCAAACAACTAGCAAGACAGGAATGCAACCCCACCATTAGCCTAAAATCACAGTAAGGTCACAGACACCCAAAAACACACACCGGACATGGTCCTGCCCACCAGAAAGACAAGGTCCAGCGTCATCCACCAGAACACAGGCACCAGTCCCCTCCACCAGGAAGCCTACACAACCCACTGAACCAACCTTAGCCACTGAGGGCAGACACCAAAAACAATGGGAACTACGAACCTGCGGCCTGCAAAAAGGAGACCCCATACACAGTAAGTTAAGCAAAATGAGAAGACAGAGAAAACACACAGCAGATGAAGGAGGAAGGTAAAAACCCACCAGACCAAACAAATGAAGAAACAAATAGGCAGTCTACCTGAGAAAGAATTCAGAGTAATGATAGTAAAGATGATCCAAAATCTTGGAAATAGAATGGAGAAAATACAAGAAACGTTTAACAAGGACCTAGAAGAACTAAAGAGCAAACAAACAATGATGAACCACACAATAAATGAAATTAAAAATTCTCTAGAAGGAATCAATAGCAGAGTAACTGAGGCAGAAGAACAGATAAGTGACCTGGAAGATAAAATAGTGAAAGTAACTACCGCAGAGCAGAATAAAGAAAAGAGAATGAAAAGAATTGAGGACAGTCTCAGAGACTTCTGGGACAACATTAAACACACCAGCATTTGAATTATAGGGGTCCCAGAAGAAGAAGAGAAAAAGAAAGGGACTGAGAAAATATTGGAAGACATTATACTTGAAGACTGCCCTAATATGGGAAAGGCAGTAGTCATTCAAGTCCAGGAAATGCAGAGTCCCACACAGGATAAATCCAAGGAGAAACAGGCCAAGACACACATTAATCAAACTATCAAAAATTAAATACAAAGAAAAAATATTAAAAGCAGCAAGGGAAAAGCAACAAATAACACACAAGGGAATCCCCATCAGGTTAACAGCTGATCTTTCAGCAGAAACTCTGCAAGCCAGAAGGGAGTGGCAGGACATATTTAAAGTGATGAAAGGGAAAAACCTACCACGAAGATTACTCTACCCAGCAAGGATCTTATTCAGATTCAACCGAGCAATTAAAACCTTTACAGACAAGCAAAAGCTAAGAGAATTCAGAACCACCAAACCAGCTTTACAACAAATGCTAAAGGAACTTCTCTAGACAGGAAACAAAAGAGAAGGAAAAGACGTACAATAACAAACCCAAGCCAATTAAGAAAATGGGAATAGGAACATACATATCCATAACTACCTTAAATGTAAATGGATTAAATGCTCCAACCAAAAGAAATAGACTGGCTCAATGGATACAAAAACAAGATCCATATACATGCTGTCTACAAGAGACTGACTTCAGACCAAGGGACACATACAGACTGAAAGTGAGGGGATGGAAAAAGATATTCCATGCAAATGGAAACCAAAAGAAAGCTGGAGTAGCAATTCTCATATCAGACAAAATAGACTTTAAATAAAGACCAGTAAAACAGACAAAAAAGGACACTACATAACGACCAAGTGATCAATCCAAGAAGAAGATATAACAATTGTAAACACTTATGCACCCAACATAGGAGCACCACAATACATAAGGCAAATGCTAACAGCCATAAAAGGGGAAATCGACAGTAACACAATCATAGTAGGGGACTTTAACACCCCACTTTCACCAATGGACAGATCATCCAAAATGAAATTAAATAAGGAAACACAAGCATTAAATGACACATTAGACAAGATAGACTTAATTGATATTTATAGGACATTCTATCCAAAAACAACAGAATACACCTTCTCAGGTGCTCATGGAACATTCTCCAGGATAGATCATATCGTGGGTCACAAATCAAGCCTGGTAAATTTAAGAAAATTGAAATTGTATCAAGTATCTTTTCCAACCACAACGCTATCAGACTAGTTATCAATTACAGGAAAAATTCTGTAAAAAATACAAACACATGGAGGCTAAACAATACGCTATTAAATAACCAAGAGATCACTGAAGAAATCAAAGAAAAATCAAAAAATATCTAGAAAAATATGACAATGAAAACACAACGACCCAAAACCTATGGGATGCAGCAAAAGCAGTTCTAAGAGGGAAGTTTATAGCAGTACAATCCTACCTCAAGAAAAAGGAAGCATCTCAATTAAACAACCTAACCTTACACCTAAAGCAATTAGAGAAAGAAGAACACAAAAACCCCAAAGTTAGCAGAAGGAAACAAATCATAAAGATCAGAAATAAATGAAAAAGAAATGAAGGAAATGACAGCAAAGATCAATAAAACTAAAAGTTGGTTCTTTGAGGAGATAAACAAAATTGATAAACCATTAGCCCGACTCATCAAGAAAAAAAGAGAGAAGACTCAAATCAAAAGAATTACAAACGAAAAGGAGAAGTAACAACGAGACACTGCAGAAATACAAAGGATCATGAGAGATTACTACAAGCAACTCTATGCCAATAAAATGGACAACCTGGAAGAAATGGACAAATTCTTAGAAAAGCACAACCTTCCTAGACTGAACCAGGAAGAAATAGAAAATATAAACAGACCAATCACAAGCACTGAAATTGAGACTGTGATTAAAAATCTTCCAACAGACAAAAGCCCAGGATCAGATGGCTTCACAGGCGAATTCTCTCACACATTTAGGGAAGAGCTAACACCTATCCTTCTCAAGCTCTTCCAAAATATAGCAGAGGTAGGAACACTCCTAAACGCATTCTACGGGGCCACCATCACCATGATACCAAAACCAGACAAAGATGTCTCAAGAAAGAAAGCTACAGGCCAATATCACTGATGAACATAGATTCAAAAATCTTCAACAAAATACTAGCAAACAGAATCCAACAACACATTAAAAGGATCATACACCATGATCAAGTGGGGTTTATCACAGGAAAGCGAGGATTCTTCAATATATGCAGATCAATCAGTGTGATAAGCCATATTAACAAATTGAAGGAGGAAAACCATATTATTATCTCTCTATGACATAAATCACAGCAAGATCCTTTTTGACCCACCTCCTAGAGAAATGGAAATTAAAAAATATAAACAAATGGGACCTAATGAAACTTAAAAGCTTTTGCACAGCAAAGGAAACCATAAACAAAATGAAAAAATAACCCTCAGAATGGGAGAAAATGTTTGCAAATGTATCAACAGACAAAGGATTAATCTTCAAAATATACAAGCAGCTCATGCAGGTCAATATCAAAAAAACAAACAACCCAATCCAGAAATGGGCGAAGACCTAAATAGACATTTCTCCAAAGAAGATATACAGATTGCCAACAAACACATGAAAGGATGCTCAACATCAGTAATCATTAGAAAAATGCAAATCAAAATTGCAATGAGGTATCACCTCATACCAGTCAGAATGGCCATCATCAAAAAATCTACAAACAATAAATGCTGGAGAGGGTGTGGAGAAAAGGGCACCATCTTGCACTGTTGGTGGGAATGTAAATTGATCTAGCCACTATGGAGAACAGTATGGAGGTTCCTTAAAAAACTAAAAATAGAACTACCATATGACCCAGCAATCCCACTACTGGGCATATACCCTGAGAAAACCATAATTCAAAAAGAGTCAGGTACCACAATGTTCATTGCAGCTCTATTTACAATAACCAGGACATGGAAACAACCTAAGTGTTCATGGACAGATGAATGGATAAAGAAGGTGTGGCATGTATATACAATGGAATATTACTCAGCCATAAAAAGAAACGAAACTGAGTTATTTGTAGTGAGGTGGATGGACCTAGAGTCTGTCATACAGAGTGAAGGAAGTCAGAAAGAGAAAGACAAGTACCGTATGCTAACACATATATATGGAATCTAAAAAAAAAAAAATGTTCTGAAGAACCTAAAGGCAGGACAGGAATAAAGATGCAGACATAGAGAATGGACTTGAGGACACGGGGAGGGGGAAGGGTAAGCTGGGACGAAGTGAGAGACTGGCATGGACATACATATACTACCAAATGTAAAATAGATAGCTAGCGGGAAGCAGCCACATAGCACAGGGAGATCAGCTTTGTGACCACCTAGAGGGGTGCTATAGGGAGGGTGGGAGGGAGACGCAAGAGGGAGGAGATATGGGGATATATGTATATGTATAACTGGTTCACTTTGTTATAAAGCAGAAACTAACACACCATTGTAAAGCAATTATACTCCAATAAAGATGTTAAAGAAATACTCTAGTAACCTACATGTAGCGTATTCTTCATATACAAGTGTCATGTTTTTTATTAGTGTCTTTCACAATGTACACTTCATAATATTTCAGTCAAACCTGACCTAACTCAGCAGTGTTGTCACGTGTTATGACTGCTTGTAAAAGCTGTGGTACCATGGCAGAGCAAAAGCGTGAAGCAGATTTTTCAGTCCATCAAGTGAAATGAGCCCAACTCCTTTTCCATCATTACCCTTATACCAATCAGGAGAGCCTCTGCATCCTGCTCAGGCTGTGCCTCAGCTGCCACTGCATCAGGAATTACAGGAAGAGGAGGAGAAAGAAGGGAAAGCCTGAAACAGCACCCATGACTAGGCAGGGCCTGAGGCTGTGGGACGCAGCAGATATGTAGTAATACAAAACCATCTTTTATGGCTAAAGCTGTAGGATTTCCTGTAAGTCTGGACTCTCAACATCCTCTTCAGGTTCAGAGTTATTGGTGTGTCCCTAAAGGACTGATTTTCTCTGTGCTTCTACCCACCTCATGACTGTCTTGGTGACAAGAAAAAGATGTGTATCTTCCTTGCCCCTCTTCTGTTTATGTCCATGGTGTACTCACTGTTAGAGGTAAGGGCACACTTTACACATTTAAATGAGTGGGTGAGCACACTTTGTCCTAAAACTGATTTGATGTAAAGATGAGTTAAGGAAGAGCAAAGAGCATTTTTCTATGCATCTTTGCTCTGTCTTACCCTCTCTTTTGAGATTCACTTTCTTCTTCCTTTGTTTCTTTCTGCTTTCCTATATCAAGCAGCAATTCCTATAAATATTCTTTGACCTTATTGGTAGCCTTTATGCCTGAACAGACAAAACCTATCTCAAAGTAAGTCAGTTTGTTCCAGCTGAAAATGTTAGTCTATTTGTTAAGTGCACTATGATGGAACAGATAACTTCTCATGCCTGTGGAGCAGGGATTAAATACTGCTTTTGCAATGACTGTTCCTTCTGCCTGGAATAGATTTCTCTCCCCCACCTCCATCTATCCAGCAGACTCCATCCCTTATTTAAAAGACCTAGGTCAAATGTAATGGCTTATTTGATGCTTTTCCCGATTCTCCCAGCAGTTAATGGCTTCTACTACAGGTTTTTTATACCTCTCTAATAGCTCATTTAAGATTATTTTATTATTGTTTGTGTATATGTCTGTCACTATACTATGAACTTTTCAGACATAGGAACTCTATCTTCTTATTTTCTTCAGTTTTATATATGGCCAATGAATCTTTTTTGACCATTCGTTCTTTGTTGGATAAGTGTTATTCCTTGTTTTTAAGGACCTTACAATCTAGTAGGGGTGATATATCAATCACAGATAACCATAATACAAACTAGAATGCTGTCAGTGCCACAAAGAAGGAAGAAATCACTTCTTGCTGTGTGAATTAGAGATACCTAGGTTATTCTAGGCTTTGTGGATATGGTAGTATTTGAAATGGACCTTGAAGGGTGTGTGTGAAATGTGGAATTAATGGTGTAGTTTTTTTTACTTCATGATGTCTTTATTAGAAATAGTTTAAGCACACGGGAGCTATATTATTTGACGTGTATTCCAAAGCCTTAAACACTTTACCTAGAGTTAGTTCACCTGTTTTTGATTCTTCAGTGATTCATCCGTGTGTTAACTGTCTTTGTGGGCCTAAATTCAGGGATTAATATTTGGCATTCGATATTTTTCATTTGTCTGAATGTTACTAACCAAAAGAGGACATGAAATTTGATGTCTTTCTGTCCTATTGCATTGATTTTCTTTATTCATTTTAGCCACAGACCCCTTTGCTTCTGTTTTTGGAAATGAATCATTCGAAGATGGATTTGCTGACTTCAGCACATTGTCAAAGGTAATCTGCAATCCTTAGTAGGAAAGTAAAATATACTGTGTTTCCACCAAAGGAGTGATCCTTTCTCTTGATTTTATAACCTGACCCTCACAGAGATTGCAACTTGATTTCAGTAAGGCACAGCAAACATTGATTTCAGACAGAAATGAAATATAAGATGTAATCAAAGTAGACATTTCTGTGCACAAAGACAATGGTGATGGTACAGATAATTATAATTTTCTACTGGCAGGTCTGCTCAACAACTTTAAGAGTCTTCTGTCTTTTTAAATATGTTTCTTCCAATTGAACTACATTTTCCCCCTGTTGACTGTCTGGGTCAATAGCTGTAAAATCTGGACATTCATTCCATCCTCTCTGTACTGATTGCTTGATTTTATGTTCTGAGACTGTTAAGGTTAGTATTAAGATAATTAATAGCCCAGCACTATTAGGTAGTGGACTATATATGTCAACTACCTATTTTCCAATGTAGCCCTAGGATTGATTCAGGCCAAAAGAGTAAACTTAGAGTATATGTCACACTGTCTCTATCATAGGTTCTCAACTGGGTGTTATTCCCCCCACCCCCACCCCCCAGGAAACATTTGGCAATGTCTAGAGACATTTTCGGTTGTCACAGCTGAGGAGGAGGGCTGTTCATATCTAGTGGATAGAGACCAGGGATGTTGTGCAACACCCTGTCCAGTGCCACAACACAGAGCTATATCCAGCCCAAAATGTCAGCATGCTTCTTTAGAGAAACACTGGCCTAAACTGTAATATCCGATTCATTATAGAAAAGTGAATCTTTCATTACTCCATGTATTAGAGAGGCCAGGTCTTCAGACCCATAATAAGACTTATGCCATGGGATCAGTTTGCTTAAAAAACAAAATTGACTTTCAGGTTGTCTTTAATGTTTTTTAAGATGCCATTTTCTTTGACTTTAGTATTAAATCTTTCCTATATTTAAGTGCATTGGCAAGTGTGGAATCAGTATTTTTTCCTTTATCATTTGGATTAGATAGTCACTTGAGGAAAAATATATTAGTCTCTTTATAAAGGGCCTCAATGGTTTTGTATCACCTGAATCTTAATAAACCTTTAATCCAGAGTTGGCTTGTTTTGGTACGATCTGTTGCTCTTAATAAATAGTGATGTTATAATCACTACTCATATAGAACAATTAAAAATTTTTTTCCATTTTGGTTCTGAATGCAAAGGTTAAAATGTTAGTGCTCTCAGAATTGAAATAAATAAAGCTGCGTAATACTGAAGATCACTCTTCCAAATGCTCCATAACCGCATACGGTTTGGTTGGCATAATATATATAACCATGAGTAATTTCTTTTCAAACAAAGGTCAACAATGAAGATCCTTTTAGTTCATCCACATCAAGCTCCATCAGCAATATGGTCATTACAAAAAATATGCTTGAGGAAACATCCATCAAAACTGAAGATGTACCCCCAGCACTGCCACCAAAGATTGGAACTCCAACAAGACCCTGCCCACCACCACCTGGTATGAGAGTTGATACCTTTCCTAAATCAACTACTTCCTTTTTCTTTCTGAAAAGTATTGTGTGGGCCTTATTTGTAGACTTTATATAAAAGGCCTTAAACAAAACAAGTCCAAAAACACAGCAGAAGCCTGCTGCTATCATCTGTTCTGACCTTAATGCAGAATTACAGATATGTGCCTAAGAAGCCAGCCTGTGTAACTGTCATGAACTATTTTTCTAGCAAGAGCTAATTTCTCTTTAAATCATTTTAGAGAGGCAGTAAATGAAAAAAGGAAAGTACCAACGAAATCTCTTACTTTTTGGAAGCTCATTGATTACCATTTGAACAACAGTTTCCTGGGCTTTGGTATTTTAATAAATTTCTATAAGCAAAGATTAATTCGAAGTCCCTTTCTTTTTCCTGCTAAATGTGAAGTCTTCCTTAAGTCCTTTAATGTGAGAATATATGGCCTTTTTGGTATCCAGAATTCAGCTTTTCGGTATCAGAATTTTAAAAGAAAGTATTGTTTTTCTTGAAGGAAAATATTGTTTTACTTGATAAGAGACTCCTTTATTTTATAAAAGTGATGTTTTTGGTCTAGAAACAAATTCTTACTATTCTTATTTTTTTTGTTTTGTTTAGCACTGTAAAGAAAAAGGGGTTTTGTTTGTTTGTTTTTAATGAAGATAATAAAGTTCATGAGAAGTGGTAAAAAGGCAATCCCCTGAATAGTTGTAGTGCTACTTGTGAGAAGACACATCTGGTACATTATTGTTTTAACCATATATCATTCCGTGGTAAATTTTCAGCCTCAGTAGTTCTAGAATATTATTCTTGCCTTTTCATAATAGCCTCCCTATGGTATTTCTTGGGCAGATTTTTTTTTCTTCTTTGATTTAAAGATTTGCAAATAAAATTGTTAATACCCAGCTACCTGTTGAAAAAGCAGGTGAACTGAACTGAACTCCTTTTATCTTTTAAGGAAAAGTAGCCTGTATCATATATTGCTAGAGAGTAAGGTTGTCAGAATATATTTTTTTAAAATGATAAAAAAAAATGATAGTTAATGTGCTCATTTAAGTTTTATACCAGTAAGGTGCCAATAGTGAAGTTATTTTTAAAATCCTAAGTAAACTAATATACTAGTGCTGTAACTAAATCTAAGACTTCAGCAAAGTGAGTATATATCACTGTAGAAAAATCAAGGAAAGAAAGATGGTTTGTTGAACTGCAGCTTAAAGATCTGGGTTCTAATTCTGGGTATTCTCTGACTAGCTCGGTGATCTTGAGTGTGTAACTTCATATGTCTGAACCTCAGCTATCTGAGCTATTAGATGATGGCATTAATTCTAATGTTGCCTACCTTCACAGGATTGTGGAAGGATCCTTTGAGATATGAGATGTGAACACCTTTTGTAAGCTGCTACAGTGCCAGAAAGAATCTGTTGTTATGATTGCTCTTACCAGCTTAACACATCTTTAGGAAAATATATATATTTGAAGATATTTTAGCACCTGTTCTTATTATCCTTTCTTCAGGATGTACTGAGTTTAAGTCTTTAAAATTAGAAAGCTTGTTTGAAAATGGTGCTGAATTAATGAGCAACAGTATGCTGTTTGGTAAAAGATTTAGTTGATCAGCACCCACAAAGATTTAGGGCCTGGGCTTCAAAGCATCCTCTTTATTCTTCAGTTTGAAATATTGTAATAGCAAGAAATAGGTGGGCTTTACCAAGGTAGTTTTTAATTTCATGCTCCCAGGTGTTACATATAGATCCAGAGGAAAATCAGAAGAATATTAGCATTTTTCAAAGCTCATTTGCCCTTCCTGCCACTAGTGGATAACTGTATCAGGCAGAGGTTATCACAGCAGAGGCCGTTTTTGTCATTATTCTTTGTCATTCCCCTGCTGTTTTGTCCATTCCTCTCTCTTTTCTTGGGAACATGCTGCTTTGGAGAAGAGAAGGTCAACTCTCTGGGCAGATAAGATTCCCGGCCCATTTCCCCCCTTCTTTGCTATTTTTCCATTTAGCTACATAGAGCTAAAATATATTTGAGAGGTTGTGTGTGAAAATTTGAGGACATAGTGTTGGTTGTGATAGTTTAAGACCATATTAAGAATGTATTTGAGGTACTGACCCCCATTCCCCACCCCCAGCTCTTTAATGCTCCCTGTGTTCATGTTCTTGTGTGTTTGTGTTTGCCATATTTGCTGGTTGAATTAATTGTAATGATTTTGATCCAGGGAAAAGACCCATCAACAAATTGGATTCTTCTGATCCCTTTAAACTGAATGATCCATTTCAGCCTTTCCCAGGCAATGATAGCCCCAAAGAAAAAGATCCTGATATGTTTTGTGATCCATTCACTTCTTCTTCTTCTACTACTACCACTACCAGTAAAGAGGCTGACCCAAGCAATTTTGCTAACTTCAGTGCTGTAAGTACTGTGAATGGGCTGTTTGGGGGAAAATCTTTCCATTTACAGTTTAAAGAGTTTTCAAAGATTATTTTGGAGTCTGCCAAATTTGCATTATTTCAACTAAATTTACCAATATGTTAAAAATGATCTTTATTCTTCCCTCAACCAAAAAATCTCTGTTTGATTCTGTTTGCTGGTTCTAAAAGTATTTCATTGCTCAAATGATTTTTGTAGTCTTAATTCTTGGGTTATATACCAGTTGTTTTGCAAAACCCTTCTCTTGATCTTGGTAAACAATATAAATAAAATTCTGACAGTTATTATTTTGCAAATTGTTATGGATGATGGGCCATTAGAGAGTCATTTGCTGTCTGCCCTCTGGATGAATAATGCCAATAATGAGTTTGTGTATTTGTAACTGTGTTTGTGTGTTTGCGTATAAAGCCTTGATGATTTCTGGAGACCAGTCAACAATTATGAGAGGATAGGGCCAGGAATTCTTTGAATTGAAAATAAAACTCTGGTTTCATATAATCGTGTTCCTAAAAAGTAAATGTTGGTTTTATTAAATAAATATGATTGTTAAGAGCTAAACAATCTTTAATTATTTGGGGGGCTCTAATTCACTAGCATTCCATATTTACTCTGCATCCTCCCAGAGCTGACTAACATAGGCAGGCCAGTAAAGACAATAGAAGAGTTCTGTGACAAGACCATAGGCAGGGTCTATAAGATCACAGAAATGGGACAGCCAACTTGAAGTGTCACTCTGGAGGGACGGACATTAAGCAATGACATGTATTCCATCATTATTTAGATAAAAACAAGGCTTTTTTTTTTTTTTAATTCTTAGAGTAACTAACAGTGTTTCATTTTCCCAGATGTTTTTTCAGGTAAAATGACCTTCATTATCGCTATTTTATAACAAAGCAATTTTCCTCTACTTAATACCTTAAGCACTTGAGATGATTTTAGAAATAAGAGATCTAGTGGCCAGGTGACTCTGACCACAATCTGCCTAATGTCTCCCTCAGTGTAGCATTGGGTCCCTCAACCCGTCACTTTATCCCTGCAGCCTTTTCTAGTTAGAAAGGAGGTAGGCAGGAATCTGTATGCAACTAAGGCAGACAGAATTAGTCTCAGCTACCCAGCTTTTGAATCTGCACTCTTAAGTTTCAGTGGCTTCCTCTGAATGTAAAGGAGCAGAATAGGAATCAGTATTTTGAATACTGGAAAACAGAGTGTCAGAATTATACTGCCTTTTATTAGATGGAATTTGAGTTGTTTCAAGCAGAGAATCCAGAATTGCTCTTCTTAGTATAATCCTCTTAATATAAAATAACCTTCTGGCAGTTTGTGGCATTTAATATCTTAAATATGATTTCAGCAAGTCAAAACCTGGTTGGAATGAGTCTTGAACAATAGCTAAGGCATTTTGCTTATTTCATATTCCAGAATCTCAGGATAGTATAATATTAAGCAGCTCATAATAAAAATGTCTTCTTTTTTTAATTATGAAAGATTTGTTAAGTATTATAAGTTTCAAAGGCCCTCTAATTCCCTAGGGGAAAAGCTACCATTTTCAAAAAGCCTGACAGTTTCTTTCACTTCATCCCATTATGGTATTCATCCTGTTATGGTATTCCTCTGTATGACAGGACTTGAAACCCGGTAGAATTTTTTTATTTAGTATCTGCCACGGTTGCTCTTTCAGGTGGATAAGTGTATTTCCTTGACTTAATAATTACCAGCATTAAGGTTTTATTTAGACTAGGTCAAAAAGTTCTCAGTGTCTACTGAATTCTTCATAATGCATTAAAAAAATTGATCAGGTTCACATCTTATTTAGTATATCCAGTACTCTTATTTTATGTATAACAAAATTTATGTATGTATAGATATTCTTTGCTTCATAATTTTTCTGTACCTGAAGGGCTAGGATAAGGTAGGAAATCACCAGTGGGATTAAGTTGAAAATGATTTATCATGTGAGGATACTCACTGAAGTTGAAGTAGTAAATGTTTCACATTAGATAAAAATGCTAGCCCTCTCTTGTTTTTAAATCTCCTGATTCACCTTAAGAATTTCCACTTTTTAAAAAAATGATGTTTAATGTTCAGTTTTATAGACTATCTGTAGACTGCATTAATTTTTAAGATTAAATCATATTTTAATAACTGATTAAATGTGTTTTCAGAAAAAAATTAACAATTAACAGGACTATTTACAGAGTCCTTCAGAAGGTGAAACAAATAGTTAAATATCATTTCGTTAAAGTTCTTTTTCCTTCTTGTGTTTGTTCTGCTCGTGAATTTATTCATTTGTTCATTTGTCTTTTAAATGGCAGTATCCCTCTGAAGAAGATATGATTGAGTGGGCCAAGAGGGAAAGTGAGAGAGAGGAAGAGCAGAGGCTTGCCCGACTGAATCAGCAAGAGCAAGAAGACTTAGAACTGGCTATTGCACTCAGCAAATCTGAAATATCAGAAGCATGAAGAATTTTCCTGTTCTTTGTCAATCACACAATACTCTTCTTCCTGAATACTGAAGCTATTTACAGTGTGTATCAAAACTACCTATGAGCATGGGAATACAAAAGGTTTGAGATTCCTGTAAATGTGACAAAAGTTTTTGTTTTTTTTAAACTCCATTTCAGATTTGTCCTTTTTTTCCCCCTGTAAAAGCGGTAACCCAGATAACTTCACCTAGGCCCCCGTTCTGGTGTGCATTTAGTGTGAGCTTTTGCCTGCCTGTGCTACTTTTACTTGGAAAGCTAGAGAGCACCCGAGCTTCTGCCTTCTGGAATATAGAGAAATAGTTTCATCCCTTTGCTACCCTTGTTCTGTAGTTACTCTGATGATAGCCAGTGGGGTTCTTAAAGTTGGCAGTATTCTCCCCTAATTTAAATGGTTGAAAGAGGGGAAGGGAAAGAACATCCTATTTCTTTTATGACAGAGCAAGTTGGCTAGTTTAAAGTACATGTTTGTATTTCCTTATAATCAAAATACTGTTCAATTTGTTTTTTATAGACAAGAAAAAATATTTTGCATAAATTGACTCCACTATCGAAAAAGGGATGCTTTAGATTGAACCATTATAGCTTCAGACTCAATCTTTTCCTAAATAAAAACTTTAAAGCCTCATGTGTGAAATATATTTAAAATTTTCTTCTCTGGACTTAGGGAATTTTAGATAAACACATACCTCTCCATAATTTTAAGCACTAGAGGGTGGAGAAAAATTACCACTTAAAATATACCCATCAATATAAGGTAAGCAAAAATCTTAACCTGGCAGCCATTCTGCCACTGCCATGGCACTGTCCTCTTTAGTTCATGGTAGGTTTATTTTTCTACTTTTGCAGAAGAAACTTTAGCAAGCTAGAACTGGAAGGTACTTTAACTTTTTGTATACATATATATATTTTTTTTCTTTAATGAAGGTTCAGTTACTTGAACTGTAAAAACATTCACTGAATACAACTGAAAAAAGTGACATGTATTAAATCATATTATTGCTTTTTGTCCATTTTTGTGGATTAAAATAGTTTATTCTCTTTGTGTTTTTCACCTACAAAATTGGCAGGCTAGCAAAAAAATTTTGTGTTTTTTAATTGGGAGAGAAGAGACCTGCCAAATTATCGAAGCTCTTTATGTGTTAAAAGCCTATCTCCTGTAAAATTGACCTAGCAGACAAGCTGAATTTAAAATGGACTGTGAAGTAGGCTGTAAATTGTAATCTTATTTTTTTTTAACATGAGTCAGTGATTTAGATAATGTATTGAAAACCAAGATAAAGGAAAATGCACCTAAAAACTAATTAAATATCTCTGTGGTTACCAAGTCAAGGTGGTATTGATCTGTGTTAATCAGAGTAACTTGTTGCCTAGCCTATGAATAAATTCCAAAATATCCAGTTTATTTCATCTTGAAATGGTGCTTTTTTTCTCTCCACGCACAATTGAATTGCTGCAGTTTAAAACAAATTTGAACCACTTTCTTGCACTGTTAGCTTTTTTCTACTTTTATAGATTAAAACATTTCAGCATAAAAGTCATACATATGAAGCAAGGGCTGAATCATAATCACAAGGGTTTAATTTTGATGAACTAATCCAGTTATAAGGATATACTGCAAAAGTTGATTGAGAAAGTAGTATTGGGAGTTGTGAATGGTAGTGAGTTTTGGGTTTTTTTCTTCCCCTTAACACTTTAGGAAAAAGGTAAGTAGACTTGAACAACCTTCTTTTGCACTGGGAAAATGAACAGATGTTTGAAATGGTTTTAAAATATTTTTTTTAATTAAAAGGACACTCTGGAAAGTACTAAATATCTGTAACTTATAAACACCAACTTTCGATGTAATAAGTATACCTTAATCTTATGTGTGTTTAACTGGATTACATAGATTCTTTTATTAAAATATGTATACTCAGTGGACCAATATAATATATTAAAGTATGTATTTTATATATATATATATATATATATATATATATATATATATATATATATATATATATAAAAATCTCCATGCTCACTTGTGTAGGATGAATGTCTTAGAGTCATTTATGATTATATTTTATGTTGTTGACTCTGGCTCCAGAGCCTGTGCTTGAAAGGACAGATAAGTATTCCTGAGAGCTAAGTGGCACTACTTATGAAGTTTTAACCATCTTCTACCTACTTGTTCAGGTTTATTTGAGTTCTCTTTATAGAATTTTCTCTTATGTTTCAAACTTCTAAACTGTAGCCTGTAATTATGAGAACAATAAACTTTAAATTATAATAAACCATACTATCCATACATCCTATCTGAAATGGAGTTTTGCACGATTCTCTGTTATGTCCATGCTGTGTCTAAGGAGGGGTAGGCATACAATCAGCACAGATTAATATGTGTAAAGTGCTTGAGACAGTACCTGGTATAGAATAAAATACTCAATAAATGTTAACTATTTTTTAGTTGACATGTCCTGTTTTTTTGAAAGAAAGATAGGAAACAGGTATGCATAGAAACAGTGCCTGAAACGTGGGTGGTGTGTATATATTTGTTGAATGAGGATTTGTGAGATGGACTCTAGGAGGGCACTGTGGTGTGAAAAATTCAGACAACCCTGGTCTGCCATTTTTAGGAAGGATGACTTTGACAAAGTTACTTAGCCTCCCTGAACCTCATTTTCTTCTTCTAATGAACATCATAATACCCAATTCACAGGATTGTTCTGAATGATTTGAGTTTGACAGCTTTTTAATATTATTTATTTTAATCAAACAAATGCAGCCATGTTATTACTAATAGTGAAAATAGCTATTGGTTATTGAAGGCATTATACTAAGCACTTTATGTGTGTCTTCTTGTTTAATCTTCACAGAAGCCCTAAGTAGTACTATTATTATCGCCTGTTTTAGAAATAGGAAAAATGAGGCTCAAAAAAGTTAAAATAGGGCTTCCCTGGTGGCGCAGTGGTTGAGAGTCCACCTGCCGATGCAGGGGACACGGGTTTGTGCCCCAGTCTGGGAAGATTCCACATGCCGCGGAGCGGCTGGGCCCGTGAGCCATGGCCGCTGAGCCTGCGTGTCCGGAGCCTGTGCTCTGCAACGGGAGAGGCCACAACAGTGAGAGGCCCGCGTACCGCAAAAAAAAAAACACACACAAAAAAAGTTAAAATAATATGCTTCAGATAATACTGCTAATAAGTAGATGAGCCAGGAATTGAACTCTGGTCTGTCTGATTCTAAAACATGATATTCTTTCCAGTTTACCGTGCTTTGTCTCCTTTTCTGTGAAAAAAATATTGCCTATAGGAAATGCTAGGAACAGGGCATGATAAATAATAACAGATAACATATATTGAGCTTCAGGCAGAATCCTTAGTGCTTTCCGTATATTATTTCATTTCATCCTTAGAAAAGTAACCCTGTAATGTATAGGTACTATTTTGTCTCCATTTCACAGAGGAGGTGCCCTAATTAGGCCACAGTTATGTAGCTAGTAAGTGACAGAGCTGGAATTTGAACCCAGAAGACTGGCTGTACTGTTTTGACCGCTGCTCTCTATTCCTGTTAAAGGTGAGAAGCCAGAGGAGAACTATCATAAATAGAATAATCCATGTAATCTCTGCTCTTGAGGATTAATGAAATAAACCTACTACATAGCATGTGGCATCTTAAAAAACATTTCCTAATTCATTTTCATATTTAATCTTTACCAGGATTTAGAACAGTTTTTGACACATGAAAGCACTCAACCATTGTAAGTTACCAATATTATGATAAGTGATAAATCGGAACATAGGGGAGATAGCCAACCTTTCTTTTATTAAAGCAATACAAATTTTAAAACCACAAAAGCTGGCAAAAACAAAAAGTAACTTATTAGTGCTGGCAAAGCTCTGGAAAGAATACATTAAAAGGTAGGCAAAGGGTAGATTTTGGAGAGTTTGCCACACAGATGGAGGGACAGGGCATTCTAGGCAGAGGCCATGGTTGTATAAAGAAAAAGTGGTAGGACATGACATAGTGTGCTAGCAAACAGCAAGTATTGAAGTAGTTCAGTGTAACTAGAGTAGGTTTGTGGGCAAAAGAGTGAAGTATTTGTGTTTGTGTGTAAGAAAGGTCTCACTGGTAGTGATTTGGTGGATTGCTTTAGAAGGAAACCAGGTAAGGCAGGGAGAGCAGGTGAAGGCTGATGGAGTCATTCAGGTGAGATGGTAGGTACCTAAAATATGGCTGTGGCTGAGGCCCGAGAAAAGGGGATTGATTTAAGAGAATTATCAGGCCTTAGAGTCTGATTAGATATGGGTGGTGAGGGGAAGGGAGTGGTTGCAAACTTCAGCAAGCATCAGGATCACCTGGAGGGCTTGTTAAAGTACAGATTGTGGACCCCATCCCCAAAGTTTGTGATTTCAGTAGGTCTAGAGTGGGACCTAAGAATCTGAATTTCTGACAAGCTCCCAGATAATGCTGAAGTTGCTGGCACAGGGACCTCGCTTCGAGAACCACTAGAATAGGGACTGACTTCCAGGTCTCTCTGTTCTCCTGCACGTCTTACTAGATGTACTCATTTCGTTTGCAGTGCTGTTGCACCTTGTCATTCTGTACTTGACCTGTCGCTTCTGCTTCATAGTGTAAAGCACCTCTAATCTTCCTTGTGGATAAAGAGAGTTTTTAAAAATAATAATTGCAGGCTAACAGCACTTACTATGTGCCAGTACTATTTGAAACACTTCAATATACGGTCCCCAACTTAATGATGGTTTGACTTATGATTTTTTTACTTTATGATGGTGCAAAAGTAATACATATTCAGTAGGAAACATACCTTGACTTTTGAATTTTGCTCTTTTCCCAGGCCAGCAATGTGCTGTACAATCCTCTCTCATGATGCTGCGCAGCGGCCGCAGCTCCCAGTCAGCTGCACGATCACAAGGGTGAACATCCAGTACACTTACAGCCACCCAGTACCCAGACAACTGTTCTGTTTTTCACTTTTACTACAATATTCAGTAAGTTACATGAGATAGTCAACACGTTATTATAAAATAGGCTTTGCATTAGGTGATTTTGCCCACCTGTAGGTTAATGTTAAGTGTTCTGAGTATGTGTAAGGTAGAGTAGGCTAAGCTCTGATGTGATAGCTTAGCTGTATTAAATGCATTTCTGACTTATGATATTTTCAATTTGTGACGGGTTTATGGGGATATAACCCCATCGTAAGTCAAGGAAGATCTATATGCTGATTCATTTTAATGTCCATAACAATCCTTTAAGTTAGTTACTGTTATTTGCAGTTTACAGATGAGAAAGTTGAGGTACAAAAAGGTTAAACAACTTGCCCAAATCACAGAGCTAAAAAGTGTCAGAGCCAGGATTCAAACCCAGGCAGTCTAGATCCAGAACCCATGCTCAATCACTCTGCTCTACTGAAGAAAACTTATATTAAAATACTTTTGATGTATGGCTCAATATTGTACCTCTTACTGCCAGAAAGCCCTTTATCATCTGAGTTTTGGGAATGCACAGAGAAGATCATTGTCATTCTGTTCACCTTTGCGTATTGTGTTCTGGGTACTGTGCTGGGTCAGAGACAGAGAAAACTCATATGAGGCCATCAGTGGTATAGTGGGGGAGATAGACATTACTTACAGTTAATTTCACAACACTGCACATTGAAGATTATGATAGGAGTGCTGGGACACCCAGAGGAAGGAGAGAATAGTTCTGGCTGAGAGGACTGGGGAAGGCTTCCCAGACGAGGTGTCCCTAGGACACAGTATTCTGCTCCTAGCATTAGTAAAAGTGTAGATGGCAACTGTCAAAATTAAAACAAGGGCTTCCCTGGTGGTGCAGTGGTTGAGAGTCCGCCTGCCGATGCAGGAGACACGGGTTCGTGCCCCGGTACGGGAAGATCCCACATGCCGCGGAGCGGCTGGGCCCGTAAGCCATGGCCGCTGAGCCTGTGCGTCCGGAGCCTGTGCTCTGCAACGGGAGAGGCCACAACAGTGAGAGGCCCGCGTACTGCAAAAAAAAAAAAAAAAATTAAAACAAAACAACAACCATAAAAACACAGCTTTCACAAGGCCACATCATTTGATGTCAGAGCTCTGTTGACTGACAAAGGCTGCCAGACAGTCTCCCAGGAAGCCTCATTTAAGTGATACTCATTACTTAGTGAAATCAACCTTATCCAACGTCTGACCTTCAAGTTTAGAAACCTGATTTTCATTAGTAGAAGAGAGACAAAGCTCCCATTAAGCAAGTTCACAAGGACTGATGTAAAGAACAAAATGTCAGTTTCCAGTAGAAGTTGCTCTAGGGCTTGAAGTGCTCACAGTTGGTTGAATGAAGATTCCTTCTCCCTGCCAGTGCTTGGATGCGTCCTACCTGTAAGGTTCCTCACTCTCTGCAGCCAGGGCTGCCTGGCCCCTCTGATGAACACATTTTTTTAGACTAATACGTTTGATCAGGTTACAGTCTGGTTTGGCTGGTTGGGTAGCTTATAAAGTCTCTTAGGGGTGACTTTGCATATCTTTGCTTTCATGTAGACTCTGTATTTAACTCCTTCTAAGGCAGACTTTCCCCAGTTTATGAGTTCTTAGTGAAACATCTCACTCCCTGGGCTCTGACTTCACCCTTTCATTGATCATGTCATTTATTGAGTGTATATGTGCCAGGCCTTCTCCCTGACTCATTCTCCGCCAAACTGTCAACATGACCTAACAATTCTGCCTTTTAAATATCTCTCAAATCTGTCCTCTCCATCCCTAGTGCCACTCCCCCAATTCAGGTCTTCATCATCTCTCTTCAGGCTTTTACCAAAGCTTCCTAATCTCCTTGCCGCCAATCTCTTGTTTTTCTCTCTGCTTCCAGACCATCCTCCGTGTTGCAGTCAGATTCTTCTAGAATCGAAATCTGCCCTATCACTCCTGTAATAAAACATGCCACTGATTCCCATCACATTCAGGTTAAAATCCTAACCCCTTAGAAAGCTTTTCCTTCATAACCTTAATTTCTGATTGATATTTAATCAGTAATGGCTTGAACAGTAATGTAAGCTGGTTTTTTTTTTTCCTCTTTAAACAAATCTTGAGAAAATGCTACCTTAAGGAAATAAAGGCACTCTAATATGATTGTAGCATATGGAATTCTTTGGGGATGTGCATAATTTTACTCTCTAACTTGATGTTTTTCAATAGGCAGGTTGTAATTCCTTAGTTGGGTTGTGAAATCAGTTTATTAAATCGAGCAACATGGAAAAAATGTAACCAGAGTAGTACAGGCATATCTTGGAGATAGTGCGTGTTCAGTTCCAGACCATCGCAGTAAAGTGAATATCACAATAAAGTGAGTCACACATTTCCCAGTGCATATAAAAGTTGTGTTTATACTACATTGTAGTCTATTAAGTGTGAGTAGCATTATGTCTAAGAAAACAATGTACCTACTTTAATTTAAAAATACTTTATTGCTTAAAAAATGCCAAAATAATTACAGTAGTTACAGTGAAGATCCCTGATCACAGATCACCATAACAAGTGTAATAATAATGAAACGTTTGATATTCCAAGAATTACCATATATACTAATATGTCTAAAATGGATAGCTAACAAGAGCCTGCTGTGTAAAAAAATAAAATTCAAAAATTCAAAAAAAAAAATTACCAAATTGTGACACAGAGACATAAAGTGAGCAAATGCTGTAGAAAAATTGTGCCAATAGACTTGCTCAATGCAGGGTTGCCATAAACCTTAATTTGTAAAAAATGCAATATCTGCAAAGCACAGTGAAGCAAAACACAATAAAATGAGCTATGCCTGTAAAGCAGAATGAACACTCATATACCAATAATCAGCTTCAATAAATACCAGTTCACATCCAATCTTATTTTATCTATATTCCTACACACTTCTCTTTCATGTCATGTTGAAGCAAACCTTATATTTCATTTGTAGATTTTTCAGTAAGTTACTGATCAGCATTTTAAAAATTATGAAATAGAATTCGTTATTGAATACATACTGGGTCACAAGATAAAAGAAAGCCACTGATATTTTAAATTATCTGTTTTCAAGTAAGAAATGTCGGTCCTACTGTTGTGTATACAGGTTATTAATGTAAAGGATTATCTCGTGGAGGGAAGGTGTGTCTTTGCTGGAAGACCCCACCTAGTTTTCTTCCCCACTGCAATAAGTGTATAGAATGTGTTCAGTTGCCCAAGAGCTAAGGGCTTAGTTTCAGCCTCTCCTTTCTGTTTCCTCTGGAGTCAAAACTTGAGAGGACTGAGTTATTTTGTAAAACGGAAAAGAGACAAGGAAAAATAGCTGACACTTGCTGAGGACCTTCTCTGAGCTTGGCACTAAGGCGCTTAGTATACATTACCCTACTTAATGCTCACAGCACTATAACAGATAGAAAACATGAGGTATATAGAGATGCAAGTGACTTGGCCAAGACCCCAGCCCAGGTGCCTTGGCTCTGAGACCTACTCTTCCAGCACACCAGGCTGCCTTTTGCATCCATGGCCTTAAAAGCAGCCCTTTGAGCCTAAGCATCAACAGAGATCAAACAGAGCAACCCCGGGCCCTAAGCAAGAACTAATGTTCTCAAAGAAAACCCTGATGCATCGCAGCTTCCTGAGAAGGTTCCTGGCCTTACTGTTTGCTAGCTGTGTGACTCTGGGTAAATCTCTTAACCTCTCTGATCCTCAGTGGACCAGCGTTGGGGAGCATCAGGTGCGTGAACAGCACTACTGAGGGGAGACGTAGCTGCCCAAACCTGACTCCCAGCCCACCTGAGGTCCAGCTCACCTGAGTTGCCCTCACAGGTGGCTCACAGGTTGCGGTCCTGGTGCTGCCACTGGCCCTCTGTGTGACCTTGGACAAATCCCTGGGTGTCCTGGGTGGGCCTCAGTTTCTCCCTGTGAATACTGATGAGTCTCGACGGCTCTGGACAGTAGTGGTCTTGCCCTGATTACTCAGGTCTGCTTGTGGGACACTGACGTCCTTGCCAGGCAGGGTGGTTGTGAGGATTAAAGATGATGGATATAAAGTCTTCATTCCTGTTACATGGCAGATACTCACCAACTAAGAGCTGTCATGTCTGTGTTTAAGTACACAAAAAAGGAAAATATTTTAGGAAAATGTCTATATAAGATTAAGGGAATAAACTTCAGTTATCTTGAAAGTTTATTGATACTAAATGTTCCCCCCTGATTCTGGATAAAATTATCACACACACTGTGTGTCCACTATTCTCTTTTGTTTGCATTAACTCATTTAGTCCTCACGACAACCTTTGTGATAGGTGTTATTATTATCCTCATTTTACAGATGAGAAAGCTGAAGCACAGAGAGGTTAAGTAACTTGCCTGAAGTCACAGGCAGCTATCAAGTGGTGAGGCCAAGAGTCTAACCCAGGCAGACTGGCTCCAGAGCAAGGGAAAGAATAAAACCTGCTGTACCTTGGGATTGTTGTGAGATTCAAAATAAGCTAAGCTTTGGGAAAGTGACTCATAAATGCTGTGTGCATTCTAAGAGCTTGTGTAGCAGGCAGACGGGCTGGGGTTAAGATACAGACTCCAGTCTGGCTGCTTGGATTGAGTTCTAGCTCCTGCCACTTAACTAGCCTTTGTTATTTTGAGCAGATTGCTTAATCCTCTGCTTTACTTTCTCAACTAGAAAAATTGGGGTTGTAAAAGGACATACCTGATAGGATTATTTTGAGGATGAAATGAGTTGGTACATGTGAAGGGTTTAGAATAATGCTTAACAAAGTTCTAAGCAAATGATGGTGATGAAGATAAAGAAGAACATGATGATGAAGATGTCCAGATGTCAAAGAAAAAGAACAGGAAAGAAGCCTTGAAGTTTGAGAACCCTTGGATTGAATCCCAGTCCCTAATTTTTTTTTTTTTTTTTTTTGGCCATGCCGCTTAGCTTGCGGGAATCTTAGTGCCCTGACCAGGGATTGAACCTGAACCCCCCAGCAGTGAAAGCACCAAGTCCTAACCACTGAACCGCCAGAGAATTGCCCCCAGTTCCTAATTCGATCTCAGGAATATTTCTAAACTTCTGACTCAAATATTCTCAAAACGAGAGTTTCCCAGATTAGAGGTAGTGTATGTAAAAGCCCTCAGCATGGTGCCTGCCACTGAGTAGAAACTTGATAAATATTAGGTCCTTCTTCATTCTCTCAGCACTGAACATCTACTGTGTGTAACAGTGGTGCTAGGCTCCGTGGAAGACACAAATGTGAGACATTCTCTGTACCTTCAGATAGAAATCTGAAGAGTGAGACTAATATGGTCGTTAATAACCAATATAAGGATTAAAAACTATATAGTGCTAAATGCTCAGAGAAAAATGTAATCTCTGAAGAAGGAGGTAGTCCTCCACTGGGGAGATACAGGAGGGCTTTCTGTAGGAAGTGGTGTTGGTTGTGGGCTTGGAGGCTGGGTGGGACTTTAATTCCACCCAGGATTAGACTGGGCTCGGGTCCTATAGGAGACCAGGCTTCTGAGGCCCTGTGGTATTCATGCCTGTGAGCCTAGGAGGAAGTTGGCTATCTGCAGTGCCCAGTGCTGACAAACTGGGCAAAGCTCTGTGAGCTGAGGAGTTTGGGCCCATGGGTGCACTGTAACTGGAATTTCCAGATCTGGAAGCTCTAGCCTTGTGGTCAGATAGGCAGCATTCGCGGGCCCTTGTGGATCTGCCTAGAGCATGACATGAGTGCTCAGAGAGAGGGGGAAAGGTTGTATTTTCTCTGCTGCTTACCAAGGAAAAGTGAGAGAAACTGCCCAGATGATCCTTGAGGCTTCTGCCCTCTGCTTTGCCCAGGCCTCCCACTCCATGCCCCGCCCACCTACAAACTACAGGCAGGGTTGGGAGGGAGCCGCAGATGGGGCAGACAGATCTGGGTGTGAGGCTTGATCTCGGGGAAGTCAGTTAACCCCTCTGAACCTCAGTTTCATCCACTGTGAAATGGGGGAGAGTATTTAATAAGGTGAAATTAAATGAGAATTTGTGTAAAGCACCTGGCTTAGGGCTTGGCACATTACGATTAGTCACCATTTATTGACACGTGATTTGTGTTGCACAAGACCTAGGATACAGACCCAGCCCAAAAGGAGACAGCAATGGTCCCATTGCCACCCGTCCCTGTGTTCGACCCCCATACTCCCTCACAGAGAGAAGTCTCCAGGGACCCCTGAATCCATCCTGCACACTGGACCTCAGAGCGATCCTTCTCAAATACCTCCTCAAGGTGCTCCCTTGTTCTTTGCCTTTAGTTGAGCCTCCCATGGAAGCCTGCTAGACTGCACTGCCAGGGGCTAACCTTGCTCCAGAGCTGATTCTTCTACTTGATAGTTGTTTAAAATAAAAAGTAAAAATGTACATGACCTAAGGCAAAATACGGGGTTTCAAAGAAAGTGTGAACTGGAGACAGGCTTATTCTCCTCTGTCTCCCGTTCTCCTCTGGGAATCAGAGGTCTGTGGACAGGGCCACGTCCCAGTGCCTCGCCTGGTCAGCAGCCTCCACTGCCAGGCCCAATCAGCTCCTTCCTGTCTGTCCTCCCCCTTGCCTGCCCCTCCTGCTCTGTGCCCTGCACTTGGGGGCAGTCCCAAGCCCCTGAGCCTATCCAGGTACAGCCCTGGCAAGGCAGGCTCCGCACTTAGGCAGGTGGGAAAGGCATTGGTGACATCATCACCCATCGATACGGAGGACGGGCTCTATACTGGAAGTGGAGGGGCCTGGGGTCGGTCCTGATGCTGCCACTGGCCCTCTGTGTGACCTTGGACAAATCCCTGGCCTTCCTGGGTGGGCCTCAGTTTCTCCTTGTGTATACTGATGCGTCCCGACGGCTCTGGACGGTAGTGGTCTTGCTCTGGTTCCCCAGGTCCGCTCCCGGGACACCGACGTCATTGCCAGGCAGGGAGGCGCCCGGCCGCGGCGGGGAGGAGCCACGGGTCCCGCCCCGCCCAACCCGTCCAGGTGCTGCCGCCGGAGCCGCCGCTACCGCCACAGCCGCCACGAGGGGCCGCCCGCGCCTCCATCCAAGTCCGGCCCGTGTCCATGGCCTTTCTGACCGCCTGGAAGCGGGCGGTCTCCGGGGAAAGCGACCGCAGGTACCGGGCGGGGGCGGGGACTCGGCGGGAGGCACTGATGGGACTGAGGGGCGTCTGGAGAACAGCCGACGGGAGGGGCAGCTGACGGAACACAGCCCGAGACAGCAGTGTGCGGGCTGCTGGCCGCGGGGTAACGGCCGAAGGGCCCGGGGAGAGAGGCAGCCCAGCCCCTCTCACCCCAGCTCCCCCACGTATCCCTTGCTCGCGTGTTATGGCCCCCAGCAGGGCTGGGCCTGGGGGTGAAGAGATACGCCCCCAACACCCCGGTCCCACCCGAGCGCCGCTTCCGGTGCCACAACCTGTGAGCCACCTGTGAGGGCAACTCAGGTGAGCTGGACCTCGGGCGGGCTGGGAGTCAGGTTTGGGCAGCTACGTCTCCGTCTCGCCTTAGCAGTGTTGCTCACGCACCTGATCCTCCCCAGCGTTGCATGAGCAGAGATAGGGGTACGTGTGCCCGGACAGGTGAGAGCAGATACACTATCCCCCGCCAGGGGTTGTCCACATCTGGGGGCAGCAGTGTGGAGGGAAATCCTGCGTCCCAGTGCCTGTCCATGGTGGAACTGTGTGCACCACAGCTTCTCCAAGGTCAACCCTTCAGGGATGTGTCATTGCCTCCTGTGTGTCACCTCCAACTCCCAGCTGTCCCCACCTCCTGGGTGAGTTGGTTTCTCCAGATGTGTTCTCATGAGAAAGGGGAGAGGGGACAGCTCTGACCTCTCTTCTGAGCTGTGACCCCCAATTTCTTTCCTTTATATATTTAAAGTTCACTCTGCTACTCCCTGGAGAAAGGCAATCTAACTGCCTTCCCAACACCTCCATCTGACTGTCACATGGGCACATCAAACTCGGCAAGCCCCAAATCAAACTTCACATCTTCACCTCCAAACCTGTTCCTCCTCCTGTGTCCCCATGGCATAGTCATCCACCCAGTTGCCCAAGCCTGGAACCTGGGAGTCATCCCTCTCACCTCCCTCCCTCTCCTCCACCCTGGTCTCCAAGTTCTGCTGATTTTGTCTTTTTGATGTCTCTCAAAGCTGTTCATTCCCCCTGGACTATTGTAATAGCCCCTAACTTTTCCATTTCCTCCAGTCTTCCCCTTTCCATTCATCCTTCAGACTTGTCTTTCCTAAAGCACAAACCAGACCATGTCATTTTTCTGCTTTAAAGTTCTTCTATGGCTCTCTATCACAGAGGTGAAAGGTCAAGGCTCTCCAGGGGAGAAGCTGTGACCTGCCCAGCCCCGCTTCCCATCACTCTCTGACCCTCACTCTGGTCTGGCTTTGTAGGGCTCTCACAACTGTGCTGGGCTGCTCAGGGCTACTTCTGCCTGGAATGCCATCCTCTACTCCTGACATTCACCCTATAAGATTCAACTTTAGGTGACATCTTTTGTTATTAAAAAAATTTTGTTTTGACTTTTAAAATAAACTTTTAATTCAAGGGTAGCACATATAGAGAAAAGTGCACACATTGTAAGTGTACAGCTCAATGACTCTTCACAAAGTAACCAGTACCCATGTAACCAGCACCCAGATTAAGACACAGACTATTACCAGCCCCCAGAGTCTCCCTTGTGCCCCACCCAGCTGCAAGCCCCCAAAGGTAACTATTGATACTATCCTGACTTCTAATACCATAGGTTTGATTTGTCTGGGGTTTTTTGTTTTTGTGGGGTTTTTGTTTGTGTGTTTGTTTTAACTGAAGTATAGTTGATTTACAATGTTGTATTAATCAGCAAAGTGATTCAGTTATCCATATGTGTGTGTGTGTATATATATATATATATATATATATATATATATATATTCTTTTTCAGATTCTTTTCCATTATAGGTTATTATAAGATACTGAATATAGTTTCCTATGCTATACAATAGGACCTTGTTTATTTTATATACAGTAGTTTGTATCTGCTAATCCCAAACTCTGAATTTATCCTTCCCCCACCCCCTTTCCCCTTTGGTAACCATAAGTTTGTTTTCTATGTCTGTGAATCTATTTCTGTTTTGTAAATAAGTTCACTTGTATCATATTTTAGATTCCACATATAAGTGATATTATATGGTATTTGTCTTTCTCTGTCTTACTTTAGGTGACCTCTTTTAGAGAAACTTTCTGAGCCCACCTTGAGTCAGGCTCAGAGGCTTTCTGGGCTCCAGCATCTTTGCTTCCCTCTCATGGCTCTCATTCAGTTTTTCAGCAAACATTCTTGGGCACGTACCATGTTCCAGGCATTGTACTAGGTAGTGTGGATATGGTGTTACTTATGACATACAAGCCCCTGCTCTCAGGAGACCACGTTCTAGTGGGAAAGACAGATTAAACAACTAGGCAAATAAATGAGTAAACACCAGAAACAGATGCTGTGTAAGGCTTAAAATAGAGCCATGTGATAGACAGTAAAATCCATCTTTCCCAGAGCATTCCCTGCAGTGAGGATAGCTCCTGTCAAAGCCTGAGATGTGTCTGAGGAGCAGAAAGGTGTGTGTGTTGTTGAGGATCCCTGCCTGTTGGGATCCAGGAGGCAGGCTGCCCAGAAGAGGGCCGAGTTTGGATTTCATTGTGTGTTGGGAGCCACTAGAGGGCGTTAAAGAGGGGAGTCACATATTTAAAGATGATCCAGCTACCCCATGGAGAAAGGATTTTAACGCTGGGGCATGGTCACCCCTTTCTGTCTCCCCACCACATATGGAGAGGGGATGGGGTTCATCTGCCCCCATGTCCCCGAAGCCCAGCACAGAATGCTTCGGTTTTGATGAGAACCTGGGGGGATGATTTCTGAGGAGGGTGAGATCACAGTTGGGGTGCTGAGGAGTGGCTGGGTTTACATGGATTTCTTGCCTGCCTGCCCTCCTGTAAGAACCCAGCTGTGCTCTGTCCTGCAGGCACCCTGCGTGCTGGAGTGTATGTAGTTGAGGGCCTGAACACATGTACCTTTCTACTTCAGCTGGAACTTGCTGGACACAAATACTCAAAGAATTCTGACTCCCAGTCGCCCTCACAAGATCTCACACCTGGGGCAACAAACCAGGTCTCCTTTCTCTCAGCTCGGGACCTGTGACTTCTCCACCCTCAGGCCTCACCCACCACGCTGTCTGTCTCCCAAAGCCTGGCTGAGGGGTGAAGGGCTTGGGAGGGTGCTCGGCCCCTGCTCTGCCGCTTACATACTGGCTCTATGACCCTGATTCAGTCGCCTGACCCATGTGAGCCTTAGTTTACTCAGCTATAAAATAGTAGCTACTTACCAAGTGGCGGAAGACCTGGTGAAGCCACACTGGTAAAGGACCTAACAAAAAGCCACCGAGCATATTCAGTGACCAGTAAATGTGAGTTCACTGATACGAGGGAATCTTCCTTCTGAGGTATTTGCATTGAACAGAGGGGATTCAGAAAGGTTTGGGAGCCAATGGTGGGATTCCAGGCACCAGAACTGGGTAGCCAGGGACTGTTAGGAGAGGGAAATGATGCCTGTGCATCTTAAGATGGGGATGGGAGAGGAGGAGAAACAGTTCTCTAAAAACAAGTGGGTGGCAGGGAAGGGTTCAGGGCAGGGAGGGTTGTAGCATCCATGTGGCCACATGGCAGGCCTTAAAATAAAGCCATAGTTTCATGAAGTACTCAAAGTAGGATTTCCTTGGAGCACCGCTGACCATCTGTCTCAGTCTTCCAGCTGTTGTTGACCCCCGGGAGCTGGGAACTAGTCCCTTATGAACCCCGCTTGGGACCTGTGCCACGCACCACCCCCTGCGATTGTGGCTTTGCCAGCCCTAGTCCCATTCTCTCCATGACTGCCACCACCTCCCTGGCCTGGAGAGGGTGTAGGCTCTTTGCTTTATCACCCCATCCCAAGGGTGGGACAGACCTTTCCCCTAATTCCCTACCACTTGACTAGGACCAGGCTGTAACTTTTAAGGCCACCTTGGGATGCAAGGAATGAGCAACTGAGTTTTATGATTCTATGGCTCCTCTCCAAGCCCCTCAACCATCCTGGAAGGAGCCTTCCTGCAGAACTTCCACTTCTGGGAGGGCCCAATGTATGTCTTCCAGCATCTTCCCTCCTGAGAGAGGAGGAAATTTCTGCCTTAACCAAGACAACCAAGCCTTCCTTTCCTTTCTCAAGATCAGCCCTTTCCCAGGTGAACAGCAGTGCGGAGATCTACTGCTTTCAGGTAAAATCCTTTGCCCAGCCTACTAACTGGCTGGTTATATATATTTTTTTTAACATCTTTATTGGGGTATAATTGCTTTACAATGGTGTGTTAGTTTCTGCTTTATAACAAAGTGAATCAGTCATACATAAACATATGTTCCCATTTGTCTTCCCTGTTGCATCTCCCTCCCTCCCACCCTCCCTATCCCACCCCTCCAGGCTGTCACAGAGCACCGAGTCAATATCCCTGTGCCATGCGGCTGCTTCCCACTAGCTATCTACCTTACTACGTTTGTTAGTGTGTATATGCCCATGACTCTCTCTCGCCCTGTCACAGCTCACCCTTCCCCCTCCCCATAACCTCAAGTCCGTTCTCTAGGAGGTCTGCGTCTTTATTCCTGCTTTACCCCTAGGTTCTTCATGACATTTTTTTTCTTAAATTCCATATATATGTGTTAGCATACGGTATTTGTCTTTTTCTTTCTGACTTACTTCACTCTGTATGACAGACTCTAGGTCTATCCACCTCATTACAAATAGCTCAATTTCATTTCTTTTTATGGCTGAGTAATATTCCATTGTATATATGTGCCACATCTTCTTTATCCATTCATCCGATGACGGGCACTTAGGTTGTTTCCATCTCCGGGCTATTGTAAATAGAGCTGCAATGAACATTTTGGTACATGACTCTTTTTGAATTTTGGTTTTCTCAGGGTATATGCCCAGTAGTGGGATTGCTGGCTCATATGGTAGTTCTATTTGTAGTTTTTTAAGGAACCTCCATACTGTTCTCCATAGTGGCTGAACCAATTCACATTCCCACCAGCAGTGCAAGAGTGTTCCCTTTTCTCCACACCCTCTCCAGCATTTATTGTTTCTAGATTTTTTGATGATGGCCATTCTGACTGGTGTGAGATGATATCTCATTGTAGTTTTGATTTGCATTTCTCTAATGATTAATGATGTTGAGCATTCTTTCATGTGTTTGTTGGCAGTCTGTATATCTTCTTTGGAGAAATGTCTATTTAGGTCTTCTGCCCATTTTTGGATTGGGTTGTTTGTTTTCTTGTTATTGAGCTGCATGAGCTGCTTGTAAATTTTGGAGATTAATCCTTTGTCGGTTGCTTCATTTGCAAATATTTTCTCCCATTCTGAGGGTTGTCTTTTGGTCCTGTTTATGGTTTCCTTTGCTGTGCAAAAGCTTTGAAGTTTCATTAGGTCCCATTTGTTTATTTTTGTTTTTATTTCCATTACTCTAGGAGGTGGGTCAGAAAGGATCTTGCTGTGATTTATGTCATAGAGTGTTCTGCCTATGTTTTCCTCTAAGAGTTTGATAGTTTCTGGCCTTACATTTAGGTCTTTAATCCATTTTGAGCTTATTTTTGTGTATGGTGTTAGGGAGTGATCTAATCTCATACTTTTACATGTACCTGTCCAGTTTTCCCAGCACCACTTATTGAAGAGGCTGTCCTTTCTCCATTGTACATTACTGCCACCTTTATCAAAGATAAGGTGTCCATATGTGCATGGGTTTATCTCTGGGCTTTCTATCCTGTTCCATTGATCTATCTTTCTGTTTTTGTGCCAGTACCATACCGTCTTGATTACTGTAGCTTTGTAGTATAGTCTGAAGTCAGGGAGCCTGATTCCTCCAGTTCCTTCTTTCGTTCTCAAGATTGCTTTGGCTATTCGGGGTCTTTTGTGTTTCCATACAAATTGTGAAATTTTTTCTTCTAGTTCTGTGAAAAATGCCAGTGGTAGTTTGATAGGGATTGCATTGAATCTATAGATTGCTTTGGGTAGTAGAGTCATTTTCACAATGTTGATTCTTCCAATCCAAGAACATGGTATATCTCTCCATCTATTTGTATCATCTTTAATTTCTTTCATCAGTGTCTTATAATTTTCTGCATACAGGTCTTTTGTCTCCTTAGGTAGGTTTATTCCTAGATATTCTTTTTGTTGCAATGGTAAATGGGAGTGTTTTCTTGATTTCACTTTCAGATTTTTCATCATTAGTATATAGGATGCCAGAGATTTCTGTGCATTAATTTTGTATCCTGCCACTTTACCAAATTCATTGATTAGCTCTAGTAGTTTTCTGGTAGCATCTTTAGGGTTTTCTATGTATAGGATCATGTCATCTGCAAACAGTGACAGCTTTACTTCTTCTTTTCTGATTTGGATTCCTTTTATTTCCTTTTCTTCTCTGATTGCTGTGGCTAAAACTTCCGAAACAATGTTGAATAATAGTGGTGAGAGTGGGCAACCTTGTCTTGTTCCTGATCTTAGTGGAAATGCTTTCAGTTTTTCACCATTGAGGATGATGTTTGCTGTGGGCTTGTCATATATGGCCTTTATTATGTTGAGGAAAGTTCCCTCTATGCCTACTTTCTGCAGGGTTTTTATCATAAATGGGTGTTGAATTTTGTCAAAAGCTTTCTCTGCATCTATTGAGATGATCATATGGTTTTTCTCCTTCAATTTGTTAATATGGTTTATCACATTGATAGATTTGCGTATATTGAAGAATCCTTGCATTCCTGGAATAAACCCCACTTGATCATGGTGTATGCTCCTTTTAATGTGCTGTTGGATTCTGTTTGCTAATATTTTGTTGAGGATTTTTGCATCTATGTTCATCAGTGATATTGGCCTGTAGTTTCTTTCTTTGTGACATCCTTGTCTGGTTTTGGTATCAAGGTGATGGTGGCCTCGTAGAAGGAGTTTGGGAGTGGTCCTCCCTCTGCTATATTTTGGAAGAGTTTGAGAAGGATAGGTGTTAGCTCTTCTCTAAATGTTTGATAGAATTCGCCTGTGAAGCCATCTGGTCCTGGGCTTTTCTTTGTTGGAAGGTTTTTAATCACAGTTTCAATTTCAGTGCTTGTGATTGGTCTGTTCATATTTTCTATTTCTTCCTGATTCAGTCTTGGCAGGTTGTGCATTTCTAAGAATTTGTCCATTTCTTCCAGATTGTCCATTTTATTGGCATAGAGTTGCTTGTAGTAATCTCTCATGATCTCTTTTATCTCTGCAGTGTCAGTTGTTACCTCTCCTTTTTCATTTCTAATTCTATTGATTTGAGTCTTCTCCCTTTTTTTCTTGATGAGTCTGGCTAGTGGTTTATCTATTTTGTTTATCTTCTCAAAGAACCAGCTTTTAGTTTTATTGATCTTTGCTATTGTTTCCTTCATTTCTTTTTCATTTATTTTTGATCTGATTTTTATGATTTCTTTCCTTCTGCTAGCTTTGGGGTTTTTTTGTTCTTCTTTCTCTAATTGCTTGAGGTGCAAGGTTAGGTTGTTTATTCGAGATGTTTCCTGCTTCTTAAGGTGGGCTTGTATTGCTATAAACTTCCCCCTTAGAACTGCTTTTGCTGCATCCCACAGGTTTTGGGTCGTTGTGTCTCCATTGTCATTTGTTTCTAGGTATTTTTTGATTTCCTCTTTGATTTCTTCAGTGATATCTTCATTATTAAGTAGTGTATTGTTTAGCCTCCATGTGTTTGTATTTTTTACAGATCTTTTCCTGTAATTGATATCTAGTCTCATGGCGTTGTGGTCAGAAAAGATACTTGATACAATTTCAATTTTCTTAAATTTACCAAGGCTTGATTTGTGACCTAAGATATGATCTATTCTGGAGAATGTTCCATGAGCACTTGAGAAAAATATGTATTCTGTTGTTTTTGGATGGAGTGTCCTATAAATATCAATTAAGTCCATCTTGTTTAATGTATCATTTAAAGCTTGTGTTTCCTTATTTATTTTCATTTTGGATGATCTGTCCATGGGTGAAAGTGGGGTGTTTAAGTCCCCTACTATGAATGTGTTACTGTCGATTTCCCCTTTTATGGCTGTTAGTATTTGCCTTATGTATTGAGGTGCTCCTATGTTGGGTGCATAAATATTTACAATTGTTATATCTTCTTCTTGGATCGATCCCTTGATCATTATGTAGTGTCCTTCTTTGTCTCTTTTAATAGTCCTTATTTTAAAGTCTATTTTGTCTGATATGAGAATTGCTACTCCAGCTTTCTTTTGGCTTCCATTTGCATGGAATATCTTTTTCCATCCCCTTACTTTCAGTCTGTATGTGTCTCTAGGTCTGAAGTGGGTCTCTTGTAGACAGCATATATAAGGGTCTTGTTTTTGTATCCATTCAGCTAATCTGTGTCTTTTGGTGGGAGCATTTAGTCCATTTACATTTAAGGTAATTATCGATATGTATGTTCCTATTCCCATTTTCTAAATTGTTTTGGGTTCGTTATTATAGGTCTTTTCCTTCTCTTGTGTTTCTTGCCTAGAAAAGATCCTTTAGCATTTGTTGTAAAGCTGGTTTGGTGGTGCTGAACTCTCTCAGCTTTTGCTTGTCTGTAAAGGTTTTAATTTCTCCATCAAATCTGAATGAGATCCTTGCTGGGTAGAGTAGTCTTGGCTGCATGTTTTTCTCCTTCATCACTTTCAGTATGTCCTGCCATTCCCTTCTGGCTTGTAGGGTTTCTGCTGAGAGATCAGCTGTTAACCTTATGGGGATTCCCTTATGTGTTATTTGTTGTTTTTCCCTTGCTGCTTTTAATATGCTTTCTTTGTATTTAATTTTTGACAGTTTGATTAATATGTGTCTTGGCGTATTTCTCCTTGTATTTATCTTGTATGGGACTCTCTGTGCTTCCTGGACTTGATTAACTATTTCCTTTCCCATGTTAGGGAAGTTTTTAACTATAATCTCTTCAAATATTTTCTCAGTCCCTTTCTTTTTCTCTTCTTCTTCTGGAACCCCTATAATTCGAATGTTGGTGCGTTTAATGTTGTCCCAGAGGTCTCTGAGACTGTCCTCAGTTCTTTTCATTCTTTTTTCTTTATTCTGCTCTGCAATAGTTATTTCCACTATTTTATCTTCCAGGTCACTTATCCGTTCTTCTGCCTCAGTTATTCTGCTATTGATCCCATCTAGAGTACTTTTAATTTCATTTATTGTGTTGTTCATCATTGCTTGTTTCATCTTTAGTTCTTCTAGGTCCTTGTTAACTGATTCTTGCATTTTGTCCAATCTATTGTCCATTCTATCTCCAAGATTTCGGATCAACCTTACTATCATTATTCTGAATTCTCTTTCAGGTAGACTGCCTATTTCCTCTTCATTTGTTAGGTCTGGTGCATTTTTATCTTGCTCCTTTATCTGCTGTGTGTTTTTCTGTCTTCTCATTTTGCTTATCTCACTGTGTTTGGGGTCTCCTTTTTGCAGGCTGCAGGTTCGTAGTTCCTCCTGTTTTTGATGTCTGTCTCCAGTGGCTAAGGTTGGTTCAGTGGGTTGTGTAGGCTTCCTGGTGGAGGGGACTAGTGCCTGTGTTGTGGTGGATGAGGCTGGATCTTGTCTCTCTAGTGGGCAGGTTCACGTCTGGTGGTGTGTTTGGGGGTGTCTGTGGCCTTATTATGATTTTAGGCAGCCTCTCTGCTAATGGGTGGGGTTGTGTTCCTGTTTTGCTAGTTGTTTGGCATATGTTTTCCAGCGCTGTGGCTTGCTGGTCGTTGAGTGAAGCTGGGTGCTGGTGTTAAGATGGAGGTCTCTGGGAGATTTTCGCCGTTTGATATTATGTGGAGCTGGGAGGTCTCTTGTTGATCAGTGTCCTGAAGTTGGCTCTCCTACCTCAGAGGCAGAGCCCTGCCTCCTGGCTGGAGCACCAAAAGCTTTTCATCCACACGGCTCAGGATAAAAGGGAGAAAAAGTAGAGGGAATTAGTAGAAGTATGAGGAAAGAAAGAAGGAAAGGAGGGTAGGAAGGAAGGAAGAAAGAAAGAAAGAAGCAAAGAATGAAAGAAGGCAAGAAGGAAAGAAAGGAGGGAGGGAGGGAGAGAGGAAGGAAGGAAGGAGGGAAAGAAGGAAAAAAGACAGAAAGAAAGAAGATACAGTAAAAATAAAATAAAGTATAATAAAGTTATTGAATTAAAAAATTCTTATTTAGAAAAAAAAAAAGGGACGGAAAGAACCTTAGGACAAATGTTGGAAGCAAAGCTGTACAGACAAAATCTTACACAGAAGCATACACATACACCCTCACTAAAAGAGGTAAATGGGGAAAAATCCTAAATCTTGCTGTCAGAGACCACCTCCTCAATTTGGGATGATTCGTTGTCTAAAGGAGGGAAGGAAGGACGGAAAGAAAGAAAGAAAGAACGAAGGTAAAGTATAATATTGTTATTAAAATTAATTATTAAGAAAAAAAATTTAAAAAAAACATGGACGGATAGAACCCTAGGACAAATGGTGGAAGCAAGACTGTACAGACAAGATCTCACACAGAAGCATACACATACACATTCACAAAAAGAGGAAAGGGGAAAAAATCATAGATCTTGCTCCTAAAGCCCACTTCCTTAATTTGGGATGATTGGTTGTCTATTCAGGTATTCCACAGATGCAGGGTATATCAAGTTGATTGTGGAGCTTTAATCCGTTGCTTCTGAGGCTGCTGGGAGAGATTTCCCTTTCTCTTCTTTGTTCTCACAGCTCCCAGGGCTCAGCTTTGGATTTGGCCCTGCCACTGCGTGTAGATCGCTGGAGGGCGTCTGTTTTTTGCTCAGACAGGATGGGGTTAAAAGAGCCGCTGATTGGGGGCTCTGGCGCACTCAGGCCGGCGGGGACGGAGGGGCACAGAGTGCGGGGCGGGCCTGCGGTGGCAAAGGCCGGCGTGACTTTGCACCAGCCTGAGGCGCGCTGTGCGCTGTCCCGGGGAAGTTGTCCCTGGATCCCGGGAACCTGGCAGTGGCGGGCTGCACAGGCTCCGCGGAAGAGGGGTGTGGAGAGTGACCTGTGCTCGCACACAGGCCCCTCGGTGGCGGCAGCAGCAGCCTTAACGTCTCCCGCCCGCCTCTGGGGTCCGCGCTTTTAGCCGCGGCTTGCGCCCGTCTCTGGATTCCGCGCTTTCAGCCGCGGCTCGCGCCCGTCTCTGGATTCAGCGCTTTCAGCCGCGGCTCGCGCCCGTCTCTGGATTCAGCGCTTTCAGCCGCGGCTCGCGCCCGTCTCTGGATTCAGCGCTTTCAGCCGCGGCTCGCGCCCGTCTCTGGATTCCGCGCTTTCAGCCGCGGCTCGCGCCCGTCTCTGGATTCCGCGCTTTCAGCCGCGGCTCGCGCCCGTCTCTGGGGTCCGCGCTTTCAGCCGCGGCTCGCGCCCGTCTCTGGGGTTCCTTTAAGCAGCGCTCTTAAACCCCTCTCCTCACGCCCCAGGAAACAAAGAGGGAAGGAAAAGTCTCCTGCCTCTTCGGCAGGTGCAGGCTTTTCCCCGGACTCCCTCCCGGCTAGCTGTGGTGCACTAACCCCTTCAGGCTATGTTCAAGCCGCCAACCCCAGTCCTCTCCCTGCGCTCCGGCCTCAGCTCGCAGCCCCGCCCGCCCCCGCGGGTGAGCAGACAAGCCTCTCGGGCTGGTGAGTGCCGGTCGGCACCTATCCTCTGTGCGGGAATCTCCCCGCTTTGCCCTCCGCACCCGTTGCTGTGCAGTCCTCCGCAGCTTCGAAGCTCCCCCCTCCGCCTCCCGCAGTCTCCGCCCGCGAAGGGGCTTCCTAGTGTGTGGAAACTTTTCCTCCTTCACAGCTCCCTCCCACTGGTGCAGGTGCCGTCCCTATTCTTTTGTCTCTGTTTTTTCTTTTGCCCTACCCATGTACGTGGGGAGTTTCTTGCCTGTTGAGAGGTCTGAGGTCTTCTGCCAGCCTTCAGTAGGTGTTCTGTAGGAGTTGTTCCACGTGTAGATGTATTTCTGGTGTATCTGTGGGGAGGAAGGTGATCTCCGCGTCTTACTCTTCCGCCATCTTCCGCCTTCTCCCAAAACTCCTTATATATTTGAAAACATAAGGAGTCACCCTAAAATGCAGCTGGAGGAGGTCATGGAGAGGACATAAGGGCTGGCTGCACGGAGAACCGGGCCCAGGCAATTCCCCGACTCGACAATCGGGCTAGCCCTGGATGGTTATATTATAACCCAGACAATTATATTAGGAATTATGACAGTGGGTGGGACATCAGGCACCCATCCAGGTAGACCTGGGTCTGGTCTATTCCTCTTTTTTTTTTTAGATGTTGGGGGTAGGAGTTTATTAATTAATTTATTTATTTTTGCTGTGTTGCGTCTTCGTTTCTGCGCGAGGGCTTTCTCTAGTTGTGGCAAGCGGGGTTCACTCTTCATCGCGGTGCGCAAGCCTCTCACTGTCGCGGCCTCTCTTGTTGCGGAGCACAGGCTCCAGACGCGCAGGTTCAGTAGTTGTGGCTCACGGGCCTAGTTGCTCCGCGGCATGTGGGATCCTCCCAGACCAGGGCTCGAACCTGTGTTCCCTGCATTAGCAGGCAGATTCTCAACCACTGCGCCACCAGAGAAGCCCTGGTCTATTTCTTTTGATTTCCTTTTTCCCCCATCAGACAAAGTTTGTCCGAGCATGTTCCCTCCCACAGCCTCAGGTGTTCCCCTTACCCCCTCGCGGAGTTGCCCTACAATACCCACCCCCTGTAAAAATTCATCTCCACCTAAGAAACAGCCTCCCCCAGATAGAGCATCCAAGTGTCAGATTGAAGTAACTCTGCTCTCTTTCCAAGAAAATTCGTGGGTGGGTACTTCCTTTATATCAGTGACTGAAGGGCACACCCAAGCACTGTCCCTGAGTGCAGGCCAGGCCACTCAAAGGGGGATGGCGGCTCCCCAGGCTCTGAGGACAGCACTGCACTCAAATCGTCACCGTTCTCCACCTGCACTTGCCCCTGCTCCCTCCAGCCACAGCTTCTCTCTCCGACACCCTCTTAACTAGGCCCCTGCCTCCAGAAGACCCTGTGCCCTTCAACTCTGCTGCCTCAGTGATCTGTAATAACAGCGAGATCTGCCCTTGGCTGTGCCCTGACTTGACATGCATCATCATCTTCGATGCACCACAACTCTGACCGGGGGCCCTGTTGTCTCCAATTCTAATAGATGAGGAAATTGAAGCCTCCTCATACTTTCTCAAATGCATAGACACTGGGGTTTTCTTTTTAGTACTGGATGTGTAATTTTGTATTCTGCTTTTCTCATATTTTTCCACCTTTTCAAAAACTCATTCATGCAATAAATATTTATTGAGCACCTACTGTGTGCCAGGCACTGTTCTGGGCACTGAAAATACGTTAGAGAACAAAGCTGGAAAAAAAACCAAAAACAAACTCTTCTCTTGTGGAGTGTAGAATTTAGTAGGGAGAGACAGAGACTAAATGAATAAGCAAAATATACAGGATGTCAGATAACAAGTGCTATGGAAAAAATAATGCAGGGCAAAGGAACTGGGAGAATGAGTGTGATGGTTCCATTTTAAACAGAATGGTCAGGGAAGGCCTCACAGAGAAGGTAACATTTGAGCTAAGTCCTGAAGGAGGTGAGGGACTAATCATGTGAATATCTGCAGGAAGAGCATTCCAGGCACAGGGAACAGGAAGTGCAAAGGCACGCTCCTGAGGTGGGAGCGTGCCTGACATATTTGGAGAAGAGCAAGGAGGCCAGTGTGGCTGAATAAGAGAGTAAAGGGAGATGATATCAGAGAGAGAGATGGGGGTGCAGGGCATCCAGGCCTGGTGGCCAAGCGAAGACTTTAACTTTTGCACTGAGCACGATGGGAAGCCAGTGCAGAGGTGTGAACAGGAGCGTGACATGATCTGATCAAGTGGGTCTGGTGCTGTGTAGAGAGTAGACAATAAGGGGACAAGGGTAAGAGCAGAGAAAACAATTAGGAGACAATGCAGTAATCCAGGCAAATAACTTCTCTATAAATTTAATATCTGCAGAATAGTTCACCCTACAAATTCACTATAATTCACTGAACTAATTCCTTATTTTTTTAAATATATATATATTTATTTATTTTTGGCTGCGTTGGGTCTTTGTTGCTGCACACGGGCTTTCTCTAGTTGCGGTGAGCGGGGGCTACTCGTCATTGTGGTGCACAGGCTTCTCATTGCAGTGACTTCTCTTGTTACGGAGCACAGGCTCTAGGTGCGTGGGCTTCAGTAGTTGTGGCTCGCGGGCTCTAGAGTGCAGGCTCAGTAGTTGTGGCACACGGGGACCAGGGCTCGAACCCGTGTCCCCTGCACTGGCAGGCGGATTCTCAACCACTGCGCCACCAGGGAAGTCCCTGAACTAATTCCTTATTCATGGGCATTTAGGTTATTTCCAGCTGTATATTATAGAAAACACTATGATGAACATCAATGTACAATACATCTTTGTGTCTGATTGTTTCTTAAGACATGTTTGCTACCCAGGTGTTACTGGTCATCTTTCTGAGGCTTTCAGCCCCTAATTCCAGTTGCCCTTCAGAAAGCCAGTGCCACTTTCTACTCCCACCAGCAGTGAGTGAGGTAGCACATTTGCCCTGAGGGCATGTAGTAGGTGTCCAATGGATGCTGCTCTGTCCTTCTGGACCTGGCCAGGTCTGGGTGCACATCATAGGGGAAATGCCTCTTCTCTGGACAGCCTTGCATAGTTCCAAAGCTCTTTTGGGTTCATTTGCTTATTTAATGCTCACGACAGTCTTGTTATCCCTGCTTTATGGGTGAGGAAACTAAAGCTCAAAGAATAATGATAAGGCCCCATTCCAAGAGCTTTATGTATTTTATCTCGTTTAATCCTTAGAGCAACCCAGTGAGGTTGGTGCGATCAACATCCCCATTTCAGAGATGCAGTGCAGGGTGTCAGAGGTGGGGTATAAGCCCTGGCTTGCAAACCTGCTCTCTGAACCGTTTCCTGCCCTGCCTCGAGCTAGTAGGATGACTGACTTGCTTGGGGCTGCGGAGCAAGGACATGGTGGGGCAGGAGTCCAGCCAGATCTTCCTGGTCCTGCAGCCCAAGTTCTAACCTCTGACGGGATGCCACTCGATGCCAGAAACCCTTCATTAGCATTCTGTATCTTCTTTTCACTCAGAATTGTTCTTGGTCCTTTGTGCCTGACTGGAGGCTCCTTTCTTAGACCCACCCTTGGCAGCTCCTGGAGACCAGACTTTCATAAAAGAGCTCAGATCCCAGAACTGAGAACATCAGAGCAGGGAGGGTCCTTGACTTCCTGGTGCAATCTTCTCTCCCTTTTATATTTGGTGGGGAGAGAGAAACTAAGGGCCAGAGTGAGGCAGTAACTTGTCTGAGGTTCACAGCTAGTAGGGGCCAGAGTCCTTGAGGAGGAAGGGGGCCGGCCCAAGGAGCAGGCCTCGTGCTCCCTAAGGGCCTCTCTCCAGGGAATATTGAAGAACTGTGACTGGTTCAGCCCTCTTCCAGGGCCCTTTGTGGATGGGCCTGTTTACTTGTGAATTATTAACGAGCCCAAGCCTGTAGCCTGCTGGGTGGGGCTCACTCACTTTAAGAAAACCTGCTTTACAGCCACTGGGAGGGCTCTAGGGTCTGAGGTGGATAGTTCTGGGCTTTAGAGACAGTGGGGGTGGGGCTGGGGGGGTGGAGGCTTTCTCCAGGGAGAGGTCTGGAGAAAGGCACTGAGAATAGGGAAGGGGACAAGGGGTCACCCAAGTAATGCTCAGTAAGCATTACTACCAGCACCCCTGAGAGGTTGGCACTATTATCCCAGGTTTACAGATGGAAGACTGAGATTCAGAGAGGAGAACTGACTTCACAGCTTAAGCTCCTTCTACGATGGCATCACTTTTCACATGCTCACACCCCTATTTCTGTGACACACACACACACACACACACACACACACACATTTCCACACATTTTCTCTACAGGATAGAATTGAGACCTGGTTTAAGATATGGCTAGACCTGAGTCCAAGTCACACTTGGTCCAAGCCTCAGTCTTCTCATCTGTAGTATGGGAGATAAAGCTACTATGGAGCTTTCTGGAGCATTCTGAGGAGGTTTCACTAAACAGATACTTATTGAAGACCTTCTTCTTTTTTTTTTTTAATTTTTTTAAATTTGGCCACGCGATGCAGCTTTCGTGATCTTAGTTCCCCGACCAGGGATCAAACCCGGGCCCCGACAGTGAAAGCACCAAGTCTTAACCACTGGACCACCAGGGAATTTCCTGAAGGCCGCCTTAAGCTGAGAGATGGTATTGGTGAAAACAGTCTATATTGAGACGTCTCAGGGCCACTGAGAAGTGCAGTGAGCCCAGTGGTTTGTTCTTACAGGCTGGGGAGAAGATGAGAGAGGAAAACAGGCCTCACATCTCCCAGGCACCAAGCACCAGAAAAAAAGGTCCCCTGGCAGGGGAGGAGGGAACCCAGGACTCAGGATGCTCTCCTGGTCCCCTGGGAATGAGCAGGTGACCTGAGCAGGGTCACTGGGGTTGGGAAGCAGAAATAATGTTGACTCACAGGCTCCCGAGGGTTGGGGCTAGGAAGGAGCTCTTGGGAGCCGGGAACTACCCAGGTGGAACCCTCAGGAGGGGTGGGCCACTCTGATGCTCTGACTCACCAGGCGAGTGGCCCCAGCATCACTGCCACCGTTGTGGCATGGGCAGAGTTCCAGCTCTGAAGGCAAAGCGGAGCCTCAGTTTTCCTCTGTAGAAGGGGGAGAATAATAGCATCTACCCTGGCACTGTCACCACCATCGTCAGGGCACTTATGTAACACCATAAGCACATGCTAGGCACCATTCTGGGCGTTTTACACATAATGCTTAATCCTCACAATGACCCTTTGAAGCAGGCAGTACTTCCATCTTACTGATGAGGAAACTGAGGCTCAGAGAGGTGGTTAAAAGTGTGCATTAAACGAGATAATCCACGTTACATACTTAACATGTGTGGCACATAATAAGCCTTCGATGAATATCAGTCATTATTATAATCATTACCTCAGAGGAAAATGGTAAAGTGCTAGGCTCAGTGTTAAAGTTTTTGGTGATTAGTTCGGCACTCATACAGAGATGTCAGACCAGGCCCTACCCTCCAGAAGGTCCCAGTCTGATGGCAGAGACAGTCACATACAAACCTCACTCCACCCCCACCCTACACAGATGGTGTTCACCCAGGGTGATAGGGGAGGTCAAAGTGGGTTAGAGCAGTGTGTGCCCAGGAAGCCCCTGACCCATTTAGGGAGGAAGGGCTTCCTGGAAGAGGAGGCATCTGAACTGAAACCTGCAGGGTGAGTAGGAGCTTTCGCACAGGGCAGGATTTTAATAAATGTTGGTCAAATACAGTAAAGATTTACTTTGAAGCTAATGTAGCATAAACCTTCAGAACTCCTTACTCACCTGGCCCCTCCCAAGGCTCTGGGAGGACCCTGGCAATTTTATATTGGTAAATTTGTATTTTTTTAAAAAAAAAGAAGCCTTTCAATTGTACGATTTTGGATCATCCCTTGGTTAAATGAATGAATAATATGTGACAAGGAAGAAGGTGTGTTCCAAGCAAAGGGAACAGTATGTGCAAATGCCTAGAGACCTGAAAGTGCCTGGCATGTGATAAGACCCCCCAGCCCCCCACCGCCAGCCTCCTCACCCAGGCTCCTCTTTACACACAGTGCTGGTCTTCTCACCAGCTTCACAAACTCCAGCTGTCCTCAGTGTACCTTTGCCCACTTCCATGCTTTTTCATCCATGTACCCATCTGGTACATCCTTTCTACAACTTCATTGTGTATAAATAATACAAACTTCAAGGCTCAACTCTGTCCACCTTCTCCAGGAAGCCCCCAGCCTATATAGCACTCTCCCTTATCTGGACTTCTGTAGATGACAGTGGATGTTATCATAGCCCACTCCTTGTAGTTAATTATCTTTTCCTTGCTTATGTCAGAATCCCAGAGGTGGGATAACCCTTGCTATTGAGCACCTGGCTCTGCTCATATATGGACAGCATAAGAACTCACTACCTTTCTAGACAACCTGTTTAGATTTAAACAGTAATCCCCTAAACCTCTCCCCTCTGCCACCAGGCCCAATCTGCCTGGCTCTCCCAGGACCTAGTCCAAGCCCTCTTTCTATCATGGCTGCTTCTACAGACTCCTCCTGTTAACTTTTCTAACATCCTGGAGCTCAGGGCAGATCCAGGGGTGCTGGAGTCCCTCCTCCTTCTGTCCCCTGCCTTTGTGAAGGGACAGCTCTAATGGCAGCCACGTGCTCTGATGAGTCATGATTAAGAATGCTCTGATGAGTCATGATTAAGAGCATCTGGGGCCTGGACGCGGTAGCTGGTTAACTCTTCATGGGCCAGTGGCTCTTCTGCCAGGAGACCAGGTCGGCTTCAACCCTGGTCCTAGACATATACCTTAGGGCTGGGCACACAGTAGGCATCTGAGGAGTGTTATGGGTGACCCCACATAGGCCCTGGGGATTCAGGGGAGAGGGGACCCAGAAGGCAAGGGTGTGCACTTTGGTGTCAGGAGGGTTGAGTTCCAATCACGACTTGCCGTTTTTTAGGTGAGTGGCCTTGGGCAAGTCACGTGAACTCTGTACCTTAGTTTCCCCATGTGTAAAATGGCAGCTATGGGGACTATTTGAGGAGGCGAGTGTGAACTGTTGGCTAGCAGCGAGTGCTAAACCGCGTTATTTTCTGCCTTCTGGTCTCCTGCAAACACAGTCAAGCTGTGGACAAGTGGGTGGGATTAAAATCCAAGCCTGACTCTGGAGGCCATGTCTTTCTTTGCATGAATGCCCCGACCGATGCAGTAGGATGATGAAGGGCTTGGGTCGGGGGCGGTGAGAGTGGCAGGGAGGTGGACCTCAGGCCTAGGAGAACTTCCCGGGACCACACTGGTGGGGCTCCTTAGGAAGGAGCGAGCCCCCGCTCTCGGGGGCATGGGCTGGGCAGACCTTGGGCGCCCAGGGGTCTTACCCGTCAAAGCGGAGGTGGGGCGGGGGCGCCTTCCGCTGGCGGGCAGGCCCCAAGCAGCCCCCGCCCGCTGCTGGGCCCGCGTCTGCGGTCGGCCTCGGGCGGGCGGCGGCCTGGCCCCACTGCGCAGGTGGGCAGACCGAGGCCCGGCCCTGCCCCGCCGACTTCCCCGCCCCCGGCGCTCCCCTCCCCGGCCGGCGCGTCCGCGGCTCGGCGGCACAGCGCCCGCTCGGGGTTCCGGCGGCAGCACCTGGGCCGCGGCTGGCGTCCGCGGGGGCACGCTGTCCGCCCCCCTCGGCGATGACCACGGCCGGCTCCCCGGGCGCCGTGCCGGCAGGGTAAGTGCGCTGAGGAGCGGCCCCGGAGGGCGCGGGCGGGGCGGGGCGGGGGGCGGCGCCGGGCCTGGCCTCCCGCGAGGCCCGCACTGCGGCTTCCAGCCTCTGCGGGGCGGCACTGCGACCCCCGCCCCTCCCGGCCTCCGGGTGCTGCCGCCGCCACCTTCGGAGAGCGGGGAGGGGGCTGCGCGGAGACGGTGGAGGCCCTGGGCACCCTGGGTCGGTCGGTCACTACCCGCTGGGTCCCAACTTTGTTAGGAAGCTGTGGCCACAGCCGGGTCAGAGCCTCCTTCCTCCGCTCGTGGCGTTTACATCTCCACACCTGTGGGTGGGCTCTTATTGTCACTTCCGAAACAGGTGAGGAAACTGAGCAGTAGCTCTTAAATGACTTGTCTTAGGTCTCCCAGGAGGTGAGAAGTGGGCCTGGGATTTGAACCCAGCGATGCCAGACAGTACTTCATGTTCTGGGATATTCGGAGGAGTTAAAAGACTAAGATAGGAACTGGCCCGGCCCACCGGGCACAACCGGAACAGGGGTAGTAAAGGTGGGTGTTGTCACTTTCAACGTGGCACTTCTGCTCATCCCCACCCCACCCCGTTGAGGAACCCTGTAGGACCCCTACACCGCCCCTGTAGCAGTGACAGCTGCCAGCTGCTGGGAGACCTGGAGCAACTCTGCCATTCCTGGACCCCCGTGGATAGGGGCTGGGAGCCCTGCTGCTGGGAGCCGGCACTGCTAGGAGGTTGCTGGGTGGAGATCCTGCGCAGGTGAGCTGGGAGGGCTGCCATTCTGCCTGGAGCCTCACCACCAGGGACAATATTTGCCGAGGGCCTCAGGGCTAACACATGAACAGGGAGGTGACTCGGCTGGTGCCAGCTGTCAGCTGGAGGCCTCCACAGGGCCTGTGTGTGTCCCAGGCTGAGGGCTTGGAAGTTGGGTGGCCGGTGGACACCCTGGCCTGGGGGAGGGTTGCCTGGTGAGTCAGGCAGTGTTTTGTATGACATCGACCAAGTCCTTTATCCTCCCTAGACTTCTGGTCCCTCCTTTGGAAAATACAGGGAGGCTGGGCTGGCTGCTCCCTTCCTTCTCTGGGCTGGTCTTTGTAAATCTGGAAGCTGGTTAAATCCCTTCTGCCCAGTCCTGAGCACCACCCCACTGGGCCCAGAAAAATGGTTTCCAGGAGAGAAGGCAGGCATGGAGCAGGGCACCTATTAAAGAATCCTGAACTCCCAGACTAGACCCCTCATTCATTCTTCTTCCTTGCACACTCACATCCCTGACTGAGTCCTCTCTACAACCCAGGGCTCCTCTGGCCCCTCCTTGGGCCTCCAGGGCAATGAGCCTGCCCTTCTAGCACTGGCAGGTCATCCTCACACTAAACCATACCTACCCACCTGCGTGCCCTCCAGGTCCATCTGTCCCTGGCCCTGTTCAGTGCCATTCTGGTGGGGTCTGAGCAGAGCAGGAGCAAAGCAGTTCCACCTTCACCATAGACACTCATTCAGTCAGTCAACAAACACTCCCAGGCCTGCTCTGGGCCCAGCCCCATGTGTGAGGCTCAGTGGTGAAAAGACCAACATTTAAATCTCCTCCACTTTAAAAATTATGAAATATTTTCAGCCTTCAGAAGAATATCACAAATAATAAAATGAACTCCATGCCCTTGCCAGCAAGCTTTTTCAGATGTTAACATTGTGCCCTGTTTATTTCATACTCTTTGTAAGAAATAAAGCATCCCTGTGGACCAGCCCACCCTTCCCTCTACAGAGATAGTCACCATCCTGAATTTTGGTTTTATCATTTCTCTGTCTGTTTTTATTCTTTTGCTGACTATGTATAAGCCTAAAAAATGCATAGCTCTTTAAATTTTTTCTGTAAATGGAGTCATATAGCACAAATCATTCTGCAGCTTGCTTTTTCTCACTCAGCTTCAGGTTACTGAGATTTAGCTCTCTTGATCCTTGAAGCCCTGGTCCCCACTTGCCTTGAAGTATGATATGCCACCTGATGTAGAGACCATCATTTATTTATTTATCCAGCCTTCTTGGTGAACACTGAGGTGGTTCCCAGTGTCTTGTTATTCAAACATTGAATATTCTTGAATGATTGTCCTTTGCACATATGTGAGCGTTCTTCCATGTTGCCAGGCGGGAGTGGAATTGCTGGGATTTTACAGGATATGTGCGCTCAATCTTTTAAAGTTACTTAGTTTCATTATAAAAGTGGTGCTGCTCGGTAAAAGAAATGATGGAAATACATAATCTTAGGGAAAAAAATGTGCTAATGTTTCCCGAATACTTCCTATTGTGCTTTCCACTGTCTCAGTCATTCTTCCCAGCAACCCTGGGAGGTAGGTCATTCCCATTTCATTGATGAGGAAACTGAGGCTCATAGAGGTTAAAGAACCTTCCCACGTTTCTCCAACAAGTGATTGCTGAGCTGCAGCTTGAGTCCAGGGTTGTCTGCTTTCAAAACTCCATGCTACCTAGGCCACACCACATCACTCCCTGCCACGTGGTACTAGCGTTATGCACAGCTAAGCGGGACTCTGGGAGCAGAGTCACAATCGTATTTGCAATTTAGAAAGGTCACTGTGGATGTGACAGATCCCCATGGACAGGTTGCCTTACCCCGGAGCCAGAAGTTCCCCCTGAATGCTGGAAGAAGTAAAAGCCAGCTCTGATTCCAGTCTGCTCTCTGAGTGACTGCCTCGCCCTGCCTCCGCTGCCCCACCCATCTCACCCTGACTGGGATCCGGGTAGGAGGGCTTCCTGTCTCCAGCGGAGAAGAGGGTCCCCCAGCTCTGCCCATCAGACACTGAGGTAGTGGTTTACAGGCAGACCACCGTGGGGAGGTGGGAGGAAAGGGGAGTGGGGTGGCCCTCTTCTCACTTTGGCTTCAAGCCCCCTCCCCCACTACACTAAAGTTCCTGGTGTTAGTCGTCACCAGCCATGCTCCACGCTCCACCCTGCTCAGCATCCTCCCCATACCAGAGTTTCCACCCGGCACAGCAAAGAGGCCACCATCACCACTTGGGAGCCCAGGAATATTTTGGCCTGGGCCCCGGCAGGGTGGCTTGGAGCAGAAAGGCCTTAAAGAGGTGGGGACAGCCTGCAGAGAAGTGGGGACCTCATCACAGCCAGGGGAGGGTAATGGTTTGGCAGGTTGCTTTTGCAGAAAGTATTTCTGTCTTCTCCCAGGTTCCTGGGAGGAGGACATCAGGTTCCTGTCTTCACTGTCTTCACTTATCTATCAAATGCAGATAAGAACATCTGGCTCTTGGGGCTGGTGGGAGGACTGAGTGAAATAATGCAATCATCAATTTAGATAACTTGAAGTGATATTCTCATAGTGGTGATAGGTGTTTGTTCATGCTATTATTAGGTCAAATGGGGCCAATGTCCCCAGCCTGCCTGAGCTCCCCAGCCAGCTGGGATGCCCCATCCCACCTGTACACTTACAGGCCTTCCAGAGCCTCTGTCTTCTCCACCTGCCCCATGATGGCCTGTGCCCCCTCCTCACTATGGTATCATGCCTCCAGCCCTTTGCTCACACTCTTTTCCTCTTCTGGGACTTCCTTCTCCATCTTGTCCTCAATTCAGGGCCATCTTATCCAGAAAGCTTCCTTGACGGCACCCCCCTCACTTCCGGGCCTCTCCAGCCCCCAGTGACCCCCATGATCACGGCCCTGATGGCTCTGGCCGTCACTGTAGCCCTCAAGGGCAGGCCCACGTCTGGGTCCAGTTTCTTTCCCCAGAGTCCAGCCCCAGGCCTGGCCCAGAGCCAGAGATGGGTGGATGTTTGTGGCAGGGAAGAAATCAGCTCCAGGGCTGCCCCAAAGCAGCTGTCCGTCTGGAGAGGTCACCGCAGACCCACCTCATGACAGTTAAGGGGAAGTGGTGCTGGGGCTGCCAGGGGAGGGACTATGCGTCTCTGTGCTGTCTGTGCATCTTTCTCTCCAGGTAGACCAAGGAGGCAGAACCTCTTGACGGGGTTGGAGGTGGGGGTGGGAGCGGGGTGTGCGCAGAAGTGGGAGGTAGGCTCTCGACTCTGGAATTGTTTAGAGATGGGCAGAAGCCAGGACAATGGACTTGACTTCCTGGCTCAGGCAGAAACGGGTTAGAACCCACGCTTAGGCGTGTGACCTTGGCCAAGTCACCTCTCTTCTGTGCCTCAGTCTCCTCATCTGCAGTGGAGGTAATAACCCCACTCCACAAGGCTTTGTGAGGGCTCACAGAGAGCACGCCAGTTAAATGCCTGGGGCAGTAGGTACTCACTGCCTTTTCATTGATTCATGCAACAGAGACAGTGGACTGAACACCACTCACTAGGCTAAGCCCTGGGTGCCAAGGAAGACTCTGTCCCTGCCTCATGAAGAGGCGGGCAGAGGCTGCTTCCAGTGGGGCCTTTTTGGCCCTGGAAAGGAACTTGATCTTTATCCTAAGAGTAGGACAGGGAAGGATTTCAAATCCAGAAGTGACATGGTCAGATTTCGGTTTTAAAAAGATAATTTTGGCTATTATGAGAAGGACAGAGTAAAGGGAATAATGCTTCCTACATTATCCCTTAAAAAAACTACCTAGAGACTGGATGAGTTACAACATACATCCTTTAAAATACATTCCTGAGTGCCTACAGAAGTAACAGATCCTCTCAGGCCAAGAATTAAGAGAGAGCTGAAATCAGGCTGGTAAATAAGATGAAGCCACAGCGACCTGAGGGTATTTACAAATTCCAGAAACCTAGACTCTTGAGTTTTAATGACACTTAAGGAATGGGAAATAAGGACTTGGGGCTACCCAACGACAGTGTGAAGAGTTGGAACTTAGCCTCCCTACCACCTCACATGAATCTGCCACCTTCAAAGGGCGTCCTCAGCAAATAGGGGCATTGACTAGAAAAAACGCCCACCCACCACGAAGGGAGGCGACAGTTCTTGTGGGGACAAAGAGGCCCCCTAGACAATTATACATGTTGGTCTGCCCTCACACAAATTTCAGGTTTGAATATATACTACCTCTGTGGTCCTGGGTATGCTAAACTAAAAAAAGTAACATAAATGGTCTTGGGGGGTGGTAGCACCCCAGGGAAGCTGGCTGAAGTAAATGAAAATCCTCTCTGGAGGAATGGATTCTCATTTCAAGATCCCTTCGGGATCAGTCAAATAGGAGCTCATGGTAAAATTACAAAACACACAAAGAAACAAGTCGCTATGAACAATAGATACCAGAAGCAAGAAATAGCAGAATTAAGAGTCTAAGATCCTAGAGTGTTAAGATATTGATTATAACTGATTGTGTTTAAAATGTATAAAGAAATCAAAGATAGACTTGCAACAATACGCAGGGAACAAAATACTGCCCAAAATGACCAAGCAGATTTGAAAAAGAACCAAGTGGAATTTCTGAGATGAAAAATAAAATCACTGAAATTAAAAACTCAGTAGAGGATAAGTAGCGGATGAGACCCACTTAAAGAGAATTAGCGAAATGAAAGATCTAAAGAAATTACTTAGAATCTAACAGAGAGAGTGAACGAGATGGCAAAGAAGAGAGAGAAGAGGCATGAAAAACAATAAAATGGGATAACAGAGAGAGAGAAGAGTTAGGAATGGACAGGAGTAGAGGAGGGGTCTTCCATCAGACGAGGGTACAGATGGTAGTGGCCTGGACTGGGGGGCACTGGGTGTAGAAGGAAGTGGATTAAGAGATGTTCAGGAGGTAGAACTGATAGGGCTTATTGATGGAGTAGATGACGGAGGCCAGGGGGAGGATGTGTCAAGGATGACTATTTCTGACTTGAGAAACTTGGTCGAGGGGTACTATTTATTGAGATGGCAAATCTGGAGAACAGATTTGGGAGAACAAACAAGAGTTCAGTTCTGACCAAAGCATGTTTCATTTTGCCTGGGAAGTTCTGTTGATGCATCACAGAGGAGGAGATATTAGAACTGGGCCTTAAGATAGGTGTAGAAGTTTACCTGGTGGAGAAAGAACTTTATTAACTTTGGGGGAAAAGGATCTCCTTTCAGTACGATCATCGAGACACTTTTTAGAGCCTTCTCTACTTGAAAGCGACCCCTTGAGAAGAGACAGTCAAAAGACCATCAGACAGGACTTTTGGGATCATCTCTCATCTTTCAGATGGGAAGCTGAGGCTCAGAAAGATCAGGGATTTGCCCTCCTAGCCCAAGACTCTCCATCCATCCATCCATTCATTCATTCACTGACTTAACCTATATTTATCAAAAGCCCATTTTGTACCAGATACTAGGTGCCGGTGATACAGCAGTGAACAAAACAAAGATTCCTGCCCTCAGGAAGCTTATATTTTAGTGGAGGGAGACAGACAATAAACACAAAAATAAGTAAAAAAATATATATGTCAGAGGGAGGTAAGAGCTATCAAGAAGTGTAAGGACTGGGAGGAGGTCGGGTGTACTGGAGGTGCCATTGGGAAGGTGGCCCTTGAACATAAAAGGCCCTGACAGCTCTTACAGGGTGGCTGCCCACTATGGCCCATTGTGACAGCGCCTGTGGGGTTCTAGAATGCAGGCCTGAGGAGGCCAGGAGAAGGCCTAGAGAAGGAGGAGGAAGAAAAGAGCTGAAGTGGGATTTAGTGGGTAGGCTGTGCCCCCCACTGGGGGCAGAAAAGTCCAATGGGTCGGAAGGGCCACAAAGACTCCTTTTACCCTTGTGAGAGGTAAGATAAATTTATTCCTGAGGTTTCCTTGCACCAACCCACCACATCCCATCCTCAGCCCCTCCCCACGATCTCAGATGACACCACCCCCCTCTGCTACCCCTCCCACCTTTAGGAACACTTAGAGGTAAGTCCAAATTGTCCTGTGTCTTAGTACAGAGTGGGCAGCCTGGAGGAGCTCATGACAGGCATCCAAGGACCACCAGGGAGTTCGAGTGGGCCTTGGGCGGCTCTGTTCCAGCCAGGACAGTCGAGCCTCTCAGCTGAGGCTCTGTTGAGAGCTCCCAGGTCATGCCTGTGTCTCTCCCATCAGGACTCCTGTGAGCAGCCTCCATGAGTCCCTGGACCAGTGCATGACCGCCCTGGACCTCTTCCTCACCAACCAGTTCTCAGAAGCACTCAGCTACCTCAAGCCCAGGTGAGGCTTAAGCCCAGGTTGGGGATGGAGGGTGTGTGTGTGTGTGTGTGTGTGTGTGTGTGTGTGCGTGCGCACGCACGCGCGCACGTGCATGCACACATGTAAGTGTAGGGATGGGGATGCCAGATGGAGAACCAGAGGTTTTATGTGAGAGGAACCCTGTGTAACTCAATGCCTTCAGCCTTCTGGGTCACTATGACCCCTGAGAATCCCATAAAAATGGCTCAGGGTCCCCATTCCACAGCCAGGAACAGCCAGGCCCTCCCTAAGGTCACTGTGACTTCCTTCCCCTCAGGTCTTGCAGCTTCTGCCACTTTGATTTCTTGTTCCCACTGAATCCAGCTCTAAAACAGCCCCTTTTTGTTATTTTCCTCCAAAGCATTGAAGACTTGAGTTGCTTTTACTCAAGGCTTTAGGGCAATGATGACAGTAGTTTAGCCATTTCTTCTAGTGTTGACTGCCTTATTTCTTTTTTTGGCTGCATTGCGCGCAGGCTTTCTCTAGTTGCGGTGTGCGGGCTTCTCATTGCGGTGGCTTCTCTTGTTGCGGAGCACAGGCTCTGGGCACGTGGGCTTCAGTAGTTGCAGCACGCGGGCTCAGTGGTTGTGGCACTCGGCCCCTAGAGTGTGCAGTCTTCAGTAGTTGCGGCGCATGGGCTCTAGGGTGCGCAGGCTTCAGTAGTTGTGGCGTGTGGGCTCAGTAGTTGTGGCTTGGGGCTCTAGAGCGCAGGCTCAGTAGTTGTGGCACACGGGCTTAGTTATTCTGTGGTATGTGGGATCTTCCCCGACCAGGGATTGAACCCGGGTCCCCTGCATTGGCAGGCAGATTCTTAACCACAGCACCACCAGGGAATTCCCTGCCTTATTTCTAAATAATATGCTTAGAGTACTCTTTCTTTACTTACCACTTTTTTCAATTTTTTAAAAACTGAAATTAAGTTGAGATATAATTCACATACCATAAAATTCACTCTTGTTACTTTTTGCTTTTACACATCACCTGATGGTTGACAAGAATTTAGCTTTCTTATACCCCTGCCTCACCTCCCTTCCCTCCTCCTATCATTATATCACAATATCTGGCTAAATCAGTAATCAGTATTTTCATTATTATAACTATGTAATTATGCTCATTGCAGAGACAAGTCTTACATTATAAGATTACATTTTCTTTCTGGAGTTAATAATTGTCTTGTTTTTTTCATTTGCCTGATTCGCTATACGTTTATCCTGAACTCTTTATAACTACTCCATCAAGTCATGAGGTTTTCCATAAATACTCAGACATATCAGGTAAGCCCTCAGTCCCTCTTTTTCCTGGAAACCTCTCCCCTGGAGGACAGGCCTGTTTACTGGCCACCTTCCAGCCGGCTCCTGGAATCCCCTTTGCTTCTCCCCTGTTTGCTTGCCCTGGCTTTTTCTCTCTCCTATCTGTATCCTCCCTCATTTTACTAGAGCATGTCCTCTAGAAATTTCCAAAGAGAGAGTTGCATGAATATAATCTTTCCCCCTCAGAATTTTGAAGGCGTTGTTTTCTGCCCTGTTTTCTGGCATGTACTGTAGCCGGGAGAATCCTGATTCTTCTTACATGGCATGGGGTCTTTTTTCCTTCTCCAGAGATGTTTAGGATCTTCTCTTTTATTCCTGCAAATCTGAAATTTCACAATGATGTGCCAGAATGTAGGTCTTTTTACTTGGCATTTTTTTTGTTTGTTTGTTTTGGCTGCGCTGGGTCTTCGTTGCTGCACACGGGCTTCCTCTAGTTGCAGCGAGCGGGGGCTACTCTTCATTACGGTGTGCGGGCTTATTGCAGTGGCTTCTCTTGTTGCCGAGCACAGGCTCTAGGCGCACGGGCTTCAGTAGTTGCAGCACACGGACTCAGTAGTTGTGGCTCGTGGGCCCTAGACCACAGGCTCAGTATTGTGGCACACGGGCTTAGTTACTCCGTGGCATGTGGGATCTTCCCAGACCAGGGCTCGAACCCATGTCCCCAGGTTAGCAGGCGGATTCCCAACCACTGCGTCAACGGGGAAATCCTCTTGGTATTTTTTTATTCGGAAACTGAGTTCTAGGAAATTCTCTCGTATGATCCTTCCACGTTCTGTTTCCCTTTCCTGGGCTTTGTTTAAGGCAGGTATTGGACTTCCTGGATCAGTCCTCTTCTAAGATATTTATCCGCACACCACCCCCCTCGCATTTCTTTATCTTTTTTCCTCTGATTTATGGGAGAGTTCCTCAACCTTATCATTAAATCCACTGACTTTTCTTTCTTGTGTGTAATCATATGATTAATTCCCTAGTACTCTACAGTGTTCTCTGAATGTTCTTTTTTTCCTAAAACATCTTATTCTTTGTTTATGAGTGCACTGTGTTCTTTATATGTATATTTAAAAATATGAGTGTCCTGAGGATAGGACCTGGCATGTAGCAAGCCCTCTAATAAGTATTTATTGTTGTTATTACTATTAGCACAGAATATTATCTCTTTTAAAAGTATTTTATTCTTTCCCTGCATAATCTTGGCTTTCTCCAGGTTTCCTTTTTCTGTGTAATGGGGGGAGTACTCTCCTCATGGTAGGGCAGGGGGCACTACCCTGAAATGCCCGATGGTCCCTGGCTGGCTGTCTGGTCGTATTTAAGAGCACATTCACTCAAAGGCCAACTGGAAGGTCTGGGCCAAGAAGCCTTGTAATTGGTGGGATCAGCTTTTGGATAATCTGGCAGAGAGCGGGCCCCAGATGTTAGCTTTTCCAGAGAAGAATCCTCCATTCCTCAGTCTGGACAGAGAGCCCCTGGCTGCCTGAGTTCCGGGACTGGGATAGGGGTGAGGAGCCAGGGGTCTAATCATGTCTGCTGCCTGCTTGCCCGATCCCCTCTTTGCAGCTCCAGGTTGTCCTCTGCCACAACTGGTTCCCCCAGGTCCCCAGGGAAAGCAAGTGCTGGGGTAGGGGGACGGCTTTCCCCAAGCCTCGAGCCAGGCCTGTTCAGTTTCTCTAGACCTGACTGACCCATTGATCTCCTGTCTGGGGTCAGTGGCCCACCTTCTGAGCGGGGCAGCTCCAGGGCTTGGTGGTCCTGAGTCGTACGGTAGTCCCTCCGCGAGCGGTCCTCACACCTCATCCCCACCCTCTGGGGGGATCCGGCTTGAGGTACGGCAGGGCCGGGTCTGCTCGGGAGTGGGGCCGCTGCCTGAGGCAGGCCAGGCCCCATCTTGCCCCATCACCGAACATCCAGGCTCCCCTCCCAGTGCTTTAGGGAGGCTCCCCGGCTCCCCTTCCCTCCTGGTCACTACCCGTCCTGAAGTGGCTCCTCTCTGCCACTGCCCCCTCAACGCCCTCCTCCCGCCCTCGGCCCCCTCCTCGCTGAGGGGCTGCTTCGCCTTCCCTCACCTCAGGAGGGCCCTCTACTAGGGGTCCTGCAACTCAGGCTCCCGAGAGGCAACGCCTGCCCTGAAGGAAGCACCACAGAGAGAACAGGCTTCCTGTGAGGCCACCTTTCATCTCACACCTGAGGCACTGTAACCTCTCTTTCTCTTGACTCCTGCCCCATTCCGGAAAAGGGTCTTTGCTTTCTTTTGAGTTGAAGCGCTTCCTCCCCAAACAGTGGATGTCATGAGCACACTCCCCGTCCCTTCTTGTGACCACCAAATAATGTTTCCAGAAATTGCTAGCTGTCAGGGGAGGGGTGGGCAGATTCCGTAAAAATACCTCCCCATCTCTGTTAAGAACCACTGGTCTAGATAAAATAATTCTTGCTCAGAAATGGTCTCCTCTCCCCATTCACAGCCACTGAAGCTGTGAAGGACGCTGGGGGTCAGTGTCATCCACTGCTCCCCATAGCACGCGTGGTGTCTCGTTTCACTGTCACCCACACTTTGCCCTCGGGGAGTAACTGGGCTCTCCAAGCCTCCCCCCGCCCCAGCTTCTGCTTTCCCTTTTTCACTTCTTTCTTTTTTCTTTCCCCCAAACTAACACCAGAACCTGCATGTTATACTACTTTGTTGTTTGTTTGTTTGTTTTACAGCAGGTTCTTATTAGTTATCTCTTTTATACAGATTGGTGTATATATGTCACCATATATACACCATTTGCTTTCCCTTTTTCACTTCTTTGAGTAGCTTCTGGTTTATTTTACTTCACGCTGTGTGTGTCCCTGAGCACTGTCTCTGGAACATGGTAGCTACACTACTCATTTGATGAAAAAAATGGTCATGGTTGATAAGCAGCAGGACCAGGATGCACATCCAGCCCCATTCAGCTCCACAACCCACACTTTGCCTCCTGGGCCATCCTGGATCTCAAGCAGGTGGAGTTTCCCTGGCACAGGAGGCCTCACACGTGCCGCGTCTTCCAGGAGGGAGGGAAGGAGGTAGAACAGGTGTGTGGGGCCAAGGGAGGGTGGTGTGCCCCTGCACTGTCCCGGATCCCTCTGGGGGAGGAAGCAAAGTCCCCCGCTGAGAGGAAGGGGTCAGGCTGGTGCTGGGCTGGGGAGGTGGCAGGGACTGGGCAGAAGTTCATGAGTGGCACGATGGACCGAGGCTGGGGGCCCCGCTCAGAGCGTGCCCGTCCGTGTGGCTGGCGGCTTCCTCCTGCCTTGCTCAGTGGCAGCGCCGCGGAGAAACTAGGCGGTCGCGCGGCTCCTAACCAGGGCAGCGAGAGTTGGCAGGCCAGCAGTGAGGGTTTTGACAAGAGAGTGGCTGGTATGAGGAAGCTCAGCTAGGGGGTCAGGGAGAGAGGACAGGCTGGAGGTGGGGGGATGGCGCAGTGGGAGTGACTGGAGAGAGCGCACAGGCGGCAGGCGGGGAGTCTGTGGCTGGGAGGGTGGGTGGTATCGTGCAGGACTCCAGAAGCAGAGCTGGCCTCTGGGCTGACGGGGAGGTCAAGGTGTGACCCATGGGATGGGGCAGTTGGGCACCTGGGGCCCGTTCACTCGGCAGCACCTCAGGAGTGCCCTCTTGTGGCCGGCGGTGGGCCGGGTGCTGGGGCTGCAGTACCGAGCGGGGCGTGGGCCCTTCTCAGGGTTCCTCACGGCACCAAGTGAAACAAGTAATAATGGCTTTAGGACCAGCCACATACCTTCCGGGGTGCACTGCAACGTGAAAATGTGGAATTCTTTGTTCAAAAATTATTAAGGGTTTCAAGACGGTGACAGCAGAGCATTAAACCAAGCATGGAGCCCCGTGTGACTGCACAGATCGCACACCTGTGTTCAGCCAGCCCCGGAAGTCTTCCTGGAGGAAGTGACATTTAAGTTGAGAGAGGTTGGATGAGAAGGAGTCAGCCAGATGGAGAGGGCATTTCCAGGCAGAGGAACAGCCGGTGCCAAGGCCTGGCAGTGAACAAGGGTCTAGTGTATTTGAGGAAGACAGATAGTCAGCCTGGCTGGGGTGGGGAGAGCTGGGGACGGTCCCAGAAGGGAGAGGGCAGGGTGATGGAAGGTGGACTGGGGATATGAGTCCCCCAGAAGGTGGTTGGGCTGGAGAGGAGGGCAGCGAGGTGGGTCTGAGAGGCGTGGGGGGATTTCATGAGGGTGAAGGAAAGTGGCTTGGAGGCAGGAGGTCTGTCTCTGAGACAGGCTGCAGGGGGGCATCCTCGCCCAGAGAGGTCCTCGGGAAGTAAGGCCTTAGGCTGTGACTGCAGGGGTGTCCCCAGGAAACAGCAGTGGGGTTTGGGTCAGAGTCAGTCGTCCTGATGGTGAGGACAGGATGGCTGATGAGTAGCTGACAAGGGCCTGAGCCCTGGCTACTGGCAGAGGAGGGAAGGGCTGGAGGCCGCTGGGCTTAGCAGACCTCCAGGTGGCCAAGGAGTCCCCAGTCCCAACACCCTGCTCTTCCGATGGCTCTTCCAGTGCCCTCCCCATCTTGACAGCTTGTCTAGGCCTGGCAGGTGAGACCCCATTGGGCATCATGTCCTAGAGGTGGGTCTAGCTCAGAGGTGAGGGGATCGTTGCTTCTAGGGGTCTGGTCGCCGTATGTACAACAAGGACTTTGTGGAGTGCAGACTAAACTTGGGGTGCCTGAGGTCTGGGGGGTTGTTATACCTCTGTGCCCTGAATCCCAGTCCAGACCAGAGTTGGGAGCTTCCACGTCATGGGCTGGGGAGGGGCTAGGATTCCCAGCTGCAGGTGCCTGTCGGGGCCTTGGGCCTCAGACTAGAAATTCCATTTCGCCTGCCAGCTGCCCAGGAGGGGCTCTCCCTCCTACTGGGCTGGGCAGGTGTGGCTGAGTCTGGGCCTGGGACCTGGGGGCGAGGAGGGTGAGAGTTGGAGAGGCCTGGGGGAAGGGGATTATCTGGGAGGTGGGTCTGTGTGCTGTCCGGGAAACCCTTCCTCAGGGAGAAAGTTTTTATGTAGGGCAATGACCCTTGACCCTGGCAGGACACAGAGGGACTCAGACTCACATTCATTGAACATCGGTGTTATGGCCCTGGCCTGGGCACCCTACTTAAGCCACCCAAAGTCCTGGGAGAGAAGGGTTATTGTATCCATTTTACAGAGGAAAAGCCTGAGGCTCAGAGAGGCTGCAAGACTCACGAGGATCACACAGCTGGTGACTAGCGAGGCCAGGATTCCAACCTGTGTCTGAGAGACTCTGAAGCCTGAGTTCTGTAACCCCACTGCAGACTGTGGCCTCCTTTCCACAAGCCACTGCCCTCAGATAAGCAGTTCTAGCAGAGACCTGGGAGGTGTCCCAACAGCTGCCAGGACTGGTCTCCTTCATGAACCTTTGACTTCCAAGGATAATATCACCTGAGAATCACCCAGAAGTAAAAAAGCAACTTAATTTACAGAGGTGCTTTATGAATGAAGAACAGGTGAAGTCTTATGATAGAATAGATGGTCTATAAACCTTAGTCATCTTCTCTCTCCCCTGAAGTTCCCAGCATAAGCCTGGCACTGAGGAGTTTGGAAAATAATTAATTAGGGGGTGTAGGGAAGGGAGCAAAAAATCGCTGCAGCATCTACTGTGTGCCAGGCAAGGGTAATCCCCAGCCAGACCCACATGGACTCGGGTGGGCCAGCATTATTGTCCCCATTTTGCAGAAGCATAAATCAAGGCCCAGATACATTGTGACTTCCCCACGTACAGAGGAGGACTGGCATTGGTCCCATCCTTCCTTGCCTGTTGCTCTCTGCGTGTGTTAGACTAAATGCCACCCCTCTTCCCCCCAACACCCTTTAGATGCAAGGTCTGGGGCTGTGGCGGAGCCCGGAGACAGGACGGGGAGGCTTCGAGACCGGCTCCCTCAGCCCTGTCACGGTGGTGCTGAGTCAGAGATAAATCTCACACAAGCGCTGTCCTTGAGGAGCCCACAGTCTGGGAGAGAGCTGAGCCTCGGCTGATATAAGTTCAGTGTGACCTGTGCCTCAGTTATAGACACATGCTCCCTTTGGGAGGGAGCCCTGGATTCCCAGTGGCCTTTGAGGCATTTGAGGGCCTTGACAGATGAGTCAGGGGATGCGGGGGTAGGGGATGGGCATTTCAGGCTGAGGGAACAGCAAGGACAAAGGCCTGCAGAAGGGAAGATGTGGGCTTTTCTCGAGGAGAGTGTGTGTGGTTCAGTGTGGTATAGTCTTGAATGTGACCAGATGGTGGGTCAGAAGCATAAGTGATATGAGGGCTGGGCTGGAGAGGTGGGCAGGGCCTGTGATGTGTGGCGCCTCGGGCCCCCAGCATTGTCTCATGGGATGTGGAAGTCACGGGAGGGCTCAGGCAGAGAGCAACAGGATCAGATGATGGGGTGGGGAGAGGCAGGAGGTGGCGAGGTCAGTGAGGTCCAGGGAACAAGGATGGGCAAGCCCGAGGTGGGGCTTGAGGAGAGAAGAGACCCCACAGACAGGACCTGTGGTAGATGGGGCAGCAGGTGAGAGGCAGGCCCTGGCACAGGGGAGTACCACCTCAGGCCAACACACTGCTGAGCTCTTTCGGAGTCCTCACGGCAGCCTTGCTGCTGCCGTCCATATGGAATGGGTGAGAAACCGAGGCTCAGATCTGGAGTCACGTAGAGCCACTCAGCAGGAAGAAGAGATGCTGGGATCCGAGGCCGCCTGAGCAGCAATGGAAGGGTCAGCCCTTGGCAAGTCCCTTCCCCTCTCTGGACCTGTGTTTCCTCCCATGCGGGATGGGGGAGGGAACGGTGGGTGATGACACAGGGTCAGCTGCCTTGGAGTTCTAGGAGTTTATGCTCTCGTGTCCCTTCTCTCTGGCAGAACCAAGGAGAGCATGTACCACTCACTGACGTATGCCACCATCCTGGAGATGCAGGCCATGATGACCTTTGACCCCCAGGACATCCTACTTGCTGGCAACATGTTGAAGGAGGCCCAGTCGCTCTGTCAGAGGTCGCGGCCGGGGGTGTGGACAGGGATGAGGGGTTGTGAGGCCCATCCTTCTGTCACCTTGGCCTATCCCAGTGCCTAACATGCCACTATTAGTCCTACTCGTTTTGGCTAAAAAAGTGTCCCCAAGTGCTAAAACCCATCCCTGTTAGCACTGCCTCAGGAGCTGTGTTGTCTGAGCCAGTCACGGAGGGCTTCCAGGGGCCAGGCTGGCTTGGGAGGAGACAAATCCTGGCTCTGTCACGTAATAACTCGCTGACCTTGGGCAAGCCCCTTTCTGGTCTGAACTTTCCTCATCTGTGAAATGGGTGTGATGACAGGGTTGTTGTGGGGACTGAATGAAGACTTCGGTTACGGGACCTGGTGCATAGTTTGTGTTCAGTACACGTTAACTGCCTGTATGCGTGAATGAATAGACCCTCAGGGTTCGTGCACAGGTGGAGTCGTCATTCACTGGGACACACCCCTGCCTGCCCTAGGCCAGGCCCTGTGCTGGGCACTAGCCACCCAGGGAATCATCAGACCCTGGCCCCTCTGACGCCTGAACTGCCTGATTGGGGAGACAGGCACAGACAGTAACATCCCAGCCCGATGCAGGGAGGCTCATGGGGTCGTGGGGGTCCAGCTGGAGGAGCAGGAAAGGCATCCTGGAGGAGGTGATGCCAGAGCTGGGTCCTGTAGGGTGACTAGGAACTGGCCAGGGTAGAGTGGGCGGGGGAGGGGGCTCCATGCAGAGGCAACAGCAGGGGCAAGGGTGTGAGAAGGCCTGGACTGGGGGGAGTTGCCAGGAGTTTAGTGTGTGGAGTCCTACGGGAGGGGCAGGAGATGCTGTTGGAGGCACACGGGCCCCTCGCTCACCCTCCCTGAATGACCTGAGATCCCATTTTCCTCTTCAGGCACCGGAGGAAGTCCTCTGTAACAGATTCCTTCAACAACCTGTTGCACCGCCCCACTATGGACCAATTCACGGAAGGTGTGGCATCTGGGATGTGCTCTCAACTCTGCTGACGCCAGGCAGCCCGGTTCCAGGCCCAGGAAGGGGTGGGAAGGGACAGGTGTCCTCCCAGTTGTCACCCAGGGGGCCGGGCCCTGCCCTAGACACTGGGACACAGATGGGTCAGACCTGGGGCCTTTTGAGGACTGGTCTCAGGTGGCGGGGGTGGGGGTGGGGTGGTGAGGGCGGGGGAGCAGGTGAGACTCACTTACCTGACAGTATTACCTGCTGGAAATTGGGTAAGAAAATGCTGTCACAAGGTCCATGCACTTTGCTCCTCAGGCCAGTGTGGGCTTAGGACTATGCGTGCAGTTAGGTTTACTGGTTTAATTATCTTAGTGATCTCACGTGCTCCTGCGGGGAATGTGGTCCTAGAGGCTGACACACTGAGATGAAACAGCTGGGGGCCGTGGAAGAGAAGGTCTGGGCCGCCAGAGCCATGTGGCATCTTTGTGCCGTGACCACATGTGGCAGTCCTGGAGACAGCAGCAGCCAACCATAAGCAATTTGGGACCCTTTAGTGCAGGAGCAAATGGCCCTCCCCACCTCGAGAGCCCTTTGAAGGTTCCAGTGCAAAACAGTGCTTATGATGGTGCCACTCTCTCCTTCCTACCTTCCATGGCTCCCTGCTGCCCACAGGACCAAATCTGCAGGCCTCCACCAGTGTTTAAGACCCCTTACAGCCAGACTTCTGCCCCTCATCTTTCCCTGTCCCCTAAATCTCTCCCTGCTCCACCCCATTTCAACCTTCTGTGGCTCAGCTGTCCCCCAGGCACCTGAGTTGTTTGGCTTTCCCGGGCCTCTGCCGAGAAAGCTCTTCCTGCCTCATCCTTCCATCCCATGTTCAACTCAAATAGCCCAACTCAGGTGTCTTCTTCTGGAAGTCTTTCCTGACTCCTCGGGCTGTGTTCGTTCTCCTTCCTTACTCCTGCAGCCTGCGGCTTCCCTGGGTTTATCCATTCATCCCAGCACTGTAGGGGTGTTGGTGCACAGCACCTACAGTGACGCCCGGAGGACAAGAGAACAAGGCCCAGGGCCCTGTGCTGACATTCTCAGGGGTGGGGTCGGGGGTGTGAGCTAATTCAGGGCAATGGTGCCTGCCACCAGGCAACCTGGTGATGGGGATTCGGGAGGTGGCAGGCAGGTGCTGACTCAGGCTCCCTTTGCCTTCTGGGAAGTGGGATGAGGAGGATTTGGCCCATGCCTCCTGCCAAGAGTCCCAGGAGGCCGCAGGGCTTTGGTTTTCTCCCTGCAGTGGAAATCCACGCTGAGGTCTGCTACGCAGAGTGCCTGCTGCAGAGAGCAGCCCTGACCTTCCTGCAGGTAGGAACCCTCTTCTTGTACAAGCAGCCTGGGGGTTTCAGAAGATGGGTCACCACGTCTTAGCCTGAAGGGTCTAGAGCAGCCATGCCCAGCCCCCTTGGGGTTGAGGCGAGGACTGAGGCTCCGTCACCCCAACACTCCTGGCCCTGGGCAGGCTCAGGGGCAGAGGTGATGGGCCTTACCCCTCCACACGGAGCACATGCGTTCCCACCCACTACCAGGATGTGCTTCCACCTCGTGACTGCTGCTTCCCTGCTGTTTTCATGTCACAGGGGTGACAGAGCCTGCTTTACGTTTGATTCATTCAGCAGACTAGTCTGAATGAATCAAACGTGATTCATTCAAGAACTTGACTTGTAGAACCTGCAACATACCAGGCTTTGTATGTACATTACAGGCATGTTGTTTTTACATACCTTATACACATTGCCTGTTTGTTTGTTTTTTTTAAGATGTTGGGGGTAGGAGTTTATTAATTTATTTATTTTTGCTGTGTTGGGTCTTCGTTTCTGTGTGAGGGCTTTCTCTAGTTGTGGCAAGTGGGGGCCACTCTTCATCGCGGTGCGCGGGCCTCTCACTATCGCGGCCTCTCTTGTTGCGGAGCACAGGCTCCAGACGTGCAGGCTCAGTAGTTGTGGCTCACAGGCCTAGTTGCTCCGCGGCATGTGGGATCCTCCCATACCAGGGCTTGAACCCGTGTCCCCTGCATTAGCAGGCAGATTCTCAACCACTGCGCCACCAGGGAAGCACCTGCATGTTTGTTTTTACCTACCTTTCTATGTATTATTTAATCAGCACCTCCCAGGCCTATGATGGGGAGGATTAGTGGGGGAGGAACCGCTTTCTCAGGGTCACATGGTTAGCAAATGGCGGAGCTGGGATTTGAACCAGGTCTGGCCAACTCAGAGCCTATGCTCCTCACCACAGTGGAAATTATGAGAACCATCACGTCATGATTTTACCAAAAAGCCTGGATTATAATTATAAAATATAATCGTCATGTAAATAGGTGTACTGGGGTGGAGAGGCACATATAAATTTTATTGTTGGGGTACTGTTTATTTTTGTTAGTGATTTTTCTGTCTTTTTGGACCTCAGATGATTAGAATTGGATTAATCTGAATTCTTCGTTAGGATCACTGTAATAATTGCACCATGACTGGCCTTTTATTTCCGTTGTTTGTTTACCCTATTATTACACATAATAATCACCCACGAACCCCCCACCCAACTGGAGAACAGAACCCTGCTGGCACATCTCCTTGCCCTCTGCCTCCCTTCCTCCAGGGGAAACCACTACCTAGAGTTTGTATTTATCATCACCCGCCCTATTTTTTTTTTTTTTTTTTTGCGGTACGCGGGCCTCTCACTGTTGTGGCCTCTCCCGTTGCGGAGCACAGGCTCCGGACGCGCAGGCTCAGCGGCCATGGCTCACGGGCCCAGCCGCTCCGCGGCATGTGGGATCTTCCCGGACCGGGGCACGAACCCACGTCCCCTGCGTCGGCAGGCGGACTCTCAACCACTGCGCCACCAGGGAAGCCCCCCCGCCCTATTTTTTAAAAATGGTTTTCTCGGCTTCCTATTCATGTCTGAACAGCATATTGTTATGTTTTAGTTGCCTTTGAGCTTCTTAAGGCCTCAAGCTGTGTGGGACTTGCTTTCTTCACCCAACCGTACATGGCAGTGTAATACTGCCTTCTATGAATATACCAGTTTGTTTATCCATTATCCTGCTGAAGGATATCTGGGTTGTTTCCGGTTCTTGGCTGCTATGAACCGTGATTCTGTGAGCATTCTTGAAGATGTTCATCCATTTCTCTTGGGTGTATACCTGGGAGTGGAACTGTCAGGTGGACTGTAGGTATTGGTGCTTTTTTTTTTTTGGCTGCACTGTGTGGCATGCGGGATCTTAGTTCCCCAACCAGGGTTCGAACCTGTGCCCCCTCTAGTGGAAGCACGGAGTCATAATCACTGGACCGCCAGGGAAGTCCCCAGGTACTGGCGCTTTAAATTACAAATGTGATAAATACCTGCTTGTTGTAAAAAAACACAAGCAATCAAACAATGAACGTCTCCCTTCCTTCCCCACAGTTCCGCCCCTGTTAACCGGTGGGAGCATCTCCTCCAGGCCTCTCTCCACGCACATAGTATATGTACATATGAGCCTGCCACAGGAGGTTGTGGTTGAGCCCTGGGCATTGTGGAGGTCTTGTTTGGCAAGCAAGACCCTTATCTCAAGTACCAGGGGTAGAGTGGGGAGGCCTCTGACCCCACCCACGTGGGGCCCCTCATAAAGCTGGGCCCAGGGAGGGCCAGGCAGTATCCAGAGCCTTGTATGATCCCTCTCAAGCCTGTGGCTACCCACCCAGGCCCGGCTCTTAGCATCTCTCCCCCCTGCAGGACGAGAACATGGTGAGCTTCATCAAGGGTGGCATCAAAGTTCGAAACAGCTACCAGACCTACAAGTGAGTGGGGCTGGCCTGGGGGGCCTGAGGCCACAGCATCTACTGCCCTGTGTCCCTCAGGCTGCTTTGTGGGAGGTAGAGGGCACTGGCTGGAGGCAGGAAACCTAGAATGCTATGTGACCTCAGATAGATTTCTGTACCTTCAGGACTTCAGTTTTCTGGAATATTATTCCCCTGGGTGTATCTGTTCATTTGGTCCCCCTGAGAGCAGACTCTGTGCCTGACCCTGAGCTAGGGGAAAACAAGGCACATGTTCTGTACAAACAGCTCGGTCTGGTGGGGGTGGGAGAAAGACACAGGAACAGTCATTTTGAGAATAGCAGCAGGACTCCTACACATCCGTAAAGGCCCCGTCCAAATGCCGCTTTCCCCATGAAGCCTTCCTTGAACCCTCCAGTACACAGGGATGATGCTTACATAATACACACCACCTCTCCAAACTGGGAGCTCCTCGAGAGCCAGATTATTTCCATGCCATCTCAGCACTGGGCCACACGTAGGCCGTGTTTATGGAGCAAAGACTGAAGACTCAGTCCAGAGCACTTCTGCCCAATGTGGTCCCGCAATCCTTATCTACAATTCCAAAATCAGAAAAGCTCTGAAAATAATTAACCCTCCCCACTGCCCCAATTTTGGCATTGAAACTCCTTTTCCATTAAAAGTTGACTTGAATTGACTTGAGACTATCATCTTTATTTTCCCCACTTAATGTGACTATTTCCCTGCAGAGAGATGGTGAGTTTGATTTCCAGGTACTACTGGGGTATAGCACACCATGCAGTATATGGACACCACACTGCTTTGTGGGTCCTGCTGGAATTGTTCAGGGAAACCAGACTGTGTTCTGGCCCTTGTAGTCTCCCTACCAGCTGCCAAAGTGATGTTTTCAAAGCACAAACCTTGTCAGGTCAGTCAGTCCCTGCCAACTCCTGAGACCCCTTCTTGCTCTTAGAATAAACTCCTGGGTCCTGCCGAGTCATTCCTGGGGGGTCCCCCTGTCCTCCTAGCCGTAGCTCCCGTCCCACCGTGCCTCAGACATTTGGGCCTTCCCTCAGGTTTTCAAACATGCCAGATTTCTACCTCAGGGCCCTGGGACACACTGTCTTCTCTGCCAGGAACACTTTGTGCCAGGCTAACTCTTCATCACTTAGTTTTCAGCTCAGATGTCAGCTCCTTGAGGAAACCTTCCCAGAACCCCAAACTAGGCCAGGCTCCAGGGTTCCTCTTCATCCTCACAGTGACTCGATAGGGGTCTGTCTCTAAGAGCGGGAGAGTTGTGAGGACAGCAGCTTGATGGCTTTGCTCCCTGCTGTCCTCCGGTGCTTGGCACAGAGAAACCTTAGTCCGTGTTTGCTGAGCAAATGCCCTCAAGATGCTCGTGGCCTGGAAGGGAGGCAGGTACATCTTTAAAGCCCCTGTCCTGCCCCAGACAGACTGGGATATGGACTCTGAGCTATTGGTGACCAGAAGAAAGAGGGTTGGATTCCAACCAAGAGACTCCAGGAAGACTTCCTCAAGGAGGCGGTGTTGGAGTTAACCCAGTGGTTCCCAACTGGGGGCGGTTTTTCTTCCCACGAGACGTTTGGCTGTGTCTGGAGACATTTTGATTGTCATACTGGGGGAGGTTGCTGCTGGCATCTAGTGGGTAGAGGCCAGGGCTGCTGCTGAGCACCCCAGGATGCACAGGACGGCCTCCCGCCCCACCTGAACAAAGAAATTATCCGGTTATCCAGCCTAAAATACTAGTAGTGCGGAGGTTGAGAAACTGTTCTAGACAGAATGCAGAGCACGAGCAAATGCCTAGATGTTGGACGAGGCGGGTGTGCTAGGGCTGATATAGCTGAAATTCAAGAGCAAGCGGTGTGTCATTACGATGGGAGATGGGGCTAGAAATTCCTCGAATATCAGCTCTCCGGATTGCCAGACGGTTACAGATCCACCGCCAGGGAGTTCTGAGATCAGCTAGGAGTATAGGGGCAACTTGGGCCCAGCTGGAAGAGGACCCAGCCCCCCACATGTGGCTGAAACAGGCTTTGCATCCCTCCGCAGGGAGCTAGACAGCCTCGTGCAGTCCTCACAGTACTGCAAGGGAGAGAACCACAGGCACTTTGAAGGAGGAGTGAAGCTCGGTGTGGGAGCCTTCAACCTGGTGAGTGGGCATGCCCTTCCCACATCCACAGTGTCTGGGTTCAAGATTAACCTCCCCTGCACATCCCTGCCCTACCCATGGTCTCTGCCGAGCTACTATTCCATGCCCCAGTGATGAAGCAGACACGTGGCCAGCCTGGGGGCTCACAGCTGGGGTGGAGATGGGGGCTGGCTGGGGCGTTTCTTCCCAAGGCAAGTTGAAAGCTTGAAATCCACTATAGTGGCAGCGTTTACAGCACCAGAAACTGACAAACACAATACATCAGGGCCTTTTCCTCCCTGGAGGGCTGGTGGTTAAACATTGACCAGTGGTAGGGAAGGAGACAGGCCTGGAAACAGCTGACGACCCACAGGGAACAGAGAGCCAGGACTCCTTCCTGGGGGAGCCCGGGAAGGTTTCACAGAGGGGATAATATTTGAGCTGGATCTGGAAGGATCCATAAGCGGAGGATGTTTTCCAGGCAGGAAGGGCATTCTAGGCAGAGGGAACAGTGAGCTGAGGCAGGGAGGCTCAGAAGAAAGAATTGTGCCTGCTCCTGGAAGGAGGAGCTGCTCTCTGATGATTCAGACTTCTGGCCCTGGGTGGCCAGGGACTTACCCAAAAGTGTGAGTGTGGCAGGGGGTGGCTCTCTCCCCTCTAGGCAAAGCCTGTTCTGATGGGGGTCCCTACCCCTCTCTGGGTTCCAGATTCCCCCTGTGTAAAATGGGAGCAGTGATCCCGGCCCAAGTGCTGGGAGATACCAGCTGCCAAGTGCATCAGATACTTAAGCAGGTTGTAGCTGGTCTGCCTGCGGTTCGAGAACCGGCTCCACCTCTGATGAGCTGTGGTGCCTCGGACATATCCTGTCACTTATCTGTGCCTTGTTTCTCCGTCTGTTGAAAGGGGTTAGTGATCCCTTCTTTGCAGGACTGTTCTGAGGATCACATGCAATGACAGAGCCCCTGTTACAAAGTAGGGATTCAGTGTAATAACAATAGCTAACTGCTAGGTGCAGGCCCTATTATGTGCTGCACATATATTAATTTGATCCATCTGGTAGGGGCTATTATTATTCCCATTTTACAGATGAGGAAACTGAGGCAGAGAGAGGAAATGTAGCTGCCCGAGCTGGGAGTGGTGAGACTAGGATTTAGATGCAGTCGGCTCCTAATTGTCACTCTGTAGTGCCTCTCTCTGGGGAAGCTGGCTTTCAGAAACCTAGGGCCTCCTCATGGGCATTCCAGAGACAGGGCCTGCACCTCTGGGATTACCCCCAGGACTCTGGAGACTTGGAGATTGGGAGGGTCAGCCCCCACCCCTTCACGTGTCCACCTGCCTCTTCCTGCAGACGCTGTCCATGCTTCCTACCAGGATCCTGCGGCTGCTAGAGTTCGTGGGGTTTTCAGGAAACAAGGTAACCACCTTCCTTCTGGGGATCTCAACCTGCTCAGCCCCAGGGCTGGAGCTCAGCTGAACAGGGTGAGGCTGAGGGGCTGCGGGGCCTGAGTGCCAGTCCTGGCTCAGCCCCCCTCAGTGTGTGGCCCTGGACAAGGCTCGGACCTCTCTGGACCTCAGTCTCCTCTCCTGCAAATGAGGCCATTGATCCCTGCCAGGCCCTTCCCAGGGTAGAGAGGCTCTCGGGTAAGGGTGGGTGTGAACAGCAGCTCCTGGGGTCCTTCAGGGGCCTGGGACCATATTCTCTGAGCCTGGCAGGTGGCAGGAACCTGGTCCTTCTCCCCTCAGAAGACCTTGAGCAAGTCCCTTCCCTTGGGACCATTTTCTGGTCTGGGAGATGCCCAAGGGAAGCCCTACTGTGCATTGGGCCTTGAGGGGGAAACCAGAGGACTCAAGCACCCAGAGGCTTTACTGAGGGCAGGAATCTGAGTGCCAGGTAGCAGATCAGGGAGGGCTCCCTGGTGGAGGAGGCCTGATGTGGTACAAGAAGCATTAACCTGGAAGTCAGGGGCCCTGGGTCAGTCCAGCCTCATCCCCTTCTCCCTGTGAGTCTGAGCAAGGCCCGCCCTCCTCTGGGCCTCCTTGTTTTGTAAAACAAGGGGCTTTTTTTTTTTTTTTTTTTTTTTACATCAGGTCAATGTTTCTCCAACTTGGACTTTCTCCAGCCCTTCCTGATTTTTGCCATGTCCACACACCTCTGTATTATTACTTATGTATCATTTTTCTCAAATGTGATTCATATTTTTTACTTAAATTTATTTAAAGGAAACATTACTACACAGAAAACCCGAATTATGTGGCACGATCAGAACATAATCATAACAATTAATACAAGAACTGAGCAATCTCACGAAAGCCCTGTCTGTGCCCTGAGCCTGTGGTTAGGATTATCTGCCTCCTTGTCATTCCTACTCCCCCACCAGACGTGGGGCTACTCAGGGCTTTCGTGCCCACTATGGGGACTGAGCAAGTGAATAAAGGGGGGAATGGGGAAGGGGCTACTGAGGAGGCAGGGGGCACCCACGCCTTTGCCCTGGCTATGGCAGCGGTGTCCCCTGCCCTCAGGAAGATGGCTGAGGCACTGAGAGGGGCAGCCCCTTGTTCGAGGTTGCACAGCCTGGGAGCAGCTGTCCCGGCCTCCAGGGCTCCAGACTCGGAGTCCAGCACCCTCTGGTCTCTTCTGTGGCAGCGTTGCCCTCACGCCTGTCCAGTGACCTCCTAGGCCCCTCCCCCCCTCCCTGGGTCCCACGGAGGACCCTGGGGAGCTCAGGCCTTGCTGGCCTCAGCCAGTCCCCGTCTTTCCTCCAGGACTACGGGTTGCGGCAGCTGGAGGAGGGGGCATCGGGGCACAGCTTCCGCGCCGTGCTCTGTGTCATGCTGCTGCTGTGCTACCACACCTTCCTCACCTTTGTGCTCGGTAGGAGTGAGCTCGGGGCGAGTGCTGGGGCCTCTGGGCTTTGGTGGGCTCTAAGGGCAGGGGACGAGAGGGCAAGGGGCTGCAGACCCTGCTCGGGCCCCCAGGACTGGGGATGGGGCACTGAAACCAGAAACAGCAGAGCCGAGTCAACTGTCCTGGGGCCTGGTCTGCTGACCACTTGCTTCCTCACAGTGTGACTGGGTTCCAGCCCCAGTTTTCTCATCTGTGAAATGGGGGTGGGTCATGCCCACCTCAGAGAGGGTGTGAGGATGCTGTAGGCTGTACTGTCTAATTCAATCCTCACATCACCCTGGAGATAGAAGAGTTATCATCCCCATTTCACAGAGGGGAAACGGAGACCCTGAGAAGCCCCTGGTAGGTTGCTGGGAGGCGGATCACCAGGGAGGATGGTGACGTGTCCTATTGTCCCCCCACCTCCTTCAGGCACTGGGAACGTCAACATCGCGGAGGCAGAGAAGCTCTTGAGACCCTACCTGAAGCGATACCCTAAGGTGAGCCCTACCTCCTGGCAGATACTCCCAGCCCACGTGTGCCTTGTGGACCCACACGGACCCACATGCGTGTTGTTGCAGGGCGCCATCTTCCTGTTCTTTGCGGGGCGGATTGAAGCCATTAAAGGCAATGTTGACGCGGTGAGTAATGGGGGTCGGAGCTGGTGCTGGAGGGCCCTCGGGTCTCCCAGGCCAGTAGGAAGACAGATACACACAGACGAACTCAGGGACAGGGCAGACTGGGAGGAGGGCCCCGAGAGAGGACTTACGGGAGAGCGGGGGCAGGAGAGGCACTTCCAACTGAGGCAGTCTGGGAAGACAAGGGAGGAGTTGGCATTTGTGGTGAGTAGAATTTGAACGGGAGATGGAAGGCTACTGCATCCTTGAGTAAGGCAGAAAGGTGGGAAGACCCGCTGTCCAGGGCAGGGCGACAGGCTGGAACCTGGTGCCAGGGGCTGAAGCGGGCACCTTGAGGGTCTGGCTAAGGAGTCTGGGCTCTGTAGGTGGGAGGGAGCCGTCGAAGGGGTGAGAGAGGGGCGGGTCACGGTCCGGGCAGAATCCCCAGCATTAAACCAAGGCCCAGGACGGACTCCGTGACCTGGAGTTCTGGCGTCTCCCGCTGGTCCTGGCTGTGGTTCCTCAGGCAGCAGGACAGATGCCCCAGGTCCAGGTCACTTCGTGGGGGCTTCTGGAACCTTTGGAATTTGCTCTGAGGCATAGACGTTATATCACTGTAAGATTAGCACTTTCCACTGCCTGTTATCCCTCTATTATAGCTCTGTCCCACCCTTTCATTTTGTGCTGCAAGACCAGAGTCCCCAGGAGGGGCAGTAACTGGGCCCAAGGTCGTGTAAGACTTAGGCGGTAGAACCAGGACTGGAGGCCACAACTCCTGTCTCCCTGATGCTGCCCCTCGCCCCCTCCCTGAGCCTGGCACAGGGCTGGGCTGCTGTGCACGGCAGGAGGCTGGGGCTACTGTGGAGCTGGACGGGGACAGAGGGTGCAGAGAGCGGGGCGGGGGCGGGCCAGGGGACACCCACCGAGGCTGACCGGCAGGTTCCCACAGGCCATCCGGCGGTTCGAGGAGTGCTGCGAGGCCCAGCAGCACTGGAAGCAGTTCCACCACATGTGCTACTGGGAGCTGATGTGGTGCTTCACCTACAAGGGCCAGTGGAAGATGGCCTACTTCTACGCAGACCTGCTCAGCAAGGAGAACTCCTGGTCCAAGGTGGGCTGACACCATGTGCTGGGGGCACGGGGGGACCAGGCCAACCCACACTGGCCATGAGCCCCCAGAGCAAGGGCCAAACCCCTAACTGAACGCACATGTCTCAGCTGGAATTTCACCAAAACCACAAATTCTACCAGGCCCCAGGGTTGGAAAAAACTAAAGACCATGAGGAACAGATGACCTTTAAAACTAGAGTGTGTCGAGATTTTTAGTCACAAGGGACAAAAGTGTGTTGTGACTCACATGGTCTATATGAGTGTCGCCCAACAGAAATTTCCATTACCGTGGAAATGCTCTATTTCTTTTTTTGTAATTAATTTATTGATTTATTTTTGGCTGCGTTGGTTCTTCGTTGCTGTGCGTGGTCTTTCTCTAGCTGCGGCGAGCGGGGGCTACTCTTCGTTGCGGTGTGCGGGCTTCTCTTGTTGCGGAGCACAGGCTCTAGGTGTGCGGGCTTCAGTAGTTGTGGCATGTGGGCTCAGTAGTTGTGGCACGCAGGCTCAGTAGTTGTGGTGCACGGGCTTAGTTGCTCCACGGCATGTGGGATCTTCCCGGACCAGGGCTCGAACCCCTGTCCCCTGCATTGGCAGGTGGATTCTTAACCACTGCGCCACCAGGGAAGTCCCGGAAATGCTCTATTTCTGCACTGTCCAATGTGGTAGCCCCTAGCCATACGTGCACACCGAGCACTCGAAATGTGCCTACTGCAATTGGGAAACTGGATGTCTTCAATTTTATTCCATTTTAACTAACTTAAATGTAAAAAGTCACATGGAGCTAGTGGACATAGTACCTGACTATGCGGGTATAAACATAAAAGGCTCATTGGTTCATATAACCGAAAATTCTAGGCACATCTGACTTCAGGTAGGGCTGAATTCAGGAATTCATATTATGTCGTCTGGGCTTGTTTTTTCCACCTGGGACGTGCTCTCCTCTATGACATCTTTGTCGTACAGGCAGGTTCCCTCCATTTGCCAGCAGGGTGGCTATGGGCTGCCTGCCCCTAACTCACATCTTCCCTTTGGTTTCAACCAGAGTCCCTGGATAGAGCCTCATTGGTCTGGCATAGATCACAAGTCAATGCCTGGAAACGGGTGGGAGGACCCCTCATGGATTGGGAGTAGAAGATGGGTGGTTCCCCAGAAGAAAAATGAGGTGATGCCCCAGAATAAGTGTGGATGGGGGTGGGCATTAAAGAGATGCCATGTAGGCAAAACGAAACAAAACAGATGCTCAGCGCAGCATCTTATAGCTTATAACATCATGGTGAGTGATGAAATAAGTATCAGGCGTTATCATCATAGTAACCATAGCACAGACTTCCGAACCAAGGGTCTTAGAGTCATCTAGATCATCACAGAGCATCTGGTAGTGTCAGATCCATAGCACTTGTGTCTCAATAACCTTAAATCCCTATTTCTCATCTCTCCCCCACCTCTGCATGAAAGTCCCTTTTCAGTCCCCCTACCTGGGGCCCAAGCTGAAGGGGAGCTCTCTGGGTGTGGGCAGGTGGGGCCCGAAGGAGGAGTGGGCTTTCACGGAGCTCTGTGTGCCCAGGCGTTCTCTCCGTCAGGCCCAGGAGGGGCACTGAGGCTTAGAGAGGGTGTGTGACTTTGCTGGGCCACACAGCTGCTGTGAGGAGCAGAGGGAGGATGAGGCCTCCAGGTGTCAGGGAGTCTGGCTTCCTGACTTGGCTCAGTCTCCAGCTCTGTGACTTTGGGGAGGTCAGCCCCTCTTTCTCTGCAACACTTTCCTCAGAAGGGTTTCCTGTGAAAGTAGGGGTTGTGGCACCCCGAGTTCTGGGGCTTCATTCATCCCTAATCTCCAGCACTTGGCCACCGGAGTCCACCAACTTCCAGCTCTAGGAAGTTGGCCTGTGGCCACTGCCATACGTGCCGATCCCTCTGCTCAGCATTCTTCCCTGCCTGTGCTATGCCGAGTCGTCCCTTTGGGCCTGTCACGTTTCCCGCAGTACTCGCAGCTTGGGTGACCAGAAACCAGATGGTGACAACTGTGTGCTCAGTGCTGTAACGGGGGAATCTGAGGGGAGCTCAGAGGCATCCCTGGGCAGCCCAGCCAAGGGGACAAGGAAGGCTTCTGGAAAAGGAGATGTCTGAACTGAACCTTGAAGGAGGAGGAATTAGGGTGGCAGAGGGGAGAAAGTGGAAGTTCTCTCCCCAAACCGAGAGAACGGCAGGGGCGTAGGGTTTGTGGGTGGGAGTGCAGAGGGACTGTGGAGGGACCGTCCTCCTCTAAGCCACTCGCTGTAAGCTTCTTGAGGACAAGGACTGTCTGATATCACAGAGCCTGGTAGAATAATCCAGCAAAATAAATATGTGGACTCAATAGGCAAACAGATAACTCTGGGAGACAGGAGTCCCATCAGGGAAGGTGACTGCAGTTTTCCATCAGTGTGGTCCCATAACATCCCCTGGTAACTTGGATGTCCATGGGTCTCACAACTCTAGGTCACTGCGTCCATCCTAATTCCTGTGGACTCAGTGAGGGTGCGCTGTCCCGGGGGAGTAGGAGAAGGCTCTTAGAGGAAGCCAGCAGACGAGCCTGGCAGAGAAAGGACAATGGCATCCCAGGCAGAGGGACAGCACAGGCAAAGGCCTGAGGTGAGTTCCAGGAGTGATGGGGAAGAGTGGCCAGAAGAGGAGGAGCCAGAAAAGCAGGTCACAAGGGCCCTGAGTGGCTGTTTGGGCTTCAGTCTGACAGTGGGGGAGCCCATGCTTGTGGCTTAGATTTGTGCTTTTAAGAAATCCCTCCTGCAGTCACTGGGCACGCTCACACGCCAGGTCCTGTTCTAGGGCAGGACATACACAAATGAACCAAGCAAAGGTCCCCTCAAGGCTCATGTTCTAGTGGGAAGAGAGAGAGAGACAAGAAACACACAAATAGATGATGTACAGTGTAAGATAACGTCAGGTTCCAGCAAGTGCGATGAAGAAAAATCGGGTAAGGTACGGGTGCAGGGCGTGATGAACAGTGTGGTCAGGGGAGGTCTTTATGAGAAGACACCAGAATGAAGTGAAGGAGCAAGCCATGTGGACATCTCCGTGAAGAACAGTCCAGGCAGAGGGCGCTGGTAGATATTAGGGCAAGAGGGGGAGGAAGCTGAAGCCGTGAGTTGATGTGTTCTGGAAGCAGCCCAGAGGCCAGTGTGGCTAGAGTGATACGAGTGAGGGGGCAACAGTGGAGGGGAACTGGAGAGGAAACGGGGCGGACCGCACAGGGTCTCGCAGGCCATGACAGGGCATTTGGATGTTCTCCTAAGTGCGATGGGATACCGTGAGACGATGTCTAGGAGGGACTGATGTGATCTGCTTCTAAAAGGTCAGAGTGGCAGGTGGTGTGGAAAATGGCTTGCAGGGCCAGGAGGGGAGCAGGAGATCAGTTAGGAAACCATGTGAACTAGGACAGCAGAAAGACATCCCTGGTGGCCCGGAGCAGGGAGATGCTGTGGAGGCTGGTTCAATAATTGAAGTGAGGGCTAGGGCAAGGCCAGTGGGATTTCGGAGCTATATGGGAGGTAAAATCATGAGGGCTTGGTGGCTCACTACCAGGGCCGGGGAGAGGGAGAAGGCACAGATGACACTGGGAGGTTACAGATGGGATGGGGAACAGATTTCACAGAGGGGAGCTTCTTCTCAGCACACCCCACAAAGACCAGCTTTTCCTCATGTTGTGAAGGGCAGACTGCGGTGCTGAGGGCAGACTGGAACTGGGAGTAGCCCTGGGCTTCAGCATGGGTGGGGCTCCCAGGTGGAGGTTCCTTCCCACCTTCTCTCTCCTAAGACTAGACTCCAGGATGTCCTGCTCCGTTTCCTCCTCCATCCGCTGCACTTGTTGGCTGGGTAGCTGCCCCAGGTGGCAGGAGCTGTGGTTCAAGACTTGGCCACTGGAGGGCAGCACAGAGCCAGACTCCCCTGGCACTGGACTTCAGGCAAAGGGGAGCGGCTTTCGGGGATGGATCTTTGGCGGGGGGGTGGGGGGGTGGGGGGGGGTGGGGGTGGTTGTGGCAGCTGTCAGTGGCAGCTGTGGATCCAGTGGGCAGACCCTTGAAGCCACACAAACCTGGGGTCACTCCCAGCTCTGCTCCTAGCAGCTCTGCTGTCCCAGGAAGTAGAGGTGGGGTACAGATTCCTTTCTGGCATTGTCTTTGGGATCAAGTGAGGTGATATATGTAGAGTGCCTGGCACACAGCAAGGCAGTTTCACCAAGGGGCCCTGAGCTGAGCCCTGACCCAGGGCCCTGTTTATTCTTCTGGCCTCACACCTCTTCTTGTATACATCCCATGCTTTATGCTAGTGATTTGTATCCTACGTACACACATCTCTGCCCTCCCCGGCTTTGATCAGGCTGTTCCCCTTGCCTGGAAGGTCCTTTTTCTGTCTCTGTGAATCTTCCCATCGGCGTTCAAGGGCCCAGTCTGAAGTGGCTGCTTCCCTGCAGCCCGTGCTGCCCCGTCTTTGTGTCTCCATCCTATCCTCAGCACCACCCCGTGCATCCTCTAGTTGCTTGAGTCTGCCCTGCTACTTCAGAGTGGAGAGGGCAGCTGCTTAGACATGGCCCATCGTGGATTTAACTCCTAGCTCAAATCCTCAAGCTGCTTCGGCTTCCTCGCCCAGTTTCTCCCCTGGGGCTTGGGGATAATATAATGTCAGCTACTATGCTGGGCCATAGTGAGGTTCCAGTAGGGTACTGGTGCCAGTTCAGGACTGCGATTGGAGGGCAGGCTGCTCACACCTGACTGTTGCTCTGCCTCACACAGGCCACCTACATCTACATGAAGGCCGCCTACCTCAGCATGTTTGGGAAGGAGGACTACAAGCCGTTCGGGGATGACGAAGTGGAGCTGTTCAGGTGGGTCCGACCGTTGCAACCCGTCGTAGGCCCTGCCCACAGCCAGCCTGAGCTGAGGGAGGTGGTGGAGTTGTCGTCTCCCTGACACTCCCCCACAGTCACCCCACATGCCTGTCCTTCCGTCCCATAGCCGGGGGCCTCCTGCTGCCGCTGGTGAGAGCCCTTTGAATCCATTCAGAGGTTTTCTTTCACAAAAGTGGTTTTGTCAACATTCTTTCCACTGAACCTCTTTCACCTGGAGAGTAGGACAGATGTGGACACTGAGGTCCAGAGAGGTTCCTTCTGCTGAGTTAACCTGATCCACTCAGAAAAGCAGAGTTGGAATCACATAAACAGGATAAAATCTAGCCTCTGCCATTTGTTAGCTGTGTCACCTTGGACAATTTCAGGATCTGTAAAATGGGAATAACAACCTCTGCCTCTGCAGTGTCATTCTGCGAACCAAAGAGGACAGATTTAAAGAGCCTGGGGTAGGGCCTGGAGCCAATAAATGGCGGCTGTTTTTATTCTTATCTGCACTACTGTGTTTGCCTTCTGCAAAGGGCCTAGAGCAGGGCTCAGCCATGGCAGGCTGAGGATGGAGCCTAGGGCTTTCCTCCAGTCATGGTGAGGGTTGGCCCCAACATGCAACATGCTAGGTAACCCTAGCTTCCTGGGCTGTCACAGTCACAGAGTGTTTATCATTTACTGAGTAACTTTGTGTCTCCATCTTATGTAACTCTTCTAGAAGATCTGTGAGGGTAAGAATCTGTGGGGGAGGAAGAGTAGTTTTTTCTCCATCCTTCTAGGTTCTTGGCTGAGACCCTCATAATAAGATTAACAGGAGAAAAGCAAACAGAAGTTTACTAACTCCTGTATACATGGGAGAGACTCAGGAAGACTGAGTTAACTCTCTGAAATGGCCCGAGCCATTACCTTAAGTGCCATCTCCAGCTAAAGGACAAAAGATCTGGGGGCATAGGGAGCCAGTTGTGGGAGGTTTTCAGGTAAAAGAGGGTATGTGGTTGTTACGCAGATTTAAGTCTCTGCCTTCTCCACTGATAAGTTTCTAGAGATTTAGTTATCCTCCTCTTCCTGGTACAGAGAGAGATAACCTTACAAATGGAGATTTCCCTTATAAATGTCAATGTCTCGTACAAAAAGGTAACTTCTACCAGGTTTTCAGAGCTTTTTGTGTGTCTGCTGTTTCTTAAAAAGAATCAGCCTAAAATAATCTTTATGCCTAAGAAGCATATTTGGGGGTAACAACTTCTCCCTTTCATATCATTGTCTCCATTTTAGGGATGAGAAAGCAGGCCCAGAGAGGTTCCACAGTGAATAAGCAGGGGAGGTGTTTGGTGGGGGACCTCACAACTAGGTCCAGCTGTTTGCTGGGCCTGGACAGCTCAGGTTCTGAAGGTCACAGCCATACCCCCATGATTATGGCAGGGATCGAGGGTAAGGCGGAGCTGGGTGGGTGAGGCCCCAGATGTGGAGGCTTGCCCAGCTGCATACCACATTTTACCGTACCCTTGGGAACAGCTGAGGAGGCCACAACTCACGTGGCCAAAGTTAATGAAAGGTTTGTGCTGTGTGGTCTTGGGCAGGTCCTTCCCTTTATGAGTTTTAATCTCCTCTGTGAAAGTAGGGTCAGACTTCCACTGGGCCCTTAGGAAATGGGGGCTGGGAGTAGAGAGGGACAACTAAAAGGCAGAGCAGGCCTGGGGGGTTTGTGTACATTCTCACCTCTGCCCGCTGCTGCTGCTGCTGCTGCTGCTGCTGCGGAGGAGGAGGAGGAGGAGGAGGAGGAGGAGGAGCCCCTTGCCTAGCCCTAGGAAGTGCTCAGGTCTTGGGGCAGGGCCTGTGAAATAAGGCCATAGCCACAGGCTATGAGTCCAACACGAAATAAGGCCATAGCCACAGGCTATGAGTCCAACACTCTCATCATATAGATGGGGAAACTGAGGCCCAGAGAGGGGCCAAGCAGAGGCTGGGGACTCTGTCCTTTCTAGCACTTTCTCGCCCTCTCCCCACCCTCCTCATCTCTTCCACAGAGCTGTGCCGGGCCTGAAACTCAAGATTGCTGGGAAATCTCTACCCACAGAGAAGTTTGCCATCCGGAAGTCCAGACGCTACCTCTCCCGCAAACCTATCTCATTGCCCATCCCTGCTCTGGTGGGTAGGAGGGCCTTGACTGGCTCTGAACTCCAGTTTGGGATTGTGGGGATGAGCTGAGAGCCAAGGATATAGCCACTGGCCCCGGGGGAAGTGGATGAGGGAAGAAGACCTCATGCCTCAGGGGCCTGGAGAGGATTTCACAATTCACCTGGTACTGGGTGGGGGACACAGATGAGCTGGAGCCTGCCTCAACCTCTGAGAAAGCACTGGTCTACTAGGGATGGGGGTGGAGAGACAGGTGAGTCGGCTGCAGGCCCCTCAAGGCAGAAAGAGCAGCCCCCCCAGACAGCCCCACACCCCTGTTCCCAGGCAGAGGCATCCCTTGGCTGTTTGTGTTTCCACCCTGTTTCTGTCTTGTCACACGATTAGAATTGTTGTTTACACTGTCCTGCCCTCACTGGACCAAGATTTTTCTGAGGCTGGGACCATGTTATATTACAGTCAACTCTGAAATAACAGCAATTGCTGGCATTGTTATTGGGCACTTGCTGTGTTCAAGGCTCCTTATACCCATTGCCTATGGCCTCATTTGATCCTCACAACAACCCTCTTAGTAGGTGCTGGTGGCATCTCCATTTTACAGAAGGGGATAATAAGGCCTAATAGATAAGGAGGAAGATAAAATATCTACTAAGTAGATAAGATGTAAGTAGAAAAATGAAATAACTTGTCCAAGTCCCATAGCTAGTGAGTTAGCCAGAATTTGAACCCAGGTAGTCTGGTTCCAGAACCCATATTCTGAACCATGGTTTTGATGCTAATTCCATGCATGATTTGAGCAGGCATCAGAAAAGTTTCTAGTTTGTTAAGAGTCCTTGTTATTCAAATAATAAGGCAGCCAGAAAGGTAGAAAGGGTGCTGCTTCAGAGACCTGGCTCTGCTATTCACTAATTGTGTGACCCTGTGTAGGGCCCCCTTTCCCTTAATGTAAATAATAATATATTCCTTGCCCATTTCATAGGGTAGTTATGAGAATCAGCTGATAAAACATGTTAAACACTTTAGAAATCAAAAAGTTCAGTATTTATGTAGAATTTATTTAGAGCTCGTATCCTGAATATCTTTAAATAAAATCTGAGCTATTTTACAGGTTAAACTATACAACAAAGCAATTATCAAATGGGGGCAGGGGAAGCAACTATACGAGAAATTTAGGGGAGAATTTCCAAAACTATAATCTGAAAAATGCTATTTGTGCATAAAATGATTTCTGTGATTAAATACATTTGGGAAAGGCTGGCCTAAACCAAGTTTATATACCGTAGACCTTGGAGCCTTTACATGCTAATCTGCATGGTAGGTCTCCAAGGAGAAGCTTGAAGATGCAGTTTTCCCCTAACTTATTTGGCCACAGAACAATCTTTTAATGGAACACTTGCTAACTTGAGACCATATAACAACTTGATAAAACCTTGTCTAAACTTAAAATCCCTCCCTGGAACATAACAAAAGCCATAACAAAAGTCTTTCTAGAACTTTATGTATACAAGTCACTTTCACATCCATTGCCTGGTTTGATAGTTTAGGAAATGCTAATCTAAGCTAACACAATTACTAGAATGAAAATTTAATTTAGTATTCTGAACTTCCTGGCAGTTAAGGCAAAAAAAGGCATCAGGTATGTTTCATAGAGGGATACTCACGCTCAGTGCCTTGGCGAAATAGGAGAGAAGGTAACGTGGTCGTAAGCTCCTGAAGTGCTTAAGTAAATTATGGTTCCTCCAATATAGGAGGCCCTATTAGCTGGAGCAAGGAGGAGGACTCCCTGGAGTGTGGGGCATGACCTGGTCCTCAAAGAATGGGAAGAGTGTGGGCACAGAGAGATTGGGAGAGAGCAGAGTAGTGCCCCAGGAAGCCATGAGCAGAAAAGTAACTGAAAACTATCAGCAGCTATGAGCAGAAGAGTAAGAATATGGGTCCATCTTAAATTCTCACTGGGGTAAGGGGAGATCTCAATAGTAAGTAAGAGATAAGACTCCCCATAACTCCCTCAAGTCCACAGCTTCAAAGGCTGGGCTGAGACTTCTAGAGTTAGAAGGGCCTTTAGTGATCCTCTGATCTGAGCTACCCATTTTACAGATGGGGAAACTTGAGGCCCCAATGGGGAGGAAAGCTGGGACTGACTTGCTCCCCTGCCCCCAGGAAATGATGTACATTTGGAATGGCTACGCTGTGATTGGGAAGCAGCCGGAACTCACAGACGGGATACTTGAGATTATCACCAAGACTGAAGAGTTGCTGGAAAAGGGCCCAGGTGACTACCCCCAGGCCCTTGAACCTGCCAGGCTGGGTCAGACCACAGGTCTTTACAGTTGAAGATTCCCTCTACCAAAAACGTCCTTCCTCACTTCTCTACCCTGGTAATTGTCCTTTGCCTTTCCAGACTGAGCTTCAGTGGCAGCTCCTCCAAGAAGCTGTCCCTTGTCCCCCAGGTAGGGTCAGGGCCTCTTCTGGGCTCCCACAACCCCCGGGCTTCCTTCAATCAGTCCTGGTATCACTGTATTGTCATCGTCTCAGTATCTGTCTTTCCTCCCCAGATGTGAGCTCCCTGAGGATGGGGACCATGTGTGAGCCGCCTCTGTCTCCCCAGGGCCCAGCACAGAGTAGGGGCTCCATGAGTAACTGCTGAAAAAATGAACAAACCTGTCGTCTTCCCTCACTCCCCTATTCTCAGAGAATGAGTACTCAGTGGATGATGAGTGCTTGGTGAAGCTGCTGAAAGGCCTGTGTCTGAAATATCTGGGCCGTGTCCAGGAGGCCGAGGAGAATTTCAGGAGCATCTCTGCCAAGTAAGTGCCTCTGTGGCCACTCCCACTCCAGATGGCCTGCTGCTGGGCCCGTGGCTCCAGGGCAGCATTTTCTGGGCTTCTCTTTCCTCATGCACACACGCACAGTGCCCGACTCTGGACTACCCCTACTCGCTCCACATGTACTAGTGTCTGTCCTGTGCCAGGACCCTTGCTGGGCACAGATCATTCCCACGTTGTCCTCTAGGGCCACCAGATTGCCCAACTACAGGAGACCATCCGTAATGAGTTTCGTGTGAATGGTGCCCCCTGGAGTTTGTAATTTATCAACTCTGCCCTTGGGGAGTGCAGATGTTAGAGAGACAGACAGCTACAGGCAACTCAATCTGGTATGGTGAGGGCTGTGCTAGAGGAAAGCAGAGGACAGCAGGTGCCAGGAGGAGGGACCTAAACCTAATAATGCTAGATACCAGGAAAGGCTTTCCAGGGATGCCACTTAAATTGGGAAGTTTACCAGGCAGAGAAAGCAAGGAAGGAGGAGTTTTAAGTGGTGTAGGTAGAGCATGTGCAAATGCCTGGACACAAGAAAGACACCTGAGGTTGGGTGACAGTGGTCAGGTCCTTCCCTGCCTGGGTGAGGTTGTAGAGGGAAAGGGTTGCAGATGAAATAAAGGGGGGGGGGTTGGGGACTGAGGTGGGGGTGGGCTAACTAAGGACATGACATGAGCCATAGGTTGTCAGGGACTTGGGGCCCCAGGTGCAGAGGATCGGAAGGCTTTGCTGTGGAATCTTAAGCCTTTCTAGGGCTAGGTAGTGGGAACCCTCCCAAACTGGAATTCAGATCAGAAAACCCCACAAGACCATGAGTTGGATCCTGCCATTGGGGAGAGGCTCAGGAGGAGTCTGAAGGACGTGCCTGAAGGATGTCTCAAGAGCAGAGCCTGTAAGCCATGTTTTCCTCTGTCCTGCAGTGAAAAGAGGATTAAATATGACCACTACTTGATCCCAAATGCCCTGCTGGAGCTGGCCCTGCTGTTTATGGAGCAAGGCAGAAATGAAGAGGCTGTCAAACTCTTGGAAACTGCCAAGTAAGGCATGATTGCCCTTGGTCTGTCCTTTGTTCCCCATGGAGTGCAGGGTATGGGCAGAAGAGGCCAGGCAGCAGTGAGGGAGGAGGGTGCAGGCAGAGGCAGTATAGGCAGCCCAGAGGCTGGGCCCATGTCCCTGGGGAACCCAGCTCTCACCTGGCATAGGGGAGGCCTCTTCCTCAATTTACCAATGAGGAACTGATATCCCAGCATCAGGGACTGAGGGTCACACCACAAGCCAGCTGCAGGGCTGGTGTGAAGATGCAGGTCTCCTGCCTTCCAGCCCTTGGATCTACCTCTTGAAACCACTGCTTCAAGCTCAGGGACCAACAGTGGCACCAGAGGGCATGGTAACAGGTAATCTCTATTAGTCAGGGCCCAACTCTTTCTTTAGACAGAGGTAGGGATCTAAGCCTCTAAAAATATTGCTTGGCTAGTGGGCTCCCACAGTTCAGACTAAAGGAAAAGCACTTCCTGAAGCAGCCTCATGTGTCTGATTCTCTGGCTTCTTCCAGGCAAAATTATAAGAATTATTCCATGGAATCAAGGACACATTTTCGAATCCAGGCAGCCACACTCCAAGCCAAGTCTTCCCTAGAGAATGGCAACAGATCCATGGTTTCATCAATGCCCTTGTAGTTTTGTGCAGCATTCCCAGGCTGGAAGACAGAGTCAGCTGGACAGAGCTCCTGGAAACATTTCAAAAAGATCCCCTCCCCCTGCCCTGCCGTTGGGGTCCACCAGTGCTCCAGTGCGATGACACGACATAGGTATCTGTGCAGAAGCGAAGCTGGCATTTTCACCAGTGTGGCCAAGGGTCTCTGCCAAGGACAGAGTTGCTGGAGCCCTCTGCCTGCCCTATCACATATACGGGTACTTGTTTTTCACTGTGATGTTTAAGAGAATGTATAAACAGTTTACATTTTCCTTAGAAATACATTGATGGGATCAAAGCTTTGGAAAAAACTACCAACCAACCACCTGTAAATCACTGTTTTAACCCCTACTGATGTGGAGGCAAATCTATGATGCCAAGGGCCAAAGTGCTTTTCAGACTTGAGCGAGGTCTCAGCTTCCAGGGCTGGAAGGACCCAAAGGAGGATCTGCACTGCAGGCTTTGAGGTTTCTGGGGGTTGGACATAGAGGTTTCACACACTCCCACTACCTTCCTTCTTACACTCCCTTTGTAACAACTTTCCAATTTAAAAAAAATCAAACACATATTTTTAGTGAGATAATTTTGAGTCCATCTGTAGAAAAAAAAAAAAAAATCAATCTTTGCCACTAAGGAATAGCGATACCGAGGCCTGAAGGAAGGGGGAGCCCTGTGGCCCTTTCTGTGCCAAAGCCAAGAAGTTTGGCAGGTAAAGTTTCTCAGACACCAGTCTGCTATATGCCAAATTGAAACCACTGGGAATGATTTATGAAACATAAAAATCTTCTGTATTTCCCTTCGAGGTACACTTATTTACCGACAGCGTTTTTCTTAGAAACAGAATGGTTATTCTTGGCCTGTTTGTGTGTTTCAGATTTTTCAGTTAAGAGAAAAGATATATTTAAGTAATAAAACTTATAAACTTTAAGAGATCATGCAACATCTATTTCAGTAAAATATGTTGTTGCTTGAATTCTCAGGCTGGGCAGAAAGTTTGAATCAGAAGTCATATGGCTCAGGCATGTTTTATTTAGCCAACATGATGTTTTAAAATTTTTAGAATAAGTTACTAACATTTTAAAATGGGGAGATTTCACAAATAAATCTGGTTTCTGGCATCTTATTTTAATAATCTGGCAATATTGGGCCTCATTCCCACAAGGCAACAATCAGTTGGAGCTGAGTAGAGGCTCTTTTCAACACTTACAATCTTTCTGGCGCCTAAAAGCATCTGAATTTGCACCCAGTGGGACTGTTAAAGTGAGGACTCAAGTTCAGTGACCAGCAAACACCAAGTTTTACCATTCACAATCTAACAACAGCATACTTCAACTTAACCATTTTCCTGGTAAAAATATTCATCTGTGAAAATGTGACTCCTCAAACACTGAATGCAGTTTCTGTAAAGGAAGAACCACAAGACAACTTTTCCAGTCTTCCAGCCTGCTGTATTTAGCAAACACTTCTGAGCATTTGCCAGAAGCTAGGTGGTTTAATCTATTAATATACAACCAAGCTTCCTGTGGCTGATGCTGAATGAAGTTATGGGTTTCAGGTAAAGCATATTCTCACTAGGAAAACCAAGCCGAAAACCCTCATCCAAGGTCCTCTTTTGCACTTACTGTACTGTCATAGCAGAAATGCTATGAAAGGAAGACTCCTTGTTTATTTTGTTAGAACTAGACAAAAGAGTGCTTTCCACAGAGGGCAAGTCCTTTGCAAGCTCTCTCTCCTCCACAGCCTGAATGCTGGGAGCCCAGCCTACTTCCAGGTTGTTGGACAGGGCAGGTGAAAGGGGTGAACTAGAGCCAGGCTGCTGAATGAAGGTGGCCTGTTGTCCTCCCTCACATATTAGAATGCTACCTATTACAGTATAAAAGCAGCGCCGGTCACAGGATACCAAACATATAATTCGCAAAACTGCCGTTTGCAAAACATTTTCATCTGAATGTTCATCTTAGGTGCTTTTATTTTTAAATTTTTATGCCAGGATGGTTTCCTAGTTGTTGCTATTTCCTGCTGGGCTTCATTAATTAGCCTCTGTCACCTTTACCTCTGGCTGCAGTCTGGCTATGAGTTCTGTCTCCTTTATTCCTACCTGCAGCTTGAGTTAGTCCATCAAAAACATGTATGTGAGGGAGTTCCCTGGTGGTCCAGTGGTTAGGACTCAGTGCTTTTACTGCCGTGGCCCAGGTTCAGTCCCTGATGGGGGAACTAAGATCCCGCAAGCCGAGTGGCGTGGCCAAAAACAAACAAAAAATGTATGTGAAGGTGAAAATGCTGGGTGTCTGACACCACCATATCCTTGTGCAGAGGCCTCTGAAGGTGAAAATTCTGTCATGGGCTTCTCATTGCATCTTGAGCCGTTTCTGGTCACTGCTTCTCTAACACTGCAGACCTTTCCAGCACATCTGCCCTGGAGAGGCACCTGATCAGGTGAGGAGAGTCTTGGCCTAGGAATAAGGAGACCTGAATTCTAGTCCTTGTTTTGCTACTGCCTTTCAGAGTGACCTTGGGAAAGTCATGGACCCTCTAAAAATTAGTAATTTGGACTAGATTAAGGCTCTTTGCTGCTGTCAACAGTTCTGATTCTGTCTGGTCAAGTCTGTTTCTGGGCTTTCATCTCCAAAAAGAGGCAACAGATATATAACTTCCTACCTTTTGTCAAAGCCTTGTGCCACCAGGCTGCTTACCAGAAGTGATGATAGCCTTCCTCCCAGGACACCCAGAGAGCAAATAATCCTCATTTGGGGAAAGTCTGAATCCTGTGCCACACAGAGGAACTCAGTTGTTAGGAAGCAGCAACTGTGTAACATGCTCTGAATAGGCTCTTGGCAACAGAAAGGCTACCTCTGCCTCTCACTGGTCCCAGGCCTTGGACTGGCAGGGTAGCTTCCAGCACTGTGCTGGTCCCTATCAGCTCTCCCATATGTTGGCAGGATTCCCTATTCCTTATCTCTCAAGTCAGAATGGGAGTGTTTCCAAGACAGCTGTCGTCATTCACAGCAAAAAAAGCCACGACCTGACAGCAAAGCCAGGACCCTAAAAGGCCAACGCCAACCAAACACTAGGCTGAGGTCCAGGTGGGAGATTCCCAGCAACTGAAGGGAGCATCAGGAGGATTTTAAAAAGCCCCAGCCTGCTGAGTGCTGCAATCATTCGATGAGGGAATAAAATCCAAAGACACTTTTCTCTGGAGTTACTCCCAAGTTTATCTCTTCTAAGATGATAGAGAGTGGACAACAGTCTTCTTCTCTGCTTCAAATTTAAAGCCCAACAGTGTGCCTTTTTAACAGTTTTCTTATGTCCTTAGCACCATCACACTAATTCAGTAATAAGTGACAGGTGCCTGGATTCTGAAAACCAAGCAGCAAATGGGAACTTCTCACCCTCGCCCTCAGTTGCGGCTTTCCAAGGTTGGAAAGTGCCTTTCTTCTTGGGTTAGCACAGCTCTGTGGAAATCTGGTACAAAGTTCATCACTGTCCAACAGGGTAAGTCAGTCCACAAACAAGGAGCCTCATTTAGGGATCTGAAAAATCCATTTCGAAGTAAGCAATCTATGAGTTGCTTCTACTGTCTAGTCAGCTCTCAAGTGACAAAATATAATAGAGCCCTTACTTTGGTAAGACATGCAATTACAGAAGGTCACTATGGACTTCTAAAAGCTGACGTTCAAGTTTAATCAGACACATCACAGCTAACACCTCACAGATGACTGGATAGGATGGTTTTGTTTTTCTTCATGTCCTGAACAAACACTTCATAACACCAGATACCATATGCCCTCGGTGGAATAATACTAGCTAATATTAAGTGCTATTTACCAGTTGTGATTCTAAGTACTTTACATTTGAAGTGGAGCTATTATTGCCATTTTACAGATGAGAAAACTGAGACATAGGTTAAATAACTTGCCTTAAGACCACACAGCTATTATGCATCAGAAATATTTGAAGTCAGGCAGCTGAACTCTAAAGCTCATGCTTTCCTGAACTGCTGGTCAAGCTTTCAAATTATCAGCTTAAAGTCGGATCTGACTTACATTGACTCTTGGGCCACTGTTAAGTATGGAAAAGGTACTGGCTGGTAACTCAAACACTAGAAATCCCTGGCGTGGAGCACATGGAGCATATGCCTGTGTGGCACGGTTCCCCTGTGGCACTTGGCATCATGAGGTAGGGACAGGGTCTATCTTGGACAAAGGCAATCCTTAAGCAACTATATTGCTCATAAAATCATCAGGATGTTGAAGGAAAAGGCATGATCTAATCCCCAGCTGGAGAGGTAGAGTTCCAGTCAGCTACTCCAGAGATGGGTACTGAACAGATGCAGAGGCTCAGGCCTGGACTGAGGCTTGAGTCCAAACCATATGCTAGAAGAGGTTTGGTGTAAGGCAATAAGAGGTAGGAACACTGACAAACTAGGAAGCATACGATGCTGAAGGCACTCTTAGAATTTTAAGTTTAAGCACCTAAGAGTGCTGGCTGGCCAAACATATCACACCTGTGGGTCAAAGTGGTCCATGGGCCAGAAATCTGTCACCCTTGGGCTAAAGGTGACTTTCAGACAACTATCTATGGAAAAGAGGTGGTGAGCAAATTCATAAAAGCCTGATTTACTAAAAATAGCAACTTTAAATTATATTAATTACATGGGATAATAGTGGATAAAAGTACAGACTGAATTCAAATTATTCTGCTTTGAGAATCAGTTTACTCTTCTATAAAATGGGGCCAATGCCAACTGCTTCACAGGACTGCTGAGAATAAAAAGAAATCAACTAAGCAAATAGCCTCGCACAGTCCTTAGTATATTAAGAAGGTAAATGTATTGGCCCACACATACTGTGGGAAGGCAGTGGTGAGTTTGGCCTAGGGGATGACTGAATCACTGGCTCTAGTGCATCCATCAGGCCTTCTCCATCTCTTGGCTTTGCTCTTGTGTTAGATTTATTCTCTTGGACTGACTTCTCTGTGTGGCAGTTCAGACCTTACGTCCTTACAGCTCTGTGACAAGAAAAGGGCTCCTTTTCCTACCTCCAGTATGAAAAATCCCCAGATAAGGACTCTGATTAGTCTGACTTGGCTTGAATGTCCATCCCTTAGGCCAGTGGTTCCCCAGATCAGCATTAGATATCAGGGAATTTGTTGGAAATGCAAATTATCAGCCCCCCCTCCCCCTGATGCAGGGGTGAGGCCAAACCACCTGAACAAGTCCTCCAAGTGGATCTGATGCACACTGAAGCCTGAGAACCACTGCCTTGGAAAGGGAGTGAGGTACTACAATGGGTCTATCTTGGATTACATGCTCGGTTGGGAGTTATTACTAAAAAAGATGGGGTACTGGGCAGACAAAAACATGTATCCAATATGTCCTTTCTTTCAAAAGTTGACATACAGGAACTATGACCTGCCAACATTCTCAGGTGAAGGGGAGGATGAGGGCAGTACTGGTTAGAGACAAGGCTTATTAGAAAGCTGCCCATTCAGGAAGAGCTTTGCCTTTGTCCTTCTCCTTGCAACCCTCAGCGATCTTTATAAGGCCCCAATTCTCCATGGGAACCTCCTTGATGGTGGCTCCCACTCCATCAGAAATGCTCAGATTCCTTAGGGCTTCTCTTCCTCCCTGCTTTCTCCTTCCCTTCACTTAATAAATATCTGTTGAGCACCTAAATGTTCTGCTCTCATGAAAGTAAACAAATTAGAGCCATGGAGTAAATAAACAGGGGCTGTTGGTCCAGAGGGTAAGAAACCAGCCATCAAACAATCTGGGGAAGTGAACTACAGGATGGAACTACAAAAGATCTGAGACAGGAAAGAGCTTGCCATTTTAGAAAGCACACAAAAAAGTCTAGAAAGCAGAGTACTATGAAAGGAGAGAGGCAGAAAGTCTGCTGTCTCCATTAAGAAGCTTGGATTTTATTCTCCACACAATGGGAAGCAATTAAAAGTTCTACGCAGATGAAAGACATCATCCAGTTTACTCAAAACTATTTTAACTGCTGTGTGAAGAATGTACTATACAGGGTTAAACATGGAAGCTGGGAGGCCAGTGCCATGCCAAAGGCCAACAGCACCAATTGCTTCTGCTTCATGAGAATTGCCATTAAAATACCTCCTCTTCCCTGCACCAGCTACCACACTTACGGGGAAAAAAAACTTTCAATATGCTGCTAAGTGATAATCAGGCTCTAAGAGTCAATGTGAGTTGGCATTTCTTGTTCTTTACTCTTCATGAGAAATCAGCAACCCAGTTTATCAAAAATCCAAACCCATAAACATGATCTCTTACTTCAAAGGTATCTTCAATGCCATTAACGCAAAGTTTCAGAAATAAATAATCCTGAGAACAAGGCTTGCAAAAATGACCAACCTGACAACGCCATTAGCACCCATCTCACTACTGAAAAGAAGAATGGTTATTATTCCTCATATCAAAATAACATCATGGACAGTGATTGTCAAGGGCCATGAGGACAAATGGTTTGTGAAAAACAACTTCCCTTCACTGCATACCCTAAAATTGTAGCCATTAACTTACCTGTCTGCTTGAGTTCAGCTACCGTCATGGAAAGAAGATCATTATTCTGCACTAGCTCAAAGCCAAAGACAGGCTGTGATCCTGGAATTGGCAGAATGTAGCTTATCCCCATACCTCTGGTATGGATAGTGCTGGAAGCCAATCTGATAGCACAGTCCAGGCTTCCCAATTCACACAACACCTAAGACTTGCTTTTGGATCCTGAATGACTAGATTAACTATTATATGGCCCCCCAGAGAAAAGCTGGGCCCATCACTTGCTTAGCCAACCACATCTTCTCATAAGCATTCATCACTATGACCAGACTCTTGGAGTAAACCCTCAGTTACCTTTTTCAACTTCATTTTCTCCGCAAGAAGAAATCTAGTCGATAAGCACTGCTGTTACACACTGATAAGAATGTATTCAAAGTAAACAGGCACTGCTCATCCTTTGATCACAATCAGTTTTAAATGCCTAAAATCTGTACCTTATTGATAATGCTGCTTCATTCATACGCAGAGAAAACCAAACTTGCTGTGGAAAGCATCCAAAGATGACTAAATCTTCCAGTGGACAGTTAGTTTTCTCAAAAAACAAAAATGTAAAAGAAAGTTAGTATCTCTTAAAGTTTCCATAAAAAATGTATGAAATGGTAGATGGTTTCAGTCTATCAGTAACATTAATTAGATGGATCCAGTTATTATCCTGGGCTAATGACCATTGCTTAGCGTGATAAGGCAAACAAGAACAATGTGAACAATTAAGATGTGCAGATAAATCCAAACCCCTTTTGTAAAATTTTACTGAAGCCTCTAACAAAAATTTTATGGATCAGGAAATGGGCTGTAAAGGGATTCATCTGGATTTTCATCCATGCTAAAGAGCAAGGAAACAGCCAAAGGATAAATGGAAAAGCAAAGTCTGGATACTTGTATCAGGACAATCAATAGCTGAATAAATAATCACCCAGCACTGCTGTTTTTAGAACCAGAGGCTCTCAGAAAAAGGATTACAAAGTATATTTAAATTAATATTCCCCAGATACATGTGCCTCATCCATTTACTAACTTCTATATGTCATTTTAATATAAACGTTAATGTGTTACAATGTAACTCTTAGGAGCTTAAAAAAAAAGATGTTATTTTTCTCTAGTTAAAAACAGTACTTTATGTGAAGAGAGAACTAACAAATAGTCCAGCTAACTTTCTCTAAATATATAAAATGAACTTACTACATCTTTCAAACCACTCAGAAAAAGTAGTTTTAAGGTGTTTTATATAATGTAATCAAGCATTTACAGTTACTCCTCCCATTAAACCCTTATGTTTCACTTGAATTACTACAAACTAAAGTCCTCTCTAAATCTGAATTATGAGCATTAAACCACTCACTGCCTGGCCATAAGCAAACACCTATTCTGACAATACAGAACTGAGAAAAAATTCTTTCAGAGACCACTTCTTGGTAGCTCTTAGGTAAATCACCTAACAGTGGGTCAATCAGTAATGACATAAAATGCAAAGATGGAAATTTTCATAGTTGGACATTTTTACTCCACACTTTTTAATTTAATAATGGCAAAATACTTAGAAAGTGGGACCAAGGGGGAAGAAATTATAAGGAATTCACCTATGTTCTCAAAAGGAATAATATAATGCAGTGAGAATAAGACTGCATAGGACGCTGATGGCTCTCATTCCCATGCCTCACATGATGGGGACATCTGAACCAGGCCTGTGTCTTAGGGAAGTCTAGTTGAGTGTAAGACTAGAACAGGGGAGCTAGATAGGGTAGAGAAGGAGGGGTTACAAACTATCTTCACTAACTTTTTCCATACCCAGTAAAAGAATAGATGATCTTTAAATTCAGGTGGGTAAATTTAGTATTACTTCAGGAGATACTAACCAAAATCCACCTTTTCTCATGTCCACCAATTTCAAAATTAAAGGCTTAAAAAATTAGCTGATTAGCTCTGATGCGTTTAACATGCAAGTGTCATCAGCTGACTCTGAGAAACTGACTGCTAGCCAATGCCTTAGTAAGCAAACATGGCCACCAATTGCCTACATTTCCGAACTATGCCAAAGAAACTTACCTTCTTTCCTGTTTGCCATTTTCAGTCTCAGGACCATAGGCAGTTCTGCTTTGGACTCCTTTATTGTTATTCCTTTTTTAAAATGCATGCTTCCTTAAGAAGGAGCTTTGTTCACAGAAAATGTTACCTCAATGCTCACTATATTCTGTTTTATATTACACAGACAACCGAAAGTAGTTGGAGAGTCTTCTAATACCTGAGATGTCTTATAAAGAACACTCATAGCATTTAAAAGGTTTGTGTGAACCAAACTACAAGTATCTGAAAGTATTTCAATTTGTTCGGCTTACATTTAAAAGAGTAAGATTCTTTTATTTTTTCCTGGTCAGGCTTTCCAGACATCTCAAATCCTACAGCCAAGCCTGAACATATCTTGCCCAAATCCAAATATGTTGTACCTATTATTTGGCTTAAGAAAATTTAGAAGCTATCAAGCTTCTAAATTTATGATTAGATGGTATTAAATGCCAAGCCATAAAAAATACTTCCCCAAAAGTATATATACCTAGAAATTTTTAAGTAATTAAATTTATACATGTGTGTTTTAAAGAAAGGATTAGAATATTCTTATGTAATCAATTCTAACTTTAGCCCTTTACAACTGTATTATAACTTTATTTAACTTGGTAAAAGCCAAAACTGATGGTTCTTAACATGGTATGTGGAGATCAAAATTAAAGAATACAAAATACCTTAAAAAAAAAAAAGCATTCAGCTCAATCCTGGTTCCTTCAATATTACTGCCAAACTTCTGTGAAAGAAGCCTTGTAATAAAGACTAACAGCAACATAGAAGATGATTAAAAAAAAAAGTTCATTTACCAATTTTAACAATCTAGAAAAAAAGAAAGTGACTATAATACTTGATGACAGACATCATGTTTAAGTAGAAAACACAAAGATAAAAAAAGTAATACCGCTGAAAATATTGCACAACTTCAGGTGTTTCCTCCAAATTTGCTTTATGTAATTGGATATAAATTAATGAACAAAAACTTAAGCAAGATACATGTAACAATTTAACAGAACTTGATAATCTAATTTCTTTCAATTTTTCTCGAACTCATCATGGGGCTCATAAGAAAATTAACCAACATGGATACTGCTACAGTTGAATGTCAAATCTTTAAGTGCTTATGACATACTAAATTCTTCTATAATGCAATTATGAAGAACCCTTCAAGAGACTTGTGTTTTGTATGTAGAAAAGTGTTAAAGTCAAATATTCAACTCAATATAAAATAAAAAGAAACATTTCTGATTTGTTGGGTTGAGATTGCTTCTCCTTTTGCTAATGATTTTTTAGCTGTAATATCACTGAGTTGTACAAATATGTCACCTTCGAGTACATAAAGAAAAATAAACACATGCTAAATGGATAAAACATTACAACTACATCTTTACTAGACCATCTCTACCTCTAACACTTCAGAAGCTTAGAGATTCAGTGTTCTTATATTAACTGCAAGAAAAAGATAAAAGAGAAATTCCTTCTTTTTTGAGATCACAACTATGAAGTCATGTGGTTATACAAATTCTGCATTTGTGTGCAAAACATGAAACACATTTATCTTAATTCTCCCTGCTTAGAATTGTCAGTCAACTAGCAGGACTGTCCTTCCAACAGAAACAGAGATGTGTTTTTATATAACTTCAGTAACCTCAGCACTACAATAAGAAGAGATGCAGTATCCTTTTGCTATGTTCAAGACAACAGGGAAGGAGGTCACAGGAAAGAATAAATCAAAATTGTTGCAACTGAGAAACTTTTCTCAGTTTAACCATGGTGCCACTTTCATTTTTACATAAGCATAGTGGCATAATTCAAGCTCAATAAATCAGAATTCTTAATATTTAAAATTTACCTTGACTTTTAATTATCACCATATTAACAACCAAAATAATTAGGTGAAACACATAAGAAAGGGTAATATTAAACCCCACTTTACTAGAGTTGGTTTCTTGACACATTAACTCTTTTTTTATAGAAAAGGGATAGTGCATCTCAGTTTGCTTACAAGCTAGGAGATCACTTTGAATTCTGCATTTCCTAACTGCAAACAGATATAGCACTTATAACAGGTTATAAATAAACTGGTTTTCAAGCATAGAGCCAGCCCCAACGATAATAATACACTATTTAAAAAGACCTAAGGCAATGAATTCCATTTCCAATGGAAAAAAAGAACTGTGCAAACAAGCTTAAAACTACTTTTTTTTGTGCCAGTGTTATAAAATGTAGCTTTTAATAAAACCTTGACCCAAATGCCAGCAACTTGAGAAAAGAATTTGGGTGGGGGGGGAAGAAGAAAGTTATTTCATTTAGGAAAAACAACCACTATCTTTTTCCTAATCTTCAACAGACACAATTTAAACATATACAGCTGCTGTATAACACTTTACACAATTCCTATGTACTGGAGCAATAACAAGATCTAAATACAATTATATTTTTGAACACTGGGTCAAGGCTTTACATAAAAATACCTTCCTACTTTTCCCCCTAAGTTTCTAAAATATCACATACTTTTTTCCCCCAACATCTGCAGCCATTCAGGAATTCCTGCAGCCATGCAGGAATTTTTAGGAAACTTGTGCATGATCTTAATTCCTAATCCCTGGCTCTTTGGGCTCAGTGACAAAAGATCAAAACCACCAAAAATGATGGTTCACTTGAAGTCAGATGAGAGACCCTGGCTCAATTAGTCTCGTAGGATGAAAGCAGTGCTGCATCAACTGGCTCCATGCAGGAGGGGCACGTGAAGGATCTCATCAACCAGTCATCTATACAGTCCAGGTGATAGATGTGCATGCACGGCAGAAATCGAATTGGGTCCCCATAAACAAAGTCCATCATACAGATCACACACCTGTTGAGGGTGAGGGAGAGAAATAAGAAAGCATTTTTAGAGAAGTGATCCATCTAGAATACTCTTTAAAATCCCCATTACAAAGACAGTGTTAATACGAACAGATGAAAATGTCTTGCCTGTCATCCTACCACCTAAGCATCCAGATTGAATTTTTTCTTAATAAGTGTTATACAGCCACAATCTCTTATTTCAATCACCTGGGAATTTGAAGAGTTTGAGAGCAATCAACAGGGCAAAGAGAAAGGTATCACATAGGGCTCAAGTCCACTGCTAGAATTTTACTTGTAAAACAGCTATTACAGAAGAAACCTTAAGAAGAATATGAAGCTTTAGTACGTAGGAAACCATGTTAATTTTATTTGAACTGCTTTTTTAGTGTAAGCCCATATAGTTTTCACTTTAATAAGTGTATGTAAATACAGACCACTAATTTCAGCCTACTTACTGGGCTGCTACAGGCTAAAGTTCTCTTCAACAACCCCAGTTTCAAGCTCACTGCACTCTTCTACAGGTTCAAGAAGCAACCCAATTCGGCAGTCAATATTCTAGATAGGTTATAATCTTAAGTACTAGCCCTAAATGGTGCTACAGCTCAAACAGCCAAACACAACATAGTAAATTACTTTATGTCTGTGTTGGTAACGACCATTCTCAACCTAAAAGGAGAATGGCTGTCCTCATTAGGGATTCTCAGACAATAATGAGCTCTGAGGACAAAATCTCCCTTATATTTAACTCATCAGGCTTAGTACAATTATTCTACAAGTTAAGAAATGGATAAGATTTTCCTCATATCACTAAAACCCTTAGCAAACCATTTTAATGGCTACATAACCTACCAAAGTATTCCTCTACTGTTATTTTTCACTAAATAAAACTATGGTGACTATCTTTATGCATAAAACTCTAGGGATTGAAGTGAGGCACATATTTTAGGATAAATCTCTAGAATTAACTGTTTCAAAGGATTTCGATCTAAAGGTCCTTGACATCCTGCCAAATGACTTTCCCAACTGATTAGGCCACCAGCAATGCTGGTACTAGTTCACAGTTATTACACAGGTAAATCATTTTTAACTGACATTAACTGTCATCCAAATGGACAGAGGCAACATATAAAATGGTCAGAATTCACACCATCATTTATTTCTTAGCTATTTTTATATGAAAATTCTTCTTAATTGCTACATCTAAACATTTCCTTGTAAGAAATGATTAAACATCTGACTTCCAAAATGCAGGAGAGTATTTTTAAAAATCAGATCTCTGAAGATAGATCTTTGAAATATGTATAAATTAAAACTTACTCCCGGATCTTTTTTTCTGATCCATCTCTTCCAGGGTCATAAACTCCTTTAGGCAGATGCTGTATAAGGCCTATTCTTTGAGCTATCCTAATTTGTTCCTCTTCAGTCAGCTGAGTTGCTAGGCGAGTCTGGCTAGGTGTTGGATGATAGACCGGAACTGGAACTTGTTCCTAAATTTTTTTTAATGGAGAAAAGAATTATTTTTTAAAAATTTGTTTTCTGGGGTAGTGTTTTCCTTTTGTTTCTTCCTTTTTTGGCTGGGGGAGGGGGCCTTGGGGAGAAGGAGACTGGACAAGTATGCAGTAGCATGAGATTCTTTTTTACCCTGCCTTAACTTTAGCATATCTGACCTATGTTTAAAGGATACTGAAACACAGCTTTACAGAAAAACTGGAATGGAATGTTACTTCAAGTATTTCTACAGGAAAACCATATAACACAGACATATTCATTCCTGATACACAAAAAGATAAATCAATGTAACCAATTAATTAACCAAATGGGCGGTATTCAATATTCTGTAGGCCACAATGGAGTTCTGTGGCCTCAGTATATCATTATTTACATTAGAATTGGCCACTGTAGATTCCTCTTATTTGCAAACTTATTCTTTCTTTCCATACAGACAACAATCTTAAAATTAATTTATTATTTATTTGGAAAGACTGGACATTATTGCAATAAACTTCTGTAAAATTTCTTTTAGGCTTTTGGATACATATTTAGATATGATAATCCAGTGAGCCAAATAAGGCCACCTTCCTTCCAAATGGAATACATATCCAAGGACTCAACCAACCATGGATCATGCAGTACTGCAGTATGTATTTGTTGAAAAAAAAAAATCTGTATATAAGTGGACCCGTGCAGTCCAAACCTGTGTTGTTCAAGGGTCAACTGTATTGCTTTTATTTCCTACTCACATTTATGAGATAATTTTATTCACACTCTATACAGTCTTTCAACAGATACTTGAGTATCTATTATGTGCTAGGTGATGGGGAGTGCAGAGTAAACAAAATAAAGTTCCTAGATTGATGGAGAATGCTACTTTAGGTAAGATACTCAGAAAAAATCTCTCTGATGAGACATTTGGGAAGAGACCTCAATGAATACGAGGGAAACAGTGCATCTCTGACCTAATGATTTCATTGTGGCTAAAACCATTTTTGAGCCACCTAATATGGTGTTTCAGACAACATCTCTACTGTATAAACTGAGCCATAACACTTTCAATCCATGTATGATGTTTTCATGGGAAAATTTACGTTAAATCACAACTACCTTATTCACATTACATTAGAAAATGTTATTTTCATTCATCCTGTAGGATCACTCATGATTTCTACAATTTAAGCACTCATTTACAATGACAGCCAACATTTGCAAGTATGAGATTATGCCTCCAGGAATAATTGCTAAATTTGTGTTAAGCTTTAAAAAAAAAAAATTCTGTGAAATAACCTCCATAAGCATTCAGAACTAGCATCAGTTGAAGCTGTTTTGAGCCAATGGCTTCTGGGGTTCAAAATAAAATAATTAAGAATGTACCCATAATTAGAGACTTCATAAGGACTCAAGTATAAATACCCTTTTCAAAGAGAAATTTTAGGGGAAAGTCTCAGATACATATAAAGTAGGCTCAAATACTGAAATATCTAATTCAAGGAAAAAGGCACTTCACTACAATGTCTCTTAAAGATACCATATGTACCTTTAAATTAGCCTTATTCTTATAAACCCCTTTTCTGACAGTAGTTATTATTGAGTTTCTTATCAAAGGCAGTTCAACTTAAGACTTTAAATATTTCTTTTCTCTGAGATTCAGAACAAATCTGTAATTAAAGATCTCAAAACACAGTAAATCCTTTATCAAATAATTAAGATTACATTCTCTGGTAAAATGTCAGTAGTTCAAAGTTTCATGTTTTATGAATTTCCACATAAAATCATTAATGGTTACTTTCATACTTCTAGCTCATGATTTAGGAAATAATAACCAAGCATGTGAGTGCTTATCAGACCTATATTCTTCATCCAAATATTTATTTAGTTCATATTACATGCAAAGAAGATTTATTATTAAGTATGGTTCTTGGATCCAGATAACCTTGGGTTAAAGTCACTTCTCTGCCACTTAACAGAGTGACCGTGTTGAAGTGATTTAACCTATCTGGGTTACCCTACCTTATATGGTTGCTATAAGACTTAAATGAGAAAGATGGTGAACCTTGGAATGGCAGGAACTCAATAAATGGTAGCTATTATAACTATTAACACTGCATTCGAAGAGCTATGTTTATTACTGCAGTCCAATTAGCTGTTTCGTATGTTTCATGCTTGTCCATCTTACTGGCTTTGTTCTTGCTATCCCCTCTAGTATCCCCTGCAGGTCCCTTGGTCCAAATCCTACCTCGTCTAGCAGCTTGTTGACCTAAAGCTTTCCCCAATCCTCCTCCCTACCACCCAATATTGACAGACTCTGCCTCTAGCCTCAGCTTAATTACATAGGTGTCTACCTATAAAAGAATTAGGACGATTATACAGAATACAGTAAAGCTTTCACAAGTGCAGTCATCAAGTGAGAAGAGACTGTCAATTCTTCTAGCTTTCAAAGAGGAAGTGAAGTACAAAACTGACTGCATTTCAGGACTTCCCTGGTGGTGCAGTGGTTAAGAATCCGCCTGCCAATGCAGGGGACATGGGTTCGAGCTCTGGTCTGGGAAGATCCCACATGCCGCGGAGCAACTAAGCCCATGCGCCACAACTACTGAGCCTGTGCTCTAGAGCCTGAGAGCCACAACTACTGAGCCCGTGTGCCACAACTACTGAAGCCCGCACACCTAGAGCCCATGCTCCGCAACAAGAGAAGCCACTGCAATTAGAAGCCCGTGCACCGCAACGAAGAGTAGCCCCCGCTCACTGCAACTAGAGATAGCCCGTGCACAGTGACAAAGACCCAATGCAGCCAAAAATTAATTAACTAATTAAAAACTGCATTTCTTTAGCACAGTATGAAAACTTTCTTTCAGCCCTATATATCTACACCACTGTGACTACAGGCAATTTTTTGCTTTATAAAAAGTTATTTTTTTAACCAATATTTCCTTTTAAACAAGTCTGTATATATACAAAAAATTTCAGTTTGTAGGTCAAACTCAGAGAATCTTTTATGCACTAGAAAAATAACTTTGCTGACCAGGCTTTATAGTGCATATAAAAGTTACATGACCCTTCTGTTGTTAAAGATCATAAAAATGGCTGTTTCACCTCTGGTTTAGAAATTCTCCTCTTTAAGGTTTTATACCTAGCAGGCTAACTTTCGATGCAGAAAAGTTTCATAGTTCAGAGTCAAAAAGGCTGTCCCTGCTCTGCTACTTATCAATCATAAAACCTTGACCAAGTTATTTACTTAACCTCTATTAGACTCAGTTTCTCTATGTGTAAAGTACCAGGACTAGTGTAAGAATTAAAAGAGACTTGTAACTGCTGTCCCGGTACAGCATGAGACACACATACAAAAGCTCATTAAATAAATGTTAGCTAAATAAATGTTAGCTACTACAATATTATTCTGTCTCTACTAGTATGTGACTATAGAAAAGCACTGCAACGTTTAAGAAATGGACTGAATTTTCAATTTTGTATGTCAATTATAACTCAGTAAAGCTGAAATAAAACAATTTTTTTTTAAAAAGAAGAAATGGACTAGACTATGACAGAGGTAAGTAAAACTGGTCAAAAAGAATCTTAGAAATTCACTTAAGAACAACTCTCTCATTTTATAGGCCCAAGCTTACCTACAGTCACAAAATTACTGACAATGTTGGAATTAGAATTCTGGTCTCCCTTTTAAGCTGGTAATTTCCACTACATCATGCTTGGTTGCTGGATAGGAAGGAGATTCTCCAAGTAAAATGATTTGGACTTTGTCCATTTATATTATACTGAAATGACATTTTAAGAAAGCCATCAAAATAAAGAATTTCTAATAAAGTTATAAAGATTTTTCATCTGCAATAAAGGTTTCATAATTTCAGCAACTTCTAAAATTTAAGAATTTCAAAGAACATCAAATCCATTTTGAAACTGCCCTGTAAAATATACTCTATTGCTGATAGAAAAATAGAATCCCACACCCCCACTCCAGCTGGGGTACCTTCGCAGAATCCTAGGAATCAATAGAACACCATTTTTAAAACACTGCTATTTATGAATATGGGATTTTCAGTCTGAAAAATTAAATTATAAGATTTGAGTCTCTGATACTTCCTGTAGTAAGTTATTCTAACCCTCTGCTTTCTCTCAACATCAAATGACTCTGGTTTGCAGACTTGAAGCTAACTACTATTGCCCCTGGCTTTGGTCCTATCTTTCTGGCTTGTCTCTGAATACAAGAAACTCTTCAGCCTCTGTTGTAACCCCTGCCAGCTCAGATTTTCAACCCTTGAATTATGATTTCCAGTCTAGACTACCTTTCATTATTCTCAGTCCCAGACCAACTGACCAGTCTTGATGAGCTGCCATCCACATCAAGATATGACTCATACGGAAGTCAGTGAAACAATTAGTGTAAGACTGTGGGTAATGAGGTACTCCTTAATCCTTGAACATACCTACTACAAACAAAAAGACCTATACTACAAACAAAAAGACTTTAACTGTCTCTAAGCACGTGCTTTTTAAGAGGCTAGATTTCTTTGGTCTTGTGGTTCACATATGGGTACAGAGAACACAGAAAGCAGAACAGAAAAGGAAAGCTCTACCTTACAAAGAAGCATATTAATAGATAGAAAAACAAAACGCCTATCTCTTATTCACATTATGGATGTATTTTCCTCTTTGGTATTTTTGTTAAACGAAAGAAACCCTCTAGATATTTTAAGTGATTCACCATTCTAATTTCAGTTTATATGCAACTTTTCAGAAACCCTCTATAGGGAAGAAAATGACTAAGAGCTCCTGATATTTTAAAGATAGCCTCACCCTTCTTACCACACACACCTAGTTTTAAGTCCCATCATACTTATTAAAAATGACCTTAAGTATGAATTACTATTTAGTAACTAGAGATCCAATGGTATTTTCTAGGTGGCCAAATGTAAACTTGTTTCTCCTGTCAGCTAGAAGACACTGAATGGAAGATTGAATGGGGATATAAAAACAGCACTGTTTAAAAGATCTGGACTCTGGGACAGTTCTCAACATTCCCTAACTAATGGCTCACTGTGCCTAAACTCTTTGTGTGAACAGTGCGATTTATGCTGAACACCTGCTTTCCCTCTGGGAGTCTAGAATTTTGGTATATGTTAGGCAGTGGCTCAGTACTTTGGGCTTCCCTGGTAGATAACACTTCAAACATGTTGGCACAATTCAGTGCTGGAGAATTAAGCACATTCCGTGTGACTCCACTAGGAGAGAACTCTTAGAAGCCTGTGCCTTTCCTATGGACCTTTGCATCTTTTCCCTTTACCAATTTTGATTTGCGATCTTTTGCAGTAATAAATCATAGCTGTGATTACAATTATATGCTAAGAACTATGAGTCCTCCAATGGAACTGAAGATCATTCTAGGTAATGTTAAGAGTGATAGGGGGAATTCCCTGGCAGTCCAGTGGTTAGGGCTCTGCACTTCCACTGCAGGGGGCTCGGGTTTGGCACTTACCCACCTCCCCCACCCCAAAAAAGAGTGATGGATAGTGCCTGCATTGACTCCTTTGTTTTCAAGCAGTTTATTTGGTGATGTTCATTAGAAATGCTCCTTTGTGGACTTCCTTGGAGGTCCAGTGGTTAAGACTCCACACTTCCACTGCAGAAGGCATGGGTTTGATCCCTGGTTGGGGAACTAAGATCCCGCATGCTGTGTGGCATGGCCACCAAAAAAAAAAAAGAAATGCTCCTTTGTGAAAAATGTGTGTTTTGACAATGGCAGTTACACAGTACTTCTGTTTTATTCCTTTTTTCAAAGCAAGTTTGAAGGAACTAATATTTTGAACATTTATTATTTAGCACAGAGAAAAACACCTTTGACATAGAAGGGTTATATGCTGAACTGTGTCCCCCAAAATTCTTATGCTGAAATTCTAATCCCCAGAACCTCATGACGTGACGGTATTTGGAGTGTGTGACTATTTTTGTCCTGGTCTCTTCTCCTGCCCTATACTCTTCACCAAAACTATGTCCATGTGGACAGCTAAAACTACCACCTAGATATAAATGATTCACAAATTTATATTCCAGTCTAGATCTCGCTTTTAAACTCCAGGCTCTACTTTGACAGTTCTAATTCGATGTCCAAAAATGAACTCCCCTCCAAAACCTGGTCCTCTTCCCTATCTCAGTAAATGACACAACCACCTTTCTAGTTCTGGAAGACAGAAACATCCTTGGTACCTCCCTTCCCTTTACCTTCCCATATTTAATACATCACCGGGTTCTAGTGAATTTATTTTCTATTGAAATGCTGATAGAATCTGTTCATTTCTTTCCATGTCTATTGCCAATACTCCAGTCTAAGTTCCCATTTCTTTCCTGGTGTACAATATTAGCTAGGAAAATCTCAATTTGTTTTCTACCCAGAAGTTACAGCAATTTTTCCAAAACAAATCCAACCCTATGCCCTCCTCAACATACTTTAAAACTCCTTCAATAGCTTCCCACTGCTCTTTGGATGAAGTCCAAAGTCCTTAATAAGACCTCCAAAGCCCTGCATAGTCTGGTTACCTACCTACCTACCACTCACCCTCTCCTTCCTCAACTAACAACTCACTCACTGCTTTCTAGCCCCACTGGCCTTCTTTCAGATCTTTAAAGAAGCATGATCTCTCTTATGTGAAGTCATAGCACCTGCTGTATTCTCTGCATGAAACACTCTCCTCCACCATCACTCTGCTTAAATACCTCTTTTTTTCCTTCCTTCTGAGCTCAGTTCAACTTCTATTTTTTCAGAAATCTTCCCTAACTAACCATTCTCCTCTATTATAGGCTCTTATATAACAAGTAACTTTCCTCCATGGCATTTGTCATATTTGTAATTTTATATTTAGTTATAGTAATTTAAATGTTGTCTTTCCCACCAGACTGTAAGATCAATGATAAGAATTGTGTCTGGTTTTGCTCCTTACTGAATGGATAGATGAATAAATGACCTACTAAAAATGTTATCTACTAATAGCTAAAAATAGTCACCCATTAACTTACTCCCGTGTTCCTTCTCATTTCAGTGTTTCTATACTTATTAAAGTTAGTATACATGCTATAACACTGGGATTACAGAGTTGGTTTTGCTTTGCTAAGTATATTCTTTAAGAATGACTGATAGGGGCTTCCCTGGTGGCGCAGTGGTTGAGAGTCCGCCTGCCGATGCAGGGGACACGGGTTCGTGCCCCGGTCCGGGAAGATCCCACATGCCGCGGAGCGGCTGGGCCCGTTGAGCCATGACCGCTGAGCCTGCGCATCCAGAGCCTGTGCTCCGCAACGGGAGAGGCCACAACAGTGAGAGGCCCGCGTACCGCAAAAAGAAAAAAGAATGACTGATAATAATAGTATCTCCACCAATCACTCCAAAAGTGAATCCTAAATACGATTTTGAAGACCTGTGGAAAATAACATTTACAAATTAATCATTTACAATGTACAAGGGCACTTCGTACAAAATGAATGGGTTTATGAAAATCTAAATCACCAATACAGTAAATTGCTAATTAATATAAATGCTGGCAACCTTCAAGGGTGGTTCAGTTGGCTGCCCTCACCTCTATCTATGTCTATGAATATGATTCACGAAGTATTTTGTCTCTGGGCTAAACAGGTGATTGCGTGACTATTTTATTAGTGTATTCCTTCACCACTAGACTATAAGCTTGATAAAGGTAGGGATTATGTCTGTTTTGCCCACCAATATATACTATTTACCTAGCACAGTATCTTTCACATAGTAGGGATTCAAACATTACTGGATAACTGAATGATTTAAATCAAAGCACTCATGTTCCTGTAATCCATGTCATATATTCTTATCAGGATTTTATAAACATGCTATGAAAATTTTGCTAAGGATTTGGATTATGCCACAATAAAACCAAAAAGGAAAACCTCATATAAATTACAACCAACATTCCTTCTCCAAGTGATAACCTGGTTTGTTGCCTCTCTGAAATTTCAACCTACCTTTCTATCCCACAGTAACTTCAATTTGTCCAAAATCAAACTAATTATCTCCTTCTACTTCCACAATCCTTCTCAAGCTCAGAATTTCTATGCCCACTATCTAGGTTAATAATAGAAAAGTATAGTGGAAGGAACACAGATATATCATAGAATTTCATCCTCTGGCACTTATCAGGTATGTGACCATAGGCAAGTTACTTAATACCTCTAAGCCTAAGGTTCCTCATCAGAAAAATGAATAGAATACCCATCTTAAAAGAATGTTGTAAGGAATAACTAAGAAAATGTACCAACCACGATAGGGGCTCAAATATCTGGGCCTTCCTATAATGACATCATTAGTCATCCAAAGTACACATCTCTTCCCCCTTTCCCTTTATCCCCAGCATCTACTTAAATGCCTTATCTAACTACCATTTTCTCAATGTTGATAGGAGACATACATGTACCTGCCCTGTGAGTTTAAATTTTGAGAAAGAGGGAATTCACAGTAAGAGAAGCAGATATATTTCAAGTAAATTTAAACATTCTTTTTCCTCTTTAATGCTTTAATTCTCTATGTCTTCATGCAAAAAACAACAAAAAACCCCAAAGAGAATCCAAGCAAAAGCATCTGCCTTAAAGAAAGGGAAAAATTTAAATTAAAATGTGTTAGGAAAAGAAATGCAGCATCACGGAAAGGGGTAGAATAGACAAGGAACAAAGGTTTACAAAATGTGCTGAGGCAGAGCAAAGAGCAAAGACAGGGTCAGTCACACAAAAAAGCAAGGTTTGACCTGATGAGGAAAATCTCTGAAGTGTTCCAATTGTTTGTTAATAAATAATGTATCATCTATAAAATGATGAATGTTGTGAAAAATAAAATGGGCCCGAATCCCAGAGTTTACAAGTCAAGAAAGAAACGATCAAAGTGTGAACTTGTCTATCTGAAAGGCACTGCATTAAAAGTTGGACCCAGGTTAGGGAATATGATATAATTTCAGAAACTAAATAAAACAATGCAGCGGGGAAGTGCCTAAATAATGTGCTGAGGCTGGAAATAGTACAAGTCTGGTTTGTGGTGAAGGAAAAATAAAGTCACTGCCAAAGAATGCAGCTTGTCACCAAAAGCTGTATCCTTTCCTCCAGAAGAGTCAGCTCTTCTGATTTTCTCCTTACAGCCTTACAAACTGCTGCTGGCACCACCCCCTCCCCAGCTGCAGTTTCCTACTGGGAATGTTTTTTTCTGAATTTTGCCAGACTGAAACCTAAGGCCATAAAATGGAGGATTTGGAATAAATGATCTCAATGCATATTCTAACTCTGATGTTCAGTGAATCTTGAACAAAAACCCCCAAACCAAACAAAACCCCAAAGATTAGCATTAATGAAATTCCTGAACCATAAAGGATAACAATTATACATAGAGGGGAAAAAAGACAGCATCCCATCAATGATACTGACAAATGATATGTTTTATTTAATGAGATCAAACCGAAGTGATCTGCATGGAAAAAGAGCACTGCTTCCAGGGAGGCGTTTTGGCATTTATTTGTTTGCTTATTTTTTAAAGAAATGAAAAAGTTGGCTTCTTTTATTCATTACATAAATATTCACTGAGCACTTGTCATACAGGGTTATATACAGTATCCTAATTGGTGGAGACCTGGTAGGCATCATCACCACAGGCACTCAGCATTAGCAAGTCATAAATCCATCTAAGGGTCAAGACAACTGAAAATCAAGGTCACATTTTGAGCCTAGGCACAAATTACAATATTTCTTGAATACTCAACCATATTTCAGATGCTGCTTTAGGCAAAGGAGATACAGTGGTGACCAAGACTGTCCTTACAAAGCCTAAATCCCCTACAGTAGGGGGATACAGAGATATAGCAAACAAGACAAGATGATTACCTCACCCATGGCTCCTACTATCCCTAAATTGCCCATGACCTGGCAACTCCTGGGACAGGCATACATTCCAGTGGATCCATAGGCTAGTCAACATTTGATGACTTGCAACCTCCTGACTGGTGAAGAGAGGATGAGTCAACAGACTGTCTTCTCTTAGAATTAGAATTGGAAAACTGAATTAACTGACCTGAAAGGTCATTGAGCAGCAAATACAAGATGTATAAACTGAGGTTTGAGGAAACTGTTTGTATTAAAGACAGATTAGAAATGCTGAGTGAAGCAGACATTAGGAAAGCCCACAAATGAAAAATCCTGAAGCCTCTGGGTAAGAAAAATGGGAGAAAGTGGCTGCCTTGGTTCCTTGACAGCTGTCTGATTCTAATCCATGTGTATATCGTTAAAATAAAGCACGTTTCCTCTGAGTTAATTTTGTCTAAAATAAGAGTCTCCTAAGCACCACCACTATTTTCTTTACTGAATGAGACCTAAATTAGACCACCTTTTCCTTCTCATCAAGCAAACTGGTTTCCAGAGGGGAAATGGTACCCACTTACTAACAAAGAATTGCTTACCAGTGGGGCAGATCTCCAGGGTAGTTGTGGGCCTAGAGATATCCCATCTGAGTTAGTGCATGAGTTATTGTTGGAACTACTTCTTTGCTACAGCCAAAACATACTGGAATTTTTCTCATTTAAGCATCCTATCTTTGAATTTTACCAGTTCAAAGAATAAGAATATACATTTCAATAACTATCTTTCATCCTTAAATGGAAGATTCAAATATATGACTACTTGAAAGCTAACAGTAATAAGCCCAAGAATTCTTTGCAAAACCAGAGTCAGAATATACACAGCCTTTAAGGAGTTAAAAGATGGAAGCTTAAAAGGTGTTAATTCCAAAAAAGAATATGTTTGTAGCAGCCAAGCGTTGTCTTTGGAGCTCAGGAAGTCTGTTATTGCATTTACTGTACTAAGTTCTCTAACAGATACCTTCCCCTCTCTTTTTAAGGGTTATTTTTTGAAGGGCTAACATCATCAAAAAATATGAATTCCCTCTGAAAACTGGTGAACTTCAGTTGTAAGAATTCTGCAAAACTTATTTTTTTAATTTTTAAATTTTATTTTATTTTTGGCTGCATTGGGTCTTTGTTGCTATGTGTGGGTTTTCTCTAGTTGTGGCAAGCAAGGGCTACTCTTCGTTGTAGTGTGCAGGTCTCTCATTGTGGTGGCCTCTCTTGTTGTGGAGCACGGGCTCTAGGCGCACAGGCTTCCGTCGTTGTGGCTCACGAGCTCTAGAGTGCAGGCTCAGTAGTTGTGGCGCACGGGCTTAGTTGCTCTGCAGCATGTGGGATCCTTCTGGACCAGGGCTCGAACCCGTGTCCCCTGCATTGGCAGGTGGATTCTTTTTTTTTTTTTTTTGCGGTACGCAGGTCTCTCACTGTTGTGGCCTCTCCCATTGCGGAGCACAGGCTCCGGACGCGCAGGCTCAGCGGCCATGGCTCACGGGCCGAGCCGCTCCGCGGCATGTGGGATCTTCCCGGACCGGGGCACAAACCCGTGTCCCCTGCATCAGCAGGCGGACTCTCAACCACTGCGCCACGAGGGAAGCCCCTGCAAAACTCGTTAGAAGGTGTATTTCTTGGATTCTAACAGCTTCTTGCTGCTATTGTTGAAGTGTAGTTGATTTACAATATTATATTAGGTTCAAGTGTACAGCAGAGTCATTCAATATTTTTATAGATTATACTCCATTTAACCTTATTACAAAACAATGACTATATTTCCCTGTGCTGTACAATATATCCTTGTTGTTTATTTTATACAATAGTAGTTCTTTGGCGACTTACAACTTAGCATGTTTTACCCATGTTGTAGCATTTATCAAAACCTCATTCCTTTTTATTGCTGAATAATACTGCATTGTATGTATATACCACATTTTGTTTAGTCATTCATTAGTTGATGGACATTTGGGCTGTTTCCACTTCTTGGCTATTATGAATACACTGCTATGAGCATTTGTGTACAAGTTTGTGTGGGCATGTTTTCAATCTTGGGTATACACCTAGGAGCAGAATTGCTGGGTCATATGATAATTCTATTTCAATCTTTTGAGCAACTGCCCAACTGTTTTCCAAAGTGCTTGTACCATTGTACATTCCCACCAGAAGTGTATGATGGTTATTTCCAATTTCTGCACATCATTGCCAAATCTTATTTTGTTTCTGTTTTTTGTTTGTTTTAAATTATAGCCACCCTAGTGGTTTTGATTTGCATTTCCCTGATGGCAAATGGTGTTAAACAACTTTTCATGTGCTGGTGGCCATTTGTATATCTTCTTTGGAGAAATGTCTATCCAGATCTGTTACTCCTTTTTTTTTTTTTTTTTTTTTGCCGTACGCGGGCCTCTCACTGCCCTGGCCTCTCCCGTTGCAGAGCACAGGCTCCGGACGCGCAGGCTCAGCGGCCATGGCTCACGGGCCCAGCCGCTCTGCGGCATGTGGGATCTTCCCGGACCGGGGCACAAACCCGTGTCCCCTGCATTGGCAGGCGGACTCTCAACCACTGCGCCACCAGGGAAGCCCTGTCACTCCTTTTTAAAACTGGGATTTTTTTTTTGGGATGGAAGAGTTAGAATTATTTTATTTTATTTATTTATTTTTTTTAACATCTTTATTGGGGTATAATTGCTTTACAATGGTGTGTTAGTTTCTGCTTTATAACAAAGTGAATCAGTCATACATAAACATATGTTCCCATATGTCTTCCCTGTTGCGTCTCCCTCCCTCCCACCCTCCCTATCCCACCCCTCCAGGCTGTCACAAAGCACCGAGCCAATATCCCTGTGCCATGCGGGATTTTTATCTTCACTGAGTTGTAAAGAGTTCTGTATATATCCTGAACATAAGTTCCTTATCAGATAGATGATTTGCAAATACTTTCTTGCATTCTATGGATTGTCTTTTCACTTTGCTGGTGTCCTTTGAAGCACAAGTTTTTAATTTCATGATATCCACCTAATTTATTTTTTGGTCAGTTGTGCTTTTTGTATCATATCTAAGAAGGCTTTACCTAATCCAAGGTCAAGAAGACATCTATATTTAAGAGTTTCATAGTTTTAGCTCTTACTAAAACTATAGTATATGAACCATTGAGTTTATTTTTGTATATGGTGTGAAGAAGGGGTCCAACCTCATTCTTTGTGAATATGCAGGTGTCCCAGCACCAACTGTTGAAAATTGTTTTGAAAAGGCCTACATTTTAATGTGAGTTTTCCCAGAAGCCTAGTGAAATATTTCAGGGAGGAGGTTAAAGGAGTAAGGATTTTATAAGACTGCTTATTTTAAGCAAATGTTATCTCTTCAGGAGGTGTAAAAAAATTAGTCTGACCAATTATGTTTTCTATGTCCTCTAGTCAAATCAGCTGCTGAAGCTTCTACATAGCTGGTTCTTATTTTCTAATGGACTATGCATTCAATACCATATCCCTGGGACTTCCCTGGTGGTCCAGTGAGTAAAACTCCACGCTCCCAGTGCAGAGGACCTGGGTTCGATCCCTGGCCAGGGACCTAGATCCTACATGCATGCCGCAACTAAGAGTCCACATGCCGCAACTAAAGATCCTGTGTGCCACAACTAAGACCTGGCACAGACTAAATAAGTAAATAAATAAATAAATATTTTTTTAAAAAAGCATGATCCATAAAAAAATACTGCTCAACCAGTCTTAATGAAAATTTTAAAAAAATACCATATCCCTAATACTTGCCTTCTAATTGTTCATGTTGTTTCATGTAACATACCCAAACATAGAAAACAAAGAAAAATTATAATTGTCTTACAGTGATCCTCTTTAAGACACACACCTCAGATCTCAACATTGAGACTGTACTAAATAAATACTGAGATGCTGATACTTGTCCACTAGACTGCTCAGATTATGCTGAGTATCAGCACCTACAAATCTTAAACTAGAAAATCAGGTTTAGTCTTTAGATTCTTCCTCAAGCTCAATTCCAGGGGTCAGGTCATCAGGAAATCTCTAACTAGTAAGCAGAATATGGAATACAGAGTGCTTAAGTCCTTTTGCTAATGAACCTCAAAAAAAAAAAAAAAAAGGCTTCCTAATACAAATATAAGTAAAACGAAAGTTAAGATTACTAGAGAGATACTAATGTTCCCAAATGTAAAGTTGCCCTAAGCAAGGCTATCTACCCATCAGCCAGCTATTTACCCATCAGCCAGCTATTTACAACTTATTTTCAAACTGAAACTGTCAACACACTACTTTTTCATAAAAGCTCCCCTGGTTCAATTTCTAGATGAGAAACACATCTCAACATCTCCTCTACCCCTACTACCATCAAGAATCAAGAAACTTATCCTGGAATATCAAGAAATAACCTGAATGTATAGGAGAGTAATATGGACTTAATAGATTTATAAATTTAATGGTTTTTAAAAATTGGAGCTTTCAAAACTACAGTAACATGAGAAAATGCTTGTAAAATGACACTGAGTAAAAACTAAAAGTATGCAAAAAAATATAAGAGAGTAATATTATACATATTTTTAAATATTTGCATTTGGGAAAAAAGCATAAAACTCAGTACCCTTTAGGTAGTTATCACCCATTCCTCCTTTTCCCCAGCCTGTTTCTATGGACTTACCTATTTTAGATATTTCATATAAATAGAATCACAGACTACATTACATGACTTTTTTTTGGTGTCTAGCTTCTTTCACTGAGCATTATATATTTGAGCTTCGTCCATGCTGTAGTATGTGTTAAGTCCAATTTTAAGATATAGTGAACCAGTCATACATAATTCTTTTGAGTTTCTTGCATGTAGGGTACTATTAGCTAAACAATATTTGGTTTCAACAATGCAACTTGGAGTGCAAAGGTATACAAATCAGTGGAAATTAACTGTTTTTTATACTTAAAATGTAAAACTACAAAGAAAAAGGATTGTTAAATTTCACAATATCTTTTTAAAGTATACAAACCACTTCTAGTTTAGAATTATGTAATGAAATCCAATGATACACGCTGTGTACCATAAGTCAGGAAAACATGGCTCAGTGTGGTGTTACAAAATAGCTGTGTGACCCTGTCACACCCATTCAGTCAAATATCTAAGAGTATAGGACATCAAATGTCCTTAAATTTTTGTTCTTTATATTAAATAGCTGGCACTGAGGGATCACTGTTTAATAGGAGACCTGGCAGCAGTAGACAAGATATAATGAAGAAGGCAATGAAAGAAAGTAAGGACAGAAGTTTGAGATGATAGACGAGAGGTTGTTAATTGAGATCTGGGCTTAAGTGGGGTATATAAATTCCTTGAAATTGCATGCAAAATTCTGTGCACCTTTCCAGGAAGAGGACTTATGGTTTTCAGCTTCCCAAGAGTTATTAAATAACAAAAGGGTTAAGAGACACTTCTGTGAACTTGGATGGCTGCCACAGAAACAGAAAAACCAGTTGAAGGAATATAAGGAAACATTTCAAACAAAGAGATAAAAGAAATCTTGGTTTTTGACACCTGAACACGCAGTCCTTCAAGAAGCCATCTCACAAAGCTGTAACCAAAAGTTAGCTGTCTCACTTCAAGCCTCCTCTAGCACCTGTCACCCGTATGACTTTGTACTGTTTCATGTTTGATCTTATACTTGGCCCATGGTACCTAACAGTGAGAGTGACCTCCCAGAAAGTTAACCCACGAAAGTTAACTGAAAAAATTATAACCACTTTCAGGTGCCTTAAGTCAGTGCAAACAAATTTATAATTTAGACTTATGCATTTTTCTATTTTACGTTAAAATTACACATTCTATAAATAAAAAACAACAGTAGAAAACTGAAATTCTTTGGAAATTAGGCAGTAATGCCTTCTCATAGAGCTTCTGAACCCAAAACGCAGTATTTGCCCTAAAAAGGACTCCTTGCCCTTCACTTCAGATGGGCTAGATCTATTTAACCTTGAATGGAGGGTCCTAATTTGAGGCTACCAAAAAATAGTCTTAATTCTTCACTATCAAAAGGTGATTTCTGAAAATGACTTTTGACTGACAAACATGTAGTTTAAAGAGTTTTCCTGGCTATTGTCTCCAACTTTGGTCTAGTGACTCCCTTACCTCCATCTAGTTTATTGACCTGGCAAGAGTTCCCTAGATGTGGTATTTTAATTCCTGCTTATTTGAGCAAGTGAGTCTCCACACATCAGCTCTTTAACCTGAATATTAAAGTTCAGTCTGCTGGCCCAAAAATGGACCACCTAGCTCTCTGTATCCAGATCATTTGGACCACTTAACTTTTAGAGTCAAACATACAGTCCTGCTCACATGTGCACCTATCTCCAGTTAGTGTTTTCATCTTGTTAAAATAGAGGTTCTATCAAAAGAATGGTAATGACCTAAATGTCCATCAAACAGGGAACTGATTAAATAAATAACAGTACACACAATTAATACTATGCAGCCCTAGAGAAGAAAGAAGCTTTTTATGTACTGATAGGGAAACAGCTTCAAGATACAGTGTGGAAAAAAAAGCAACATGCAGAATTGTTCTGTGCAGCGGGCTACTTTTTGTGTAAAGGGGTCAAGGAGGACTACTTGTATTTGTTTGCATGTGTATAAAATCTCTTGAAGGATATACAAAAAACATTAACTTTAGTTGCCTATTAGATGTGGAACTGAGTAGCTACAGAACAAATAAGATGTCTCATCCATATTTTTCTAGAATTTGACCATATGAATATATTATTTAAAATCATTAAAAAATAAATTTAAAGATTGTTTTCTTTTGTGTAGGCCAATCCTACTACCTCTGTTTGGATTCCATGTGCTTCCACCTTCTCAGAAACCTTATACTACAGATTTTTGCTGCTCTCCATATTCAACTTCTTTTCACTGCATCCTTCCCATCAGCTTATAAACGTAAGTCTTTCTCATTAAAACAAACTAATCCACCATCGATTCCACATCTAATTATTGCCCTATTCCTATACCCCTCCCCTGCTTCACAGCCGATCTTCTCCCAAAATAATCTGTTCTTGATGTTTCTATATCTCAATCTCCTGGAAAAATTCTTACCATACAATCTACTACTAAGTTCTGCTGTTTTTGTCTCTCAAATATCAATAGAATTCATCTATAACTCTTCATCTCTATTGCCAACACCCTAGCTAACAATATCTGCTAATGCAGTGGCTTCCTAAATAGTATATATACTCTTTGTTCTCAGAGTCCTTCTTTAAAAATACCCCCCTCCCAACCCCACCTAAAATCCTTCACTGGCTAGCTTTCCTCTGTTCTAGGATAAAGTCCAAAATCCTTAATAAAGATAATAAATGTAAAGAACCTGGCACAAGCATCTTAATGACTATTCCCAGGGTACAAATATGTACTCACTTCTCCAAAATGCTCTTTTTAGAGAGGCAAGTTTGAATTCCTAAGGGATTTTGTTTGAAATGCCAGACATAAAAAATATTTTAAATGTATTTCATAATCTTATCTTTTTGGTACAATATCTTGGAGTCTTTTTCTGGACTGCAGGTCATGACCATTGTGGATTGTAAAATAAGTTTTAGAGGGTCAAAGCTAGGACTTTTTAGAAAATGAAATAGAATATACAGAATATATAATAGTAAGGGTCAACACTGTTTTATGAAACTTGTTTCCGTTTTTACAAACTGAAACATGGTATAAAATGTATTTTTTCTATTTTGAGTTGCCAAAAATATATCTGAACCCATGGTCTAAGCTATTTGAGACTATGATACTACTGTTTTCCTATGATTCAATTTTTTTCATCTATGACTAAGAAATTATACTTCAAGTTAACTTTCAGTAGGTTTCAGAATTTCAGCCATTTTAAAATGGCTCTATTTCACACTACCTAATCTTAAATGAGGTCTGATAATTTACCTAACAGTGTTGCAACAGCAAAATTTAACTGAATACCTATACCACACACCTATCAGAACTCTGTGGCTCAAACCCCAAAGGCTTTGCGGTTTCTGGCAGCAGAGATATGAGCTCATTACCTGCAACTCAGAGACTGCCTCTCAGGGATTCTTAACCTTCTTTGTGGCATGGAAACCTTTACCAATCTGATGAAAAGTCATGGATTCCTTCTCAGATAGTGCTTTTGAATGGATACATAAGATTACCAAGGAAATTAGTTACACTGAAATACAGTTCTATTCTTGACCCTATAAGGATCTGTGGACCTAAGCGTAAGTATTCATCAATATAAAGATTACACCGAGTTTAAAAATTTATATGTAAGAAGTCCTAGGTAACTAAAGCACATTTTAAGAAATACAAAGCATTTTGAGAAACAATATCTACGAACAAGAGAAAATTCCAGATAATGAAACACAGTGGGGGATGGGAGGGGTATGTGAAAAATGAAATACTGATAAGCTTACCTCAATATTAAGGAAGGTTTCTTCCCTTTCTCTATTTCTCTACACTCATGTATATATGGACTTCCTGCTAAAATCAACTTTATTTACTTAAGCAAATTTCTGCAATGGAAACTCTAAAACTAATTTTTTGAACCTTAAAAAAAGTACAAGGTGCCCATATATACAAATCCCCAAACAGTTTATTCACAAACAAAAATGCTGCTCTACTCATAGGTACTACCTCTGGGCTCTCTTCTACTGGCAGCTGCTAGGAAATATTATGACAAGCCTAATTATCTGATTTTCCAATATGCAGAATACTAGAAGAGTTACTATAAGGGGAGCTGCATTAACAGCAGATGAAGAACCATCAGACAGTGGGAAGACAATGAGAAAAAAAATTATAAAATGCTGGTACAAGAATTAAAAGCAGAAGGACTTCCCTGGTGGTGCAGTGGATAAAACTCCACGCTCCCAATGCAGGGGCCCCGGGTTTGATCCCTGGGCAGGGAACTAGATCCTACATGCATGCCTCAACTAAGAGTTCACATGACACAACTAAGGAGCTTGAGTGCCGCAACTAAGGAGCTGCTGAGCCACAACTATGGAACCTGAGAGCTGAAACTAAGGATCCGGCGAGCTGCAACTAAGACCTGGTGCAACCAAATAAATTAAAAAAAAAAAAAAAAGAAAAGAATTAAAAGCAGAACAGATTTCATTCAGTAACACAAATATTCCTACATAATAAGACTCTGGGGCACCATTCTATCACCTACAGAGAATAATAAACTAATCCTTCTAGTATGTTTTGAATCAGTAAAATGAGATGAAAATCTGCTTGTAAGTCAGTATTTCAGTGATTTATGGGGGAAGGAGTGAGAATGAAAAGGGAGCATTGTGAAGTTTGAAAAGACCCAGCTGCGAATCAGTCTTAGTAAGACACTGTTACCAAAGACAGTGTTCTGGAATAAAAAAAAAGTTAAAAATGTAAAACATATTTTCGAAGGTCTCTATCCAAAACTTATCTATCCAAAATAAACTGTTTGAATTGGAAAATTTCACTTAAATTTAATTGCAGTTATACTTTCTACAACTGGATCCATTCAATTCTCCTGTGTGATTTCAATAACCCATCTTTTTAAGTCTTGTTTTTTAAGTCTCCTTGCTCCTTCATTACCCTGAACAGACTACTTATCAGTACCTATGGCTTCAGGGCCCTCTTAAGCTTCAAATCTACTTCTATTACTTCTATGTTTAAAAAAATATCACAGGGCTTCCCTGGTGGCACAGTGGAGAATCCGCCTGCCAATGCAGGAGACACAGGTTCGAGCCCTGGTCTGGGAAGATCCCACATGCTGCGGAGCAACTAAGCCCTGTGTGCCACAACTACAGAGCCTGCGCTCTAGAGCCTACGAGCCACAACTACTGAAGCCTTGTGCCTAGAGCCCATGCTCCGCAACAAGAGAAGCCACCGCGATGAGAAGCCAGCACACCACAACGAAGAGTAGCCCCTGCTGGACACAACTAAAGAAAGCCTGCGTGCAGCAATGAAGACCCAATGCAGCCAAAAATAAATAAATAAATTTAAAAAAAAAATCACAGTAAAAGGCAAGAAACTAGGATACAAATGACTAGTGGAGATAATGCTAAATAAAACACATTCACACTATACTATAAATTAGCCTCAATCAGGAATTGGTGCCTTAATATCAATTAATGGCAAATGTACAATGTTTGATTTGAGAGAGAAAGGTTAGACAGGGAGCCCTGATCACCTAAGGGAGAAAAGAAAGGTGAAAGGGGAATCACCAATTGAGGACAGAAAAGAGGACACTGGAACACCAAAAACACACTTTGTTAATTTTAGCATTTTACTGAGTGACAGTGGTGTGTATTTTCAAATGACAAAATAGATGTTATGCACAGGGACGTTTCTATCAATTTAGCAGAACACTGCTGTGCTATATGACACTTACCTTTATATGATTTAGGAGATATTTTTAGAAGACCCACTTTATTATAAAGGAGTCTCATTACCTCAATTATTACATATAAACCACTTCATTCCAATATTCCATTCTTCTGACAGATTCACTCTACTGGAAAAGGATTCCCAGGTCCCCATGACTGCCTTTGAGTCAAATCCAGTGTTACCATATCTATTTTGATTCTTCTACTAGTCCTCTGCCACACTGTGCAATTACCTCTACCATCTAAAACTCAATTCTCATAGCTGACTAGCTCTACTGCTAAACCTATTTCTTCATCTATAAGATGAGAATAACATTCACTTTCATATAATTATTATGAAAATTAAGAATTTCCAGTTTCTGATCTAGCATGTAAGCTTAGAAGTCACCACACCACCCTAACAAAAAAATCAACAACTCTTCTTAGATCGGTCAGAGATGTGAGGTCAGAGAGCAAACTGCTGACCCCAAAACTTGAGAGACAGACGGATACAGAAAATCACAACTTACCAGAGCAGAAACCTGTCAGCAGAACCAGTGCTGGGGTAGGAAAACCTGAACTGTAATTCTGCTGGGGACTGTATGATTACTAGGGGTTCAGTGTGAACAAGTCTGAGTTAAAAACTCCAGGGGGACCCCACAGTCAATTCGTAAGTTTTATTTCCATGAGCTTTGCCAGGTCCTCCCAGTGAGTATCAGAGAAAAATTCCCCTCATGCTCCCAAGAGGAGGAGTGGGAAAGGAACCATTTTGATATATGCCAGAGCATTCTATTCTTCTTCACCTAAGGGGGTAGACGCGGACACTGAGAAGCACTGGGAATTGCAAATTAAAACAAGCAAACAAAAACACCACTTACACCTATTAGAACAGTGAAAACTCAAAACACTTGACAGTATCAAATGCTGGTGAGGATGTGGATGGAGCAACAGGAGCTCTCCCTTACTGCTGGTGGGAATGCAAATGGCACAGCCACTTTGAAAGACGGTTTGGCGGTTTCTTACAAAACCAAACATACTCTTACCATATACAATCCAGCAATTATGCTCCTTGGTATTTACCTAAAGGAGTTGAAAACTTATATCCACCCAAAAACCTGCACATGGATGTTAACAGCAGCTTCAATCATAATTCCCAAAACTTGGAAGCAACCAAGATATGCTTTAGTAGGTAAATGGATAAACTTGTGGTGCATCAAGACAATGGAATACTATTCAGTGCTAAAAAGAAATGAGCTATTAAGCCATGGATAAACATGGAAGAAACTTCATTGCACGTTACTAAGTGAAAGAAGCCAATGTGAAAAGGCTACCTGCTGTTTGCTTCTAAATATATGACATTCTGGAAAAGAAAAACTGTGGAGACAGTAAAAGATCAGTGGTTGCCAGGGGTTAGGAGGAAGGGATGAACATGTGGAGCACAGAGGATTTTTTAGGCAGGCAAAATATTCTGTATGATACTATACATAACGGAGAATCCATGTCATTGTACATCCGTCCAAACTCACAGAGTATACAACACCAAGCTATGGATTTTGGATAATAATATTTTAGTGTAGATTCATTAAAAAAAAAAATTAAATGTGGCTGGTTTATTTTCAGAAATTGACAATTGATCCCAAAATTCATATGGAATTATAAGGGACTAAGAATAGCCAAAATAATGTTGAATAATAGGAACAAAGTCTGAAGATTCACATCTCCTGATTTCAAAACTTACTGCAAAACTAGTGTAGGACTAGCATCAAGAATAGACATGTAGGGCTTCCCGGGTGGTGCAGTGGTTGAGAGTCCGCCTGCTGATGCAGGGGACACGGGTTTGTGCCCCGGTCCGGGAAGATCCCACATGCCGCGGAGCGGCTGGGTCCATGAGCCATGGCCGCTGAGCCTGCGCGTCCGGAGCCTGTGCTCCGCAACGGGAGAGGCCACAACAGTGAGAGGCCCGCGTACCACACACAAAAAAAAAGACATGTAGGGACTTCCCTGCCGGTGCAGTGGTTAAGAATCCACCTGCCAATGCAGGGGACACGGGTTCAATCCCTGCTCCGGGAAGATCCCACATGCTGCAGAGCAACTAAGCCCATGTGCCACAGCTACTGAGCCTGTGTGCCACAACTACTGAAGCCCAGGTGTCTAGAGCACATGCTCCACAACAAGAGAAGCTACTGCAATGAGAAGCCCATGCACTGCAACAAAGAGTAGCCCCCACTCACCGCAAATAGAGAAAGCCCGCACACAGCAAGGAAGACCCAACACAGACAAAAATAAACAAATAAAATTTAAATTAAAAAAAAAAAGAATAGACATGTAGGGACTTCCCTGGTGGCACGGTGGTTAGGAATCTGCCTGCCAATGCAGGGGACGTGGGTTCGAGCCCTGGTCCAGGAAGATCCCACATGCCACAGAGCAACTAAGCCCATTCACCACAACTACTGAGCCTGCGCTCTAGAGCCTGCAAGCCACAATTACTGAAGCCAGCACGCCTAGAGGCCGTGCTCCGAAACAAGAGAAGCCACCGCAATGAGAAGCCTACACACCGCAATGAAGACCACGACTAGAGAAAGCCCATGCGCAACAAAGACCCAATGCAGCCAAAAATAAATAAATAAATTAATTAATTAAAAAAAAAAGATGCTCAACATCACTAATTATTAGAGAGATGAAACTCAAAACTACAATGAGGTATCACCTCACACCGGTCAGAATGGCCACCACCAAAAAATCGACAAACAATAAATGCTGGAGAGGGTGTGGAGAAAAGGGAATCCTCCTACACTGTTGGTGGGAATGTAAATTGGTACAGCCACTATGGAGAACATATGGCGGTTCCTTTTTTTTTTTTTAAACATCTTTATTGGAGTATAATGGCTTTACAATGTTGTGTTAGTTTCTGCTGCATCACAAAGTGAATCAGCTATATGTATACATGTATCCCCATATGCCCTCCCTCTTGCATCTCCCTCCCACCCTCCCCATCCGACTCCTCTAGGTGGTCACAAAACACTGAGCTGATCTCCCTGTGCTATGCAGCTGCTTCCCACTAGCTACCTATTTTACATTTGGTAGTGTATATATGTCAATGCTACTCTCTCACTTCATCCCAGCTTACCCTTCCCCCTCCCCATGTCCTCAAGTCCATTCTCTACATCCGTGTCTTTATTCCTGTACTGCCCCTAGGTTTGTCAGAGCCATTTTTTTTTTTTTAGATTCAGTATGGCGGTTCCTTAAAAAACTAAAAATAGAGCTACCATATGATAAGCAATCCCACTCCTGGCCATATATCTGGAGAAAACCATAACTGGAAAAGATACATGCACCCCAATGTTCACTGCAGCACTATTTACAACTGCCAAGACATGGAAGCAACCTAAATGTCCATGAACAAAGGAATGGATAAAGAAAATGTGGTACATATATACAATGGAATATTACTCAGGCATAAAAAAGAATGAAATAATGCCATTTGCAACATGGATGGACCTAGAGATTGTCACACTGAGTGATGTAAGTCAGACAGAGAACGACAAATATCATATGATAGCGTTTATACGTGGAAACTAAAAAAATGTTACAAATGAACTTATTTACAAACAGAAACAGAGTCACAGATATAAAAAACAAATTTATGGTTACCAGGGGGGAAAAGGGGGGAGGGATAAATTTGGAGATTGGGATTGACATATACACATATATATAAAATAGATAACTAATAGGGACACTGTATAGCAAACGGAACTCTACTCAATACTCTGTAATGACCTATATGGAAAAAGAATGGATATATGTATATGTATAACTGATACACTTTGCTCTACAGCAGAAACTAACACAACATTGTAAATCAACTATACTCCCATAAAAATTAAACCACCCCCCCCAAACTAGTCTATCTGTAGGAACAAGCAGGAGAGATCACTCACAAAGATCTAATAATGATATTTGAAGGTTTTATTGCAGAAATGATGGAAAAGTACAAATAAACTATGAAATTTAACAGGGTATGCTTGTTAGGGTCTCTAGAAGCAGAAAACAGCTTTATAGGGTATAATTACAAAATCTACTGGCTTTTTGTTTGCATTCGCTTCCAAAGATTCTAACAGTCTTAAAACAGTCTCAGAGTAGATGACTATCACTGTCTTCATTCGTCCAAAATTCTGAAATTCTCATCACCAAAACAGCTGTCAGTCTGCTCCCAGTAATGTTATGTTCTTCTGAAAAATACCACTTCATACCCTTTCTCTGAGCGCTTTCAATGGAAGGATTATTCATGTCATATATGTTCTCTGTCTGTAATTAACTAAGAGGAAGGGACATAAAGATTTAAAGGAAGGTAAACTCATGGTTACCAAGGAGGAACGGGGGAGGGGATAAATTAGGAGATTGGGATTGACAACAGATAACTAATAAGGACCTACTGTATAACACAGGGAACTCTACTCAACACTCTGTAATGACCCATATGGGAAAAGAATTTTAATAAGAGTGGATATATGTATAACTGATTCACTTTGCTGTACAGCAGGAACTAACACAACATTGTTAATCAACTATACTCCAATAAAAATTAATTTTTAAAAAGTGAAAAGACAGACCACAAAACAGGAGAAAACTTGCAAATCTCATATCTGACAAGGGATCAGAATATATAATGAACTCTTACAACTCAATAAGGATCTGAATAGACATTTCTCCAAAGATGTACAAATGGCCAAGAAGCACGTGAAAAGATGCTCAACATGAGCCTTTACGGAAATGCAATCAAAACCACAATGAGGACTTCCCTGGTGGCACGGTGTTAAGAATCTGCCTGCCAATGCAGGGGATTCGAGCCCTGGTCTGGGAAGATCCCACATGCCACGGAGCAACTAAGCCTGTGCGCTGAGCCCGCGCTCTAGAGCCTGCGCTCTAGAGCCTGCCAGCCACAACTACTGAGCCCGCGTGCCACAACTACTGAAGCCCGCTCGCCTAGAGGCCGTGCTCTGCAACGAGAAGCCACCGCAATGAGAAGCCCATGCACTGCAATGAAGAGTAGCCCCCACTCGCCGCAACTAGAGAGAGCCCGCGTGCAGCAACGAAGACCCAACGCAGCCAAAAATAAATAAACAAATAAGCTAATTAATTAATTAAAAAAAAAACCCCAAACCGCAATGAGATACCACTTCATAGGCACTAGAATGGCTATAATTAAAAAAAAAAAGATAATAAGTTTTGGTGATGATGTGCAGAAATTGGAACCCTTGTGCACTGCTAGTGGGAATGTAAAACCATACTACAAGTGTTTTGGAAAACAGTTTGGCAGTCCCTCAAAAGGTTGAACATGGAATTATGTGACACAGCAATTCTACTAGGAAGTGTATAACCAAGCGATATGAAAACATATCTGTACAAAAACTTGCGCACAAATGTTTATAAAAGCATTCATAAGAGCCAAAAAATGGAAGCCCAAATGTTCATCAATGAAGAATGGCTAAACAAAATGTGGCTGATCCACACAATGAAATGCTTCACAATAAAAGAAATGAAGTCCTGATACATGCTACAACATAGATGAATCTTGAAAACAGTAAGAGACCAGCGACAAAAGACCACATATTAGTATGCATACTGGTATGCACTTCTCATTGGGGAAATGCAAATTAAAACCACAATGAAACACTTCTACACACTTATCAGAGTGCCTAAAATAAAAGACTGACAATACCAGGTGCTGGTAAGGATGTAGAGCAAACAGAACTCTCGTATATAGCTGATAGGAGTGTAAACTGGTGAAACCACTTTGGCAACTTATTTTGAAATGCATCCAAAAATAGGATGGATTGATAAAGGGACAGGGTATGTGTTAAAACAAATATAGCAAAATGTTAACTACAGTCTAAGTGGTAGGAATATGGGTATTCAAACAATTCTGTCAACTTCTCTTTGTTTTTGAAATTTCCATAATAAAATATTGTAGGAAAAACTAAATATATACCTGTTCCATTACCCAGCATTTCCACTCCTGAATATAAACCAAATAGGTATTTACGTATATTTTAAAAAATGTTCACAGCACATTCATACAGTCAAAAACTAACACAACCCAAATATGTATTAATAGTAAAATGGGTTTTTAAAGTATATTTATACAACTGATTCCTCTACAGCAATGAAAAATAATATGAGCTACTGCCACAATATGGAACATCATAACCGAATTTCACAAACAATGCTGAACAAATTATTTAAGTTCAAAACTGGGCAAAACAAACAGAAGGTGGTAAGAGGTCAGAACAGTAGTTACCTTTGGGGAAGGGGTATTGACTGTTAGAGGAGATATGAGGGAGCCTTTTGGGGGGTTGGATATTGGCTATATCTCAATGGTGGTTATAATATGTAAAAGGTCACCGGACTATATAGTTAAGATGTTATTTATACTATTAAAGATATACTCTTTATTGTATATAAGCAATAAAAAGGTTTTACACACACACACACATATTATACTTTAACTGTACAACATTATACAACTTCCTCTAAATTCATGCTCACCACCTACTGATTATTCTTCCAGCTCCAAGCTCCCCAACTCATAGTTTAATCAGGGCAGCTCTTTTGCTTTTATTATTTTTTACATTTACGTTCATCATTTGATGTCTTCAGAAGCTAAAGAGTTATTTTGTGATCCACTGCCCTATCATAAATTGATCCTCCAACTTAAAGTCTCAAGTTTAATACTTGATTATACTGTTTCACACTGAATAAATGCTTCATGTATATATATTAATCTTGCCTCCTTAAAGTGGTAGATCCTTAAGGGTAAAGGACTCATTTCTCCTTTCACCTTGGTGCCCAACACATACCTGCTGACCGATAGAAGAAATGAAGTATCAAGTGTCCTGGTTTTTATCCTTAAAGCCTTGCCATTCAGTTTATGGTAAACTGCTTTTTTTTGCCACATATGTAAGAATTAAATTGTTATACAAAATTACATGTAATTTTAACTAATTGGATCAATTATAAAAGTCTCATTCTTCTTAAAGCCATTCAGCTTCATAAGAATTCATAAACTTTTAATAAATTTAGGAACTAATATATCTGGAGGATTGCTTTCTTCATTCCCACATCTTCATATCCCTTACTTACCTTACTGGATGCTCTCTGGATTAAGTAACAAGATAATTACTCAACTGCCCCTGGGAGCACACTCCATGTTGGCTATTTAATTAAAAGATAGGTATATGTGCATTCATATTAAAATGAACTCAAAGTATTTTTAATTGGTTACAATAAGGAACTCTTCTAAGACTTGAAAAGCAACATACCATAAAGTCAAATTGAATATCAAAACCAAAAGGTCAGGCAGATTCTCCAAGAGCAGAAAATATATTTAGTTCTCCCTTATCACTTTACTTTTCAACAGCATGTGGCAATTTCTTCTGCCATTAAAAACACACACACTTTGGCTATCTATGCGCTAGCTTTTCCTCACATCTTTCACTCACATTTCCACTCTGAGTCTTTAGTATCTTTACCACCTCACTCTTGATTTCATTTACATCACAACTGCAAAAATCCTGAATACTGAACAGGTTAACAATATCATAAATATTTGTTAAATTCTGTATTAAAAGTTACTGACAAGGAATCAACTTCTGGAAATTTGTTACAGCCTATTTTTTAATAATCTGTTGATACAGGACAGAAACACATAATCCCTAACTCTTTGCTTGAAAAAAGGTAATACACAGAAGATAATTACATTCAGAAACGGCTTGAGGCAAGATGACAAAGAAATACAACATCTAATTCCAACTGTATTTACAATCATCCTCTTTTCACTTCCTTCCTCATTTCTAGAAATTTTGAACTTGGCTGAGACAGTAAAGACAGAAAGAAGTGGTACAAGTTGAAGAAAAAGAAGTCAGGGAAAACCTATAGTAGCCATTCTGTGACAATTTTTCTATGTAGAAGGAACCAAATAAAATTAAGATCTTTAAAAAAAATCCCCTCCTACCTAAAGTATTATATTATGATTTTTAAAAGATCTAAATTTTACAAAAATATATCCTAGAAAGTGCTAACTAAAAAATATTTTAAGAAAGTCAAGTTCTCAGACCTTATGTACCAAGTACTCATTACCCCTATCTTCTCAAGTTACCCTATAATTGGCTCTAGAATTAAACTGACACACAGACTGTCCTACTCTTAAAGGTGCTCATACATTCTTAATGGCAAAGAATCAGCCTTAATTAAAGGACATCCAGAGGGGTAGATCATGCATAAACAAACAAAACCCTTGTAACAATGGTTACAAATAAATAAGCAAAGATATTTGCTTAGTTATTAAAAAAAAGAAGAGGCAAGCTGGGCTACACAGAACACAGACCAAACTCAAATGAAAACACGGTAAACAGATTAACTTTCCCAAAGCTTATGCACCTTATAAATTAGAAGTGACAGGACAAAACTGAATATAGTCAGATAAAATAGTTAACGTGGGAGAGAAAAATAGCAGAACCCTTTAAAGTACAAAAGCCAAACACTAAAGCACAGGATTCTGGGAACAATTTATAAAGAATCGAACAACCGTAAGACTTCACACTCACAGAAAAACACAATAACTGATTTTCACATTTACTCAAGTATTTGAGTGCCTGCTATGTGAAAAGCACAGTTCTAGCAATGCAAAGATGAATCATCAGACTTGGATTCTAGTAGGGTACAGGCAACATTGTTATAAAGAATTAAAATCAAATAGGAAGGGTAAAGAAGTGTATAAAGAGGAGTAATTAAAATCAAATAGGAAGGGTAAAGAAGTGTATAAAGAGGAGTATTCTGGGCAACAGGAATAGAATGAGCAAAGGCAGAGGCTGGAAAGCAGAAGGCATATACAGAACATAGCAAACTTCAGTCTGACTAGAGTATAGGTTTTATATAAGACTACGAAAAGCTGGAAAAGTATAAAAGAAGCCAGATCATAACTCTGAATGCTAGGACAGATCTTCAGTGATGAGTCGGGAAGAATCATTAAGGATTAAGAGGCAAGGGAATCTGATTTGGATAGAATTTACTGAACAATAAATGGTTGGGGATGAAATGCATGGAAGAGGAGACATCAAATAGGTAATTGTGAGAGGTCATGAAGACCTCAGTTCCAGTGGTGACAGTGTAAGAGGGAGAAGGCAGAGTTCTAAGTTAGACACCGGGTGTCTACAATGTGTAAGGTACCATTCCACTCCACTGAGAAACTTTTAAAATCTTAACACATCATTCTCACTTTTAAGGAAACGGTAATCTGGAAAAATAATAAATGTTAAAGCACCGAGAGCTAATAAGATAATACATGATTTCCAGATAAATATTACAAACAGAAAATACTACACTTGAAGAAATCAGGAGAGGGGAAAAAAATGGTCAGTGGAGGATTTATTAAAGAGGTTGGAGTTGATCTGCACCTCAATGAAAAGGTAAAATTTCAACAGGGGAGGGATAAAATTTCACACAAAGGGAGTTTTTTTAAGTTAAATAATTTGTTTAATAAGAGCAAGATAGGTGAGATACACTGAGGTAATTTCCAACAAAATAGTAAACAAAACACTAATACATAAAAAAAAAAATTAACTACCTGAACTTAACTTCATAAAGATACCAGAAAAACAAGTTATTATTACTATTACAGCTCTGAATGCTTAAAAATGAGTATCTTCTTATATTCTAGATCTTTAAATGAGAGGGGTTACTTTTAATGAGTTCTATAGGAGAGACCAAGCCTTAAAAAAAAAGTAACCTTCAGTCAGTTTGAAATATCCAAAATGTTATGTTTTGTTATTTGTGAAAGAAGTTCCTCAAGACACAACATAATCTGATAAACTCTCTTCATATTTTACACGTGATATGAACCAGGATATGAACTCAGACCCATCTGACTCCAAAACCAGAGCTATACTTGCACTCAGCGCTGTATTACCAATAATTTTTCTTCTGATTTTAAAATCTCAAATGTATTAATCACAAAGTGCACAGCAGAAGGAAGAGATGAGTAAATCTCAAACTATATAACTACTGCAAAAGTGAGAGATACCACTTTATTTATATATGTATATATATATTCAGATTAAAGTACTGTAAAGTGCTTTTTTGTTGTCAATGAATATTAATTTAACAGAGTGCCACTCCCAAATTAGTCATGAGAAATGGGGGTTTTAGAGTGACTAGTTAGTGGTTTCTCAATCTGTTCACTTACACCTTTCAAAGCTGGGCTACCTACCTGGCCCTTTCCTCTTATCAACCTTCATTCCTCAGCCTTTCATGACTTATCCTCCCTCTCACAACCCTTCTAAGACTGCCCTTGATGGGCAGATTTCCTCTGTATTCTTTTTAAACATTCAGGAAGGAAAGAGTAGACGACGTGCCAAATTTGTTTTTTACCTTCTAATTCAAGAAAAGCTCTAACCTCTTCCCTCCAATTTCTTTAAGGACAAAGATTTAAGTTCTTTCTCACAAAATAAACATTTTGTTATAGAATATAAACAAGATGGAAAAAACCTATTTTATCAATAATTATTTTAAACCATTGCCTATATTTAATATTATTGGGATTTGATTTTTAGGATTGATTCCTTAAAAATGGTCCATTATAAAGGAAAAAGGCACTAGGAATGTGCATAATTCTTACAAAACATTCTACTGCACTTGCCTCAAAATAAATATATTAAATCATTTAAAAGAAATCCAGTCATTCAACCAACAACTGACTGCCTAATGTGTGCCAGGCACTATTTAGGCACTTGGGAAACAACAATTTTTTAAAAACTCCCCTTTCCTCAGGGAGTTTACCACCTAGCAGGAGGAGACAGATAATAAACAATAAATATAATAAGTAAAGACAATGTGTTAGAAAGTGATAAACGCTATGGAAAAAAATAGAACAAGGTAAGCGAGAATTCCCGGGTGCCAAGGCAAGTGCACTTTTAAATAGGGTGGTCAGAGAGGGTGTAAGAAGGTGTCATTTGACTAAAAACTTGAAGGTAAGGGAGTCAGCCATGATAATACCTGGGGGAAGAGTACTCAAGGCACAGAAAAAACCAGAGTAAAGGTCCTGGAGTATCCTAGAAACAAGGAGGCCAGAGGAAGCCAGCAAAGGGCAGAGTAGTAAGAGTTGTCATAAGAGCTCTGTATGGGAGCAGAGGGTATAGATCATGTAGGGTTTATGGGACACTAAGGAATTTGGCTTTTACTTTGAACGAAATGAGGATCCACAGAAAGTTGAGTAGAGTGTCATGATCTGTTTTACCATAATCACTCTGGATGATGGGTTAAGCATAGACTAAAGGGAGGGTAAGGGTGAAAGCAGAGAGACCAGTTAGGAGGCTACAAAAGAAACCCAGGAGAGAAATATGTACTTCCCATCAACTTTGACCACAGTAGTGCAGTGCTTACATTTAAGCATAAATAGATAAAATAAATCTCAGATCCTGTTAATAAGAAATAACTGGATGTTACAGAAGTTTTTTATATAGAGCTCTTGGCATATAGATACATTGTACATCTTTTCTTTTAACCATTCACTACAGAGAAATACCAAGTGTGTTCCTTTATAATCAGTTATTCCCTCCATGAATTTTTTAAAAATCCTACTGTAACTGAGACTATTCTTTAAGGAAATAAGCCAATATTTCTGTAGCTCTGTCAATTATACACTATTTTTGAAGAAAAAAATAAGTCACTTCCATCCACTGAAAATATAAATCATTTACCTTGGATTAGTGTTTCTCAGATCACCTGATTTACATTCCTAAAAACTTCAATTCCTTCAGGTAAGACAAATTTCTACAAAAGTTTCTCTTTTTATGCTTCTATCTTTAAAGAAATTACTTCTTTCAAATTGATGCCAAATTTGCATATCAGTATCTGGGTCGTTCATTTCAGGAAATGGCAACCACAAAAAACTCCCGCTGTCACAAACATGTTTCAAAAAACGTTCCTTCATGACACCAAAAAAACTCTCTTATCATCTTATCCTGCTGGAAAAGGCAAATACAATTCCCATAAATTCTAAAGAAGTTATTCTTAACACTGTATTTATCATAAGGATATAAGAGAAAGAGTGTAGAAAGTCAAAGTTATTTGACTTGCCTAGAAGGGGGCTAGGGAACATGGAAGGAGATTTTGAAATAAAAACTCATACTTCTAAAAGAATTTGCTTATGAAACTGAAATAAGCACACTGTCCTATAGCATTTATGAAGGAAACCAAGAGTGAAATATAAACTATTTACTTGCTTCAAAGACTCAGAAAAACATCTAGACTTAGCTTGGATTTTTTAAGACACTTCCCTTGTGACAATTCTTTGGAAGAAACGGGTGTGTAAATTTACAAAACTGAATTCAAATTCATTAATTCACTCAACATTTAAGTGCTTATGTGCCAGAAATTGCACTAAGCAAGGGGGACATAGTCCCTGTTCTCAAGGGCTTACAGTCTTCACTCACTCCAGTTACTAAGCATCTACTATGAGCCAGATGCGTATACAACAAACAGGAAACACAGGGTCCCTACCTGCATACAGCTTATACTGGAGAAGGAGGGAAATGCCTCAAGAATGAGACACACATCTAACTAAACAAGGATAACATTCAAGTGTTAAATGGGCTGCTTATGAAAGTGTGGACACTTCCTTCAGAGGGGACACAAAGAAGGAAGTAATGGATTCAGGGTGAGAGGGAGGGGAATGTAGGGACTTCAGATACAGTTGAGTCCTCAAAGAGGATTACGCTGTTCACCTGCTGACCTTGGGGGAAGGGCTCCAGAGGGGGCAAATGGAGCTAAGGCAGAGATGTGTAAACAGGCTGTTGTATTTGATAGGCCTGGAATATGAATGTGAAAGAGAAATCATGGAGACTTCTCTATGCCACAATTAAAAGACTGGACTTTATTGGCATATATGAAAGGCCCCTGAAGGGTTTTATCCAGAAAACCAGCATATGTGATCAGGTTTTTCTGGTGTGGTGAGACACTGATTTACATAGGAATGAGAAAAGAATAACACTAGATAATGATGTCACCACATGAAACAACAAAGGAGACTGCCCAGTTTGAAAATTAAACCCCATTCATGAAAAAAATTAAGCCACAACTATCCAAGACCTTCTGGGGAAAAAGTTTTTAATCAGCATCATTTAAAATTGAAACAGTAGAGGAAAGGTTTATATATATTACGGATTGTAACAGCTGCATATCTATTTTGAGTTTTCTAAAGCAGTCTTTAGCTCTTTATGAATTGTGTAAAGATATCTGGAGCTGCTGATTGCTGTACAAAAAGCAGTGAAGCTATTTAGAAGACAAGTCTTTGATACAAAGGGAGAACCACGAGTAACATAAGCTATTTCTCAGGTAAGGTTTGAAGGTTTCCAAAGTTCAAGATAAGCAAGTTCTCTTAAGTCAGCGTGTTTAAAAGGTGTGTCATAGGGGTGGAGCAAAAGGAGGGATTAAAAATTAATATAAACATATATAAAAACAAGTAACTCGATGTTGCTAGAACCAAAATCACTACTTGGAAATCTCCCAAGCAGAGGGAGAAATGAACGCCTACCAGATCCAATGAATACAGACAGACAGGAGGGAGGAGAGGATGATCACACTTGAAAGTATAAACGGGGGCGGGGGGGAGGGGGTAACGACCTATCCAGAACCCAAAATCCAGCTGGCGATGCGATGAGGAAATCACCTCCAAACCTCACAGTTCAGGCATAAAGGCAGGAAAATATCACTTCCAAACTCCATCATCTAACCACCAGCCACAGGCCAAGGGGATATCACACATACTCGAATCCCAGAACTCAAGGACAAGTACCATCCCCACGCAGTGCTTGAGGGGAGGTGAAGGATTCCCCCTATCCTGAGGGTGGGGAGCAATCACCCTCACATCCAGCCCTAAGGGGGTCAGTGCTCCTCAGGCCAGGGGCAGTGACAGCCCCGAAGATCCCACAATCTCAGCCAGAGCTGCCTCTACTCCTCGCACCCCCGTTGCCCAACACACACCCTCCCCTACCTGATATGGCGGCGGCGGCTCCTGATCCGGCTCCGTCCCCTCGCCAAAGCTAGCCCGGTCGGATTGAGACTCGTGAAGCAGGGAGATGTCATCCGAAGTGGGGGACTTCAGGCAGTTCCCCATCTTCCGGGGCTGGGGTGTGTGATCTAGGGGAGGAAGAAAGCAGTAGCGGGGTCGTTCGCACGCTCCGCCGTCAGCCTCGATCAGCGAGGTGGGGTCGGGCGGCAGGCCGGGGCTCAGGCGGCGACGGCTAACCCGCCCCCCGGCGCCGCCGAAGAGCCGCTCATGCCAGCCCCCGGGGTTGGGGGCTTAAGGCTGGGCCGCGGGTTCCCTGGGGTCGCGGCGGTAGCCTCCTACGAGGCGGCGGCGGCTGCGGCGGTGGGGGCGGGGGCGGGGAGACGAAACACTTCCCCACCCCGCCCCCCCGCGGGGCGGCGGCGGCCACGGAGCTGCTGGGCCTAATCCAGGTCAGGAGGGGGGGGCGCGGCCGTCGAGGCTCCCTCAGCTGCTGCCTCAGCTGCTGCTGCCCCCGCCGACGCCGGAGCTGCAGCCGCGGGCCTCATCCTACTCCGCCTGAAAGCGGCGGCGACGGCCAGAACGAGGCCAGCTGCGGCCCTGCGTCACGCCGCCGTGCGTGCTCTGGTCCCGCCCCCGGCGCTGGGAGGCGTGGGCGGCTCTCAGCTGCGCGTTCCCCCCCACCCCGCCTCTCTCGCCTTCTCCAGTCCTAAGCAGCTGTTCCTGGGCCTGCGTCAGTTTCTGCTTCTCTGACAGTCTGAGACGTGACTCCGAAACCAATCCTGCGTCTCCCGTGCCTCCCCAGACGCACTGCGCCCACCTCGCTTGTCTCAGCTCTTACCTGTGCGCTGTTTTGACAGTCTTCTCACCACCTTCAGCCAAGGGATCTATTTTTAAACCCGTGTCTGAATGGATCACTCCCATGATTAAAATGTTAAAAGGTTTACCATTTATCCCTTCAGAATAGAGTCCAAACTCACTAATGAACCTTCCCTACTTCCCCAGTCACTTCCTAAACCTCCTACATCACAGCCAGAAAGATTCTTCTACCAATTGTTCTATTTCTTTCCATTCCCACCACCATAGTACAAGTTACCATCACTTCTCTACTGTAATACATTGAACTCTTTCCCCTGCATTCACCATTGGTCCCATTCAATCCACTATTTGTACAGTTGAGTTACCTTTTTTAAATGTAAATATGATCATGTCATTCCCCTAGGGGGAATTTAAGCCTTTTAAAACCTTCAATGGCTTCCCAATGCTGTTATGACTAAGTATTAATTGTTAAATTGTTTACAAATCTGGCTACCTCTCCTATCTCTTTAGCAGCATTGTTCCCTGCATATTCTAAACTCTAGGATGTCTAAATAAAGTAGTTTCAGTTATCTAGAGGACTATTCCCTCTGACTGAGGCCTTTACCCATATTTTTTCTCTGACAGAAACTCACTTCTTCCCACTCCTGACCTTATACCTCCCATTAAGCTAAACTTTATCCCCACTTGTCTTCCTGGACTCAACTTTGGTGCCACTGGGAAGCCTCTCCTAACCCTCCAGTCTGGGTTAGTTGCCTCCTCTGTGCTCTCAGTCCCTGAGCTTCTCTCTGTCACAGGCTGATCAAGCTGAATCATCTGTACCTCCTCTGTGCAAGGCCTGGCACATTGCCTAAGGCAGTGTAGGCTTTATTCTTGGTTGAATGAACAAAGAGCTCAAGAAGCAAGGTATGTAAAGGAAGGAAAGAAAGATGAGAATGCTCCTAATAGTCATTCATTCAACAAGAGACTAAAATTGGGTCTTGACTCCATTTCTTTCATTCATCATTTACTGATTTTTTTATTTTTTCTCTAGACCCTATGCTAGGCACTAGGGAAACCTGGCTAGTTCCTGATGGAGCCCAGAATCCAGCTGGGAAGACAAGTAAACAGATGAGTTCTTCTGTCACCCACTACCAATGGTTTTTAGAGGGCACAGAAGGGAGTGATTAGACCATTGGGTGAGGATCAGAAAGGATTCTTGGAAGCAGAACAGTGTCAAACTGGCATGGGCCTAAGTGCTCTAACTTTGGAGTCCCTATTCTATAAAATCACATATTTTATTTAAATGCACTCATATCTCATATTAAATATAACCAGTTTGCTATTTACCCTCTTTTCCAAGACTTGCCTTCCTTCCTATTAATGGCTCCCACCTAAATAGGTGTATCCCTAATGCCATGTTTTTTATCAGAATCTTTCACACATCCCCAAGAATCATTACTTAATTCTCTGGCTTGGACAAATAAAATTATTTGGGAGGAAATTTTCAGGCATTTGCCTCTTTTCTCCTATTGCCATTTTCCTTGTCCCCTCTGAACTATTGCGACAACTTCTTAATGAAGCCCTTGCCTCTGCACCGTCAATCCATTCTCCACACTACTACCATGAAAAATGTAATCAGAGAGCATTCACAGACTTGTGGTTCAGAAATTTTAGCATGGCACTAAGGCCTTGAACCATTTGGTCCCATCCTAATCTCCCATATGACTCTGACTCCAACCAGGCATCCTATATTCCAGCCATATCACACTACTTACCATGCCCTCAGTTTTCACTGTGCTTTTCCACTTCTGATCTTTTGCCATGCTGTTCCCTTCTGTTGAAATCCAACTATCTTTAAGACCCTCCTTAAATACTACCTTCTTCATGTAGCTGACCTCTATTTCACTTAGTTGGAATATATATAACTATGTAAAATAAATGGGATCTATTATTGTATTATATTGTGTATATCTATATAACATATGCGAATATTTTAACATAATTCATATATATAAACAGATATGTATGTATATGTGTGTGTGTGTATATATATATATATATATATATATATATATATATATATATATAAAATCATAACTTCCATTTATTAGCCTGAGCCTTGAAAGGTTAATGTTGACATTCCTGTTTTATAGGAATAGAAACATGGCTATTCAGGGGTAAAGCCAAGATTTGAATTATATACCAGTTGCATTTATTAGGTTGTAGGAGGGAACTACAACTTTTTTTCAGCCTGATATTCCTTTCTCAGTGTATAAAAACAAGAAAATGGGGGAAGACTTACCTTGAATGCCTTTAGCATCTACATGTATCTTTGTAAGGAAGTAGTTATTCAATGATCTTTCTTCCTAATCCAGATCTAGAAAAGAACCCTTGGGAAGTGTCCTGTAGACCAGAGAGTGTGATCTAATCACAAAACATAATTTTAAATAAAAAAAGTAACCAAGACTATTGAAGTGGCAAAGACTCTCCTAGACCCAACTCTAGTCAAGCTCCTCTAAGCCCTCAAGGCCTTAACCTTGGGTTCTGTGCTTAGCCCACTTATTCCAGTTTTAGCAAGATTCTAGCTGAGTTAGTTTAGCCAGAATCCCCCTCCCTCAGCATCTGACCACCTTAGCCTGCCTTCAGCAGAAATCCTATCGATGGGTTTAGCCAGAATTCCCTTTTAACTCTGATGTTTCCTTTTTGTAATTTTCCATCCACTTTTTCCCACCCTAGTCCTTGCCCATAAATCCCCACTTGTCCTTTTTGTATAATACAGAGTGAAGTCCAGTTCTATACTGAGGTTTCTCTTCCCCTTTTGCAATAGGTTCTGAATAAAATTTGCTTTCACTGCTTTAACTTGTCTGGTTCTGGTTTTCTCTGACAGCAGGAGATGTAATGCAGAAGCCGATATGAAAATCTAGTACCTTCTGTTGAGCCAGATTTTTTAAAATAGTCTTTATCTTTTTAGACCAGTTTTAGGTTCACTTCAAAATTGAGCAGAAGGTACAGAGATTTACCATATACCCCTGCCCCTGTACATGCATAGCCTCTCCCATTATCAACACCCTGCACCAGAGTGGTACATTTGTTACATTGATAAGCTATCACACAAAATCCTTGCTTAAGTTAGAGTTCACTCTTGGTGTTGTACATCCTATGGGTTTAGACAAATGTATAACGATGTGTATCTACCATTATAGTGTCATACAGAATAGTTACACTGCCCTAAAAATCTTCTGTGCTCAGCCTATTCATTCTTCCCTTGCTCCTAACCCCTGGCAACCACTTATTTCTTAACAGACTCCATAGTTTTACCTTTTCCAAAATGTCATATATTTAGAATCATATAGCATGTAGTCTTTTCACATTGGCTTCTTTCACTTAAATGAAAACTAAGGTTCCTCCGTTTCTACCCATGGCTTGATAACTAATTTCTTTTTAGCACTGAATAATATTCCACTCTCTAGATGTCCCACAGTTGATTTATTCATTTATCTACTGAAGGACGTTTTAGTTGCTTCCAAGTTTTGGCAATTATGAATAAAGCTGCTATAAATATCTACATATAGGGTTTTTCCCAATTTTTTTATTGTAGTAAAATACACTTAACATAAAACTTACCACCTTAGCCATTTTTAAGTGTAGAGTTCAGTATTTAATACGTTCATAATATTTTGCAGCCATTACCACCGTTCATCTCCAGAATGCTTTTCATCTTGTAAAACCAAAACTACCCATTAAACAATAACTATCCTTTTTCCCCTCCCCTCAGCTCCTGGTAATCACCATCCTACTTTCTGTCTCTATGATTTTTACCACTCGAAGTATCTTATATAAGTATAATCATACAGCATTTGTCCTTTTGTGACTGGCTTATTTCATTTAGTATAATGTCTTCAAGGTTCATCCATGGTATAGTATATTGCAGAATTGCCTTCCTTTTTAAGGCTGACTGCTGTAATATTCCATTATATGTATATACCACATTTTGCTTATCCATTCATTCATTGATGGACACTTGGGTGGCTTCCACATTTTAGCTACTATCATGCTGCTACGAACATGGGTGTACAAATATCTCTTCAAGACCCTAATTTCAATTCTTTGATTATATACCCAGAGTGGAATTGCTGTATTATATGGTAATTCTATGTTTAATTTTTTGAGGAACTGTCATACTGTTTTTTCACGGTAGCTGTACCATTTTACATTCCCTCAAACAGTATGTTTGCAGGCTTTTATGTGAGCATACGTTTTCAACTAATTTGGATAGTACCAAGGAACACAATTGCTGGATTGTATGGTAAAAGTGTGCTTAGTTTTGTAAGAAACTACTAAACTGTCTTCCAAAGTGGCTGTACCATTTTGCATCCCTACCAGCTATGAATGAGTGTTCCTGTAGCTCCATATTCTCACCAGCTTTTGATGTTGTCAGTGTTTGGGTTTTGGCTATTCTAATAGGTACATAGTAGTATCTCATTGTTATTTGATTTCCATTTTCCTTTCATATGCTTATTTGCCATCTGTATATTTTAATTGGTGAGGTGTCTGTTGAGGTTTTGGCCTATTTTTTAAAAGAGTTGTTTATTTTCTTGTTGTTGAGTTATAAGAGTTCTTTATATATTTTAGAGGACAGTCCATTATCAGATATGTCTTTTGCAAATATTTCTTCTCAGTCTGAAGCTTGTATTTTCATTCGTTTGAAAGCATCTTCTGCCCAGCAGAAATTTTTAATTTTAATGAAGTCCAGCTTATCAATTCTTTCTTTCATGGATTGTATCTAAAATATCATCACCAAACCCAAAAAAATCTAGATTTTTCTCCTATGTTATCTTTTAGGAGTTTTATATATTTATATTTTACATTTAGATGTGATCCATTTTGAGTTAATTTTTGTGAAGTATGTAAGGCCTGTGTCTAGATCCATTTTTTCACATGTGGGTGTCCAGTTGTTCTAGTACTATTTGTTGAAAAGATTATCTTTTCTCCATTGTATTGCCTTTGCTCCTTTGTTAAAGATCAGTTGAGTACATTTATGTGGGACTATCTGAGCTTTTATTATGTTCCATTAATCTGTTTGTCTATTCTTTCACCAATAACATACTGTCTTCATTATTGCAACTTTATAGTAAGTCTTGAAGTTGGGTAGCATCAATCCTCCAACTTGTTCTTCGTTTTCAATAACCTATTGGCTATTCTGGGTCTTTTTGCCTCTCCATATAAACGTTAGAATCAGTTTGTTGATAACCTCTAAATAACTTGCTGGGATTTTCATTGGGATTGCATTGAATCTATAGATCAAGTTGGGAAAAACTGACATCTTGACAATATTGAGTCTTCCTATCCATGAATATGGACTATCTCTCCATTCACTTAGTTCTTCTTAGATTTCATTAATCAAAATTTTGTAGTTTTTCTCATATAGTTCTTATACATATTTTATTAGGTATGTATCTAAGTATTTCATTTTGAGGAGTGCTAATGTTAAGTGATAGTGTGTTTTTAATTTCAAATTCCACTTGTTCATTGCTGGTTATATAGGAAAGCAGTCGACTTTTGTATGTTAACACTGTATGTTAACACCTCCAATCTTACTATAATCACTTATTAGTTCCAGGAGGGTTTTTTGTTGATTCTTTTGAATTTTCTATAGAGATAATCATGTCTTCTATTAACAAAATCAGTTTGATTTCCTCCTTCTGAATCTGTATAATTTTGATTTCCTTTTCTTTTTTTTTAACTTTTTATTTTATATTGGAGTATAGCTGATTAACAATGTTGTGATAGTTTCAGGTGCACAACAAAGGGACTCAGCCATACATATATGTGTGTCCATTCTCCCCTAATTATTTCTTTTTCTTGTCTTATTGTATTAACTAGAACTTCCAGGACAATGCTAAAAAGCAGTGGTGAGAGGGTACATCCTTTCCTTGTTCTTTATCTCAGTGGAAAATCTTCTCACTAATGTTGGAATCTCACCATTCAGTATAATGCTACTTCAGGTTTTTTTGTAGATATTCTTTATGCCATTGAGGAAGTTCCCCTCTAGTCCTAGTTTACTGGGAGTATTTATCATGTATGGGTGTTGGATTTTGTCAAATGCTTTTCCTACATCTATTAATATAATCATGTGATTTTTCTTCTTGAGACTGTTAAGGTTGTGATGTAATGGATTATATTAATTGATTTTCAAATGTTGAACAAGCCTCGCATACCTGGGGTAAATGTCACTTGATATATAATTCTTTTTATACATTGTTAGATTCTATTTACTAATATTTTGTTGAGGACGTTTTACATCTATGCTCATGAGAGAGACTAGTCAGTTTTCTTTTCTTGTAATGTCTTTCTCTGGATTTGGTAATTATAGTAATGCTGGCCTCATAGGATGAGTTAGAAACTATACCTGCTGCTCTATCTTCTGAAAAACACTGAGAGAATTGGCACAATTTCTTACTTAAATGTTTATTTTATTTTATTTTTTCAAATTTATTTATTTATTTTTATTTTTGGCTGCATTGGGTCTTTGCTGCTGCTCATGGGCCCTCTGTAGTTGCGGCGAGCAGGGGCTACTCTTGGTTGCAGTGCGTGGGCCTCTCATTGTGGTGGCTTCTCTTGTTGCAGAGCACAGGCTCTAGGCGTGCAGGCTTCAGTAGTTGTGGCATGTGGGCTCAGTAGTTGTGGCACACGGGCTTAGTTGCTCCGCGGCATGTGGGATCTTCCCAGAGCAGGGCTCGAACCCCTGTTCCCTCCATTGGCAGGCAGATTCTTAACCACTGCACTACCAGGGAAGCCCCTTAACCATTTTTAAGTGTACAGTTCAGTGGTTTTAAATACCTTCACAATGTTGTACAGCCATCACCACCATCCATTCCCATACCTCTTTTCATCTTGTAAAACTGAAACTTAATAGGTATAGTGATACCTATTAAAAAAAATAACTCTCCAGTTATCACTGTGCACAAGCATTCCAATTTCTCCACATCCTTGTCAACACTTGTTGTTTTCTGTTTTTTTGATAGAAGCCATCCTAACTAGTGTGAGGTCATATCACATTATAGGTTTTTTTTAATATTTATTTTTATTTATTTATTTGGTTGCACCGGACCTTAGTTGCGGCTTGCTGGCTTCTTTTGTTGTTATTGTTTTTATATTCGCTTTTACTTTTTTTTTTGAATTTTATTTTTTTATACAGCAGGTTCTTATTAGTTATCTATTTTATACATATTAGTGTATATATGTCAATCACAACCTCCCAATTCATCCCACAACCCCTCACCACCACCCCCGGCTGGCTTCTTTAATTGCGGCACCTGGGCTCCTTAGTTGCGGCGTGCAGGCTCCTTAGCTGCAGTTCACCAGCTCCTTAGTTGTGACATGCGTATGGGATCTAGTTCTCTGACCAGGGATTGAACCCAGCCCCCCTGCATTGGGAGCATAGAGTCTTAATCCCTGTGCCACCAAGGAGATCCCCACATTATAGTTTTGATTTACATTTTCCTAATGATCAGCAATGCTGAGCATCTTTGTGTGTGCTTCTTGGCTATTTGTATATCTTCTTTGGAGAAATGTCTATTCAAGTACTTTGCCCATTTTTGAATCAGGTTGCTTTTTTATTGTTGAGTTTAAGAAGTTCTCTATATATTCTATATATTAATGCCTTATCAGATAAATGATTTGCAGATATTTTCTCCCATTCTGTTGTTTTCCTTTTTACTCTGTTTTGTGCCTTTTGATGCACAAAATTTTAAATTTTTCATAAAGTACAATTTGTCTGATTTTTCTTTTGTTATTTATGTTCTTAATTCATAGCTAAGAAATCATTTCCAAGTTCAATGTTGTGAAGCTTTTCTCCTATGTTTTCTTCTAAGAGTTTTATTCTTTTAGGTTTCACATTTAGGTCCATGATCCATTTGGAATTTTTTTATATTATGTTAGCTAAAATCCAACTTCATTATTTTGCATATGTATATCAATTTTCCCCAGAATTATTTGTTGAAAAGACTGTTCTTTCCCCATTGAATGATCTAGGGACTCTTGTCAAAAATCATTTGACCATATATGTGATAGTTTATTTCTGGGCTCTCTATTCTAGTCCATTGGTCTATATGTCTGTATTTATTTATGTATTTATGACATTTATGTCATAAATTTATGACAGTACCACACTGTTTTGGTTACTGTAGCTTTTTAGTAAGTTTTGAAATCAAGAAGTATGAGTCCTCCAGTTTTGTTCTTCTTTTTCAAGATTGTTTTGACTATTTGTGGTCTCTTGAGATGTCATGCGAATTTTAATATGCTTTTTATCTATTTTTACAAAAAAAAAGTAGTTGGTATTTTGGTAGGGATTACATTGAATCTGTAAATTGCTTTGGGTAATATTGACATTTAAACAATATTAAATCTTCCATTCCATAAATACGAGATGTGTTTCCATTTATTTATGTCTTATTAATTTCTTTCAGCAATGTTTTATAGTTTTCATTATACTTAACCTCCTTGGTTAACTCTTAAGTAATTTACTCTTTTTGATGAGGATTTTGTTTGTAACTTCCTTTTGTAAGAAGGATTTGTTTGTAAGAGGATTTTGTTTGTAACTTCCTTTTCAAATTTTTCATTCTTAGTATGTAGAAATGCAACTGATTTTTGTGTTGACTTCGTATCCTGTTTTTTTGCTGAATTAATTAATTAGTTCTAACAGGTTTTTTTGGGGGGCGGGAATCTTTAGGATTTTCTATGTATAAGATTATACCATCTGCAAATAGAGATACTTTTACTGCATTCTTTCCAATTTGGATGCTTCTATTTATTTTTCCTTGCCTAATTGTTCTGGCTACCACTTCCAGTACTATGTTGAATAGAAGTGGTGAAAGTGGGCATCCATCCTTACCTTGTTCCTGATCTTAGATGAAAAACTTTCAGTTTTTCACCGTTGAATATGATGTTAGCTGTGGGTTTTCATATACAGCCTTTGTTATATTGGGGTCATTTCCTTATATTCTTAAGTTTGAGTGTTCTTTATCTTGAAAGGGTGTTGAATTTGACAAATGCTTTTTCTGTGCCACTTGATATGATCATGTGGGTTTCTCCCCCTTCATTCTGTTAATGTGATGTATTATATTGATCGATTTTCATATAATGAAACATCCTTGCATTCCAGGAATAAATTGCACCTGGTCATGGTGTATAATCCTTTTAATATGTTGCTGAATTTGCTTTGCCAGTGTTTTGTTGAGGATTTTTGCATCAATGTTCGTAAGGGATATTGATCTTTAGTTTTCTTTAGTTGGCTCTGGTATCAGGGTAATGCTGGCCTCACAGAATGAGTTAAGAAGTGTTCCCTCCTCTTCAACTTTTTGCAAAAGTTTGGGAAGGATTGGTGTTTGTTCTTTTTAAAATGTTTGGTAGAATTCACCAATGAAGGCATTAGGAAGGGAGTTTTCCTTTGTAGGGAGATTTTTTTGGTTGTGAATTCAATCGCTTTACTCGTTATATGTCTATTCAGATTTTCTGTTTCTTTGTGATTTAGTCTTGGGTTATTTTTCTAGTAATTTGACCATTTCATCTTGGTAATCCAATTTGTTGCTATATACTTGTTGATAGTAATCTCTTATAATCCTTGTTATTTCTGTAGATTCTGTAGTTATGTTCCCACTTTCATTTCTGATTTTAGTAATTCGAGTCTTTTCTCTTCCTTTTTGGTCTCTCTAGCTAGAGGTTTGTCAATTTTGTTGATTTTTTTGAAGAAGCAACTTTTTGTTTCATTGATTTTTTTCCCATTGTTTGTATATTCTGTTTCATTTATCTCTGCTTTATCTTTATTATTTCCTTTTTTTCCTGCTAGCTTTGGATTTAATTTGTTCTTCTTTTTCTAGTTCCTTAAGTTGTACAGTTAAATTGTTGATTTGAGATCTTTTTTTTTTTTCACGTGTTTATAGCTATAAATTTTCCCCTTAAAACTGATTTCACTGAGCCCTATAAGTTTTGGTATGTGTGTTTTGTCAACTATTGTTGTAGAGCGTACTATTTTTTTTTTAATAAGTTGTTTCTCTTTCCACTGTTGATTATGAATTTACAAAATATACAAAACCAAAAGAAAAAGAAAATACTCATCCTCAAATCCATTGTGGCTCTAACCCAAGTCTGTGCACAAAATCCAACCAATGCACTGTTTTCTTAGAAAACAACTGATGCTGAGACAAGTGAAGGAGAGGGCTGTGAGAGGGCAAGTCATCTTATTGAATCCACCCAGGAAAGCACGTGGTGGGGATTCAGAGGTGGCTGACAGGACAAGGGTGCTGGAGGCCTCACACTGACAAGGTTCCAGGTGGAGGCCAGGAGCAAGCTAATTCCCAGAGGAGTGCAAGTAGTGTGACTGTCAGGCCCAGCACACTGGGCTTCAGCTGATAGAAAGCTGGTCTCACTGAAGTGTTTTACAGTTTCCAGAATGAGCTGTAGACCACCATCAATGGCCTCACCTATGCAAGCTGAAACTTTCACTGGATGCCAGTATGAATTTGCCATCACTGAACCTTGCAGACCCATAATGCAAACTTGGGTATTCACAGAAGATTGCAAAGTCTTACTTGAGAAAGGACTCAGAATGTAAAGCTTGTGTGAGAGGAGGAGTGGACATGATGTGTACTCTAGAACTCAAATCCAACTGGATTGAGCCTTCTCAGTGCAGTAGGATACACAATACCCCTTTTGCCATCTCCTCACCCCATAAGGAAGAATGAACTTGACTGGGATGATTTCATAAGTGCAGCTGATCCTACATCAGAGTTGTGTGTGCATGAGGAGGACCCACAATAAGAGGGTAGAGGTATTCTCCAGGATAACCAGCTTTAGGTTCTCAGGCATAAAGGGTAATACCAGAAAGGGGCTTGGGATACAGGGCAAATCTCAAAAAGTGAAGGCAACTTGGTCTCCTCTGAAGCAGTCCAAGGTAAAGAATGTGTCCAGTCTCTCTCCTCCCCAGACTGGAGGAAAATATGTACATCAATGTGCACCAGTGATCAGGAAACCCACAGGAACCCAGGCAGGTGGGCCCTGAGGGGGCCAGCTCATCAGCTGGGGAAAGGGGAAAATGGGCCTCACAGAAGCCATAAAAGTGTGAAAGGAGCAAGGCTACAGTACATAGGGGTGTGTGTGGATGGGGCGGGCAGGTGATTCCCTAGGGCAGGAGGGGCCATTGACACTCGGGTGGTAGAAGGCACAGTTGTTCTCATAGCATCAGTTGCTATGAGAACATCATGATATGTCAACAAACAGGGCAGTTTGACATGTCTCCTCCATGGTTGTGGCCTCCATCAGGCCCTTGGTGACCCCCTTCTCCATGGCCAGAGCCATCATAGCCATGGTACTTATGAGGGGGTGGCCTTCGATGGTCATGGCCTCAGTAACCAGGGACATAATGAGGCCGGTGGCCATGGGGCCCCCCATAACCAGGGACTTCATGGGGCTGATGTCCATCACAAGCACCCATTCCTCCACCAGGGCCTTCATGGAGACCATGCCCACTGCCTCCAACCATGCCCCCACCAGGGCCCCCTTGTCCATTTGTGGGTCCTCCTCCAGAGCAACCTCCTCTGGTCCCTCAGAATGGAAGAGGAGGAAGAGGTTCATTTCCTCCTTGGCCACCACGGCCTCTATGGGATGGTCCAGGACCTGGTCCTGATACCCCCAGCGTCAGGCCACCCTGAATGGGGAAAACTGGGTCATCCTAGAAGAGATTGCACTGCCCCCAGGGAGGGGGTGGGGGACCCAGGAGACGTGGACCACTGGCCCACCAGGGCACCCAGGGCCTACATGGGGACCTGGCATTGGTCCCCTAGGTCCAGGGGGGAAGTGCTGTATGCCCTTGGGGGCTCCCGGGGCCTCCCGGTAGAAAACCATTGGCTATCAGATCAGGGCCTAAGAGTCTGTGTGGCACTGGCATCTGCTTGATCTTGTCTGGATAGTCTGTTTGTTTCAGCAGCTCCTCTGCGGGATGACTGTTAGGACTACCCACAATGGAAGGAGGATCTCTTGCACATCGATGCCTCCTCTTCCAGAACGCAGGGGGCTCTTCCTGGCACCCACGTTTTCCATAAGATCGTCCAGAACAGAAGGCAACTTGGAAACACTTACCCCATCGGGTGAACCACAGCCCAACCAACCTAATAGGCTCCAGGGTCTCAACATATGGGGCTTTATCCGTGGAACATTCCTCATCTAGGGGGATGAATAGGGCTCAGGATCAGGATTGTGAGGACTTTCCTTGCTCAGGAAGAGCTCCTGAAGGATCCCCTTCTCCTGCTCAGCCTGGATGTACTGATCCTGGCTACTGCTTCCAGGGGTGATGAGAGGCGAGAGCAGCACCAGGAGCTGGGGGCACACCCAGGGCACATTCTCCTCCATGCTGTCGTGGCTCAGACGCCGGGCTACCTCAAATGCGTGTTGGCCTGACAGTATCTCTCACTTAGCTGACTCACCAAAATCCTTGATCTTATTCACATTTACTCGTTCAGTTTCATTCAGTTCAAAATAGAAATACTCTCTGTTTGCCCTCCTCAGGTCACGTCACAGTTTTCCTCTTCCTGCCCTTCCGGGTCAGCTGGCTAGGATCTCCACTGGCTTTGCATCCCAAGCTCCTGGTTCCAAAGAGGCAGTATCCATGAGTTCTGGGACTTCAACAGTGGGGACTGGGGTCCCTGGACGTTCTGTGTCCATAGCCGCAGAAGGAGGTGCTGGCTCTGGGGAAGAAGGTTTGCTGTGCTTGGTTCTGTGCTTGTTTTCCATTCAAATGGGCTTGACTTGGCAGCTGTGGGTGACAGCACCTTCTTCTTCTTAATTTTGTTGCCTGGAACAGGTGCTGAATTTAGTGCATCCAAAAAGCCCAGGCCCTCCATAGGCTATGGTGGGATGATCTTCACTTTGATCTCTTTGGTGGCATTGGGTGTCGTGTTGAGTGGCTTGTATTTCTTCTCTGCGGGGGGTGCAGCATCTCCTGGGGCAGCTGTGGAACTCTGACACTTGAGGGAGATGGGTTTAAGGTTGTACTTGTCAGAAACCACCACTGCACTGGCATTCTTCTTTACAGGCACCGAAGACGGGGTCTCCAGCTCTAGCCTAGTGGAAAGGAATGTGACGTGACTGGGCACCACGGTTCAGAGAGACCTGGGCTTCTCCCTCTTCTCCTCTGGGGCCTCCTCAGTCTGAGTCTCAGCCTTCACCTCAGTCAAAGGTCACTCAGGAGGGGTGGTTCAACTCTTTCCCTCTTCTTTCCATTTCTTCTTATCTTCCTCAGCAGGCTGGGTACTGCTCTGGGAGTGGATGACAGTCATTCAGTCGCTGATAAGGACTGAGGCCAATTTCCAGAGCTCTTCATCCTTACTTGACTTGCTCAGTTGCTTCACCAGTTTGGCTGTGTTGTGCTGCTTGAGATGGTCAACAGTGAGTGGTAGATGCTGCAGCGTCAGCAGAATTTGCTGCTAGAGAGGAATGTTGCTTGTTGTCTTTGAATACGTCAGCCAATTGTTAAGAAACTTGTAACTACCAACATCAGTAAACTTGACCAATATTTCTAGTTGAACAGGTCTGCAGGAGAGTGTTCAAGTAAATACATCGACTTACTGTCTTTCGTGCTTCCTTTATCATACTGAAGATCTTCGAAATCCCATCCACACTCTTGACTTCCCCATCTCAGTTAAGGAAGCTATCCAGCTTCCTTAAGCTTAAGGAGGCTCTTTGGGGTCTATGGGACCTGAACCCATGATCAAGGTTTTATCAGACTTGGGGTGGAGGGGGTTAAAATTTGGGGTAAAAAAATAAAACAACCAACCAGAACCCAAAACTCAATTATTTGGGGGGCCTCATTGGATCAAAAATTCTCTTTAAAAAAAACTAAGGCCAGCTCAGTATTCATCCCCCCACCGCCACCAACTCCATTTAGGGAGGGGGGTTGTAGAAAAAAAGTGCTGAGTGGATTCAAAAAAGTAAATGCTGGATGAGTGAATTTGGGTGTGTTTGGGAAGGGAGGGTTGTTAATTATTTTTGAAGCTACGTGGTGATGGTCCTTCAGCCACAGATTTCAAGTCCCAGGCAGAGTGGGCTGGTGGGGTGGGCAAGGTAGGTGGCAAGAGGCAGAAGACACAAGTGCTTGGGCTTGTGGCTACTGTTTTCCCTCCTCTGACACCCTCAGGTTCCTTTCAAGGTCCTCGATGTTGCTGCGGTTTGTTTCTTTTATCCTCATGGCCGTCCTGTCTTTCTCTGAGAAAATTCAAACCTCTAAAAGAACCCCAGAATCGAGCCTTCTATTTCTCCCTTCAATTCCATCAGAAGGAAAAGAGAAAAATGAGGGGGGGGTGGAAATAGGGGTGCCAGCCCTTTAAATCCCCGGGAATTTAGCTATATGGGTAGGAGCTTGCAACAGGGTGGGATGTGCAGCAACAACTGCCTGCCTCTTTGTCTGCACCTTGTTGATCAGAAGCAAGTCTTCCCCTGGAAGTTGTAAGCAAGCCTTCAATAGACTCTGGAATTCCAAACAGTTACATGAGGCAGATTCTGCTAGTGAAGTTGTTGTCTAGGTGGGGAGATAGCATCCTGGTGCTTTCTACTTTGCCGTCTTCCCAGAATCCTCTCTTGCTAACATTTTGTCCTCTGAAGCATGAATTGTGGTGATTACAATCTTTACAGTAAAACCAGGAGCTAAAACTGCCAGTAGTCCTCTTCTGGAGTTTCATTCTAAAGGAAAATTTTAAATAAAAAATAAATACATAGGGCTTCCCTGGTGGCGCAGTGGATAAGAATCCACCTCCCAATGCAGAGGACACGGGTTCAAACCCTGGCCCGGGAAGATCCCACATGCCGCGGAGCAACTAAGCCTGTGTGCCACAACTACTGAGCCTGCACTCCTAGAGCCCGTGAGCCACAACTACTGAGCCCTCATGCCACAACTACTGAAGCCCGCGCACCTAGAGCCGGTGCTCTACAAGAGAAGCCACTGCAATGAGAAGCCCGTGCACTGCAACAAAGAGTAATCCCCGCTCACCACAGCCAGAGAAAGCCTGAGCAGCAATGAAGACCCAACGCAGCCAAGAATATAAATAAATAAATACATATATATATTATATATATATTATATATATATATTTCACTGGTAGATAATCTCAAAAACAATAATCTAAATGTTTGATCATAGGGAAATATTAAGTAATTGTGTATTTACTCCAAGAGGTATTTTCTAAAATGGTCACTCTCTACATTACTTCTGTTCCATTGCCTTGCTTTAATTTACTTTATAGCACTTGACATTTGCATTGTTTGTTGTATGTGTCTCTCACTGGCATTAAGTCCTCAGGGTAAGAGCTTTGGTATATTCATTACTGAATCCTTGTCATCTAAAATAGAACCTGGCAAATTATAAGAACTAAGTAAATATTTGTTGGGTATATGCATGAAGGAAACATGAAATTTTGGGGGGACATACTATTTAGTAAAAAGTGCATAAAATAAAATGAAATGTATTCTTCCATTAAAACAATAAAAAATGACACACATTGACAGAGTTTGGAATTTAGGAACTTGGAGACAATGGTCACCAAGGTTAAGTGGAGAAATGAAAATAGTTTATACGATAGGAGACAGGATTGTCGGCAATGTTTTCTCCCCCTCTTTCTCTTTATTCCTGGTATTAGTGTTTCAAAATAGTCTGTACACTGAAGACAAACAGCTTTTTTAAAAAGTCATTTTCCTGAGGCAGATGAAAGTATGGATAGAATATTATGCTTACCAAACTTATTCCTGACCAATTGGGCTCTATATTCCAGGTAGGAAGGAACGGTCCCTGGAGCTTTCAGAGAGAGGATAATAAAGACAAAGAAGGAGAATGATTTGCTTACTGTTTGAACAGTAAATCACAGAATATAATTAAAGGATGTGGGGAGCAGGGGACAGAAACTAGCTTCTCTGGTCTGTTTCCACAGGCTCTATTCTGCATTTAACAATAGAACACCAATAACTAGCCAAAGCCAGAACATAGAGTCACACATTCTGTACATGTCACAAAGGTGCCAGAGGCAGGAAACAAGTGGCAGCTGATATTCAGACCCTGCTCTACTCTCCAAGCCACTGAAACCTGGTGTGAGCCTGTATCTGCCCAAAGAATGTACATTTTTCTAATTTTCACACAGGCATTGCAGGGGACAGGTATTGAAATGGGTCTTTGACTTAGCATGTTGGAGTCTGTTGCCGAGTAAAATACCTCTTTGTTGAACCACATCAATCTCCACTCCACTAAGGACTAATGTCAGGCTTAATGTGTAGCCTTCAAATAACCATATGAAAAGGCAGGATGAATATTTATGACACACAGTCTGTTACCCAGACTTGCACACATGTTGGAAAACCGAAGTTTATATGCTGGATGTAAATATAGAACATTAAATGACCTTATCTTCCTCTGAGCCTATTGCCATGATTTAATGAAGAAACAGGGTGGGAGGGTTGCAAATAGAAACAAAGAAGGAAAAGCTTTGGAGTCACAACTCTTAGAATCAATAGGAAAAGCATTAGGTTGAAATGAAGTCTCCAATCACCTTCTCCCTATACCTCTCTGACTACCTCAGGAAAAAAACATTAAAATAATTTCAGGCTTGTACCCCTCACATTCTCCACATCAGTCATGTGAACTCCTCAATGTTTCCCAAACATACCATGCTCTCTCACCCCGCCTCTTCTTGGCCCATGCCTAGAAAGTCTTTCACTGTCTTCTCTTCTCAGCAAATTCTCTTCAGCTTTTAAATCTCAGCTCTAAGGTCATTTCTCTAGCGAGCCTTCCCGATATTCCCTCTTTCCCATTGTAGATGTTCCCTCCATCTTCGGTGTTCCCCCAGCATTTGGCGTAACTTTCTATTAGTATCTAGCATTATCTGTGAACACATCTACTAACCTCATTAGACTGTGGGCTATCCTAGAATAGAAGATAATGTTTATATCCTGCTCAGCATCTAACATGGCACCTAACAGACAGCGGCATTTCAGAAATGTTTCTTGCATCATGAATGAATGAAAGAATGAATGAGTGCTATGACCCATGCATGCATCTGAAGGCAGAAGATCTGGGTTCAACTCTTTGTTTTACTGCTAACTTTCTTTATGTGGCAGATTAAATATGGCCACAAATTCTTTGATGCTCCTTCTATTAAGAGATGATGTCCATATACTTTCCCCTTGAATCTGAGCAGAGTCTGTAACTGCTTTAGCTAATAAATAAAATATGACAGAAATGACATTGCCAGTTTCCAAGCCCAGGACTTAAAAAACTGGAAGCTTCCATTTCCTATCTCTTGGAACACTGCCTCTTGGATCCCTTGGGTGTCATGTAAGATGTTTGACATCCCTTCTGGACACACTTCATGAACAGGCTTTGAGACTATATGCAGAAGAGAAGGGCCTGACTGAGCCCAGCCTTCAAGAGAGGGACAAAGAGAAGGCCTTCAAGAGAAGACTGAATCTAGCCTTGCAGTTGTCCTTGCCAATGTCTCAGTCATGTGAGTAAAGCTATCTTGGATCCTTCAGGCCAGCCCAACTGCCAGCTGAATATCAACTGACCCCAGTTCACTTCATGTGGAGCTGAAGAGCTGGTCATTCGAGGCTTACCTCAAATATTGACACACAAAATCAAGACATATAATTTTTTTTAAAGCTACTAAGTTTGGGGGTGGTTTGTTAGGCAACAACTGATAACCACAATAGAAGTTGATAACTGGGAATTGGGCACTTCTATAACCCAAACCCCCAAACATGTGACATTGGCTTTGAGACTGGGCAATGTGTGGGGACTTGAAGGGCCTTGAGGCGTCTGTCAGTGACAGCTAGAAAGACTTGGAGGAGGTCTTGGTGATCACTTTCAAAACAGTAAAGAAATTGTTACTGGAAGCTAGACAAAGGTTTGGCAGCAAGGTTACTTGTGGTAACACGGAAAATAGAAAGGTACCTAATGAGTTTGAGGATCTGTTTGGCGAGTTTCCAGGCAGAAAGTCCAAAGTGTCAGCTGGCTTTTTCTAGCTATTTATAATGAAATATGAGAAGAGAGAGGTAAACTAAAAGAGGACCTAGGATAGTATTTCCAGACAGCACAAGAATCTCAATTGAAAAAAATGGCCTTATAGTAAAGATCAGCTCTAAGATGTTGCTAGCAAAATGGGATCACAGGGTAAAGACAAGTCGAGGATGCAACTGTAAAATCCTTTGTTAAGACCTCAGAAAGATTTTTTTAATTGAGGTAACATTGGTTGATAACAGTCATGTGTATAACATTATATTTAGACTTGTATATACACTACAGCATACTTACCACCAAAAGTTTAGTTTCAATTCACCACATACAGTTGATCCCCTTTACTCATTTTACCCTCCCCGCATACCTCTTCCCCTCTGGAAACCACTACTTTGTTCTCTGTATCTATGTGCTTGTTTTTATTTTACTTTTTAAAAATATTCCACATATGAATGAAATCATAAGTTGTTTGTCTTTCTCTCTGACTTATTTCACTTAGCCTAATACCCTCAACGTCCATGCATGTTGTGGCAAATGGCAAAATTTCATCTTTTTTATGACTAAGTAGTATTCCACTGGTGTGTGTGTGTGTGTGTGTGTGTGTGTGTGTGTGTGTGTGTGTGTGTGTATGCATACCACATCTTCTTTATCCATTCTTCTGTTGATGGGCACTTAGGTTGTTTCCATATCTTAGCTATCATACATAATGCTGTAATGAACATAGGGGTACGTGTATCTTTTCTAATTAGTGTTTTCATATTCTTTGGATAAATACCCAGTAGTAGAATAGCTGGATCATGTCATAGTTATATCCTTAATTTTTTGAGGAAGCTCAATACTGTTTTCCATATGGCTGTACCAGTTTACATTCCACCAGCAGTGTAGGTCAGAAAGATTTAAGGCAGTGTCTCATAGATGCTTTCAAAGTTATTCCTAGTGGAAAAAAATTCTTTCTGTGGAACTTAATGCTGTGCCTCATGGATCCTCTATGTTAAACAACAGGATTTCTAAGAGTGTTAAGGGTGTTTTTCCACAACAGGTTCACAGGGGGCCCAAGGTCAAGAAAGGCTACCTGAAAGATTTGTGGGTGTGTTTTTTTGGATAATGGAGTAGAGCATAATTTGATACACAGGAACCCCCCCCCCCCCCGCCAATTTTAAAAGAATTACGTTAGCTTGGCCTGAAGCTCACAGAGACAGTACGAAATGAAAAGAGGTCTTTGGACTCCCAGTCTACTATGGGCAGACAGCAGGCTGAGAAAACTACTGAACTATAAAAATGGGCTATTTCTTATGGGAAAAGAATGGTGACTCAGAGGGCAGAACCAAAAGTCACAGAGATTCATTCCCAGGGAGCAGAACTAGGCCTTAATTAAAGCACTGGTATCATGTGTTTGGCTAGATTTCAGAATTTCTAAGCACCAGTGACTCCTCTGTGCTTCCATTCCTTCTACCCACCACCACCACCCCACCCTCTTTTGAACAAGAGTGTCTACAGCAGTTACCTTATGCCTGTCTCACCATTGTAGTTGGGTATATATGGGGAAGATAACTTTTCTCTTTTGTTCAGAGACTTTCAATGGAAAGGAACAGTGCTCAAGAAACTATACCCTAGGAACTACATCTGAGGAAACTCATCCACATCTGGAACTTATTCAGATGATGAGATCATGGACCTTGATCCTGAGCGTAACACCGTAATAGGTTGAGTTTGGAGGGGTAGGTCCTTTGAGGAAGTGAATGTATTTTGCTGTGGAAAGAATGTAAACAATTTGTGGCCAGAGGGCAGACGGTGACAGATTAAAGATGGCTGTAAATTGTTGGATCCTCCTCCCATTGACAATGTCTCCTCCTCTGGAGTCTGGATGGGCTCTATGATTGTTTTGACCAATAGAATACTGCAGAGGTGACACTGTACTAGTTTCCAAGCCCAGGTCTTAAGAGACTGGTAACTTCCACTTCCTGTCTCCTGGGAACATTTTCTCTTTGAGCCCTGAAATACCATATACTCTGCTGGAGATATCACACTGAGACACTCTGGAAGGAGGGGGGGGGCCAAATGAAGCCAAGGCTCAAGACGTTGGGTGAAGCAAAACGAATACCATGGAGAGATTTCATTTGACTCCATGTGGAGCAGAAGAAGCAACTAGCCTAGCCTTGACTAGATTCCTGACTCATAAAGTTGTGAGAAATAATATAATGGTTGTTGATCTAAGCTGCTGAACTTTGGGGTACTTTGTTACACAACAGTAGATAACTGAGATCTCCATGACCTTGGGTCAGTCTCTTCTCTCTAGAACTACTTCTTCAACTTGGGCAGTGTTGGGCTAGGTTAGGTGAACCATAAGGCTCTTAATAGCTCTGATTTTCAGTTCCCATGCAATTGAAGGCAGTTGAGCTACACCAGATGACATTTGGACAGCTGTTGAATGACCAGCGGGTCATAGAACATATATTATTAGGTATCCAATAAATATTTTAATGAGTTTTGAAGGACGAAGAAGAACTGGGTAAGTAGAAGTGAAAGGAGGGACGTTTCAGGCAGAATGAACAGCATGTACAAAAATGCAAAAACCTGGACAGCTTAGGAAACTGAAAGCATTTCAGAATTGTTGAAGTAGCAAGTACAAAGGAGAATGGGGTAGATGAAGCTGGAAAGATAGAAAAGGGCCAGATGATGGAGGGATTTGTGTGCCTGGCCAAGTGTTTTAGGCTTTTCTACAGACCCAGGGAGACCTCTGAAGGAAAATTATCACTGAATCCTCAGTCAAATAAATGATGTTTTTCTTCTTTTTATACATATAGAAACTGAGGTTTTGTCACTTGCTGAAGATCACATTATTAATAGGTGGTTGATACAGGATGTGAATCCATGTCTAACAGCTTTGAAACGATACTTTAAAAGACTTCAGACATTAATATAACTTTATTTTAAAAATTATTTTGAACATATTCTACATGACTAAAATTGTATAAAGTAGAAGAAATGTGAAAGTAAATGTCACAAGCAATATGAATTACTTATGATTAATTTTCCTTGTGGGAAATAGAAGGAATGATTAATTTTCCTTGGAGAAGTGAATAAAGCTTCCTAGAAAAGAGGACATTTGTTTATTCGTTATTCGTTTATTATTATTTTAAACCAGAGCTAACATTCACTGAGCTCAAACCATGTACCTGCCATTGTTCTAAGCATTTTACGCATGTTATTGATATCTCACAACAATCCTGTGAAACAGGTACTGTTATTTTCTACTTTTATTTCTAAAGCAAAGAGAGCTTAGGTAACATGTTCAAGTCACACATTTAGTAATCCTGGGTTGGATCCTGGTGAGTCAGACATCATGTTTTAGCCATAAGTAGGGACATTTAAACTGGGCCTTAAGACAGGGAGATTTGTGGACCAAAGGGCATTTAAGAGAGAAAAACAAATGCAAATACTTGATGGTATGAAAGTTCACTGTGTTCTAAGAATAGGATTTCAGGGAAGTTTAGGGACATTTAGAGAAAGAACATTATGTGTGTGTGTGTGTGTGTGTGTGTGTGTGTGTGTGTGTGTGGTAGGAAGTGGAGAGAGAGGGTTACAGAAGAATGATAGAAGAGGGTGCTAGAAATGTATTGGGTTGCCCACAAAGTTCCTTTGGTTTTAAAATAAAAGACACATTTTTCATTTTCACCAAGAACTTTATTGAACAACATATTCACCATTTTGTTCCTCTACCTTCTGCCATTTTTCAGGCAACTTCATAATTCCATCTTCCCAAAACCTGTTATCTTTTTGAGCAAAGAACTGTTCCAGGTGCCTTTTACAGTTTCCAGGGAATTGAAATTTTTTTCATTAAGAAAATTTTGCAAAGACCGAAATAAATGGAAATCTGAAGGTGCAATGTCTGGTGAATACAGTGGATGAATCAGAACTTCCCAGCCAAGCTGTAACAGTTTTTGCCTGGTCATCAAAGAAACACGTAGGCTTGCATTATCCTGATGGAAGATTATGCGTTTTCTGTTGACTAATTCCGGACACTTTTTGTCGAGCGCTGCTTTCAGTTAGTCTAATTGGGAGCAGTACTTGTTGGAATTAATCGTTTGGTTTTCCAGAAGGAGTTCATAGAGGACTCCCTCCCAATCCCACCATATATACAACATCACCTTCTTTGGATGAAGACCGGCCTTTGATGTGGTTGGGGGGTGGTTCATTTTGCCTACCCCATGATCTCTTCCGTTCCATATTATTGTACAATATCCACTTTTCATTATCCGTCACAATTTGTTTTAAAAATGGAATATTTTTGTTACATTTAAGTAGAGAATCGCATGCAGAAATATGGTCAAGAAGGTTTTTTTCGGTTAACTTACGTGGAACCCAAACCTCAAAGTGCTTAACATAACCAAGCTGGTGCAAATTATTTTCACTGCTTGATTTGGATATTTTGAGTATGTCGGCTATCTCCCGCGTGGTATAATGTTGATTGTTCTCAATTAATGTCTCGATTTGATCACTATCAACTTCGACTGCTCTACACGACTGTGGAGCATCGTCCAGTGAGAAATCTCCAGCATGAAACTTTGCAAACCACTTTTGACACGTTCAATAAGTCACAGCACCTTCTCCATACACTGCATAAATCTTTTTTTGCGTTTCAGTTGTGTTTTTACCTTTCTTGAAATAGTAAAGCATAAAATGCTGAAATGTTGGTTTTCTCCCTCCAGCTTCAATATTTAAATGGCTATACAAAAATTCACCAATTTTGATAAGTTTTTTCAAAATGCATGCTGATATGACAGATGTCACAATACTATCTAACAAAATTGTTTAGAATGAAGTTAAAGACAAGTAAGTGTTACTAGAGCCATCTTATGGAAAAAACCAAATGCAACTTTTGGCCAACCCAGTAGTTTGTGGCCAGGTAAGAAGGCCTGGATGCTAGACAAAAGAGTTTGGACTTGATCTTATAGGCTATGCGGAGGCATTGAAGTTGCTTTTCTTCTTTTGTTCTTTTTTTTTTTTTAATAAATTTTATTTATTTATTTTTGGCTGAGTTGGATCTTGGTTGCTGTATGTGGGCTTTCTCTAGTTGCGGTGAGCAGGGGCTACTCTTCGTTATGGTGCATGGGCTTCTCACTGCAGTGGCCTCTCTTGTTGCGGAGCATGGGCTCTAGGCATGTGAGCTTCAGTAGTTGTGGCACGTGGGCTCAGCAGTTGTGGCTCGTGGGCTCTAGAGCGCAGGCCCAGCAGTTGTGGTGCATGGGCTTAGTTGCTCTGCAAAATGCAGGTTCTTCCCGGACCAGAGATGGAACCCATGTCCCCTGCACTGGCAGGCGGATTCTTAACTATGGTGCCACCAGGGAAGCCCTCTTTTGTTCTTTTTTAATCAAAGGAATGCCATGATTATGTCTGTGTTTTAGAAGGAGTAATCTGATGGCAAGGAAAAATGGACTGAATGGAAGAGGCTGGTGGCATACAGAAGGGAATCAGGACTCAGTTGCAGTGTCTGATATCAAGGCCTGAACTAGGATGATGGTAGCGAGGATGGAGGAAAGGGAACCGAGGCACATGTGGACTAGTGTTTATTTTCATAGCTGATGTCTATTTCCCTTTGGGCATAATATTTTGAAAGATGATTAAATGCTGCTGGTTTTGCTTGGAGAGAGTATTTGGAAAGTCAGGAACTCTGCTTACAACTCAGTGGTCTTCCACACAGGGCAAATCAGACACATTGAGACCATAAGAGGATACACATACCAAAAAAGTTCAGACACTTTACTGTTTTCCTGGCCTTCCCATTTGTGAAACTATTCCATCTATAGCTGTGTGTCTTGTTTCTACCTCAAAGACAGGATGCCAGCTGCATTTTAATAACAGGTACCTTTCTGAGATTTGAAAATGTCCACAGAAGGCCACAGAACTTGACCTGACCCAAATAAAACTAAACAAAAGCTGAGGCAAGCTCACATTCTGCATGTCTTACCTTCTAGCCTTAACAAACATGACAAAGGAAACTTGCTGACACCTCCAACCCTTTTCACATGAATTCCATTTGCCTGGAAAGCTCCCCCTTCCATTATCCTCCTCTGTGAAGCAGCTCAGATCCACCTCTCCCAAGGCAAAGCTAGATATGCACTGCTTTCTGCTAGTGCCCTTCATATTTCTCTGTTATAGCACTTGTCATCTGTTTGATAGCTACTTGGTTATTTATCTTTCTCCCTCACCTGTGCTGTGAGCTATTTCTTTAAAGGTAAATCTTTAACTTTCCTCATGTATTTATCTCCAGTGCCAGGTAAGACACCAAATATATACATAAATGTTTGTTAAGTAACTTGCAGTCAGCACATAAACACATGATAAAAAGACTTCAGTTAAGGAAATTTAAATGAAAATGATATGTTTAAAACATATTTAAAATTTTTAAAAAGTAATAAAAATAATATATTCACATTGTTTATAAGGTCAAAAACTGCTATAATGCTTATTATGAAAACTCCTAATCTCCAGCTCCACCCATTCTTAACCTCAAACCCCCTGCCCAAACTCTTTTAGCTATTTCTTCTAGTATTTACTTCCATTAAAAAATAATATAGTTATACTGATTCTTTTTGATTTATCAGTTTTAGACATTATCTTTTGAATTCCTATTTTGGAAGATGAGGATTCATCTCGTCCATCACCGTAGGCCCCTATTTCCTCTCCTTTATGTAGTTAAAATAAAACTTTTGACTAATTCAAAATTCATTTTTTGAATTAGTGTTAAGCATTGGTTGCTGCTAAGCTAAGTTCTGTACTATAATTATATTTCCTTTCTTGTACATACTTTTCTTACTGGAGACATTAATAATTTTATTTTTTCATTTGCTTAGCTCTCTATGTCACTATTTTCTACATTATCAAATATATCAGATAATGTATCTGTTCCATTTATTTTCCTGAAGACATAAGTCCTGGAGCCCTCTATTCTCCTGTTCCAATCTTTTCTACATACTAAACAGTGGTTATCCTAGGATTCCCTTTTAAAATCATCATGGGGATTCTCTTTGCCTCTCTCCTGTGTTATATTTCCTATTTCTTTTTTTTACAAATCCCATGTTTCTCTCTCTCTCTCTCTCTCTCTCTCTCTTTTTTTAAACTCCCTCATTTTGGTGGTGCATATCCTTAGTAGCTTTCTGGAAAAGAGGTATGGGAAGTAATTTTTTTTTAAGACTTTGCAAGTCTCAATGTGCCTTAATTTTACCTTCACACTTGATTGGTAGTTCTCTGGATATAGAATTCTAGGTTGAAAAAAATTTTTGCACAGAACTTTTAAGGCATTGCTACTTTGTTTTTGTTTGTTTGTTTGTTTGTTTTGTGGTACACGGGCCTCTCACTGTTGTGGCCTCTCCCGCTGCGGAGCACAGGCTCCAGACGCGCAGGCTCAGCGGCCACGGCTCACGGGCCCAGCTGCTCCGTGGCATGCGGGATCTTCCCAGACTGGGGCATGAACCCGTGTGCCCTGCATCAGCAGGCGGACTCTCAACCACTGCGCCACCAGGGAAGCCCAAGGCATTGCTGCTTTGTATCCTAGTTTCTAGTATTTGTTGTTGAGAAATTTAATGTCATTTCAATCTCTCTCAGTCCCTTGCATGATGCCATTATTTTCACCTGGAAGTCTGAGCATATTTTTTTTAATCTCCTAGTGTTCTGAAATTTCTTAATGTTGCACCTTAATATAGTTTTTGTTTTTGTTATTTAAAACTATTGTGCTCAGCCCTTGATAAGCCTTTAAAAACTGGAAATATGTATTCTCTAGTCTGGAAATTTTTTCCTGTATTCTTCCTTTAATAATTTTTCTTTTATTTTTTTTAAAACATCTTTATTGGAGTATAATTGCTTTACAATGGTGTGTTAGTTTCTGCTTTATAACAAAGTGAATCAGTTATAGATATACATATGTTCCCATACCTCTTCCCTCTTGCTTCTCCCTCCTTCCCACCCTCCCTATCCCACCCCTCAAAACTGGTCACAAAGAACATAGCATCTCCCTGTGCTATGCGGCTGCTTCCCATTACCTATATATTTTACGTTTGGTAGTGTATATATGTCGATGCCACTCTCTCACTTTGTCACAGCTTACCCTTCCCCCTCCCCATATCCTCAAGTCCATTCTCTAGTAGGTCTGTATCTTTATTCCCATCTGACCCTTAGGTTCTTCATGACATTTTTTTTTCTTAGATTCCATATATATATGTGTTGGCATATGGTATTTGTTTTTCTCTTTCTGACTTACTTCACTCTGTATGACAGACTCTAGGTCCATCCACCTCACTACAAATAACTCAATTTCGTTTCTTTTTATGGCTGAGTAATATTCCATTGTATATATGTGCCACATCTTCTTTATGCATTCATCTGATGATGGACACTTAGGTTGCTTCCATCTCCTGGTTATTGTAAATAGAGCTGCAATGAACATTTTGGTACATGACTCTTTTTGAATTATGGTTTTCTCAGGGTACATGCCCAGTAGTGGGATTGCTGGGTCATATGGTAGTTCTATTTGTAGTTTTTTAAGGAACATCCAAATTGTACTCCATAGTGGCTGAACCAATTCACATTCCCACCAGCAGTGCAAGAGTGTTCCCTTTTCTCCACACCCTCTCCAGCATTTATTGTTTCTAGATTTTTTGATGATGGCCATTCTGACTGGTGTGAGATGATATCTCATTGTAGTTTTGATTTGCATTTCTCTAATGATTAAAGATGTTGAGCATTCTTTCATGTGTTTCTTGGTAATCTGTATATCTTCTTTGGAGAAATGTCTATTTAGGTCTTCTGCCCATTTTTGGATTGGATTGTTTGTTTTTTTGTTGTTGAGCTGCATGAGCTGCTTGTAAATATTGGAGATTAATCCTTTGTCAGTTGCTTCATTTGCAAATATTTTCTCCCTTACTGAGGGTTGTCTTTTGGTCTTGTTTATGGTTTCCTTTGCTGTGCAAAAGCTTTGCAGTTTCATTAGGTCCCATTTGTTTATTTTTTTTTTAATTTCCATTTCTCTAGGAGGTGGGTCAAAAAGGATCTTGCTGTGATTTATGTCATAGAGTGTTCTGCCTATGTTTTCCTCTAAGAGTTTGACAGTTTCTGGCCTTACATTTACGTCTTTAATCTATTTTGAGCTTATTTTTGTGTATGGTGTTAGGGAGTGTTCTAATCTCATACTTTTACATGTAACTGTCCAGTTTTCCCAGCACCACTTATTGAAGAGGCTGTCCTTTCTCCACTGTACATTCCTGCCTCCTTTATGAAAGATAAGGTTAACATATGTGCGTGGGTTTATCTCTGGGCTTTTTATCCTGTTCCATTGATCTATATTTCTGTTTTTGTGCCAGTATCATACTATCTTGATTACTGTAGCTTTGTAGTATAGTCTGAACTCAGGGAGCGTGATTCCTCCAGCTCCATTTTTCGTTCTCAAGATTGCTTTGGCTATTCTGGGTCTTTTGTGTTTCTATATAAATTGTGAAATTTTTTGCTCTAGTTCTGTGGATAATGCCAGTGGTAGTTTGACAGGGATTGCATTGAATCTGTAGATTGCTTTGGGTAGTAGAGTCATTTTCACAATGTTGATTCTTCCAATCCAAGGACATGGTATATCTCTCCATCTATTTGTATCATCTTTAATTTCTTTCATCAGTGTCTTATAATTTTCTGTATACAGGTCTTTTCTCTCCTTAGGTAGGTTTATTCCTAGGTATTTTATTCTTTTTGTTGTATAATGGTAAATGGGAGTGTTTTCTTATATTAACTTTCAGATTTTTCATCATTAGTGTATAGGAATGCTAGATATTTCTGTGCATTAATTTTGTATCCTGCTACTTTATGAAATTCATTGATTAGCTCTAGTAATTGTCTTGTAGCATCTTTAGGATTCTCTATGTATAGTATCATGTCATCTGCAAACAGTGACAGCTTTACTTCTTCTTTTCTGATTTGGATTCCTTTTATTTCTTTTCCTTCTCTGATTGCTGTGGCTAAAACTTCCAAAACTATGTTGAATAAGAGTGATGAGAGTGGGCAATCTTGTCTTGTTCCTGATTTTGGTGGAAATGCTTTCAGTTTTTCATTGAGGACAATGAAAATGAGGACGACCATTGAGGACGATGTTGGCTGTGGATTTGTCATATATGGCCTTTATTATGTTGAGGAAAGTTCCATCTATGCCTACTTTCTGCAGGGTTTTTATCATAAATGAGTGTTGAATTTTGTTGAAAGCTTTCTCTGCATCTATTGAGATGATCATATGGTTTTTCTCCTTCAGTTTGTTAATATGGTGTATCACGTTGATTGATTGGTGTATATTGAAGAATCCTTGCATTCCTGGATTAAACCCCACTTGATCATGGTGTATGATCCTTTTAACGTGCTGTTGGATTCTGTTTGCTAGTATTTTGTTGAGGATTTTTGCATCTATGTTCATCAGTGATATTGGCCTCTAGTTTTCTTTCTTTGTGACATCTTTGTCTGGTTTTGGTATCACGGTGATGGTGGCCTCACAGAATGAGTTTGGGAGTGTTCCTCCCTCTGCTATATTTTGGAAGAGTTTGAGAAGGGTAGGTGTTAGCTCTTCTCTAAATGTTTGATAGAATTCGCCTGTGAAGCCATCTGGTCCTGGGCTTTTGTTTGTTGGAATATTTTTAATCACAGTTTCAATTTCAGTGCTTGTGACTGGTGTGTTCATATTTTCTATTTCTTCCTGATTCAGTGTTGGCAGGTTGTGCATTTCTAAGAATTTGTCCATTTCTTCCAGGTTGTCCATGTTATTGGCATAGAGTTGCTTGTAGTAATCTCTCATGATCTTTTGTATTTCTGCAGTGTCAGTTGTTACGTCTCCTTTTTCTTTCTAATTCTATTGATTTGAGTCTTCTTCCTTTTTTTGTTGATGAGTCTGGCTAAAGGTTTATCAATTTTATTTATCTTCTCAAAGAACCAGCTTTTAGTTTTATTGATCTTTGCTAACATTTCCTTCATTTTTTTCATTTATTTCTGATCTGATCTTTATTATTTCTTTCCTTCTGCTAACTTTGGGGGTTGTTTTTCTTCTTTCTCTAATTGCTTTAGGTGCAAGGTTAGGTTGTTTATTCGAGATGTTTCCTGTTTCTTAAGGTAGGATTGTATTGCTATAAACTTCCCTCTTAGAACTGCTTTTGCTGCATCCCAGAGGTTTTGGGTTGTTGTGTCTCCATTGTCATTTGTTTCTAGGTATTTTTTAACTTCCTCTTTGATTTCTCCATTGATCACTTCGTTATTAAGTAGTGTATTGTATGGTCTCCATGTGTTTGTATTTTTTACAGATCTTTTCCTGTAATTGATATTTAATCTCATAGCATTGTGGTCAGAAAAGATATTTGATACAATTTCAATTTTCTTAAATTTACCAAGGCTTGAGTTGTGACCCAAGATATGATCTATCCTGGAGAATGTTCCATGAGCACTTGAGAAAAATGTGTATTCTGTTATTTTTGGATGGAACATCCTATAAATATCCGTTAAGTCCATCTTGTTTAATGTATCACATAAAGCTTGTGTTTCCTTATTTATTTTCCTTTTGGATGATCTGTCCATTGGCGAAAGTGGGGTGTTAAAGTCTCCTACTATGAATGTGTTACTGTTGATTTCCCCTTTTATGACTGTTAGTATTTGCCTTATGTATTGAGGTGCTCCTATGTTGGGTGCATAAATATTTACAATTGTTATATCTTCTTCTGGGACTGATCCCTTGATCATCATGTAGTGTCTTTCCTTGTCTCTTGTGGTAGTCTTTGTTTTAAAGTCTATTTTTTCTGATATGAGAATTGCTACTCCAACTTTCCTTTGATTTCCATTTGCATGGAATATCTTTTTCCATCCCCTCACTTTCAGTCTGCATGTGTCCCCAGGTGTAAAGTGAGTGTCTTGTAGACAGCATATACATGGGTCTTATTCTTGTATCCATTCAGCCAGTCTATGTCTCTTGGTTGGAGCATTTAATCCATTTACATTTAAGGTAGTTATCTATATGTATGTTCCTATTACCATTTTCTTAATGTTTTGGGTTTTTTATTGTAAGTCTTTTCCTTCTCGTGTGTCTCCTGCCTAGAGAAGCCCCTTTAGCATTTGTTGTAAAGCTGGTTTGGTGGTGCTAAATTCTCTTAGCTTTTGCTTGTCTGTAAAGGTTTTAATTTTTCTGTCGAATCTGAATGAGATCCTTGCTGGGTAGAGTAATCTTGGTTGTAGGTTTTTCTCCTTCATCACTTTAAATATGTCCTGCCACTCCCCTCTGGCCTGCAGAGTCTCCACCGAAAAACCAGCTGTCAACCCCATGGGGATTCCCTGGTATGTTATTTGTTGCTTTTCCCTTGTTGCTTTCAATATTCTTTCTCTGTATTCAGTTTTTGATAGTTTGATTAATATGTGTCTTGGCACGTTTCTCCTTGGGTTTATCCTGCATGGGACTCTGTGCTTCCTGGACCTGATTGACTATTTCCTTTATCATATTAGGAAGCTTTCAACTATAATCTCCTCAAATATTTTCTAGTACCTTTTTTTTCTCTTCTTCCTCTGGGACCCCCATAAGTCAAATGTTGGTGCATTTAATGTTGTCCCAGAGGTCTCTGAGACCTTCCTCAATTCTTTTCATTCTTTTTTCTTTGTTCTGTTCTGTCATAGTTATTTCCACTATTTTGTCTTCCAGGTCACTTATCCGTTCTTCTGCCTCAGTTACTCTGCTATTGATTCCTTCCAGAGAATTTTTAACTTCATTTATTGTGTTGTTCATCATGGTTTGTTTGCTCTTTCATTCTTCTAAGTCCTGCCTAAATGTTTCTTGTATTTTCTCCATTTTATTTCCAAGATTTTGGACCACCCTCACCATCACTACTCTGAATTCTTTTTCAGGTAGGCTGTCTATCTCCTCTTCATTTGTTTGAAGTTTCTGGTCTGGTCATTACCTTGTTCCTTCATCTGCTGCATATTTCTCTGTCTTCTCATTTTGCTTAACTTACTGTGTTTGGGGTCTCTTTTTCACAGGCTGCAGGTTTGTAGTTCCCGTTGTTTTTGGTGTCTGTCCCCAGTGGGTAAGACTTGTTCAGTGGGTTGTGTAGGCTTCCTGGTTGGGGGGACTGGTGCCTGTGTTCTGGTGGATGAGGCTGGATCTTGTCTTTCTGGTGGGCAGGACCACGTCTGGTGGTGTTTTGGGATGTCTCTGACCTTATTATGATTTTAGTCAGCCTCTCTGCTAATGGGTGGGGTTGTGTTCCTGTCTTGCTAGTTGTTTGTCATGGGGCATCCAGCACTGTAGCTTGCTGGTCATTGAGTGGAGTTGTGTCTTAGCATTGAGATGGAGACCTCTGGGAGAGCTTTCGCCATTTGATGTTACGTGGAGCTGGGAGGTCTCTGGTGGACCAATGTCCTGATCTCGGCTCTCCCACCTCAGAGGCTCAGGCCTGACACCTGACTGGACCACCAAGATTCTGTCAGCCACACAGCTCAAAAGAAAAGGGAGGAAAAAAGAAAGAAAGAAAGAAAAAATAAAATAAAATAACGTCAATAGAATAAAAATTTTTTTAAATTACTAAAAATTAAAAATTTAAAAAGTAATTTAAAAAAGAAAGAAAGAAAGAAGAGAGCAATGAAACCAAAAACCAAATCCACCAATGATAACAAGTGCTAAAAACTATACTAAAAAAACCCCCCAGAAAACAAAACAAAAAAACCCAGACAGATAGAACCCTAGGACAAATGGTAAAAGCAAAGCTATACAGACAAAATCACATAAAGAAGGATACACATACACACTCACAAAAAGAGAAAAAGGAAAAAATATATATATTAAAAAAAAGGAAGAGAGCAACCAAATCAATAAAGAAATCTACCAGTGATAATAAGCTCTAAATACTAAATTAAGATAAACATAATACCAGAAACAAATTAAACACAGAAAGCAAACCCCAAGTCTACAGTTGCTCTCGAAGTCCACCGCCTCAATTTTGGGATGATTCATTGTCTATACAGGTATTCCAGAGATGCAGGGTACATCAAGGTGATTGTGGAGATTTAATCCGCTGCTCCTGAGGCTGCTGGAAGAGATTTCCCTTTATCTTCTTTGTTCGCACAGCTCCTGGGGTTCAGCTTTGGATTTGGCCCCACCCCTGTGTGTAGGTCACCTGAGGATGTCTGTCCTTTGCTCAGACAGAATGGGGTTAAAGTATCAGCTGATTCGGGGGCTCTGGCTCACTCAGGCCGGGGGAAAGGAGGGGTACGGAATGCGGGGTGAGCCTGCGGTGGCAGAGACCAACATGACGTTACAACAGCCTGAGGCATGCAATGTATTCTTCCGGGGAAGTTGTCCCTGGATCATGGGACCCTGCAGTGGTGGGCTGCACAGGCTCCTGGGAGGGGAGGTGTGGATAGTGACCTGTGCTTGCACACAGGCTTCTTGGTGGCTACAGCAGCAGCCTTAGCATTTCATACCCATCTCTGGTGTCCGTGCTGATAGCTGCAGGTCGTGCCTGTCTCTGGAGCTCCTTTAAGCGGTGCTCTGAATCCCCTCTCCTCGTTTACCCGGAAACAATGGTCTCTTGCCTCTTAGGCAGGTCCAGACATTTTCCCGTACTCCCTCTCGGCTAGCTGTGGTGCACCAGCCCCCTTCAGGCTGTGTTCGCGCAGCCAGCCCCAGTCCTCTCCCTGGGATCTGTCCTCGGAAGCCTGAGCCTCAGCTCCCAGCCCCCACCTGTCCCGGCGCGTGAGCAGACAAGCCTCTCCGGCCAGTGAGTGCTGGTTGGCACCGATCCTCTGTGGCGGAATCTCTCTGCTTTGCCCTCTGCATCTCCGTTGCTGTGCTCTCCTCCGTGGCTCCGAAGCTTCCCCCCCGCCGCCCCCACCCACCCCCGTCTCCACCAGTGAAGGGTCTTCCTAGTGTGTGGAAACTCTTCCTCCTTCACAGCTCCCTCCCTGAGGTGCAGGTCCTGTCCCTATTCTTTTGTCTCTGTTTTTTCTTTTTTCTTCTGCCCTTGCCAGGTACGAGGGGAGTTTCTTGCCTTTTGGGAAGTCTGAGGTCTTCTGCCAGTGTTCAGTAGGTGTTCTATAGGAGTTGTTCCACAAGTAGATGTATTTCTGATGTCTTTGTGGAGAGGAAGGTGATCTCCACGTCTCACTCCTCTGCCATCTTGAAGGTCCCCCTCATTCATTACTGTTATCAACATAAATTAATATAATTCCTTTGAAATATAGAAATCTATATTGAGTCATAAAAATACTTTGACCTTTAACTGATTATCCTATGAAATTTTTTAGGGGAAAAATTTAATCAACAAAAATGTTATCAATTTTAATGAAAAATTAAAGGCAATGAAAATTTCTAACAATCTCAAGATGTTAAAATTCAGTAGATGTCTAGTTTGAGATGCTAATATTGTATAGTAATTATTTACCAACATGGATTACATTAACAGTTAAATATTATAATAAACACTAAGTGCAAAGAAAATACAAACATATGTTCACTGTGGGTAAGCAATGTAAACTTTATATGCTATAAAGGGAATATACAAAAATAGAACCAGTTGTTTTAGCAAGGTAGAATTAGGAAGGTTTTGTTTTTTAAAAATTCCTTTTATGTTGCAATAAAAATGTTTTTATAATTAAAAAAAAACCTCTCAAGCCTAAAGCTGACAAAAATCATAGTGATTGTGTCTACCAGACCCCTTAGATGAAGATGAAAACTAAACCATTCAGCCAAACATCTGAAAGTTTCAGAACAGCCAGGTCTTTGATGTTGGGTAGACTAAACAACCAGATGTTTGACTGAAGTTTTCTATTTTCATCTGAAGGCTGACATCATGTAACTATAGCCTGAGTGCATTACTGTTGTCAGTCACCATAAAGTTCAATGAGTTGTTAACATGGCCCCATGCAGCTCTCCTGGCCTTCCTCATTTGGTACTCACAAATACCATCTTTAACTTGTTCTTTGCTTTAAGGTGTTATATAACTCTGATTATTCTTCATTGTCTAAGGAATAAAGGCTTAACCCTTCATAATGTGGCCCCAACTGGCATCACCAGCCCCATCTCTCATCATTTCCTTCCCTCACAAGGTCTATATGCTCTAGATGCTAGCAATATAGACCCTGACCCTCAAGATACTCATATTTGTATTATTAGTATTATCTTTGGCTAGAGAACATTTGGCTAGAGAACATTCATTGAGCTATTATGCTCCAGAGTGCTAGGGCTTAGTATACACTATTGAGTTTAACCTTCACCATAACTTTCTGTGGCATTATTTCCATTTTACCAGTAGAGAAAGAGAAGCTACAGAGGTTAAGGATCTTGCCCCAAATTATATAACCAGTAAATTACAGAGCCAGGACTCAGTCTATTGGATTCCAAAGTTTTTGCTCTTAATCACAACACCACTGAGACATGTTTACTAATAAATTTACTAAGGTATTGTGGATGTGTGGTAGTATGGAGAGAATGAGGTCTATAAAATGGCAGTAAATAAAGTAGAAATAGGCAAAGGTTTAGTCCAAGTACCATTTATAGAAGGCCTAGTATGTTCTGGGCCCTATCCTAAGTACTAGGGACATAAAAAAGTCAAATATCATCTTTGCCCTGAAGGAGAAATCAGTTTAATAAGGGTGTTAAAAACCCAAAATTAGGTGGAAAATTCAGGTGGTTCCAGAAATGGAGCCCAAAGAAGTGATGGTGTCATATATGCCCAGGGCTTGGCTGGGGTACAGACTCATGGGGTGAAAGCTCCAGGAAGAGGAGAGAGGAGATAGGGAGCTCCCCAGATACCAGGGAATCTGGGAAGAAGTGCCCAGAGAGATCTGAAACACATGACAGGCACAACTGTTTAAAACAATAATGAAACACTGAAACACGTGACAGGCACAACTGTTTAAAACAACAACGAAGAGTTATTTATTTTACTAGTTCCTGTTGTTGCCTCTACTGGTCACCAGGGATTCAGATTAGAGTCAGACACAGTCCCTCCCAGTAGTGGTCATTGGGGTTGGCTCATTCTTTCTACAAATAAGTATGGAGAAGATACTATGTTTGAGGCTTTGTTCTAGGCACTGGGGATACAACAGTAAACAAAACAGACATTCCTTCATGGAGCTTATGTTCTATTAGGGAGAGACAGACAAATAAATATGTAAAATATATAGTATTTTAGAAGGTGATGAGAGTCAGGAAGAAAACTAAAGAAGAGAAGGGGGGCAGGAAGTATCAATGAAATAGCAAGATCAGGAAAGGCCCCTCTAGGAAGGTGACATTTGAGCAAAGACCTTGTATTTTCACAAAAAGGAGAGCATTCTAGGTAGAGGAAAGAGCAAGTACAAAGGGCCTGAGTCTGAAGTGTGCTTGGTGTGATCCAAAAACAGCAAAAGGGCCAGTGTAACTGGGAAAGATTAAGTATTATAAGAATTTTGACTCTTATTCTGAGAGAGATGGGTAGCCATTGGATGGTTTTTGAACCAAGAAGTGTTATGATCTGCTTTATGATGTCACATTTTTATTCTGGTTGCTGTGTTGATAATAGACTGAAGAAGGATAAGGGTGGAGGTAGGGAAACCAGTTAGGTGGTATTGTAGGGGAGAGATGATGGTGGCTAGGATCAGGATGATAGCAGTAGAGGTACTGATTCTGAATATACTGTATTTTAAAGGAAGAGCTTGTAAAGTTTGCTGATGGATCAAATTGAGGTGTGAATGAGTGGAGTCAAGGATGACACCAAGGTTTTACCCTAAGGAAATGTAAAGGTGGAATTGTAATTTACTTTGGTGAATAAGACTGAGGAAGAAGCAGGTTTTAAGGGAAAGATCTGGAGCTTAGTTTGGACATGTATATTAAATATTCAGGTGGAGATGATGAGTAAGCAATTGGATTGTATGGGTCTGGAGTTCAGGGGAGAGGTGCAGGCTAGAGATAAAAATTTGGGATTCATCAGCATGTAGATGATTATTTGAAGCTACTTGAAGTCACCAAGGGAGTGTATACAAGAAAAACAACCAAGGACTGAGCTCTGGGCACTCCAAGATTTGGAGGTCAGGACATAAGAAACCAGAATAGAAGACTGAGGAAGAATTATTAAAATTAGAAAGAAAACCAGGAGAGGGTAGATTTTAAGAATCAAAAGAAGGCAATGTTTCTGGGAAAGGGAGTGATCAACTCAGTTATGTGCTGCTGAGAATTGACTGTTGGGCTTAACAATATGGAGGTCATTGGTGATCTTGATGAGAAATTCCTATGGAATGTTGGGGGCATAGCCAGACTGAGATTTAGAGGAAAAGAAGAGACACAGTGAGATTAGATAAGACTTTTGAGGACTCTCTCAGTAAAGCAGCAAATAGGGTTGAAGTTGGAAGGGGATATGGAGTTAGGACAGGGATAGGTGTTTAATATGGGAGAAATATCAACATTTGTGTGTGTGCTTATAGGAATGTTCTAGTCTAGGCTTTCTCAACTTTGGCACTACTGACATTTTGGGCTGAATAATTTTTTGTTGTGGAGGGCTGTCTTTTGCATTGTAAGATTCTAAGTATAACATCCCTGGCATTCTATCCACTTGATGCCAGTAGCATCCCCCAATCTCCCCAGTTGTGATAACCATAAGTGTCTCTATGCATTGCCAAATGTTCCCTGAGAGATGGAGGGGAGGAAATGGACAAAATCACCCGCAGCTGAGAACCACTGACTTAGTAGAAAATAAAAATATTGGTGATGCTGGATAGAAAATTGGAGAATTGCTGGGGCAATATCCTTGAGTTAATGAGAAGGTATGGGACCTATGGCACAAGAAGAGGGATGGGCCCACTAGTTTTATAGACTGTGAATCCACATTAACAGAGAAAGCAGAGGTTATGGGCACAGATGCAGCTGGGTGGCTAGATGTGGTGGTAGAAATCTAAGGAAGTTCTCTTCTAGTCACCTTTGCTCTTTCTCAATAAAATAAGCAGCAGAGCAGGCAGCTAAAATTGAGCACTGAAAGGTGTTGGAGGTTTTAAGAGATGGAAGATCATCTAGGAGAATGAAAGACAAAACAGACTAGTGAAATGTATTGTGATTGCTGAGCAGCTTTACTGTTCAGCAGTAAAAACCCATTAAGAGTAGAGTAGGGCTGGTTGACTTTGTTGTGTTCTTTTCTCCAGCCACACTTAAAGGCCTTGATGCACAAAAGAAGCTGAGTTGGGTATGGGCACGGTTGTAGCCTTACCAAAAAAGTATCATGAAATGAAGTGGGGCAAGGGAGTTGATAGAATATGCAAGGGAGTGATTATAATCATGAACCATGAAATTTAAGCTGGGTAGGGAGGGAAATGAGGACATGAAAGGGGTGAGGGACAGTGAAAAGGTGGTAGGAACATCAGTGGAATATGTCAGTCATCAGTGGAATATAAGTGGGACTGAAAGGTTGCTGGAGTTGGAGTATTAAAGAAAATGAGCTGGAAATATAGTCAGTCAGAGATTGAGATGCTTGAAAGTGAAATTATGGAGGGGTGTATTTATTGGTAAGGATAGGGTCTAGGGTATGACCATGTTGGTGAGATTTGGGCTGGGGTGGAAAATGGAGTCACAAAGGCAGATGCACAGAGCCATAGAGTATCAGAGCTCAGGAGATGAGGAGTGACAGCAAGACCTTACTGTAGTAATTAACATAAACATTTACCAATTTCCACCCTGCCTTGGATGATTAGCTTACACTCTTTGTGATAACATTACTTCCCTTCTCAGTGGCTGATTTAGGGGTGTCTGAGAAGATGAGGGCAAGTCTGGGATATGTTTCCTTTCTTTATTTTAAGTTTTTTTTAATATTTGTTTCTTTATTTATTTTTAATTAAAAAAAATTTTTTGGCTGCGTCGGGTCTTAGCTGTGGCATGTGGGATCTTTGTTGTGTCATGTGGGATCTTTCGTTTTGGAGCACGGGCTTCTCTCTAGTGTGTGGTGTGCGGGTTTTCTCTTCTCTAGCTGTGGTAAACAGGCTCCAGAGCGCGTGGGCTCTGTAGTTTGCGGCATGCAGGCTCTCTAGCTGAGGCACACGAGCTCAGTAGTTGTGGCATGCAAGCTTAGTCACCCCGTGGCATGTGGGATCTTAGTTCCCTGACTAGGGATTGAACCCGTGTCTCCTGCATTGGAAGGCAGATTCTTTACCACTGGACCACCAGGGAAGTCTCTGGGATGTTTCCTTATTCTGAAGAAATAGAAAATTCCTCTTTTTCTCTGGATTATGTGATGCCTGAAACTTTTTAACCATCCTGTTAGCAGCCCGAGGATGAAGTTAACACTGAAGATGGCAGAGAGAGGGAAAGAGCATGGGTTCTTGATGATACCATTGAACCACTATATTAACCAATCCTGGAGCCTGCCCTACCCAAAGACTTTCTATTTCGAGAAATAATAAATTATCTTATGGTTTAAGTCAGTTTTCATTAGGTTTCTCTTATTTGCAGCCAAAGCATCTGACAACACTATCCTTGAGGAGAACCCTGCCTGTGGGAGAGCCAGACATAGAAACAAACAAACACATCTCAGTATGTCAAGTGCTGCCCTGGAGGAAAACCAGGGACCATGAGAGCCTTGTGTCAGTGCCTAACCAGATTGAGAGTCAGAGAAACCTTTCCAAGGAAGAGTAGTTCTTAAAGGTCAATAAGAGTTTTCTGGGCAAAAGGGGGTTCCTGAGAAGAGAGAGCTGAATATGTCATGGGGCAATGATAAAAGAAAACTCAGACCTGTTTGTAGTTTTACAACCAGCAGAAATTCCAGTTGACCTCAACAAAAATACTAGTAATAGTTGATACATACTTACCAATCAAAAAGGTAACATGTTAGAGGTTCATTAGTTGCCTATTCAGCATCTACCTTCCCTCTCCTCTTCCTAATCATACTCATATTTTCCTCCGGGAGCTAATTCTTCCTCCTTGTGTGGTTAACTCCAATCCCAGCTCTAGAGGTGACTCTGACTGACAGAAGCCAAGTAGATTAATCTTAAACCCCTTGACACAGTGATTTGTTCTGGTAAATCAGGTATAAATCAGTCAAATCTGGCAGTTTCTGGCTACAGAAACTGTAGTTTGGGACTTTTATTCATTAGTTTTGAGAAGCAATGTTCTCTCCTTCTGCATGTGAGCAAGAAAGGATTACAGGCTACATGCATGGAGGTCAGAGATGAGACAACTGAAGAGTAATTGAGGAAAAGCCCTGACTGAACCGCCCTGGAGTCCACCCTATTGTTCAACTTTCAGTTACATTTGCCAATAAATCTTTTCACTAGGTTAAGCCGATTTGAATTGGATTTTCTATTACTTGAAACTGAATTGATTTCAATTTGAAACACATATACACAGAATCAGTATGTTCATTTATAACTTACATTATATTTTATGTTAGCTGGTACATGAATAATTCATACCATAATATATTTTGTATTTTTTATTTCTCAGACAGATACATGAAATACAGGATGTCCAGTTCCACATCAGACGTCTGCAGACCCTAATGGCTTCGAATGGGATACATGGATATAACTCTGGAGAAGAGGACAGGAGACAGTATTTTATCCTAAAGATAAAGGAGAGTCAAGAGTAAACAAAAGGTAATAATCATGGTTTTGAAGATAAGCCTTTTCAAAAGGGAAATTCTTTTTCCTCGCCTTTTTTGACATTAAAATTCTTATTGATTTCAAGATCAACCCATTCATTCAATAGCTATTTATTAAGCATTTACTATGTGCCAGTCACAGTTGTAGGAACTTAGGCTATAACAGTGAACAAAACAGAAAAATAACTCTGCCATCATGGAGCTTATGTCCTTTTCAGGCCAAATGGTATCCTCTCTAAGATGTCTGCCTGAATTTTCTAAATCATAATTAATATCTCCTTCTGCTTTTATGGCATGTTGTACCACTGTAATTACACTTAAGTTCTGCTGCAAGGTAGAGGTATTTTTCAGATATCAAATATCTCCCTCCCTAGACCAAGGGAATCTTGGAAGCAGGGTCTATGTTATAATCTGTCTCCCAAGCACAGAGTTGGTTCAGAGCAAGTGCCATTGGGTATTTGTTAAATAACTCTGTCTATAGTCCTATAGGGGTAGCCCACATGGTGCATCTCTCACTGCAGCCTCTGCCAGGTATTTGGAACTCCTGGACTTAGTCGATCTGGGAGTTGTATAGAAATGACTTTATTAATGAGTGATTATTACTGATAAGTGATAATAATAAAGTTCATTTGTATGGCTATGGGCATAATAGGAAATGAAAGTCTAGATAATTCTATTATGAAATTCAAATAGCTGGGACTTTCCTGGTAGCACAATGGTTAAGAATTCACCTGCCGACGCAGGGGACATGGGTTTGATCCCTGGTCTGGGAAGATCCCTCATGCTGCAGAGCGACTAAGCCCATGGGCCCTCTACTGAGCCTGCGCTCTAGAGACCATGAGCCACAACAACTGAAGCCCGTATGCAGCAACTACCGAAGCCCACACGCCTAAAGCCCATGCTCCACAACAGGAGAAGCCACCACGAGAAGCCCTTGCGCAGCAATGAAGACCCAGTGCAGCCAAAAATAAATAAGTTATTTAATTAATTTAAAAAAGAGAAATATCTTTTAAAAAAAAAAGGAAATTCAAATAGCTGTCCAGCTTAATAAGTGTAAATGGCTCTTGGATGAAAAAGTGGAACAATGGCAGTGAAAACAGTGACTACAAGTATGAAAATATTTCTTTGGTTAAAACTTAAACAACCCTGGATTGGTTCAAGATGGCAGAGTAGAAGGACGTGCACTTACTCCCTATTGAGAGAGCACCGGAATCAAAACTAACTGTTGAACAATCATTGAAAGGAAGACACTGGAACTCAACAAAAAAGATACCCCACATCCAAATACAAAGGAGAAGTCACAATGATATGGTAGGAGGGGTGCAATCACAATAAAATCAAATCCCATAACTGCTGGATGTGTGACTCACAAACTGGAAAACAATTATACCACAGAAGTCCACCCACTGGAGTGAAGGTTCTGAGCCCCACGTCAGGCTTCCCAACCTGGGGGTTTGGCAATGAGAGGGGGAATTCCCAGAGAATCAAACTTTGAAGGCTACTGGGATTTGATTGCAGAACTTCAACAGGGCTGAGGGAAACAGAGACCCCACTCTTGGAGGGCACACACAATGCTTAAGGACCCAGGGAGAAGGAGCAGTGACCCCATAGGAGACTGAACCGGACCTACCTGTTAGCGTTGGAGGGTCTCCTGCAGAGGTGGGGGGGCAGCTGTTTCTCACCACAGGGACAAGGACACTGGCAGAACAAGTTCTGGGAAATACTCCTTGATGTGAGCTCTCCCAGAGTCTGCCATTAGATCAGCCAAAGGGCCTGTAGGCTCCAGGGCTGGGTTGCCTCAGACCAAACAACCAACAGGGAGGGAACTCAGCCCCACACATCAGCAGACGAGTGGATTAAAGTTTTATTGTGCTCTGACCACCAGAGCAACACCCAGCTCTACCCACCACCAGTCCCTCCCATCTAGAAGCCTGCACAAGCCTCTTAGAGAGCCTCATCCACCAGAGGGCAGACAGCAGAAGCAAGAACTACAATTCTGCAGCCTGTGGAACAAAAACCACATTCACAGAAAGATAGACAGCATGTAAAGGCAGAGGGCTATGTACCAGATGAAGGAACAAGATAAAATCACAGAAAAACAATTAAATGAAGTGGAGATAGGCAACATTCCAGAAAAAGAATTCAGAATAATGATAGTGAAGATGATCCAGGACCTTGGAAAAGAATGGAGGCAAAGATCGAGAAGATGCAAGAAATATTTAACAAAGACCTAGAAGAATTAGAGAACAAACACCTAGAAGAATTAAAGAACAAACAAACAGAGATGAACAATACAATAACTGAAATGAAAAATACACTGGAAGGAATCAACAGCAGAATAACTGAGGCAGAAGAACGGATAGGTGACCTGGAAGACAGAATGGTGGAATTCACTGCCATGGAACAGAATAAAGAAAAAAGAATGAAGAGAAATGAAGACAGCCTAAGAGACCTCTGGGACAAAATTAAATGCACCAACATCCGTCCTATTGGGGTCCTGGAAGGAGAAGAGACAGAGAAAGGACCCGAGAAAGTATTTGAAGAGATTATAGTCGAAAACTTCCCTAATATGGAAAAGGAAATAGCCACCCAAGTCCAGGAAGCACAGAGAGTCCCAGGTGGGATAAACCCAAAGAGAAACATGCTGAGACACATAGTAATCAAACTGACAAAGATTAAAAACAAAGAAAAATTATTAAAAGCAACAAGGGAAAAATAAAAAATAACATACAAGGGAACTCCCATAAGGTTAACAGCTGATTTCTTAGCAGAAATGCTACAAGCCAGAAGGGAGTGGCATGATATATTTAAAGTGATGAAAGGGAAGAACCTACAACCAAGATTACTTTACCTGGCAAGGATCTCATTCAGATTTGATGGAGAAATTAAAACCTTTACAGACAAGCAAAAGCTGAGAGAATTCAGCACCACCAAACCAGCTCTAAAACAAATGCTAAAGGAACTTCTCTAAGTGGGAAACACAAGAGAACAAAAGGAACTACAAAAACAAACCCAAAACAATTAAGAAAATGGTCATAGGAACATACATATCAATAAATACCTTAAATGTGAATGGATTAAATGCTACAACCAAAATACACAGGTTCGCTGAATGGATACAAAAACAAGACCCGTATATATGCTGTCTACAAGAAACCCACTTCACAGAGACACATACAGACTGAAAGTGATGGGATGGAAAAAGATATTCCATGCAAAAGGAAATCACAAGAAAGCTGGAGTAGCAATATTCATATAAGATAAAATAGACTTTAAAATAAAGACTGTTATAAGAGATAAGGAAGGACACTACATAATGATCAAGGGATCAATCCAAGAAGAAGATATAGCAATTATAAATATTTTTGCACACAACATAGGAGCACCTCAATACATAAAGCAAATGCTAACAGCCATAAAAGGTGAAACCAACAGTAACACAATAACAGTGGATGACTTTAACACCCCACTTACACAAAAAGACAGATCATCCAGATGGAAAATAAGGAAATACAAGCTTTAAATGACACAATAGACCAGACAGATTTAATTGATATTTATAGGACATTCCACCCAAAACCAACAGATTACATTTTCTTCTCAAGTGCACATGGAACATTCTCCAGGATAGTTCACATCTTGGGTCACAAAACAAACCTCAGTAAATTTAAGAAAATTGAAATTATACCAAGCATCTTTTCTGACCACAATACTATGAGATCAGAAATAAATTATAGGGGGAAAAAACCATAAAAAACACAAACACATGGAGACTAAACAATATATGACTAAATAACCAAGAGATCACTGAAGAAATCAAGGAGGAAATTAAAAAATACCTAGGGACAAATGACAATGAAAACACAACAATCCAAAACCTATGGGATGCAGCAAAAGCAGTTCTAAGAGAGAAGTTTATAGCAATACAGTCCTACTTCAAGAAACAAGAAAAACCTCAAATAAACAATCTAACCTTATACCTAAAGCAACTAGAGAAAGAAGAAGTAAGAAAACGCAAAGTCAGTAGAAGGAAAGAAATCATAAAGATCAGAGCAGAAATAAATGACATAGTAACAAAGAAAACTGTAGCAAAGATCAATAAAAGTAAAAGCTGGTTCTTTGAGAAGATAAACAAAATTGATAAAACTTTAGCCAGGCTCATTAAGAAAAAGAGGGAGAGGACTCAAATCAATAAAATTAGAAATGAAAAAGGGGAAGTTACAACAGACACTGCAGAAATACAAAGCATCCTAAGAGACTACTACAAGCAACTCTATGCCAATAAAATGGACAACCTGGAAGAAATGGACAAATTCTTAGAAAAGTATAACCCTCCAAGACTGAACCAGGAAGAAACAGAAAATATGAACAGACCAATCACAAGCAATGAAATTGAAACTGTGATTAAATATCTTCCAATAAACAAAAGTGCAGACCAAATGGCTTCACAGGTGAATTCTATCAAACATTTAGAGAAGAGCTAACACCCATCCTTCTCAAACTCTTCCATAAAATTGCAGAGGGAGGAGCACTCCCAAACTCATTCTATGAGGCCACCATCACCTTGATATGAAAACGAGACAAATTTACTACAAGTAAAGAAAATTACAGACCAATATCACTGATGAATATAGATGCAAAAAACCTCAAAAAAAATTAGCAAATAGAATCCAACAACACATTCAAAGGATCATACACCATGATCAAGTGGAATTTATGCCAGGGATGCATGGATTCTTAAATATATGCAAATCAACCAATGTGATACACCATATTAACAAATTGAAGAATAAAAACCATATGATCAACTGAATAAATGCAGAAAAAGATCTGACAAATTTCAACACCAATTTATGATAAAAACTCTCCAGAAAGTGGGCATGGAGGGAATCTACATCAACGTAATAAAGGCTGTATACAACAAACCCAGAGCAAACATCATTCTCAATGGTGAAAAACTGAAAGCATTTCCTCAAAGATCAGGAACAGGAGAAGGATGTCCACTCTCACCACTCTTAGGCAACATAGTTTTGCAGTCTTAGCCATGGCAATCAGACAAGAAAAGGAATAAAAGGACTACACATTGGAAAAGAAGTGAAACTGTCACTGTTTGCAGATGACAATGATACTATACATAGATAATCCTAAAGATGCTACCAGAAAACTACTAGAGCTAATCAATGAATTTGGTAAAGTTGTAGTATACAAAATTAATGCACAGAAATCTCTTGCATTCTTATACACTAACAATGAAAGATCAGAAAGAGAAATTAAGGAAACAATCCCATTCACCATTGCAACAAAAAGAAAAAATACCTAGGAATAAACCTACCTAAGGAAGTAGAAGACCCGTACTCAGAAGACTATAAGACACTGATGAAAGAAATCAAAGATGACACAAACAGATGGTGAGATATATCATGTTCTTGGATTGGAAGAATCCATACTGTGAAAATGACTATAGTACCCAAAGCAATCTGCAGATTCAATGCAATTGCTTTCAAATTACCAATGGCAGTTTTCACAGAACTAGAACAAAAAATCTTAAAATTTGTATGGAGACACAAAAGACCCCAAATTGCCAAAGCAATCTTGAGGGAAGAAATGGAGCTGGAGGAATCAGACTCCCTGACTTCAGACTATACTACAAAGCTACAGACATCAAGACAATATGATACTGGTACAAAAACAGAAATATCAATCAATGGGACATGATAGAAAGTCCAGAGATAAACCCATGCACCTATGGTCAACTAATCTATGACAAAGGAGGCAATGATATACAGTGGAGAAAAGACAGTCTCTTCAATAAGTGGTGCTGGGAAAACTGGACAGCTACATGTAAAAGAATGAAATTAGAACACTCCCTAACACCATACACAAAAATAAACTCAAAATGGATTAAAGGCCTAAATGTAAGGCTGGACACTATAAAACTCTTAGAGGAAAACATAGGAAGACACTCTTTGACATAAATCACAGAAAGATCTTTTTTGACCCATCTCCTAGGAAATGGAAATAAAAACAAAAATAAACAAATGGGACCTAATGAAACTTAAAAGCTTTTTCATAACAAAGGAAACCATAAACAAGGTGAAAAGACAACCCTCAGAATGGGAGAAAATATTTGCAAATGAATCAATGGACAAAGGATTAATCTCCAAAATATATAAACAGCTCATGCAGCTCAGTATTAAAAAAACAAACAACCCAATCCAAAAATGGGCAGAAGACCTAAATAGACATTTCTCCAAAGAAGACATACAGATGGCCAAGAGGCACATCAAAAGCTGCTCAACATCACTAATTACTAGAGAAATGCAAATCAAAATTACAATAAGGTATCAACTCACACCTGTTAGAATGGGCATCATCAGAAAATCTACAAACAACAAATGCTGGCGAGGGTGTGGAGAAAAGGGAACCCTCTTGCACTGTTGGTGGGAATGTAAATTGATACAGCCACTATGGAGAACAGTATGGAGGTTCCTCAAAAAACTAAAAATAGAATTACCATATGATCCAGCAATCCCACTACTGGGCATATACCTTGAGAAAACCATAATTCAAAAAGACACATGCAACCCAGTATTCATTGCAGCACTATTTACAATAGCCAGGTCATGGAAGCAACCTAAATGCCCATCGACAGATGAATGGATATAGAAGATGTGGTACATATATACAATGGAATATTACTCAGCCATAAAAAGGAGTGAAATTGGGTCATTTGTGGAGACCTGGGTGGACCTAGAGACTGTCATACAGAGTGAAATAAGTCAGAAAGGGAAAAATAAGTATTGTATATAACACATATATGTGGCATCTAGAAAAATGGTACAGATGAACCAGTTTGCAAGGCAGAAATAGAGACACAGATGTAGAGAACAAATGTATGGACACTGGGAAAGTGGGGAGGGGTAGTGGTGGAATGAATTGGGAGATTGGATTTGACATAATATACACTAATATGTATAAAACAGATAACTAAAAAGAACCTGCTGTATAAAATATAAATAAATAAAAACTTAAATGACCCAATAACTGGGTCATATATGCACTTGAATACTTTATAAATTTTTGTAATTTAGGGGCAAAGACCTCTGATTTTCCTAAAAAAAAACAAACAAAAAGAATTACTGTAAAGATGCAAAGCAATTATTTCTGCTGGATGTGAAACAGTTGCTGTTTATTGCTACACAGTCAACAGAGGGAGCCCATGTTACAAAACCTAATAACATAATTTCCTTATAGAATGTTTTAGAAAACCAATAGAAGAAACAGAAAGAAAAAGAAGAAATAGAATAGAGGAGTTAAGGTATTAGACAACATGGTTTTAAACTTTAAAGGGAATCTGGATTCTCTCTTACAAAACTGAGTTTGGGGAATGATGTTAATTACAGGTATTTCAAAATAGCATATATGTAGTAGTTTTTTTTTTGTTTGTTTTTTACATCTTTATTTGAGTATAATTGTTTACAATGGTGTGTAGTTTCTGCTTTATAACAAAGTGAATCAGTTATACATATACATATGTTCCCATATCTCCTCCCTCTTGCGTCTTCCTCCCTCCCCCGCTTCCTATCCCACCCATCCAGGTGGTCACAAAGCACCAAGCTGATCTCCCTGTGCTATGCGGCTGCTTCCCACTGGCCATCTATTTTACGTTTGGCAGTGTATATATGTCCATGCCACTCTCCCACTTTGTCACAGCTTACCCTTCCCCCTCCCCATATCCTCAAGTCCTTTCTCTAGTAGGTCTGTATCTTTATTCCCGTCTTACCCCTAGGTTCTTCATGACACTTTTTTGTCTTAGATTCCATATATATGTGTTAGCATATGGCATTTGTCTTACTATTTCTGATTTACTTCACTCTGTATGACAGACTCTAGGTCCATCCACCTCACTACAAATAACTCAATTTCGTTTCTTTTTATGGCTGAGTAATGTTCCATTGTATATATGTGCCACATCTTCTTTATCCATTCATCCGATGATGGACACTTAGGTTGTTTCCATCTCTGGGCTATTGTAAATAGAGCTGCAATGAACATTTTGGTACATGACTCTTTTTGAATTATGGTTTTCTCAGGGTATATGCCCAGTAGTGGGATTGCTGGGTGATATGGTAGTTCTATTTGTACTTTTTTTAAGGAAACTCCATACTGTTCTCCATAGTGGCTGTACCAATTCACATTCCCACCAGCAGTGCAAGAGGGTTCCCTTTTCTCCACACCCTCTCCAGCATTTATTGTTTCTAGATTTTTTGATGATGGCCATTCTGACCGGTGTGAGATGGTATCTCATTGTAGTTTTGATTTGCACGTCTCTAATGATTAATGATGCTGAGCATTCTTTCATGTGTTTGTTGGCAATCTGTATATATTCTTTGGAGAAATGTCTATTTAGGTCTTCTGCCCATTTTTGGATTGGCTTTTTTTTTTTTTTTTTTTTTGTTATTGAGCTGCATGCACTGCTTATAAATTTTGGAGATTAATCCTTTGTCAGTTGCTTCATTTGCAAATATTTTCTCCCTTACTGAGGGTTGTCTTTTGGTCTTCTTTATGGTTTCCTTTGCTGTGCAAAAGCTTTGAAGTTTCATTAGGCCCCATTTGTTTATTTTTTTTTTATTTCCATTTCTCTAGGAGGGGGGTCACAAAAGATTTTGCTGTGATTTATATCATAGACTGTTCTTCCTATGTTTTCCTCTAAGAGTTTGATTGTTTCTGGCCTTACATTTAGGTCTTTAATCCATTTTGAGCTTATTTTTGTGTATGGTGATAGGGAGGGTTCTAATCTCATACTTTTACATGTACCTGTCCAGTTTTCCCAGCACCACTTATTGAAGAGGCTGTCCTTTCTCCACTGTACATTCCTGCCTCCTTTATCAAACATAAGGTGACCATATGTGCGAGGGTTTACCTCTGGGCGTTTTATCCTGTTCCATTGATCTATCTTTCTGTTTTTGTGCCAGTACCATACTATCTTGATTACTGTAGCTTTGTAGTATAGCCTGAAGTCAGGGAGCCTGATTCCTCCAGCTCCATTTTTCATTCTCAAGATTGCTTTGGCTATTCAGGGTCTTTTGTGTTTCTATACAAATTGTGAAATTTTTTTAGTTCTGTGAAAAATTCCAGTGGTAGTTTGATAAGGATTGCATTGAATCTGTAGATTGCTTTGGGTAGTAGAATCATTTTCACAATGTTGATTCTTCCAATCCAAGAACATGGTATATCTCTCCATCTATTTGTATCATCTTTAATTTCTTTCATCAGTGTCTTATAATTTTCTGCATACAGGTCTTTTGTCTCCTTAGGTAGGTTTATTCCTAGATATTTTATTCTTTTTGTTGCAATGGTAAATGGGAGTGTTTTCTTGATTTCAGTTTCAGATTTTTCATCGTTGGTGTATAGGAATGCCAGAGATTTCTGTGCATTAATTTCGTATCCTGCTACTTTACAAAATTCATTGATTAGCTCTAGTAGTTTTCTGGTAGCATCTTTAGGATTCTCTGTATATAGTACCATGTCATCTGCAAACAGTGACAGCTTTACTTCTTTTCCGATTTGGATTCCTTTTATTTCCTTTTCTTCTCTGATTGCTGTGGCTATAACTTCCAAAACTATTTTGAATAAGAGTGGTAGGAGTGGGCAACCTTGTCTTGTTCCTGATCTTAGTGGAAATGGTTTCAGGTTTTTACCATTGAGGACGATGTTGGCTGTGGGTTTGTCATACATGGCCTTTATTATGTTGAGGAAAGTTCCATCTATGCCTACTTTCTGCAGGGTTTTTGTCATAAATGGGTGTTGAATTTTGTCAAAAGCTTCTCTGCATCTATTGAGATGATCATATGGTTTTTCTCCTTCAGTTTGTTAATATGGTGTATCACATTGATTGATTTCCGTATATAGAAGAATCCTTGCATTCCTGAAATAAACCTCACTTGATCATGGTGTATGATCCTTTTAATGTGCTGTTGGATTCTGTTTGCTAGTATTTTGTTGAGGATTTTTGCATCTATGTTCATCAGTGATATTGGCCTCTAGTTTTCTTTCTTTGTGACATCCTTGCCATCCTTTGGTATCAGGGTGATGGTGGCCTCGTAGAATGAGTTTGGGAGTGTTCCTCCCTCTGCTATATTTTGGAAGAGTTTGAGAAGGATAGGTGTTAGCTCTTCTCTAAATGTTTGATAGAATTCGCCTGTGAAGCCATCTGGTCCTGGGCTTTTGTATGTTGGAAGATTTTTAATCACAGTTTCAATTTCAGTGCTTGTGATTGGTGTGTTCATATTTTCTATTTCTTCCTGATTCAGTGTTGGCAGGTTGTGCATTTCTAAGAATTTGTCCATTTCTTCCAGGTTGTCCATTTTATTGGCATAGAGTTGCTTGTAGTAATCTCTCATGATCTTTTGTATTTCTGCAGTGTCAGTTGTTACTTCTCCTTTTTCATTTCTAATTCTGTTGATTTGAGTCTTCTCCCTTTTTTTCTTGATGAGTCTGGCTAATGGTTTATCAATTTTATCTTGTCAAAGAACCAGCTGTTAGTTTTATTGATCTTTGCTAACATTTCCTTCATTTTTTTCATTTGTTTCTGATCTGATCTTTATTATTTCTTTCCTTCTGCCAACTTTGGGGCTTTTTTGTTCTTCTTTCTCTAATTGCTTTAGGTGCAAGGTTAGGTTGTTTATTCGAGATGTTTCCTGTTTCTTAAGGTAAAATTGTATTGCTATAAACTTCCCTCTTAGAACTGCTTTTGCTGCATCCCAGAGGTTTGGGGTTGTCGTGTCTCCATTGTCATTTATTTCTAGGTAATTTTTGATTTCCTCTTTGATTTCTTCAGTGATCACTTCATTATTAAGTAGTGTATTGTTTAGCCTCCATCTATTTGTATTTTTTACAGATCTTTTCCTCTTATTGATATCTAGTCTCATAGCGTTGTGGTTGGAAAAGATACTTGATACAATTTCAATTTTCTTACATTTACCAAGGCTTGATTTGTGACCCAAGATATGATCTATCCTGGAGAATGTTCCATGAGCACTTGAGAAAAATGTGTATTCTGTTGTTTTTGGATGGAATGTCCTATAAATATCAGTTAAGTCCATCTTGTTTAATGTATCATTTAAAGCTTGTGTTTCCTTATTTATTTTCATTTTGGATGATCTGTCCATGGGTGAAAGTGGGGTGTTAAAGTCCTCTACTATGAATGTGTTACTGTCGATTTCCCCTTTTATAGCTGTTAGTATTTGCCTTATGTATTGAGGTGCTCCTATGTTGGGTGCATAAATATTTACAATTGTTATTTCTTCTGCTTGGATCAATCCCTTGATCATTATGTAGTATCCTTTATTTTAAAGTGTCTTTTGCCTGATATGAGAATTGCTACTCCAGCTTTCTTTTGGTTTCCATTTGCATGGAATATCTTTTTCCACCCCCTTACTTTCAGTCTGTATGTGTCTCTAGGTCTGAAGTGGGTCTCTTGTAGACAGCATATATATGGGTCTTGTTTTTGTATCCATTCAGCCAGTCTTTGTCTTTTGGTGGGATCATTTAATCCATTTACATTTAAGGTAGTTATCGATATGTATGCTCCTATTCCCATTTTCTTAATTGTTTTGGGTTTATTATTGTAGGTCTTTTCATTCTCTTGTGTTTCTTGCCTAGAGAAGTTCCTTTAGCATTTGTTGTAAAGCTGGTTTGGTGGTGCTGAACTCTCTCAGCTTTTGCTTGTCTGAAAAGTGTTTAATTTCTCCATCAAATTTGAATGATATCCTTGCTGGGTAGAGTAATCTTGGTTTTTCTCCTTCATCACCTTAAGTATGTCCTTTCAGGCCCTTCTGGCTTGCAGAGTTTCTGCTGAAAGATCAGCTGTTAACCTTATGGGGATTCCCTTGTGTGTTATTTGTAGTTTTTCCCTTGTTGCTTTTAATATGTTATCTTTGTATTTAATTTTTTTTTTTTTTTGGTGATACACGGGCCTCTCACTGTTGTGGCCTCTCCCATTGCGGAGCACAGGCTCCGGACGCACAGGCTCAGCAGCCATGGTTCACGGTCTCAGCCGCTCTGCGGCATGTGGGATCTTCCCAGACCAGGGCACAAACCCATGTCCCCTGCATCGTCAGGCAGACTCTCAACCACTGGGCTGCCAGGGAAGCCCTGTATTTAATTTTTGACAGTTTGATTAATATGTGTCTTGGCATGTTTCTCCTTGGATTTATCTTGTATGGGACTCTCTGTGCTTTCTGAAGTTGATTAACTATTTCCTTTCCCATATTAGTGAAGTTTTCAACTATATTCTCTTCAAATATTTTCTCAGTCCCTTTCTTTTTCTCTTCTTCTTCTGGGACCCCTATAATTCGAATGTTGGTGTGTTTAACGTTGTTCCAGAGGTCTCTGAGACTGTCCTCAGTTCTTTTCATTCTTTTTTCTTTATTCTGCTCTGCAGTAGTTATTTCCACTGTTTTATCTTCCAGGTCACTTATCCATTCTTCTGCCTCAGTTATTCTGCTATTGATCCCATCTAGAGTATTCTTAATTTCATTTATTGTGTTGTTCATCGTTGCTTGTTTCATCTTTAGTTCTTCTATGTCCTTGTTAAATGTTTCTTGCATTTTCTTTATTCTATTGCCAAGATTTTGGATCATCTTTACTATCATTATTCTGAATTCTTTTTCAGGTAGGCTGCCTATTTCCTCTTCATATGTTAGGTCTGGTGAGTTTTTATCTTGCTCCTTCATCCGCTGTGTGTTTTTCTGTCTTCTCATTTTGCTTATCTTACTGTGTTTGGGGGTCTCCTTTTTGCAGTCTGCAGTTTCATAGTTCCCGTTGTTTTTGGTGTGTGTCCCCAGTGGCTAAGGTTGGTTCAATGGGTTGTGTAGGCTTCCTGATGGAGGGGACTAGTGCCTGTGTTCTGGTGGATGAGGTTGGATCTTGTCTTTCTGGTGGGCAGGTCCACGTCTGGTGGTGTGTTTTGGGGTGTCTGTGGACTTATTATGATTTTAGGCAGCCTCTCTGCTAATGGGTGGGGTTGTGTTCCTGTCTTGCTAGTTGTTGGCATAGCGTGTCCAGCACTATAGCTTGCTGGGCGTTGAGTGGAGCTGGGTGCTGGTGTTGAGATGGAGATCTCTGGGAGATTTTCGCCATTTGATATTATGTGGAGTTAGGAGGTCTCTTGTGGACCAGTGTCCTGAAGTTGGCTCTCCCACGTCAGAGGAACAGCACTGACTCCTGGCTGCAGCACCAAGAGCCTTTTATCCACATGGCTGAGAATAAAAGGGAGAAGAAGAAGAAAGAAAGAAAGAAAGAAAGAAAGAAAGAAAGAAAGAAAGAAAGAAAGAAAGAAAGAAAGAAAGAAAGAAAAGAAGGAAGGAAGGAAGGAAGCAAGCAAGGAAGGAAGGAAGGAAGGAAGGAAGAGGATAAAATAAAATAAAGTTATTAAAGTAAAAAATAATTATTAAGAAAAAAAATTTTTTAAAGAAAAACAAAAACCGGACGGATAGAACTCTAGGACAAATGGTGAAAGCAAAGCCCTACAGACAAAATCTCACACAGAAGCATACACATACACACTCACAAAAAGAGGAAAAGGGGAAAAAATAATAATTCTTGCTCTCAAAGTCCACCTCCTCAATTTGGGATGATTCGTTGTCTATTCATGTATTCCACAGATGCAGGGTACATCAAGTTGAGGGTACATCAAGTTGATTATGGAGCTTTAATCCGCTGCTCCTGAGGCTGCTGGGAGAGATTTCCCTTTCTCTCTCTCCCAGGGCTCGACTTTGGATTTGGCCCCGCCTCTGCCTGTAGGTCGCTGGAGGGCGTCTGTTTTTCCGCTCAGATAGGACGGGGTTAAAGGAGCAGCTGCTTCGTGGGCTCCGGCTCACTCAGGCCGGGGGGAGGGAGGGGTGCGGATGAGGGGCGAGCCTGCATCAGCAGAGGCCAGCGGGATGTTGCACCAGCCTGAGGCGCGCCGTGCCTTCTCCCAGGGAAGTTGTCCCTGGATCCCGGGACCCTGGCAGTGGCAGGCTGCGCAGGCCCCCCGGAAGGGAGTCGTGGATAGGGAACTGTGCTCGCACACAGGCTTCTTGGTGGCAGCAGCAGCGGCCTTAGCGTCTCATGCACGTCTCTGGGGTCCGCGCTGTTAGCTGCGGCTTGCACCCATCTCTGGAGCTCCTTTAAGCAGCACTCTTAATCCCCTCTCCTCGTGCACCAGGAAACAAAGAGGGAAGAAAAAGTCTCTTGCCTCTTCGGCAGCTCCAGACTTTTCCCCGGACTCACTCCCGGCCAGCCGTGGCGCACTAGCCCCCTTCAGGCTGTGTTCATGCCGCCAACCCCAGTCCTCTCCCTGCGCTCCGACCGAAGCCTGAGCCTCAGCTCCCAGCCCCGCCCGCCCCGGCGGGTGAGCAGACAAGCCTCTGGGACTGGTGAGTGCCGGTCGGTACCGATCCTCTGTGCAGGAATCTCTCTGCTTTGCCCTCTGCACCGCTGTTGCTATGCTCTCCTCCGTGGCTCCGAAGCTTCCCCCCTCCGCCACCCACAGTCTCCACCCATGAAGGGGCTTCCTGGTGTGTGGAAACCTTTCCTCCTTCACAGCTCCCTCCCACTGGTTCAGGTCCCGTCCCTATTCTTTTGTCTCTGTTTATTCTTTTTTCTTTTGCCCTACCCAGGTACGTGGGGGAGTTTCTTGCCTTTTGGGAGGTCTGATGTCTTCTGCCAGCGTTCAGTAGGTGTTCTGTAGGAGTTGTTCCACGTGTAGATGTATTTCTGTTGTATCTGTGGGGAGGAAGGTGATCTCCACGTCTTACTCTTCCGCCATCTTCCCCCTCTTCTGTAGCAGTTTTTTTAAAAAAGAAGTTTATATACTGCCAGAGTGATTGTTTATCTTTAAAGTACACAATTATATTACTCTCCTGCTTAAAACACTCCAATGGCATCTTTATCATTCCTTTGACAAATCTAACCTTATGGGATTGTGAAGATTAAAGGAGATGATAAATAGCATAATGCCTGGTACAATAAATTCTCATTAAATTCTTTGTATTGTTTTTCACTACTGTGTCTTTTATTGTAGTGATCCTTCAGACTAGAGTGTTTTCTGAACTGTCCTATTCCTACTCTAGATTTTGTCTTGTCAACTCCCTTCTTATCCTATAGGTTTCAGGATCCCAGTAGTCTTTCCTCAATCACAGTCCGAATGCTCTTCTGTTACTTATCACACCATATTGTAGTAACCTGTTCACAAAGGTGTCTTTCTGACTTGAGAGCGGAGGCCAGATCTCATAAATTGTTCTGTTTCTAATGCCTAGCAATAAGGTGTCCAACATTCTAGGTTTCCCTGGGACTGCTCCAGTTTTAGCACTGAAAGCCCCATGTCTGCGGAACCCCACATGTCCAGGCAAACTGAACAATTAGTCACTTTGCCACAGGTCCTGAAACATAATGATATTTAATCAATAAATTTGTTTACCTAAGCAATTATCTTTGATGAGTCACTTTAAGCCCATGAGTCATGGGCTTAAATTTCTCCAAATATAACTAAAAAGTTTAAACAAAATAATATTTAAGGCCCTTTTAAACTCTGATATTTTAGAATTGGATGTCACATTTATGGCCTGCCTACCTTCATCATTTTCCGTTATTTACAATACTAAGGAAGTATTAACTAGGTACCCTCTATTTTTTTTTTAAAGCACTGCTGAAAATACTCATGATAGATTAAATGAAAAGAGTAAGATATGTATGTTTTATACATGGTGTGATCCCAATTTTGTAAAATGTGTATTTTTATGTTTTAGAGAAGAAAAGGGAAGAGAATTATGAATGTATTTTTTATTGTGGAAAATTTTTCATACTTTTTGAATTTGCAAACATCTCTACAATGATCATTTGATTCTACAGTCAGCAAACAGTACCTACAAAACACCGGTGTTTTTGCTGATGGGGCAGTGGGTATACTTTAAATAATTATTTTTCAGAAAATTGTTACCTTTGCGTGAAGTTGTTGGCAAAAGTTAGGTAACTGATTACATGATTTCTTTAGGACAGTGCTTCTCAAACCTTAATGTAGGTCTGGGACGGACCCGCAATTCTGCATTTCTAACAAACTTCCAGGCAATGCCAGCGCTTCTGGTCTGTGGACCACATTTTCAGTAGCAGGCTCTAGTGTACATGAATTCTAATCCACATTTGACCATTAATTACAAAATTTTTACCATCCTGTGCCTTTGGTAGTGCTTCCCAAAGTGACACACTGGGGTAAATATAGAAGGCTTCTCCTAATTCAACTTTCGAGAACTGGGGAAATCAATACTTTGGGAACCTCTGTGAACTCTCTGAAGTACAGTATAGTGGTTGGGAATTCCAGCCTGAGAGTTAGTTGTCTTTTGTAAACAAGAAGTCAAATGCAGCAAAACATATCAGACCAACCAAAATACCAGAGCACTATGTTGATAGATGCTACATTATTCAAAATAGATTAACTGCCCCCTCTTCTATGTCCCTCACGGAGCTCCTAGTACAGTTGTGTTTGAAGGCAGAAATGAGTTTAAGTGTATAATAATAGCTAACATTTGAGTACCTTCTGTAGGTTTAAAGCACTGGTTCTCAAGTTTCAGTGTGTGTGAGACTTATCTGGAGAAGTAGCTGAAATGTAGATTCCTGAACTGTATCCTCAGAAATTCTGATTCTGGGCAGTGGAGTTGAAGAGTCTGCATTTTTAACAGGCATCCAGATGATTCTAATGTAAATGTCTCTGGACAATATGTTAAGCAGCACCAGTTTTAAACGTAAGAAAAAAAATACTACAACCTATAGTAAGAAATACACTTTACAGCATGATTTAGTTCACACACACATTTATATACATATATATATGAAACAAAATTTCATAAAATAATACTAACCCTTACTACGTGTTATATAGCCTGATATTTTATATTTTATTCAATTTCATTACTAAAACATTGCCCATGACCAACTACATTGATTTCACATCATTTATCTCATTTGATCCTCACATCAGTGCTGTAAGGTAAGCACCCTTAACTGCATATTTCTTTATCTGGAAACTTACTGTGCTCAACGTTACGCATCGGGTATATGGCAGAGGTGGAATTCAAATTCAGAATGCCTGGACTTATGTGGCCCTGACCTGCCCTCACCCTCACACAGACATTCTGAAAAAGCCCAGCAACCCTCTAATTTGGGAGTACATTCAGATAACCTCAGGTTTCCCCAGTTGAATCCTATCACCTTTGAATACCAATTTGAAATTTCTATGAGAAAAGAATTTGACTCAACTTGGACCAGGTGTGAACCCTGATCTGTTCTGCTGTAGTCAAAAGGATGCTGAGGAGGGGTCACCTAATACAGCCATTGCCAACAAACCCCTAAAGAAAGGGCTGAAGCTGGGTGAGATTTCAAAGAAGGGGTAAAGGGCTTGGCAGTCACATAGAAACACATTTACTGTACCGGCATTTCTCCTCCTTTGAGAAGGGGGATTTTCTGTCTCCCTCCCCAGAAAGGTCCTCACTGCAGTACCATACCACTATAATCCATGTCTCTGCCATCTCACAACCTCCTGCCAAATGTCTGCCCTCTTCACCTCCCCATACACAGCAGGGATAATCCTGAAAGTTCTCACCTGAGGCAAACGAGAATGTCAAAATGAAAAGGGCATCTTCTTCAGTCTTTGTGACTGAGGACAGTGATTGACTTTCTGGGTCAATAAATATCTTAGGATAATTCAACAGTAGCTGATTCCTCTCCATGTTTGAGATTGTCACTGTTGTCCCCTTCAAACCTGGATCCCAGCAGCAGGTTTTTGCCTAAGATTCTGAAAAGTTGATACTGTTGACTACATCATTCAAACTTTGTATCCAAGACACTATTTTAACCTTTTGAAAAATGAAAAATTGCAAAATTTCTCTCAAAAGTTGTTGGTTAAAGAAAATAACCATTATTAGCCTTCTTAAAAAATGTTTAAAATGGAAAATTAATGTGGCAGTTCTTTAACACATGTTCCTTTCTTCTGTTAATGTAGACACACACCTCTTATGAAGACCAGCTATGGAAGTTTGAACTATGAAACTAGAAACATAAGACTAAATAAATCAAAAGGTTATAGAAGCATATGGAATTTTTAAATGCCTAAATCCTTTTTGGACAAATCAAAGAGTGCTTTCATCTCAATCCTTTGTTTTCTTCCCACCCTGAAAGATCGACAGTTTCTTTGACTAAAAGAATTGATTGAAGTGTTTTTTAAAAGAATATTTTTAAGATTTTACTTTCTGTTATTTTCAGTATTCTTAAAAGTTTTAAAATATTTTCTGTCTTTAACATGGCAAAATAAAGATTGATCTTTAACTTGCCTTATAAATAGAATGTTAATAATGGTTATTTCTAATTAAACTCTAAAATTTTTTTAGAAATAAAAGCGATCTCTAAATCCTAATTCAGCAAGCATTTTCCTTTTCTTCCCAATCTTTTCAAGGCTTTATATGCTATGATTTTGTATAATGATAATCCTGGTGAATATAAAATGTTAGGTTGTACCTTTCCCCCTTGATGACAACAATAACAACAACAATAATGGTGCTTTCTTTTGCAGAAGTTTATTTACTTGGGCACAATCATTATAAATATTACTTCTAAGTATTTCAGGTATTGCTATCATGTCTCATACTCTTTCATATGGAAGCATTTTGATTTGTATTATTTAAGATGAGTATTATTTTAACAAACATTCTTTTGTTCATTATTATTCATATTTCTGAGAGTGAAGATAGCATCTACATCCTGCCAAAGTAATGTCAAATTCAACCCAACAAGCATCTGAAAAGTAATAATACATTTCTTGTTCCAATAGGTAAACACTTTAAACAGTATTACTGTTACTTTAATAAAGAAAAACTGGCATTTCTCTTAGAAAATAAATGTCTCAGGAAATAAATGTTTCACACAAAAAATTAACAAATGAAACTCTTTTAGGAAGAAAGAGGTAAATGTACAATTGAATCCTATCTTAATGGTAGATGTGGAGAAGGAATAATTGTATTTAAGGTTAAGTCTAAGCCAAAAATTGAATGTACTCAAAATTACCATTTAAAATGCTAAGTCAAGTACTGTATACACCACTCCTTTTTTGTATACAATCCTATAGAATATCAATGTATAAGACATATCAAATATGAAGAATATAATTCCAACAGGACTTGGAAATTAAAAAATTTAGGTACTCCACTGTTTGGAAGACTGCAAGTTAGTGAAGATTCCAACTTGTTGTTCTTCCTATAACTTATTTTATCAGTTCTTCTTTTCATCATCCAGGAAAGCATACAACTTATTTTCTTCTCTTTTTTAAAAAAATTATGCTATTTTTGGCTGCGTTGGGTCTTTGTTGCTGCGCGCAGGCTTTTCTCTGGTTGCGGCGAGCGGGACCTACTCTTTGTTGTGGTGCGTAGGCTTCTCATTGCAGTGGCTTCTCTTGTTGTGGAACATGGGCTCTAGGCATGTGGGCTTCAGTAGTTGTGGCACACGGGCTCAGTAGTTGTGGCTCGTGGGCTCCAGAACACAGGCTCAGTAGTTGTGGCGCATAAGCTTAGTTGCTCCGCAGCATGTGGGATCTTCCCGGACCAGGGCTCGAACCCGTGTCCCCTGCATTGGCATGCGGATTCTTAACCACTGCACCGCCAGGGAAGCCCACAACTTATTTTCAATGCAACTGCGTATGTTACTATTTTGTTTGATTTCTATGAAAAAATTTGTTTTGTTACGTTTCAAAATCTCGTTTGCTTAATTTTGTAAGTTAAATGCCACTTTCAATTTTGTTGGTCTAGTTTTGTATGTGTGTGTGTAAGAATAACACCAGCAAAGAGAGAAGCATGTTGGTAAAATCCTAATAAGAATAGTGTTGCCAAAACTGGAACAAAGACCCTTTTGTGTTTTTGAATAGAAGAGCTAAAAAATAAGAATCTAAAACAATTATTATTTTCCCTCGGAAATTAGAAACCCTGCAAATGAAGCATAATTCTAAAAATGCAGGAGTTACAAAAATAATCAGACTTAACACTCAAAAATACATCTTTAGCAGTTTCCAGGAAAAGAACAAAATATATTAATACTTGATATACCTATCTGAGGAGACATAAACCAGTGGGCAAGTTTAGATCTCCGTAAGAATATTGGTTTCCTGGGATTTTCTTTGTCACTTTGTTTTGTTAAAGCACACAATGTCATTTATGACAATCTAAATTTAGGAAAAGTGAAAGGGAAATAGTATTTATCCTTTAAAATGAAAACTTTCTATATCTTGAATTTTAAAAATTTCAATTTTGACTTTGGGTATAGAAAAACATTTCAATACTCTTCTATTCTTTTCATTACAAAACATCTTTCTTTTTTAAAAAATATTTTATGTCACCTATTGCCTATAGAATCTTAGCATTCAAAGCTCTCCACAGTGTGGCTGCAATCTATTTTTCCAGTCTTATCTCTCATCATTCTGTCCCTTACCATACTCCGGCTCATGCCACATTAGACTACAACTTAATCTTCAAACAAGCTGCCTGTTCCCTTTGCTGCGTAATGTTGACTCTTCTGCCTGTGTTGCTCTTCTCCTACTTCACTGCCAAGTAAAACACTGGTCATAGATCAAGATTCAGCTCAGATTGCTTCTATTATACTAGAGCAAGTTCTTAAACGATTTCCCTGCAGTCCATCTTGCATATCACTTCTAAGCCAATCTTATTAAAACTATTGTTTTATCCTTTTATTATCAGCTACCAACTGGGGCTTCTAGTTCAAGATGGTAAACTAAACAATTCTGTTATAGATGTGAGAAATACAGCATTCCTAAATACTTCAACATGTGACTCTTAATCATGAGGACATTCTCTTACATTATCACAATAAAATTATCACACATGAAATTTAACATTGATACAACATTATTATAGTTTATATTCAAATTTCCCCAACTATCCTGATAATATTCTTTATAGCTCTGTGTGTTTATGTGTGTGTGATGTGCGTGTGTGTGTGTGTGTGTGTGTGTGTGTGTGTGTGTGTGAGAGAGAGAGAGAGAGAGAGAGAGAGAGAGAGGGAGGGAGATCCAGGATCCAATCAGGTATCACGTTAGTTGACATGTTTCTTTATTCTTATTTAATAAAGAACAATTCCCTAGCCTTTCACTAGTCTTTCACGACATTGCCATTCTTGAAGAATCCAGACCAATTGTATTATAGACTATCCTTTAATTTGGATTTATTTTATTGTCTTCTCATGATTACACTCAGATTATTTTGGAGGGGGCGTCAAGAATACTATATAGGAATTGCTGTGTCCTCCTCTGTACAAACCTATCTGGAGGCAAACAATGTCAATTGGTCCCATTTGGGGTGATATAATTTTGATCACTTGGTTTGCTCATTTTTAGATTTTTTTCATTGTAAAAGTACTTCTTCCCTTTTTATACATAATCTGTGAGTGATTCTTTGAGACTGCGAATCTCATGTTCTCAACGATCTTAAACCTAATGTTTTAGTGTAATTGACTTGTTGCATAAATCAATTATTGCTAAAAAGTTTGCAAAATGGTGATGTCCTAAGTTTATCATTCTTTCTGCATTTATTACTTGGCTTTCTGTCATGATCTCCTTTAAATTTTTAAAAAGTTATCAGTATGAACTCATGAATTCTTTTTTATTCAATATGTTATAGCCTATTAGTATTCATTTTGATTTCAAATTTTCCCGAATTTGACCAGCGGGAGCCCCTACAAGTTGGCTCAGGTATCCATTTGTCCTGGTCCCATCAATTTAAGAGTACTTCATTACTTTAGGCACAAGAAAATGTTCCAGGTTCAGTTTTTACTTTCCTTGCCCCAGCCCTAGAATTAGCCACTTCTTCAAGGAATGTTGTTTCCATTGAGTGAGGAATCATTTTTAGAAACTAATATCTGGGTGTTAACTGTGCTTGCTGTGCTTGGAAAGAGGTATCAGTATTAACATATACAGTATGAATATATATAGTATGAATATGCTAATACTAATAATAGTATTAGAGGTATCAGTGTAAATAAATAAGTACCCACACAAACACACAATACATATACATACATATGGATACCTCTAATTCCAACCCAATACCACACAACATGTTTTTTTAATTTTCTTCTGTGGTCCTAATCTGCATGAAGATTAGCTAAGGTCCCACTAAAGAAGTGACATTTGAAATGAAATCAGAATAATATTTAGAAGGCAGCTATGCAAAACTCTAGAAGCAGATCATTAAAAGCAGAGGGAACAACACAGAGGCCTGAGGCAGAAATAAGTGTGATATATTTGAGAAGCAGAATAGCCAGAGTGGCTGGAACATATTAAGCTACAGGAAGGTGGTTTGAAATGAAGTCAATGAGGTAGGCAGTAATAGTTGCTTCATATAAAGCTGTAAAGGATATGGTAAGGAGTTGGGAATTAATTTCAGCACAATGGAAAGACACTGAAAGTTTTTGAGAAGGTGATTACGATAATCTGATTTATGTTTCAAAATATTACTCTGGATGTTGTATAGAGAATAAATTGTTCAAGGACAAGGGAAATAAAGCAGGGAGATATTTATAAGACTTGCAGTAATGTAGGCAAGATGAAATGATGAATTAGAGTAGCAACAGATGAGATAGAAGAGAATATCTTGAGATAAACTTTGAAGGTAGAACTAATTGGACTAATTCTGTATTCTCAAATGGTTATTACACATCTACTATGTGCTATGCATTGTGCTAAGTCCTGGGGATAGAAACACTAAAAAGAGATAAGCCCTACTTTTAATGAGCTCATAATTTAGCAGTGGGGATAGATACACAAATAAATTGTTTGTATGTGTGATAAGAGATCAATTTTAGTTCCAGAACCCGAAGCCATACAAGGGTACACTTTATAAATGTCATGGGACTGTTGTACATGTTCAGTAAAGTGACAGTGTGCAATACCACTTAGTATCTCAAATCAGGAACATACTTTTGAATTGCCTAAATACAATCTGTAGAATTAAAAACAAAATAATAAGCCATCCACAGCTAAATTGTCAAATAAAAGTTTTACACTTACTACTTGATACAACAGTAAATATCTAGAATGGGATATTGAAAGTGATTTCAGATTCTCATCCTGTTATACTCTACTGGGGAGGTTTCTTGAGTAGTAGGTGACTGGCCAAAGGTAGGTACCACCAGGACCAGAATAACAAGTAAAGTTCTATCACAGTTTCTATAGTTTTCACTTTTTTGTCTTTGTCAGTTAAAAATGAACAGTGGGAATTAAATATTTATATTTACATATACACAAGGTATGCTGTGAAAACATGTTTGCTTACAAACATAAAAATACTTGTTAACTAGTTTGATAAGAAAATAATCTATAAAAGTATATAGCAAAAATATTAATAATCTCTGACCCTGGAAAGATCAATTCTATATTTAATATTACAAACAAAACCAGTTTGGGGTTTTTTGAATTCCTTATCTAGAAATGATTGAAAAGAAAGGCAGAAAAAATTATTTTTAGTCTCAACATGGCTTTGAAAAGATTAAATTAAGAAAACAAGAATGGGACTTCCCTGGTGGTGCAGTGGTTAAGAATATGCCTGCTAGCTCATGCAGCTTAATAACAAAAAAACAAACAACCCAATCCAAAAATGGGCAGAAGACCTAAATAGACATTTCTCCAAAGAAGATATACAGAGTGCCAACAAACACATGAAAGAATGCTCAACATCACTAATCATTAGAGAAATGCAAATCAAAACTACAATGAGATATCATCTCACACCAGTCAGAATGGCCATCATCAAAAAATCTAGAAACAATAAATGGTGGAGAGGGTGTGGAGAAAAGGGAACCCTCTTACACTGTTGGTGGGAATGTAAATTGATACAGCCACTGTGGAGAACAGTATGGAGTTTCCTTAAAAAACTACAAATAGAACTACCATATGACCCAGCAATCCCACTACTGGGCATATACCCTGAGAAAACCACAATTCAAAAAGAGTCATGTACCAAAATGTTCATTGCAACTCTATTTACAATAGCCCAGAGATGGAAACAACCTAAGTGTCCATCATCAGATGAATGGATAAAGAAGATGTGGCACATATATACAATGGAATATTACTCAGCCATAAAAAGAAACGAAATTGAGCTATTTGTAATGAGGTGGATAGACCTAGAGTCTGTCATACAGAGTGAAGTAAGTCAGAAAGAGAGAGACAAATACCGTATGCTAACACATATATATGGAATTTAAGGGAAAAAAATGTCATGAAAAACCTAGGGGTGAAACAGGAATAAAGACACAGACTTACTAGGGAATGGACTTGAGGCTATGGGGAGGGGGAAGGGTAAACGGTGACAAAGCGAGAGAGAGGCATGGACATATATACACTACCAAACGTAAGGTAGATAGCTAGTGGGAAGCAGCCGCATAGCACAGGGAGACCAGCTCGGTGCTTTGTGACTGCCTGGAGGGGTGGGATAGGGAGGGTGGGAGGGAGGGAGACGCAAGTGGGAAGAGATATGGGAACATATGTATATATATAACTGATTCATTTTGTTGTGAAGCTGAAACTAACATACCATTGTAAAGCAATTATACTCCAATAAAGATAAAAAAAAAAAAAAAAGAAAATGGCCTGAACACAAGGAAGTGATCCAAACAACAATGATGGTGTGATTTCCCTTCTATCACTATTATTTATAAGTTAATATCACCACTACATACTATTTAATCAGTGTTTAGAAAACAAAATACAGGACATAGTTCTGAGGGCATTTTTTCTTATAATTTTTCCATTCCTTCTTCTTAAAATGCACACATTATTGTTATAAAAGTATCTGTAAGCCATGTTTATTAAAATAAAAATATTAACTTTTAATGTAGCTTAATAGCAAATATGTTTTACGAGTATGATTAAATTCTAGCTAATGTAGCTATGGAAAAAGCCTGAATATGAAACATATTTTATTCTACAGAAATAAGGCATGAGCACAGAGCTAGAAATTGGGAGCCAGAGTTCTATTCCAGTCCTGCTAGGTGATGGCTGAAAACAAGGGCCAATGATCAATTAAGCTGTGGAATTGCTGTGCCCTATATTCCATTCTTGGAGATTGACTGTAAAAAAAAAAAAAAAAAAAGAATATGCCTGCTAATGCAGGGGACACAGTTTTGATCCCTAGTCTGGGAAGATCCCACATGCCGCAGAGCAACTAAGTCCATGTGCCACAACTACTGAAGCCCGTGTGCCTAGAGCCTGCGGTCTGCAACAAGGGAAGCCACCACAGCGAGAAGCCCGCACACCACAATGAAGAGTGGCCCCTGCTCGCCGCAACTAGAGAAACCCTGTGTGCAGCAACTAAGACCCAACGCAGCCAAAAATAAATAAATAAATAAATTTATTTAAAAAAAAACAAGAACATTGAAACACCCAAGTCCAGAATGAGTCCAAATACTTGACCACACAGAATATTATCATCTTTAGGAGTAGGAGTAATAATAAAGGCCTTACAAGCAGTTTTTCATCTGCAAATACAGTAGACATTTTGGTATTTTGGCCACTGGCAAACAAAGGCTGTAGCATCAGCAAAGTTTTGAGTTGCCTCACTTTTGTGGATTCAATTCAGTGTATTTAAGGTTAACTAAAGTTGACATCAAAACTTTCAGACAGGGCTTCCCTGGTGGCTCAGTTGTTGAGAGTCCGCCTGCCGATGCAGGGGACACGGGTTTGTGCCCCGGTCTGGGAGGATTCCACATGCCGCGGAGCGGCTGGGCCCGTGAGCCATGGCCGCTGAGCCTGCGCGTCCGGAGCCTGTGCTTTGCAACGGGAAAGGCCACAACAGTGAGAGGCCCGCGTACCGCAAAAAAAAAAAAAAAGCTTTCAGACAGGCAAAACTTCATATTTTATTTTTTTATTGGGGTATAGTTGTTTTACAATGTTGTGTTAGTTTCTACTGTACAGAGAAGTGGAGTTCCCTGTGCTACACAGCAGGTTCTCATTAGTTATCTATTTTATACATATTTGTGTATATATATCAATCCCAATCTCCCAATTCATCCCACCCCCCACTTTCCCCACTTAGTGTCCATATGTTTGTTCTCTACATCTGTGTCTCTATTTCTGCCTTGCAAACCGGTTCACCTGTACCATTTTTCTAGATTCCACATATACGCGTTAATATACGATATTTGTTTTTCTCTTTCTGACTTACAAAAATTCACATTTTAAATAAACTCCCTATGATTCTATTTAGAATAACAGTAGGCAATTATTTTAGAAGATAAAAGTTATTTCACAACCTATGACTTCAGCTTGGCAAACAGCTTAGGTTCCAAAACGGATCCATTTCTACTAAAATAAAAGCCCTTACAAAAGAATATGTTTGTGTATATAGAAAGATATTTAAAAGGAATCAGATAACTTTTAAAATATTGTATATATATACTTATTTATTTTAATCAAGTTATATGTGACATGCAATAATATATTAGTTTCAGGTATAAGTGTTTCAATATTTTTATACATTATGAAATAATCACCACAATAAGCCCAGTTACCATCTGTCACCATGCAAAGTTGTTACAATATTATTACCTATATTCCCTATGTGTACATTACATACTGTGACTTATTTATTTTATAGCTGGAATTTTGTACCTCTTAATCTCCTTCACCTATTTCACCCATCCTTCCACTCCCTTCCCCTCTGGCAACCACCAGTTTTTCCTCTATATCTATGAGTCTGTTTCTGTTTTGTTTTGTTTGTTCACCTGTTTCATTTTTTAGATTCCACATATGAGTGAAATCATACAGTATCTGTCTTTCTCTGACTTATTTCACTAAACATAATACCCTCTAGGTCCAACCATATTGTCACAAATGGCAAGATTTCATTCTTTTTTATGGCTGAGTAGTATTCTATTACATATATATATATATATATATATATATATATATATATATATATGCATGCCATATCTTCTTTACCTATTCATCTATTGATGTGCACTTAAGTTGCTTCTATATCTTCGCTATTGTAAATAATGCTGCAATGAGCACTGCAGTGCATGTATCTTTTTGAATTGGTGTTTTTGTTTTCTTCAGATATATATCCAGGAGTGGAATTGCTGGATCATATGGTGGTTCTTTTCTTCGTTTTTTGAGAATCCCCCACTCTGTTTTCCATAGTGGTTACTCCAATTTACATTCCTACCAATGTTGCAGGAGGGTGCCCTTTTCTCCACATCCTCACCAACACTTGCTGTTTCTTGTCCTTTTTTTTTTTCGCGGTATGCAGGCCTCTCCCGCCGCAGAGCACAGGCCCTGGACGCGCAGGCCCAGCGGCCATGGCCCACGGGCCCAGCCGCTCCGCGGCACGTGGGACCCTCCTGGACCGGGGCACGAACCCGTGTCCCCTGCATCGGCAGGCGGACTCCCAACCACTGCGCCACCAGGGAAGCCCTCTTGTCCTTTTGATAACAGCCATTCTGATAGGTGTGAGGTGGTGTCTCATTGTGGTTTTGATTTGCATTTCCTGGATGATTAGTTATGTTTACCACCTTTTCAGGTGCTTGTTGGCCTTCTGTATGTCTCCTTTGAAAAATTCCTATTCAGGTCTTCTGCCCATTTTTTAATCAAACTGTTTGGGCTTTTTTGATATTGAGTTGCATGAGCTCTTTGCATATCAACCCCTTATGGAACATATCTTTTGAAAATATCTTCTCCCATTCATTAGGTTGCCTTTTCACTTTGTTGGTGGTTTCCTTTTTTTTTTTTTTTTTTTTTGCGGTACGCGGGCCTCTCACTGTTGTGGCCTCTCCCGTTGCGGAGCACAGGCTCCAGACGCGCAGGCTCAGCGGCCATGGCTCACGGGCCTAGCCGCTCTGCGGCATGTGGGATCTTCCCGGACCGGGGCACGAACCCGCGTCCCCTGTATCGGCAGGCAGACTCTCAACCACTGCGCCACCAGGGAAGCCCGGTGGTTTCCTTTGATATGCAAAAGCTTTTTAGTTTGATGTAGTCCCACTTGTTTATTTTTGCTTTTGTTTCTCTTGCCTAAGGAGACATATCCAAAAAAAACTTTGCTAAGACTGATGTCAAAGAGTGTACCACCTATATTTTCTTCTAGGACTTTTATGGTTTCAGGTCTTACATTTAAGTCTTCAATTCATTTGAGTTCATTTTGTATATGGAATCAGCTAATTTTTGAAGCATCCTTAGTGTTTCCTTTAATTCTGTCTTGAAATGACCATAAGGTTAGCTTCATGGAAAGGATTAACCAGCTTCTTGGTCTAAGGCTACCAGGAACATTTGTCTAAGGCTAGAAAGGTACCAATATGATGTAAACTGTAAGGAGAGAAGAAGAAGATGCAGGCTTTTCCTGGCAGTGGGTAGCTAAAACTCAAATAATTCTTAGAAAATGACACAATGGCAGCTTTTCTTGTCTTTTTCTTTCCTCGTTGGTGAAGAAAGACATTCCCACTCTTGAAATTTCCTTATAACCCAGACAAGTTCATGGAAACCTTGATCTACGTTCATCCTAATCTTTGCTGACACCCCCACAGTATGTTACCTTAAGTTGTGGGTTAACTGCTATTCTGCCTACATTACCTGTCTATGATGATCCAGGTCTGCTTTATTACGAATTAAAATCATTGGAACTCATCATGATCCTTTACTCTGAGAGTCTGTCTTTGAAACTCACAGATTTCTTCAAAACTGTTTCTATGTATGTCTGAAAAGAGCAATAGGAAGCCCTCATCAGTTCTCAGGAACTGTTCTCTTATAGCTCCAAACTTCTTGTCCTATTGTATCCAGAACATCTAACTGGGCTGCTCTGTCATCTATCACACACACACAAAGTAGCTGGTTGGCTCACAATCTGTTACAAAAGAGGACTGTATGAGTCGGATGGGGAGCGCCAACTTGCCCAAGCCACCCCACCATCCACCACCAACTGGTACTTCTGGCCAGAGCTGTTAGGTCAGTGCGCCACCACCACCAGGATGCTCAGAGTCCAGCCTGGCCACTGAGCTGCCACCTGACCTAGGTCTAGCTCTGGGGACATGTGGGACCCGCAGGCGTCCAGGGTCTGGTGGCTTCGCAGCACTCCTGGGGCTGGCCGGTCAGGCCCAAGGGGTGGAGAAGCGGGGTGAACTCAGGGGCCAGGAGCGTCAGGGGCCAGGGTCTCGTTCCTCTACACCTCTCTGTAGCACCTGCCCACAACTAATTTCAATATATGTGTGATGAACAGATAATAATAGGGTTAACAATAATAACAACAACTGAATTCAGTACTAGATAAAATGTCAGTACAAAGGAAGAAGGAATTGACTGTGCCAGATGCAGTGAGTGGTTATTGAAGTATTCATAAAGGATATAGAGAGCTATGCCTTTCTTTTTCCCATTGAGATATAATTGACATATTACATTGTGTAATATTAAGGTGTACAACATGTTGACTTGATACACTTCTATATTTCAAAATGATTACCACCATGGCATTAGCTAATACCTCTGTCATCTCACATACTACCATTTCTTTTTTTTTAAAATTTGTTTATTTTTGGCTGCATTGGATCTTCGTTGCTGCACACGGGTTTTCTCTCCTTGAGGGGAGCGGGGACTGCTCTTTGTTGTGGTGCGCGGGCTTCTCATTGCCATGGCTTTTCCTGTTGTGGAGCTTGGGCTCTAGGTGCGCAGGCTTCAGTAGTTGTGGCACTTGGACTTCAGTAGTTGTGGCTCGCAGGCTCTAGAGTGCAGGCTCAGTAGTTTTGGTGCACTGGCTTAGTTGGTCTGCGGCATGTGGGATCTTCGTGGACCAGGGATCAAACCCGTGTCCCCTGCATCGGCAGGCAGATTCTTAACCACTGTGCCACCAAGAAAGTCCCCTGCCCTTTTTTTTTTTTTTGCGGTATGCGGGCCTCTCACTGTTGTGGCCTCTCCCGTTGCGGAGCACAGGCTCCGGATGCGCAGGCTCAGCGGCCATGGCTCACGGGCCTAGCCGCTCTGCGGCATGTGGGATCTTCCCGCACCGGGGCACGAACCCGTGTCCCCTGCATCAGCAGGCGGACTCTCAACCACTGCGCCATCAGGGAAGCCCAAGAGCTATCTTTTAAAGGCTAAAGGAGTGGGGAGTAAAATAAGCATAGATGCATGAAACAGCCTGATGAATTCCAGGACTGCTTAGCATGACAGGAACCTAGAGTTTAAGAATGGGATTAGTGTCAGGTGGAAGCAATTGAGGGGTTTTAAGTGAGGAGAGATAATGTTATACTTGCATTTATGAAATATCACTCTGGCTTTATAAGGAAGAAGATAGATTTGAGGAATGCAAAACCAGAGTTAGGAGGGACTTAACACTTTCAGCCATGAGGTAGTAACAGGGACTAGATTTACCTTTCCACTTAACTAGAAAACCAGACAAAATAAGTGAAACAATGTTTCAGACATTGGGCAACAGGCCTTGCAAGACTGTGAACCCTGAGAAATGGGAAATTAATGAAGCAAACCCCTTGATTTCCTCAACTTATTCCCTGGAGGAAGTTTCTACATTATAGTGGAGGGAAGGGAAATTCAGAGTCTGGTGGTCTTGCTGGGTTGAGGAGATAGATACTGGAGTTTTTGGAGGGGAAGGCAGCTATTATTAGCCAAGCAGAGTGCCAGAGAGGAGGGAACTGCACAAAGAAAGAGCTTTGGAGATCTGCAGAGCGTTCCCCCTGAGTTTTTTGATGAGCATTAATTTGTGAACGCAAATGAGGACACTATTTGATGCTGGAGAAAGTCTGTTAGAAAGCAGTAGGCCAAACGTTTCCCACATTCACCTAGGGCTGGGAATATTTTGTGTGCAAAGCTGGAGTGGGGAGGCATCATAAAACACAAGGCATCAGATAGAGTTCTCAGAAGAGGAATGTCTTAGTTGTGGAGATTTATTAGGACTAGAGTTAAGGCTCATCTGGATGAAACCTAATAAATCTTTTTTTTTTTTTGAGAAAATATCAATATTTGTTTACTCTGGGAATTCACATATGACTTTTTATTATAATTTTTATGGTACTTTTCTGTATTTTAAAACACAAAAACAAGCAAACCAGATGAGACTGTTTTTCCCAAAGAGCACAAGTTTGTTATCTTTTTTATTTTTTTAAATCTATAGGTTGCTGATGAAGATATTATCATGATATTCAATGAGCATCTAACAGTTTCTTGAAGCCATAGAATTTAATGGAACAGCTTTGGGAGATGTTTTGTTTAGTTTCCAGCTTTATTGAATTGAATATATTATATAATATACATATATCATATACATGTAATAAATATTATATATCATATTCAAATATAATAGAATATATTATAATTGAATAATTATTGAAAACAATTTTAATATAATAAAATTGCATGTATTTAACAAACAGCTTATGGAGCTCAATATCAAAAAAACAAGCACTCCCAACTAAAAAATGGGCGGAAGACCTAAATAGACATTTCACCAAAGAAGACATACAGATGGCCAACAAACACATGAAAAGATGCTCAACGTCACCAATTATTAGAGAAATGAAAATCAAAACTACAATGAGGTATCATCACTTAACACCGGTCAGAATGGCCATTATCAAAAAATCTAGAAACAATAAATGCTGGAAAGGGTGTGGTGAAAAGGGAACCCTCCTGCACTGTTGGTGGGAATGTAAATTGATACAACCACTATGGAGAACAGTATGGAGGTTCCTTAAAAATTTAAAAATAGAACTACCATATGAACCAGCAATCCCACTACTGTGCATATACCCTGAGAAAACCATAATTCTAAAAGAGAGACATGTACCACAATGTTCATTGCAGCACTATTACAATAGCCAGGACACAGAAGCAACTTAAATGTCCATCGACAGATGAATGGATAAAGAAGATGTGGCTCATATATACAATGGAATATTACTCAGCCATAAAAAGAAACGAAACTGAGTTATTTGCAGGGAGATGGATGGACCTAGAGTCTGTCATACAGAGTGAAGTAAGTCAGAAAGAGAAAAACAAATACCATATGCTAACACATATATATGGAATCTAAAAAAAAAAAATGGTACTGATGAACCTAGTGGCAGGGCAGGAATAAAGACGTAGACATAGAGAATGGACTTGAGGACACAGGGTGGGGAGGGGGAAGCTGGGGTGAAGTGAGAGTAGCATCGACATATATACACTACCAAATGTAAAATAACTAGTGGGAAGCAGCAGCATAGCATGGGGAGATCAGCTTGGTGCTTTGTGACCGCCTAGAGGGGTGGGATAGGGAGGGAGAGAGGGAGGCTCAAGAGGGAGGGGATATGGGGATATATGTATGCATATGGTTGATTCACTTCGTTGTGGAAACTAACACAGTGTTGTGAAGCAATTATACTCCAATAAAGATCTATTGAAAACTGTATATATTTAAAGTGTATATGGTAGATTTGACATATAAATATTGATACATTGTGAAATATTTACCACAATTAATTTAATCAACATGTCCATCACCCTAATAGTTACCCTTTTTTGAGTATGTATGGTGAGAAAGCTTAAGATCTTCTCTCTTAGCAAATTTCAAGTATAAAATGCAGTATTATTAACTACAGTCACCATGCTGTACATTAGATTTTTAGAGCTTATTCACCTTATAACTGAAAGTTTGTACCTTTTGACCAACATCTCATCATTTCCCCAATCCTTGGCAACTGCCATTCTACTCTCTCTTTCTATAAGTGTGACTTTTTTTCTTTAGAGTCCAAGTATAAGTGATACCACACAGTAATTGGATTTCTCTACCTGGCCTATTTCACTTAGCATAATGGCCTCCAGGTTCATCCATGTTGTGGCAAATGGCAAGATTTTATTATTTTTTGTAACTGAATAATATTCCATTATTGTGTGTGTGTGTGTGTGTGTGTGTGTGTATATATATACACCATATTTTCTTTGTCCATTCATTCATTAATGAGTACTTAGGTTGTTTCCATATCTTGGCTATTGTAAATAATGCTGCAATGATCATGGAGGCACAGATAGCTCTTCAAGACATTTATTTTTGGATATATATCCAGAATTGGGATTGTTGGATCATGTGGTAGTTCTACTTTTAATTTTTTGAGGAAACTACATGCTGTTTTCCATAATGGCTGTAATAATTTACATTATTATTACTCCACCAATAGCACACGAGTTCTCTATTCTCCATATCTTCACCAACATTTGTTTTGTGTTGTTTTTTTGATAATAGCCCTTCTAATAGGAGTGAGGTGATATCTCACTGTGGTTTTGACTTGCATTTTCCTGATGATTAGTGATGCTGAGCCCCTTTTCATGTACCATTGGTCATTTGTGTGTCTTCTTTGGAAAAATGCCTATTCAGGTCCTTTGCTAATTTTTAAATTCTGATTATTTGTTTTTTGCTATTGAGTTATATTAGTTCCTTATATATATTTAGATATTTATCTCTTATTAGATATATGGTTTTCAAATATTTTCTCCCATTCCACAGGTTGCCTTTTCATTTTGTTATTGGTTTCTTTTGCTGTGCAAAATCCTTTTCATTTGATGTAGTGTCACTTGTTTGCTTTTGCTTTTGTTGCCTGTGCTTTTGGTGTCAAATACAAAATACCATTGCCAAGACCAACATCAAGGAATTTTTTCCCTGTGTTTTCTTCTAGGAGTTTTGACAGTTTCCAGACTTACATTAAGTCTTTAATCTGTGTGAGTGGTGTAAGATAGAGGTCTGGTTTCATTCTTTAGCATGTGAATATCCAGATTTCCCAACAGTATTCATTAAAGAGACTATCCTTTCCCCATTTTATGTTCTTTCTGCCTTTGTCAATGATTAGTTGGTGGGCTCATTTGTGGCTTCTCTATTTCATTCCATTGTTCTAAGTGTTTTTATGCCAGTACCATAGTGTCTTGATTACTATATTTTATTGATTACTTGATTGATTGATTATTGATTACTTGATTACTTGATTACTATAGCTTTGTAATATAATTTGACATCAGGAAGTGATACCTCCACCTTTGTTTTTCTTTCTTAAGATTGCTTTGGCTATTTAGAGTCTTTTGTGGTTCCATATAAATTTTAGGGGTTTTTTTCTGTGTCTGTGAAAAATGCCATTGGAATTTTAATAAAGATTACATTGAATCTGTAGATCACTTTGGGGAGCATGGGTGTTTTATTGATATTAATTCTTCCAATCCATTTGTGTCTTGTTCAGTTTTTTTTCATCAGCGTCTTACAATTTTCAGTGTACAAGTCTTTCACCTCCTTGGTCACATTTATTCCTAAGTATTTTATTGTCTTTAATGTGACTGTAAATGGAACTGCTTTCTTAATGTCTCTTTCATATAGTTTATCGTTAGCATATCAAAATGCAAGTGATTTTTGTATGTTGATTTTGTATCCTGCAACTTTACTGAATCTTTTAATTAGTTCTAACAGTTTTTTTGGTAGTCTTTAGGGTTTTCTATATATAATATCATGTCATCTACAAATAGAGACAATTTCACTCTTCCTTTCCCATTTGGATAACTTTATTTCTTTTTCTTGCCTCATTTCTCTGGCCAGGACTTCTAGACCTATGCTGAATAAAAGTGGTGAGAGTGGGCATCATTGTGTTATTCCTGATCTTACAATAAAAGCTTTCAGCTTTTCACCATTGAGTATGATGTTAGCTGTGAGCTTGTAGTGTATGGTCTTCATTATGTTGAGGTACATTCCCTCAATACTCACTTTGGTGACAGTTTTTATCATGAATGGATGTTGAGTTTTATCAGATGCTTCTTCTGCATCGATTGAGATGATCATATGATTTTTATCTTTAATTTTGTTAATGTGATGTATCACGTTTACTGATTTGTGGATATTGAATCATCTTTGCATCCCCAGAATAAATTCCACTTGATTATGGTTTATGATTATTTTAATGTATTGTTGAATTTGGTTGGCTAATATTTTGCTGAGGATTTTTGCGTCTATGTGCATCAGGGATGTTGGTCTGTAATTTTCTTTTCTTGCAATATCCTTGTCTGGCTTTGTTAACTGGGTGATGCTTGCCTTGCAAGTTGAGTATGGAAGTGTTCCATCTACTTTAAATTTTTTGGAAGAGTTTGAGAAGGATTGGCATTAATTTCTCTGTAAATGTTTGGTACAATTTACCAGGTATACCAACTTGTCCTGGACTTTTCCTTTTTTGGGAGATTTTTGATTACTAATTTAATCTTCTTACTAGTTATAGGTCTATTCATACTTTCTATTTCTTCATGATTCAGTCTTTTCAAAAATTAAATAAAATTTTATTTTATTTAAAAGTTTTTATTGAGGTATAGTTGATTTATAATATTATTATATTAGTTTCAGGTGTACAACATAGTGATTCAAAATTTTTATCTATTTGATATTGGCAGATTATATTTCTAGGAATTTATCTGTTTCTGTTAGGTTGTCCAATTTGTTGTCATATAATGTTCATAATGGTCTTTTATGCTCCTTTGTGTTTCTGCAGTATCAGTCGTAATGTCTTCTGTTTCATTTCTGATTTTACTGATTTGAATCTTCTCTTTTTTCTTAGTCAAGAGGAAAATTTGTCAGTATTGTTTGTTTTTCTTTAAAACAGCTCAGTTTCATTGATTTTTTTTCCTACTATTTTTCTGGTCCATATATTGATACTTTTTCTGCTCTGATCTTTGTTATTTTCTTTCTTCTGCTATCTTGGGCCTTAGTTTGTTCTTTTTCTAGTTCCTTGAGGTGTAAAATTAGCTAAATAAACTAAAATATGTATTCCTCTGATGATGGATGGATAATTTCAAATGACGTCTTTGAATTCACAGATTTTTTTTTCAGCTTGATTAAGTCTATTGTTGATACTCCCTATCACATTTTTTATTTTATTCATTCTATTCTTCAGCTGCAGAATTTAAAAAATAATTTCTTTTTCTTTGCTAAACCTCTTATTTTGTTCACATACTGTTTTCCTGATTTCATTGAGTTGTGTGATCTCTTGTAGCTGAGTTTCCTTAAAACAATTATTTTGAGGAACTTCCCTGGAGGTCCAGTTGTTAAGACTCCATTCTTCCACTTCAGGGGGCACAGGTTTGATCCCTGGTCAGGGAATTAAGATTCTACATGTCATGCAGCTTGGCCAAAAAACAAAAATAAACAAATTATTTTGAATTCTTTGCCAGGCAAGTTGTTGATCTCCATTTCTTTGGGGCTGGTTACTAGAAAATTATTGTGTTCCTTTGGTGGTATACTATTTCTTTGATTTTTTCATATTTCTTGAAGTCTTGCATTGTTTTCATCACATTTGAAGAAGTCAGCTCCTCCAATATTTACTGACTGGCTTCAGGAGAGAGATACCTTCATTTGTTAGTCCAGCAAGGAATTCTGAGGCTTTTACAGATCTTTTCTATGCATGTGCCCAGTCTACACTTCTCACTCTCTCTTAGGGGAGAATTCTTAAGATTGCATGCCTTTTCTCAATCCTGCGAAGATAGGCTGGGTGCTGAAGGCCTCCTCTTTTCCCCCCTTGGGCAGTACCCTGAAATACTCAAGTTTATGAGCATTCTCCCAGTCTTACAGAGTTGGGATCACTTTCTGTGCTTGTTTGCTAGACATCTGCAAGTGCTAGCTCTCACTGTCCATAGGAGCTCATGCTGGGAACCAGCCATGGGGAGGTTGTGAATATAGGGGAGATGCACAGAGAGTTGAGGGTTCTCATGAGCCAGTTAAGATAAGGCATTCCCAGTGTCTCATGGTTGGCCTTTTAGATAGAATCCACAGATCAGTTGGTAGGAAGAAGCGTGAAGCTGTGTCCCTTTGATATATTCCAAGTACATCAAAGGGACACAACTGTGTCCCTGTGCTCCCCACCTCTCCCAATTGCACAGCCTCGCAGATCACCTCAGTAACCTGAGTTAGGCAAGAAGGAAGTGGACCTCTTGGGCAGCATCGAGCACAGCTGGGAGAGGCAGGCACTCACTCACATGCTCTCCCTTTCTCCTGCGGGAAAAATTGCAGGCTGTGAGGGTCTTCCTGGCACCAAGTCCTGCCACCTTGAGGTAGAGGTGACATGGGCAAAGTGAAACTCTTTCTCTAACCCTCTTCAATATATTTATTTTCAGATTTTTTTTTCTTCGATGGTGTTTTGGAACTTCTCCACTGGATTAATGGACTCTCACAAAGTACCTTCATCTGTGGGTGATTGCTTAAATTGATATGGAGCCCCAAATCTGCATATAAATGCCCCTGCAATCCAGGGCACAATATTTTTTAAAATTTATTTTTATTTATTTAAAATTTTTTCCAGTTTTATTGAGATGTAATTGACATATTAGTTTAAGGTGTACAGCATAATGATTTCATACATGTATGTATGCATGTATGCAAGACGGTTGTCACAATAAGTAACATCCATCAGCACACAGTGTTGCAGGTTTTTTTTTCTTGTGATAGGAACTTTTAAGGTCTACTCTCTTAGCAACATTCAAATATATAATACAGTGTTGTTAACTAAAGTCACCATGTTGTACACTATATCCCAGAAAGTATCTCATAAGTGGAAGTTTGTACCTTTTGACCAACTTCACCCACTTCCTCCACCCCTCATCCCTAGCCTCTGGCAACCACTCATCTGTCCTTTGTTTCTACGAGTTTTGCTTTTTGAAATTCCACATATAAGTGAGATCATACAGTATTTGCCTTTCTCTGACTTATTTCTCTTAGCGTGATGCTCTTGAGGTCCATCTATGTTGTCACAAATGGCAAGATGTCCACTATATAGTCCTATACACTATTCCACTGTGGAATATACCAAATTTTCCTTTTTATCAAATATTTGGTATTTCCTTTTTGGTATTTCCTTTTTACCAAATATCTGGTATTTCCAAATATACCAAATTTTCCTTTTCCATTCATCTGTTGATGGACACTTGTTTCAGTGTCTTAGCTATTGTAAATAATGCTACAATGAATATAAGGATGCAAATGCCTCTTTGAGATAGTGTTTTCATTTCCTTTGGATATGTACCCAGAAGAATCCCTGGACCACATGGTAGTTCTACTTCTAATTTTTTGAGGAATCTCCATACTGTTTTCCATAATGGCTGCACCTATTTACATTCCCTCCAACAGTGCACAAGTGTTCCATTTTCTCCACATCCTTGCTAACACCTGTTATCTCTTGTTTTTTTGATGACAAACATTCTAAAAGGTGTGAGGTAACATCTCATTGTGGTTTTGATTTCAGTTTCTCTGATGATCAGTTATACTGAGGAACTATCCATGTGTCTGTTGGCCATTTGTATGTCTTCTTTGGGAAAATATTTGTTCTGGTCCTCTGCCACGGCTCACTCTTGAACTGTTACATAGGTGAAAATCCAAGTTATCCAGGGGCAAAACAAGAGCTGAAAGAGCCAAACAGACACTTCAGCTGTTGTCTACCACAGTGGAGACAGATTTAACCTATAAAGACTAACTTGATCTGAATAAGAGGAAAAGCTCTAGCTCAAAAAATAGGTCTAATTTGAATCACTACAATATAATTGAGTGGTGGCTGCTCAACCACATCCCAGATTTAAGCTTGTTCTCAGACCCAGAGCCCTTTGGATAAAAGATGGCCTTTGATGAAGGACCCTGCTGCTCTCCTAAAAATTGACACTGTAAATCTTCCTCCTAGGCTTCCCCCCCAGATATTTGCAACCATTTGCCAGTGTGATGGTGCATTAGGCTAAGGGAAATAACCAGATTTTAAAAACGGATTACTAGATAATTTTTGTGAACTGACACTAATTACTGGAGTTCTAAAATGTCACGGTAGTCCACTAGTCAAATAGGGGTTTATGGAGCTCAGGTCACTAATGTAGTGGTGGTTTGGGTCCATCTCAATGATGGACCAGTAAATTCCAAACCAAATCCATGGTTCTCTCTCCAGTTCCAGAAAGCGTAATTGGAATAGACATACCTAACAAAATCTCCATATAGGTTCTCTAACCCATGGAATGAGAGCTATTATGGTAGCAAAAGCCAAGTGGAAGGCACTAGAAGTGCTTCCCCATACCAAAATAACAAACCAAAAGCAATAGCACATAGAGACATTGGAGAGATTAATGTTGAAGGATGCAGGGATGGTGATTCTTGCCACATCTTCTTTCAGCTTGCCTATTTGGCCTGTGCAGAAGACAGATAGATCCTAGAAAATGAAAGTGGATTGTTCCAAATGACTTATTCATGTAGTCCCTCTAATTACAGGTACTGTTTGGGTGTTGTTTCATTGCTGCAAAAAATCAACACTTTGACCACAACATGCAGTTGACCACACGATGCAGTTTTGTTTCATCTGGAAGGATCAGCACTACACCTTCACTGTTCCACCCCAGGGTTATATTATTTTTCTAACCCCCTGTCATAATCTAGTCCAAATGGGTCTTGATCTTCTTCATTACACAAGAATGGACACCACAGGATATTTGTGGTACCATGCTGACTTGACATAGTGAGAATTAGTAACTATCCTAGATAGTTTGATAAGATATATGCACGTCAGAGGGTGGAAATAAGTTCCACAAAATTCAAGGGCCTGTTGCCTCAGTAAATTCTAGGCATCCAGTGGTCTGGAGCATGTCCAGATGCTCCAAGATGAAAAACTAGTTGCTGCATCTGACTCCTCCAACCACTAAGAAAGAGGCACAATGGATATTGGAGGCAACATAAACCTCATTTGGGGGTGCTACTTTGACTCACTGAATAACTTGGAAGAGTTCCAATTCTGAGTAGTGCCCAGAAGAATAGAAGGCTCTACAGCAGGTACAGGTTACCAAGTTAGTTTTTCTGTCCCTTGGGCCATATGGTCCAGCAGATCCATATTATTTGAAGTTTCTGGCAGATAGGGATACTGTATGAAGACTTTAGCAGGCAAATATAGGTTGATCAGAGTTTATAGGATTCCAAACAAAGCTATGTTATCACCTGCCAATAATTATTCTCCTTTTGGAAACACCACCTAGCTTGCCAGTAGACTAGTAGAGACTTACCATGTGACCATGGCCACCAAGTTACCTTTGAGTTGAGCTGCTCACCATGAACTGGATGTTCTCTGATTCACTAATACGTAAAGTTAGGCATACAGATCTACACTAGATCAAAAATGGCATTAAAACATATAAAATTGAATTTGAGTGGATTCTGAAGGCACAAAGGAATTGTATGAGGAAATGGTTAATATACTTGTGGCTCTTACTGCTGCTGCATGGTCTTCTCTCTTTCAACATATATCTATGACTTGTCACCAATTGACTGAGGAAGAAAATCCTTGACCCTGGTTCACAGATAGTTCTGCATGGTATGCCAGCATCAGCTAAAAATTCACAGCTGGAGTACCATAGCCCTGCTCATGTATGGCTCTGATGGGCAGTAGTGAAAGACAGTCTCAGTAGGCATAACTGAGCAGTGACCTATCTGTATAGCCTGGAAGAACAAATGTTCAGACTGTATAGATTTTCACTGATTCATTGGCAGTGGCTAAGGATTTGGCTGGATGGTTGCAGACTTGTAAGGAGTACAAGGAGTCTAAGGAAGATATATGTAGGTAAATTACTCTGAATGGGCACAGAATGTGAAGATAAATTTGAGTCCCTTGTAAATGCTCCCCAAAGGGCAATATCAGAAAAAGACGTTAATAATCAAGTGGACAAGATGATCTGTTCCATGGATGTTAGTCAGCCTCTTCCAACAGTTACCCTTGACCTTGCCCATGGACTCATGAACAAACTTGCCATGTTGGAAGGGATGAAAGTTACTCATGGGCTTAGGAACATGGACTTCCACTCACTAAGGCTGACATGACTATAGCCACTTCTGAGAGCCCCATCTGCCAACAGCAGAGACTAACACTGATTTCCCATTCCCTGGGGGGAGTATAAGTCAGCCACTTGGTAACAGGTGGATTACATCAGACCACTTCTACCAAGAGAAAGACATCACCTGTGTTCTCACTGGAATATACACTCACTTTGGATATGGATTTGCCTTTCTAGACCACCGTGCTTCTCCCATTACCACCATCCCTGGATTTCAGGGTACCACATTCACCATCATGGTATCTGAAAAGATTGTTTCTGACCAGAAAATAATTTTACTTAACATGAAATGAGGTATGTCAGTAGGGTCATGCTCATGGAATTAACTCTTCTTACCATTTTCCCCATTACCCAAAGCAAGAACTGATAGAATGGTGTGGAGGTTGGTGGGGGGCACTTTTTGAAGACCCAGTTTTAGTGGCAATAATTTTCATGGCCCAGACAGATAATATCCTCCAGGATGTGGTATATGTTCAGGTACTAAGATATGGTGCTGTTTGTCTCTTGGCTAGGATTCTCAGGTCCAAGAGAGAAAGGGTGAAAATGAGAGTGACTCTTCTATTACTCCTGGCAATCCAGTAGTGAATCCTTTACTTTCTGTCTCAGCTGTGACCATGTGACAAGT